>NC_140591.1:1341821522-1343220158 GCF_964204655.1 Triturus cristatus
ATAGAGGGAGAGAACCAGGTCAGCAGAGCTGCTTTAGAGGGAGAGAACCAGGTCAGCAGAGATGCTATAGAGCCAAGGGACCAGGTCAGCAGATCTGCTCTACTGCCAGAGAGCCAGGTCAGCAGAACTGCTTTAGAGCCTTAGAACCGGGTCAGCAGAGCTGCTTTAGAGCCAGAGAACCAGGTCAGCAGAGCTGTTGTAGAGCCAGAGAACCAGGTCAGCATAGCTTCGCTAGAGCCTAAGAACTAGGTCAGCAGAGCTGCTCTAGAGCCAGAGAACCAGGTCAGCAGAGCTGCTGTAGAGTCAGAGAAACCAGGTCAGCAGAGCTGCTTTAGAGGGAGAGAACCAGGTCAGCAGAGCTGCTTTAGAGCCAGAGAACCAGGCCAGCAGAGCTGCTTTAGAGCCAGAGAACCAGGTCAGCAGAGCTGCTCTAGAGCCAGAGAACCAAGTCAGCAGAGCTGCTCTACAGCCTAAGAACCAGGTCAGCAGAGCTGCTCTAGAGCCAGAGAACCAGATCAGCAGAGCTGCTGTACAGCCAGAGAAACCAGGTCAGTAGAGCTGCTTTAGAGCGAGAGAACCAGGTCAGCAGAGCTGCTTTAGAGGGAGAGAACCAGGTCAGCAGAGATGCTATAGAGCCAAGGGACCAGGTCAGCAGATCTGCACTACTGCCAGAGAACCAGGTCAGCAGAACTGCGTTAGAGCCATAGAACTGGGTGAGCAGAGCTGCTTTAGAGCCAGAGAACCAGGTAAGCAGAGCTGTTGTAGAGCCAGAGAACCAGGTCAGCAGAGCTGCTCTAGAGCCTAAGAACTAGGTCAGCAGAGCTGCACTAGAGCCAGAGAACCAGTTCAGCAGAGCTGTTGTAGAGGAAGAGAAACCAGGTCAGCAGAGCTGCTTTAGAGGGAGAGAACCAGGTCAGCAGAGCTGCTTTAGAGCCAGAGAACCAGGCCAGCAGAGCTGCTTTAGAGCCAGAGAACCAAGTCAGCAGAGCTGCCCTAGAGCCTAAGAACCAGGTCAGCAGAGCTGCTCTAGAGCCAGAGAACCAGGTCAGCAGAGCTGCTGTTGAGCCAGAGAACCAGGTCAGCAGAGCTGTTGTAGAGACAGAGAACCAGATCAGCAGAGCTGCTCTGTAGCCTAAGAACTAGGTCTGCAGAGCTGCTCTAGAGCCAGAGAACCAGGTCAGCAGACCTGCTGTTAGTCAGAGAAACCAGGTCAGCAGAGCTGCTTTAGAGGGAGAGAACCAGGTCAGCAGAGCTGCTTTAGCGCCAGAGAACCAGGTCAGCAGAGCTGCTCTAGCTGACACTGACTGACTGACACATACTTACTGACACTGACTTATTGACACTGACTGACACTGATTGACTGACACTGACACTGACTGACACTGACACTGACTGACACTGATTGACTGAAACTGACTGACTAACAATAACTGACACTGATTGACTGACACTGATTGACTGATACTGACTGACTGACTGACACTGACTGGCACTGATTGACTGACACTGACAGACTGACACTGACTGACACTGATTGACTGACACTGACTGACACTGACTGACTGACACTGACTGACACTGACTGAGTACTCTCTACTACTCTATTACTCACTCTCTACTACTCTCTACTACTCTCTCTCTACTACTCACTCTCTACTACTCACTCTCTACTACTCTCTACTACTCACTCTCTACTACTCACTCTCTACTACACTCTACTACTCACTCTCTACTACTCTCTCTCTACTACTCACTCTCTACTATTCACTCTCTCTCTACTACTCACTCTCTACTACTCTCTACTAGTCACTCTCTACTACTCACTGTCTACTACTCTCTACTACGCACTCTACTACTCTCTACTACTCTCTACCAGTCACTCTCTACTACTCTCCTACTCAATCTCTACTACTCTCTCTACTACTCACTCGCTACTACTTCTCTACTACTCACTCTCTACTACTCACTCTCTACTACTCTCTACTACTCACTCTCTACTACTCACTCGCTACTACTCTCTACTACTCACTCTCTACTACTCTACTACTCTCTCTCTTCTACCCTCTACTACTACTCTCTACTACTACTCTCTACTATTCACGCTCTACTACTCACTCTCTACTACTCTCTACTACTCACTCTACTGCTCTCTACTACTCTCTACCACTCACTCTCTACTACTCTACTACTGACTCTCTACTACGCTCTACTACTCTCTCTCTACTACTCACTCTCTACTACTCACTCTACTACTCTCTACTACACACTCTCTACTATTCACTCTCTACTACTCACTCTCTACTACTCACTCTCTACTACTCGCTCTCTACTACTCTCTACTACTCACTCTACAGTACTCACTCTCTACTACTCACTCTCTACTATTCTCTCTCTACTATTCACTCTCTACTACTCACTCTCTACTACTCACTCTCTACTACTCACTCTCTACTACTCTCTACTACTCTCTCTACTACTCACTCTCAACTACTCACTCTACTACTCTCTACTACTCACTCTCTACTATTCACTCTTTACTACTCACTCTCTACTACTCTACTGCTCACTCTCTACTATGCTCTTCTACTCTCTCTCTACTACTCACTCTCTATTACTCAGTCTACTACTCTCTACTACTCACTCTCTACTATTCACTCTCTACTACTCACTCTCTAATACTCACTCTCTACTACTCGCTCTCTAATACTCTCTACTACTCACTCTCCACTAATCACTCTCTACTACTCGCTCTCTACTACTGTTTACTACTCACTCTCTACTACTCTCTCTACTACTCACTCTCTACTATTCTCTACTACTCACTCTAATACTCTCTACTATTCCTACCACTCACTCTCTACTAGGGGTGGGCGGAATTTGCGGAATTAACCTTCGCAAATTATCGCGAGAATGTTTAAAATTATCGCAAACAAGCAGAAATATCGCAAAGATGCGGAAGTTTTTTTCCGGCATGTTCGCGAGATTTTCTGCATGGTTGCGGGTCGCCAACTTACCCATGTGGTTGCTTGCGGGCGCGGCCATCTTGTTTTGAGTTGTTCTCGCGGTGCATGATCGCGAGAAGAAAGACGTGATCGCGCGACGCATGACGTCACTGCGGGCGCGAACTGTCGCGAGACAGCGCAAATGGCTAAAAACAATACAACATCTCATGGAGAACGCGACCGGATCAAGAAAACTTGTCGGCGAACGCAGGGATTCAGGTAAGGCGATCGCGCGCGCGCGAGAATGTATCATTTTACAGCGCGAGCAAGAAACAAATTATCGCCAAGCTGCGGAAACCGGAATTTTTGACATTTTCGCGCTCTCCGCGGAACGCAAAAATGTCAAATTATCGCAATTTCCGCGAACGGAACGAAATTTTTGCCCAGGCCTACTCTCTACTACTCTACTACTCACTCTCTACTATTCACTCTCTACTACTCACTCTGTACTACTCACTATCTATTACTCTCTACTGCTCACTCTCTACTACTCGCTCTCTACTACTCGCTCTCTACTACTCTCTCTCTACTATTCACTCTCTATTACTCACTCTCTACTACTCACTCTCTACTACTCACTCTCTACTACTCTCTACTACTCTCTTTACTACTCACTCTCTACTACTCACTCTACTACTCTCTACTACTCACTCTCTACTATTCACTCTTTACTACTCACTCTCTACTACTCTACTACTCACTCTCTACTACGCTGTTCTACTCTCTCCCTACTACTCACTCTCTATTACTCAGTCTACTACTCTCTACTACTCACTCTCTACTATTCACTCTCTACTACTCACTCTCTAATACTCACTCTCTACTACTCGCTCTCTAATACTCTCTACTACTCACTCTCCACTGCTCACTCTCTACTACTCGCTCTCTACTACTCTTTACTACTCACTCTCTACTACTCACCCTCTACTACTCTACTACTCTCTACTACTCTCTCTACCTACTACTCACTCTCTACTACTCTCTCTACTACTCACTCTCTACTATTCTCTACTACTCACTCTAATACTCTCTACTATTCCTACCACTCACTCTCTACTACTCTACTACTCACTCTCTACTACTCACTCTCTACTACTCACTCTCTACTACTCACTATCTATTGCTCTCTACTGCTCACTCTCCACTACTTGCTCTCTACTACTCGCCCTCAACTACTCTCTACTACTCACTCTACTACTCACTCTCTACTACTCTCTCTTACTCTCTCTACTTCTCACTCTCTACTTCACTCTCTACTACACACTCTCTACTACTTGCTCTCTACTACTCACTCTCTACTACTCTCTAGTACTCACTCTACTACTCACTCTCTACTACTCTTTACTACTCACTCTCTACTACTCCACTACTCTCTACTACTCACTATCTACTACTCACTCTCTACTTCTCTACTACTCTGTCTCTACTACTCACTCTCTAATACTCACTCTCTAATACGCTCTACTACTCTCTACTACTTACTCTCTACTACTCTATCTCTACTACTCACTCTCTAATACTCACTCTCTACTACTCTCTACTATTCACTCTCTACTACTCTCTCTCTACTACTCTCTACTACTCTCTACTACTCACTCTCTACTACTCACTCTACTACTCACTCTTCTACTCACTCTACTACTCACTGTCTTCTACTCTCTAATACTCTCTCTCTCCTACTCACTCTCTACAACTTTCTACTACTCACTCTCTACTACTAACTCTCTACTACTCTCTACAACTCACTCTCTACTACTCTCTACTACTCACTCTACTACTCACTCTCTACTACTCTCTAATACTCTCTAATACTCTCTAATACTCACTCTCTACTACTCACTCCCTAATACTCACTCTCTACTACTCACTCTCTACTACTTACTCTTTACTGATCACTCTCTACTGCTCATTCTACTACTCTCTACTACTCACTCTCTGCTACTCTCTCTACTACTCTCTACTACTCACTCTACTCTCTATTACTCACTCTCTACTCTGTACCTCTCTATCTCTCTCTACCTCTCTCTCTATTACTCTCTACCTCTCTACCTCTATACCACTACCTCCCTACCTCTACCTCTCTACCTCTACACCTCTACCTCTACACCTCGACCTCTCTCTACCTCTCTCTACATGCACACATATGCACATATATATATGCATATCTATGCATATGAATTTATATATATGTATGTGTATATATATATACATACATATATATAATCTGCATATCTATATAAAACAAATACAAATGCACGCATACATATACATATATGCATACATATGCATGTAATGTAGTTGAAAGTTTGAAAAACACTAATACAAGCAAAGCTAAAAAGCCATCTGATTGCAAACAGAATTGCTTTAACTTAAACGAGGGCGCGACCTATTGCATTTTCAATGCTTGTTCACTTTTGTTCCATCAAGAAGGCATTCAGATGTGTCACATATTTGCCATAAATTCTGAATGGTAGCACTCTCTATGCTCATTAGATCACTGTAGTAAAGCTACTGCTTACCAGGGAAGTCTGCTGCTGGTATTCAAAGTGCATGTTTCAGTCTGCATGTCAGAATTTTTTAAAGAATTAGAAGAGGATTTGAGAAGTCAAAATGTGCCCTAATTTTTCTTTCTGCAGCACTAATTATACTATCTATGGCAAAATGAACCTCCTCATTCTGTTCCTTTGCAAATTAAATGTTTTAAGTGTTACCACTTTATTCCAATCAAGATGGCTTCAGGTGTGCCATACTTTTGTCATAAGTAAGACTGTTAGCGCTCTAGTTGTTCTTTAGAACACTCTGGGACATTCTGTCATTGGGCCATACTTGGGCTACATCTGGGTGATATCTGTGCTACATTTGGGCTCTTTTGTCTCTGGTGGCCATCTGGGAGACTGATTTGTTATGAAGTTTCCTAATTTCCTCATTTACTACAGTCTCCTCAGTAGGAAATACTTTCAGGTGTTTTACTTCGATTTCATCAAGAAGGCATTCTCTAAATTCAGATTACAAGCTTTTTTCATCTGTCCTAGCTAAAAGGTTGGGAGAGGTGGCACCCTGTATTCTACATCAGGATCAGCGGGGCTTTGTGAAGGGTCGCCAGCTCTTTGAGTTGACCTATGATCTGATGGGTGATATCGACATGGCGACTACGGACTCCTTGCCCTAAGCTGTTACCACGTTGGATGCCGCCAAGGCCTTCGACAGGGTGAATTGGACATTCCTGTCGGGGGTCTTGGCGAAGTTCAATATTGGCGAGGGTTTCCGTGGAGCGGTCGGTTTGCTGTATCGGAATCCAACAGCTTCTGTATTAGTCAATGGTGAATTGTCAGATCCCTTTAATATCACTCGGGGTACCAGGCAGGGCTGCCCACTCTCCCCTCTCCTATTTGATTTATACATCGAGCCCTTTGCCCAACCATTGAGGGATGATGTTAATATCAAGCCCTTTATCTATAGGGGATGGGAGAGGAAGGTAGCCCTGTATGCGGATGACATTCTCATTTTTTCTTCTGACTTGAGTACAGCATTACCCGCGATCATTGCACAGGCCAATGACTATGGTGAGATGTCAGGATACCAGATTAATGCATCCAAAACAGAGATGATGATATGGAATGAGGCTGAGCCAGTGGTAGGGGTCCAGCCCAACTGTTCCATGCGGTATCTCGGACTTACCATCGTTAGAGATATAGACAAAATTGTACCGCTGAATCTAGACATAGTGACAAGAGATTGTAGAAAGCTTATGAGGTCGTGGTCTTCGCTCTCCCTTTCCATCTTGGGTAGAGCTAATTTGGTAAAGATGTTTATTTTACCTAAAATTTCTTTTCTGTTCAACAGTATTCCATTGTACTTTGAACCTTCTATTTTACAAAAACTGCAAGGTTATATTAGTTCGTTTATTTGGAACGAGCATACACCTCGGATAGCATGGAAAAAGATTAGACGCCGCAGAGAAAAGGGGGGATTAGCAGCACCTGATTTACAGCTATATGCTTGGGCTTTCCAACTTTCCCATGCCAGGATGCTGCTTAAGATGCCAACAAATGTGGGTATAGGAAGCATGTTTGCTGCATTATTGAGAGGAGGGGGAGTAGACCAGAATGGTTTTTTGTTTAAATTTGGGGATCCGAAGTTTTTTAAAAAGATTAAGTTGAAGATTTTGTTGGGTTTTGTGGGAGCCGGCCTCGTGGCGTGGTCCTGTTTCCCCGCGCTAAGCCGCACGAGGTCCCATGCACATCGGGACTCCTCCATCTTGGATTGTACGTCACTCCACGTGACCACCTGTATGACCCTGTTCTACCCGGCCTCGGTCCCAGCGAGGCCCGACATCGAGACGCCAACCCCTGGCCCGGGGGATACCACGTGAGCCCTTCCCACTCCCGGCAGAGGGCAGTATCGATGGGACCCCCTTCCGTCTCTCCACACCTAGGTATGATCACCCCACAGCTCTCTGGGACCTGGCGCCTCTCCTGCTGGGCGTCTGGCCGCTCCCTACCCGGCCTCTCCGCCCCCTCCGGGCGCACGGGTCCGGACATCAAAGGGCTCCCGTCCTATATCTGGGGCGACCCGACAACAGGGCAGTAGTTGTATCCTGGAGTCAAGAGCCCTGCTGATCGGATCGCGGCTGACCCTACGGAAGAAGACTCACCCTGAACCACCACCTGAGCCCTGCTGACGACGTCGCGGCTCCACCGTGCTTAAAGACCTTCACGAACCTTTGGGGCCCTGCTGACGCTGTTGCGGCCCGACCTTGTTGAACCTTACCACCAGAGCCCAGCTGACCTCGTCGCGGCTCGACCGAAGCGGACCTACCACCAGAGCTCTGCTGACCGTGTCGCGGCTCGACCTAAGCGGAACTACCATCCGAGCCCTGCAGACGACGTCGCGGCTCTCCACGTCCGAGCCGCTCTGAGACCAGCATCCAAGGTCTGGCGCACAGCCCTCCCGTGCCTGGCTGGCACTAAGACTGTCCCGCTACCCTACCCTCTTGAACGAACATTGAGACTCTGATAGGATCCCTCGATCCCTCTGTAAATATTGCTCGTATTGCTGCCGATAAAGAATCTAATCTCGCAACTACTATTGAGTCCTGTGTGGTGGTGTTACTGGGCCTAGTACAATCATAGGAGAAAGACCTCCCCGAGTGGGGCTTCTCAGCGGCGCTCGGCTATAACTTTGCGGTAGGAAGGTGCCCGGAATAGTCTCCCCGACTACCCGGTGGGCCTCCCTCCAACATTTGGTGGCCAGCGACGGGATCCGAGCAAACGCAATCGTACAAGCAAGTAACGCAACCACTACCTGACCAGATGAGAAGAGAAAAAGGGAACCATGGATGGCCAAGAAGCAACCGTGGCCGCAACCTTCCAGTTGGAGAAACTGGAGGAATACACCCACAAGGAACTCAAACAATTCTGCAAAGACAAAGGGATCCCAACCACAGGATTGGGCACCAAGGAAGAAATGCAGAAAGCCCTGAAAGCCTGGGCAGAACCCGAAACCCCTCCACCCCGAGCCGAAGGGACCTCGGCCCGGGACGGAAACCTGCCAACCACGACCCCGACGAACGGGGAGCGAACCACCCCAGACACCAGCCTTTCCCCCGAAGAGATCCGAGAACGGGAAAGGGCCCGGACACACGAAATGGACCTTGCCCGACTCCGGCTGGACGGGGAGCTCCTACTGGCAGAGAAAAGGATAGCCCTGGAGCAACTACGACTACAAGAAGAAATCGAGGAGAAGAAAAGGCATCGGGAGCTAGAGGAGAGATGGCTAACCCTCGAGCACGAGAGGAGCCTTAAAGAACTTGAACTAAAAGCTAAAACTGGGGAGACCAGCAACCCCGGAGCCCGGGACGCTCTGCCCCCGACCGAGCCAAAGGTTCACATCCCCAAGGATGTCGTCAAGGAGTACTATAAAAATGACGACATCCAGCAATGGTTCCGAGCGTACGAAGTCGCCATGACCTCCCACCGGGTGCCCCGGAAGGATTGGGGCGCCGGCCTATGGGGGAGGTTCCTCAGCGAGGGACGGGATACCCTGCTGCAACTCCCCGACGCAGTGATGACCTCGTACGACCACATGAAGGAAGCGCTGCTCACATGCTACGAACTGTCAGCCGAGATGTACCGGCAACGCTTCCGGGACTGCAAGAAGATCCCCGGTACCACATGGGTCGAATACGTGGACTTCTTCAGCCGAGCGTTGGAAAGATGGATCAAAGGGAGCAAGGTCACCTCATATAACGAACTGTTCGACCTCATTGTCTGGGAGCACCTTGCCAACAACTGCTTTGTGGAACTAAGGCAACACCTCCTGGACAGTAAACTGACCGAGCCCCGGAAGCTCGCCGCCGAAGCGGACCGATGGGTCAACACCCGGGTCCCCCGGAACCCCGTGGGGGACTACCAACGGAGCACCACGGGCCCTCCCTGCCAGCGCGGCGGAGGAGGGGGGTCCCACCGCAGTCGAGAATTCCCAGCCGGGCCGCCCAGAAGCCCGCCATGAGGTCAAGCAACCAACCACCCTTCCCCAACCCAGGGCCGAAGAGGGACCACTATCGCCCGGTCTGGAACACGACCGACAGTCGTCAGCAGACCGGCCATTATGCAAGTGACCCGGCTTGCCCCGTGAACCGACGGAACGGGACCACGGGGGCACCTCCCCGACAAATTGCCGCCGCAGCCCTGGGGGAGGGAGAGGACGAGGAGGAGAACCACGACAACGGGTCCCCCGAGTGGGAACCAGCCGCCATGTCGCTTGTGTGCCTAGGCTCCCGAGAGATGGTGCCCCGCGCCACCATCCCAAGCAACACCCAGAAGTACCAACAGTGGGTCACCATCAATGGGCGACGGGCCGAGGCCCTCCGGGACACTGAGGCCAGTGTGACCGCTGTCCGCTGCCATCTGGTGACCCCCGAACAGATCCTACCACATGTCCTCTGCCCTGTCCGGTCCGCCGACAACACCGAGAGCATGTGCCGGATGGCCCGAATCCCCTTCGAGTGGGGAGGAGTGTCCGGCACCCTGAAAGTGACTGTCCGCGACGACGCCCCGGTGGACTGCCTCCTGGGGAACGACCTAGAGAGCTCCCCCTGGGCCCAGGTGGAGCGCCGAGAGCATCTGGGGATGCTAGGACTACCCGAGTGGGCCTGCGCCACCACTCGGTCCATGACCGTCCAGCCAGCTGCGGCCCCGGCCCCCGACAAACCGGCGGGCCCCGAACCATCCCCCTCCTCTGGCCCGGAGGAACCTGACGAGGAGGCCGGGCCATCTGAACTTTCTTCCAATGAGGCCGCTCCCCTCAGCGAGATCCCCGAGCTGGCCCAGTGGCACCACGACGGGGGCCCCACCCGTGAACAATTCCAGCAAGAACAGAAGGGCTGCCCGTCCCTCGAGGGGGCCTGACAGCAGGCGGCCGCCCAGGCTGCGGGGGACCCCGCGGGAACCCACTGGGTCTATTGGGACAATGACTTATTGTATAGCGAGCAGAAAGTCGCCGAACTAGGGGCCAGCCGGGTGCTGGTGGTCCCCCTCCGATTTCGAGAATTCCTCTTGAACCTGGCACATGACGTGCCCCTCGCCGGACATCTCAGGCGGGACAAGACTTACAGCCGCCTCGTGACCCATTTCTATTGGCCCCGAATGAGACGAGACGTGGACCAGCACTGCCAGTCCTGCCCGACCTGCCAAGCTAGCGGGAAGACTGGGGGACGAGTGAAAGCCCCCCTGCAGCCATTTCCAGCCGTCCACACCCCGTTCGAACGAGTGGGGATAGACATCGTGGGGCCCCTCGACCCCCGAACCGCCCTGGGCCACCGCTTCATCCTGGTACTGGTCGACCACGCCACCCGGTACCCAGAAGCTGTCCCCCTCCGAACTGTGACCGCTCCAGTGGGGGGCCGGGCCCTGATGGGCATCTTCTCCAGGGTGGGGTTCCCCCGAGAAGTGGTGAGCAACAGGGGGACGAACTTTATCTCGAAGTACATGAGATCCCTCTGGCAACAATGTGGGGTCACCTATAAATTCACCACCCCTTACCACCCCCAGGGGAACGGACTGGTCGAGCGGTTCAACCGAACCCTGAAGGGGATAATCAAGGGCCTGGAAGAGCCCCTCAGGAGGAGATGGGATGTCCTGTTGCCCTGCCTCCTGTTCGCCTACCGGGAGGTACCACAGAAGTCCCTGGGCTTCAGCCCCTTCGAACTGTTGTATGGGCACCCCGTCCGAGGGCCCCTCAGCCTGGTCAAGGAGGGTTGGGAGGCGAACGTCCAAAGTTCCCCGCCCGACGTCTACCGGTACCTCCTGACCCTGCGGAACCAGACTCGAAAGTTCCGTGCCCTGACAGAAGCCAACCTTGAAGCCAGCCAAGAAGATATGAAACGCTGGTATGACGAGAATGCCTCAGCCGTCGAGTTTGAGCCGGGCCAGCAAGTCTGGGTCATGTCACCCGTGGACCCCTGCACCCTGCAGGACAAGTGGACCGGGCCCTTCAAGATAGTTGAAAGGAAGAGCCCCGTCACGTACCTGGTCGACATGGAGTCCCCGAGGAACCCCCTCAGGGTCCTGCACGCCAACCGGCTCAAGCCCCATTTTGCCCGAACTGAACTAAGCTTACTACTGGCTACCGACGATGGGGGTGAAAGTGACTCCGAGCCCCTACCAGACCTCCTGGGGTCCTCGAGCCAAGATGGCTCCTTGGAGGGCGTCCACCTCTCCGCCACCCTGACACCGGAACAGCGCCATGATTGCCAGAAGCTACTGCAACCCTTCGTTGCCCTCTTCTCTCTCACGCCTGGGGTAACCCCCTGGTGCGTCCACGACGTGGACACGGGGGATAGCCCCCCTGTACGACACCGCGCTTATAGAGTGCCTGACCGAGTCCGAGCCTGCATAAAGACCGAGGTCGCCAAGATGCTCGCCCTCGGAGTCATCGAGCCTTCCGACAGCCCGTGGGCCAGCCCGGTAGTCTTGGTGCCGAAGGCCGCCACCCCGGCACGGCCCCCGAACTCAGATTCTGTGTCGACTACCGGGGCCTGAACGCAGTTACCAAGACCGATGCCCACCCTTTGCCGCGCGCCGATGAGCTGATTGATCGCTTAGGGGCCGCCCGCTACCTAAGCACCTTTGATCTCACCGCTGGGTACTGGCAGATCAAGCTCACTCCCGGCGCACAAGAACGATCAGCTTTCTCTACCCCCGACGGCCACTACCACTTCCGGGTGATGCCCTTCGGCATGAAGAACGCCCCAGCGACCTTTCAGAGGCTGGTAAATAAGGTCCTGGCCGGTCTCGAAGCCTTCAGCGCGGCCTACCTCGATGACATTGCTGTCTTCAGCGACCACTGGGCCGCGCACCTAGGACACCTGGGGAAGTCCTGGCCGCTCTCCAAAGAGCCGGGCTCAAAATTAAGACCAGCAAGTGCCAGAGCGGTCAAGGATCTGTGACCTATCTGGGCCACCAGGTGGGGAGTGGCCAGGTGGCCCCCCTCTGGTTAAAAGTTGACGCCATCCAGGCGTGGGAGCCCCCCGCCACCCAAACCGCTGTCCGGGCATTCCTAGGCCTCACAGGCTACTACCGACACTTCATAAAGGATTACGGCAGCATTGTGGGCCCCCTTACGGAACTCACCTCAAAGAAACAACCCAAGGCAGTGCACTGGACGCCCCGCTGCCAGACCGCGTTTGATGCTCTCAAAGCGGCCATGTGCGCTGCCTCTGTGCTACAGGCCCCCGACTACAGCAAGGAATTTGTAGTCCAGACCGATGCCTCGGAGTACGGGGTCGGGGCAGTCCTCTCCCAGCTGGACGCCAAGGGCCTCGACCGACCGGTGGCCTTTATCAGCCGCCGACTGCTGCCGCGAGAACAGAGGTGGAGCACCATCGAGAGGGAGGCCTTCGCTGTGGTATGGGCTCTCAAGAAGCTCCGTCCCTACCTTTTCGGTACCCACTTCAGGGTCCAGACTGACCACCGGCCCTTGCGGTGGCTCATGCAAATGCGGGGCGAGAACCCCAAGTTGTTACGCTGGTCCATCTCGCTGCAAGGGATGGACTTCACTGTTGAACACCGGCCCGGCAACGACCACGCCAATGCTGACGGCCTGTCCCGATTCTTCCGCCTCGGCGAGGAGAACCCCCAAGAAGATGGGTGACTCTCCCTGCCTTCAGCTGGGGGGGACGCGTGTGGGAGCCGGCCTCGTGGCGTGGTCCTGTTTCCCCGCGCTAAGCCGCACGAGGTCCCATGCACATCGGGACTCCTCCATCTTGGATTGCACGTCACTCCACGTGACCACCTGTATGACCCTGTTCTACCCGGCCTCGGTCCCAGCGAGGCCCGACATCGAGACGCCAACCCCTGGCCCGGGGGATACCATGTGAGCCCTTCCCACTCCCGGCGGAGGGCAGTATCGATGGGACCCCCTACCGTCTCTCCACACCTAGGTGTGATCACCCCACAGCTCTCTGGGACCTGGCGCCTCTCCTGCTGGGCGTCTGGCCGCTCCCTACCCAGCCTCTCCGCCCCCTCCGGGCGCACGGGTCCGGACATCAAAGGGCTCCCGTCCTATATCTGGGGCGACCCGACAACAGGGCAGTAGTTGTATCCTGGAGTCAAGAGCCCTGCTGATCGGATCGCGGCTGACCCTACGGAAGAAGACTCACCCTGAACCACCACCTGAGCCCTGCTGACGACGTCGCGGCTCCACCGTGCTTAAAGACCTTCACGAACCTTTGGGGCCCTGCTGACGCTGTCGCGGCCCGACCTTGTTGAACCTTACCACCAGAGCCCAGCTGACCTCGTCGCGGCTCGACCGAAGCGGACCTACCACCAGAGCCCTGCTGACCGTGTCGCGGCTCGACCTAAGCGGAACTACCATCCGAGCCCTGCAGACGACGTCGCGGCTCTCCACGTCCGAGCCGCTCTGAGACCAGCATCCAAGGTCTGGCGCAGAGCCCTCCCGTGCCTGGCTGGCACTAAGACTGTCCCGCTACCCTACCCTCTTGAACGAACATTGAGACTCTGATAGGATCCCTCGATCCCTCTGTAAATATTGCTCGTATTGCTGCCGATAAAGAATCTAATCTCGCAACTACTATTGAGTCCTGTGTGGTGGTGTTACTGGGCCTAGTACGATCATAGGAGAAAGACCTCCCCGAGGGGGGCTTCTCAGCGGCGCTCGGCTATAACTTTGCGGTAGGAAGGTGCCCGGAATAGTCTCCCCGACTACCCGGTGGGCCTCCCTCCAACAGGTTTCATAAGAACATGGGTCAAAATAAGAGGTGCAATAACGGTGGGTTATTTCTCAGGTAGGTCACCATTATGGAACTCTCCCGGTTCCCCGGTGTGGCTTCTTGACAGCTTGGCAGCACCTCTGAGAGAGGCGGGTCTGGAAATTTGGGGAGATCTTTTTTTTGATGGAGTTTTGCTATCTTGGGACCACATACTAGCTAGAGTGGGGTTAGGTCTCTCTAAATTTAAATATCTACAGATAGCAAGTTGGGCCCGTATGCAGAGCTCTGGCAGAGGTAGGTTCGAAATAGGTGGTGAGAGTAGTATAGTGACCTTGTTGATGGATAGACCCCCTGCACCTAAAGAGATTTCGTTTTGGTATAACTTGTTACTAGATGAAGTTGATGGGGAGTTTGCCTTACCTGAGACATTATGGAGTTCCTCTTTCCCAGGGGAAGACCTTGAGAACATCTGGTATTCCTCTTGTGAAATCTTATGGGATACGGTGAAGCCATCATGGTTATGTAGGAACCACCTTTTTACTTTACACAGGGCTTATTACTCCCCACAGCGGCTATCTAAATTTTCTAATGAATCCACTGTGGCATGCCCTAAATGCGGATTGTTAGCAGCCTCGGATCTACATATGTTTTATGAATGCCCACTGGTGTTACCTTTTTGGGATGCTATTAGCACACTGTTGACAACATCTGTGGGACATCAAATTTCAATTAATGCACTGTTCGTAATTTTTGGAACATCACTGGAAGTTCAAGGTTCGGTTAAAAAGCTTTTGTTTTATTGTATCCTACTTGCAAGAAGAGAGATATGTAGGAAATGGAAGGATCCACTGCCTCCCACCCGAGAAAAAAGGGGGGTCCCAAAACGCGTTTTCCCCATGCAATTTCCCATAGGACCTGTTGACGCAGCTACAGCCTGAACTGCTGAACGGAATTACACCAAATTTGGCAAAGAGGTAGTCCTCAGTTCAGACTCGTGCCTTTTGCTTAAATGGTTAAATCCGTTCAGTAGTTCCTGAGAAAATTAGAGTTAAAAAGATAGATATATCTGGTTGGAGCCTAACCACACATCTCATCGTGAGATCTGATTGGCTGTCAGTACTTCATCCAAGAAGTGTTGGCAGCCATCTTGGGACCAATATACATGATAGCACCTCATTAAAAAGCATTGCAGTTAATAGAAGGTTTTAAGACTTTAGTTACATTATAAATCATTTGTTGATGGTACCATACTCATTTTAGGAATTGTGGTGTGTTCTAAGGTGATTTTACCATGTGAAAAAGCCTTCTGCTGTGATATCATGAATCATGTTTGAGAGAAAACTATTTTCTCATGCTTTTCCCACTGAGGTTTGGAAGGTGATCTATAAGCTAAACTGAGAGCATATTTTCTGTAAATTCACATTATCTTTCTCAGTCATGTGAGAATGAAGTCTGACATTATCAGTAAAACATGTACATCCAACAAGGGCAGAGACTGTCAGTTGATTCCTTTGTGTTCTACTGCAGCTTCCCAGAGTGTTCTAAAGAACAACTAGAGCGCTACCAGTCCTGCCTATGACAAACGTATTGCACACCTGAAGCTATCTTGATTGGAATAAAGTAGTAACTCTTAAAACATTTAATTTAAAAAGGAACACAATGAGGAGGTTCATTTTGCTATAGAAAGTATGATTAGTGCTGCAGAATGAAAAATTAGGGCACATTTTGAGTGACTTTTAAAATCCTCTTCTATTTCATTAAACAATTCTGACATGCAGACTGAAACATGCACTTTCAATACCAGCAGCAGACTTCCCTGGTGAGCAGTAGCTTTACTACAGTGATCTAATAAGCAATAGAGTGCTAACATTCTGAATTTATGGCAAATGTGTGACACATCTGAATGCCTTCTTGATGGAATCAAAGTAAAAAACTGAAAGTATTTCCTACTGAGAAGACTGTAGTAAATGAGGAAATTAGGAAACTTCATAACAAATAAGTCTCCCAAAATGGCCACCAGAGACAAAAGAGCCCAAATGTAGCCCAAATATCACCCTAATGTAGCCCAAGTATAGCCCAATGACAGCATGTCCCAGAGTGTTCTAACGAACAACTAGAGCACTAAGAGTCTTACTTATGACAAAAGTATGGCACACCTGAAGCCATCTTGATTGGACGAAAGTGGTAACACTTAAAACATTTGATTTACAAAGGGACAATAGAAATTATGATTAGTGCTGCAGAAAGAAAAATTATGGCACATTTTGAGTGACTTTTCAAATCCTCTTCTATTTCATAAAAAAATTCTGACATGCAGACTGAAACATGCACTTTCAATACCAGCAGCAGACTTCCCTGGTGAGCAGTAGCTTTACTACAGTGATCTAATAAGCAACTAGAGTGCTAACATTCAGAATTTATGGCAAATGTGTGACACATCTGAATGCCTTCTTGATGGAACCAAAGTAAACAACTGAAAGTATTTCCTACTGAGCAGTCTGCAGTAAATGAGGAAATTAGGAAACTTCATAACAAATAAGGTGCCGATTCCGATCCTGGAAAAATTTCCCCCTTCCGAATTGAATCTGGACTTTTTTCCGTACGAATCGGACAAGTAGCGTACAAACTGCCAAGTATGATTCGCATGGGAGAAACTCCATACGAATCACATCGGGAAAATTTCCCCACTCGTCCCCGGGTCGGAAATTGTGTCCGACACATCCCCGGATGATTTACCGTACGAATCGGAAAAATAAAGTCCGACCGCGCAAGTACGATCACTCTCGTCCTTTTGATTTCACAACTGTATGGAAAAAACACCGTACGGACCGAACTCCCATAGCAACCATGGAGACACGTGCCCGCATACGCGCCGAACACCCCACCACAGACCCTGCATGTACGCGCAAAACGCCCCCCGGCCGCGGATGTACGCGCCGAACCCCCACCAGTGTATGCATGGAGCGTACCCCCACCCATGTATGCATGGAGTGTACCAACTCCCCACCCATGTATGTACGGACTGTACCCCCACCCGTGTATGTACGAACTGTACCCCCACCCCACCCGTGTATGTACGGACCGTACCTCCACCCCACCCGTGTATGTACGGACCGTACCCCCACCCGTGTATGCATGGAGCGTACCAACTCCCCACCCGTGTATGTACGGACCGTACCCCCACCTGTGTATGCATGGAGCATACCAACTCCCCACCCGTGTATGTACGGACCGTACCCCCACCCGTGTATGCATGGAGCGTACCAACTCCCCACCCATGTATGTACGGACCGTACCCCCACCCGTGTATGCATGGAGCGTACCAACTCCCCACCTGTGTATGTACGGACTGTACCGCCACCCGTGTATGTACGGACCGTACCCCCACCCGTGTATGCATGGAGCGTACCAACTCCCCACCCGTGTATGTACGGACCGTACCCCCACCCGTGTATGTACGGACCGTACCCCCACCCGTGTATGCATGGAGCGTACCAACTCCCCACCCGTGTATGTACGGACCGTACCCCCACCCCACCAGTGTATGTACGGACCGTACCCCCACCCGTGTATGTACGGACCGTACCAACTCCCCACCCGTGTATGCATGGAGCGTACGAACTCCCCACCCGTGTATGTACAGTCCGTACCAACACCCCACCAGTGTATGTACAGACCGTACCCCCACCCGTGTATGTACGGACCGTACCCCCACCCGTGTATGCATGGAGCGTACCAACTCCCCACCCATGTATGTACGGTCCGTACCCCCACCCGTGTATGTACGGACCGTACCCCCACCCCACCAGTGTATGTACGGACCGTACCCCCACCCCACCAGTGTATGTACAGACCGTACCCCCACCCCACCAGTGTATGTATGGACCGTACCCCCACCCGTGTATGTACGGACCGTACCAACTCCCCACCCGTGTATGCATGGAGCGTACCAACTCCCCACCGTGTATGTACGGTCCGTACCAACACCCCACCCGTGTATGTATGGACCGTACCCCCACCCCACCAGTGTATGTATGGACCGTACCCCCACCATGGTATGTATGGACCGTACCCCCACCCGTGTATGTACAGACCGTACCAACTCCCCACCCGTGTATGCATGGAGCGTACCAACTCCCCACCCGTGTATGTATGGACCCTACACCCAGCCCCCCCTGTATGTACGGTGCGAAACACCACCACCGATGGACGGTGCGGACCAACACCCTGCCCGTGTTCATACGCACCCTACCCCAGGCCCACACACCAGCACCCTCACCCAACATCGGGCATGTACGAGTCGTACTAAGCCATAGCAAAGGACAGCACTGTACAACAACATGGCCCATGTACGCACCATACAGACGCAAAAAACACTCCTACTGAACCAGGACAAACCAAAAAAACACAAGGAGAGTCAATTCGAGGCACACAATACCACAAAACATATCCAACAAGGCCAAATACATCCTATACACTGACCTGCAACTGACAAACAGCTAAACAGAGGCCCAAACCACTACCACTCCTTATAACACACCCACCCAAAGTGCAAACACAGCCACACCCACAAATGGACCAATAAAAAGGCCCAACACACACAAACCATGATCCTTTGCAACAGATCCAGTGCTGCCAGACCCCAGAGACAACGCACTGCACCATACTTCAACCATCAATACACATTACACTTGCACTCCTTCACACAACCACCATCGCAAACACACCCTCATCACATTCACACACACACACCTGCACAACCACACTCACACACCCACAACCATCCACACCCACACCCCCACAACCATCCACACCCACACCCCACACCATGCCCACTAACAAGAATCCAAAGTTCACAAAGGGCGAGCTGGAGGTCCTTGTCGACTAAATCATCAGAGTCGAGCAACAGCTCTTTGGAACATTGGTCAGACGGACCAGCATATCCGAAAAATCTGCCATGTGGGAGAGGATAGTCAATTCCGTGAATGCTGTTGGGGCCACCAGAAGGACCAGGCATGAGTGCCAAGCCAGGTGGTACGATCTGCAGAGGACGGTCCGCCGCAAAATGACGGACGACCACAACCAGGCCAACATCACTGGAGGAGGTCCGTCCTGCAGACCGGTACACTACCATCCCTGGGAGGAAAAGGTGATGGCCACGCTGCCGCCATTGGGAGTAGACGGACTAGAAGGAGTCCGAGAGCCTGGTGAGTACACAAACAACTCACCTCACATGGGGGAACGCCATATACAACCCAAATACCAATCATGCACGCAACCCCCCCAAAGCCAGCACCGGACACTCCAAAAACACACACATGCCACTACCGCCTACATGCCCCATGCCCCAAGCAAGGCCATGCCAAGTCACAGGCCACACAAAACACCAACACAAGACAGGATGTCCCCGATGCCGGGAGGGTGGGCCTCAAAACTAACATAGAGCAACTCTGAAGCACACAACAATGCCCTCAGCCCATATGGCTTAGGGCACAGCCATACAAACATTGTGTCCCCACACAGTACTGTTTTGCCTGCTAATGGTGGCCACGTTGCAGGACGACATGGGTATGAAGGCACAATTTGCACATAACAGCAGCTAATGAAGACGCAGCACACTGAAAGAGTGTCAGCACACACCGCCACAGCAGCAGCGCAGACTCAGACACTCCGCCCAATGGGTGCCGGCAGAGAAGAAACAAACCCACATGAACAAGCCAATGGCCTTTGAAAGACTTGCAAACTGTGTGTGCCCAGGAAGCTGGGCTGAGGTGACAGAGGGTGACACACAGAGGGAGGGAGAGGGGCAGAGAGAGAGACAGAGACAGTGGTGGACACAGGGAGACAGACAGAGGGAGGGAGGAGGCTAACAGAGGGAGGGAGAAGGGGAGACGGACAGAGGGAGGAGGCTGATAGAGGGAGGGAGAAAGGGAGATAGAGGGAGACGGACAGAGGGAGGAGGCTGACAGAGGGAAGGAGAAAGGGAGACAGAGGGAGACGGACAGAGGGAGGAGGCTGACAGAGGGAGGGAGAAAGGGAGACGGACAGAGGGAGGAGGCTGACAGAGGGAGGGAGAAAGGGAGACGGACAGAGGGAGGAGGCTGACAGAGGGAGGGAGAAAGGGAGACAGAGGGAGACGCACATAGGGAGGAGGCTGACAGAGGGAGGGAGAAAGGGAGATAGAGGGAGACGGACAGAGGGAGGAGGCTGATAGAGGGAGGGAGAAAGGGAGACAGAGGGAGACGGACAGAGGGAGGAGGCTGACAGAGGGAGGGAGAAAGGGAGACGGACAGAGGGAGGAGGCTGACAGAGGGAGGGAGAAAGGGAGACGGACAGAGGGAGGAGGCTGACAGAGGGAGGGAGAAAGGGAGACAGAGGGAGACGGACAGAGGGAGGAGGCTGACAGAGGGAGGGAGAAAGCGAGACGGACAGAGGGAGGAGGCTGACAGAGGGAGGGAGAAAGGGAGACGGACAGAGGGAGGAGGCTGACAGAGGGAGGGAGAAAGGGAGACAGAGGGAGACGGACAGAGGGAGGAGGCTGACAGAGGGAGGGAGAAAGGGAGACGGACAGAGGGAGGAGGCTGACAGAGGGAGGGAGAAAGGGAGACAGAGGGAGACACACAGAGGGAGGAGGCTGACAGAGGGAGGGAGAAAGGGAGACAGAGGAAGACCAAATCACCCTTGGGTGGTGTGGCCATGTCCGCTCGTCAGCAGGTGGACTGTGTGCATGTAGACAAGGTTTGGCAGTGTGTGAACCCCCCTTCAACCTTTGATAAACACTGGGCCATGTGTCAATCTGTGCACGAGTACATCCATGCTGCAGGCACAAACAGAACCTTACACCCAGTATACCCACCCACTGTGTTTGTCAGAACCCTGTCACAAATTGTTAAGTTACCTACCTGCATTCTCAAATAGCATGGAAAAAACAACATTTGGCCACGTACAGTGCAACACGTAAGGCGGCTCTGCATGGCATGCTACGCCCGCTCACTACACTGCTGACTGCGTTCCCAAAAGATGCGTCAACTAAGATTGTGTCACACATAGGTAAAGTGTCGAAAGCTGTGGCCAAGGGACATACCCATGCACAAGTGCACTGTGAGAGGAATGCTAGCCAAATCCAACCACCCAGAGGAACTGTGCCAAATCAAAAATGAATGAAACATGGATGTCGCAGGTAACACAATTAACACTGTCTCTCTCACACACAAGTCAACGTCGTCGATCTCCCCCCAACACTGGGGGGGAAGACTCACAGGACCAGGCTCTGCGTGAAGAGGACCCCACCGGCAGCGACGACTCTCACCACTCCGTGGATGACCCAGACCAACCTGGCCCCTCTGGTGTCCAACCACCTGCAGCACCTGCATCAGGTACAACTGTGCCAACCACCACCCCCATTCCTGCCACATCCCAGGAGACACCCAGGAGCCCTGCCCGCACAAAACAACACAGCCAGTCTGTCCACGAGGGACAAGGTTCTACGGGCATCCAGGAGGAGGCAGGCGACACCGCAAATGCCATCCCTCAGGGGTCCCGGAGACCCGATGTGCCCACAATGGCAGGCCAGGCGCAAGTGGGCAGGGGTGGTGGGAGTGGAGGACGGCGGAGGCGCGAACCTGCTCAGTTGGCTCAGAACCCGGCTATGTCACACGTCAGAAACATCCTGGACGCATACCGGCGTGACTCCAGAGGCATCGACCTTGTAATGGAGACCCTCAATGAGATGAAAACCCTGCAGGTCGAGCATCATGTCAGTCATCTACAACAACATGGATGGATGGAGGCAAGACTGGCAGAGCTCCTGGCGGTGCACAGGGACGTGAGCCAATCACTCCGTCAGATCGCCCAAAGCCTGGCAAAGCCTCCCTGTGCCACCAGGCGTAGACCAGCACCAGAAACAGGGAGGGAGGAGGAGGAGGATTCATCTGACGGAGCGTCCCTAGCATCGTCAAGGCCTGCTTCTGAGGGTCCCCGCAGGAAGGTGGGTCGTCCACACAAAAGACCGTGAGAGTCAGCGGAACATCACCATCTCCCAGGTCACCTGGCCTGGCACCTGTCCCTCTGGCCCAAGAGCAGCACAGCAGCAACTGACATTCTCTGCCACATGGCCTTGCTGGTCACTGTCTGACCAATGTTGACAAAGACTGTGGCACAGACTCTGATGACTTTCAATGGCAGGATACCAACTCCCCCTGTGAACTTTGGATTCTACACTCCCGCCAAGCACCTCTTGTCACCCCCCCAAACACGTACCCCAGCACCAATAGAAATCATCACAATCACAAGATGATGCCATCAGTTTGCATTATTCCACTGCATGTGTGTGTTGTAAAGTCAAACCATGCCTGATTTCAGAAGTAACTCCAAACATCCATACCCTGGGGTCTGAGTCTGGCACAGGACACACATGGGTCAAAACGTACCATCCAAGACAGACATGGAGCACCATACTCACCCGTGATGGGCCCAACCAGCTGAGGGGGTGCCCGCACAACTGTGCCTACAGACCTATTTAGAAGAGCAACAGTCATGCGCAGAGGTCAGGGACCATGTGGAGTGTCCTGGGGTAGGAGTCCCAGGTATGTGTAGACACGTGGCAGAACCATGTCCTGCATGCTTTAGTCCGGTGGATGTGGAGAATGGTGGGCCAGCCAAGGTTGGATGCATGGAGATGGCTCAATTGGGTGTTGGATCACAGTGCCACAAGGTTGTGTTGTGGTTGTGGGCTGCATCCTGAGTGTGTGCGTGGATTGAGAAGGTCATCCTGCAGCTGGCAGTGATCCACTCCCCCCATCTCTGTTTGACGTTGATGTGGCCTGGTTGCCGGATGTAGTAGCAGAGCTGTGTAGATGCACCCTGGATGTGGACAAGTATCATGGGATTTCTAACGCACATGTCCGTAGAGTGCAGGGTAGGATTAGACACGGATGTCGTAGTTGACCTGGGGGATGGTCTCCCTCTTGCCTTGAGGTGGATGGAACTGGGGATCTTGTGCATAATGCAGAGTGTGCTGCCGCATGAGGCACAGATGCTGCTGATCAGCATAGCACATGTCAGCAAGCAATCCATGATGAACACCAGCTCGTTTGCGTGGATACTGGGTGCCCTTGCTGCAGGGCCTGCAGCAGCATGCGCCATGTAAAGGAAACAATGCCACAAGTAGCACACAAAGACAAGGATCTCAGGAAGGAACTATGCAAAAGGTGTATGTCAAGGAAGGAATGTCTGGTTCAACATGGCACACACACAATGGATTTACATGCAGCACAGTGGCCGTCGTGGAGACTGACATGCCACAATACCTACACAGCCATGGACATCATGCACAATACAGAATCTAATCCCTGACAAACAGCTTGCATCTTGCTACTCTACACATAGACTCATATGCACCATCTCTGAGAACAATGCCAGACATGCCGCATGCACAGTGGCAACAGACCACCATTGACAGAGATGAGGCACCTTGGAGGCAGAGGGACACCTTTATTACTCATGTGTGTCGGAATGCTAATGCAACTCTGTCAACACATACACAGGTCATGTGGATGAACACGTGGGACCAACACTGGCACCACCCTTACCACCACAGATGCTGGAAATCCATGGCACTGGCACAGAAGTGCTGGGTTACAGCTAAACACCCCCTGCTGCTCACGGAGAGGCTGCTATACACCATTGAGCCCCTAATGGGGAATTCACACACCATGTCAACCCGGTGCAACCCGTATGTTTCCGAGGGCAGTGTTACACACATTGATGGCTCCATCACAATCCACAATCCCATTACAGATGACTGTCACCAAGTCTGACCATCAATTCAGGTGAATTCTGCTCCATGTCATGTGCCCCATGGTGATTCTACATGTATGTAAAGTATCCAAACATGAACAGGAGCAGTGCACACACATTCAAAACAAATACCACTCCCAAAAAGCTGTGCTGCCTCCCTTACCCGAAGGAGATTTTCGAACTTGTCCGTGCATGTAACGCTGATTCAGCACATGTTGCTGTGTTAATGAGGAATAGCAGGAGCACAACAATGCCACCAGCAGACAGCATGCGCAAGTACCTGTGGATGGGAGACACATCAGAAGTCAGCCAAAAGAAGCACATCCGCATGCATGTGCATGTACTCAACACGTATTAGGTTGTCAACATGCTAGGTGACAATGATGACTCTGGAAAAAAATTCTTCTATTGCACCATCACTCGAGTGACCCATCCAAACACACCTCTGACTCACTTGGAAGACATGCAGATGGACACACACATTGCAACACTTGCCACACACAGCCCAATGCGTGCACACTCAGACACTGGAACTCACCACTAAGCAAAGAAGTTGCGTATGAGCCGGCTCCACATGTCCTCTACCCCCTCCTCCTCCTCCACATCACTTGCCTCGTGACCAAGCCCTTCATCCTCCACGGGTGGATGGTCCTGCTCATCTGGATCCAGGATGAGTGGCACAGCTTTCTCCACTGCCATGTTGTGCAGCATGCAGCACACGAGGAATATCTTGCAGACCTTCACCGGTGCATATGGGAGTGTGCCACCAGTCTTGTGGAGGCAACGGAATCGGCTCTTCAGGAGGCCAAACGTCCTCTCTATCACTCGCCTGGTCCGCCCATAGGCGTTGTTGTAGCGGTGATCGGCAGCCGTGCTGGGGTTGCGGAGAGGCGTGATCAGCCATGGCATGTTGGGATAGCCAGCGTCCCCTACATGGAAACATCATGGACAAGAGTGGGTCAGGAGAAGCAGTAAGACAGGAAGATGACGTTAAATACAGGACTGCCAGAGTATACCCACCAACAATAAATGCTCGTTCGTTGCGTAGCTGCAGCATCATTTCAGGCACCCTGCTATGCCTCATGATGTAGGCATCGTGTGCTGATCCTGGAAAACGAGCACAGACATGTGAAATCACCATGTTGGCAAGACACACCGCAAGGGCATTAATGGAGTGGTAATGCTTGCGGTTACGGAAGGCTACCTCCTGTGCCTGTGGTGGTACCAAAGCCACATGTGTTCCATCTATGGACCCAATGACATGGGGGATCCCTCCCAGGGCATAGAACTCACGCTTGACAGCTGTCAACTGCTCAGGAGTTGGGAATTTAATGAACTCATCCAGGTGCTCCAACATGGCCTACAAAAAATCATGCAGAACATGGCTGAACATGGTTTGGGACATGCCACCGACATGGGCAATGGTATGTTGAAAGGTATCCGTGGCCAAGAAATGTAGGGCTGCCATCACCTTCATCTTGGGTGTCAGTGCAGTAGGATACCTGTGTAGCGGTTGGAGGTGTGGTGCCAGCCGTGTCGTCAGGTCCTCAATCAAGCGTTGGGGGAAGCGGTAGCGGCGTATACAGTCATTTTCCCGCATGTCAGCCAAGTCCGGAATTGGTCGGGGGAGAGGCGGAGCCCTGCAGTGAATTAGAAGGGACAACGGAGAGTGAGTACAGTACACCACCCATGTCAATGTACAGAGCACATGCTCAACAGGCAATACACATATGCTACATACAGAGTCAGGTCTGTGCAATATGCCCTGGACACGTATGCCAGGCATGTGACACTCCTACCAAGAGCCAGCTACAAACGTTGATTCTCAACCTCAATATGCCATGCCATGAAACTAGCTGTGGGCCAGTGTAAGTGAGCAGGCAGACGCATTACAGGAGTTACAGACATTCAAATATGTGCAGAAGAAGGATGTTTATTGTACAGACAGGTTGCGGAACACTAGAGGCACAGGTCACATGTCATAGAATAAGGACAGACCACACACCTTGCCATGAAGGATTACATGTCAAGACTGATCACACATACATTGAGAGTATGCAGATATGTCCTTGTTTTGGAACTCCGTGTCGATGCATACATACACACCTAACGTCGGATTACACATGTGTGCTGGTGTGCGTAACAGTGTGCCATGCCCATCTACACACAGACACATGTTGGTTGCAGCAACTGCAGATGCATTTGACCAAACATCTACAGCAAACCTATGGGAACACATGACACACACATGACATAGCTACAGCGTGCAACGCGGGCATTCACTTGTCAGGGGTAACATTCCGTGTACCTGGCATCAGGGGACATTTGCGGGTGTCGGTGACTGTGCCATGCCAGTGACGCATGGCCCACCAAGTCAGTACTACATGCACACATGTCAAAGGAGTGAAGGGGATGTGTGGCACACAGGGCACCGTCACACGTGACATGTGTACACAGCTCATCACACTGTAATTAGCTTCACACCTCAGGAGTATGGTGCCACATCACAGCCTGACCCACCTGTGCCCGACACATGTAGTACTGCACAGACAATGCCTTGATGTCCAGCCTTGGCCATGTATGACAGCTCAATTCATTCCTGTGTGCCGCCTGTCACCACTGTCAGGTGTGAATCCCACCGTACATACGCTCCGAGGGCGTGTGTGGGATCCCTATCACTATGGTGGTGCTGGCGTATGTGTACGCCATAGTGATACGGACCGTACACGCGTGTGTACGGTCCCTATCACTATGGTGGTGCTGGCGTATGCGTACGCCATAGTGATACGGACCGTACACGCGTGTGTACGGTCCCTATCACTTTGGTGGTGCTGGCGTATGCGTTCTCCATAGTGATACGGACCATACACGCATGTGTACGGTCCAAACTACTATGGCATACACGTACACGAGCACCCCCATAGTGATAGGGACCGTACACACGCGTGTGTACGGTCCGGACTACTATGGCGTACACGTACGCGAGCACCCCCATAGTGATAGGGAACGTACACACGAGTGTGTACGGTCCCTATCACTATGGTGGTGCTGGCGTATGCGTACGCCATAGTGATACGGACCGTACACGCGTGTGTACGGTCCGAACTACTATGGCATACACGTACGCGAGCACCCCCATAGTGATAGGGAACGTACACACGCGTGTGTACGTTCCCTATCACTATGGGGGTGCTCGCGTACGTGTACGCCATAGTAGTTCGTACCGTACACACGCGTGTGTACGGTCGGTCCATATCACTATGGCGTACGCATTCGCCAGCACTCCCATAGGGATGGGGACCGTGCGGTCCATTGCAATGCATTTGGAGTGCCCTAGGGCTGTGGAACGCACCGTACCTGTGTTGTGACATAGAATTGACATAGGGGACACATGAGGGACAAGTATAGGGGTCTAAATGCATGCTGGTTGTCATGGAGACCCAGTTCAGGTTTGAATTTTGCATCATGTGGCCAGCAGAAGTCGGTTGGAGACAATATACTTTGTTGCAATGTGGTTGTTGACATTACATCATGCTCAATTTTAAAACCATGCAAAGCCTGTCACTGGGGTAGTTTTAAAACGATTGGAGGACACGTAGGATGCAAATGTGACTGAGCCAATCACTCTGTACTCCTGTAAATGAAACAGGCCAGCAAGGAAGATATAAGGCAGCCAGGTCCCTTGAGAGAGCACTTGCCCGCACATCCTTTCATTCCACAACACTGCTGCTGCTTGTCATTCCTCTGGCACCATGTCCAGGTCTGTGGAGAGGGCCCAGCCATTCACCATGGAGGAGAATATGGCGTTGGTGGATGTGATCCTCCCACAGTACACCATGCTGTATGGTCGACCAGGGGAGCAGGTGAGTGCAGACTCCACTAGCTTAAACTGTGCCCCTTTTTGTGACTTTTTGTGACTGTGACTTCTGGCATTGTGTCCAGGTGTGACAGACATGCAGGGTTCTTCATAGTGGTTCGCAGGGGGGGAAGGGCTCATGTCTCCCATGCAGAGCATGCTGTAGTTCCTGTGTGCACAACGCACTAGCATGGTGCTTACTGTGACGATCACTGCATGGTGCATGCCGCTTTCGGACTACCTAATCCTCCTGGAAATGTTGTTTCTACAGTCCTGATGTGAGTCTGTGCTCCCCCCAGGGTGACAGGTGCCAGGACCCACAGATGTGTGTCTGTTCAGTGTACCTGTGGTGAGAGTGTCCAAATGATGTGGTCGTCCCCTGGACATTGGTGTGTGTGTGTGAGTCCCCTGTCATGTGGGTGTGTGCATATGTGGTGTGTTGCACCCAGCTGCATGTGGGATGGATACACCCTGCTCATCTGATGTGAGCAGGGAGCTGTGCTGGATGTCTGCCGTGCTGAGACAGCCCCACATCTGTGACACCCCCAGTCTAGTGGCACATGTGCAGAGTGAGGTTTGTAGCGGCAGTTGCCAATGCCAGGTGATTGTTCAGTGCCTGTATGTGTCTGTGTACTCTGCTGAGGTAGCGTAAGTGGGCTGGGGCATGTGACTGCTTAGGGGTACTGTTCAGATTCCTGTTGTAGCTTGGGATGCACAGTGTGAGCCTGCATCATTGATTGTGTTGCACCCCTCATGCCACCTGTGTACTTTCAATGGCACCTACTCCATTTGCCCATTCCCAGGAGGATGATGTCACTATGACAAAGGTGCAATGAGTTGGCTGCATACTATGGCCAGTTCAAACATGCATAATTTGTAATATGTGTGTCTCTGTATCATTGATAAGGTGGATTGATGTATTGTCACTTTTGCATCCTCACAGGTAGGCGTCTGTGCCAAGGGGGAGATCTGGAAGCAAGCCGTCAGTGCCGTGAGGAGGACTGAGGGTCGGAAGCGGCGCCTAGCCCAGGTGAGGAAATGCTGGCAGGACATCCGGTGCTGGACGCGGAGCATAGCACGGGTCCTGCTGGGGGACTCACCTGTGAGCCACAAAAACCGTGGGTGCCGGCGTCTGACCCACATCCATAAGCGTGTGCTGGCGGTGGTCTTCCCCGACTTGGACAGGCGCTTACTGGAGAAGCAGCAGCAGGAAGGGGGTAGGTACATGTGTGTTTGTTGTGTGTGACCAGCTTTTGGAAGTGCGCAGTTGCATGGATACACTGCCAGGGTTTAAATGTGCAGTGCATATCCTGTTCCCCAAAGTAAAGCGGTGCTGTTCTTCCTCCCTTCCCCTCCTTGCCATGTGTTCCCTGGTCTGTGTGTAGTCACTCTTGCACAAGGTCATCTAGGCTGGCAGTTACTCCAAGTGCCCAATGCTTGCAGCATCATGTGTGGGGGTGGTGTGTAACAGGTTTTTGCACGTTGCCTGTGCCCTGGCCAGTTCTGTCATTGTGGGGTCCATGTTAGTTGGCACTGATGCTGAGTCCCGACATGGGAGTGTGTGTTTCATGTGTAATGCCTTACTGCCTGCATGTCGAATGTTGTGCCCTCTGACATGATGTGCTTGAGTGTGAGATATGCATAGTGCAGGGATGGTGGCTTGTGTTCCAGTCATACCCATCCAGGGCCATGGAGTAGTGTGGCCACTACAGTCCCCTGGGGCACCTTTTCATAGGTATCATGTGTGTCATCAGACAATGTGGACATTCTCTGTGTCTTCAGCATAGTTTGGGCCCTGTGGCATAGTACCCTGGCCTCATTTGTATTCACGTATACTGTGCTACATGTGTCCACTGTACAGGGTGACCTAATTTAGCTGGTGCATACTCACAGGGGCCAGTGCCTGTGTGTCTTGGTACAACTATCTGATGATGGTTGTTTGTCAGTGATATATGTGGACAGGCGCACCAGGGGTAGTTTGTGTGCGATCAGGATTAATTGCAGGCCATGTGTTTTCATCCCAGACTAAGAGGTGTAAGTACTTCCTCTGTCTCAATCACATTGTCTCAGGTAGGGGGGGGTTGGTGCGGGCGAGGCCTACATGTCCAAACCTGAAGTCTCCTTGCTCGGTCTGGCCAGTGTGTGATGTTTGTGTGGCCAAATACTCAAGGTGCAGTGCCCCAGTCATGTTGGCCATGGTTTTCAGTATTACCTTTGCAGCATGTCCCAAGAGTTGATAGACATGGTTCCTGCTCATCCCTTTCTTGGCTACGCTGTGTGTCGCTGATGCTGTGCTAGATTGTCCCCAGAGCCTGGCTCCTCTGTACAATTTGATATCAAGTTATTTGCTATTGTGTCATGCTCTCCATATTTTAACAGTGGCATGGTGGGTCAACAAACTGTGTGTTGCAGGGACTACATATGTACCTTGTATTGTAGATGTTAGTCTTGTTGCTTTTCAGGCTATGCACTGTGACCTATGTAGAGTTGACTCATGTGACATATGTATACAGGTGTCTGATTTCTCCTGTCTCTTCACCTTGCCCACAGCATCGTCGGGGGACTACGAGGGAGACACTGGCACGGACCGTGAGGAGGGAGCGAGCACCAGTGCCAGCAGTGCTGAGTTGGCTGGCACATCGAGTGGCACGGAGGCCGATGGGAGTGAAGCGGAGGACCTGTCCAGTCAAACCACCACCGACTATGACGCAGACGGGTCCGAGGCTGAGCACTCCGAGAGGGCGGAGGCTGCTCCCACAGCTGACACCAGCACTCCATCACTACCCGACCCTCCATTCCGATCACCGGCCTCCCACTTGCTCGTGTCCCTTCCCGCCGTGCTAGGTCACCACGTGTCTCCTTCTTGCCAGGCACCGCACCCCCTGCCCCTGTCTCCACTGCTGACACCAATGCCGAGTCTGTGGACATCCTGCGGCAGTTGCAGGTTGGTCAGACTGCGATGCTTAATGTCCTCCATGGCCACAGCCGAGTGCTCAACCAGATGGAGGCATACATGGAGGGCATTTCAGCTGCGCAGTCTGACCAACGCAACTTGCTGAGGTCCATAGACTGGACACTGACTGCAGCAGTGGGTCTCCTGCAGCGCTACGTCCCCCCTACCCCTGAACCATCCACACTTCCCACTCCCATGCCTGTCCAAAGCACATCCAGACGTCCCCATGCACGCACACCACCAGACACAGGCACCACACCACCAGGGAAGGCAAAGTGCACACCTCCTGGCACGCACACACAGGGTGAAGTAGGCACACCCACTGGGTCGGGGGGGAAATGGAAGACACGCAGCCAGAATGGGAGTCCACACTCCTCACGACCACCACCCTCCAAATCCACTCCCCTCAGCTCTCCTGGCCAGGATTCCACCAAAGACTCCTTCATGGCCGCTCTGTCCCTGAGCCCCAAAGTGACACCACCCCGCAAGCGGTCAAAGGAGTCCCCGGTCAGGGTAGTTGAGTCCCCCCCTGTCCACACCCTCCCCCAGTAGCGCTGCGACCCATCCCTGCGACCCCCCCCTCCTTGGGGCCTGTGATTCCTTCGGGTGCAGGGGAGACGCTGGGCGACCTGGCAGTAGTGAGCAGCGCCGTGCTCAAATCAACCTTTGGCGCTGCCCCACCCCCTGTGTTGGAGTCGTCTGTCACTGCACCCACAACACCTACCCTTGCCCCTCCTGTCCCTGCGGTGCCTGGTCCTTCCCCCCCACATGATGCCCCCCCCTGTGGATGACAAGGTAGTCTGAACTGTGCAGGCAAGCTAGGGGACACGCATCCCAATGTGTCCCCCACCTGGATTGGAACTATGGACTGCCCTATGGGCCTTGTGCATATGGAACTCTTCATACAATTCATTTTAGAACATTGCTGAATAAAGCGATTTTATTTTCCTTGGCACACTACTGCTTTTCTGGCATTGCTGTCGGTGGTGCTGCTCCATGATTTGGGGTGGCGATAATGTGTTAGGTGTCTGGGATATGTTGGAGTGTGCTGTTCGTGGGGTGGACACTGTTATCTGTGTGCCATCACACGGTATTTGCTATCAAACTTTGCTCATGTAAGCTGTTACTGCATGGTGACATTGTCCCAAGGTGTGTACCTTCCTCTGTGGACCGTGACATCTTCCCTGCAGGGTGTTGTGAAGACATTTGTGCAGTGCTGTGTCTACATTTGCTGGGTGTGTGACGGACCCCTTCAACTTTGGCCATGCATGCTGGGCAAGGTCTCCACCTGCATCATTTGTGTCATCCTTGGGGGTCACTGTACTTGTGACTGGAGTATATTGACAGGACTTCATGTGTACATGTTACCTTTTCCGCACTATGCATGTGTGTACTCCCAGCCTCGCACACATGTGTTTCGTGTTCTGCTGGGTCTTTGAGCACCTGACTGACAATTGTGGGCATTGTATCTGTGTGTACTCAACCACTTTCTTTCCATGGGCACAGCTGGGGGGACTCTGCACACACCCCTCCTGTGTCTGGGCACTGCTGGGAGGACTCTGCGCACACCCCTCCTATGTCTGGGCACTGCTGGGAGGACTCTGCACACACCCCTCCTGCGTCTGGGCACTGCTGGGAGGACTCTGCACACACCCCTCCTGTGTCTGGGCACTGCTGGGAGTGATAGGCACTCACCCCTCCTATGTCTGGGAACTGCTGGGAGGACTCTGCACACACCCCTCCTGTGTCTGGGCATTGCGGGAAGGACTCTGCACCCACCCCTCCTGTGTCTGGGCACTGCTGGGAGGACTCTGAACACACACCTCCTGCGTCTGGGCACTGCTGGGAGGACTCTGCACACACCCCTCCTGTGTCTGGGCACTGCTGGGAGTGATAGGCACCCACCCCTCCTGCGTCTGGGCACTGCTGGGAGGACTCTGCACACACCCCTCCTGTGTCTGGGCACTGCTGGGAGGACTCTGCACACACCCCTCCTGCGTCTGGGCACTGCTGGGAGGACTCAGCACCCACTCCTCCTGTGTCTTGGCACTGCTGGGAGGACTCTGCACACACCCCTCCTGTGTCTGGGCACTGCTGGGAGTGATAGGCACCCACCCCTCCTGTGTCTGGGCACTGCTGGGAGGACTCTGCACACACCCCTCCTGTGTCTGGGCACTGCTGGGAGGACTCTGCACACAGCCCTCCTGTGTCTGGGCACTGCTGGAAGGACTCTGCACACACCCCTCCTGCATCTGGGCACTGCTGGGAGGACTCTGCACACACCCCTCCTGTGTCTGGGCACTGCTGGGAGTGATAGGCACCCACCCCTCCTGTGTCTGGGCACTGCTGGGAGGACTCTGCACACACCCCTCCTTTGTCTGGGCACTGCTGGGAGGACTCTGCACACACCCCTCCTGCGTCTGGGCACTGCTGGGATGACTCTGCACACACCCCTCCTGTGTCTGGGCACTGCTGGGAGTGATAGGCACCCACCCCTCCTGTGTCTGGGCACTGCTGGGAGGACTCTGCACACACCCCTCCTGTATCTGGGCACTGCTGGGAGGACTCTGCACACACCCCTCCTATGTCTGGGCACTGCTGGGAGTGATAGGCACCCACCCCTCCTGTGTCTGGGCACTGCTGGGAGGACTCAGCACACACCCCTCCTATGTCTGGGCACTGCTGGGAGGACTCTGCACACACCCCTCCTGCGTCTGGGCACTGCTGGGAGGACTCTGCACACACCCCTCCTGCGTCTGGGCACTGCTGGGAGGACTCTGCACACACCCCTCCTGTGTCTGGGCACTGCTGGGAGTGATAGGCACCCACCCCTCCTGTGTCTGGGCACTGCTGGGAGGACTCTGCACACACCCCTCCTGTGTCTGGGCACTGCTGGGAGGACTCTGCACACACCCCTCCTGCGTATGGGCACTGCTGGGAGGACTCTGCACCCACCCCTCCTGTGTCTGGGCACTGCTGGGAGGACTCTGCACACACCCCTCCTGCGTCTGGGCACTGCTGGGAGGACTCTGCACACACCCCTCCTGTGTCTGGGCACTGCTGGGAGTGATAGGCACCCACCCCTCCTGTGTCTGGGCACTGCTGGGAGGACTCTGCACACACCCCTCCTGTGTCTGGGCACTGCTGGGAGGACTCTGCACACACCCCTCCTATGTCTGGGCACTGCTGGGAGTGATAGGCACCCACCCCTCCTGTGTCTGGGCACTGCTGGGAGGACTCTGCACACACCCCTCCTGTGTCTGGGCACTGCTGGGAGTGATAGGCACCCACCCCTCCTGCGTCTGGGCACTGCTGGAAGGACTCTGCACACACCCCTCATATGTCTGGGCACTGCTGGGAGGACTCTGCACACAACCCTCCTGCGTCTGGGCACTGCTGGGAGGACTCTGCACCCACCCCTCCTGTGTCTGGGCACTGCTGGGAGTGATAGGCACCCACCCCTCCTGTGTCTGGGCACTGCTGGGAGTGATAGGCACCCACACCTCCTGTGTCTGGGCACTGCTGGGAGGACTCTACACACCCCTCCTGTGTCTGGGCATGTACGGTCAGGACATACACGGGTGTGGGCACGCTCCATTCATACATGGGTGTGGGTGCGCTCCATTCATACACGGGTGTGGGTACGCTCCGTACATACACTGGTGGGGTGTGGGTACGCTACATTCATACACGGGTGGGGGTACGCTCCATTCATACATGGGTGTGGGTACGCTCCATTCATACACAGGTGTGGGTACGCTCCATTCATACACGGGCGTGGGTACGCTCCGTACATACACTGGTGGGGTGTGGGTACGCTCCATTCATACACGGGTGTGTGTACGCTCCGTACATACACTGTTGGGGTGTGGGTACGCTACATTCATACACGGGTGGGGGTACACTCCATTCATACACGGGTGGGGGTACGCTCCGTACATTCCCGTACCCACGATTTGCAGGCCTGGGTACATACCGTACCCAGGCCTTAAGAGCGTGGGTACGGGCCGTACCACGCCCACCACTATGTCACCCCAACAATGGCGGTACGGCCCGTACCCACGTTCTAATGGCCTGGGTATGGGCCGTACCAGCATTGTTGGGGTGATGTAGGGGTACGCGTGGTACGACCCGTACCAACGCTCTGAGGGCCTGGGTACAGTGCAGACCCCCAATGGGGTGCCGTAGGGGTACGCACCTTTAGAGCGTGGGTACAGGTCGTACCACACGTACTCCTACATCACCCCAATAATGCTGGTACGGCCCGTACCCAGGCCTTTAGTACGTGGGTACGGGCCGTACCGCCATTGTTGGGGTGACGTAGTGGTGGGCATGGTACGGCCCGTACCCACGCTCTTAAGGCCTGGGTACGGTACGCACTGGTATTGTTGTGTTGCCGGTTCGCGTCAACATCCACTTCCGTTGTGGCGAACGCTTGCATTGCTGGACACGCCCCCACCTCCTCGCGGTGACCAGGTCCTGCAGGTCAGGTATGTCCAGGGCATGTGTAATTTGTGACTTGTGTGGGGGTGTGTGCCCCACCCTTTGCCCATGGGTGTTATTCTGACCTTCTGCGGCGTCTGTGTCGGTGCCTGTAGAGCAGGTGGACTGCTATGAGGGCTGGGATGACACGTAGATTCGGGTCCATGGCTGTCCGTCGCATACAGGTGCTCCTTGTGCGCGTCATCCTGATTTCCCAGCAGTTTTTGGCAGCCGGAAAATATAATCCGTGCGGGGTGACGTCGGTGCGGATCGTACTTCCTGGTTCGTGAACCGCAGCCTGAATGCGACCCGACGTCACGTCGGAGCATTCCCGGATCACATTCGTATGTATATTTTCGTCGGTCGGTGTTTGGTACGATTCGTACGGAAATGGTGTTTCCGTGGGAATCGTACTTGCATGTTTGTAATGTTTATTTCCCGGGTACGAGTCGGACGGAGAAAACGCTCCGACCAACGGTTCGTACCCGGTTTCTCCAGGATCTGAATCGGCCCCTAAATCTCCCAAGATGGCCACCAGAGACAAAAGAGCCCAAATATCACCCAGATGTAGCCCAAGTATAGTCCAATGACATAATGTCCCAGAGGGTTCTAACAAACAACTAGAGCGCTAACAGTATTACTTATGACAAAAGTATGGCACACCTGAAGCCATCTTGATTGGAATAGACTGGTAACACTTAAAACATTTAATTTACAAAGGAACAAAATGAGGGGGTTCATTTTGCCGTAGAAATTATGATAAGTGCTGCAGAAAGAAAAATTAGGGCACATTTTGACTTCTCAAATCCTCTTCTATTTCATACAAAAAATTCTGACATGCAGACTGAAACATGTACTTTGAATACCAGCAGCAAACTTCCCTGGTGAGCAGTAGCTTTACTACAGTGATCTAATGAGCAACTAGATTGCTAACATTCAGAATTTATGGCAAATGTGTGACACATCTGAATGCCTTCTTGATGGAACCAAAGTAAAAAACTGAAAGTATTTCCTATTGAGGAGACTGCAGTAAATGAGGGAATTAGGAAACTTCATAACAAATAAATCTCCCAAGATGGCCACCAGAGACAAAAGAGCCCAAATGTAGTTCAAATATCACCCAGATGTAGCCCAAGTATAGCCCAATGACAGAATGTTCCAGAGTGTTCTTAAGAACAACTAGAGCGCTTACTGTCTTACTTATGACAAAAGTATTGCACACCTGAAGCCATCTTGATTGGAATAAACTGTTAACACTTAAAACATTTAATTTAAAAAGGAACACAATGAGGGGGTTCATTTTGCCATAGAAATTATGATTAGTGCTGAAGAAAGAAAAATTAGGGCACATTTTGAGTGACTTCTCAAATCCTCTTCTATTTCATTAAAAAATTCTGATATGCAGACTGAAACATGCACTTTTAATACCAGCAGCAGACTTCCGTGGTGAGCAGTAGATTTACTACAGTGATCTAATGAGCAACTAGAGTGCTAACATTCAGAATTTATGGCAAATGTGTGACATATCTGAATACCTTCTTGATGGAATCAAAGTAAAAATCTGAAAGCATTTTCTACTGAGGAGACTGCAGTAAATGCGGAAATTAGGAAACTTCATAACAAATAAATCTCCCAAGATCGCCACTAGAGACAAAAGAGCCCAAATGCAGCACAAATATCACCCAGATGTAGCCCACATGTAGCCCAATAACAGAAGTGTGCAAAACACTTATTTTGTTGTGTATTTGCAGTTTTATATAGTGCAGACTTGTCAGGTATTGGAGTGCTTTACATGAACATTGGTTACAGCACACAAGATCAAATTGATTTTGGTTGTAGACATGGGGAGATTAAGTGATTTGACCAGAATCACAGAATGTTGAGCTGAAGCAGAAACTGCAACCTGGTTCCCCAGTTGCAAAGTCTGCAGCTCTGGAAGTAACACCACATCCTCTCCCCTAAGTGCAACATTTAATCAAGTGGTCAACTGGATTAAAAAAAAACATAAAGATTACAAATAATTTAAAAGTTCTTTGTCACTATTTGAAAACTCAGAAAAGATGTCCTCATTTTAGTTTTTTAGAGCACTAACCATAAATTTGATGCAAATAAGACCCTCTCATATATGTAATCTCTAAAGGAAATGTTCTAGGTTTTACAGTTTTGATTACATCAAGATCACGTCAGGCGTTCCACACTTTTGTAATAAATATAGAATATTAGCAATCTAGTTGTTCATTGGGATACTGTTGAGAGGCAGAGGCCAGGGGCATGGACTCTGAAAATTGAAGGCAGGTAGGAGAGGTCAGAGGCAACAATTTGACCACACTGGGCAGGCAGGAAGGGCAGTGGCAGCACAACAGACTATGGAGGGCAGTGGAAAGGGGGACAGGGGCAACAAACCAACAATACAGGACTGGCAAGAGAGGCTGTGGCAATATAATAGACCATTGTGGGCAGAAGGAAGAGGCAGTGGTAGTACAACCATACATGCCAACAGACCTGTTTCCGCCAGGAAACGTCCAATGTTTTTAAGCTCAAATGGGCTTTATTTGATCTGTCTCCTGTCTACAATCTCCTCTTTTTCAATGTAACTCAAAGGGGAAAATCAATACCCCAGTTCTTTTTCAAAATCTCCCTCTTACCAAGTTCAAAATGTTCGCAAGTATGGTACATTGGATCATGGTAGGCAGGAGGAATTGGGGTAGGGACATGGACTCGGATAACAGAGGACAGGAGGGACATGGAGAGGTGCACCAAACTGACCCTACAGGGCAGGCATCAGGGTTTGCAGCAGCACAATACACCACACAGGGCATGCGGGATGGGAGTGCAGCACAACAATCCATAGAATGCAATAGGGAGGGGACAGGACCATGCACATGGACAACAGAGAACAGAGGAGAAAGAGGCAATGGTAGCTAGCTGACCATAATGGACAGAGGGGAGAGAACGCTTCAGCATAACAGACCATAAAGGGCAGGCGGGATGGATTAGGGGCATTACAATGGAACAGACAAGCCAGGATGGAGGGAATTGGGGTCTGCACATCGAAACAGAGGGCAGGGGGCAAGGGGGCAGGGTAGGAGAAGCAAGATGACCATGGAGGTCAGGCTGGATGGGCAATAGAAACAAGACACACCATGGAGAGCAACAGTGAGACTATGATGGCATACACACAGACCATGGAGGGAAGGTGGGAGGGGGACATGGGCAGCTAGCTGACCACACAGGGAAGGTGGGTGGGGCCATGGCAGCACAGAAGATCATGCATGGCAAGCAGGAGGGTTAGTGGCAGCACAATGGCTATGATGGGCAAGAAGTAGGGTGCAGGGGCATGCACAAAGGACCATGGAGGATAGAAGGGAGGGTCAGGACCTGGGCACAGACAAGAGCGTTCAGGGGAAGGGGCCTCACAACAGACGGCATGGGGCATGCAGTAGGAGCAGTTGCAGCACAACAGACCAGGGAGGGCAGAAGGGTGTGGCAGTAAAATGGACCATGGGGGACAGGAGGAAGCGGATAGGGGCATGGCATGTGGACAGCCAGGGTGGTGGTGGCAGGGACATGTTACAGTCATCTGACAATGCTAGGCAGGTGGGAGGGGAGTGGCAGCTCAACAGAACACTCAGAGTAGATAGGAGTGGCAGGTCCATGGAACATGGTGGGCAAAGAGGATGGAGCAGGGGCATGCACAAAGACATCGGAGGGCAGGGGGAAGGAGAATAGGGACAGCAAGCTAAGCACAGAGGCTAAGCAGGAGGTCAATGATGGGCCATAGAATTGGGCAATGGAGGGCAGGAGGAGTGGACTGGTACACCATGCTAAATGGAGGGCTGTGGCAGCACATCAGACCATGCATGGCAGGAGGGAGGAGGCTAGTCCACGGATTCAGACAACAGAGGATAGGGAGGAGGTGGATGGGGCAGCAAGCTAACTGTTCAGAGAAGGTGGGTATTAGGAACTTTATTGTTTTTAAAATGTGTGTCTTTGCGAACTACTTAAAATATGAACAAGTATGCAGCATAATCTCACTTTTATTCAGGAAGAAGAGGACGTTTGTGACTGTGACTCCGGGCTCACTTGGCAGAAACACCCCCTGACCCTCCACCCCCATCGCAAAATGTAATGCCCGTGAAAAGGATAGGTGGATGCAGTGTTATATAGAACATAGTCCTGAGAGCACGATTGAAAATGAAAACTAGATATAGTATATGGTATAAACTATGCACCAAAAAGTGCGATTTAAGATGAACCGGGGCGTGAAATATCATATGAATACATTGTGCGCAATGACAGATTCATTGGAGAGCGCGAGATAGCACAGGCACCCGCGCGTGCTATGCTCAGACGTTGAGTCCCTTGCTCACTTTGCCACTGGATTCAAGCAAGCCTGGCTGAAGGCGGCTGACATGCCAGAAACCGGTCCTAGGAAGCTTGTTTCCGGTCCAGGGAAGGCATGGCTTGGCAGTTCGGGCTAGACTGTTCCCATGAGGCACAGGGTCAGACTGATTTGCATATGGCCATGTCTGGACTGGGGTGGCAGAGTGGGCTAAAGAACGGTGATGGATCAAACCCAGATCTGTTGACTGGGTGTGAGTGTTTGATTGGTTCTGATGCTCCGTCCATCACCACCCCCTTTTGTACTGCTTTGTTCGCCATAAGTTGGCAGGGTATGCTCAGATGTTGAGTCCCTTGCTCACTTTGCCACTGGATTCAAGCAAGCCTGGCTGAAGACAGCTGAAATGCCAGAAACCGGTCCTAGGAAGCTTGTTTCTGGTCCAGGGAAGGCATGGCTTGGCAGTTCGGGCTGGACTGTTCCCATGAGGCACAGGGTCAGACTGATTTGCATATGGCCATGTCTGAACTGGGGTGGCAGTGGGTTAAAGAATGGTGATGGATCAAACCCAGCTCTGTTGACTGGGTGTGAGTGTTTGATTGGTTCTGATGCTCCGTCCATCACCACCCCCTTTTGTACCGCTTTGTTCGCCATAAATTGGCAGAGTATGCTCAGACGTTGAGTCCCTTGCTCACTTTGCCACTGGATTCAAGCAAGCCTGGCTGAAGACGGCTGAAATGCCAGAAACCGGTCCTAGGAAGCTTGTTTCCGGTCCAGGGAAGGCATGGCTTGGCAGTTCGGGCTGGACTTTTCCCATGAGGCACAGGGTCAGACTGATTTGCATATGGCCATGTCTGAACTGGGGTGGCAGAGTGGGCTAAAGAACGGTGATGGATCAAACCCAGATCTGTTGACTGGGTGTGAGTGTTTGATTGGTTCTGATGCTCCGTCCATCACCACCACCTTTTGTACCGCTTTGTTCGCCATAAGTTGGCAGGGTATGCTCAGACGTTGAGTCCCTTGCTCACTTTGCCACTGGATTCAAGCAAGCCTGGCTGAAGACGGCTGAAATGCCAGAAACCGGTCCTAGGAAGCTTGTTTCCGGTCCAGGGAAGGCATGGCTTGGCAGTTCGGGCTGGACTGTTCCCATGAGGCACAGGGTCAGACTGATTTGCATATGGCCATATCTGAACTGGGGTGGCAGAGTGGGCTAAAGAACGGTGATGGATCAAACCCAGATCTGTTGACTGGGTGTGAGTGTTTGATTGGTTCTGATGCTCCGTCCATCACCACCCCCTTTTGTACTGAGTTATAACATAGGCATTGAGGAAGGCACGTTAGATGGGGCAATATAACCCGTGCGAAGGCAAGTGTGGCATGACATATTCACGGGGTGGTGTTACAGTGCACATGGGCTAGAGAGTGTCATAGCATACACACTAGCTGGTGGAATACAACACAGAGGTGTGTGGCACTCGGCGGGCACTGGTGGGTGTAACACAGCATTGGGCTCAGCCAGGAGCACGCTGTTACTCTCAAGTGAGGTTCGTCTCCTTTCTAGAGAGTAAAATAAAAAGTATTACACATCCGGCGGTGGATGTGTGTTTTATTAACCGTGAGGGGGGTTTCTTGCATAGTTTGGTCGAATTTTTGTCGACTCCCCTTTGAATGGCTTGGTGTGCATGTGTATTAAATGTGCCCGTCAATAACTACCCATGTTTGTATAAATAAACAACAAGGGTGTCTACTTGGAGAGTACCCACCAGCGGAGGCGCCGGGATTAGGCACGGTAGGGCGTCAGACACGTCAGAGCTTCACCAGCGGTGTAAATACATTCCACGTGGATTCATTGTATGCATAGTCGCCTTTACGCAAATCATCATGGTGATAGGTACATATGGTTTGTCCAGCATGTCCTAGGTGTTTCTATAAATATATATTTTTTTAAAATAATAATAAACAAAGGCCGGCCCCGGGGGATGGGGTCACCGGGGCCATAAGAGGCCTGAGGAGGAGGGCAACGTAGCCCCCCTCCTAAAGAATAAAAAAAAAAAAAAAGGCCATGACCCGGGGGTTTGGGACCCCTGGGCCGATTAAGGCCTTTGGAGTGGGGCCACTCGGCCCCCTTCCAAATTAATTTTTTTCAACAAAAAATATTATGGTGCAGGCCCTGGGGGATGAGGTCCCCAGGGCCAATAAATTTGAAAAAGAAGGGGGGCCACACAGCCCTCCTTCTAAAAAAATAAAAAAAATAAAAGACCGGCATCGCTCCGGAGGCCATGCCCCTCCTTGCAGCACTCTGCAAACACGCCCTCTGGCCAGTTGTAAGTTGGGGAATTAATTCCCCTTCAATACTGAGGGTCCCTGAGGGCCAACTAGCCCAACAGGTATCTCCAGTATGCGCCAGAGAGCTGCGTTGCAGACAGGTGTTCTGAGGCCACTCCCCTTTTCACACCTCTATGCAACGCAGCTCTGTGGCGCTAACTGGAGGTACCTAGTGGGCTAGTTTGACCCTAGGGACCCTTAGGATTCAAGGGGACTTAATCTCCCAACTTAAAACGGCCACAGGGCGTGTTTACAGTAAACAGTCATAATATCGAAGAAAAAATATTGACTGGACAGAATATCGAGTTTTTAATGTAGAATGGACAGAATATCGAATTGCCAAAATATAGTGGTGAAGAATATCAAAAATCAGGTAAGAAATATCGATTTGCATAATATAGAAGTAAATAATGTCAACAGTCATAATTTAGTTGTTAAAAATATCGAATTTTTTTATAGTGTTTTAAGTGTTAGTATATCTGTTAAAAGTAAGTATTAATTTTGGGATCTGCGCAGCCGGCGGAGGGTGGACGCAGCGCGCTGAGCTCAGTTTGGACCAGACTCCGTGCTTCTGTGGACGCCCGTGATTTCAAGGGTCCTCCGCGTGGGACCCCAGCGCACACTGGAGGCTTCGGAGCTCCCCGAGGCAGGGTGCTCTCTCCGGGGACTTCCGATTGAAGTTTGACTCAGGGTTTGCTCTGGTTGTGGAAGGATTGCACCCGCCTCGAGACCCGGTTTGCTTTTCCAGAGGCGCCTCGCTCGCAGCCTGCGATGAGGAGGGGGTTCGTTTGAGGTCAAGGTGGATCAAGAATACAGGAAGTGGAATTATCAAAGGCTGCCAGAAGATTCTCTCTTATGTTGATCAACGTTGTCTCTGAACTTGCTTGTGGTCTGATCTCTGACTGACAATTGTAAAGCAGCTGAAGAGATTTTGCAAAACTTTGGCGTTTCTTTTATGACCGATACCTCTGCAATTCTTTCCACGATTCAAAAAGATGTGGGTGCCGCTCGGAGGCTGAATTTGCTTGTTGGGCTGAACTTTGGATTCTTAACTCACCGGAGGACTCTGCTGGCGGACACAGTGTGGGATTGTTGACTGTTCCTTTCCTCGGAAAGCACCCGGGACTGCGAGTACTAGCGGCCCTTCTGCCTCTGTGAAAACTGGACGCAGCTGGTGGCTCTTCCTGGTCCCTCCCTCCTACACTACAAAGCACCTCACGGCCCACGCTTCGCGGGAGCCGCTCGGAGGCTGAATTTGCTTGTTGGGCTGAACTTTGGATTCTTAACTCACCGGAGGACTCTGTTGGCGGACACAGTGTGGGAGTGTTGATTGTTCCTTTCCTCGGAAAGCACCCGGGACTGCGAGTACTAGCGGCCCTTCTGCCTCTGTGAAAATTGGACGCAGCTGGTGGCTCTTCCCGGTCCCTCCCTCCTACACTACAAAGCGCCTCGCGGCCCCCGCTTCGCGGGAGCCGCTCGGAGGCTGAATTTGCTTGTTGGGCTGAACTTTGGATTCTTAACTCACCGGAGGACTCTGTTGGCGAAAACAGTGTGGGAGTGTTGACTGTTCCTTTCCTCGGAAAGCACCCGGGACTGCGAGTACCAGCGGCCCTTCTGCCTCTGTGAAAACTGGACGCAGCTGGTGGCTCCTCCCCCTTTCATTCTTATAATTGTGTCCCCATTTATGCGTACGCGGGACGCGTTCGGGGCGTCGTCCCGGGCGAAGCCCGGGCCAAGGGCGGGCCCGTTCTAGCCCGTTACAGATCGAGCAAGACCGGACCGGGCTACATCTCTTTCATTTGTCTTATGGTCTTGGTCGGTTGTGTTGGTAATTGTACTCAACTAACATCTAATGTACTAGAATGGCTGCTATGGGAACCCGCAGCAAATGCCTCCCGACGAGTACTTCCATCGTAGGTACCCTTGATTCCTTTCTACTTAGAGCCAATTCAGTACTCAGTAATGAGATAACTGTTTTGGAGAAGCGCCTGTCGATAGGCATTGAAAATGCTAAAAGATCCTCCCTCGGCCATATTGCTAATGCGATAATGCCCGATAAAGAACTTATCCTCCCAATACACCTCTCTCCTACCCCTATTTCTGAGCCTTCTTTGTCTGTAGTTATCGATTGTCTCCCTGGTAATTCGAGTGCTTCACTACCTCTTACCAAAGGGCCTAATTTCATCCCTGCCCTACCACAACTTCGTAAGCGCCCCAGAGCAGCCAGGGAGGGGGCTATTCCTAAGAGGAAAATGGGTCCGCCTTCAAAGAGAAACAAGCTTCGTAAGGCTCCGACTTCTTCACGCCTGTTTCCCGTACTTGGGAACATTACAAATCTGAGCATGAATCCTGCCATAGTACAAAAGTCTACATTCCCCCTGTCCACCCTTACTCCTCAGATAACCCCTGCCCCACATTCTCCTTCTGTGGCTAATACTGTTAATAGAGCCACAATGACTGAACCTCAAACCCAAGATCTGGAGGTCCTATTAAAAACCATACTCGACCCTTTGTGTACTAAACTGGTTCAAATTGAGGATAGGTTAGTAAACATGGAAAGAGCGCTCGGGTTGCATCTTGACCCTGGTCTTACTCTTCCATCTGTAGCTAGGGGGCGGGTTAACACTGTAGCTAAGGAGAGTCAAAGTGCACCCATACTTCAGCAAACCTTACAATCAGTGGAAAACCCCCATTTGCACCCGAAGGATGCCACCGCTCCTAATAGCTCTGTCCCTTCCTTTCCCCCTCGAGATAACCTTACTTCTGCACCTGGGATAGTGGGAAACATGCTGCAGGAGGTTACTGCTATAAATCTGTCCACCACGGGAGATTATCAAAATCTAAATCTCCCCCCGGAAGCTGCACCGCTTGTTGTTGCGGGAGTCCCTAAGCTTCCTGAGGGAACTATCGAATCCTTCGCATCACTTAAGAACAAAGTGATGAGCTGGCTTTCAAAACATAGACCACTCCCGCTAAAATTCTCAGGTGAAATCCTAATGGTTCGAAGGGTTCAATGGGTGGGCCCCACTAAGAAGGATCTCGATGGGGATTGTGTGATTATTAATATGAGGGATAAGGGTGCAGTCTCTTTTATCCTGAGTTCTTCCCACCTAGGGATACAGTCTTCTATCAAGACTCTCCCATTAGCCTTTTTTTATCCCCCACTGAGTAGTAACCAGAGGCAAGATCCTGAATCAGGGTGGACACGGGTGGGTCGGAGAGGTTTTTCTGCTGGGCATAGAATCGGACAGGATCCTCAGGCCCCTACATTGTATTTCAGAGATTACAATCGATTTAGGTGCCTAAGTGAGATTGATTGACTAGTCAATCATTCTACCCTGGATCCTCAGTTAGATTTCTCAGGGCTCCGTGATGGAATTACAGTTATAAATTCAAATTCTACTAGTCCACTTACCTTGGGTGCTATAGGATTGGAAGTTGTTGACATACGATAAGCCCGGGCTCCAAATACACCATTACAGAACTTTTCCCACGTGAACTCCCCCACAGTTTCTCATATGGGGGCTAATAAGATCGGCCCTTCTTGTAGAAACTGCACAACTGAAGTAGAAATTCCTATTGTAATTGTAGATTCACCATCTTTACTCCTTCATAGCGGGGTAAATAAGACTGGCTTATGTCCCGTGAATCGTATAACTGAAGTAGATAGCTTAACTGTAAATGCAGATTTACCACCGTCATTCCCTCACAGTGGGGTTAACCAGATCGGTTAATCCCTTGGAAATTTTACAACTGAAGTAGATAATTTATCTGTAACTGTAGATATACCATCTTTATTCCCCCATTTGAAAAATTTTATCGTGGAATGTAGCTGGTTTGACTAATAAACTAGGGTGTCCTGACTGGGGTCAATTTATAGATACTATGGACATCTGCCTTTTCCAAGAAAGTTGGGCAAGGTCCCCACAGTTCCACAATGCCTTTGCTTGCTTTTCAATTCCAGCTCGGTGGCAGGGCCGCGGCAGACCATCAGGTGGTTTAACTATCTGGGTCCGTACACACTTAGGTTGCACTGCGACCGAGGTGAGTTCAGATTTCCCAGATATTCAGTGTGTGACTCTGACTTGGCCGAATGATGTTCACCTCACTCTGGTCAATGTATATTCTAGGCCAGTTAATCCGACTGCGGAGTCAGTAACTATTGCTCAGCTTTCGCAGTTTTTGAGTAGCCTTTCTAAGAGCTCTAGTGTGATAATAGGTGGTGACTTTAATTGTCATTTTGAGCCCCTCCCTGGTTTGATAGACGGTGATATACAGGTGGAGGACGATTACTGGAAAATCCCACCATCGGTTGGAAATCCCCCTAAGGCCTGGACCCCATTGTTAGTCCAGATTACGGCCTTGACCTTGCAGTATTCTTTCAGGGCCTGTAATGGTCGTACAAAATCTGATGTTCCTGCCAAAAGTACATTTAACAAACTTGGCCATGAGTCCCTGCTCGATTATATATTTGTGGAGACAAGAGCGTGGGACAAGGTTCATGATTTTATGGTCCATTCAAGGCTTGAAAGTGATCATAACCCACTACAGCTATGGTTCTTTCTACAGGGGGTTTGTACAACTTCGGTTAATGACATTGACACGTTGAGTACTGATACTGGACTTGTACTCTCCACCAATAGAAGAAGGGTGAGGTGGGAAAATCTGGTTATGAAGCCTGGAGCAATCGATGATCTTTATGCCAAGGTTATTCCATCATTGGAAGCAGTCCGACATTTACCTCTCCGAGCTCCTACTAAGGCCATTTATAAAAGATTTGAAGAATTAAATCTTGAGCTCACCATTGTACTGGCTAGTGGCCTCAATCCTATAACTTCCAATGGAAGAAAATCTCCTGCAATACCTAAATGGTATAATGCATCTTGCAGGAAAGCGAAAACCCAGCTTTTTGCCGCACTTAAATCTACAAATAAATTATTAATAAAACAGAAACGTAGAGAATATAAAACATTAATTGCTTATGCAAAAGCGGAGTGGGATGCAAGTAATTGGGATAATCTAACTCAGGCATTAAAAAATAATGATCCTCGACTATTTTGGCAAATTGTCAATACAGGATCGACGGCCCCTCTCCCGGCAGTAATTCCCAATGTAGCTGCTAGTGTCTGGGAGTCTTATTTTTCAGCTCTTTATGCTTCTAATAATCCCCCATCCCATGATACCTTGATTGAGGAGGCTAACCGGGAGGTTAACCCGGAGGACTCTGGTTTTTATCAATTTGTGGATGAGTTTCAGATTTCTGAAGTAGCAGACATTTTGATTAGTCTTCCTACTGCGAAAGCCCCGGGCTTAGATAAGCTCCCCGGCGATCTTTTTAAATGTGAGCCGTCAATATGGGCCCCTTATCTAACCACATTATATAATGCAATTTTAAAGGGTATGGCAATCCCCACTACCTGGCTCGGAGCTGAGATAGTTCCAATTTATAAAAAAGGCTCTCCTTTACTTCCCGCTAACTATAGGCCAATTAGCCTTATAGACGTCTCCCAGAAGATCTTTGCTCAATTAATTTTAAATCGATTGCTAGATTGGATGGAGGATACCGCTATACTTAGTCCCTACCAGGCTGGTTTTAGGAAAAAAGTATCCACGGTAGATCAAATCTTTCGGCTCATGCTTATATATTGGAAGACTGTCCATGTTGAGGCGGGATCCCTCTATACTGTGTTTGTCGATCTTCGCGCGGCCTTTGACCTGGTTCCCAGGGTCAAACTCTGGACCGTCTTAGCAAACCTTGGAGTGCCTGCCCCCCTGTTGAATATTATAATCCGTTTACACAAGGGGAACTTTGCTCAAGTAAGGTATGGGAAGTCTGGTACACTCACCCCAAGATTTGCTGTAGAGAAGGGAGTTAGGCAAGGCTGCGTCCTTGCACCCACCCTTTTCTGTCTTTATGTAAACAGAGCCTTCACGTACTTGAACAGGGTTGTAAATAGTGATGCTCCTAAGTTGGACCGTAACAGGATTCCGGCGATAATGTTCGCCGACGATACCCTGCTGCTCTCCAAATCTCCCCTGGGTTTGCAGAGGGTGTTAGATGGGTTTGAGCGTTTTTGTTATGAACAGGGATTGGAAATCAACACGTTGAAAACCAAAAATTCATGATTTTCAACCCTCCACTTAGAACACGCCCAAACCCCTCTATAGGCGGCATTATCCTGGAAAGAGTTCACACCTTCGATTATTTAGGCCTTACCCTAAACGAAGGATTATCTTGGTCCTCCCATCAAACAAAAGCCCACCTAAAACTAGCCCAGTCGACCGGTGCAATTTTAAAGTTTTACAATTCTTCATCTGAAAAGCCCTTAGCTCCACCTCTTGAAATCTATAAGCTTCAGGCCCGTGGACGGATTCTATATGGTGCAGAACTCTGGGGTTCTAAATGCTGTAATGAGATCCCACTTGTGGAATCTAAGGGGCTCATTTATGAGCCCCTGCGTCACTTTTGCGCCGCCGGTGCGTCACTTTTTGTGACGCACCAGTGGCATAAAACATGCGCCATGTTGCGCCATATTTACAAAGTGACGCATCTAGGTAGATGCGTCACTTTGTAAACCCCTGCGCCACATTCTACCTGCGCCAGGTGTAATGTATGCAAGGGGGGCGTTTTGACGCAAAAAAGGGTCGTAGAAGTGACGCAGTAAAATCTACGAGATTTCACTGCGCCACTTCTAGGGTGCAAATGCGTCAATTTCTTGCGCCTGCCTCACAGCAGGCGTAAGACTGACGCAGGCCCTTTCACATGGGGCTTGCCCCATGTGAAAGGACACATTGCTGGAGTTGCGTCACTTTTGTGACACACTCCAGCGATGCGTCACTTTTGCGCCTACAGATAAGTCAGAAATACTGACGTATCTGTGACTCCTTGCGACATGATGCGTCATACTGTAAATATGACGCATCACTAGAGTCGCAGGGAGGGCGCAGTGAAAAGTGGCGCATCACTGTTTTCACGCAGTGATGCGTCACTTTTCATAAATGAGGCCCTAAGTTTATAAGACATCTAACAGCTTTACCCCAAAGTACCCCTTTGTTTCCCGTAAGATTGGAGTTGGGTTTACGACCAATAGAAGAAGTCATTGGCTTAAAGCCATTGATTTTTTGGAGGAGGATATGGTCAACACCTGAGGTGGAGGTCTATAAAAATGAGTTAGCGGAAATACTGAGTCTTCCAAGTGCAGCCAAATTTCCTTGGTTATCATATGTAAAGAAACAATTGACTGCACTTAGACTATCGGATCTTTGGTCAGACCCAGAGTTGGCTTGTAGTACTATTTCTCGGAAAAAACTTATTAAAATATATCATGAGTACAAATTAGCAGAGACTATTTCTAAATCCCAACCTTTTATTTTAACCCAATCTTTTTTAAAAGTTAAAGACGATTATCATTTAGAGCTGGCTTTAAGTGAGATTAGACCTTACTTTACTGGGAAATTGTTCTTACAGTGGAGATACGGCACACTGCCACTAAGAGCATTCACAGCCAAATGGTCGCATCCCACGACGGAAAACTGTCCAAGTTGCGATGCAGAATTAGAGTCAGATTTACATATGTTATTCTTCTGCCCCGCCTACAGAAAGAGTAGGAAATATTGGATTATACCTATTTGTAGGAATTTAGGGTTTGCACATTGCATGGAAGCCTATAGAGTTTTTAAATCAGACTCCTCTAGGCAAATAGTATTGCAATTTCTTCATTCCTTGCAGCAATGTGGAGGACAAGAAGATTACAACTGTCCTAGTTTGATTTTGTCAACTTGCCTTTTGTCCCAAAATTGATGATTGTCTGCCGTATAATCTAATTTAACTTAAATTTTATTACTACTGCTAGTATTGCACAGGTTGGACTTTTGGAATGATTGTCTCACATCTGCTTTTTTCCTTTTATGATAACTGTATTGTTTTTACTCATGTTTGTGCTTTTATGACTAAATTAGTCGCAATAAAGCTGGAAAGAAAAAAGAAAGAAAGTATTAATTTTGGAATGTATGTTTTTGAATATTTTTAAAGTAATGAATTTTATGTTATTTAATTTTTGTGTAATTTAATTCTATAGTGGGTTGTGGGATTATAGGGGATTAGGGTGGGAAGTAATTTAATTATAGTACATTAAATAATAATTTTTAGGAATTATTAATTATTTTTAATTTAATTTTGTGTTTTACTTCTGTAGCGAATTGTGGGTTTATAGGGGAATAGCGTGGGAAGTAATTTAATTGTTATTAAGTAATTATTAATTGGTATTGATAATTAATTTATTGTAATTAATTATTCATTGGTAATTAATTTTTAATAATTGGTAAATATTTTGCTAATTAATTTGTATTAATTGGATAATTGAGAATTATATTAATTGTATTAATTTATTATTCGGAGCAGGTTGTGGGTTTATAGGGTAATAGGGTGGGAAGTAAATTAATTATAATTAAGTAATTATTGAAAATATTTTGTGTATTGATAATTAATTTACAGTTAATTATTAATTGGTATTTTTTATTATTTATCAATTTTTAGTATTGAAAATTAATTGGTTGTTGATTAATTATTAATTGGAAATTAATGTGTATTAATTGGTAATTAATATGTATTAATTGTTTAATTGATAATTATGTTAATTGTATTAATTTATTATTTGTAGCGGGTTGTGGGTTTATAGGGGAATGTGGTGGGAAGTAATTTAATTGTAAATAATTAATTATTGAAATTATTTTTTTATATTGATAATTAATTCATTATTAATTAATTATTAATTGGTATTATTTGTATTTATTAATTTTTGGTATTGAAAATTAATTGGTTGTTAATTAATTATTAATAGGTAAATAATTAAAGACATATTTATTGGTATTTATAATTAATAAATTATTAAAGATTGTGTGATTGGTAATTAATTTTAATACTTTTTTATTAGTATTAATAATTAATTTCTTTTTTATGAAATATTAAAATATTATTTTTCCTACTATCGCACTCACTGGAGTGGGAATAGTAATTGTTACCCCTACGCTATCCATCGCTTTCCCTACTATTGCACTCACTGGAGTGGGAATAATAATTTTTACTCCTACGCTATCCAACGCTTTCCCTACTGTTGCACTCTTTGGAGTGGGAATAGTAACTTTTACCCCTATGCTATCCAAAGCTTTCCCTACTGTTGCACTCACTGGAGTGGGAATAGTAAATTGTACCCTCCCTCTATCCAACGCTTTCTTTACTGTTGCACTCTCTGGAGTGGCAATAGTAATTTTTACCCCTACGCTATCCAACGCTTTCCCTACTGTGGCACTCTTTGGGATGGGAATAGTAATTTTTACCCCTACGCCATCTGACGTTTTCCCTACTGTTGCACTCACTGGAGTGGGAATAGTAATTTTTACACCACGCTATCCAACGCTTTCCCTACTGTTGCACTCACTGGAGTGGGAATAGTAAATGTTGCCCTCCCGCTATCCAACGCTTTCTCTACTGTTGCGCTCTCTGGAGTGGGAATAGTAATTTTTACCCATACGCTATCCAATGCTTTCCCTACTGTTGCACTCTCTGGAGTGGGAATAGTAATTTTTACCCTCCCGCTATCCAGCGCTTTCCCTACTGTTGCACTTACTGGAGTGGTAATAGTAAATTTTACCCGCCCGCTGTCCTTCGCTAAAAATATTTAATATTTTTTATTAATATCATGTTAATATATATATGTATTTAAAAAAATTGTTTTACTTACATTAAGGTGCCGATTCCAATCCTGTAAAACCCGGGTACGAATGGTCGTACGGAGCGTATTCTCCATACGACTCGTACCCGGGAAATTCACCTTACAAACCAGCAAGTACGATTCGTACAGAAATACCATTTCTGTACGAATCGTACAAAACTACGTACGGCTAAAAAATACCAACAATTCTGATCCGGGACATCGCGTACGTGATGTCCGTACGGAGTCAGGCAGCGTTTTACGGACCAGCAAGTACGATTCGTGCCTACGTCACTCCGCATGGCTCATTTTTTACGGCAGCCAAAAACTCCCGGGAAATTGAGTATGATGCGAATAAGGAGCACCGGTACGTGACGGACAGCCATGGACCCCATCCTACGTGTCATCCCGGACCTCCTAGCCTATGACTTGGTGCACCGAACCCAACGCACACGCCACAGAAGGTGAGAACAACACCCATGGGTCAAGGGGGGGTGAGGGGATTGAAACATCCCCCTACCCGAATTAAAACATACAATATGGAGGACATATATTACGTCCAGGATCTGATCACTTCGGGGGGCGTGTCCACCAATCCCTGCGTACCGCAACAACGGAAGTGGACGTGTACGCATACCCGTTACCAATACAATGGTGGTACAGACCGTACCCATGCTCTGAGGGTGTGTGTACGGTCTGTACCACGCGTACCCCTACATCACAACTACAATGGTGGTACGGACCGTACCCATGCTCTGATGGCGTGGGTACGGTCCGTACCACCATTGGAGTGGTGCCGTAGGGGTACACGTGGTACAGACCGTACCCACGCCCTCAGAGCGTGTGTACGGTCTGTACCACCATTGTAGTGGTGACGTAGGGGTACGCGTGGTATGGACTGTACACATCCCCTCAGAGCGTGGGTATGGTCCGTACCACCATTGTAGTGGTGACATAGGGGTACGCGTGGTATGGACCATACCCACACTCTGAGGGCGTGGGTATGGTCCGTACCACCATTGGAGTGGTGCCATAGGGGTATGTGTGGTGCGGACTGTACCCACGCCCTCAGAGCGTGGGTACGGTCCATACCACCATTGTAGTGGTGATGTAGGTGTACGCGTGGTACAGACCGTACCCACTCTATTAATGCGGGGGTACGGTCCGTATCACCTGTACCCCTTCGGCACCAGTACATTTGTGATACAAGGCGTACACACGCCACGAATGTTGGCTTAGGGCCTGGTGCAGCATATAACCAGTATATTGAGGTGTGTGTATGCCCAGAACAGCAGTGTACTGCACCAAGGGTGCAGGTGTGTGGGTGGGTGGCTGCCTAGGATTCCCAGCAGTGGACAAAGACATGTGAGGTGTGGGTGCCTATCACTCCCAGCAGTGGACAGAGACATGTGAGGGGTGGGTGCCTATCACTCCAATCAGTGGACAGAGACATGTGAGGGGTGGGTGCCTATCACTCCCATCAGTGGACAGAGACATGGGAGTGGGTGCCTATCACTCCCAGCAGTGGACAGAGACATGTGAGGGGTGGGTGCCAATCACTCCCAGCAGTGGACAGAGACATGTGAGGGGTGGGTGCCTATCACTCACAGCAGTGGACAGAGACATGTGAGGGGTGGGTGCCTATCACTCCCAGCAGTGGACAGAGACATGGGGGTGGGTGCCTATCACTCCCAGCAGTGGACAGAGACATGTGAGGGGTGGATGCCTATCACTCCCAGCAGTGGACAGAGACATGGGTGTGGGTGCCTATCACTCCCAGCAGTGGACAGAGACATGTGAGGGGTGGGTGCCTATCACTCCCAGCAGTGGACAGAGACATGTGAGGGGTGGGTGCCTATCACTCCCAGCAGTGGACAGAGACTTGTGAGGGGTGGGTGCCTATCACTCCCAGCAGTGGACAGAGACATGGGGGTGGGAGCCTTTCACTCCCATCAGTGGACAGAAACATGTGAGGGGTGGGTGCCTATCACTCCCAGCAGTGGACAGAGACATGGGGGTGGGTGCCTATCACTCCCAGCAGTGGACATAGACATGTGAGGGGTGGGTGACTATCACTCCCAGCAGTGGACAGAGACATGTGAGGGGTGGGTGCCTATCACACCCAGCAGTGGACAGAGACATGTGAGGGGTGGGTGCCTATCACTCCCTGCAGTGGACAGAGCCATGTGAGAGGTGAGTGCCTATTACTCCCAGCAGTGGACAGAGACATGGGGGTGGGTGCCTATCACTCCCAGCAGTGGACAGAGACATGTGAGGGGTGGGTGCCTATCACTCCCAGCAGTGGACAGTGACATGTGAGGGGTGGGTGCCTATCACTCCCATCAGTGGACAGAGACATGGGGGTGGGTGCTTATCACTCCCAACAGTGGAGAGAGACATGTGAGGGGTGGGTGCCTATCACTCCCAGCAGTGGACAGAGACATGTGAGGGGTGGGTGCCTATCACTCCCAGCAGTGGACAGAGTTATGTGAGGGGTGGGTGCCTATCACTCCCAGCAGTGGACAGAGACATGTGAGGTGTGGGTGCCTATCAGTCCCAGCAGTGGACAGAGACATGGGGGTGGGTGCCTATCACTCCCATCAGTGGACAGAGACATGTGAGGGGTGGGTGCCTATCACTCCCATCAGTGGACAGGGACATGGAGGGGGGTGCCTATCACTCCCATCAGTGGACAGCGACATGGGGGTGGGTGCCTATCACTCCCAGCAGTGGACAGAGACATGTGAGGGGTGGGTGCCTATCACTCCCAGCAGTGGACAGAGACATGTGAGGGGTGGGTGCCTATCACTCCCAGCAGTGGACAGAGACATGTAAGGGGTGGGTGCATATCACTCCCAGCAGTGGACAGAGACATGGGGCTGTGTACATCATTATCAGATGACCACAACTCCATGGGTGTATGTACGCATCCCTAATTTTCGACTATGTTGATAGTGCCATAACAACACATCATTGACAGCAGTGTCCCACTCCCATGAGGATGGATGTCTTTCTCCCACTGCATGACACACCACATGTGGGTGTGAGGACAAATGACACATGCATACCCACCCCTGGAGGATGCAGCACAATACACACACAGAGATCATGCCACAAGACTGTATAGTCATGTCAATGCCTACTAAACTAAGAGAGCCAAAGGGAACACACACTGTCACGCACATCCCAGGACTGATAGGAATGTACAGGTGCTGAGACAGCCACCAAGATGTTGTCTCTCATGGAAGGAATAGGGTGGAGTTCCCACAGATACAATGCCCACAATTGTGAGTCAAGTGCCCAAATACCCTTCAGAACAAGTACCATATGTGTGCTAGGCTGGGATTACACACATGCATAGTGCGGAAAAGGGATATTTTCTGCATGAAGGCATGTCAACATACTCAATATACAAGTACAGTGACTAGCAAGGATGGCACAGACGATGCAGCCGGAGACATTGCTGAGCAGGCATGGCCATAGTTGAAGGGATCCGTCAGGTGCCACGGAGGAAGGAACACTCCTTGGTACAATGTCTCAAAGATCAAATAACACACACGACCAAAGATCCTTTGTAGAGACCTTGTGATGGCACGCAGATCCCATCGTCCACCTCATGACCATCAGACTCAAACCTTTGCCAGATACATAACACATTACCACAGCCCCAACTCCTGGAGCATCAGCACCAAAATCAATACCTGAAATGCAATAGTGTTCAAAGTAAAAAGAAAATGCTTTAATCAGCATAATTTTTTTTTCAAGAACACTATATACAAAGGCCAATGGCCAGTCCAGAATAGAAGTCCTTGGGGGGGCACATGGGCACGCGTCTCCCCTAGCTTGCCTGCACAGTGGAACCCTCAGGTTCGTCGACTGGGGGGGGGCATCATGTGGGGAAGGACCAGGCACTGCAGGGACAAGAGGTGTAAGGGTAGGTGTGGTGGGTGCAGGGCCGGATGCCTCCACCACAGGGGGTGGGGCAGTGCCAAAGGTGGAGGTGAGCTCGGCGCTGCACACTTCTGCCAGGGCGTCCAGAGTATCCCCTGCACCGGAAGAAACCACAGGCACAAAGGAGGGGGGGTCAGAGGGATGGGGTGCAGCGCTTCTGGGGAAGGGGGTGGACATGGGAGGGGACTCAACTCCCCTGCCCGGGGAGTCCCTTGCCCGCTTGTGGGCTGGTGACACAGTGGGGCGGAGGCCCAGCACAGACATGTAGCTCTCCTTGTCTGACTGTGTGGCAGGGGAGTCAAGGGGAGTGTTTTTGGAGGGACTGGGTAGTGAGGCATGCGGACTCAGACTGTGGCTGCGTGTATGTCTGTGTGCCACAGACCCAGTGGGTGTGCCTTTACCCCCTGAGTGTGCGTGCCAGGAGGTGTGTGCTTGGCCTTACGTGGTGGTGTGCTGCCTGTGTCTGGTGGGGTGCGTGCTTGGGAATGTCTGGGTGTGCATGGGAAAGGCATGGGAGTGAGATGTGTGGATGGGGCTGGGGTAGGGGGGACGAAGCGCTGCAGGAGACTCACTGCTGCCGTCAGTGAAGAGTCCATGGACCTCAGCAACATCCATTGGTCAGACATCGTTGCTGACATGCCCTCCATGAACGACACCATCTGTGTCAGCAGTGTGGTGTGGCCATGGAGGACATTCAGCATCGATGTCTGGCCAACCTGCAAATGCCGCTGAATGTCCACAGACTCTGCAGTGAGGGCAGCAGGGGTGACAGGGGCAGGGGGTGCGGTGCCTGGCACGAAGGAGACTTGGTGGTGCCCGGTACGGACAGAAGGGACCGGAGCAACTGGGAAGGTGGTGATGGGAATGGAGGACGCGGGGACAGATGTTGTGCTGCCGCCAGGTGTTGTAGCAGCCTCCGCCCCCTCGATGAGTTCAGCCTCGGACCCGTCAGCGTCGTAGTTGGTCTTGCCACCAGACAGGTCCTCCGCCTGACTCCCCTCGCCCTCCGTGCCACTTACTCCCGCAGACTCGCCAGCACTGGTGGCACCAGTGCTGGATCCCTCCTCCAGGTCCGTGCAGGTGTCTCCCTCGGTTTCCTCCGATGATGCTGTGGGCAAGGTGAAGATACAGAAAATAATCAGTCACCTGTATACATCTGACACATGGGTCAAAACAAAATAGGTCACAGTGCATATCAGACAATGCATCATGAGTAACATCTAGATAACTCCGCATATATGTAAGCCCTGTACTCCCCAGTTGGTTGACCCACTATGCCACTTGGAAACAAGGAAAAATAGGACACAACAGCCAAAAACTTGAATTAGAAATATACTGAGAAGCTAGTGTCTGGGAACAGTTGAGCACAGCAATACTATGAAGGCATGCCACCTCTTGTTTACTGTGAAAGAAACAGTATTGGTGCACCCAAGGCTAAATAACAAACCTCAATGCTAAAGGTGTCCCCACACTCAGAGACCTGTAAGTACTTTGGAAACCCAAACGAAATACATTTTGATCCCTTGGGAATCACACCACTTTACACAATCTACATGTTTAGAATGTGTGAATGTGCCACTTTGTGAACAGAACACACATGTGCCTGTATAAAAGAAGTCACACAAGGAGGTGCACATAAAACTACATTTACACAGTCATTGTATGAGCTGCCAGCCTTATTCAAAGAAGCCACTGTTAGAAAGAAATGGGGTTTCAGAAAGTACATATACATGGGACCACGGCGGTCTGGATGACTTAACACTCGTAAGTTGGTATCATCAACAACCAAGGACTTACCCAAATGCCACCACACAGTGGGAACATGGATATGTATAATCTGAAAAATAGTCTTATTCGAACTGTGCCTTTCTTTAAAATGTGCCAGCGTGTTCCCTGAAAGTGTAAAGGTGGTTTCTTGTGCACTTCCTTGGGAGACATCTGTCATGCATCATGCCACCTGTCACATGGCCATCCGTACCATGATGACACAGTTGGCAACACATCTGACCCACTGCCTGTCATGTGGAGTGGCACACATGTCTAAACACAGGACAATGCATAAGCTAATGGGCCTGCAATTGTGTTGGAATAAGGCACACCTGCACTGAGGAGACATCCTCATGGCAAGCCAGAATGTCCACACAGATGTCAGCACACAAAGACAAAACTACATAGCATCTGGACCACACACTGGTGCCAAAAATGGATGAGCAGGTATCATGTATTTAAACTTTTGACACATGCTGCAAAGCACAAACATTAAACCCTGCACGACAGCAGTGGGTCACTGCATGTTGAGTGTCTGTCCAGACAATTATCACACACAGGTCAGACCTGGTAAGGAGACATAAGGTTTGGACATGTAGGCCTCACCCGCACAAACCCCCCATACCTGAGACAATGTGATTGAGACATATCAAGAAGTGACACCTCTTAATCAGGGTTTACAAAAATGTGCATCAAGAATTCCCAAATGTACTCCACATCACCTAGTGAGGCTGCCAACACATATTTGTGACAAACAACCATCAACAGATAGTTGTGAATAGACACACAGGCACTGCCCAGTGTGAGTATGCACAAGCCAAATGGAGTCACCCTGTCCAGTGGACACATGTAGCACACTTTAGATTAATATAAATGAGGCCAGGGAACAATGCCACAGAGGCCAACCTATGCTGAACACACAGAGAATGGGCACAGTGTTGGATGACACACATGATTACGAGGCAAGGGTGTCTCAGGGGACTGTAGTGGGCACACTGCTCCATGGTCCTGGAATGATCTGACTGTAACATGAGCAACCGTCCTGGCACTATGCATATCTCCCACTCATGCACATCATGTCTGAGGCCACAACATCGGTCATGAATGCTGCAAGTCTGTTCATTTGAAACCTCACACTCCTATGTTGAGACTCAGCATCAGTGCCAACAAATATGGACTCCCAAATGACTGAACAGGACAGGGCACAGGCAAGGTACCAACACATGTCACAGACCACCCCCACACATGATGCAGAAAGCAATGTGCACTTGGATTAACTGGCAGCCTAGATGACCATGTGCAATAGTGATTACACACAGACCAGGGAACACATGTCTAGGAGGGAAAGGGAGGAAGAACAGCACCGGTTGACTTGGGGGAACAGGATATGCACTGCACATATAAACCCTGGCAGTGTATCCAGGCGACTGAGCACTTCCAAAAGCTGGTGACACACACCAAACACACATGTACCTACCCCCTCCTTGCTGCTGTCTCTCCTGTAACTGCCTATCCATGTCAGGGAAGACCACCGCCAGGACACGCCTCATCTGGTGGGTCAGGCGTCGGCACCCGCCATGGGGGCGTGGAGGTGAGTCCCCCAGCTGGACCCGGGCGATCCTCCGGGTCCAGCACCGGATATCCTGCCACCGTTTTCAGACTTGGGCTAGGCGCCGACTGCGACCCTCCACCGATCTCACAGCCCTGACGGCCCTCTTCCAGATCTCCCCCTTCTCGTAGGCAGTTACCTGTGAGGATGACAAAGTGAGACAACATCACTACACCTGCTCCATGTCAGAGAGATACACATTTGAACATCTTTGATATGTTGAACAGGGCATAGGATGCTGCCAAGGAATAGCATCTTTGTCATATGGACATTGGCCTCTGTGGAAGCCCCAATGCACTACATGGCATTGAAAGTACACAGGTGGCATGAGGGGAGTGACACACTCCATGATCATGGCACACACTGTGCATCACATGCAACACCAGGCTGATGGACAGCACCTCCAAGCAGTTACATGCCCCAGCCACTGACGCAACCTCAGCAGAGTACACAGACACACACAGGCACAGATCAATCACCTGCCATTGGCAACAGCGGATACAGACCTCACTCTGCTCATGTGCCACTTGCCTGTGGGGTGTCACAGGTGTGGGGCAAGCTCAGCAAGTCAGACACACAGCACGGCTTACTTCTCACATCAGATGGGTAGAGCTGTTGCCTCCTCCATGCAGCTGTGGTGCAACACTACACATAGACACTCACCCACATGACAAGGAACATTCACACACATCAATGTCCAGGGGGCATACTCATCACTTGTACACTCTCACCACAGCTCCACTCAACTCATACACATCTGTGGGTACAGTCACCTGTCACACCGGGGGGACCACTGAATCACCTCAGGACTATAGACAAAAAATGCCACAAAGGATTAGCCAGGCTGAATGTGTCATGCACTATGCAGTGAATGTCACAGTAAGCACAATGCAAGTGAGGAGTGCACACATGAACTACATCATGCTCTGCATGGGAGACATAAGCCATTCCCCCCCTGGGACCCACTCTAAACAACATTGCGTGTCTGTCACACCTAGACACTATGCCAGAAGTGACAGTGACAAAAAAGGTGCACAGTCAAAGGTAGTGGAGTCAGCACTCACCTGCTCCCCTGGTCTCCCATACAGGCTGGTGTACTGTGGGAGGATGACATCCAGCAATGCCTCATTCTCCTCCTGGGTGAATGGCTGGGCCCTCTCCACAGACCTTGACATGGTGCCAGAGGAAGCACAGACAGCAGCAGTGTTGTCAACAGGAAAGTTGTGCGTGCAAGTGCCCTCTCATGGGTTCTGGCTGACTTATATCTGTCTTGCTGAAGGGCATTCATTTGGAGGAGTACATTGTGATTGGTCAGATTCATTCGCATCTTACGTTTACTCCAAGACCTTTCCACATACACCAGTGACAGCATTTGCATCGTTCAAATTTTGAGCATCATTTCAAGTCAACAACCACTTTGCAACATTGTATTTTGTGGCCAACTGACTCTTCCAGGACACCTGATGGAAAAATTTGAACTGAAAACTCTGTATCCATGACAAACAGCATGCATTTAGTGCCTAATACTTGTCCCTTCCGTGTCCCCTATGTAATTTTCAAATCCACACACAGGTACGGTGCATTTCACACGTACCCCTACGGCACCAGTTGCACAGTGCGTTTGACACGTACGTGTACGTACTGGTAGTACACGTACCCGTACGTGTACTACCAGTGCCTACACGTATGTGTACTACCAGTGCCTACACATACGGGTACGCACTGGTAGTACACGTATGGGTACGTGTACTACCAGTGCCTACACATATGTGTATGCACTGGTAGTACATGTACCCATACGTACCAGTGCCTACATGTACGGGTACGCACTGGTAGTACACGTATGGCTACGTGTACTACCAGTGCCTACACGTACGTGTACTACCAGTGCCTACACGTACGGGTACGCACTGGTAGTACACGTACCCGTACGTGTACTACCAGTGCCTACACATACGTGTACTACCAGTGCCTACACGTACGGGTACGCACTGGTAGTACACGTACGGGTACGTGTACTACCAGTGCCTACACGTACGTGTAGGCACTGGTAGTACACATACCTGTGTGTGTACTACCAGTGCCTACACGTACGTGTACTACCAGTGTCTACACGTACGGGTACGCACTGGTAGTACACGTATAGGTATGTGTACTACCAGTGCCTACACGTACGTGTAGGCACTGGTAGTACACGTACCCGTACGTGTACTACCAGTGCCTACACATACGTGTACTACCAGTGCCTACACATACATGTACTACCAGTGCCTACATGTACGGGTATGCACTGGTAGTACACGTATGGGTACGTGTACTACCAGTGCCTACACGTACGTGTACTACCCGTTCCTACACATACGGGTATGCACTGGTAGTACACGGGTACGTGTACTACCAGTGCGTACACGTACATGTGGGCACTGGTAGTACCCGTACGTGTACGTGTACTACCAGTGCATACCCATACGTGTAGGCACCGGTAGTACACGTACGTGTAGGCACTGGTAGTACACGTGCCCGTACGTGTACTACCAGTGCATACCCGTACGTGAAGGCACTGGTAGTACACGTACGTGTAGGCACCTGAAGTACACGTACGTGTAGGCACTGGTAGTACATGTACATGTGTACGGTCCTTACCACGCGTGCTCCTACAACACCACTACTATGCTTACACTGTTGATAGTATACGCACACAAAAGGAATGGAGGTCTCAGACTCGCACAAGGATGTACATCAAGTCATTGTCATTGCTGTCCTACATGTGCAGGGCCTAGGTGTGTCAGGCAGTGATATTGCACATGTCTCCTCATGTATTTGCACAATTGATGTGTGATGACCTGTGTACACATGTCATGTGTGATGGGGCACTATGTGGCACACTTCCCCTTCACACTTTGCACATGTGTGCATGTAGTACAAACGTGTCAAGCACAGCATCACTGGTATGGCACAGTCACCACCACCCGCAACTGTCCCCTGATGCCAGGGACAGGGACACTAACAACTGACATTTAACGACCAGCGTGCACCGATGTGACTATGTCATGTGTGTGTCATGTGTTCCCATGAGCTTGCTGTTGGTGTTCCGTCAACTGCATCTGCTGTTGCTGCATCCAACATGTGTCTGTGTGTAGATGGGCATGGCACACATCTACGCACACCATGCCACATGTGGATTTCCAAGTAACGTGTGTCTGTATGCATCAAACATGATGTTTTGACATGAGGACATGTCTGCGTTGTCTCAATGTCTGTGTTTTCTGATTTCCCGTGTACCCCTTCATCGCAATGTGTGTGATCTGTACATTTGACATTCCATGTGATCTGTGCGTCTAGCTTGTCGTCTGCTGTCTGTATGAGATGACATCCTTCAAATGCAGATATGTGGATGTATGTCACTCTTGTGATGTCTCTGGCTGTTCACTGACACTGGCCCACAGCTCGTTTCAGGGCATGTCATGTAGACTTGACAATCAACGGGTGTAGCTGGCTTTTTGTAGGAGTATCACCTGGCTGGCATACGTGTCCTGGATGTATTGCACAGACCAGACTCTGTATTTAGCAGATGTGTATTAGCAGTTGAGCATGTGCTCAGTTCATTGACATTGATGTTGTTATGTTCTCACTCTTCGTTATTTATTCCATTTTTTTGCAGGGCACCGCCTGTCCCCAGACCAATGCCAGACTTGGGTGCCATGAGGGAACGTGAATACTGTCAAAGTATATGATATTGTGTTTATTTGTTATTTGATTATTGTTAAGTTTTCCGAAACAATCCTGTTTTTGTTTTAGCAATAGTTGCACAGAATAAACAGGTCTTGATGTAAGAATATGAAACGCAGTATTTGTATATTATACGCACTTAGTGGAAAATAAAACTCTACTTCAAAAAGTTGAAAAGCTTATTTATGGTGACAGAGGTAACATGTTTTGTTAAGATGAGGGAACGTGACTGCATACGACGTTAAAGATTCACCCAACAGTTGATTGAGGACTTGACCGCCAAGCTGGCACCACACCTCCAACCACGACACAGGTATCCTACTGCGCTGACCCCCAAGATGAAGGTGATGGCAGCCCTACATTTTTTTTGCCACAGGTACGTTTCAGTTCACCATAGCTGATGTTGGTGTCATGTTACAGACGATGTTCAGCCGTGTCCTGCATGATGTTTTAGCAGCCATGTTGGAGCACCTGGATGAATTCATCCATTTTCCAACTCCTGAGGAGTTGACAGGTGTCAAGGGTGATTTCTATGCCCTGGGAGGGATGCCCCATGTCATTGGGTCCATTGATGGGACACATGTGGTTTTGGTACCACCACAGGCACAGGAGGTCGCCTATCGCAACCGTAAACATTACGGGCCCGATTCACAGAACTAACTTAAGACAAAATCCTAAACTTACTACCATTTTGGTATTCACAGAAGGCACTTACTCATTTTGGTATTCACAGAAGGCACTTACTCATTTTGGTATTCACAGAAGTTAGGAGTCCTAACTTTAGGACTCCTAAATGCCTTCTGTGAATACCGAAAGTCTTAAAATTAGGATTTTTCTCAGTTTAGTAGTAGTATAGTTAGGACTCCTAACTTTAGGACTCCTACATGCCTTCTGTGAATACCGAAAGTCTTAAAATTAGGATTTTTCTCAATTTTGTAGTAGTAAAGTTAGGACTCCTAACTTTAGGACTCCTAAACGCCTTCTGTGAATACCGAAAGCCTTAAAATTAGGATTTTTCTCAGTTTAGTAGTTGTAAAGTTAGGAGTCCTAACTTTAGGACTCCTAAACTGAGAAAAATCCTAATTTTAAGACTTTTGGGATTCACAGAAGGCATTTAGGAGTCCTAAAGTTAGGACTCCTAACTTCTGTGAATACCGAAGTAAGTAAGTGTCTTCTGTGAATACCAAAATGAGTAAGTGCCTTCTGTGAATATGAAAATGGTAGTAAGTTTAGGATTTTGTCTTAAGTTAGTTCTGTGAATCGGGCCCTACCACTCTATAAATACCCTTGTGGTGTGTCTTGCTAACATGCTGATTTCCCATGTCTGTGCACGTTTTCCAGGGTCAGCACACGATGCCTACATCATGAGGCGTAGCAGGGTGCCACAAATGATGCTGCGGCTGCACAACGAATGAGCATGTCTTGTTGGTGGGTATACTCTGTTTGTCCTGTGTTTTGCGGTATCTTTGTATCTTACGGCATCTCCTGACCCACTTCTTTACATGATGTTTCCATGTATGGGACTCTGGCTATCCCAACATGCCATGGCTGATGACGCCTCTCCGCAACCCAAGATCAGCTGCAGATCACCGTTACAACAATGCACACAGGCAGACCAGGCGAGTGATTGAGAGGACGTTTGGCCTCCTGAAGAGCAGATTCCGGTGCCTTCACAAGACAGGCGGGTCCCCTCCATATGCACCGGCAAAGGCCTGCAAAATCTTCCTCGTGTGCTGCATGCTGCACAACATGGCAGTGGAGAAGGCAGTGCCACTCATCCTGGAGCAGCATGAGCAGGAACATCCACCCGTGGAGGATGAAGGGCTTGATCACGAGGCAAGTGAGGAGGAGGAGGAGGATATCCAGAGTCAGCTCATACGCAACTTCTTCTCATAATGGTGAGTCACTGGGTCTGAGTGTGCACGCTTGGAGCCTTGTGTGGCATGTGTTGCAATGTGTGTGTCCAGCTGACTGTATGCTAAGTGACTTAGATGTGTGTTCTGATGTGTCACTCGAGTGATGATGTCATTCCACACATTTTAGCTGAGACACTAAATATTTTATTCGCATGGTGACAACATTATTCCTGTAGAGTAAATGACCATGTATGCGGATAACAATCTTTTAGCTGACTTCTTGTGTGTCTGTCATCCACAGGTTCTTGCGCATGTGGTCTGGTCGTGTCATCGTTGGCTTCCTGCTATTCCTCATGAGTATTGCAACGTGTAATGATTCAGCGTTCCATGCACGGACATCGGGAAAAGTCATTTTGGGTGAGGATTGCAGCAAGGCATTTTGGGGTGTTGCGTGTTTGGAATGTGTGGGGACTGCTCCTGTTTATGTTGGGTTACCATGCATACATGTTGACTCACCATGGGGCACATGACATGTAGCATGACTCCCATGAATTGATAGTCAACCTTCGTGACAGTCATCTGTAATGGTTTGTGGATTCTGATGAAGACATCAGTGTGGATAAAACTTCCCTCAGAAACATACGGGATGCTACGGGTGGACATAGTGTGGCAGATCCCCATAAGAGGCTCAATGGGGAATTGCAGCGTCTCCGTGTGCAGCAGGGGGTGTTTGGCTCATCCCCTTAATTTGTGTGCCAGGACATTTGGATTTACAACATCTGTGTTGTGATTAAGGGGGTGTCCAGTGTAGGTCCCACATGTTCAGCCAAATGACCTGTAAGTCTGTTCATATTGATGCATTTCCCTTAGTGTGAGCCTGAGTAATAAAGGTGTTCCTCACACTGCAAGGTGCCTCATCTCTGTCAATGCAGGTCTCTTGCCACTTTGCATGCGGCATCTCTGGCATAAATGTCAAAGATTGTGCATATGAGTCTATGTGTAGTTTGGCAACATGCATGCAGTTCTTCATGGGTTAGAATCTCTATTGTGCATGAAGTCCATGGTTGTGTATGTATTTTATACATGAACAAGATAGGGAATGCACACCTATTGAAATTGTAATCCGTGAATAGTCCTCATACTGCATGATTGCGTGCTCCTTGGGAAAGTGCCTTGCCCGTGGCACTTGAAATAACAAACCAACAATTTGGGGCGACATACGCCCCAAGCCAAAGGCACAGTGTTCAGTCCTTCAATCCTCAATTAATATAGCAACCAATTAATCATTTTGTTTTACATGTAATCACTAGCTTACACAGTCTTTTCTCCTGAGTCTTGTTTGATCCACAAGTGCAATATAATGCCAATTTTCCAGGTTTCTTATGCCATTGATGTGCCCATCCGGACCACTAAGTAATAACACGTACTGACACATTTGTTTCATCCACAGGCAGTTTTTATTAGAATACCCAATGCATTTCGGGCTACTCAAGCCCTTCGTCAGGAGTCACTGCAAGTAATAATAAAGACACATATTAGTTCCTGAAACATTTTCAGATACTCAATGCTCTACTCCAATTGTTAAAGTTAAATGTCTTTCGCTTAGCCCACGCTGATCGCTTCCTAATTGCTTTACTAACTGTATCCAGACACTGAATCATACAGTCCCCGACTTTTACTACGAAACGTCTAACACACCTCATTTTTCACTGTTCCGTTCTTAATGAAACCCACACATTATTGTGCTGTTGACTACCCTTTAACAAGCTTTTAATCTGCCCAACTTTCTTGAAAATATATATAGCAAGTACTACTCCAATATTCTCTCTCTCTGTTCGCTCGCACTACCTGTACCTCAATCTCCACCTCCTTTAATCCATCCTACCCTTCACCCTGTACTGCGCACCTTCAAATCCCCCTCTTTAATTTGAACATATCACTTCAATGCCCCAGATGTAATCCGTGAGCTCGTATTAACATTTGAACCACTCTCACGTGTATGCGAGCCTACCACATTCAAACAACTCTTCAACACGTACCTGCCGCAAATACACCCTCCTCATCTTGCTTTTCAAGAAAATGCTGACATTGTTCTTCGCCCTTCGTATTTAAACTCTCTTTGAGTGTGCTTATCCCTCCCATTTTTACCAACGGTTTCATGTTACCACCTGCATCGGATTTTTTTACTTCAATCACCCCGCCCCCCGTGCCCGACACTCCAACTCCCACAATCCACATGAAAACAACATCTCTATCCCGATGTTACATAACCAAAAGCATTTTGATGCGATCATGCTCGTGCTTACAATAAATATTGAATGCACTTTGAAAAAAAGTTATTCGTATTGCACAATGAGATAAGCATAAGTCTAATGTCACTATATATGTCCATTTCTTGTAACTCGCTGTATGGATGTGATCTTCCGCCACACTTGTAGAAAAAACGTCCTCCGCAATATTCCTTCTTAATACCATGTATTGAAATGCTGGCGGGTGCAAACCCAAGGTGGGCAAAGAATTGTAGTTTATACATGAACAAGATAGGGAATGCACACCTATTGAAATTGTAATCCGTGAATAGTCCTCATACTGCATGATTGCGTGCTCCTTGGGAAAGTGCCTTGCCCGTGGCACTTGAAATAACAAACCAACAATTTGGGGCGACATACGCCCCAAGCCAAAGGCACAGCGTTCAGTCCTTCAATCCTTAATTAATATAGCAACCAATTAATCATTTTGTTTTACATGTAATCACTAGCTTACACAGTCTTTTCTCCTGAGTCTTGTTTGATCCACAAGTGCGATATAATGCCAATTTTCCAGGTTTCTTATGCCATTGATGTGCCCATCCGGACCTCTATGCAATAACACATACTGACGCATTTGTTTCATCCACAGGCAGTTTTTATTAGAATACCCAATGCATTTCAGGCAACTGAAGCCCTTCGTCAGGGGTCACTACAAGTAATAATAAGGACATATATTAGTTCCTGAAACATTTTCAGATACTCAATGCTCTACTCCAATTGTTAAAGTTAAATGTCTTTCGCTTAGCCCACGCTGATCGCTTCCTAATTGCTGTACTAACTGTATCCAGACACTGAATTATACAGTCCCCGACTTTTACTACGAAACCTCTAACACCCCTCATTTTTCACCGTTCCGTTCTTAATGAAACCCACACACTATTGTGCTGTTGACTACCCTTTAACAAGCTTTTAATCTGCCCAACTTTCTTGAAAATATATATAGCAAGTACTACTCCAATATTCTCTCTCTCTGTTCGCTCGCACTACCTGTACCTCAATCTCCACCTCCTTTAATCCATCCTACCCTTCACCCCGTACTGCGCGCCTTCAAATCCCCCTCTTTAATTTTGAACATATCACTTCAATGCCCCAGATGCAATCCGTGAGCACGTATTAACATTTGTATGTATTTGGGCCTGTTGGTCTCCACGACGGGCCGTCAACGCCTGCTGAGGGTGTGTCTCCTGTGCGCAGCTCGGCCTTCTGTTTCCTGATCCTGTGTCAGTCATCTTTGGTAATTGTGCATCCATTTTCTCTGGGTGTGCCATGGGTAACTGGACACTCCTTCCTTTACATAAGCCTGTTGCAGTTGTCCTTTCTGACATTGTGTCTTTGTGTGCTACTTTTGGCATAGTTTCCAGGACATGCCGCCTGATGCTGCGGCCCCTGCAGCAAGGGCCCACAAAGTAGCGGGATTCGGCAACACACACGCCTCAAAGATGCTCCTCATCTTGTATGTGCCACTGTTGCAGCCACGCGGTGCCAAAGGCAGGACCGTCAGCACATTCAACGTGCACATTGCATGACCCTCATGTCCTTGCATGACCCACATCACACTACAGTCTGATGTTGCAGCCACCCTCCAAGCAATGTCCATCCGAAAATCAACCACCTGCTCTCAGGCATACCCTAAGCGCACACACGACACCTTTGCATGCTGAGTGTGCAACTCCAACTGCCTACACAGCGCTGCCCCGCCTTCCAGGCCCAGTCACACCAACCAGGTCATGTCCCTCCTACTCCACACTGGCTCCGTCCACCAGCAAGGCCATGGGAGTGGGACTCAAGCCTTCAGCGTGTAGTATAGTGGCGTCATCTGGCACATGGCTCAGGTATCATCTCTCAGCGTGTCAGTTTTCAATATGTCCAGGACCCCCCTCTCCACCATCACATGCGCACACAACCTCATCATCATGTCGTATGCCATTGACAGTCAGGTGCTCCTCACCCTCACCAAAGACGCAGCCATTGCCAGTTCCAACATTCAAGAAGGCATGAAGTCCGTGGATGAATGGCTGAACATCAGCCACCTGAGGCTGGACTCGTACAGGTCTGAGGTAATCATCTGAGGATTGTCCCCTTACAGCTGGCTCAACTGCTTGTGTCCCACCCGGAGGGGTCCTCCACAAGCACCCAGTGGCCACGCACACAAGATGGTGTGCATCATGGATTTGTCACTCACATTTGCCGTGCAAATCACCAGCATCTGTACCTCATGCTGCAACACCCTCTGCATGATGCACATTATCCACAGATAGATCCACTCCAAGGAAAGACAGACCATCCCCCAGGTCCACGACACCAGCCGTGTCAACTACTGCCCCGCCCTCTACGGAGCAAGTACATCCAAACTCACGGGAAACTTGTCCACATCCAGGGTGCATCTGCACACCTTAGATTCAACATCCCACACCCCATCCACATCACCGTCCACGTGAGATAGCTGCAATGGATCACTGTCTGCTGCAGGATGACCTTCAGACTCCTCAACCACACTCAGGAGGCAGTCCACAACCCCAGACCCCAAACAAACCTTGGACGTCTGTCATCCGAGACCCTGTTGGGCCAACTTGGTGCATCCAACCTTGCCCTGGCCACCATTCTTCACATCCACCGTACTCCAGCATGCAGAACATAGTTCTCACATCTGGCCAAACATACCTGGTACTCCCTCCCCAGGAACATCCACATGAGCCATGACCTCTACGCCTTAATGATACTCTTCAAAATTGGTCTGTCTGCACAGTATTGCAAGCCCCCCCTCAGCAGCTTGAGGCCATCACGGGTGAGTATTGTGCGCCATGTCTGTATTGGATGATACATTGTGACCCATGTGTGTCCTGTACCAGACTCAGATCCCAGGGTATGGATGGCTGGAGTTAGTTCAACACTCAGTCATAGTTTGACATTTCCCCACACGTAGGTTGTCTACTCATGCAAAATGACTGCAACATCTAATTAAAGAAATTTACTTTTATTCTAGGTGGGGGGCGTGTTTAGTGTTGAAAAATAGTTGCTATACAGTGTGCATAGAATCCAAAGTTCACAGGGGGAGATGGAATCCTTGTCATTTGAAGTCATCAGAGTCCAGCCCACAGTGTTTGGCATCATTGGTCAGACTGTGACCAGCAAGTCCATGTGGCAGAGAATGTCATTGAATGAGGTGCTGCTGTTGCACATGAGGGCCAGGCCAGGTGACTTGGGAGATGTGGATGGTCCGCTGCCTCTCACTGTCTTTTCCGTGGATGACCCACCTTCCTTGGGGGACCCTCAGCTGCAGGCCTTGACGATGCTTGGGACGCTCCATCGGACGAATCCTCCTCCTCCTCCCTCCCTGTGGCTGGTGGTGGTCTTCGCCTGGTGGCACAGAGAGGGTTGCCCATGTTGTCGGCGATCCGACGGAGTGAACGGCTTATGTACGTTTGCACTGCCAGGAGCTCAGCCAGTCTTGCCTCCATCCATCCTTGGTGTTGTTGTTGACTGGTGTGTTGCTCGGCCTGCTGGTTCTTAATCTCTGTGAGGGTCTCCACTACCTGGCTGATGGCCCTGGTGTCACGGCGGTATGTGTCCAGGATGTGGCGTATGTGTGACATACCGGTCCCTTCAGCTGGCTGGTCAGGTTCTCGCCTCCGCCTGCCTCCACTCCCACCACCCCTGCCCACAAGAGCCTGGCCTGCCGTTGTGGGCACATCGGGTCTACGAGACCCCTGAGGGATGGCATTTGCGGGGTTGTCTGCCTCCTCCTAGGTGCCCGGAGAACCTAGTCCCTCCAGGTCAGACTGGCTCAGTTGTTCAGTGCGGGCAGGGCTCCTGGGTGTCTCCTGGGATGTGGCAGGAATGGGGGTGGTGGTTGGCACAGATGTACCTGAAGCAGGTGCTGCAGGGGCTTGGGCACCAGAGGGTCCAGGTGGGTTGGGGTCATCTACGGAGTAATGAGAGTTGTTACTGCCGGTAGGATCAGCTTCCTGCCGAGCCTGGGACTGTGATTCTTCCCCCCCATTGTTGGGGAGAGATCCATGACGTTGCCCTGTGTGTGAGAGAAAGACAATGTTAATGCGGTTTCATGCGACATCCATTTTTCATACATATTCAAGTTGACACAGTTCCTCCAGGTAGTTGGATGTGCCTAGCATTCCTCTCAATGTTCACTTGTGGATAGGTATGTTGCGGGGGACAGATTGATATGTTCTCATGAGTGTTTGGCATGTAGATTTTTGGCTGTGATGCTTCTTTGGCTATGGATTGATCTTGTTCTGTCACATGTCCACTGTGAGAGTGGGTAAATCCATTGCCTGCCCCGGGGGTGTGTGCTTGGGTAAGGGGTGTGTGTGACAGGGCCTGCTGGTGGGTGTAGTGTGATTTGGCTGTGGGTCTCCCAGGTGATGTATCTGTCCCCTCATGGTGCATGCTGCCATGCCAGTGAGTGTGAGTTCCTGTCCTAGATATCTGAGCTTGTGGTGTTGGTGTTTGAATTTACAGTGGTCACAGGAGGGCCTTGTGCTGCCTACAGCAGGGCCAAGTGTCAGCTACCTTGTCAGTACATTGCCAGTCCCTGGGCATTGAGCATGGTGCATGGGTATGTACCTGGGCCATATGGGCTGAGGGCAATGGTGTCTGATTCAGAGTTGAGCAATGTGTTTTGTGAGCCCCACCCCTCAGCATCCCGGACATCCATTCTTGGGTTTGTGCTTCGTGTAGCCTGGGACATGGCATGGCCTTGCTTTGTGGATGGGGCATACACATGTTAGTGGTATGAGTGTTGTTTTTGAGTGTGGTGGTGTCCAGTGAGGGCTTGGGGGTAGTTGTGTGCATTTAGTGTAGTTGGGGTGTGGATGCCATTACCCCCATGTTAAATGATTTGTTTGTGTACTCACCAGGCTCTGCAACTCCTTCGACTCTGTGTACCCGGACCGGCGGAAGCAGGGCCATCACCTTCTCCTCCCAGGGATGGTAATGTACCGTTCTGCGGGGCATCCCACCTCCAGTGATGTTGCTCTTGGCGTAGTCCTCGTTCATTTTGCGCTTGACTGCCCTCCGCAGATCGTACCACCTGGCTTGGCATTCATTCCTTGTCCTTCTGATGGGTGCAACAGCATTCACCCTATCGACGATCCTCTGCCACAGGCGTGATTTTTCGGCTATGCTGGTCTGTCTGACCAATGTTCCAAAGAGCTGTGGCTCGACTCTGATGACTTTGTTGACAAGGATGTCCAGCTCCTCCCTTGTGAACTTTGGATTCTTGTCTGTGGGCATGGTGTGGGGTATGGGTGTGGATGGTTGTGGGTGTGTGGGTGTGAATGTGACGGTGTGGGTCTGAATGTGAAGAGGGGGTCTGGGTGAAGGAGGTTGTGTGAAGGTGTGTACATTAAGGTGTATGGGTGCAGTTGTTTGTGTGTGGTGTCTGTCAGCAGTGGGTCTGTTGCAAAGGCTCATGGTTTGTGATTGTGGGCCCTTTTTATTGGTCCACTTGTGGGTGTGGCTGGGTTTGAAATTTTGGTGGGTGTGTTATAAGAGGTGGGTGTGAGTTTGGGCCTCTGTTTGCCTGTTTGGATGTGCCAGGTCAGTCATTTAGATGTTTTTTCTACTGTAGACGTGTTTTGGGGTATTGTGCGAGTCGAATTGACCCTCCTTGTGCTGTTTGACAGTGTCCTGGTTCTGTACGAGTCGTTTTAGCGTATGTAAGGTGCGTACATACGCGATGTTGTTGTACAGTGCTCACATATGCAATGTTGTTGTACGGTTCGTACATACGCGATGCTGGGGTACGGTGGTGGGGTACGGTGTGTCCAAGTACAGGGCCGGGGTACGGTCTTGGGGTACGGTGCGTACAAGTATGGTGCTGGGGTACCGTGCATCCAAGTACGGGGCTGGGGTACGGTGGTGGGGTACGGTGCGTACATGTACAGGGCTGGGGTATGGTGGTGGGGTACGGCACGCACACGTACGGGGCTGGGGTAGAGTGCAGACATGGGGGGTACGGTGCTGACATATGCGGCGGGAGGGGGGGCTGTACGACTCGTATCCCGGGCACAATTTTACCCAGATACGAGTGGTACGGAGTTCGCTCCGTACGGGGCCTTTTCCATGCGCTTGTGTTTTCGGAAGGGCGGTACGGATCGTGCTTGCACGCTCGGACTTCAGTTTTACGATTTGTATGTAAAACTGTCCGGGTACGTCTCGTAGACTTTTCCCGAAGCGATTCGTATGTATTTTTCAACAACGAATCGTACTTCACCGGTTGTACGGGACTTGTACGATTCGTACGTAAAAAAAATATGGATACGAGTCGTACGGTAATTTTTTTTAGCGGATCGGAATCGGCACCTAATTATTTATTAATTGTAAAGTTATTTAAGTATTTTTAAGTATGTTTTAGTTAATTATATTTATTATTTCATTAATTTTACATTACTTTTAAGACATTTAAAAAATTCGATATTTTGACCAACTATATTTTTCACAACTATATTTTGGATTCAATATTTTTGTACTTACCTGTTAGTAGATAGGGATTCGATATTTTGGCTTTCTATATTTTTTCCTCGATATTTTGGCAGGTCGATATTCTCCTCCTCGATAATCTGTCAGTGATCCGTGTTTACACAGTGGGGAAGGGAGGGGACGGGGCCTGAGGTGACGTGTGCAAACACGCCCTGTGGCGCGTTTTAAGAGGTAGTTTTAATCCCCTGCCCTATTATATACTAGAGGCTTACAGAGGAGGTCATGCTAATCACAGAGGGACCCCAAAGCATAGTGTTCCCTAGTGTATGTAGGTGTTTTCACTGTATTCTGAGTGTCTTTTAACATAGCACTGGCTCTTGGACTGGTTAGTCAGACTCAGTTACCACCAGTATCTGTCTGAAAAAGTTGAGGGTACAGGATGATTTTGCAACAAGGCTTCTTTCTGCTCTTCTGTTTGTTCTTTCTGCACGTTATCCTTCTTTTGCTTCTTTCTGCATTACTTTTTTTTCTTTCTGTGCGTTTTTTCTTCTTTCTTCACATGTCCTATCTCTGTAGGCATAGTTAGAAATTAGCATTTAAAAAACCTTTGAAATTCACTGACAAAACCATAGGTTTCAGGCAGGTTATAGTTAGGAATTAGCATTTAAAAAACCTTAGAAATTCACTGAAAAAAACATAGGTTTCAGGGGCGTTATAGTTAGCTGGACTTTTCACTCATACAAAACCATTGAAATTCCCCCATTATAGTTAGTTCAGCTAAATATAACTCGCGCTCCCGCAATGCACTGCTGATGACGTCACATATTACATCACTCATGACATGGTCAGTGACATCACTCATGACATCACTCATGACATCTCAAATGATATCACTGTGATAACTGAAATAGACAAAGTGGACAAAGTACTAGAGGCTTGTGAACAAAAAGAAGCAATAGCAAAAGGAAGAATAGAAATCAACGCGCGCCTCAAAAAACACGAAGAAACCATACAAACCTGTAAGATCTTTAAATTTGACAGAGTTAAATCAGACTATGAGTGTGGGCAAATATTCACCTTCGCTAAAAAATACGATAAAATCAGGCAACAAAGGCTCAACAAAATCACCCTACAAGCGCAACCACAGAACGCAGCCGGCGGTGAAGGAGACTCTTCATCGATATCTGACCAAAGCTCGGCTATAGAAAGTGGTACTGACTCAGAAGATGGTGGGGCCACAAGAGGAAGACTTGACAAAAGCGGAGCAAGTCTGGCACAAGAATTGGATTTTTTAGTGTTTGACAGAAGAGAAACACTGAGGCCGAGACCACTGCGGAAGCAAGGAACAAACGCACCAGACGGAGAAGGGAAAGGAGAAAGCTCAGAAAAGCCCAAACAAGAAAACAGGAGAAGAGGCAACTGGAGGAGAAGGTAAACATGCTTTCTGACACCAAAACCATTATCAACATGAGCAATATATCCCTATCCGAGGCGGAAAAACAGTTACTGGCGCTCGGCCTAACTTACTGCCCTGAGAGCTCCTTCAACACACGCATTGATTTTTTTAGGTTCATTAGGAAACTAAAACGTATAAAATTCTTTAAACTGAAACAAAACAATGCGGCCTCTCAATCGAATGCTGTCTCCATCGCTGACAATGTGACCAACAGTACTAACACAGGGCTCTGTTTTTCGGACATAGCAACCATACGCACCCTTACTGAGTTACAGGCACCAGATGAAACAACCAACACACAGCAACTCTTACTAGATGTGGGCATTGACAATGCCACCAAAGTTACCAGCCCATTCAGACCCACCCACCTCCACATTTACTCCGATGATGCCTAGAAATGCCATAGACACTTACAGTGATGTCATCACAGATGAACTAAAGACATTGCATCTCAAAACTTCTAGGAACTACAGCAGACGCCAGTTACTGAAACACAAAAAATACCAAGACCTCATCACTAAACTACAGAATGAAAACGAGGTAATCATCATTAAGGCAGATAAGGGTGGTAACATCGTCCTATGACCCCGTGAACTATATTTGGAGGAAGCCAAGAGACACTTGACAGACAGTAATTGCTATGGAACATCAAGTCACAAAGAGATCAACATCAGCTATAAAGAGCACAAAAAACACCTAAATTCATTCAGGACGCAAGGTATCATCAATAAAGAGGAACATGCATTTCTTAACATTGAATTCCCAATACTGCCTATACTGTACTTCCTACCGAAGGTGCATAAGAACACCAGCCCAGTACCAGTACGTCCAATAATATCAGCTATAAAAAACGTATGTGAAAATGTTTCTAAATATGTTGATTTTTATCTTCAGGAACATGTGGTTTCCCTGCCATCCTACCTTAGAGACATGAGTGACTTTTTGCTGAAAATCAGATAAATCAAGTGGCAGAACGATTATGTACTCATGTCTCTGGATATAACTTCATTATACACCAGTATACGCCACGCAGACGGAATCAAAGCTTGTAAACACTTTCTAGACAAAAGACCGATCCACTGCTTCAAACACAATGCCATGCTATTGTTCCTCATTGAGTGGTGCTTAACACATAACTATTTTATGTTCAATAATGCTGTCTACCAACAACTCAGGGGAGTGGCCATGGGTGCTTGCTTCTCCCCCAGCTACGCATGTCTACATGTGGGCTGGTGGGAGGAGTGGGTCCTCAGGGACACCCTCTCCGTGACTTGGAACAACAACATCATAACCTGGCTAAGGTACATAGATGACATTTTTGTTATCTGGAGGGGGGATGTGAAAAGTGCTAAGGAATTCATCAATGTACTTAACCATAATCAGTTTAACCTTGAATTCAATGCTAGCATCAGTACCACCTCCATTGATTTTCTTGATGTGACTGTATACATTGCTAATAAGGAAATACATTCTAAACTGCACAGGAAAACCACGGCAGGGAATTCCACACTCCATGCCTCAAGCTTTCATCCACGTCACTTAATTGCCAGTATCCCTTACGGTGAGATGCTGCACTTGCGCAGGATATGCAGCTCAGAGAGTGACCACAAAATGTCGCAGGAGGAGGCCTTTCAAAGGTTTAGAGCTAGGGGGTACACAAAAGCTTGCATCAAAAAAGCAATCAACAAAGCTAACAACATTCCCAGGGAAGAACTTCTCACAGGGGTACCTACGTCAGATCCCTGCACCGCCACCAGTGAACTTGCTGCACAGGAACACCCAGTAACCACAAGGTTAATCATTACCTATAACACGCCGGAAAGAGCTATAAGATCTGCCATTAACAAGCACTGGGGGATAATTAGATCAGATCCCACACTGGGCCTCATGGTAGCCCAATGCCCCAACATCACGTACAGGCGTGCGGCATCCATGCATGATGCCCTGGTAAAAAATAGCTCTGAAGTCACTGCTAAAACTAACTGGCTCTCGAACATCAAAGGCTTTACTAAATGTAATAGTTGCAGGGCTTGCAAATTCGGCATGAATTGAACACAGGTGGACTCAGAGCTCAGAAAACAGCCCCTTGTAATAAAACATAAACTCACATGCAGAACAGAGTTTGCTATTTACCTGCTCGAATGTAAATGTGGCCTGCGATACATCGGAAGGACTAAGCTTCAAGCACACGCACGTATCCTGCAGCACATACGGGCCATTGTAAATAATGACCCAGCTTATCCTGTAGCCAGACTCTTCAGGGAAAAACATCGGACCAATCTTGATCATTGGCAATACTCTGTTATTGACTGCATACCTGTCTCCAAAAGAGGAGGCAACAGAAAAAAACTGCTAAGACAGCTTGAGAGTAGATACATCATTGAATTCAATACCAAGGCACCGGCAGGGCTTAATGCCAGTGAGGACGTACACCACTTCCTATGAGACATCCTTGGTACCCTAGGCTAATCTAGTTGTTGATACACTGATTACCGGCCTCCTCTTCCCTTCTACTGATTTCTGTGTACATACATATGCTATACCTTACCGCTATCTGTATTCTTCATTGTATATATATGGATTTGTTCACTATTATGTATTCATCTTAGATACCTGTATATACACCCCCTGTGTACTACCAGCTATACCTCTTTTTTGTACCATCTCACAATTTTATTTTGTTGTGTCTTGAATAGCCATTGCGCACTAGCGGTGTGATCTCTACTTTAACGCTATTCTGCTTGTTAGCATGGTAGACCTATTTCCATGCTTAACTAAGGGAGACCTATGTCGATTGCAATCACTTGTTTATGCTTCCAATTCTTTTAAGTTCATTGAGATATGTGACACAACCTTGGTCTCACGTGGGGTGAGCCTTATACCCCTTCCTTGGATACATAACGTTTTCTTTATTTCTAATATCCCCCGCTTTCTCTTTATATTTATTTTGTATTTATTATTTCGTGCTAGGTAAGGTTGTTTAACCAAAACTGTAATAGTAAAGACTGGCTTCATTTATCTATAACCCTGACTTTGGTCTTCTTAGGGTTCGTTATCCTGACTTCTTACATTTACATTCACTCATAAATTGAACCACACATAGAGCACCGGTGAACTTGCGCCCACAGTAACCAAGCGCCGGTTTTCTTTAAATGAGCACGTCAGGTTCCCTACTGTCGGCACCACGTTATTTAGCTTCTGTTAAAGTACTACGTGCTTTCCCTTCACCTTCCCTCACCCCTCTCTCTCTTTACTACACATTTTTAACACATACAGATAAAATTTACCTAGCACCATCTATGTGTTACATCACATTTGCCAGCATTAAGTAGACGCTCTTTTTCTAAATAATTAATGAAAATTATTTTTTTTGATAAATCCTTTTTGACCAGCGCTCGCTCACTTTTTTTTGACAAGCGATTCCCCATACTTTGACACACACGCGCTATACTAACATCTCCATCTATACTTAGCTTTGTTAGAGTTAGGGCATAGTTTCTATAGGAACAGCATTTTTTGACGTGGCTATAACTTTGGCATCAACTGAACAATCTTCATGAAATTTCCAAATATAGTGTCAAAGTAGGTTCTGGTTGTGATGCAAAGTTTGGGGGGTGATCTGTGGAGTGGGAGCAGAGGAATAGAGGAGCAAAGCAAGGTGTGTTTCTAATGGGAAATCCTATAGGAATGTGTTGTCAAACCTACAGCCTGAACCGCTGGACGGAATTACACCAAATTTGCCAGAAAGGTAGATGCTATTACTCAAATTGTGCATTTTGTTATTTAGTGCAAATGTGTCCAGTAGTTTTTGACAATTTTAAGATGAAAATTATAGATATATCACTGGCCTCAGATATTTCGCAATGGTTTCGCAATTAATCGCGGATGCACGTGCCAACAGAAACACTCTGATTGGCTGGACGCAACCGGAACAGAAAGTTGCTGCCACCATTGTATTGTCCTCAAACAGTTATCAGGGCTGAAAATGTATGTATGTATTTGGTATTTGTTAGGCGCGTATATCACTCGTAGGCCTCATAGCACCAGCAGATACTTCGAGAAACCAAGAGAGGTGAATCAGCCGAGCTAGAAAAGCCAGATTTTAATGGTTTTTCAGAACCTCTTATGATCAGTTTCCAGTCGGAGGTATAGAGGCAAGGTGTTCCATTGTTCAGGGGCAATTTTGGAGAAAGATCTACCCCCATTTCTTACTGTACAAACTTTAGGTAATGTTAGAAGTTGTTTACTGGTAGAGCAAAGGGTTCTGTCTCGTTGAAATATTATCAGTTTATTGGCTAAATATTTTGGCCCTTTACCATGAAGGGTCTTATGGACTAGACAGCATAGTTTGAGTTTAATCCTCTTTTTGATGGGGAGCCAGTGTAGAGTCTTCAGACTGGGCGCGGAGGGAGGTTTAAGCCTAGCCTGGCTACAGAGTTCTGCAAGACCTGAAGTTTTGTCAGATACTCTTCATTTATGGATGCCAGTAGTGCATTTCCATAGTCAACATGGCTAATGATTAGTCCTTGGACTAGGGGCATGCGCGAAGATAGGGGAATCTACTTGAAGATTTTCCTGAAATTATGCATTATACCATAGCTGGAACGTACTACATTATTATTGTGGTCCACCATGGAGAGTTTATTGTCTATTATTACACCCAGATTATGTGCTACTGACTTAGGTAGGGGGTAGAGTCCCAAGGCGGTCCAAAAATGTATGGGAAAGCTCACATAAGGCATCATTTTTTTTATCATGCACTATATTCATGATGACAGCACAATTGTCAGCGCAGTCCCCCATGTACGGCCGTGGGGTTGTCTTGAATATTGCGACGTTCTTGCGAATATTGGTGGAAATATAAAAAAAATATATCACTGAGTCATTAATGTGCCTTGGTATTTTGATATTGAAATTGTGATACATCTTTTTATAGAGTTATTTAGATAGTGAGTTATCTAGTGTGATGGTTAGCATTAATTATATATTTATAATGTTTTTATGTGGTGGTGGCTATTGTATTCCTGCTTTCCGTTTCCGCGACGTAACCGCTGGGATCACGATGACCAACGTTATTGTGATCTCCGGCCTCACTGGGAAAATGTGTAAAGGTTTTAGAGGTTGTTGTTCTAGAAATACACTAGAAAATTATGAGTTTGAAGTGTACAGTTATAAACCCCTAGTGTGTAAAATACAGTAATGTGAGTGCATATATGTGTTTTTCACTTCATCGAAATGGCGCGATCATCGTGGTTAATGGCGTCGTCGAGAAATCCCAAATAACCACAAAATGGGAAAATAGGTCTTCAAGATGGATTTTGAAGAAACTTAGTACCAAAACATGATTTTAAACATGTGTTTAAAGAATCTAGGTATGTAGAAAAATATGTAGCACAATGTTATTAACTGATTTTTTTTTGTTAACCCCTTCGCTGCCAGGCCTTTTCCCCTCCTGTGCCATGCCCTTTTTTGGCTATTTGGGGAAATGCGCGCTGAGGCCTCTGTAACTTTTTGACCACATAAGGTATCCACGCCAAATTTGCGTCCTTTTCTTCCAACATCATGGGGATTCTAAAGGTACTCAGAGTTTGTGGATTCTCCTAGAGGGGTCACAGAAATGAGCCAAAATACAGCAAAATGTTGGTTTTTTTCTGAAAAATGGGAAAAACGGGCTGCAAATGAAAGCATCTGGGTTTTTCCCTGCAAATGTTATCAAAAAAGGGTTTGTGGGGTTGAAATCACCATTTTCCCAGCTTTTCGGGGATACCAGACTTTTGTCAGAAACCCAACATTTTTTACACAGTTTTGGCATTTTTCTGGGACATAGCCTAATTTTGCTACTTTTTGTGCTTTTGACCTCCTTCCAGTTAATGGCAGAAATGGTTACAAAAGCAATAATGGATCCTGGAAAGCTATACATTTTCGAGAAGAAGACAACATTCTGAATTCAGCAAGGGGTCATTTGTGTAGATCCATCAATGTTTTTTTATAGAAACTAACAGTTAAATATAGGATAAATTGAAAATTAGTTGAAATAAACAGCCTTTTGTGTCAACGTTTTCACCTGTAACTTCTTCTAATTATGACAGCTCTTTGAAAGCAATATACCATTACATCCGCTGCACATTACTGGTTGTGGGGATATATAGGACTTGTAGGTTCACCAAGAACCCGACGAACCCAGAGCCAAAAACTGAGCAGCAACTTGCAATGGTTTTTTATTATGTACCGGGTATATAGTAATTATTCTGTAAAAATGTGTACATGGAAAAATCGGTATGAAAGACACCTATGTATTTCTGAAATGGGAACAAAATATAGAGTTTAGAAACAGTAGATATTTGCACATTTCTGAAATTGGGAATACTCATACTAGCATGAGAATTATCAGTCATTTTTTAGAATGACTTCTTTTTTACACAATATCTTTCATTTGGAAGGCAGAAATGCATCGAAAGTCAATAGATAATAACGGTTCCTTTACAAATCTGAATTACCCTACGTCTCTCGATAAAAATGGTACCTCACTTGTGTGGGTAGGCATAGTGCCCGAGACAGGAAACGGCGCAAAACGCAACGTGGTCACAACTCAATATCGCAGTGAAAATTTATCCTTTTTTGGCAAAGTGCCTAGCTCTAGTTTTTGAACCCTAGCTCTGCGGGCACTTTAGGAAACCTAGCAAACCTACACATTTTTGAAAACTAGACACCCAGGGGAATCCAGGATGGGGTGACTTGACTGCCTCCCACCAGGGTCTGTTACCCAGAATCCCTTGCAAACCTAAAAAATTGTCCAAAAAAACTAATTTTCCCCACATTTCTGTGGTGGAAAGTTCCGGAATCTGCGTGGATCCACAAATTTCCACCCACCCTGCGTTCCCCAAAGTCTTACGAGAAAAACGGTACCTCACTTGTGTGGGTCGGCCTAGTGCCCGCGACAGGAAACGCCGCAAAACGCAACGGGGTCACACCTCAATTTCGCAGTGAAAAATGACCCTTTTTTTGCAAAATGTGTAGCTGTAGTTTTTGAACCCTAGCTCTGCGGGCACCTTGGGAAACCTAGCAAACCTATACATTTTTGAAAACTAGACACTCAGGGGAATCCAGGATGGGGTGACTTGACTGCCTCCCACCAGGGTCTGTTACCCAGAATCCCTTGCAAACCTAAAAATTTGACCAAAAAAACCAAATTTTCCCCACATTTCTGTGGTGGAAAGTTCCGGAATCTGTGTGGATCCACAGATTTCCACCCATCCCGCGTTCCCCAAAGTCTTACGAGAAAAACTGTACCTCACTTGTGTGGGTCGGCCTAGTGCCCGCGACAGGAAACGGCGCAAAATGCAACGTGGTCACACCTCATTTTTGCAGTGAAAAATGACCCTTTTTTGGCAAAATGTCTAGCTGTAGTTTTTGTACCCTAGCTATGCGGGCACCTTGGGAAACCTAGCAAATCTATACATTTTTGAAAACTAGACACCCTGGGGAATCCAGGATGAGGTGACTTGACTGCCTCCCACCAGAGTCTGTTACCCAGAATCCCTTGCAAACCTAAAAAATTGACAAAAAAACACATTTTCCCCACATTTCTGTGGTGGAAAGTTCCGGAATCTGCGTGGATCCACAAATTTCCACCCACCCCGCGTTCCCCAAAGTCTTACGAGAAAAACGGTACCTCACTTGTGTGGGTCGGCCTAGTGCCTGCAACAGGATACGCCGCAAAACGCAACGTGGTCACACCTCAATTTCGCAGTGAAAAATGACCCTTTTTTGGCAAAATGTCTAGCTGTAGTTTTTGAACCCTAGCTGTGCGGGCACCTTGGGAAACCTAGAAAACCTATACATTTTTGAAAACTAGACACCCGTGTGCTTCCAGGGAGGCATGGCTTGCATGGATCCTCCAACGTTTCCTTACCCAGAATCCCCTGCAAACCTCAATTTTAGCTGAAAAAATCACATTTTCACACATTTTTGTGTTGGAAAGTTGTGGCATCACTGGGCTCACTCAAATTTCCCACCACCCAGCGTCCCCCCGGGTCTCCCGGTAAAAATGGTGCCTCACTTGTGTGGGAGGCCCAAGTACCCGCGACAGGCAAGGGCCCAAAACGCAGTGAGGCGACATCAAAATTGCCTATCTCAAAACCGCCTGGTTTTGCAAGGGGGGTCACTTGGGTTTTTGGCCCGGTGCTCGGCGGCCATCTAGGGAAATGTTAGACGGCGACCTCAGAGGAGCCCGGAAAGGGGGTCCTGACTACCCTGAGACCCACCCTCAAAGTATCGTAGCCGGGCACTGGCGGGAGACTCCTCAGGAGGAGAAATCTCGAATCGAGGATCGTACTTCTGGCACCCCACGACACAGAAACACCACACCGTGTGTCCTTAGGAATCAATCTTTATCAAACAGGTTAGCACTGCAAATATGTACAAGGAGAGCACGGGCTCAACGAGTCTCGGAAGGGATAGGGGGTAGTGGGACAGTCTCTGGTAAAAAGGTTCAAGGCAAGGACGTACCCGGCGCACAGCTCACAATCCTCGAGCTGGGGGGTAGGCTTGTGGTCGTTGGGGTCCGGCGGGACCAGTGGAGTCTGTGGAAGCCGCGAGTCACTCAGCGGGCTCAGGTACTAGTTCGGAGGTCTTACGATCTTCAGGGGCCGCGAGTCACTCAGCAGGGCTCAAGCACAAGTTCGGAGGTCTTACGATCTTCGGGGAGCCGCGAGTCACTCAGCAGGGCTCAGGTACAAGTTCGGAGGTCTTACGATCTTCAGGGAGCCGCGAGTCACTCAGCAGGGCTCAGGTACGAGTTCGGAGGTCTTACGATCTTCAGGGAACCGCGAGTCACTCAGCAGGGCTCAGGTACAGTTCGGAGGTCTTACGATCTTCAGGGAGCCGCGAGTCACTCAGCAGGGCTCAGGTGGTTCTAAGTTCCAGGAGCCGCTACCGCGTCAGCAGGCTCTCGTTCCAGCGTCGAATCTGCCGGACAGTCCCAGAGCACCCCTTGTTATAGGTCGACCCCTCTTTGATGTCCGGAGTCTGTGCAGGCAGGGGTCTTGTCACCTGGGGGTCGCTTGTCGGGGTTTCCTGCCATTGTCTTGTGATCTCTTCAGGGCCGGGTCGGGAGGAGTCCCAGACACCCAGCAGGCGTGGAGCCAGCTCTCAGGGAGGCCGGAGGGCCGATCGAAACCCATCGTCCCAGGGGAGTTCAGAGGTGCGACAGAAACTGCTCCTCCCTCTCTCATCCTCTGGAAGCGTGATGTCCTCCAGCCGGAGTGGCGCCTCTAGGCCCGGGTCGCGCTGGGGCCGGGCGGCCATCTTGGTGCATGAAGTGGGCACGCGGGCCCGGGGTGGCCGAAGGGGGAGAGGCCATGCACGAGGATGTCCGGGTCGGGTGCGTGTGTTCTGGTGGAAAGGATCGGTTAGGCCGTGAGCTCGGGGTTGCAGGTACCAGGTGAGGTGGTGCGGGGACCAGTAGAGCCAGGCAACGAGGCCGGGTCCAACACGCGTCCCCCCCAGCTGAAAGCCGGAGAGAACTGCCCATCATCTTGGGGGGTTCTCTTCGCTGAGGCGGAAGAACCGGGAGAGGCCGTCAGCGTTGGCGTGGTCCGTACCAGGGCGATGTTCTACGGTGAAATCCATCCCCTGGAGGGAGATTGACCACCGCAGTAGCTTGGGGTTTTCTCCCCGCATCTGCATGAGCCATCGCAAGGGCCAATGGTCGGTTTGGACTTTGAAATGGGTGGCGAACAGGTAGGGGCGTAGTTTCTTGAGTGCCCAGACCACGGCAAAGGATTCGCGCTCAATGGTGCGCCATCGTTGTTCTCTGGGCAATAGCCGCCGGCTGAGGAAGGCAACTGGCTGGTCTAGGCCTTGGTCACTCACCTGGGACAGGACGGCCCCAATGCCATGCTCGGAGGCATCGGTTTGGACTACAAACTCCCTGGAGTAGTCGGGAGCCTGGAGGACGGGGGCCGTGCACATGGCCTTCTTTAGGGCATCGAACGCCTCCTGGCAGGCGGTCATCCACTGCACCTTCTTTGGCTGTTTTTTGGATGTGAGTTCTGTGAGGGGGCCGACAAGGCTGCCATACCCCTTGATGAATCTTCGGTAGTAGCCAGTAAGGCCCAGAAAGGCTCGGACCTCCGTTTGGGTGGTGGGGGGTTCCCAGGCCACGATGGCGTCGATCTTCGGCTGTAGAGGGGCGACCTGGCCACTCCCGACCTGGTGCCCCAGGTAGACTACTGATCCTTGCCCAATTTGGCACTTGCTGGCTTTTATGGTGAGGCCTGCCTGGCGCAGGGCGGTTAGCACCCTCCGGAGGTGCTGGAGGTGCTCACTCCATTCGAAACTGAAAACGGCGATGTCGTCTAGATAGCCCGCGCTGAACTGTTCCAGCCCGGCCAGGACTCTATTCACCAGTCGCTGGAAGGTGGCCGGGGCATTTTTCATTCTGAAGGGCATTACGCGGAAGCGGTAATGCCCATCTGGGGTGGAGAAGGCGGACCGCTCCTTGGCTCCCTCGGTGAGCGCAATCTGCCAGTATCCGCAGGTGAGGTCGAAGGTGCTGAGGAACCGGGCTGCCCCGAGTCGGTCAATGAGCTCGTCGGCTCGTGGAATGGGGTGGGCATCGGCTCGGGTGACGTCATTGAGCCCCCGGTAGTCCACACAGAACCGGAGCTCGGGGGCGACACCGGGGGCCGCTGCCTTCGGGACCAGGACCACGGGGCTGGCCCAGGGACTGTCAGATGGCTCGATCACCCCCATGGTCAACATCTTTGAGACTTCAGCTTGAATGCAGGACCGGACCCGGTCTGGGACCCGGTATGCTCGGTGTCTCACCGGCGGGCTGACCCCGGTGTCCACGTCATGGACACACCAGTCGGTGACTCGGGGGATCAGGGAGAAGAGGTCGGCAAATTGTCCTAGTAGCTGGCGGCAGTCCTCTTGTTGCTGGGCAGTGAGAGCTGGGGAGAGGTTCACTCTCTCCACAGAGCCATCCTGCTCCTTGACACACAGGAGGTCCGGGAGGGGATCGGACTCATCTTCGGCCCCGTCATCGGTGGCCAGCAGGAGGCTTAGTTCTGTCCGCACGAAGTGAGGCTTGAGGCGGTTCACGTGAAGGACCCGAAGGGGATCCCGAGGCGACTGGACGTCCACCAAGTATGTGACTTGACTCTTTCGCTCAATCACTTTGTAGGGCCCGGTCCACCTGTCCTGGAGGGCGCCTGGCTTCACCGGGGCCATGACCCATACTTGTTGGCCCGGCTGGTCGTACCAGCGCTTCATCTCTTCTTGGCTTGTCTCTAGGTTGGCCTCGGCCAGTGCTCGGAACTTCCTGGTCTGGTTCCGGAGGGTCAGAACATAGTGGAACACATCTCGTGGGGTGGTCTGGGGTGCCGCCTCCCACCCTTCCTTAACCAAGCTGAGGGGACCTCGGACGGGGTGTCCATAGAGCAACTCAAACGGGCTGAACCCTAGAGACTTCTGGGGGACCTCTCGGTAAGCGAACAAGAGGCAGGGGAGCAGGACGTCCCACTTACGCCGGAGGGGCTCTTCTAGGCCGGTGATCATCCCTTTCAGAGTCCTGTTAAACCTCTCTACTAGGCCGTTCCCTTGGGGATGGTACGGGGTGGTGAATTTGTAGGACACTCCACATTGTTGCCACAGGGACGTCATGTACTTCGAGATAAAATTAGTTCCGCGATCGCTCACGACCTCGCGGGGAAAACCTACCCGGGAAAAGATCCCCATCAGGGCCCGGCCCACTACGGGGGCCGTGACGGTGCGTAGGGGGATCGCCTCAGGGTATCGGGTGGCGTGATCCACCAGGACCAGGATGAAACGGTGACCTTGGGAGGTGGGGGGGTCCAGTGGCCCCACGATGTCGATCCCGACTCGTTCGAAGGGGGTACTGACGACCGGGAAAGGTTGGAGGGGAGCCTTGCGCTTCCCCCCACTCTTCCCACTAGCTTGGCACGTGGGACAGGACTTGCAGTGGGCCTCTACAGCTGCTCTCATTCTAGGCCAGTAAAAATGGGTCACGAGACGGCTGTAGGTCTTGTCTTGACCCAGGTGGCCGGCGAGGGGGACGTCGTGGGCTAAGCCCAGGAGGAAGTCTCGGAAGCGGAGGGGTACCACCAGCACCCGTCCGGATCCCAGCTCCACCGACTTCTGCTCACTGTATAAAATGTTATTCTCCCAATTAATTCGGTGTGTTCCAGTTTGTTCGCGTGCGGCTTGGCCCTCGGCCTGGCGCCGTAGTCCGACCAGGGAAGGACAAGTGGCTTGCTCCCGGCAAAACTCCTCCCGGGTGGGCCCGCCCTCGTGGCACCATTGGGCTAACTCGGGTAGATCGCCCAACTCGGGGACCGGGGCGGTGTCGGACAGGGAGGGTTCGTCGCTGGCGACGGGCCCTTCCGATGGGGGAACGGGAGGACCCTCGGTGGTTACTGCTCTGACTTCTTCGGTCGGGGCGTCTTCGACTTCTCCCAGGGGGGGAAGTCGAGCTGACATAGATCGGGTGGTAGCGCACACCCACTCGGGGAGCCCCATCATCTCTAGGTGGGCCTTGCGCTCGACGTGCTTCCAGGGAGAACTCTCCAGGTCGTTCCCTAAGAGGCAGTCGACCGGCTGGGAGGTTCTTACGGCCACCCTCAGTTTACCTATCACTCCACCCCACTCAAATGGCACCAGAGCTACCTGATACATACTCTCTCTATTATCTGCGGAAATTACCGGGCAAAAGACGTTGGGGAGGATCTGCTCCTCGGGGACTAAGTGCCTGAGGACACCGGTGATGCTGGCCCCGGTGTCCCGCAGGGCCTCTATTTGGTGGCCATTGATCTTGATGAGCTGCCCGTATTTCTTCGTGTTGGAGGGCAGGAGGCTACCAGGGACCATCTCCCTATCTCCCAGGGATACTAGGGCCATGGCTGCGGGTTCCCACTCTCCGGTTTCCTCAACCTCCTCCCCAGAGCTATGTTGGCTATCTGTCTTGCAGGGGTGTTTTGGGTGGCATGGGGCATTCTGGGTCATTGGTGTAGTGCCCGGGCTTCTGGCAACGGAAACAAGTGACGGTTACCCTGTGTCCCCGTCTCCCGGGGGGTCCGGTTACTGGTGGGGGGGCCCTGGGAAAGGTGGAGGTTGGGTCTTTGGGGGGCTAGGCTGGGACTCTCTCTGGCCTCCCTGGTTCCCCCCTCCTCTCTGGCGGGGTGGTCCCTGACTGGCTCGGGGGTATTCTCCTACCATGCCCTGGGTGACCCGGGTGTTGGTCCAGCGGTCTGCTTCCACCGCCAGCTTCCTGGGATCGGTGAGTTTGCTGTCAAGCAGATGCTGGCGTAGTTCCACAAAGCAGTTCGCAGCCAGGTGTTCCCACAACAGGAGGTCGGTGAGTTCCTCAAGGGTGGTGACTTTGCTGCCCTTGACCCACCCATCGAAGGCCCGACTAAAAAAGTTTACATATTCCACCCAGGTGGTGCCCGGGATTTTCCTGCAGTCCCGGAATCGCTGACGGTACATCTCGGGGGTGAGACCGTACCTTGTGAGTAGAGCCTCTTTCATGTGGCTGTAGGAGGTCTGCAGAGAGAGGGGTAGGTCGAGCAGGGTGTCTCTTCCTTCGCTCAGAAACCGTCCCCACAACCCTGCCCCCCAGTCCTTCTGCGGGACCCGATGGGAGGTCATGGCGACCTCATAGGCCCTGAACCATTGTTGAATGTCATCGTTTTTATAATATTCCTTGACCACGTCCTTGGGGATGTGGACCTTCTGCTCCGCTGGGGAGGTCGCCTCTCGGTTTCCCGGGGGCCTCCCTTCCTCGCTTCTGGCCTTGAGCTCGATTTCTTTCAAGCTGCGTTCGTGCTCTAGTTGGAGCTTCCTTCCTTCGTGTTCCCGTTGGAGCTTCTTCTCTTCTAGCTCGCCTTGCACGCGCATTTGCTCTACTGCTAGCTTTTTCTCCGCTAACTTTAATTCGCCTTCGATTTTGAGTTTAGCTAACTCGAGTTCGTGATTGCGGCTTCTCTCTCTGTCCGCGAGTTCTTCCGGGGATAGGCCCCCGTCTGGTACGATGCCTCGCACCTGATTGCTGCTGCTTTCGCCTTGGGGGGGTTCGGCCTCGTCGGGGCGCTCCCCCGTGTCTTCCGGGCGGGAGGCCCCGGCATCCACCCAGGCTTTCAGTGCTTTCTGCAAATCTTCCTTGGTGTTGAGACCGGTGGTAGCGATTCTAAGTTCTTTGCAGAATTGCTTTAGTTCTTTGTGTGTGTATTCTTCTAGTTGTTCCCCCTGGAACACCCTGCTGGCGCTGGTTTCTGCGGGGATCATGGCGTTTCCTTCTGCCATCTTTGTCGGTAGTGCGTCCGTCGTTCACGGTACGATCTCTCGGTGATGGGCCCGAATCCCGTCGCTTGCCACCAATGTTAGACGGCGACCTCAGAGGAGCCCAGAAAGGGGGTCCTGACTACCCTGAGACCCACCCTCAAAGTATCGTAGCCGGGCACTGGTGGGAGACTCCTCAGGAGGAGAAATCTCGTATCGAGGATCGTACTTCTGGCACCCCACGACACAGAAACACCACACCGTGTGTCCTTAGGAATCAATCTTTATCAAACAGGTTAGCACTTCAAATATGTACAAGGAGAGCACGGGCTCAACGAGTCTCGGAAGGATAGGGGGTAGCGGGACAGTCTCTGGTAAAAAGGTTCAAGGCAAGGACGTACCCGGCGCACAGCTCACAATCCTCAAGCTGGGGGGTAGGCTTGTGGTCGTTGGGGTCCGGCGGGACCAGTGGAGTCTGTGGAAGCCGCGAGTCACTCAGCGGGCTCAGGTACTAGTTCGGAGGTCTTACGATCTTCAGGGAGCCGCGAGTCACTCAGCAGGGCTCAAGCACAAGTTCGGAGGTCTTACAATCTTCGGGGAGCCGCGAGTCACTCAGCAGGGCTCAGGTACAAGTTCGGAGGTCTTACGATCTTCAGGGAGCCGCGAGTCACTCAGCAGGGCTAAGGTACAGTTCGGAGGTCTTACGATCTTCAGGGAGCCGCGAGTCACTCAGCAGGGCTCAGGTGGTTCTAAGTTCCAGGAGCCGCGACCGCGTCAGCAGGCTCTCATTGTTCCAGCGTCGAATCTGCCGGACAGTCCCAGAGCACCCCTTGTTATAGGTCGACCCCTCTTTGATGTCCGGAGTCTGTGCAGGCAGGGGTCTTGTCACCTGGGGGTCGCTTGTCGGGGTTTCCTGCCATTGTCTTGTGATCTCTTCAGGGCCGGGTCGGGAGGAGTCCCAGACACCCAGCAGGCGTGGAGCCAGCTCTCAGGGAGGCCGGAGGGCCGATCGAAACCCATCGTCCCAGGGGAGTTCAGAGGTGCGACAGAAACTGCTCCTCCCTCTCTCATCCTCTGAAAGCGTGATGTCCTCCAGCCGGAGTGGCACCTCTAGGCCCGGGTCGCGCTGGGGCCGGGCGGCCATCTTGGTGCATGAAGTGGGCACGCGGGCCCGGGGTGGCCGAAGGGGGAGAGGCCATGGACGAGAATGTCCGGGTCGGGTGCGTGTGTTCTGGTGGAAAGGATCGGTTAGGCCGTGAGCTCGGGGTTGCAGGTACCAGGTGAGGTGGTGCGGGGACCAGTAGAGCCAGGCTACGAGGCCGGGTCCAACCGGAAACCTACCAAACCCATACATTTCTGAAAACTAGACACCCGGGGGCTTCCAGGGAAGCATGGCTTGCGTGGATCCCCCAACGTTTCCTTACCCAGAATGCCCTGCAAACCTCAAATTTAGCTGAAAAAATCACCTTTTTCACACATTTTTGTGTGGGAAAGTTGAGGCATCACCAGGCTGACACAAATTTCCTACCACCCAGCGTTCCCCCGGGTCTCCCGATAAAAACGGTGCCTCACTCGTGTGGGAGGCCCAAGTACCCGCGACAGGCAAGGGCCCAAAACGTATTGAGGCGACATGAAAATTGCCTACCTCAAAACGACCTGGTTTTGCAAGAGGGTCCCCTGGGTTTTTGGCCCGGTGCTCGGCGGCCACCTAGGGGAACCTAACAAACCCACACATTTCTGAAAACTAGACACCCGGGGGCTTCCAGGGAGGTATGGCTTGCGTGGATCCCCCAACGTTTCCTTACCAAGAATGCCCTGCAAACCTCAAATTTAGCTGAAAAAATCACCTTTTTCACACATTTTTGTGTGGGAAAGTTGAGGCATCACCGGGCTGACACAAATTTCCTACCACCCAGCGTTCCCCCGGGTCTCCCGATAAAAACGGTGCCTCACTCGTGTGGGAGACCCAAGTACCCGCGACAGGCAAGGGCCCAAAACGTATTGAGGCGACATGAAAATTGCCTACCTCAAAACGACCTGGTTTTGCAAGGGGGGACACCTGGGTTGTTGGCTCGGTGCTCGGCGGCCACCTAGGGGAACCTACCAAACCCACACATTTCTGAAAACTAGACACCCGGGGGATTCCAGGGAGGTATGGCTTGCGTGGATCCCCCTACGTTTCCTTACCCAGAATGCCCTGCAAACCTCAAATTTTGCTGAAAAAATCACCTTTTTCACACATTTTTGTGTGGGAAAGTTGAGGCATCACCGGGCTGACACAAATTTCCTACCACCCAGCGTTCCCCTGGGTGTCCCGATAAAAACGGTGCCTCACTCGTGTGGGAGGCCCAAGTACCCGTGACAGGCAAGGGCCTATAACGTATTGAGGCGACATGAAAATTGCCTACCTCAAAACGACCTGGTTTTGCAAGGGGGGTCACCTGGGTTTTTTGCCCGGTGCTCGGTGGCCACCTAGGGGAACCTACCAAACCCACACATTTCTGAAAACTAGACACCCGGGGGATTCCAGGGAGGTATGGCTTGCATGGATCGCCCAACGTTTCCTTACCCAGAATGCCCTGCAAACATCAAATTTAGCAGAAAAAATCACCTTGTTCACACATTTCTGTGTGGGAAAGTTGAGGCATCACCGGGCTGACACCAATTTCCTACCACCCAGCGTTCCCCCGGGTCTCCCGATAAAAACGGTGCCTCACTTGTGTGGGAGTCCCAAGTACCCGCGACAGGCAAGGGCCCAAAACGTAGTGAGGGGCAATAAATTTAGGACCCTTGCCTGTTGAGGCGCACTATGTTTTGGACCCTTGCCTGTCGCGGGTACTTGGGCCTCCCACACGAGTGAGACTGTGCATTATGGGAAGTGTAGTGCGTGTGTCATATGTTAAATGGCGAAGTGGGTTAGCGGTTCTGCACACCATTTCCGTTAAAGCCTCTGAAGAGAAGCATATGGTGCTTCGTAACGCGTCAGGCAAATCCACTACGGAGCTGCTACTACAAGCGGATCCCCGTCCTTACCTACACATAAATCAAGCTGTTGGTCGAGTGCTACTTACAGGTGGACAACTTTGGAGCAGAATATACATATATATATATTACCTACTGGCGGTCGCCAGTAGGTAGTTATAGTTAGGACCACGTTTCCATAGGAAAACCTCAACATTCTATTTTGAATAACTTTGGCGCCGGTCGACGAATCCTCGCGAATTTCTCAAAATAGGTGGGGCGCTACGCTCCGCTCCTACCCTGAAAGTCTCGGGGGGATCCGTCAAGCGGGGGCTGAGATAAAAGGGGGGTCCCAAAACGCGTTTTTCCCATGCATTTTTCCATAGGACCTTTAGAACGAGCTACAGCCCGAACGGCTGAACAGAATTACTCAAAATTTGGCAGAGAGGTAGTCCCTAGGTCAAGGAAGTGCCTTTTGTAGGTTTGGTGTAAATCTGTTCAGTAGATTCTGAGAAAATAGCCTTTAAATCAATATATATATCTAAGCCCGCTTACGGTACGCTTACCGTACGCTTACGGTAAGCGTACGGTGGCGTGCGCGAGCGCGATTCTGATTGGCTCTTAGATCTTAGTAAACATTCGAATCGGCCGAAACCAGGAAGCGGCGGCCGCCATTTTGTGTATTTCACTCTGAAAAAAAAGAGTGAAAACAAGGAAAGGGGGCAATGAGGAGAGTTACAGACCCCCTAACATTTGTAAGGGGGTCAAAGAAGGACAGAAAAGTACAAAGAAAACATTTATTGATTTTAAAAAAAATCACGGGGTACGCGTACGGTAAGCTTACGGTAAGCGTACGGTAGGAAAAAAAAAAAAAAAAATGAAAATCAGATTTAAGTGTTTAGATATTAGGGGGCTCTAAAAAGAGCCGTTGTGTTTATGAAATGATTTTTTAGTGGTACCTACAAGTAAGTACCGATGCAGAGTCTAAGGTTCAAGAGGAAGACTCTGTTCCCTTCATCATTGAAGTGCACACCATCTCCTCTATAAATGTCTTGCATGTCATAACGCAAGTTGTTGTGGTAAATGGCACCCATACCATAGTCACGGAGGAAAGCAGAAACAGATTTGTTGACGTGCTTTCTTGCTTTGTCATCGCACCGCGTGCCCACCGTGCGTGCACGGCACTAACTGCGTAAAGTGGGCGCGCGTTGCGCGAAGCGCACCGCGTGCTCACTGTGCGCGCACGGTGCGCGAAGCGCACCGTGCGCGCACGGAACGAACTGCATTAAGTGGGCACGCACGCCACGAATGGCGTAAAGTAACTTAGCATTTAAAAAACCGTTCAAATTCACTGAAAAAACCATAGGTTTCACACACGTTATAGTTAGGAATTAGCATTTAAAAAACCTTGCAAATTCACTGAAAAAACCATAGGTTTCACACATGTTATAGTTAGCGGAAATTTTACTGATAAAAAACCAATGAAATTCCCCCGTTATAGTTAGTGCAGGCAACTATAACTCACGCGACCGCAATCTTCTGCTGATGACATATGTGTCTTTATGAAAAAAAAATATTTGTAATATATGTATAGCTAAAAATGTATGGAAGAAGACATGGGCAAATAAGTGTCTAAATACAGTATTAGCATCAGCAGAGGATTGCGGTCGCGTGAGTTATAGTTGCCTGCACTAACTATAACGGGGGAATTTCATTGGTTTTTTATCAGTAAAATTTCCGCTAACTATAACATGTGTGAAACCTATGGTTTTTTCAGTGAATATATATATAGATATATATATTTGCAATCATGCTTGCTCTACAGATCCACTGCGGAGGGATATATCTATATATATATATGGAAAATTATGATGTGCATTTATTTATATTTTATATTTATTGGATGTGAAGATATTAATAGGCCATATTGCCTTTTATCTATCAGAATTTTTACATATGTATATTTAATATTTATTAGTATATATATGCTCTAGTTTGCACACAATAAAATGTATCAAAATTTTGGATAACTAGGTATACTATTATGAGACTCACCATATTGTGAGGAGAAGGGTTCAATGGTCTGAAACAGATGCGCATAAAGACTTTTCAAACATCTCACAGCAAAAACATATACCAATACCTAATGAGTAGCATATATCTGACTGCATAACGATTGAAAACCAGGAAATTACACCTTATGACCAAAAACATCGGAATTGGTTAAAGATTCCACCATTCAATCAGACCAAAGGAGTAATAATGTACTGCTCCAAATAAGTAACGCTCTCACGGAAAATACTCCCCTTTTTTATAATATTGCACATAGATGTACACATAGATAGCACACAGCACTTTGATAGTTACACAACATTGACTTGTTTACAGACAAAGAATGGGTCCAGTCATATAATTTATGCAATCAAAAGAGAGGGCATGAGATTTTAGATTGATCCAGAAATACAGATATTTATCCATTTTTAACAAGCAGATCACACTAATAAGGATAGCATCACTCTCATATATCAGAAGGAGAAAATGTGGTCTACGTCCTTCAAATGTGAAAAGTTTATTTATGTCATCTGCTGTTAATTAAATAACGATATATATTTTATTTTAACCATGTATTTGCAGCTCAAATGCACAAAGATACTTTCTATATATATGTATAACAAACATGAACACCAAATATATATGCTCTAAAGATGTTGTCTATGTCTATTTGAAGCTGCTATGACAAACGAATTATGTGGTATAATACGAACAAAGCACTGCCACTTTAAATAAGGTACTTTCCTTACTTGCCACTCTCATGTGATCAAGGCTAAAGCGAGTCGAAACGCATAATGGCGACGAATGAGGAATAAATGAATTTGCACAAACGCTTTGGGTCCGTGTCCATTCTTCAGGAGGAATTCTGACAAGTAAAACGGAAGGATACTTGTGATATATATATATATATATATATATATATATATATATATATATATATATATATATATATATATATATATATATATATTCAATGAAAAAACCAAAGGTTTCACACATGTTATAGTTAGCTGGACATTTCACTCGTAAAAAACCAATGAAATTCCCCCGTTATAGTTAGTTCAGCTAACTATATCTCGCGCGCCCGCAATGCACTACTGATGACGTCACATATTACATCACTCATGACATGGTCAGTGACATCACTCATGACATCACTGATGACATCTCAAATGACATCACTGATGACAACATCCAGTGAATGTGTGTTTTTCTGAAAATTAAATATGTTTTATATATGTATATCTCAAGGTCCATGGAAGAATAAATGAGTATATAAGTGTCTAAATTGATGATTTGTTTCTGAAAAATTGATTGTATAACTGACTGATTAAGTGTATCTTTTTGAATACATGGCTTAGTGAGTAATGTTTAAATGTGTAAATACCTGTATCAGTCTCTCACTTTGTATATAAGTGGCTGCATGGGTTGGTGAGTAGCTACATGAGTGTCTATATAGGTTAATAGTTGGTTTTTTGAGTATCAGTATGAGTGTCTGAGTGTCTTCATGGTGCGGTGGGGGGTATTACGTAGTGCATAGATGCATGAATGAGTGACTCACTGTTTGTATGTGTTGAAGACAGCATGTGTGCAGGACTGTATGGGTGGATGAGTGTGTGCATGGGTGTGTTAGTGAGTGAATGACTGTCTCAATAGTGTCTTCATAAGTAACTACATATGTTTTAAACAAGTATATGTGACTATTGGTGTATATAAGTGAGTATATGTGAGAGTGAGAGATTGGTAGACTTCCTGTATGAATAAGTATGTGTTTCTATAAGTGATTGTTCAAAAGACTAAGTATGTGTAAGTTTCTGTAAAAGTAAGTGTGTTGGTGTGTGTATAACTGTATATGCAAGTAAATGGATGTTTGATTCTTTATTAGCATGAGTGACTATGTGTGAGTAACTCTATGGATGAGTGGCATTGTGTAACAGGATTTATAGGTGTATGAGTACATATGATGTGTGAGTACATGTATGAGTGACTGTATAGGATTGTTGATGGATGAGTGGATGTGTATGTGGATCTTAGAATTACTGAATAGGTTGTTGTAACTGTTATTGGTATGTCCATTTTTTTGAAAATTTAAGTCTCTATTTTTGAATGTTTGTATCAAAGGTTATATTAGGGTGAGAGGAGGTCTACCACTCTGTCACAAGGATAATGTCATCAGTGATGTCATTTGAGATGTCATCAGTGATGTCATGAGTGATGTCACTGACCATGTCATGAGTGATGTAATATGTGACGTCATCAGTAGTGCATTGCGGGCGCGCGAGTTATAGTTAGCTGAACTAACTATAACGGGGGAATTTCATTGGTTTTTTACGAGTGAAATGTCCAGCTAACTATAACATGTGTGAAACCTTTGGTTTTTTCATTGAATTTCTAAGGTTTTTTAAATGCTAATTCCTAACTATAACGTGTGTGAAACCCATGGTTTTTTCAGTGAATTTCAAAGGTTTTTTAAATGCTAATTCCTAACTATAACGTGTGTGAAACCCATGGTTTTTTCAGTGAATTTGCAAGGTTTTTTAAATGCTAATTTTTTTTTTTTTTTTCTTTTTTGTTTTTTACATATTTTTATTTTAATTTTCTATCCTTTTTTAAAGACTATGGTTAAATTTTTAAAATTCTACAATATGTTTTTTTTTACATTTTTTATAAAATAAACAGGTAAAATTTATTAGCAATACATTTTTTCCTTTTTTTTTATTTTTTTTTAGTGCGCGTACGGTAAGCTTACGGTAAGCGTACGGTTTACGCAATGTCCGTAATTTATCTATGCTGTTTGCGTATAGTTACGCAATTTGCGTAGTCGTGCGTACTCCGCGTGGGGCGCGTACGCGTGTACGCTACACGTGTACGTTACGCGGAAGTGTCGGGGAGTGACTGTTATGCGCATGCGCGCGAGCGCGTGTCTTTTTTACGCGCATGCGTACTTTTGCCGTAAGCGTACCGTAAGCGTACGGTAGGTCATGTGATCATGAAACACAACTTTTGATTGGTTGAAACTACTTTCAGTTCTAGAACTCTCCTACACCACACCCATTCCCCTCATTTCTGCTTGTGATCCCTTAGGAGAAGGAGCTGGGTTGTCTTTGTGATACGATGGCAGAACAGCAGAGCTCTTCTGAGAGTGAGGCTAGCAGCACTACCTTGAGGCAGACAGCGAGGAAACAAAAGACCTCTTACGTATGGGAGTATTTTACTTTTCCAGAAGGCCAGCAAAAGGTAAATGCACCCTTAGTGACTTGCAAGCTGTGTAAGCGTGTACTTTCAAGAGGTAATCCTGACAGGAAGTATTCCTTTGGGAATCACACCATGATGAGACACCTTAAGGATGTACACAGAAGGACACATGCTCGACTTACTGAAGGTAACCCTTCAGTAAGTCAACCAAGCACATCCACAGCAGCTCAGCCTGGACCATCATCTGCAGGGCCGAGTCCTTCTTCTGCAGGTCAGGTGAGCCCTTCATCTGTGGGGGGAGCATCTCCTTTTTCTGGTCCTCTGGAAATTAACCCTCGGTTTGCGAGGGTTGAAGTACGGTGCGCCACTTGTCACGATCTAATTACTTATAGGCAGACCAGTATGTCCCTAGTGAACAATAAAATAGATCAGCACACTTGTCGTACCGTCTAATATTCCCAATCTTTCTTTCCTCTGTCCCTGCATGAACACAACGGCTCTTTTAAGAGCCAACCTTACCTTTCATCTATTTTTTATATATGTTTTTAAAAACTTTTTTTTTTTTTTTTTACCGTACGCGTAATTTTTTTTTTTTTTTTTTAAAAAACACTAAAAATCAATTATCATTTTACAAGGTCCTTGAGAGACTACAATTAAAAACTGAAAATGTGATTGTAGAGAAGTGGAAAAAAGGGACCATGACATTATTGACTTACCATACCCACTCAAAAAAAGGTTTATTCATTTAATTTTTTTTTTAATTGCTTTAAAAATGGTTCTAGTTTTCGAAAATTTTCTATCTCAATCTGAAAAAAAAGAAAAAAGTATTAATATTTAATAAAACATTTTATAATACAGTACACATATTTACATATTTTTCAAAAAATATTTTTGCCTTTTTTTTGCTGTTTTCAGAAAATATTGCATTTCACTATAAATTGTGAAAGCAATTGCATTCATCATTTAACAGCAGGCAAAAAAAAATTAACAATCTCAAAGATTGTTTTAAAAAAGCCCACAATCTCTTTTTGCATAAACATAACTTTTTAGAAATGCATAATATTCTTAAAAAATATCATCTAATATCAATACTTATTTCTTTAAAATACCGTCTGATATTTTTGTTTCAGAAGTATAATCACAATAATATATCTCAAATAACTCCACAATACATCTGGTTCCATTTCCTTTAGACCAAATAGTAATTTTAAAATTCTTTTTTTGTTTAATTTCCAATGGTAATCCAATAAAAATCTCAAGTTTAAATTGTACAGATGTCACCGATTCTCTGTAACATTTTGGTTTCCGAAAGATTAATTAATAATTAAATAAGTCCACAATAGAATTGTTTACTTTTCCGCATGGCCAAATAGTAATTTTAAAAATCTTTTTTGAAAAAATTTCCAATGGCAATCCAATAACATTCCAAAATTTAAATTGTGCAGATGTTACCGATTTTTTCTAAATTTTTGGTTTTCCAAAGTTTCCTTAAAAAATGGAAAAATTCCACATTACAATTGGTTACCTTTCCATTAGGCCAAATGATAATTTGTTAAAACTTTTTATTTGTAAATTCCAAATGGTAATCCAATAAAATGGTAAAATTGTTTTGTCCAGATGTTGTCAAATCTCTCTAAAATTTAGGTTTCAGGAAGATTAGATAGGAATTTGCTAAATCAAAAGGCAAACATTGCTTAAAAATCAATTGGGAATCATTACACAGTGTCCAGCCTTTTTCACATTTAAGATAAACTGTGTAATGACCAGAAGTTACAGTAGGTCCATCATGGAAAATTATTGCAACTGTTACAAAAGTTTTTCCTGAAATTGATAATTGCTGTCCTGTAAACTTCTTTATTAAAGTATCCAATTTTGAACCATCAGCTCTACATCGTTGCATCATTAAAATTACATACTGTCTGTATTCCTTTAAAATTAATGTTGAAAACATGTCAGATTTACACTCACCGCAATACATGCTATGATTAGCATCTTTAACTAATTTTGCAAAAGTGACTGTTTTACTCTCTGGCAATGTTAAATAAATAAACCTTTCAGAATCAACATTAGAGCCACATACATTATAACAGTTTTCACAACTATGTTCCCATTTATAAGAGAGACCAAACATATTTTCAATGGGAAACCCTTCTTCTTCCAGTACCTGAAGAAAATAAATCAAGAATTCCTGTGCGTCTTGCTGTACATTTTGAGAAAACTGTGTTCGTCCTGAACATACATCTAAAACTTTTCTAATTTCAGTAGCACTTTCTATTTGAGTTTTATCATTACTCAGCTTTTCAAAAAGGAAACTCAGCACAGAACAGAATCTTTTTCCCTGATTTACTATTATCTGCTCTTGCAAACTTTCCAGATAAAATGCAACATTCAGCACTACATTAGCGTAGCAGTTGACACCAGAGCTATTTTCAAAATAACATCCTACAACCTGTTCTTCATTTTCCTTATTCTTTTTGCTTGCAATTACATCACTCCTCTTTTTTTTCCTCCTCTCTACATCTTCATTACAGATATTCTCATTTCTCCTTTTACGAGAAACTACACGTTTCTCCAACACAGGATACTGACCTAAATGAGGAGCATAGCTTCTTCTTAATCTATTATACTCCTTTACACAATTTGTATCAGCACTCACTTTTGAATCATCAAAGTCTATCATGAATAAACCTGATAATGTTTTCACTCGTGACAAAGCAACATATGCCATACCTTCTTTGAACACAGTTGAACCAATGTTCACAAATGCACAATCTACAGTCAATCCTTGAGACTTGTGAATAGTTACAGCATATGCTAGCGATAACGGAAACTGCTTCCTACGTACATATAAGTCTTTCACAAGCATGAAACGAACTGAACAACGACAAATGTCTTTAACTTCTTCTATCTGATCAAATTTTATTTTTAAACATTCAATTCCATCTTTTTTCTGATAATTAATAAAACCCACAACTCTTCCCATAGCTCCATTAACTAAACCTTTTTCAACATCCAAATTTCTCCTTAAAAATACTCTACAGTTCATGCAAACATATAGATTTTTTTCTAATCCAGCTGTTTTGGAAATCTTCTTCTCTAGTGAATCCAATTTTCTTTTTCAGTGTGCCTGTTAATGTGACAGTAATTCTTCCATCCTCAATTTTGTCCACTGCTTCCAATTTCCTGATATCTTCCTTTTCCAATTTCAAAAGCTCCTCATTGATTATTGAGCATTCACGTAGAGTTGGCATTAAGCAGATGACACTTTTGTTTTCTGCAATGTTCTTGTATATCTTCTCTGCAACTATTTCTTCCTTTGGAAATAAATTATGTAGCAGCCGACTCTGTAATGCTTTTTTGCCAGCTTCTGTGAGTAGTCCAATCCTGATATCTTTCAGAATACTTCCATATTCTTCATCGTTTGCTTGCCTCATATTAGTTGTAAGTTCCTTGTACTCAAAGAAGGACCAAATATTTGTATTACCGATGCTTCCCAATGACTTCTTCGTGTCTTCATGTGTCACAGTATTAAACACTGGTTGTCCTTTAACTGGAGTAAGTTGCAAAAGATCTCCAAAAACTATGACGTGTTTTCCTCCAAATAACACGTCATAGTCTGTCTTCAGAATTTGCTGCATTCTTAAATGCACAAAGGCAAGCATTAAGTTTGATACCATGCTCACCTCATCAATAATGAGAACTTGCATCTTCTTCAATACTCTTGAAACTTCCAAGCATGCTTCTCCAGTTAGCTTGTTGTATTGTATTTTGTTCTCATGCTCCACTGGTAACATTAGCAAACGATGTAAAGTGATTCCTTTTATGTTATATGCTGCTAACCCAGTTGGAGCAGTAACCACACAAGACAAAGTAGAATCCGTTTTTTGCTGTAGGTAGCTTCTGATGACTTTTATTAGGAAACTTTTTCCAGTTCCAGCTTGTCCGCTTACATACATCCTGATTGGATGAAATGATGTGCATGAGCACTCTTTTTTTTCATGTAGAAATCCGTGATCAATTTTTTTTCTGATCTCTTCATAAATTTGTTGCTGCTCTTCGTTCAGTTGTCTTTCCAAATTTTGTAAGTCTATAAATTCTCCTTGAGCTTGATTCATAGCCGTTTCCACTTCATTCATGGCTATTGATGCTTCATTTTCAACGATTGGTTGTCCTAGGGGATCTTGACTGAGTGTTCCTGAACTTTGGCTGTCCTGAGAACTGTCTCTAGCTATTTCTGCTGCAATTGTAGTTTCCTGTTCAATTTCTTCATTTAACATTTGCAGATAAGTTGTGAATGTATTGCATTGTATGCTGTCTTTGCAAACATTAAAAGAATCTTCATAGCTTTGAAATTCTCCCAGTAGTTCATCCTCTGTACGCCATGGTTTAAACAGCTGTAAAAGAGCCAAGTAGTAAAATTCCTTTTTGTCAGTAGTGTCACAACTCAGCTTCCGGTGATTTATCAAACTTCCTTTTGTTTGCTTCACCAAACATCCTTCCTCACCAATGACTTTATATTTTCCATTGTTGATGTCTTCTGCGGCTTTCCGTGAATAAATGTAGTTCTGCAGCACTTCATAGAGACACATGTTCTCCAGATGATGACTTCTCTTGGGATAATATGTGCCCAACATGTTTGATTTCAAAATATCTGTACTTTCTGGGTCATTCTCGGCCAAATATTCAATTTCTCCAACAGATTTCAGTACCCGATTTCTCATTGCTGCAAGGCCTAAACTTGCCCAAATTATTCTTCTTGATTTCGAGTAGAGACTTGCAGAAGATAACCTATCTGAACATTCGTAGGATCCAATTTCTCGATGCGATAACATCTTCAAACTGAAACTGTACAGCTTCTTACTGACAGTTTTCTCGTGAGAAATCTCTTACCACATTTCCTTCAAATCTGTTTTTTCTGATTTCGTAATGTAAGACGTTACATATCGAGCAACAGCAATGGAATTGTCAGCTACATACTGTATATCCATGTTAGCGTTCCACATGGATAAAATCACTGGGTTGTAGTCATTTATATTTTTTGATTCTTCTTTTCTTTTAAGGTTGTAGGTATTCTTAGGTGATTTTCTTGTGATAGTATGTCTCACAGATGACATAAAACTGTTAACTCTTCCATTTGAAAGAACAGGTCTAGGAAATCCAAATCGACATTTAGTGTAGTATTTATCTTTGCTCTTGTATTTCCGTCGACAGTATTTTCCACACCGATGACTTTGGAAACGTAAAACTTGCTCCTTTAACTTTTTCTCTTCTGTGCTTTTTGGTATAGCACATGTTGCATATTCTTCAATGTAAGATAACACTGCTTCATCAGCATCTGTTCCAAACTTTGGGGCATCCTTAATCCACAACAGCATATGAATATGAGGAGCACCTCTTGCCTGGTACTCTTTTCTCCAAAAGAAATCCACTACTTCTCCTAGAGGTGGATTTTTTTTATTGCAGATGAAGGACATCATAGCCTCAAATCTATGATTGAAATATCTGCAAACATTAACCGGATCCAATGAGCACAGTTCTCCTGCTGTCTTGTATTAGATGTTTTTAATGTTTGAATTTGCCTCTCGTAGAAAATCCAGTAAATCATCCCAAACGTACTCCGCACAGCTTAGGGTAAGGAACCATGTTGGTGTTCCTAAATTCCGTAACATGCATTTTAATTCACCATGGCGTCGGTACCAATATTCATTTGTCCCACGCTGACAAGCCATCAGATTGATCAGTTGTGTTTCCAAATGATCATCTTGGTGCTGCACTTTCTCCATAAAATCCTTAGCAGACACATTTTGTAAATGTACTCCACTTTTTAAAATGTGATTTACTGCATAAGACAGTGCAGACAAGTCGCTTTCAAATAAAAGATGGAACAAATAAGGAATACTTTGTCGAAATCTGGGATCTTCAGCATATAGTCTTGTAGTCCGATACTCAGAAGCTGGAATCTGTTCCGGACGTTCATCGTATTGTCCTCCTTTTCCTTTAGGAAACAGCTGGGGAAAACATCGAGCTTCCAAGCTCTCCTCCCATACACTCACGGGAGTTCCTTTTGCTTTCTTCATCTGAAACAGATCAATATTGTCTCCCATAACTTCTTTTGAATGAAGAGGATGTATACTAAAATGTTCATAAATTTCTTCTTCCTTTGACTTGTCCACTTTTTCAATTTGTCCAGTTGGTGTTTCTGTGTCTTCTTGTAAATCTTCTTCTTCTTATTCTTCTATATAAATTGATTCATACCATTTGTTATTCCTTTTCAAATACAAATTTGCTCTTTGTACTTTCCGTACATCTACCAGCTCCTGCCTAATCTTCTTATTCTTTGTAGGTACACCATTAACCAGAATAATTAATGGTTCAGTTTCCAAAGTATCCGCATCAATAGTTTCCATATTTTTTTTCAAATCCAAGGGCAAATACACCACTCTACCTTTTAAACCTCTCAGTAAATCTGAAGGAGGTAATTTACCACTTTTGGGCTCCATACGTACTATGGTCTGGAACGGATGAACACATTGAATGAGTATAGACACATATGTATTTAATTCAGAAAGTTCAGCAGGAATAGCATCCAATTCTAAATTATTATGTACAGCTCTGGTCGGCATTCTATTTTCCTCTAACTTGTTGTAACAGTATTTACAAATACGCTGAACTTCACCCAATTCAAAACAATTTTCAAGAAATATATATGTGGCAAAATCCTTCCACTTATAATTATCTTCATTTTCACTCTTTCTGAAGAGATCAACATACCTGGTTTGTTTTCTATAATGAGTTCTGCGGCAACAAATACAAGTAACATTTGGTCTTTCATTAGAGATTATTTCAAATTTTGTTATGTGATCATTAAATGTCTTACTTACAGAGGGTTCTACATTCTCTTCCACTTCTTCCTCATTTACTGTGTCCTTCTCTGCAATGTTTTGTTCAGGACCAAAGTAACAAAACTGAATTTCATCAACAACCTTCTCTACATCTGATACCGTTCCACGGAACAGAGCCCTATTCAATTCATCTAACTTTATTGCTGGACTTTTAGCAAAATACAACCGTCTCACAAACTTTCTCATTTCAGTATGATGAACAGCCAGCATCCTAAAATGATGGAAAACACTATTACACACTTTTCTAGATAGACAAGCCAGAGAATGACCCTGCAAACCAGTATTCTCTCTCACTCTGCATGGATCCAAACTTTGAAGCACCTTAATCTTCTGTTTTACACTTTTTTTGCTATATTCTCTTAGAAACTCACGAAATTTATCAATAGATTCCTGACGCACAGTGCAAATACTACTACAATTCCAAGTGTACACTGGGGCTTTAGGACGTCTCCCCATAGCCTCATCCGCTATCACTTGTACCTCATCTCTTGGAACCATTATCTCCTTCTCCATTATGCAACCATTTTTCACTTCATAAGCACGACCTCTGGTGTCAACTGCATGCAGCAAACTATTACTTTGAAAATAACTCTCTTCATTAAAAAAAGGTTCACTACTTGAACTATGCATCCATTTTCCTAAAAACACTTTACAAAAGTTTGTTCTGTTCACTACTCTTTTCCTTTTGCTATGTGATTTCAGTACATTAACCATTTTGTCTAATGTACGCATCCTATTCAAAACTAAAATGAATAGTTTCCTTTTTAATTCTAATGCCTTTGCTGCAATGGCTTCAATTTCTTTTTTTCTCATATAAAACTTTGCCTTTTGCTTATATTTCTTCACATCCTTTATCAAATTGGACATAACTCTTTTCTGAAACATTTTTCTACGTATCTCTTTAAACGCTGTTTTTCTGTTTAAGTTTATCTTTTTAGTTGCAGAAGGTATATTTGCATTAACTAAATTCTCAATTTTTTCCTGTGCTTTTCGATTGAAATCATTCTTTCCAGTACAGACATTTTGTACATTTTTCCTTTTTTTGAATATGTTCCTTAGAAATTTTTTTGTCTGCTTACCAGAAGATTTTTTCTTCTTCCCAACATGAACATCTTCAACTAACTTAGGTCCTCCAGTTGTCTTCAAATATAGGTTTTTTTTGTGGTCTTTTTTTACTCTGGATTTTGTAGGCATCTTAAATTTTGTTCACTGCTCTTCAGCAATACCTGAAAAAAACTAAAAAAAAATTCCTTTATTTTAATTAAATATATTACTACATTTGTTTTTACATTAGTCACAAAACGAAATTTCTTTGCCAATTTGAAAGCACACTTACTGCTCTTTTTTTTGGCAAGTGATAATCACTTTTACAGACTGACACATTATGAATCCACTTTTCAGATTTTTTAAAAAGCACATGTCCAAACTGCTTTTTCAGACCAGCACCATTTGTAACCTGGGTGACTGCCTACACTCCAGCAAGGGCAACCAGCCTTAGTGATGCTGAATGTATTTGCATTACTGACTGAAACCTCAAACCCCACTCGCTTGTGAATACTGTGCATGATTCCACATGGTAAGCAGCTGGGTGTGTGCTAAGAGTCTGCTTCTGCACCAAAAAACTGGCTCCCCCTTTCCTTCTAATGCAACTGTGAAATCACCAGAGCAATACGCAATAAATCTCTGCCTGTAATTCCTATTTGCACACAGAGTCATGTTTTCACATTAGTCACAAAACGAAATTGCTTTGCCAATTTGAAAGCACACTTACTGCTCTTTTTTTTGGCAAGTGATAAACACTTTTACAGACTGACACATTATGAATCCACTTTTCAGATTTTTTAAAAAGCACATGTCCAAACTGCTTTTTCAGACCAGCACCATTTGTAACCTGGGTGACTGCCTACACTCCAGCAAGGGCAAACAGCCTTAGTGATGCTGAATGTATTTGCATTACTGACTGAAACCTCAAACCCCACTCGCTTGTGAATACTGTCCATGATTCCACATGGTAAGCAGCTGGGTGTGTGCTAAGAGTCTGCTTCTGCACCAAAAAATGGCTCCCCCTTTCCATCTAATGCAACTGTGAAATCACCAGAGCAATACGCAATAAATCTCTGCCTGTAATTCCTATTTGCACACAGAGTCATGTTTTCACATTAGGCCCTTAAACGAAATTTCTTTGCCAATTTAAAAGCACACTTACTGCTCTTTTTTTTGGCAAGTGATAAACACTTTTACAGACTGACACATTATGAATCCACTTTTCAGATTTTTTAAAAAGCACATGTCCAAACTGCTTTTTCAGACCAGCACCATTTGTAACCTGGGTGACTGCCTACACTCCAGCAAGGGCAAACAGCCTTAGTGATGCTGAATGTATTTGCATTACTGACTGAAACCTCAAACCCCACTCGCTTGTGAATACTGTCCATGATTCCACATAGTAAGCAGCTGGGTGTGTGCTAAGAGTCTGCTTCTGCACCAAAAAATGGCTCCCCCTTTCCATCTAATGCAACTGTGAAATCACCAGAGCAATACGCAATAAATCTCTGTCTGTAATTCCTATTTGCACACAGAGTCATGTTTTCACATTCGGCCCTTAAACGAAATTTCTTTGCCAATTTGAAAGCACACTTACTGCTCTTTTTTTTGGCAAGTGATAAACACTTTTACAGACTGACACATTATGAATCCACTTTTCAGATTTTTTTAAAAGCACATGTCCAAACTGCTTTTTCAGACCAGCACCATTTGTAACCTGGGTGACTGCCTACACTCCAGCAAGGGCAAACAGCCTTAGTGATGCTGAATGTGTTTGCATTACTGACTGAAACCTCAAACCCCACTCGCTTGTGAATACTGTGCATGATTCCACATGGTAAGCAGCTGGGTGTGTGCTAAGAGTCTGCTTCTGCACCAAAAAACTGGCTCCCCCTTTCCTTCTAATGCAACTGTGAAATCACCAGAGCAATACACAATAAATCTCTGCCTGTAATTCCTATTTGCACACAGAGTCATGTTTTCACATTAGGCACAAAACGAAATTTCTTTGCCAATTTGAAAGCACACTTATTGCTCTTTTTTTTGGCAAGTGATAAACACTTTTACAGACTGACACATTATGAATCCACTTTTCAGATTTTTTAAAAAGCACATGTCCAAACTGCTTTTTCAGACCAGCACCATTTGTAACCTGGGTGACTGCCTACACTCCAGCAAGGGCAACCAGCCTTAGTGATGCTGAATGTATTTGCATTACTGACTGAAACCTCAAACCCCACTCGCTTGTGAATACTGTGCATGATTCCACATAGTAAGCAGCTAGGTGTGTGCTAAGAGTCTGCTTCTGCACCAAAAAATGGCTCCCCCTTTCCATCTAAAGCAACTGTGAAATCACCAGAGCAATACGCAATAAATCTCTGCCTGTAATTCCTATTTACACACAGAGTCATGTTTTCACATTAGTCACAAAACGAAATTTCTTTGCCAATTTGAAAGCACACTTACTGCTCTTTTTTTTTGCAAGTGATAAACATTTTTACAGACTGACACATTATGAATCCACTTTTCAGATTTTTTAAAAAGCACATGTCCAAACTGCTTTTTCAGACCAGCACCATTTGTAACCTGGGTGACTGCCTACACTCCAGCAAGGGCAACCAGCCTTAGTGATGCTGAATGTATTTGCATTACTGACTGAAACCTCAAACCCCACTCGCTTGTGAATACTGTGCATGATTCCACATGGTAAGCAGCTGGGTGTGTGCTAAGAGTCTGCTTCTGCACCAAAAAATGGCTCCCTCCTATTTGCACACAGAGTCATGTTTTCACATTAGTCACAAAACGAAATTTCTTTGCCAATTTGAAAGCACACTTACTGCTCTTTTTTTTGGCAAGTGATAAACACTTTTACAGACTGACACATTATGAATCCACTTTTCAGATTTTTTAAAAAGCACATGTCCAAACTGCTTTTTCAGACCAGCACCATGTGTAACCTGGTTGACTGCCTACACTCCAGCAAGGGCAACCAGCCTTAGTGATGCTGAATGTATTTGCATTACTGACTGAAACCTCAAACCCCACTCGCTTGTGAATACTGTGCATGATTCCACATAGTAAGCAGCTAGGTGTGTGCTAAGAGTCTGCTTCTGCACCAAAAAATGGCTCCCCCTTTCCATCTAATGCAACTGTGAAATCACCAGAGCAATACGCAATAAATCTCTGCCTGTAATTCCTATTTGCACACAGAGTCATGTTTTCACATTAGTCACAAAACGAAATTTCTTTGCCAATTTGAAAGCACACTTACTGCTCTTTTTTTTTGCAAGTGATAAACATTTTTACAGACTGACACATTATGAATCCACTTTTCAGATTTTTTAAAAAGCACATGTCCAAACTGCTTTTTCAGACCAGCACCATTTGTAACCTGGGTGACTGCCTACACTCCATCAAGGGCAACCAGCCTTAGTGATGCTGAATGTATTTGCATTACTGAGTCCGACCTCAAACCCTTAAACTATTCTTTTATTATACCAGTACACCTTAATTTATTGTGAAAACATAGTCCATATTATTTTACTTGTTCCTCACATTTAAATTTCTCCCAAAACAGAAAATAATAAACACAACTTCAACAAAAAGAATTGCATTTCTATTATTCATTTCTTAATTTACCATATACATCCCCTCTCAAACTCTAAACTCACCTTTAAAATTAGTTAGTTGTGAAAGAAATGTGGCACTCAAACAGCAGATTATCAGAGCCAGGATCTCTGTTCTTTACACCTCTCTCCTCTCAGCAGAACCAGATAATGGCAAACTTTCCCTCTCTTTTTCCACACATATACATGTTAGTTTCAAATCTCAGTGCTTGCCCCTTTTTTTCAAATGTAATCACACATTTCTATTGGTTGAAAACCAACCCTTTTCCAAAAGTACCCTTCCCCCAACTTGACTTCTGCCTAGTACCCTTCCCCCAACTTGACTTCTGCCTGCTACCATAGCAACAGTTCATGGAACACTGCTGTGTGGAGTTAGGTCAGAAGTTCACCAAACAATGTTTCAATTCCACAGAGCAAGAGTGCTTGACTTTTCAAACCTAACAGCAAATCCATAGTACTGTTCTTTGGTAACACATTTTTCTGTACCAATACAAAACATGCTTCTATTAATTTACACATACAGCCTAGTTTTTATTCTAGAATGGTATGAAACAGCCAATCAGTTCTTTTTTTAAAAAAAAATATGTATGCCTCCATTTCCAAATTGTCTTTCTTTTCATATTGCCATTCTACTGAAAGACACCTCCTGAGTGCATCCAGTTCTCCTTTGAAGATGTTCACAGTGTGGATTGTAGGGCACAGCTATGTCTTCTGGAGTGAAAAGTATGCAGAGAAAACAGATATGGTGAGAGACCTTGCTTTGCCAAATGTAGACATTAAATGGATTGGTCAGAGAGGGTTAAAGTGGCACCAATTGATGCCATTGGTGAAATCCTTCATGCACATCCAACACCCTGACCTCATAATAGTGCACTGTGGTGGCAATGACCTAGGCACTTTGACTGGGGTAGGTCTGGAAATGCTTATGAAGGACACCTTTGCACAACTGTTTTCACTTTTCCCTAAAACTGCCTTTGTGTTTTCTAACATATGCCAAATGCAAAAATGGAACTGGTCCAATCATTTCTGTCCGCAGATTGACAAAGCAAGAAAGCACGTCAACAAATCTGTTTCTGCTTTCCTCCGTGACTATGGTATGGGTTCCATTTACCACAACAACTTGCGTTATGACATGCAAGACATTTATAGAAGAGATGGTGTGCACTTCAATGATGAAGGGAACAGAGTCTTCCTCTTGAACCTTAGACTCTGCATCGGTACTTACTTGTAGGTACCGAAAAACACTTCATAAACACAACGGCTCTTTTTAGAGCCCCCTAATATCTAAACACTTAAATCTGATTTTCATTTCTTCTTTTATTTTTTTTTTACCGTACGCTTACCGTACGCGTACCCCGCGATTTTTTTTAAAATCAATAAATGTTTTCTTTGTACTTTTCTGTCCTTCTTTGACCCCCTTACAAATGTTAGGGGGTCTGTAACTCTCCTCCTTGCCCCCTTTTCAAGATATCACTCTTTTTTTTCTGAGTGAAACACACAAAATGGCGGCCGCCGCTTCCTGGTTTCGACCGATTCGAATGTTTACTAAGATCTAAGAGCCAATCAGAATCGCGCTCGCGCACGCCACCGTACGCATACGGTAAGCGTACCGTAAGTGCACCGTAAGCTGGCTCAGATATATATATTGATTTAAAGGCTATTTTCTCAGAATCTACTGAACAGATTTACACCAAACCTACAAAAGGCACTTCCTTGACCTGAGGACTACCTCTCTGCCAAATTTCTAGTAATTCTGTTCAGACGTTCGGGCTGTAGCCCTGTCTAAAGGTCCTATGGAAAAATGCATGGGAAAAACGCGTTTTGGGACCCCCCTTTTATCTCAGCCCCCGCTTGACGAATCCCCCGAGACTTTCAGGGAAGGAGCGGAGCGGAGCGTAGCGCCCCACCTATTTTGAAAAATTCGCGAGGATTCATCGACCGGCGCCAAAGTTATTCAAAATAGAATGTTGCGGATTTCCTATGGAAACGTGGTCCTAACTATAACTACCTACTGGCGACCGCCAGTAGGTAATATATATATATATATATATATATATATATATTCACTAAAAAAGCCATAGGTTTCAGGGGCGTTTGCAGAGTGCTGCAAGGAGGGGGCGTGGCCTCCGGCGCGATGCCGGTCTTTTATTTATTTATTTTTAAGAAGGAGGGCTGTGTGGCCCCCTTTCTTTTTCTAATTTACTAGCCCTGGGGACCCCATCCCCCAGGGCCTGCACCCTCATTTTTTTTGTTGAAAGAAAATAATTTGGCCCTCCCAAGGCCTTAATCGGCCCCGGGGACCCCAACCCCCAGGTCATGGCCTTTTTAAAAAAAATGTATTCTTTAGGAGGGGGGCTGTGTTGCCCCGCTCCTCAGGCCACTTATGGCCCCGGGGACCCCATCCCCCAGGGCCGGCCTTTGTTTTTTATTTTTAAAAAAATATATATATTTATAGAAACACCTAGGACATGCTGGACAAACCGTATGTACCTATCACCATGACGATTTGCGTGATATTCATTAAAAGGCGACTATGCATACAATGAATCCACGTAGAATGTATTCACACGGCTAGTGAAGCTCTGACATGTCTGACACCCTACCGTGCCTAATCCCGGCGCCCCCGCTGGTGGGTACTCTCCAAGTAGACACCCTTGTCGTTTATTTATACAAACATGGGTAGCTATTGACGGGCACATTTAATACACATGCACACCAAGCCATTCAAAGGGGATTCGACAAAAATTCGACCAAACTATGCAAGAAACCCCCTCACGGTTAATAAAACACACATCCACCGCCGGATGTGTAATACTTTTTGTTTTACTCTCTGGAAAGGAGACAAACCTCACTTGAGAGTCACAGCGTGCTCCTGGCTGAGCCCAATGCTGTGTTACACCCACCAGTGCCCACCGAGTGCCACACACCTCTGTGTTGTATTCCACCAGCTAGTGCGTATGCTATGACACTATCTAGCCCATGTGCACTGTAACACCACCCCGTGAATATGTCATGCCACACTTGCCTTCGCACGGGTTATATTGCCCCATCTAACGTGCCTTCCTCGATGCCTATGTTGTAAAGCACAGCGCTATGCCATACATATTACAATCTGGGATCCATATCTTTGTCACTGTGCATATGCAATGTTACACTACCCAGCACATATTTTATACTACAACTTTAGAGACTACTTAGGTTACACAACACTGCCCTGTGCATATTACACTTGCTATGTACATATCACATAGCAAGCGCTAGTGCCTGTGCTATCTCGCGCTCTCCAATGAATCTGTCATTGCGCACAATGTATTTCATATTATATATCACGCCCCGGTTCATCTTATATCACACTTTTTGGTGCATAGTTTATACCATATACTATATCTAGTTTTCATTTTCAATCGTGCTCTCAGGACTATGTTCTATATAACACTGCGTCCACCTACCCTTTTCACGGGCATTACATTTTGCGATGGGGGGTGGAGGGTCAGGGGATGTTTCTGCCAAGTGAGCCTGGAGTCACAGTCCCAAACGTCCTCTTCTTCCTGAATAAAAGTGAGATTATGCTGCATACCTGTTCATATTTTAAGTAGTTCACAAAGACACACATTTTAAAAACAATAAAGTTCCTAATACCCACCTTCTATGAACAGTTAGCTGCCCCATCCACCTCCTCCCTATCATCTGTTGTCTGAATCCATGGACTAGCCTCCTCCCTCCTGCCATGCATGGTCTGATGTGCTGCCACTGCCCTGCATGTAGCATGATGTACCAGTCCACTCATCCTGCCCTCCATTGTCCAATTTTATGGCCCATCATTGACCTCCTGCTTAGCCTCTGTGCTTTGCTTGCTGCGCCTATTCTTCTTCCCCCTGCCCTCCGATGTCTTTGTGCATGCCCCTGCTCCATACTTTTTGACCACCATGTTCCATGGACCTGCCACTCCTATCTACTCTGAGTGTTCTGTTGAGCTGCCACTCCCCTACCACCTGCCTAGCATTGTCAGATGACTGTAACCTGTCCCTGCCACCTCCACCCTGCCTGTCCACATGCCATGCCCCTATCCCCTTCCTCCTGTCCTCCATGGTCCATTTTAGTGCCACACCCTTCTGCCCTCCCTGGTCTGTTGTGCTGCAACTGCTCCTCCTGCCCGCCCCGCGCGGTCTGTTGTGAGGCCCCTTCCCCTGAACTCTCTTGTCTGTGCCCAGGTCCTGACCCTCCCTTCTATCCTCCATGGTCCTTTGTGCATGCCCCTGCACCCTTCTTCTTGCCCATCATAGCCATTGTGCTGCCACTAACCCTCCCGCTTGCCATGCATGGTCTTCTGTGCTGCATTGGCCCCTCCCACCTTCCCTGTGTGGTCAGCTAGCTGCTCCTGACCCCCTCCCACCTTCCCTCCATGGTCTCTGTGTATGCCGTCATAGTCTTACTGTTGCTCTCCATGGTGTGTCTTGTTTCTAGTGCCCATCCTGCCTGACCTCCATGGTCATCTTGCTGCTCCTGCCCTGCCCCCTTGCCCCCAGCCCTCTGTTTCCATGTGCAGACCCCTATTCCCTCCCTCCTGGCTTGTCGGTTCCATTGTAATGCCCCTGATCCGTCCCTCCTGCCCTTTATGGTCTGTTATGCTGCAGCTTTATCTCCTGTCTGTCCATTATGGTCAGCTAGCTACCATTGCCTCTTTCCCCTCTGTTGTCTGTTGTCCATGTGCATGGTCCTGTCCCCTCCCTATTGCTTTCTATGTATTGTTGTGCTGCACTCCCATCCTGCATGCCCTGTGTGGTGTATTGTGCTGCTGCAAACCCTGATGCCTGCCCTGTAGGGTCAGTTTGGTGCACCTCTCAATGTCCCTCCTGTCCTCTGTTATCCGAGTCCATGTCCCTACCCCAATTCCTCCTGCCTACCATGATCCAATGTACCATACTTGCGAACATTTTGAACTTGGTAAGAGGGAGATTTTGAAAGAAAACTGGGGTATTGATTTTCCCCTTTGAGTTACATTGAAAAAGAGAAGATTGTAGACAGGAAACAGATCAAGTAAAGCCCATTTGAGCTTAAAAACATTGGACGTTTCCTGGCTGAAACGGGTCTGTTGGCATGTATGGTTGTATGACCACTGCCTCTTCCTTCTGCCCACAATGGTCTATTATATTGCCACAGCCTCTCTTGCCAGTCCTGTATTGTTGGTTTGTTGCCCCTGCCCCCCTTTCCACTGCCCTCCATAGTCTGTTGTGCTGCCACTGCCCTTCCTGCCTGCCTAGTGTGGTCAAATTGTTGCCTCTGCACTCTCCTACCTGCCTTCAATTTTCAGAGTCCGTGCCCCTGGCCTCTGCCTCTCAACAGTATCCCAATGAACAACTAGATTGCTAACATTCTATATTTATTACAAAAGTGTGGAATTCGTGATGTCATCTTGATGTAATCAAAACTGTAATGCCTAGAGCATTTCCTTTAGAAATTACATATATGAGAGGGTCTTATTTGCATCAAAATTATGGTTAGTGCTCTAAAAAACTAAAATGAGGACATTTTTTCTGAGTTTTCAAATAGCGACAAAGAACTTTTAAATTATTTGTAATCTTAGCTTTTTTTGTCCAGTTGACCACTTGATTAAATGTTGCATCCAAGGGGAGAGGGTGTGGTGTTACTTCCAGAGCTGCAGACTTTGCAACTGGGGAACCAGGTTGGACTTTCTGCTTCAGCTCAACATTCTGTGATTCTGGTCAAATCACTTAATCTCACCATGTCTACAACAAAATGAATTTGATCTTGTGTGATGTAACCAATGTTCATGTAAAGCACTCCAATACCTGACAAGTCTGCACTATATAAAACTGCAAATACACAAAAAATAAGTGTTTTGCACACTTCTGTCATTGGGCTACATTTGGACTACATCTGGGTGATAAATGGGGCTACATTTGGGCTCTTTTGTCTCTGGTGGCCATCTTGGGAGATTTATTTGTTATGAAGTTTCCTAATTTCCTCATTTACTGCAGTCTCCTCAGTAGGAAATGCTTTCAGTTTTTTACTTTGATTCCATCAAGAAGGTATTCAGATATGTCACACATTTGCCATAAATTCTGAATGTTAGCACTCTAGTTGCTCATTAGATCACTGTAGTAAAGCTACTGCTCACCACAAAAGTCTGCTGCTGGTATTAAAAGTGCATGTTTCAGTCTGCATGTCAGAATAATTTTATGAAATAAAAGAGGATTTCAGAAGTCAAAATGTGCCCTAGTTTTTCTTTCTGCAGCACTAATCATAATTTATATGGCAAAATGAACCCCCTCATTTTGTTCCTTAATAAATTAAATGTTTTAAGTGTTACCACTTTATTCCAATCAAGATGGCTTCAGGTGTGCCATACTTTTGTCATAAGTAAGACTGTTAGCGCTCTAGTTGTTCTTAAGAACACTCTGGGACATTCTGTCATTGGGCTATACTTGGGCTACATCTGGGTGATATTTGGGCTACATTTGGGCTCTTTTGTCTCTGGTGGCCATCTTTGGAGATTTATTTATTATGAAGTTTCCTAATTTACTCATTTACTGCAGTCTCCTCAGTAGGAAATACTTTCAGTTTTTTACTTTGATTCCATCAAGAAGGCATTCAGATGTGTCACACATTTTCCATAAATTCTGAATGTTAGCACTCTAGTTGCTCATTAGATCACTGTAGTAAAGCTACTACTCACCAGGCAAGTCTGCTGCTGGTATTCAAAGTGCATGTTTCAGTCTGCATGTCAGAATGTTTTTATGAAACAAAAGAGGATTTCAGAAGTCAAAATGTGCCCTAGTTTTTCTTTCTGCAGCACTAATCATAATTGATATGGCAAAATGAACCCCCTCATGTTGTTCCTTTGTAAATTAAATGTTTTAAGTGTTACCACTTTATTCCAATCAAGATGGCTTCAGGTGTGCCATACTTTTGTCATAGGTAAGACTGTTAGCGCTCTAGTTGTTCTTTAGAGCACTCTGGGAAGCTGCAGTAGAACACAAAGGAATCAACTGACAGTCTCTGCCCTTGTTGGATGTACATGTTTTACTGAGAATGTCAGACTTCATTCTTACATGACTGAGAAAGATAATGTGAATTTACAGAAAATATGCTCTCAGTTTAGCTTATAGATCACCTTCCAAACCTCTGTGGGAAAAGTATGAGAAAATAGTTTTCTCTCAAACATGGTTCGTGATATCACAGCAGAAGGCTTTTTCACATGGTAAAATCACCTTAGAACACACCACAATTCCTAAAATTAGTATGGTACCATCAACAAATGATGTATAATGTAACTAAAGTCTTAAAACCTTCTATTAACTGCAATGCTTTTTAATGAGGTGCTATCATGTATATTGGTCCCAAGATGGCTGCCAACACTTCTTGGATGAAGTACTGACAGCCAATCAGATCTCACGATGAGATGTGTGGTTAGGCTCCGCCCAGATATGTATGTGATTTTACTTTTGATTTTCTCAGGAACTACTGAACAGATTGACACCATATATGCAAAAGGCACATGCCTGACCTGAGGACTACCTCTTTGCCAAATTTCAAGCTATTCTGTTCAGCCGTTCGGGCTGTACCTTGGACTAAAGGTCCCTATGGAAAATTGCATGGGGAAAACGCGTTTTGGGACCCCCTTTTTTTCTTATCCCCTGCTTGACGAATCCCCCCCGAGACTTTCAGGGTAGGAGCGGAGCGGAGCGCCCCACCTATTTTGAAAATTTCGCGAGGATTCGTTAACCAGCGCCAAAGTTATTCCAAATAGAATGTTGCGGATTTCCTATGGAAAGACGGACTTAACTATAACTATCTACTGGCGACCGCCAGTAGATAATATAAATATATATATGTATGTATATATATGTATATTACCTACTGGCGGTCGCCAGTAGGTAGTTATAGTTAGGACCTATTTCCCATAGAAAATCCGCAACATTCTATTCCCAATAAGTCTGGAGCCGGTTGACGAATCTTCGCGAAATTTTCCAAACTTTAGGCCAGCTCGGGTCCGCTCCTATCCTGAGAGTTTCGCGGTGATTCGTCAAGCGGGGGTGGAGAAAAAAGGGGGGTCCCAAAACACGCTTTCCCCATGCAATTTCCCATAGGACCTGTTGACGCAGCTACAGCCCGAACTGCTGAACGGAATTACACCAAATTTGGCGAAGAGGTAGTCCTCAGTTCAGACTCATGCCTTTTGCATAAATGGTGTAGGTCTGTTCAGTAGTTCCTGAGAAAATTAGAGTAAAAAAGATAGATATATCTGTGGCCTCGGAGGATCCGCGCACCATATGCGCACCCTAAGCGCACCCTCTGCGAACCAAGCATGCACCCTCCCGATCACGCGCTGAATGCTAATTGGCTGTCAAGTGTCTGTCTACATTCGAAGCCAGGAACTGTTGGCAACCATTTTGTGCCTCGGTAGAAGCGAGGCTGATTAAGTAAGGGAAATAAGTGTTTGTTTTTTTAAACGACGAAATGCGTACAGGGTGCGCGGATCTGGACGAATTTTTTTTAAAAAACGAAGCGCGGGCTTCCACGCTTCGTTAATAATTAGCCCCCGGGTGGTCCAAATCCCGGGGGCAAAATATTTATAAATTAATGGGGGAGGGGGGCTGCGTGGCCCCCCTCCTGGATCCCTCGATGGCCCTGGGGTCCGCCATCCCGAGGGCCGGCTCGTACAGTGTCCTGGGGTGCCCACCCCCAGGACACTGTTGTTTGCTATGAGAGGGCGGGAGTATCCCGCCCTCCCATAGCAAACTTTGTTAGGATTTTGAAAGAGGGAGCAGGGAAACCTGCTCTCTCTTTCAAAATCCAAACGATATTGCTTTTCCACACGGGGAGCTGCATGTCAGCAGCTCCCCATGTGGAAAAGCAATGCCGGCTCCCGAAGGACGCGGAAGCCGGCTGGGACCGGGGGGGGGGTGTTGGAGCTCCCCCCACAGTCTCCAATGTTTTATTATAAGCCCCGGGGGATGGGGTCCCTGGGGATAATGGTGATAGGGGCTATTTTTTTTTTAAGGTAAAATTAGGAGTCGCGCATCCTAACGCGTTGGGTGCACGGTTTCTCTCACGTTGGGTGCGCGGTTCCTAACGCGTTGGGTGTGCAGATCCAAGGACAAAAAACTGACATTTCTGGGAGATAAACATCAAGCTTAAGTGTTTTGTTCTTGAGTGGCTCTAAAAAGAGCCGTTGTGTTCATTGAGAGTTTTTGGTACTTATAAGTAAGAGCCTACACAGAGTCTAAAGTTGTTGAGGAAGACTCTGTTTCCTTCATCAGTAAAGTGTACTCCATCTCTCCTATACATCTCTTGCATATGAAAGCGCAGATTGTTATTGTAAATGAACCCCATTCTATAGTCTCGGAGAAAAGCAGAAACAGATTTATTCACATGTTTCCTAGCTTTCTCAATTTGTGGACAAAAATGATTGGACCAGTTCCATTTCTGCCTTTGGCATATGTTAGAATACACAAAGGCAGTTTTTGGAAAAAGTGAAATCAATTCTGCAAAGGTGTCCTTCCTAAGCATTTCCAGACCTACCCCAGTCAAAGTGCCTAGGTCATTGCCACCACAGTGCACTATTATGAGGTCAGGATATTGGATATGCATAAAGGATTTTACCAATGGCATCAATTGGTGCCACTTTAACCCTCTCTGTCCAATCCATTTAATGTCTACCTTTGGCAAACCTAGGTCTTTGTGAATGCCTTTGTTTTCTACATACATTTGGCTCCAGAAAATATAGCTGTGTCCCACAATCCACACTCTAAGCATCTTGAAGGGAGGTCTGGATGCACTCAGATGGTTTCTGTAAATGAAATGGCAGTTTGAAAAGTTAGATTTTTCTAAAATGGTGGCTAAGATGCAGTTTTGAACAACCTTCTACACTGAAAGGTAGGGTGCATGTTTCTGTTTTTTAAACGCATGATTCTTATTGGTTAACAAAAACTTATTGAAAGGAACATTATATATGATAAGCTGATATGTTGAAAAGTCAAGCACTCTTGCTGTTTTGATTAGCAACATTGTGTGCTGAACTTGTGACCTGTGTGCTCAGTTCAGTGTTTCATGACCTGTTTCTATGGTAACAGGCAGAAGGCAGATTGGGGGAAGGGTTCACATTTATGTAATTTGGAAAGGGTTGAAATGTTTAACCAATAGAAATGTGTGTTAGCTTTTGAATTTATGTGGGAAGGAATGTGATTTGATGTGGAAAATGAGAGGGAATCTTTGCCATTCTTTGGTTTTGCTGACAGGTGCACAGTGCAGAGATTCTGTATAAGAAAATCTGGTGTGTGACTGATATACTTCTTAATCTACAAAACAACTTGAAAGGTGAGTGTTTTAATTGTGAGGGGATGTATGTGGTCTATTTTGATTTTAATCAGACTAATGTATTTCTCCTGCTAAAGTGCAGGGAGTACTTTTTTGTCTAACATCCTATTGATAGTGTGTGTGCATGTAGAAATCATTCTGTGATAAGCATTTGTGTTTTTCATGTGTTTGCAGACAGATAACTGTGCTGTTTTTATATTTTGGTACGATTAGAAATCAGTCATTGTTTATGAATTTGCAAAATAAGTCATGTTTCTACACTAAAATGTAGTATTCGTAGATTAAGAAATGTGTTTTGGTATAGTGCATGGGATAGTGTTGTTTGTCTAGAATTACACAGTGAATCTGTGCGCATTTAGGAATCATTTTGAGAGAAACATTTTGGTACTAATCTGTAGTAGTAGATTTTCTGCAATGTGTGCAGTCACCTTAGATCTTGTGGACTAGTAGATGTATTTTGTACAAGGGATAGTTGTCTGTGTACAATCACACGGTGAGTCTGTGTGTATTTGGGTAAGCATTGTGAGAGAAGCATTTGGTAAAATTATGTATTTGGTTGCAGATAATTGTTTTAAAACCTGTCATGTTGTCAAGTTTTAGTAGCATTAAAAGCCAGTCTTTGCTTTTGCATTGATAAAAGGAGTCAGCCTTTGACACTAAAGTGTAGTACGTATATATGTAGATTGTGTGCAGTCTCCTTACCTCTTCCACAGTAGTGAATGAGTTTTGGTAAAGTCCTAGTGATAGTGTTGCTTGTCTAGAATCACACTGTGAGTCTGTGTGCATTTGGGAACCACTGTGAGAGAAGCATTTGGTAAGATCATGTATTTGCTGACAGATAACTATTTTAAAACCTGTCATGTTGTCAAGTTTTAGCAGCATTAGAAGCCAGTCATTGCTTATGCATTGATAAAATGAGTCAGGCATTGACAGTAAAGTGCAGTACTGAAATATGTAGATTGTGTGCAGTCCCCTTACCCCTTCCACAGTAGTGAATGAGTTTTGGTAAACTCCTAGGGATAGTGTTGCTTGTCTAGAATCACACTGTGAGTCTGTGTACATTTGGGAACCACTGTGAGAGAAGCATTTGGGTACTTCATATCTTTGCATACGCATAACTGCTTAAAAACTTTCCTGTTCTCAAGTTTTGGTAGAATTAGAAGGCAGTCATTGCTTACGTATTCACCCAGAAACTGTCCTTGCAATACTGTAAACATTCAGTTAATTTTCAAGTGGTAACGGAGTGAGGCAGGCCTTAGCACATGCATTGATTCAAATGCTTATCCACTATGCATGCAGTCCTCTAACCATCTACACAGTTCTCTTTCACACCCTTAATTCCACAGTCAGTATCCATACACTTCCAGCAAACACCCTGTCACTCCCCATGTACTCCTCTAGTGACCCATTCAGCACCATGTACTAATCCATTCACTGTGCCAAACCCCAAACACTTATAAATTCACCCAGGCACTCTCTTTGCAGTACTCTAATCATTCAGTCAGTATCCAAGTACACATGCAGTGAGCCAGGCCTTACAACATGGCCTGCTTCAAACCCCTATCCAGTATGCATACAGGCCTCTAGTCACCTACACACTTGTCTTTCACTTCTTTAATTAATTAGTCAGTATCTATATACTTCAACAAACATCCTGTCACTCATCTTTCACTCATCCAGTGACTGATCCAGTACCATGTACTAATCTCTTCACTGCACCAAAACTGAAAAACTTAAAAGTTTTACCCAGGCACTCTCCTAGCAGTAGTCTAATGATTCAGTCAGTTTCCAGGTACTCATGTAGTGAACCATGCATTACCACATAGACTGCTTCAAATGTCTATACAGTATGCATGCAGTCTTCTAACATACTATGCACTTGTCTTTAACAGCTTCAATTCCCCAGTCAGTATCCATGTACTTCCAGAAAACATGCTGTCACTCCCCTTGCACTGTTCCAGTGACTTATTCAGCACCATGTAGTAATGCATTCACTGCGCCAAAACTGAAACACTTATAAATTCACCCAGGTACGCTTCTTGCAATAGTCTAATCATTCAGTCAGTACCTAAGTACTAATGGAGTGAGGCAGGCCTTAGCACATGGATTGATTCAAACGTGTTTCTACTATGCATGGAGGCCTCTAACTACCAACACAATTGCCTTTCAGACCTTCAATTTCTCTTTCTGTATCTATAAACTCCAATAAACACTCTGTCACTTTAATTGCACACCTCCACTGACTTATTTGGCAGTAAACACTAATCTATTCACTGCAATAGAATCCAAAATCTTGAAAAGATTCACCCAGTCACTATTTTTGTAGTACTCTAATGATTCAGTCAGTACTCAGGTAGTTTTGCAGTGATCCAAGTGTTACTCTATGGACTGTTTCAAACGTCTATCCACTATGCATGTAGGTCTCTAGCCACCTACATACTTGTCTTTCACACCTTCAATATCCCAGACACTATTCATACAGTTCCTGCAAAAACTCTGTCACTCTCCTTATACTTTTCCAGTGACTTATTCAGCACCATGTACTAATGTATTTACTGCACCAAAATACAAATACTTATAAATTCATCCTGGCACTCTCCTTGCAATACTGAAAACATTAAGTCAGTATCCAAGTACTATTGGACTGAGACAGGCCTTAACATATGGACGGATTCAAACACGTATCCACTATGCATGTAGGTCTCTAATCACCTCCACACTTGTCTTTCACACCATCAATATTCATGTCAGTATTCATACACTTCTAGCAAACACCCTGTCACTCACCCAGTGGGTCTCCTTAAAGTACTGCAATCATTCAGTCAGTTAGTATGTAGTGTTTTAGTGAGGCAGGCTTTAGGGCATGAACTGCTTCAATGTAGTATGCACTATGAATGTAGTGTTTTAACAATCTTCACACGTGTGCTTCAGGGCTATAGTTTCTTAGTCAGTTTTTATATAAAATGTGTTTCTACAGTAATAGAATAGTATAAATTTGAAAGTTATTAATATACATTTATTTGCGATTCTTTTTTACAGATACTGTTTTTCAACGTTAAAATAGGGAAATCATACAAGAAAAAAAAGAAAAAGAAAAGAACAGAGACAGGAGAATTACTTGAAGAAACATCAAACACAAGTATTGAATGTACAACATAATGTTGCTAATGAGAAAAAAACTTCTGGTAAGATCACAAAGGAATGTTTTAAAAAAATTTGTAGGACCAAACAGAATGTACAGAATGCTGAAACTACTGAGAATGCATCAACTAGAAAAAAAAATCAAAATAAGAGGAAAAGCAAAAAAGCAAATGGTCGGTCAAAGGAGACAAAGTATGGTAAAAGAAGGCAAAATCAGTATAATGAATTACGCAAAAAAATATTTTACAAGAAAGTAGTACATAATTTGCTGAAAGATGTGAAGAAATATAAAAAGATAGCTCTATTTTATAAAAAGAAGAAGCATATTGAAAACATTGTTGAAAAGGCTTTTGAAGTAAAAAGGAAACTATTCATTATAGTATTAAACAGAATTCGATCACTAGATAAACCAATCCATTTAATGAAGGCCAAAAGTAGGAGGAAAAGTGTAATTAATGGAAAAAAAATGTGATTTTATGGGGGGAGAATGGAAACACAGTTCCAGTTCAGAGCCTTTCTTTAATGAAGAGAGTTATTTACTGAGCAAAAAATTATTGTATGCAGGTTACACCAGTGGTAGAGGTTATGAGGTTAGAGATGGTTGTCCAATTGAGAAAGAGAAAATGGTTGAAAGAAATGCAGAAGAAGTGATAGCTGATGAAGTTCTAGGGAGACGTCCTAATCACCCTGTGTACACTTGGGATTGCAGTAGTATTTGTAGTGTACAACAGGAATCTATTGATAAATTATGTAGTTCTTTACGAGTATATAGTAAAAAAAGTGTTGAACAAAAGATTAAGGTGTTGCAAGGACTAGACCCTTGCAGAGTGAAAAATATACTGGTTTGCAAGGTCATTCTCTGGCTTGTTTTTCTAGGACAGTTTGTCAAAGTGTTTTTTACCATTTCAGGATGCTGGTAGTACATCATACTCAAATGCAGAAGTTAGTGAGAAGATTGTATTTTGCAAAAAGTCCAGCACTAAAGTTAAATGAGTTGAACAGTGCTCTTTTGCATGGGTCAGTATCAGATTTGAAGAAGGTTTGTGATGATATTGAGTTTTGTTACTTTGGTCCTCAGCAAGAGACACATTAGTAGAACAAAATGTTGAAGACAATGTAGAACCCGTAATTACAGAAAAATTTGAGGATGAAATCACAAAGTTTAAGGTAATTTCAGGTGAAAGACCAAATGTTTCTTGTATTTGTTGTTGGTGAAGTCACTATAAAAAACAGACTAGGGGTGTCAATCTGTATTTAAAAAGTGAAATAGAAGATAATGATAAGTGGATGGAATTTGCAACTTATTTGTTGGTAGAGGATTGTTTTGATTTGGGATCTGAGCAGCGTATTTGCAAATATTGTTATAACAAATTAGATGAGAATAAAATGCCTGCTAGAGCTGTTCATGATAATCTAGAGTTGGTTGCTATGCCTCCAGAGCTGATAGATTTAAATACGTATGAGTCTATTCTCATTCAATGTGTTCACCCGCTTCAGGCTCTTGTTTGTATGGAGCCTAAAACAGGTAACTTACCTCCATCAGAGTTGCAAAGAGGATTGAAAGGAAGAGTTGTGTATTTACCGTTAGATTTAAGGAAAAATATTAAACTATTGGTGTAGACCATGCAGAAAATGAGCCACTAGTCATTCTAGGTAATAGTGTTCCTATTAAGAATAAGAAAATCTGGCAAGAGTTAGTGGATGTTACAAAAGTGCAAAAGGCATCATTGTATCTGTTAAAAAATAATGAGTACTATAGAAATGTGTTTGTAGTAAAAGAAGAAATAGATTTAGCAGAAGATACTGAAACAGTAAGGGGCCGATTCCGATCCGGGTCGGAAAGCACTCCGACCGAGTCGGATCCAGAGTGTTTTCCGACCGAGCCGGACCCCTACAGTCTGACCGAGCGAGTATGATGCGCACATATGCTGTCGGACTCGGTTCGGTCGGACTCCCATAGAAGTCAATGGGAGCCGGTCGTATGACGCGTACATGGGCTCCCATTGACTGAATGGGTACGTCTCGAACAAGTGCGCCCCCTACAGTGGGTACGCGTCGGTGCCACCCGCACCGTACATGCCTGTGTTGGGGAGACCCATAGGTCTCCCCATGTGTCCGAGTCGTAGGGCTGCGGGTGTCAGGGGGTCCGACACGGACCCCTAAAGTCCAACTCCGGGAGCTTTTGCGAGCCGGACACTCCGGCTCGCACAGGCTGTCCGACGCATGCATCATACTGGCTCGGTTGTAAATCGCATCCATTGCACGCCACGGTTAGCTTCCGACCGGGACGTACGGAGCGGTTCGGACCCAGAAACGACTCGGTCAGTGAATTTCATGTAGCTCGCATCGTACTTGCTCGCTCATACACCTGTACGAGTCGGCCGGAAAACACACGTAAGGCTCGGTGTTTTTCCAGCCGAACCCGATTCAGTGCCCTTCCGACCGAGATCGGAATCGGCCCCTAAGTGGACAAATAGAAAAAGTGGACATGTCCAGATGTGAAGAAATCTATGAACATTACAGTGTACATTCACTTCATTCCAAAGAGGTGATGGGGAATACGATTGAGTTGTTTCAAATGAAAAAAGCAACAGGAAGTCCCATGAGTGTATGGGAAGAGAGCTTGGAAGCTCGTTGTTTCCCGCTGTTGTTTCCAAAAGGAAAAGGTGGACGATATGAGGAACGTCCTGTGCAGATTCCTGCATCTGAATATCGGACAACAAGAATATATGCAGAAGATCCAAGATTTTGACAATGTATCCCTTACATGTTTCATCTTCTGTTTGAAAGTGACTTGTCTGGACTTTCATATGCAGTAAATCACATTTTAAAAACTGGAATGCATCTGCAAAATGTAACTGCAAAGGATTTTATGGATAAAGTGCATCAGAGAGATGATCATTTAGAATCTCAGTTGATTAATCTGATGGCATGTCAGCGTGGGACTAATGAATATTGGTACCGTCGTCATGGAGAACTGAAATTTATGCTACGGAACTTGGGAACACCTACATGGTTTGCTACACTAAGCTGTGCTGAGTATGCTTGGGATGATTTACTTAGAGGCAAAATATTGAATACAAGACACCTGGAGAATTGTGCTCCTTGGATCCTGTTAATGTATGCAGATATTTCAATCATAGATTTGAAGCTATGCTGTCTTTCATCTGCAATAAAAAGAATCCTCCTCTTGGAGAAGTTGTGGATTCCTTTTGGAGAAAGGAGTATCAAGCAAGAGGTGCTCCTCATATACATATGTTGTTATTGATCAAGGACGCCCCCAAATTTGGAACAGATTTAGATGAATCTGTTTTGTCTTTCGTTGAAGATTATGCCACATGTGCTGCACCCAATAGCAGAGAAGATAAAAACTTAAAACAACAAGTCTTACGATTCCAAAGCCATAGGTGTGGAAAATACTGTCGACGAAAGTACAAGTCAAAGGATAAGTTCTATACCAAATGTTGTTTTGGATTTCCACATCCTGTATTATCCAAAGGAAGAGTGAACAGTTTTATGTCAGCTATGCGACATACCATCACAAGAGAGTCTCCGAAAAATACCTACAACTTAAGAAGAAGCGAAGAATCGAAATACATAAATGACTACAATCCAGTTATTTTATCCATGTGAAACGCTAACATGGATATTCAGTATGTTGCGGACAGTTCCATTGCTGTTGCTCGATATGTAACGTCCTACATTACTAAATCAGAAAAGACTGAATTGAAAGAAATGTGGGAAGAGATTTCTCATGAGAAGACTCTAAGTAAGAAATTATACAGTTTCAGTTTGAATATGTTATTGCATCGTGAAATTGGAGCATATGAATGTTCAGATCGGTTATCATCTGCAAGTCTATATTCCAAAAGTAGAAGAATCATTTGGGTGAGTCTAGGTCTTGCAGGAATACGAAATCGGGTACTGAAATCTGTTCAAGAAATTAAATATTTAGCAGAAAAAGAACCAGAAAGTACAGATATTTTGAAAACGAAAATGTTGGACACATATTACCAAAATAGAAGTCATCATCTTGAGAACATGTGTCTCTATGAAGTGCTGCAAAACTACACTTTTAAACTGAATACTACAGAGAACATCAATGATGGAAAATATGCAGTGATTGGTTCCGAAGGATGTCTGGTGAAACAAAGGAAAGGAAATTTAATTCATCACAGGAAACTGAGTTGCGACACTGCGGACAAAAGGGAATTTGACTATTTAGCCCTTTTGCAAATGTTAAAAACTGTGGCGTTCAGAATTGGAATTACTTGGAGATTATCAGTGCAATGAGGATTCATTTAATGCTTGTAAAGATAGCATACAATGCAGTGCTTTTGCAAATTATGTGAAAATGTTGAATGATGAAATTGATCAAGAAGCTACAATTGCAGCTGTGATTGCTAGAGACAGTTCTCAAAACAGTCAAAGTTCTGCTGCACTGAGTCAAGATCCACTTGGACAACCAATTGTTGAAAATGAAGCAGTGACTGCCATGAATGAGGTGGAAACAGCAATGTATCAAGCTCAAGAAGATGTAATACAGTTAGGAAACTTGGAAGAGCAACTAAATGTTGAACAGAAACAAATATATCAACAAGTGAAAGAGCACATTGACCATGTATTACTTCATGAAAAGTAAGGGTGCTCATGTACATCATTTCAACCTATCCGAATGTATGTGAGTGGTCAAGCTGGAACAGGAAAAAGTTTCTTAATTAAAGTAATTACAAGTTATCTGCAGAAAACAACTGAGTCGCATTTGTCTTGTGTTGTCACTGCTCCAACTGGGTTGGCAGCACAAAACATTAAAGAATTACTTAACATCTTTTACTAATGCTACCAGTAGAGCATGAGAACAAATTGGAATACCACAAGCTATCTGGAGAAGCGTGTTGTGAAGTTTCAAGAGTCCTGAAGAAAATTAAACTTCTCATTATTGATGAGGTGAGCATGGTCTCAAACTTGATGCTTGCCTTTGTGCATTTAAGAATGCAGCAAATTCTTAAAACAGAGTATGACGTGTTATTTGGAGGAAACCATGTCATAGTTTTTGGAGATCTACTGCAACTGACTCCGGTAAAAGGACAACCGGTATTTAAAACACTTGCACATGAAGATACCAGAAAGTCTCTTGGTAGTGTTGGTAATGTGAACATTTGGACTTATTTTGAATACAAGGAACTGACAACAAATATGCGACAGGCAAATGATGCTGAATATGGAAGTATTCTTCAAGATATAAGAATTGGAATTCTTACAAAACATGGCAAACAAGCTTTGGAGAGTCGATTACTTTGCAATGTGTTTCCAAATGAAAATGTAGGTCCTGCTAAAGTGTACATGAAAATTGCTGAAAATAAATCAATGATCTGCTTAATGCCAACACTGCTCGAGTGTTCCATATTCAACGAAGAACTATTGAAACTGGAAAATGAAGAAATTATAAAAATGGAAGCTATCGATAAAATAGAGCATGAAGGAATCACTATTATTTTGACGGGAAAGTTGAAAACAAAACTGGACTCTTAAGAAAAAAAAATATCTAAAACAGCTGGTTTAGAAAAGACACTATGGTGCTGATTCCGATCCATTAAAAAAAATTACCGTACGACTGGTATCCGTATTTTTTTACGTACGAGTCGCACAAGTACCGTACAAACGGCCAAGTACGATTCGTACGTGAAAAACATCTACAAGTAGCGTCGGGAAAAGTCTACGAGAGTGCGTCGGAAAGTTTTTACGTCCGAATATCGTCGGGAAAAGTGTACGAGAGTGAGCTGGACATTTTTACGTGCAAATCGTAAAACACAAGTCCGAGCGCGCAAGTACGATACCGACCGTCCGTCCAAATACACAATCGCACGGAAAATGGCCCGTACGGAGATAACGCAGTAGCACACATGTACACGGGTAAACCCATGCCCATGTACGAGCCGTACAGCCCTCCCACCCCCAAATCTGTCAGCACCGTACACCACCCTGTCCGCACTGTACCCCAGCCCCGCAACTGTACGCGCCTTACCCCCATGTACTCGCATCACCCCCACATGTACGTGCCGTACCTCCGCATGTACGTGCCGTACCCCAGGGCTGCACGTGTACGCACCGTACCCCCACCGCATGTACGCACTGTACCCCCAGCCCCCCACCGCATGTACGCACCGTACCCCAGCACCGCATGTACACACCGAACCCCCTGCCCCCCCACCGCATGTATGCACCGCATCCCCCCATGTACGCGCCATCCCCCCCTGTACGCGCCGTACCTCCGCATGTACGCGCCGTACCCCAGGGCCGCACATGTACGCACTGTACCCCCACCGCATGTACGCGCCGCACTCCAACACCGTACCCCAGCACCCTCACCCAGCATCGCGTATGTACGGATCGTACCTACGCGAAAAAGACTCATACAGAACCAGGACACTGTAAAACAGCACAAGGAAGGTCAATTCGACTCGCATAACACCACAAAACACGTCTACAAGACAAAATACATCTCAATGACTGACCTGGCACATCCAAACAGGCAAACAGAGGCCCCAAATCACAACCACCTCTTATAACACATCCACCAAAATTCAAACACAGCCACACCCAAAAATTGACCAATAAAAAGGGCCCAAACACACAACCCATGAGCCTTTGCAACAGACCCACTGCTGCCAGACCCCACAGAGAAACAACTCCACATTACTCATACCTTCACTACACCTTCACTCACACACCTTCACACAACCTCCTCCACAAACATCCCCCTCTTCACATTCACTCACACACACTCACATTCACACCCACACACCCACAACCATCCACACCCACACCCACACCCCACACCATGCCCACAGACAAGAATCCAAAGTTCACAACGGCGGAGCTGGACCTCCTTGTCAACAAAGTCATCAGAGTCGAGCCACAGCTGTTTGGAACATTGGTCAGACAGATCAGCATATCTGAAAAATCTGCCATGTGGCAGAGGATTGTCGATAAGGTGAATGCTGTTGCGCCCATCCGAAGGACCAGGCATGAATGCCAAGCCAGGTGGTACGATCTGCGCCGGGCGGTCAAGAGGAAAATGAATGAAGAATATGGCCAGAGTAACATCACTGGAGGTGGGAACCCCGCAGACCCGTACACTACCATCCCTGGGAGGAGAAGGTGATGGCCCTGCTACCGCCGGTGGGAGTACACGGAGTTGAAGGAGTCGCAGAGCCTGGTGAGTACACAAACAACTTACATAACATGGGGCAATGGGGTCCACACCACATATACACCAAATGCACGCAACTTCCCCCAAGCACTCACCGCACACAACCACACTCAAATACCATGCTCATGCCACTAACGTCTCCATGCACCCTTCACAAATCAAGGCAAGGCCATGTCCAAGGCTACAACAACCACAAACACAAGAATGGATGTCCAGGAGGCTGGGAGGGTGGGCCCCACACAACACATTGTGGAAATGAGATGCAGACAACAATTCCCTCAGCCCATATGGCATAGGTACATACCCATGCACAATGCACAGGGACTGGCAAACTGCTGACAAGGTAGCTGATACTGGGCCCTGCTGTATGCAGCACAAGGCCCTCCTGGGACCACTGTACACTCAAACACCAACTCCACAAGCACAGGTATCTAGCACAGGAACTCACACTCACTGTCATGCCAGCATGCACCATGAGGGGACAGACACATCACCTGGGAGACCCAATGACAACTCACACTACACACAACAGCACGCCCGGTCACCCCCCCCAACACAAGCACACACCCCCGGGGCAGGCAAGAGATTTACACACTCCCACAACGGACATGTGACACAACAAGACCAATCCAGAGCCAAATAAGCATCAGAGCCAACAATCTACAGGTCAAACACTCAGGAGAACATCCCAATCTGTCCCCCGCAACATGCCCATCCCCAAGTGGACATTGGGAGGAATGCTAGGGACATCCAACTACCTGGAGGAACTGTGTCAACTTGAATATGTATGAAACATACATGTGGCATGAAACACCATTAACATTGTCTCTCTCTCACACACAGGGCAACGTCGTCGATCTCCCCCCAACACTGGGGGGGAAGAATCACAGTCCCAGGCTCCGCGTGAAGACGATCCCACTGGCAGCGACGACTCTCCCCACTCCGTGGATGACCCCGACCAACCTGGACCCTCTGGTGCCCAAGCCCCTGCAGCACCTGCGTCAGGTACATCTGTGCCAACCACCACCCCTATTCCTGCCACATCCCAGGACACACCCAGGAGCCCTGCTCACACTGAACAACAGAGCCAGTCTGACCAGGAGGGACAAGGTTCTCTGGGCACCCAGGAGGAGGCAGGCAACCCTGCAAATGCCATCCCTCAGGGGTCCCGTAGACCCGATGTGCCCACAAGGGCAGGCCAGCCTCAAGTGGGCAGGGCTGGTGGGAGTGGAGGCAGGCGGAGGCGCGAACCTGACCAGCCAGCTCAGGACACCGGTATGTCACACATACGCAACATCCTGGACTCATACCGGCGTGACACCAGAGGCATCAACCCGGTCGTGTCAAGACTCTCCGAGATGCAGGGGACCCTCGATGAGATTAAGAACCCGCAGGTCGAGCATCATGCCAGTCATCAACAACACCTAGGACGGATGGAGGCAAGACTGGCTGAACTCCTGGCGGTGCACAGGGACGTGAGCCAATCACTCCGTCAGATCGCCCAAAGCATCAGCAACCCTCCCTGTGCCACCAGGTGTAGACCAGCACCAGACACAGGGAGGGAGGAGGAGGAGGAGGAGGATTCGTCTGACGGAGCGTCCCAAGCATTGTCAAGGCCTGCATCTGAGGGTCCCCGGAGGAAGGTGGGTCGTCCACGGAAAAGACCGTCAGAGTCAGCGGACCATCCACATCTCCCAGGTCACCTGGCCTGGCACCTGGCCCTCTGGCACAACAGCAGCACCTCATCCAATGACATTCTCTGCCACATGGACTTGCTGGTCACAGTCTGACCAATGATGACCAACACTGTGCTCTGGACTATGATGACTCCAACTGACAAGGATGCCATCTCCCCCTGTGAACTTCGGATTCTATGCACCCGGTAGAGCACCTTAGCACATCTACCAAAAGAGTCACCCCACCAAAAATAAAATCTTTTTTTCTTCTCATGAGATGTTGCTGTCATTTGGCATTATTCAACGACATATGTGTGTGGAAATGTCTAACTATGCCTGAGTGTTGAACTAACTGCAGCCATCCATACCCTGGGATCAGAGTCTGGTACAGGACACACATGGGTCACGAGGTATCATACAATGTAGGCATGGAGCACAACATTCACCTGTGATGGCCTCTGGCTGCTGAGGGGGTGCTTGCTAAACTGTGCGGAGAGACCTATTTGGGAGATTATCATCAAGGTGTAGAGGTCATGGCTCATGTGGAGGTTCCCGGGGAGGGAGTCCCAGGTATGTGTGGCCAGGTGGGAGAACAATGTCCTGTATTCTGGAGTACGGTGGATGTGAAGAACGGTGGCCAGGGCAAGGTTGGATGCACAGAGATGGCCCAACGGGATCTAGGATGACAGACGTACAAGGTTGGTGTGGGGTCGGGTTTGTGGACTGCCTCCTGAGTGTGGGTGGGGAGTGTGGAGGTCATCCTGCAGCAGACAGTGATCCATTGCAGCTATCTATGGTGGACGGTGAGGTGGCTGGGGCGCATGGTGTTGAAGCTGAGGTGTGCAGTTGCCCCCTGGAAGTAGACCAGTTTCCTGGGAGTTTGGATGTACTTGCTCCGTAGAGGGCAGGGCAGTATTTGAGACGGATGTTGTCATGGACCTGGGGGATGGTCTGTCTTTACTTGGAGTGGATCCATCTGTGGATCATGTGCATAATGCAGAGGGCGTTGCAGAGTGAGGTACAGATGCTGTGGACTAGCATGGCATATGTGAGCGAGCCAAACATGATGCACACCATCTTGTGTGTGTGGCCACTGGGTGCTTGTGCGGGGCTCTTGCGGGTGGGACACAGGCACTTGACCCAGCTGGAAGGGGGCAATCCTCAGATGCTCACCTCAGCCCTGTCCAAGTCCAGCCTCAGGTGGCTCGTGTTCAGCCATTCATCAATGGATCTCATGCATACTTGAATGATGGAACTGCGAATGTCTGTGTCTTTGTTGAGGGTGAGGAGCACCTGGCTGTCAATGGCATATGAGCTGATGATGAGATGCTGTGCGCATGTGATGGTGGAGAGGGGGGTCCTGGACACTCTGTAGATTGACATGCTGAGAGATGATACCTGTGCCATGTCCCAGACGATGACACCATACTACATGCTGAAGCCTTGAGTCCCACTCCTACTCCCATGCCCTTGCTGGGGTACAGAGCCTGTGGGGAGTATTAGGGACGTGACCAGGTTGGTGTGACAGGGCCTGGAAGGCGGGGCAGCGCAGTGTAGGCAGTTGGAGTTGCACACTCAGCATGCAAAGATGTCGTGTGTGTGCCCAGGGTATGTCTGACAGCAGGCGTTAGATGTGCGGATGGACATAGCTCGGAGTGTGGCTGATACATCAGACTGTAGTGTGATGTGGGTTATGCAAGGACAGGATGGTGGTGCAATGTGCACCTTGCATGTGCTGATGGTTCAGCCTTTGGCACCGCGTGGCGGCAACAGTGGCATAGACAAGCTGAGGACAGCCAAATGAATGGGTGGAGGGAGGAAGTGAGGAGCATATTGGAGGCGTGTCTGTTGCCAAACCTGGATACTCCATGGGCCCTTGCTGCAGGGGCCGCAGCAGCAGGCGGCATCTCCTTGCAAAATGACAGAATTTGCACACAAAGACTAGGATGTCAGAAGGACAACTGCAACAAGCGCGTGTGGAAAGTAAGGAGTGTCCATTGTCACATGGCACACCCAGAGACAATGCATGCACAATCACCAAAGAAGCATGACACCGGGTCATGAAACTGAAGGCCGACCTGCGCACAGGAGACACACCCTCAGCAGCTGTTGATGGCCCATTGTGTGGACCAACATGCCAAAATACATACACGACCATGTACTTCATGCCCAATAGGGAGCCTAATCCATGAGCTACTGCATGCATGTTGCTAAACTACACATGGACTCCTATGCATAATCTTCCACAACTATGCCAGATATGCTGCATGCAAAGTGGCAAGAGACCTGCATTGACAGAGATAAGGCACCTTGGAGTGTGACGAACACCTTTATTACACAGCCTCACACTAATGCAAATGTATCCATTGGAACAGACTCACAGGTCATTTGGCTGACCATGTGTGACCTACACTGGACACCCCCTTCAACACACAGATATGGTAAATCCTACTGAGCTGGCACACAAGTGAAGGGGTTGAGCCTAACACCCCTTGCTGCACACGGAGAGTCTGAAATTCCCCATTGAGCCTCATTTGGGGATGTCCCACACTATGTCCACCATTAGCATCCCGTATGTGCCTGAGGGACGTTATACACACATTGATGCCTTCATCAGAATCCACAAACCATGACAGATGACTGTCAGGAAGGGTGACCATCAATTCATGGGAGCCATGCAACACGTCATGTGGCCCATGGTGACTCGACATGTATGCATGGTAACACTACATGCACAGGAGCAGTTCCCACATATCACAAACATGTACCACCCACAAAATGCCTTGCTGCACTCCTTACCCCAAATGACTTTTTACCATGTCTGTGCATGTAACTCCGATCAAGCACACGTTGCAATACTCATGAGGAATAGCAGGAGGGCAATGATGACATGAGCAGACGACAGCCGCAAGAACCTGGGGAGGACAGACACACAACAAATCAGCGAAGAGCTAGTAATCCACAGACATGTACATGTACTCTACAGGAATGATGTTGTCACCATGCCCTTAATAAATTTAGTGTCCCAGCTAAAATGTGTGGACTGACATCATCACTTGAATGACACATCAGAACACACCTCCAAGTCACTTAGCACACAGTCAGCTCGACACACACATTGCAACACATGCCACACAAGGCTCAAAGCGTGCACACTCAGACATAGGGACTCACCATCATGAGAAGAAGTTGCGGATAAGCTGACTCCGGATGTCCTCATCCTCATCCTCATCCTCATCCTCACTTGCCCCGTGCCCGAGGCCTTCATCCTCCACGGGTGGATGATCCTGATCATCCGGATCAAGGATGAGTGGCACGGCTTTCTCCACTGCCATGTTGTGCAGCATGCAACACAAAATGAAGATTTTGCAGGCCTTCACCGGGGCATATGGGAGGGCGCCGCCGGTCTTGTGGAGACACCGGAATCTGCTCTTCAGGAGTCCAAATGTCCTCTCAATCACGTGCCTCATCTGCCCATGGGTGTCGTTGTACCGGTGTTCTGCGGCTCTTCTGGGGTTGCGGAGAGGCGTCATCAGCCATGGCATGTTGGGATAGCCAGAGTCCCCTACATGGAAACATCATGTGAAGAAGTGGGTCAGGAGATGCCGTAAGATACAAAGATAGCGCTGAACACAGGACCAACAGAGTATACCCACCAACAAGACATGCTCGTTCCCCGTGCAGCTGCAGCATCATTTCTGGCACCCTGCTACGCCTCATGATGTATGCATCGTGTGCGGACCCTGGAAAACGGGCACAGACATGGGAAATCAGCATGTTAGCAAGACACACCACAAGGGCATTAATGGAGTGGTAATATTTTCTGTTTCTATAGGCTACCTCCTGTGCCTGTGGTGGTACCAAAGCCACATGTGTCCCATCAATGACCCCAATTGCATGAGGCATCCCTCCCAGGGCATAGAACTCACCCTTGACACCTGTCAACTGCTCACGAGTGGGGAAATGGATGAAGTCATCCAGGTGCACCAACATGGCTTCTATAACATCATGCAGGACACGGCTGAACATTGTCTGGGACATGCCACCGACATCACTTATGGTCAATTGAAACGTGCCGGTGGCAAAAAAATGTAGGGCTGCCATCACCTTCATCTTGGGGGTCAGAGCTGTAGGATACCTGTGTTGTGGTTGGAGGTGTGGTGCAAGCCGGCAGGTCAAGTCCTCTATCAACTCTTGGGAGAAGCGGTATCTGCGTATGCAGTCATGTTCACGCATGGCATCCAGGTCTGGCAGTCGTCTGGGGAGAGGCGGTGCCCTGCAGAGATTTGGAAGGAATAACGAAGAGTGAGTACATTACCACACCAATTTCACTGAGGGGAGCACATGTTCAACATCTAATACACATCTGCTTAATACAGAGTCTGTGCTGTGCAATACATCCAGGACACGTAGGCCAGCCAGGTGATACTCCTACGAAGAGCCAGCCACAATAGTTGCATGGCAATGTTGACGTGACATGCCATTAAAATAGCTGTGGGCCAGTATAAGTGAAAAGCCAGACATACTACATGAGTGACAGACATCCACATATCAGCATTTGAAGGATGTCATCTCATACAGACAGCTGGCGGTAGTCTAGTCGCACAGGTCACATGTAATCTTGAAAAGGACAGATAACACACATTTCCATGAAGGGGTACATGTCAAAAACTGATGACACAGACATTGAGAGAATGCAGATATTGCCTCATGTCAGGAAGTCATCTTCGAACCATCATGACCCATGTAACGTGTGAGTCCACATGTGGCATGGTGTGCGTATATGTTGGATGCTGCAACAGCAGATGGATTTGACGGAACACCAACGGAAAGCTCATGGGAACACATTTATTTATTTTATTTATTTTATTTACGTAATTTTTATAGCGCAACAAATACCCTGGGGTGTCTCGGCGCTGTGGAGCTACTGGGGTCAGTCATCCTCTCACTGGTTAAATAACCACGTTTTTAAGAGCCTGCGGAAGCTCATCAGATTCGGGGCAGTTTTGATGGAATGTGGCAAAAGATTCCAGAGTTTTGGGGTGGCCACCAAGAAACGTCTATCTCCCCAGGTGGCCGTTCTTGTGCGTGGAACAGTGAGGAGGTTGGTATTGGCCGATCTTAATTGCCGTCTAGGAGTGTATGGCTGAAAGGCTTCCGTCAGGAACCTGGGTCCTATGCCGTGTACTGCCTTATATGCAATGCAGAGGGCCTTGAATTTAATGCGGCTCTCTACTCTCAGCCAGTGGAGTTGACGAATGCCAAGAGTGGTGGAGTTGCGGCGAGGAATGCTTAGGAGAATCCTGGCTGCCGCATTCTGGATGGATTGCAGCTTTGTTATGACACGCTTCTGGGTATGGAGAAAGAGAGCGTTTCCATAATCCATTTTGGAGAAGACTAAGGTAGAGACCAGAGTCTTCCCAGCTGAGGGAGGGAGATAAGGGAGCAGCTTCTTAATCTTTTTCAGAATAAAGAATGAAGACGACACAACCTTGTTTGTATGAAGGTCAAATACCAACTTGCTGTCAAAAATGACTCCAAGGTTTCTGGCTTTTTCTACTGGGAAAGGTGGATGGCCGAGCTTTTCCGGCCACCAGTTAGAAGACCATTCTGGAGAGAGTTTTCCAAAGGTCATAACCTTGGTCTTGTCCGAGTTGAGCCTAAGACAATTAGAGGCCATCCAGGTACTGACCTCAAGCATAGCTCTCTGGAAGTTGGCTGCCACAGTGCAGCCGTCCTTATGGATGCCCAGGACCAGCTGGGTGTCATCTGCATAGGATGTTAGCCGTACTCCATGTGCCTTTATTACCCTCGCTAAGTCCGCTACATAAATGTTAAATAGCATGGGACTTAGCAAGGAACCTTGTGGAACTCCACAAGGGAGTGCAGAGGTGGGTGAATAGAAATCTCCCAGACTTACAGTCTGAGTACGGTCTGCCAGGAAAGATGAAATGAGATCCTTGGCCAGACCGCTTATGCCCAGAGCTGTGACACGGTCGACTAAGGTGGCATGGTCGACCGTGTCAAAGGCCGCTGACAAATCCAAAAGGATGAGGACAGCCGCCCCCCCCTGATCCATGATTGCCCTGATCTCGTCAGAGGCCTTAATCAGGGCGGTCTCTGTCCCATGCCCTTTCCTAAAGCCAAACTGCGTTTCATCGAGAAGTTGGTGGGTCTCGACGAACTGTGAAAGCTGTCTATTCATCATGGATTCGCATACTTTGGCGGCAAAGGGTAGACACGCAATGGGTCTATAGCTGGCGACGGCTGTGGGGTCTAGGGAGGGTTTTTTCAGAAGGGGTTTTATAACAGCCTTCTTCCATATACTAGGAAATTGGCCTGTCTGAAATGCAGTGTTGCAGATCTCCATAAGGGGGCTTGAAATCACCTCTGTGAGTTTTTGCATCACAGAAGGAGGGCAAGGGTCCAAAGGGGAACCCGATTTAGTGGATGAGATGAGGGTGATAACGTCATCAAGTGAGGCAGGTGAAAAACATAAGAAAGAGTCATAATTATGATGAGAAGGTACCTCATTCACACTACCGCCTCTGTGTTCAGTTTTGGTATCCCCTTCAAATGAAGCATATATATCTGCCACCTTTGTGGTGAAGAAGGTGGATAAGTATTGCAGGAAACAGTGGTCCCTGAAAACAAACGATAGAGCAAGAAATGAATATAGTCAAAATTGGAACTATATTATAGCCAATGTCCAGCCGGGCATGGCAACTTTAATAAGTAGAAATTATTGACAGTAAACAAGGAAATGTAAGTAGAAATTCGGTGGGACACAAGCCTGTATCCTCTGACTTACATACCAAGTAGACAGAAAATGACAAAACACATTCAGGCAATTACAGTGATGTTTCTTTGAGAAATAATGAATAGCGAAACATCTGATATTCAGATTGCCACCTTCACACTATATTACATACAGCAATATTTAAGGTGTAGGGTGGGCAACAGAGTCGACGGCGTTTCGATCCTTATGAGAAAGATACAGGATCATCATCAGGACTAATTTAGTTAAATTGCCCTTATTTTGAATGCCTCATGTTGCCATGGAGGCAACGGAAAAGATGCCGATTCACGAAAAGGTAACGTTGAGTTAAGGTTTACGGTAGGACAATGCCTACGCACAATTCTTCCGGGAGGAAGGACACGGATAGGTCTCAATCAACTTGCAGAAATGGGTTCCGTGGCCATGCAGTGTGTACGGACGATGCCGGATCAACTGTGAAGAAGGTGGATAAATCATTACAAAAGGTCTGTGAGGGCTCTACCCCAGGGCCAGAGGGGGGGGTGGACAGGGTCGTAACAACGGAGAACAGCTCTCTGGCAGAGTTGGCAGCGGTTTCAATTTGTGCCGAAAAAAAGACTGTTTTTTGGGCCACAATTGCCTTTTTGTAAATCATAAGGGCATCTTTATAAATTTGTCTGGCTGTGGGGCAGTAAGCTTTTCTCCATCGCCTTTCTAAATTCCTACAGTGTTGGCGATGGAGTCTTAAATCTTCATTATACCAGGCAGCCGAAGGAGATGCTCTGTTAGGTCTTGTGAGTTTTTCTGGGGCCACTAGATCGGCGGCACTTCGGATCCAATCTTGGAAATCTATAGCTGATAATGCTGAAGAATTTCCTCCCTGAGGATGGGAGGAGGCAAGGGAGTCTAGCATCTGAGGAATGTCAGCGTTTTTCCAAGCACGTGTCCCCACCCTAGTTCGGGGTCTCGGAAGAGAAGAATGTAGGGCCCGTATATTTTGCTGAAATATAATAGCCCTGTGGTCTGACCACGTGATGGGAATAATGTCCAACACAGAGATGTCAGGATCATTGGTGAACAGACCATCAAGGGTATGTCCAGCTTGATGTGTAATGCCCTTGACTAATTAGTGAAGTCCTAAATTAGCGAGGTCAGTCGTTAGTTGAATTGTATCAAGATTATCCTTTTCTTCCAAATGAAAATTAAAGTCTCCAAGTATCGTGTAATTTTCTGAGCCGACAACATTGTCATTTAGGTCAGAGAGAGTGGAGAGGAAGGCGCTACAAGGGCCAGGGGGTCGGTATAATATTATACCCTTTAGGGCTTGTTTGGGGTTAATGCTGATCGCAAAGGCAGCTGACTCACAATTAGCAGAGTTTATAGGATCGAGTGTGGTCCGGTATTTGTCCTTGTAGATAATTGCAAGGCCACCGCCTCTTCCTATGGGCCTATCATGTCTAGCAACGCTATATCCATCTGTGATAGCGTCGCAAAAATCCGGACCAGAGCCGGCATCTGCCCATGTCTCAGTAGCGAACAGTACATCTAGGTTATGAGCACTGATAAACTCCTTGATGTGAAAACTGTGGCAAGGAAGTGAGCGCGTGTTCATAAGTGCGGCTCGACATCCATGCGAAGGAGCATTGTCTGGAACGTGTGACGAGATATAATTAGGATCTAGATGGGCTAGAGGGTGGGAATGAGGAAGTTGGTAGCCACAGCCTGGACATGGGGGGTGGCTAGTGTCCCTCCCAACAGTGAGAGGGACGGGGGTACAATCCTTATGAGTTTTACCAGGATTCAGCTCTCTTAAGTACAGAGATGAGTACAGCAGTCGGGGACCAGGGGTTATGGCCCTGGGCCGTGTCCGGCCGCGGACGGGCGCAGACGGGCTTGGCTTTGGCGCGGCTTCGGCGCGCGCCCGCTGCGCCAGCCCGTTGCGCCGTCTGTTATTAGTGCCCATTTATAGGCTGTGAGGAGGGTGGGAGGCCAGCGCGACTAGAGCGCAGCCCCAGCCCTCACCCAAGATGGCGCCCGCCGCCGCCTGCAATCAATGAAAGCGGCTGGCTAGCGAAGGAAAGGTAGGATAGCGTGGAGAGGGGTGTTAGAGTGCCTCTGACTAATTCCCAGTTAATCTAATACAATAAAAATGCCCCAGAAAGATTTTCAGCACGATTTAAAAATGATGATAAAAACGAGTGCAATCACGTTTAAAAGCAGCAATGACAGGTACTGGTCTCAGGTAGCTCGCAGCCCTAGTGCTCACACAGGGAGAGCTCACACACTTGACATAGTCACATCGTGGCACGCTGGGAGTCACATGTCAGGTGTAATTATCCGTGTACCTGGCATCAGGGGACAGTTGCGGGTGTTGCTGACTGTGCCATACCAGTGATGCAGTGCTTGACACGTGTGTCGTACATGCACATATGTGCAAAGTGTGAATGGGAAGTGTGCGACGTAGTGCCCCATCACACATGACATGTGTAAACAGCTCATCACACACCTATTGCGCCACAACATGAGGAGACATGTGCCACATCACTGTCTGACACACCTAGGCCCTGCACATGAAGGACTGCACTGACAATGACTTGATGTACAGCCTTGTGCGAGTCTGACGCCTCCATTCATTTCGTGTGCGCCTCCTATCACCAGTGTAAGCTGTGAAAGGCAGTACACACGCTCTGAGGGTGTGTGTAGGGCCCGTACTCACGCGAGTATGGCCCGTACACGCGTGAGTATGTGCCTATCACTATAGGAGGGGGTACCGTAGGTCCTAGTGATACGGCCCGTACTCACGTGTGTACGGCCCGTACACGCGTGAGTACATGCCTATCACTATAGTTGGGGGTACCAGAGGTCCTAGTGATACGGCCCGTACTCACGCGTGTACGGCCCGTACACGCGTGAGTATGTGCCTATCCCTATAGTTGGGGGTACCGTAGGTCCTAGTGATACGGCCCGTACTCACGCGTGTACGGCCCGTATCACTAGGACCTACGGTACTCCCAACTATAGTGATAGGCACGTACTCACACGTGTACGGCCCGTACACGCGTGAGTACGTGCCTATCACTATAGTTGGGGGTACCGTAGGTCCTAGTGATATGGCCCGTACTCACGCGTGTACGGCCTGTATCACTAGGACCTACGGTACCCCCAACTATAGTGATAGGCATGTACTCACGCGTGTACGGCCCGTACACGCGTGAGTACGGGCCGTATCACTAGGACCTACGGTACCCCCAACTATAGTGATAGGCACGTACTCACGCGTGTACGGGCCGTACACGTGTGAGTATGGCCCGTATCACTGTGGTGATGGTGCCCTAGGGGTACGTGTGAAACGCGCCGTACCTGTGTGGGGATTTAAGAATTACAATGGGGACACATGAGGGACAAGTATTAGGGCCTAAATGCATGCTGGTTGTCATGGATACCGAGTTTCACGTTCAAAATTTAACATCATGTGGTCTGGAAAAAGCAGTTGGCCACATTTAACATTGTTGCAAAGTGGTTGTTGACTTGACATGATGCTGCAAAATCGAAAGATGCAAAGGCTGTCACTGGTGTATGTTTAAAGGGATTGGAGGAAACGTAGGATGTAAATGAGTCTGACCAATCACTCTGTACTCCTGTAAAGGAAATAGGCCAGCAAGGCAGATATAAGGCAGCCAGAACCCAGGAGAGGGCACTTGCCTGCACAACATGTCAGTCGATACCACTGCTGCTGTATTGTCTCCCTCTGGCACCATGTCAAGGACTGTGGAGAGGGCCCAGCCTTTCACCCAGGAGGAGAACCAGGCCCTGCTGGATGTGATCCTCCCACAGTACCCTATGCTCTATGGTCGACCAGGGGAGCAGGTGAGTGCTGACTCCACTACCTTTGCCTGTGCAGCTTTCTTGTGTCTGTCACTTCTGGCATTGTGGCCAGGTGTGACAGACATGCAATGTTGGTTGGAGTGGGTCCCAGGGGGGGGGATGGCTTATGTCTCTCACGCAGGGCTTGATGTAGTTCATGTGTGCACTCCTCACTTGCATTCTGCTTACTGTGACATTCACTGCATAGTGCATGGCACATTCCGCCTGCCTAATCCTCTTGGGCATAATTGTTCTATTGTCCTGCGGTGATTCAGTGGTCACCCCGGTGTGACAGGTGACTGCACCCACAGATGTGTGTGAGAGTTGAGTGGAGCTGTGGTGAGAGTGGTGAGAGTGTCCAAATGATGTGTACGCCCCCTGGACATTGATGTGTGTGAATGTTTCTTGTCATGTGCATGAGTGTCTATGTGGAGTGTTGCACCACAGCTGCATGGAGGAGGCAACTGCTCAATCCATCTGATGTGTGATGTAAGCCGTGCTGTGTGTCTGACTTGCTGAGCTCGCCCCACACCTGTGATCCCCCCTGGCAAGAGGCACATGTGCAGAGTGAGGTGTGCATCCGCAGTTGGCAATGGCAGGTGATTGATGTGTGCCAGTGTGTGTCTGTGTACTCTGCTGAGGTTTTGTCAGTGTCCTGGGGCATGTGACTGATTTTCGTTGCTGTCCATCAGCCTTGTGTTGCTTGGGATGCACAGTGTGTGCCATGATCAGGGATTGTTTCGCACCCCTCATGCCACCTGTGCACTTACTATGCCATGTTGTACATTGGTGCGCCCACAGTGGAAAAAGTCCCTATGACTAAGGTGCTATTACTTGCCAGCATGCTATGCCCTGTTCAACAAATCAAAGATGTTCAAATGTAGTGATGTTGTCCCACTTTGTCATACACACAAGTATCCCCCTACCACAAGGGGAAGATCTGGAAGGATGTCGTCAAGGCCGTGCAATCGGTGGAGGGTCGCAGGCGGAGCCTGCCACAAGTGAGGAAGAGATGGCAGGACATCCGGTGCTGGACCTGGAGGATCGCCCGGGTCATGCTGAAGGACTCACCTCCTCGCAAGCATGGCGGGCGCCGGCGCCTGACCCACCAGATGCGGCGTGTCCTGGCGGTGGTCTTCCCTGACCTGGATGGGTGGATACAGGAGTTACAGCAGCAGGAAGGGGGTAGGTACATGTGTGTTTGATGTGTGTCGCCAGCTTTTGGATCTGCTCAGTCGCCTGCATACACAGCCAGGCTATATATGTGCAGTGCATATCCTGTTCCCCAAAGTCAACCTGTGCTGTTCTTCCTCCCTTCCCCTCGTTGACATGTGTTACCTGGTCTGTGTGCCATCACTATTGCACATGGTCATCTAGTCTGCCAGTTTATCAAGGTGCACACTGCTTTCAGCATCATGTGTGGGGGTGGTCTGCCTGTGCCCTGTCCTGTTCGGTCATTTGGGGGTGCTTAATTGTTGGCACTGATGCTGAGTCTCAACATAGGTGTGTGAGGGTTAAAATGAACAGACTTGCAGCATGCATTACCAATGTTGTGGCCTCAGACATGATGTGCATGAGTGGGACATATGCATAGTGCCAGGATGGTTGCTCCTGTAACAGTCAGCTCCTTCCAGGACCATGGAGCAGTGTGCACACTACAGTCCCCTAACACAGCCTGCCCTCCTACTCATGTGTGTCATCCATTAGCTTATTCGTTGTCCTGGGTGTGGACATGTGTGCCACTCCAGATGACAGTCAGTAGGTCATATGTGTAGCCAACTGTGTAATCAGGTGACGGATAGCCATGTGACAAATGACATTATTCAAGTTGTTACTCAGAGAAATTGTCCCTTGGCAATCACTACACCTGTCAACATCTCTCAATGTTTCATATGCTTGACCTTGTTGTTGTGTTGTGAAGGACAATAATGTGCCTGCATGACAGATGTCTCCCAAGGAAGTGCACAAGACACCACCTTTACACTTTCCTGGGAGCCGCTGGCACATTTTAAAGAAAGGCACAGTTTGAACAAAACTTGTTTGGAGTTCATACATATCCATGTTCCCACAGTGTGGTTGCATTTGGGTTAGTCCTTAGTTGTTGCCGATACCAACTTACGAGTGTCAAGTCATCCAGACCACCGTGGTGCCATGTATATGTACTTACTGATACCCCATTTCTGGCTAACAGTGACTTATTTGAATGAGTCTGGCAGCTCAGACAATGACTGTGTACATGTAGTTTGGTGTGCACCTGCTTGTGTGACTTCTGTTATACAGACACATGTGTTCTGTTCACAAAGTGGCACATTCACACATTCGAGACATGTTCATTGTGTAAAGGGTTGTGATTCTCCAGGAATCACAATGTATTCCTTTGGGGTTTCCTAAGTACTCACAGGTCTCAGAGTGTGGGGACACCTTCTGCATTGGCATGTGGTATTTGGCCTTGGGTGCGCCATTACTGTTGGGTTCACAGTGAAGAAGAGGTGGCATGCCTTCATAATCTTGCTGTGCTCAACTGATCCCAGACACTCGCTTCTCAGGATCTTGGTATTTCAAGTTCTTTGCTGTTGTGTCCTAATGTTCTTTTTTTACAAGGGGCATGGTGGGTCAACCAACTGGGGAGTGCAGGGCTTACATATGTGGGGGGTATTCTAGATGTTACTCATGATGCCTTTCCTGTTATGCACTGTTGCCTATTTTGTTTGGACTCATGTGTCAGATGTATACAGGTGACTGATTTTTTCCTGTCTCTTCACCTTGCCCACAGCATCATTGGAGGACACCGAGGGAGACACTGGCATGGATGTGGAGGAGGGATCGAGCACTGGTGCCACCACTGCTGAGGAGTCGGTGGAATCTAGTGGCACGGAGGGCGAGGGGAGTGAGGCGGAGGACCTGCCCAGTACCAACACTGACTACGAGGCAGACGGGTCCGAGGCTGAGCTCCCAGAGGGGGCGGATGCTGCTCCCACAGCTGAAAACAGCAGTACATCTCTCGCCGCCCCCTCCATTCCCATCACCGCCCTCCCACTTGCTCGGGTCCCTTCTGTCCGTGCTAGGCCACACCGTGTCTCCTTCGTGCCAGGCACCGCACCCCCTGCCCCTGTCCCCCCTGCTGCCCTCACTGCCGAGTCTGTGGACATTCAGCGGCAGTTGCAAGTTGGGCAGACATCGATACTGACTGTCCTCCATGGCCACACCAGACTGCTGACCCAGATGGTGTCGTACATGGAAGGCATGTCATCAGCGATGTCTGACCAACGAATGTTGCTGAGGTCCCTGGACTCAACACTGACGGCAGTAGCGAGTCACCTGCAGCGCTGCATCCCCCCCTACCCCTGCCCCATCCACAAGTCCCACACCCATGCCTGTCCCAGGCACACCAAGACATCCACACACACGCACCCCACCAGACAGTAGCAGCACACCACCACATAAGGGCAAGCGCACTTCTCCTGACACGCACACTCAGGGGGAAGCAGGCACACCCACTGGGTCTGGGGCACACAGGCAGGCACGCAGCCACAGTCCTCGTCCACATGACTCACTCCCCAGGCCCTCCGATCTCACACCCCTTGGCTCCCCTGCCCCAGATTCGGAGAAGGAGACCCACTTTGCTGGGCCTCAGCCCCACTAGTTCACCTGGACGCAAACGGTCAAGGCACTCCACGGGTAGGGGAGTTAAGTCCCCCGGCCCGTCCACCACCTCCCCCAGTAGTGCTGCAACCCATCCCTCCGACCCCCCCTCCCTGGGGCCTGTTGTTTCTCTGGGTGCAGGGGAGACACTTGAAGAACTGGCAGAAGTGTGCAGCGCCGAGCTCGCCTCCACCTTTGGCGCTGCCCCACCCCCTGTGGTGGAGTCATCCGTCCCTGCACCCACCACACCTACCCTTCCTCCTCCTGTCCCTGCGGTGCCTGGTCCTTCCCCACATGATGCCCCCCCAGTCGATGACACAGTCTTGTGATGTGCAGGCAAGCTAGGGGAGACGCATGGCCTTATGTCCCCCCCCAAGGACTGATGATATGGACTGGCCATTGGCCTTTGTGAATAGTCTTGTTTACACATTCTTATTTTCATGCTGAATAAAGCATTTTCTTTTTCGTTTGCAAAGTCTTGCATTTCAGGTATTGATGTTGATGCTGATGCTACAGGAGTTGGGGTTGTGGGCATGTGTTATGTTTCAGGGAAATGTTGTACTCTGCTGCTCATGGGGTGGAACCTGGTATCTGCGTGCCATCACAAGGTCTCTGCAAAGATTCTTTGTCGTGTATGCTCTTTGTGTTTGGAGACATTGTCCCAAGGAGTGTTCTTTCCTCAGTGTCACCTGACATCTCCCCTGCAGAGAGTTGCACAATTGTTGTGTTGCCCTGTGTCTACATTTCCTTTGCTGGTGATGGATCCCTTCAACTCTGGCCATGCCTGCTCAGCAATGTGTCCGGCTGCATAGTCTGTGCCATCCTTGGTACTCACTGTACTTGTGTATAGAGTGTTTTGCCATGCCTTCATGGAGACATTGTCCCTTTTCCGCACAATGCATGTGTGTAATCCCAGCCTAGTACACATATGGTACTTGTTCTGCTGGGTATTTGAACACCTGACTCACAATTGTGGCCTTTGTATCTGTGGGAGCTCCACCCGATTCCTTCCGTGACAGACAACATCTTGGTGGCTAGCCCAGCACCTGGGCATTCCTATTAGTCCTGGGATGTGCGTGTCAGTGTGTGTTCTCTTTGGCTCTCTTAGTTTATTAGGCAGTGGCATGACTATACAGTCTTGTGGCATGATCTCAGTGTGTGTATTGTGCTGCATCTGCCAGGGGTGGTTATGCATGTGTTATTTGTCCTCACACCCACTTGTGGTGTGTCATGCAGTGGGGAAAAGACATCCATTCTCCTGGGAGAGGGACACTGCTGTCAGTGATGTGTTGTTATGGCACTATCATCATTGTCCTAAGTTAGGGATATGTACATTCACCCATGGAGCTGTGGTCATCTGATAATGATGTACACCCCCCCATTTCTCTGTCCACTGCTGGGAGTACTCTGCACCCACACCCATGTCTCTGTCCACTGCTGGGAGTCCTCTGCACCCACCCCCATTTCTCTGTCCACTGCTGGGAGTGATGGGCACCCACCCCTCCCATGTCCCTGTCCACTGGTGGTATTCCTCTGCACCCACCCCATGTCTCTGTCCACTGCTGGGTGTCCTCTGCACCCACCCCTCATATGTCTGGGCACTGCTGGGAGTGATAGGCACCCACCCCCATATGTCTGGGCACTGCTGGGAGTCCTCTGCACCCATTCCTCATATGTCTGGGCACTGCTGGGGGTCCTCTGCACCCACCACTCATATGTCTGGGCACTGCTGGGGGTCCTCTGCACCCACCCCTCATATGTCTGGGCACTGCTGGGGGTCCTCTGCACCCACACCTCATATGTCTGGGCACTGCTTGGAGTCCTCTGCACCCACCCCTCATATGGCTGGGCACTGCTGGTAGTGATAGGCACCCACCACTCATATGTCTGGGCACTGCTGGGAGTGATAGGCACCCACCCCTCATATGTCTGGGCACTGCTGGGGGTCCTCTGCACCCACCCCTCATATGTCTGGGCACTGCTGGGGGTCCTCTGCACCCACCCCTCATATGTCTGGGCACTGCTGGGGGTCCTCTGCACCCACCCCTCATATGTCTGGGCACTGCTGGGAGTGATAGGCACCCAGCCTTCATATGTTTGGGCACTGCTGGGAGTGATAGGCACCCACCCCTCATATGTCTGGGCACTGCTGGGAGTCCTCTGCACCCACCCCTCATATGTCTGGTCACTGCTGGGGGTCCTCTGCACCCACCCCTCATATGTCTGGGCACTGCTGGGGGTCCTCTGCACCCACCCCTCATATGTCTGGGCACTGCTGGGAGTGATAGGCACCCACCTCTCATATGTCTGGGCACTGCTGGGAGTGATAGGCACCCACCCCTCATATGTCTGGGCACTGCTGGGGGTCCTCTGCACCCACCCCTCATATGTCTGGGCACTGCTGGGAGTGATAGGCACCCACCCCTCATATGTCTGGGCACTGCTGGGGGTCCTCTTCACCCACCACTCATATGTCTGGGCACTGCTGGGGGTCCTCTGCACCCACCCCTCATATGTCTGGGCACTGCTGGGAGTGATAGGCACCCACCCCTCATATGTCTGGGCACTGCTGGGAGTGATAGGCACCCACCCTTCATGTGTCTGGGCACTGCTGGGGGTCCTCTGCACCCACCCCTCATATGTCTGGGCACTGCTGGGAGTCATAGGCACCCACCCCTCATATGTCTGGGCACTACTGGTATTCCTCTGCACCCACCCACCCACTTGCGACCTTGCTGTGGTACACTGCTGTCCTGGCCATACACCACCCCCAATTTACAGCTGATGTACTGCACCAAGCCGTACACCTGCATCCGTGGCGTGTGAACGCCTTGTATCCATCATGTAATGGGGCTGTAGGGGTACACGTGGTACGGCCCGTACCCACGCTCTGAGGGCTTGGGAACGGTCCGTACATGCGAACCCCTACATCACCACTACAATGGTGGTACGGACAGTACCCACGCTCTGGGGGGCGTGTGTATGGTCCGTACCACCATTGTAGTGGTGATGTAGGGGTATGCGTGTACGGACCATACCCATGCTCTGGGGGCGTGTGTACGGTCCGTACCACCATTGTAGTGGTGATGTAGGGGTACGTGTGTACGGACCGTACCTACGCTCTGGGGGGCGTGTGTATGGTCCGTACCACCATTGTAGTGGTGATGTAGGGGTACGCGTGTACGGACTGTACCCATGCTCTGGGGGCGTGGGTACGGTCCGTACCACCATTGTAGTAGTGATGTAGGGGTATGCGTGTACGGACCGTACCGACGCTCTGGGGGCGTGGGTACGGTCCATACCACCATTGTAGTGGTGATGTGGGGGTACGTGTGTACGGACCGTACCCACGCTCTGGGGGCGTGGGTACGGGCCATACACGCGTACCCCTACATCACCACTACAATGGTGGTACGGACCGTACCCACGCTCTGAGGGGCGTGGGTAAGTCCCGTACCACCATTATGGTGGTGACGGATACGTGTCCACGTCCACTTCTGTTGTGGCGGGACGTGGGATTGGTGGACACGCCCCCCGAAGTGACCAGACCATGGAGGTAATTAATGTGCAGGTTGTATTTGTATTTTGTGGGGTGTGGGTTATGTTTCCTGCCCCTTGCACACCCCCCCTTTTTGCCCCTGGGGGTTGTTCTGACCTTCTGCGGCGACTGCGTCGGTTTCTGAACACGAGGTCGTAGGCTATGAGGGCCATGATGACGCGTAGGTTGGGGTCCATCGCTGTCCGTCGCGTACCGGTGCTCCTTGTTCACGTCGTCCTCAATTTCCCGGCAGTTTTTGGCTCCCGTAAAAAATACTATGTTCGGAGTGACGTAGGCACGAATCGTACTTGCTGGTCCGTAAAACGCTGCCTGACTCAGTCCGGACGTCGCGTATGCGCCGTCCAGAATCAGATTTGTATGTATTTTTTTGCCGGTCGGTGTTTTTTACGACTCGTACGGAAATGGTATTTCTGTGCGAATCGTACTTGCGAGTTTGTAAGGTGTTTTTCCCAGGTACGAGTCGGACGGAGAAAACGCTCCGTACGACCATTTGTACCCGGGTTTTACCGGATTGGAATCGGCACATATATGCGTGTGTAAACTGTCGAGTAATTTTAAGGCGTAATTTGGATGTAGAAAAAGGTTTAGTTAATGGCGCATTGGGTAAAGTGGTGGATTTTGTTAATTATCAGAAAAAAGAAGGAATTGAATTTTTAAAAATTAAATGTGATCAGATTAAAGAAGTTAAAGAAATTGGTTGTTGTTCAGTTTGTTTTTTGCTTGTTAACCTCTTCTGTGCCCATGACGAGATAGTCTCGTCATGGAGCATGGTTGCGCTGTGCCCATGACGAGACTATCTCGTCATGAACCCCGCCCGCTAATGTAACGCCCGGCACAGGAGGGGGAAAGGGCGGGGCACTGAAGGGGTTAAAGATTTATATGTCCGTAGGAAACAATTTCCATTTTCTCTGGCATATGCAGTGACTATTCATAAATCTCAAGGATTAAGTGTAGACAGTGCATTGGTGAACATTGGATCTACTGTATTTAAAGAGGGTATGGCATATGTTGCTTTGTCGCGAGTCAAAACATTATCTGGTTTGTTTTTGATTGATTTTGATGAGACAAAGGTTACTGCAGATGCAAACTGTGTAAAAGAGTATAATAGGTTAAGAAGGGTGTATGCTCCAAATTTAGGTCAATATCCTGTATTTGAAAAGCATGTGGTTGGTCAAAAAAGAAGGTTTCTGAAGGTGTCGAGAAGGGAAAAGAACAAAATAATGTTGTGATTGCAAGTAAAAAGAAATCGGACACTGTTGAAGAGATTGTTGGTTATCAGTTTGAAAATAGTTCAGGTGTCAACTGCTATGCTAATGTAGTGGTCAATGTTGTTTTTTATCTTGAAGGTTTGCAAGAACAAATTATGCAGAATTGGGAAAAAAGATTTTGTTCTCTGTTGCATTCTGTTTATGAAAAATTGACAACAGATACAAGTAAAATACAATCTGTTTCAGATGTTCGTAATCTTTTGGATGCGTGTTCTGGTTCTACACAATTTACACAAAATATCCAACAAGATGCTCAGGAATTTTTAATGTATATGCTTACCATTTTTGAATATGAAGGTGTAGAAATAGAAAATATTTTTGGCCTTTCTTACAAATGGGAACATCATTGTGAATATTGCATGTATACATGTACCACTAATGTAGACACTGAAAGATTTCTGTATTTAACAATACCAGACTGTAAATCAGTGTCTTTCAATAAATTAGTTATAGGTGCAAATCAAAACATGGAGTGTAGCCAATGTAAATCAGAAATGTTATCCACATTATTTTTCACAAAATATGGACAATACATCATTTTAATGATGCAACGTTGCACAGCTGATGGAAGAAAATTGGATACTTTAATAAAGCAATTTGTAGCAACACAACTATCAATATCAGGAAGGACTTTTGTAGCAATTGCAATAATTTTCCATGATGGTCCTTCCACCACATCTGGACATTACACTGCCTATCTAAAATGTGACAAAGGCTGGACACTTTGTAATGATTCCCAGTTGGTTTTCAAACAACGTTTGCCTAGGGAATTACCAAATTCCTACCTAATATTTTTAAAGTCAAAGTTTTAGGAAGATATTTCACTCTCTGAGTATTTTATTATTATAATTTAATAGGACTACCATTGGACAATTTATATAAAAAGGAGTGCATAAATATCATTCGGCCGCAAGGAAAGGTGTATGTTTGAATTATGGACTTTTTTGTGCTCATTGATTCGGTGAATATTTTAAAGCGACAACATTTACAGTTTTCATAAGTTAAAGTTATAAAATTGTGTTAGCCATAAGCATTTCATATATGTGTGATTTGTATTTTGTGGTATTTTACTGAGAATAGCATGTTGGGTTTTTTTAAACAATCTTTTTGATTGGTTTTTTTTTGCCCGCTGTTAAGTGATGAGTACAATTGAAATCCCTATTTCTAGTGAAATTCAATATATTCTGAAAATAGCAAAAAAGGCAAACAAATTAATTTGTTGAAATTATGCTGTTTTGTAAAAAATTTAATATTACATGTTACAGCTATTTTTCTTTTCTTTCACAGATCCTAATTCTAAAATAAGCAATTTACATCAATTTACATTGCAAAACAAATCTGAAAAAAAATTATACCATTTTTGCTTTCTATTACTGTGAAGGTAAGTTTAACTAAGTATTAATATGCAGAATGGGCAGATCTGCAAGAAGCTTCAAAGATTGAACAAGTTTTTAAAAACACTCTGTTTATACCTATGTAGTTTTGAAAACTCTCTGTTATCGGATATCATGTGACCTCCAAAAAAACAGATTTGAGTGGTTCATAATAATTCCCATTGTACCTATTGAAGGACCGCAATCATTTCAATCATTCTTCTTTGAGCATTTCTGCAGACAAAACTCTGTGCTTACCTTCCATCATTCGGAAGCAATTTTAAAACAGAAATATGTCACTTTTTGTAACATAGTTATTGCACAAGACACTCTTTTATATTTACAAAGAGAGGAAAAGGCACTCTGTGTACTTTTTCTACTCCATGTAGATACAACCTCATCATACACACCACTTTGCGCTGAAAGGGTGTTCTATAAGTGTTGTTGTGCATGATTGCACTGAATACTCATAGAACAAGACACCTCTCCAGATTTATCATAAATCATAAATCTCGATATGTGTGTGAATGCTGCACCATTCTCCAATTGGTGTACAAAAGCACAACAAGGAGAATTGTTTTCATTTCTCCTCATTTTTAAATCTTCAATGCATGCAAAAATGTTCAGCATACATTGAAGGAGAAAAATGTGTTTACTGATTGTTTTTGTGCAGGAAGGTGTGTCTTTCTGCACAAAAACAAACAGCACATGACACAGATATCCTTGCACTATGGTGCAAGGGTGCCTGTGTCACCACATGGCTGCAATTTAAGCAGCCGTGCAGAGAGAAGCATAGATTTTCAACATATTTATGTACATATTTTGCATCCCTGTGCTTCGGAAGTACTACAGCACACTGCAGTTAAAGAGGTTACTGTGTGATGCTGCAGCACTTCCTCATAGTTCTGCACTTCTACATTCACCATACACTACTAATGCATTAATTCAGTCAATTACATACTACACATACATTCATCTAAACTTTCACACACTAACAAACAAATATAGCTCTTTTTTTAAACCAGGAAAGTTAGTTCTTAGAAGAACTTTTTTTTTTCTTCTTTTTTCTTTTATATATTTTTTTTGTTTTTTTCAACGATTTTGTGATTTTTTTTTTTAAACAAAAAAAGGGAACATGAAGATCAAAAAAGTGAACTTTAGGAAAAAAATAAAATAATTAACAGTGATGGTTTCTCTGCGCCCTGCAGATAAGCTCAATACACTGCTCACCGTAACACAGCAGTTTGTTGCATTTAATGCAACTAATTTTAAGTTGTCCCAATTCGGGACGTATATCCGGGTGAACAACAGTTGGCAGTGCTGTAGATGTCCTTGCCACTGCTGGCGGAGGGTTGTGACGCATTCTTCTGCATTCTTCCCTTGCCAGGTTGATGGGGTGGAGAGTCCTGAGGTGTTTCATTATGCTTGCGGTCCCGCAAGAGTATTTTTTAGTTGGATCTCCCCTTGATAGGACTCTCTGGCAAATTTTGCACGTCACCTTCGTTGCATTTGTCTTGTTTCTCCATCAGGAAAGGCATACCACTGAACTATATCGTTGAGGGCGAGGAGCTTCTGGAAGAAACCCATCATCTGAAGAATGTTCTGAATCAGATGGTGCTTGCTGTCCAGAAGCCATTTTCTTTAGAATAAAAAGAATGGTAGCTGTGGAAATCTCCCCCAAAAAGTTCTTCTCTGCAGAGAGATGCTCCTCCAAAGAAGGTCAAAGAAGAATGATTGAAATGGGTGGGGTCTTACAATAGTTAGAAAAGGAAGTGTAGTGAACCAATCAAATCTCTTTTTTTCAGGTCACATGGGATCCGCGCACTGTGTGCTTATGCAGCACACACCCAGCGCGCATCCGCGAAATTGAATTTAAAAGGAATATAGGATTAGAAGTAAAAATACATTACTTTTAAGAGTAGTTTAGAGTTTGTCTTCAATTAATATTCACATGAAATACATATATATATGTTTTTTCAAAAGTAAAATATTTCGCGGGATTAGCGCACCCACCGCGTCATACACGCACATGACGTATCGCGGAAGCGCGCAAGCGTTGCATAACATGCATCATATTTGTGTCGCGTATAGGCTTGGAGTCGCGTACCGGTCGCATTGCAATCGCGCACCAAACACATACCCAATGCATACCGTACGTGGATGCTTTCACGCAGGGATCAAGAAAGGTGTATATAGGGTGCGCGAATCCCCCCAAAAAAAGAAAAACAAAAATTTAAAATAAAGTTTTGAAAATATCGATTAAAAAATATTTTAAAAAATATTAAAAAATATTTACGTTTTTTTTACAATTTTTAAAAAAAAACAAATAATATTTTTTTTATTTTTAAAAGAATTAATTGAAAAAATAAGTTTAAAAAATGGTGATAAAAAAGTATTTAAAAAAACATAATTAAATGAATTGACAAACTGAAATAGAAAAATTTAGAAATCCAATGAAAATCATTAAACATCATAGCTTTAGAGAAAAGTTATACATGGGAATTAGCATTTAAAAAACCTTTGAAATTCACTGAAAAAAAACAGGCTTCATGCACGTTATAGTTAGGAATTGGCATTTAAAAAACCTTAGAAATTCACAAAAAAAATCATAGGTTTCAGAGGCGTTATAGTTAGCTGGACATTTCCCTCGTACAAAACCCTAGAAATTCCCCTGTTATAGTTAGTTCAGCTAACTATAACACGCACCCCCGCAATGCACTGCTGATGACGTCACATATTACATCACTCATGACATGGTCAGTGACATCACTGATGACATCACTGATGACATCTCAAATGAAATCACTGATGACATCATCCATGTGATAAATTAGTGCATCTTCTCACACCCTAATATAACCTTTGATACACCGACTCAAAATTTCAGACGACCATTCTCAAAACCATAGATACTCCAATACCAATAACTACATACCCACTCATTGACTCTTAGGTCTACACACACATCAACTCACTCACCTGTACAGTCACTCATACTTACAGTCACTTAGTACAGGACTATCTTATGCATTTATACACCTATATAGACACTCACACACCGCTAATCATCCATAGAGGTACTCACACACATAGTCAGTCATACAAATAATTAATCATGCTCCCGTTTACTCACTTATACAATTATACACACAAAAGTTCACTTACTCATAAAAATAGTACCACATTCTTACGCTCTTATACAATTACTGATACAAGCACACACTCATCCATACGGCCGTCACACACTCTCACATATAGCCAGTTATATACTCTTACACATATATATACTGCCTTTCACATATGTAGTTACTCACACATGTACCACTGAGATATACATTCAATCACTAACACACCCATACATACACTCACCTAACCATACAGTCCATTACAGATACACTCTTAAAACCATGCACCCATATATTCACCCACTCACACATCTATGCACAGTCACATACACCCCACCCACACAAACACTCAGGCACCCATACAGATACTCAGACAACCAATCAATAAACCATATAGACACTCATATAGCTATTCACAAAACCATGCAGCCACTTATACACCAACAGACAGACAGATACAGACATTCACACAGTTTAGTCACTAGTCTGCAGTAAGATACGTTTAATGACACACTTATAGAGTCAGTCACGCACCTACAAAATCATCCATTCACACACTTATACACCCACTCATTATTCCATAGGTCTTTCCCTATATATATTAAACATATTTAAACTTTACAGAAACACAGACTCACTGGATGACGTCATCAGTGATGTCATCAGTGATGTCATATGAAATGTCATCAGTGATGTCATGAGTGATGTCACTGACCATGTCATGAGTGATGTAATATGAGATGTTATCAGCAGTGCATTGTGGGGGCGCGAGTTATAGTTAGCTGAACTAATTATAACGGGGGAATTTCTAGGGTTTTGCACGAGGGAAATGTCCAGCTAACTTTAACGCCCCTGAAACCTATGTTTTTTTTGTGAATATATATATATATATATATATATATAAATATATACAACGCTCCACTGCTGTTTGCACAAGCAGAAAGGACCAGCACTCCCGTTGGCGTTTAATCCAATTTAGGATTTATTCGGTGCAAGCTTAACAAACAGACGCGTTTCAGCCGTAGCCTTCGTCAGTGTCGGCTAACGTCTTTCGTCAAGGTGGGTGCTCTGTTCAATTACTCCCCAATTCTGCCTTGCAGGTATATATATATATTACCTACTGGCAGTGGCCAGTAGGTAGTTATAGTTAGGACCTATTTACCATAGGAAATCCGCAACATTCTATTTGGAATATCGTTGGCGCCGACTGACAAATCTTCACAGAATTTTCCAAACTTTTGGCCAGCTCCGGTCCGCTCCAATCCTGAAAATTTCACGGTGATTCGTCATGCGAGGGCCGAGAACAAAGGGAAGTCCCAAAACGCGTTTTCCCCATGCATGTTCCCATAGGACCTGTTGACTCAGCTACAGCCCGAACTGCTGAACGGAATTACACCAAATATGGCAAAAATGTAGTCCTCAGTTCAGACTCGTGCCTTTTGCTTAAATGATGTAAATCCGTTCAGTAGTTCCTGAGAAAATTAGAGTTAAAAGATAGATATATCTGGGCGGAGCCTAACCACACATCTCATCGTGAGATCTGATTGGCTGTCAGTACTTCATCCAAGAAGTGTTGGCAGCCATCTTGGGACCAATATACATGATAGCACCTCATTAAAAAGCATTGCAGTTAAAAGAAGGTTTTAAGACTTTAGTTACATTATAAATCATTTGTTGATGGTACCATACTCATTTTAGGAATTGTGGTGTGTTCTAAGGTGATTTTACCATGTGAAAAAGCCTTCTGCTGTGATATCATGAATCATGTTTGAGAGAAAACTATGTTCTCATGCTTTTCCCACAGAGGTTTGGAAGGTGATCTATAAGCTGAACTGAGAGCATATTTTCTGTAAATTCACATTATCTTTCTCAGTCATGTGAGAATGAAGTCTGGCATTCTCAGTAAAACATGTACATCCAACAAGGGCAGAGATTGTCAGTTGATTCCTTTGTGTTCTACTGCAGCTTCCCAGAGTATTCTAAAGAACAACTAGAGCGCTAACAGTCTTACTTATGACAAAAGTATGGCACACCTGAAGCCATCTTGATTGGAATAAAGTGGTAACACTTAAAACATTTAATTTACAAAGGAGCAACATGAGGGGGTTCATTTTGCCATAGAAATTATGATTAGTGCTGCAGAAAGAAAAATTAGGGCACATTTTGACTTCTCCAATCCTCTTCTATTTCATAAAAGAATTCTGACATGCAGACTGAAACATGCATTTTAATTCCAGCAGCAGACTTCCCTGTTGAGCAGTAGCTTTACTACAGTGATTCTAATGAGCAACTAGAGTGCTAACATTCAGAATTTATGGCAAATGTGTGACACATCTGAATGCCTTCTTGATGGAACCAAAGTAAAAAACTAAAAGTATTTCCTACTGAGGAGACTGCAGTAAATGAGGAAATTAGGAAACTTCATAACAAATAAATCTCCCAAGATGGCCACCAGAGACAAAAGAGCCCAAATATAGCCCAAATATCACCCAGATGTAGCCCAAGAATAGCCCAATGACAGAATGTCCCAGAGTGTTCTTAAGAACAACTAGAGCGCTTACTGTCTTACTTCTGACAAAAGTATGGCATACCTGAAGCCATCTTGATTGGAATAAACTGGTAACACTTAAAAAATTTAATTGAAAAAGGAACACAATGAGGGGATCATTTTGCCATAGAAATTATGATTAGTGCTGAAGAAAGAAAAATTAGGGCACATTTTGAGTGACTTCTCAAATCCTCTTCTATTTCATTAAAAAATTCTGATATGCAGACTGAAACATGCACTTTTAATACCAGCAGCAGACTTCCGTGGTGAGCAGTAGCTTTACTACAGTGATCTAATGAGCAACTAGAGTGCGAACATTCAGAATTTATGGCAAATGTGTGACATATCTGAATACCTTCGGGATGGAATCAAAGTAAAAAACTGAAAGCATTTCCTACTGAGGAGACAGCAGTAAATGAGGAAATTAGGGAACTTCATAACAAATAAATCTCCCAAGACGGCCACCAGAGACAAAACAGCCCAAATGCAGCACAAATATCACCCAGATGTAGCCCACATGTAGCCCAATGACAGAAGTGTGCAAAACACTTATTTTTTGTGTATTTGCAGTTTTATATAGTGCAGACTTGTCAGGTATTGGAGTGCTTTACATGAGCATTGGTTACATCACACAAGATCAAATTCATTTTGGTTGTAGACATGGGGAGATTAAGTGATTTGACCAGAATCATAGAATGTTGAGCTGAAGCAGAAACTCCAACCTGGTTCCCCAGTTGCAAAGTCTGCAGCTCTGGAAGTAACACCACATCCTGTCCCCTAAGTGCAACATTTAATCAAGTGGTCAACTGGATAAAAAAACATAAAGATTACAAATAATTTAAAAGTTCTTTATCGCTATTTGAAAACTCAGAAAATATGTCCTCATTTTAGTTTTTTAGAGCACTAACCATAATTTTGATGCAAATAAGACCCTCTCATATATGTAATTTCTAAAGGAAATGCTCTAGGTATTACAGTTTTGATTACATCAAGATGACGTCAGGGGTTCCACACTTTTGTAATAAATATAGAATGTCAGCAATCTAGTTGTTCATTGGGATACTGTTGAGAGGCAGAGGCCAGGAGCACGGACTCTGAAAATTGAAGGCAGGTAGGAGAGGGCAGAGGCAACAATTTGACCACACTGGGCAGGCAGGAAGGGCAGTGGCAGCATAACAGACTATGGAGGGCAGTGGAAAGGGGGGCAGGGGCAACAAACCAACAATACGGGACTGGCAAGACAGGCTGTGGCAATATAATAGACCATTGTGTGCAGAAGGAAGAGGCAGTGGTAGTACAACCATACATGCCAACAGACCCGTTTCAGCCAGGAAACCTCCAATGTTTTTAAGCTCAAATGGGCTTTATTTGATCTGTCTCTTGTCTACAATCTCCTCTTTTTCAATGTAGCTCAAAGGGGAAAATCAATACCCCAGTTGTTTTTCAAAATCTCCCTCTTACCAAGTTCAAAATGTTCGCAAGTATGGTACATTGGATCATGGTAGGCATGAGGAATTGGGGTAGGGACATGGTCTCGGATAACAGAGGACAGGAGGGACATGGAGAGGTGCACCAAACTGATCCTACAGGGCAGGCATCAGGGTTTGCAGCAGCACAATACACCACACAGGGCATGTGGGTCGGGAGAGCAGCACAACATTCCATAGAAAGCAATAGGGAGGGGACAGGACCATGCACATGGACAACAGAGAACAGAGGGGAAAGAGGCAATGGTAGCCAGCTGACCATAATGGACAGACAGGAGAGAAAGCTGCAGCATAACAGACCATAAAGGGCAGGAAGGATGGATCAGGGGCATTACAATGGAACAGACAAGCCTGGAGGGAGGGAATAGGGGTCTGCACATGGAAACAGAGGGCTGGGGGCAAGGGGGGAGGGCAGGAGCAGCAAGATGGCCATGGAGGTCAGGCAGGATGGGCACTAGAAACGAGACACACCATGGAGAGCAACAGTGAGACTATGATGGCATACACACAGACCATGGAGGGAAGGTGGGAGGGGGTCAGGGGCAGCTAGCTGACCACACAGGGAAGGTGGGAGGGGCTATGGCAGCACAGAAGACCATGCATGGCAAGCGGGAGGGTTAGTGGCAGCACAATGGCTATGATGGGCAAGGAGGAGGGTGCAGGGGCATGCAAAAAGGACCATGGGGGATAGAAGGGAGGGTCAGGACCTGGGCACAGACAAGAGAGTTCAGGGGAATGGGCCTCACAACAGACTGCGCGGGACAGGCAGGAGGAGCAGTTGCAGCACAACAGACCAGGGAGGGCAGAAGGGTGTGGCACTAAAATGGACAATGGAGGACAGGAGGAAGGGGATAGGGGCATGGCATGTGGACAGGCAGGGTGGAGGTGGCAGGGACAGGTTACAGTCATCTGACAATTATAGTCAGGTGGGAGGGGAGTGGCACCTCAACAGAACACTCAGAGTAGATAGGAGTGGCAGGCCCATGGAACATGGTGGGCAAAAAGGATGGAGCAGGGGCATGCACAAAGACATCGGAGAGCAGGGGAAATGAGAATAGGGGCAGCAAGCTAAGCACAGAGGTCAAGCAGGAGGTCAATGATGGGCCATAGAATTGGGCAATGGAGGGCAGGAGGAGTGGACTGGTACATCATGCTAAATGGAGGGCAGTGGCAGCACATCAGACCATGCATGGCAGGAGGGAGGAGCCTAGTACATAGATTCAGACAATCGCGGATAGGGAGGAGGTGGATGGGGCAGCAAGCTAACTGTTCGAGGAAGGTGGATATTAGGAACTTTAATGTTTTTAAAATGTGTGTCTGTGCGAACTACTTAATAATCTCACTTTTATTCAGGAAGAAGAGGACGTTTGTGACTGTGACTCTGGGCTCACTTGGCAGAAACTTCCCCTGACCCTCCACCCCCATCGCAAAATGTAATGCCTGTGAAAAGGGTAGGTGGATGCAGTGTTATATAGAACATAGTCCTGAGAGCACGATTGAAAATGAAAACTAGATATATTATATGGTATAAACTATGCACCAAAAAGTGTGATATAAGATGAACCGGGGCGTGAAATATAATATGCAATACATTGTGCGCAATGACAGATTCATTGGAGAGCGCGAGATAGCACAGGCACTAGCGCGTGCTATGCGATATGCGCCTTGGAGTGTAATACACTCAGGGCAGTGTTGTGTAACCTAACTAGTCTCTAAAGTTGTAATATAAAATATGTGCTGGGGAGTGACAAAGATATGGATCCCATATTGTAATATGTATGGCATAGCACTGTGCGTTATAACATAGGCATCGAGGAAGGCACGTTAGATGGGGCAATATAACCCGTGCGAAGGCAAGTGTGGCATGACATATTCACGGGGTGGTGTTACAGTGCACATGGGTTAGAGAGTGTCATAGCATACGCACTAGCTGGTGAATACAACACAGAGGTGTGTGGCCCTCGGGGGGCACTGGTGGGTGTAACACAGCATTGGGCTCAGCCAGGAGCACGCTGTGACTCTCAAGTGAGGTTCGTCTCCTTTCCAGAGAGTAAAATAAAAAGTATTACACATCCGGCGGTGGATGTGTGTTTTATTAACCGTGAGGGGGGTTTCTTGCATAGTTTGGTCGAATTTTTGTCGAATCCCCTTTGAATGGCTTGGTGTGCGTGTGTATTAAATGTGCCCGTCAATAGCTACCCATGTTTGTATAAATAAACAATAAGGGTGTCTACTTGGAGAGACCCACCGGCGGGGGCGCCGGGATTAGGCACGGAAGGGTGTCAGACACGTCAGAGCTTCACTAGCGGTGGAAATACATTCCACGTGGATTCATTGTATGCATAGTCGCCTTTTAATGAATATCACGCAAATCGTCATGGTGATAGGTACATACGGTTTGTCCAGCATGTCTGTTGGACAGGCCACACAGAGGGCTTGCTCCCTCCCCGCACGACAGGGCCCGAGCTCCGGCCCCCCCAGGCATACCCCCGTGACAAACCCCTGTACTCCGTCTCCCGACGGACCCTCTGCCCTCGGACCCCTACTCATCACGGGGTCCAGCCCCACCGGCGTCCCCGGCCGGGTCAAGCCGCCATCTTGGGCCCTGCACCACGCGGCCGCGTGGCCTCACCTCGACCCTAACCCCGGGCCTGGCCGGCCCCGACATCCCGGCACCACCATCCACCCAGGAGGTGAGCGGACCACTTGGCAGGTCAATGGGAGAACGAAGTGTCAAGAGCTCTTCCCCCGCCAGGTGCCGATCGACTCCAGCTCCCCCAGGCGCTGGCTCCACCCCCTGCTGGGTGTCTGGACACCTTCATCCCGGACCCTCCGACCTCCAAGTGCGAGGGTCCGGACATCAAAGGGCACCAGCCCTATAACTGGGGCAGCTCCGGAGCAGGAAGGCAGTTGTATCCTGGAGTCGAGAGACACCGAGTGAACTCAACCCTGACGGTCTACTGGCGCTGCCGTAGCCCGCTCTTGTGAACTATCGTCCTGCCTGCTGGCGCTGCCGCGGCCTTCTGCAACCTTCATCTTCCTGGGACCTGCTGGCGCCGCCGCGGCCCGTTGTAACGACCATCCTCACCGGGACCTGCTGGCGCTGCCGCGGACCGTCATCTTCCTGGGACCTGCTGGCGCTGCCGCGGCCCGTTGTAACGACCATCCTCACCGGGACCTGCTGGCGCTGCCGCGGACCGTACATCTTCCGGGGACCTGCTGGCGCTGCCGCGGCCCGTTGTATCGACCATCCTTACCGGGACCTGCTGGCGCTGCCGCGGACCGTACCACCTAACCACCAAGCTCGAGGATTGTGAGCTCATCATCATCTCATCCGAACTACCTGATTGGTAAATAGACTGACCCGCTACCCCCTTCCCTACCTTACGAGACTCTAATCGAGGGGACCCCTGCGTCCAGACCTCCTTGTACCATTCTACCGTATCATAACTAAGTACCTATAAAGAACACTGAACCTTATCCGTGTGTGGTATCTGTCTGTGGGGGGGAAGTTACTTGTCTGTACGATCGCTAGAGACGGCTCTCCCCGGAGACCTCTCCCCCTGACCCCGGCCGGCCCTCCCGGTCCGTCTACCTTTTCTAACATTGGTGGCCAGCGGCGCGATCCGAATCAACGCGTAATCGTACAGAAAGTAGCTCACCCCACGACATAAGCACGATGTCGACCAAAGATAGCAGCTCCACCGAGAAATTCCAAATGGAGAAATTAGAAGAATACAACCACCGCGAACTGAGACAATTTTGCATAGAACTTGGCATTGCTACCACCGGCCTGAGTACCAAGGATGATCTAAAGCGCGCTCTGGAGTCATGGACAGAAACGGGGGTCACAGGACCCTCCGACCAAAGCAGCGTCACACCAGACCAAACCAGCATCACACCAGAGGGGAACGCCACGACTCCCGAGGAGCGGGGAACGGGCCTCCCGCAAGAGGAGATCCGAGAAAGAGACAGAGTCAGATTACACGAGTTGGAGATGGCACGACTCAAGATGGATGGGGAACTCAAGTTAGCTGAACAGAAACTCAACCTCGAGCATATGCGGCTTCGAGAGGAACGAGAAGAAAAGCAGAGACAGAGAGAGCTGGAAGAGAAAAAAATAACGCTCGAGCACGAGCGCCGACTAGCGGAAATAGAACTGCGCAAACAGAATAAGGAACTGGGGGTGCCTGAGCGACCACACACCCCGGGGCCAAGTGAGAAGAAAGTTCACATCCCCAAGGATGTTGTCCGCGAATATGTCCGAGAAGACGACATACAACAGTGGTTTAAAGCCTATGAGATCGCCATGACCTCCCACCGGATCGACCGGAGTGATTGGGGAGCCGGACTTTGGGGGAGATTCATCAACGAGGGTCGCGATGCCCTGCTGCAGCTCCCCGATCACCAAATGTCGTCCTACGACCACATGAAGGCTGCCCTCCTCACCCGCTACGGCCTCACGCCCGAGATGTACCGCCAGAGGTTCAGAGATTGCACCAGGATCCCAGGTACAACTTGGGTAGAATACGTGAACTATTTCAGCCGGGCATTCGAAGGTTGGATCAAGGGAAGTCAGGTCACCACGTACGAACAACTCTTCAACCTTATGGTATGGGAGCACCTGTCAAACAACTGTTTCGTCGAGCTCAGGCAGCACCTACTCGACAGTAAGCTGACCGACCCCCGGCAGCTCGCCGCCGAAGCTGACCGGTGGGAAAGCACCCGAGTGGGCCGGAGAGGGCCCCACGACCAGAACAGAGGCAACCAAGGCCAGCACCGTCCTCGGGGAGGAGGAGGGGGCCAGGGGCGAGGGAGAGACGCCTTACCAGCAACACCCGTGGCCAGCACCCCGCCTCCGGCCGGCCGGGGCAACCCCCCGTTGCGGCCTGGGTACCGAGCCAACGTCACGTGCCAGCGACTAGGCCACTACGCCAATGACCCGAACTGCCCGTTGAATCAAACACCCAAGCCCCGCCAGGTAGCGGCCGCTGCCCTAGGGGAAGAACAATCATCGGAGGGACCCGAAGAGTACGAGCCGGCCCAGCAAGGGTGGGAACCGGCCGCCATGGTCCTGGCATGCCTAGGGGGAAGAGACATGGTTCCGCGGGCTCCCCTACCCGCCAACACCAGAAAATACGGTCAGTGGGTGACCATTAATGGACAGAGAGCCGAGGCCTTGCGTGACACCGGCGCCAGCGTGACGGCCGTCCGCTGTCATCTGGTGAAGCCCGAGCAGATCCTGCCGAACATTCTCTGCCCCGTCCGCTCGGCAGATAACTCTGAGAGTATGTGTAAGATGGCCTGCGTCCCGTTTGAATGGGGAGGGGTCTCCGGCCTACTGAAGGTGACGGTCCGGGACGATGCCCCCGTGGACTGCCTCCTGGGGAATGACCTCGAGAGTTCCCCGTGGGCCACCGTCGAGAAAAGAGAGCACCTGGGAATGCTGGGCCTCCCGGACTGGGCCTGCATAACCACCCGGTCCATGGCCGCCCGTGCCACCCCCCGATCAGAAGAAACCGAATGGCCAGAACCTCCGCCCCCGGTTGCCCCCGTCGAGGACAACGGCGAGTCCGACCTCCCGGACCCGACTATCGAAGCAGACGCGCAACACCCGGACCTTCCGGATCTGGCTTAGTGGCGTCAAGAGGGGGGGCCCACCCAAGAACAGTTCCGCCAGGAACAAAAGACCTGTCCCTCCCTCGAGGGACTCCGCCAACAAGCCGATACCCAAAACACAGGGGACACCACCGGAACCCACTGGGTCTACTGGGACAACTACCTGCTCTACAGCGAGCAAAGAATCGCCGAGCTGGGGGCCGGTCGAGTTCTGGTGGTACCGCTCCGCTTCCGAGACTTTCTGCTCAACCTGGCCCACGATGTCCCCCTGGCTGGACACCTGGGCCAGGACAAAACATACAGTCGCCTGGTGACCCACTTTTTCTGGCCAAAAATGAGGAATGACGTCCTGAACCACTGCCGATCTTGCCCCACGTGCCAAGCCAGCGGGAAGAGTGGTCGGAAGCTGAAGGCCCCTCTACAACCCTTCCCTGTGGTCACCACCCCGTTCGAGAGGGTGGGGATAGACATTGTGGGGCCTCTGGACCCCCGCACGGCACAAGGACACAGGTTCATCTTGGTACTAGTGGACCATGCCACCCGCTACCCCGAGGCGGTGCCCCTACGGACAGTGACAGCTCCGGTGGTTGGCCGGGCCCTGATGGGGATCTTCTCCAGGGTAGGCTTCCCCCGAGAAGTCGTCAGCGACCGAGGTACGAATTTCATATCTAAATACATGAAGTCCCTCTGGCAACAATGCGGGGTCACCTACAGATTCACGACCCCCTATCACCCCCAAGGGAACGGACTAGTGGAGCGTTTTAACCGCACTCTCAAGGGGATGATTGGGGGATTGGAAGAGCCTCTCCGTCGCCAGTGGGATGTGCTGCTCCCGTGCCTCCTCTTCGCCTACCGAGAAGTCCCCCAGAAGTCCCTCGGCTTTAGCCCTTTCGAACTCTTGTACGGGCACCCTGTGCGAGGGCCCCTCAGCCTAGTCAAGGAAGGTTGGGAGATGGCCCCCTTAACGACCCCTCCCGACGTCTTCAAATACATCCTGGCCCTACGAAACCAGACCCGGCGCTTCAGGGAGATGGCCAAGGCGAACCTCGAGACCAGTCAGGAGGACATGAAGAGGTGGTATGATCACAATGCCTCCTCCGTTGAATTCGAGCCTGGGCAGCAAGTATGGGTGATGTCCCCCACTGAACCATGTGCCCTGCAAGACAAGTGGACGGGGCCCTTCAAAGTGGTCGAGCGTAAAAGCCCCGTCACTTACCTCATCGACATGGGGTCCACCCGGAACCCCCTGCGGGTCCTCCACACCAACCGGCTCAAACCACACTTTGTGCGCTCCGAACTAAGCCTCCTGATGGCGACAGACAGTGGTACAGAGGAAGACTCCGAGCCCCTCCCGGATCTCTTAAAGACTCAGGAGAAGGACGGCTCCGTGGATGGGGTCCGGCTCTCTGACGCCCTCACTTCGGAGCAACGCCAGGACTGCCGGGACCTCCTGCTGCAGTTCGCTGCCCTGTTCTCCCTCACCCCCGGGGTCACCCCTTGGTGTTTGCACGACGTAGACACCGGGGACAGTCCCCCTGTCCGGCACCGGGCCTACCGCGTACCAGATCGGGTACGGGCCTGCATACAGGAGGAGGTGGCCAAGATGCTCACGATCGGGGTCATCGAGCCCTCGGACAGTCCCTGGGCCAGTCCGGTTGTATTAGTTCCCAAGGCCGCTGCCCCCGGCACCGCCCCTGAACTGAGATTCTGCGTCGACTACCGGGGCTTGAACGCTGTCACCCGGACCGACGCTCATCCCATCCCCCGAGCAGACGAGCTGATCGACCGGCTGGGGGCCGCCCGCTACCTTAGTATCTTCGACCTAACGGCGGGCTACTGGCAGATCGGCCTCACACCCAGGGCTCAGGAACGGTCAGCCTTCTCCACCCCCGATGGCCACTATCAATTTAAGGTCATGCCCTTTGGCATGAAGAATGCCCCCGCCACGTTCCAACGTCTTGTGAACCAGGTCTTGGCAGGGCTCGAAGAATTCAGCGCTGCCTACCTGGACGATATCGCTGTATACAGCCGCCACTGGTCCGACCACCTCCGTCACCTCCAAGAGGTCCTCCAAGCCCTCCAGCGGGCCGGCCTCACCATTAAGGCCGGCAAGTGCCAAATTGGCCAAGGGTCTGTGACCTACCTTGGGCACCAAGTGGGAAGCGGGCTGGTGGCCCCACTACAACTTAAGATTGCTGCCATCCAGTCCTGGCAGCCCCCCGTCACCCAGACCGAGGTCCGAGCCTTCTTGGGGCTCACCGGCTACTACCGGCGGTTCGTGAAGGACTACGGCAGCATCGTGGGGCCCCTCACGGGACTCACATCCAAGAATCAACCGAAGCGGGTCCACTGGACTCCTGATTGTCAAGCGGCCTTCGAGGAGCTGAAGGCCGCCCTGTGCACCGCCCCGGTGCTCCAGGCCCCCGATTACAGTCGGGAATTTGTGGTGCAGACCGACGCCTCCGACCACGGCATCGGGGCCGTCCTCTCCCAGCTGAACCCCGAAGGTCATGACCAGCCGGTGGCCTTCATCAGTCGACGTCTCCTGGCCCGAGAACAGCGTTGGAGCACCATCGAGAGGGAGGCATTTGCAGTAGTGTGGGCCCTCAAAAAGCTCCGACCCTATCTCTTCGGTACCCACTTCCGGGTACAAACCGACCATCGACCCCTGCAATGGCTGATGCAGATGCGGGGGGAGAACCCAAACTCTTGCGCTGGTCCATTTCCCTGCAGGGAATGGACTTCACTGTGGAGCACCGACCAGGCCAAGACCACGCCAACGCGGATGGCCTGTCCCGCTTTTTCCGCCTCGACGAAGAGAGTCCCCAAGGAGATGGGTGACTCTCCCCGCCTTCAGCTGGGGGGGACGCATGTTGGACAGGCCACACAGAGGGCTTGCTCCCTCCCCGCACGACAGGGCCCGAGCTCCGGCCCCCCCAGGCATACCCCCGTGACAAACCCCTGTACTCCGTCTCCCGACGGACCCTCTGCCCTCGGACCCCTACTCATCACGGGGTCCAGCCCCACCGGCGTCCCCGGCCGGGTCAAGCCGCCATCTTGGGCCCTGCACCACGCGGCCGCGTGGCTTCACCTCGACCCTAACCCCGGGCCTGGCCGGCCCCGACATCCCGGCACCACCATCCACCCAGGAGGTGAGCGGACCACTTGGCAGGTCAATGGGAGAACGAAGTGTCAAGAGCTCTTCCCCCGCCAGGTGCCGATCGCCTCCAGCTCCCCCAGGCGCTGGCTCCACCCCCTGCTGGGTGTCTGGACACCTTCATCCCGGACCCTCCGACCTCCAAGTGCGAGGGTCCGGACATCAAAGGGCACCAGCCCTATAACTGGGGCAGCTCCGGAGCAGGAAGGCAGTTGTATCCTGGAGTCGAGAGACACCGAGTGAACTCAACCCTGACGGTCTACTGGCGCTGCCGTAGCCCGCTCTTGTGAACTATCGTCCTGCCTGCTGGCGCTGCCGCGGCCTTCTGCAACCTTCATCTTCCTGGGACCTGCTGGCGCCGCCGCGGCCCGTTGTAACGACCATCCTCACCGGGACCTGCTGGCGCTGCCGCGGACCGTCATCTTCCTGGGACCTGCTGGCGCTGCCGCGGCCCGTTGTAACGACCATCCTCACCGGGACCTGCTGGCGCTGCCGCGGACCGTACATCTTCCGGGGACCTGCTGGCGCTGCCGCGGCCCGTTGTATCGACCATCCTTACCGGGACCTGCTGGCGCTGCCGCGGACCGTACCACCTAACCACCAAGCTCGAGGATTGTGAGCTCATCATCATCTCATCCGAACTACCTGATTGGTAAATAGACTGACCCGCTACCCCCTTCCCTACCTTACGAGACTCTAATCGAGGGGACCCCTGCGTCCAGACCTCCTTGTACCATTCTACCGTATCATAACTAAGTACCTATAAAGAACACTGAACCTTATCCGTGTGTGGTATCTGTCTGTGGGGGGGAAGTTACTTGTCTGTACGATCGCTGGAGACGGCTCTCCCCGGAGACCTCTCCCCCTGACCCCGGCCGGCCCTCCCGGTCCGTCTACCTTTTCTAACAATGTCCTAGGTGTTTCTATAAATATATATTTTTTTTAAATAATCAAAAACAAAGGCCAGCCCCGAGGGATGGGGTCCCTGGGGCCATAAGTGGCCTGAGGATGGGGGCAACACAGCCCCCCTCCTAAAGAATTTTTTTTTAAAAAGGCCATGACCCAGGGGTTGGGGTCCCCGGGGCCGATTAAGGCCTTGGGAGGGGGGCCACGCGGCCCCCTTCCAAATTAATTTTTTTCAACCGAAAAAATTAGGGTGCAGGCCCTGGGGGATGGGGTCCCCAGGGCCAATAAATTAGAAAAAGAAGGGGGGCCACACAGCCCTCCTCCTTAAAAAAATAAAATAATGATAAGACCGGCATCGCGCCGGAGGCCACGCCCCCTCCTTGCAGCACTCTGCAAATGCGCCCCCTGGTCAGTTGTAAGTTGGGGAATCAATTCCCCTTCAACGCTGAGGGTCCCTGAGGGCCAACTAGCCCAACAGGTATCTCCAGTATGCGCCAGGGAGCTGCGTTGCAGGCAGGTGTTCTAGGCCACGCCCCTTTTTACACCTCTATGCAATGCAGCTCTGTGGCGCTTACTGGAGGTACCTAGTTTGACCCTAGGTACCCTTAGGATTCAAGGGGACTTAATCTCTCAACTTAGAACGGCCACAGGGTGCGTTTACACAGTGGTGAAGGGAGGGGACGGGGCCTGAGGTGACGTGTGCAAACACGCCCTGTGGCGCGTTTTAGGTTGGGGAAATAATTCCCTTTCAATCCTGAGGGACCCTGGGTGCCAACTAGCCCACCAGGTGCTTCCAGTAAGCGCCACTGCTCTGCGTTGCAGAGAGGTGATGCAGGCTGTACCCATTTTTACACCTCTCTGCAATGGCGCTTACTGGACGTACCTAGTGGGCTATTTTGCCCCTAGGGACCCTCAGGATTCAAGGGGACTTAATCTCCCAACTTAAAACGGCCACAGGGCGTGTTTACACAGTGGGGAAGGGAGGGAACGGGGCCTGAGGTGACGTGTGCAAACTCGCCCTATGGCGCGTTTTAAGTTGGGGAAATAATTCCCCTTCAATCCTAAGGGCCCCTGGGGGCTAACTAGCCCACCAGGTGCTTCCAGTAAGCACCACTGAGCTGCGTTGTAGAGAGGTGGTCCAGGCCGTGCCACTTTTTACACCTCTCTGCAACGCAGCTCTGTGGCGCTTACTGGAGCTACCTAGTGGGCTAGTTGGACCCTAGGGACCCTCAGGATTCAAATGAACTTAATCTCCCAACTAAAAACGCCCACAGGGCGTGTTTACACAGTGTTGAAGGGAGGGGACGGGGCCTGAGTTAACGTGTGCAAACATGCCCTGTGGCGCGTTTTAATTTGGGGAAATAATTCCCCTTCAATCCTGAGGGACCCTGGGGGCCAACAATCCCACCAGGTGCTTCCAGTAAGCGTCACTGCGCTGCGTTGCAGAGAGGTGGTCTAGGCTGTGCCCCTTTTTACATCTCTCTGCAACGCAGCTCTGTGGCTCTTACTGGAGGTACCTAGTGGTCTAGTTGGACCCTAGGGACCCTCAGGATTAAAGGGGACTTAATCTCCCAACTTAAAACGGCCAGAGGGCGTGTTTACACAGTGGGGAAGGGAAGGGATGGGGCCTGAGGTGAAGTGTGCAAACACGCCCTGTGGCACGTTTTAAGAGGTAGTTTTAATCCCCTGCCATATTATATACTAGGGGCTTACAGAGGAGGTAATGCTAATCACAGGGGGACCCCAATGCATAGTGTTCCCTAGTGTATGTAGGTGTTTTCACTGTATTCTGAGTGTCTTTTAACATAGCACTGGCTCTAGGACTGGTTAGTCAGACTCAGTTACCACCAGTATCCGTCTGAAAAAGTTGAGGGTACAGGATGATTTTGCAACAAGGCTTCTTTCTGCTCTTCTGTTTGTTGTTTCTGCACGTTATCCTTCTTCCTGCACTTTTCTTCTTCTTTGAGGACTTCTGTTGCTTCTTTCTGCATTTCTTTTTTTTCTTTCTGTGTGTTTTTTCTTCTTTCTTCACATGTCCTATCTCTGTAGGCATAGTTAGAAATTAGCATTTAAAAAACCTTTGAAATTCACTGAAAAAACCATAGGTTTCAGGCACGTTATAGTTAGGAATTAGTATTTAAAAAAACCTTAAAAATTCACTGAAAAAAACATAGGTTTCAGGGGCGTTATAGTTAGCTGGACTTTTCACTCGTACAAAATCATTGAAATTCCCTCATTATAGTTAGTTCAGCTAACTATAACTCGCGTGCCCGCAATGCACTGCTGATGACGTCACATATTACATCACTCATGACATGGTCAATGACATCACTCATGACATCACTCATGACGTCTCAAATGACATCACTCATGACATCACTCCTGACATCTCAAATGACATCACTCATGACATCACTGATGACATCATCCTTGTGATACTTTGGCAGACCTCCTCTCCCACTAATATAACCTTTGATACACACATTCAAAAATAGAAACTAACATTTTCAAAACAATGGACATACCAATACCAGTTACAACAACCTATTCAGTAATTCTAAGATCCACATACACATCCACTCATTCACCAACAGTCCTATACAGTCACTCATACATGAACTCACTCATCATATGTACTCATACACCTATACATCCTGTTACACAACGCCACTCATCCATAGAGTTACTCACACACATAGTCGCTCATGCTAATAAAGAATCAAACATCCATTTACTTGCATATACAGTTATACACACACCACCACACTTACTTCTACAGAAACTTACACATACTTAGTCTTTTAAACAATCACTTATAGAAACACATACTTATTCATACAGGAACTCTTCCAATCTCTCACTCTCACATATACTCACTTATATACACCAATAGTCACATATACTAGTTTACAACATATGTAGTTACTCATAACGACACTATTGAGACAGTCATTCACTCACTAACACACCCATGCACACACTCATCCACCCATACAGTCCTGCACACATGCTGTCTTCAACACATACAAACAGTGAGTCACTCATTCATGCGCCTATGCACTACGTAATACCCCTCACCGAACCATACAGAAACTCAGATACTCATACTGATACTCAAAAAACGAACTAATAACCTATATAGACACTCATGCAGCTAATCACCAACCCATGCAGCCACTTATACACAAAGTGAGAGACTGATACAGATATTTACATATTTAAACATTACTCACTAAGCCATGTGTTCACTAAGATACACTTAATCAGTCAGTTATACAATCAATTTTTCAAAAACAAATCATCCATTTAGACACTTATATACCCATTTATTCTTCCATCGACCTTGAGATATACATATATAAAACATATGTAATTTTCAGAAAAACACACATTCACTGGATGATGTCATCAGTGATGTCATTTGAGATGTCATCAGTGATGTCATGAGTGATGTCAGTGACCATGTCATTAGTGATGTAATATGTGACGTCATCAGCAGTGCATAGCCGGCGCGCGATTTATAGTTAGCTGAACTAACTATAACGGGGGAATTTCAATGGTTTTGTACGAGTGAAAAGTCCAGCTAACTATAACGCTCCTGAAACCTATGTTTTTTTCAGTGAATGTATACATATATATATATATATTTCTTCCAAAAACACCCAAAGTTGAAAATGCACTCAAAGAACAGGCCGACCCAGCTGTTACTTGCAAAGTCTTTATTTCATTATCAACCGGCAGAGATCTTGGTACAATAGTCCAGCCCTACGCGTTTCAAAGCTAAATGCTCCTTGTTCACGGGCAAAGTGGAAAAGGGGGAAGGGAGCACCTTGCGTCAATGATTTAAATATCGCCTCCAGGTGGATTTGTCCCCAGTGCCTCATGGGACATGTAGTGCTCGTGTACCTTTTTCAACCCGAGATTTCCGCCGACCACACAAAAATAAAACTCTGAATGGGTCCCAATTGCTTCCGAAGGTTAATATATATATGTCATCAGTGATGTCACTGACCATGTCATGAATGATGTAATATGTGACATCATCAGCAGGTCATTGCGGGCACGCGAGTTATAGTTAGCAGAACTAACTATAATGGAGGAATTTCTATGGTTTTGTATGAGTGAAATGTCCAGCTAACTATAACGTCCCTGAAACCTATGGTTTTTTCAATGAATTTCTAAGGTTTTTTACATACTAATTCCTAACTATAACGTGTCTGAAATCTATGGTCCTTTCAGTGAATATATATAAATATAAAATGCATAGGCCTACTTTTATCTAGGCCTGGGCGAAAATTTCGTTCCGTTCGCGGAAATTGCGATAATTTGACATTTTCGCATTTCGCGTAGAGCGCGAAAATGTCAAAATTTCCGGTTTCCGCAGCTTGGCGATAATTTGTTTCTTGCTCGCGCTGTAAATCAATACATTCACGCGCGCGCGCGATCGCCTTACCTGAATCCCTGCATTCGCCGACAAGTTTTCTTGATCCGGTCGCGTTCTCCATGAGATGTTGTATTGTTTTTAGCCATTTGCGCTGTCTCGCGACAGTTCGCGCCCGCAGTGACGTCATGCGTCGCGCGATCACGTCTTTCTTCTCGCGATCATGCACTGCGAGACAACTCAAAACAAGATGGCCGCGCCCGCAAGCAACAACATGGGTAAGTTGGCGACCCGCAACCATGCAGAAAATCTCGCGAACATGCCGGAAAAAAACTTCCGCATCTTCGCGATATTTCCGCTTGTTTGCGATAATTTTAAACATTTTCGCGATAATTTGCGAAAGTTAATTTCGCAAATTCCGCCCACCCCTACTTTTATCCTGGGATAATAAAATAATTAACTAAAAGGATGTTACTAAATCGGAGCTATGCCGCTTGTCTTTTTGGGTCCCCCTAACGGAACTTGGAAGGCAGGACTCAGAGTGCAACATCTGAGATATATATATATAAATTAACAGTCACCAGTAGGTAGTTATGGTTAGGACCTAGTTACCATAGGAAAAGCGTTTTTTGTGTTCCCAATAACTTTGGTGCCGATTGACAAATCTTTGCAAAATTTTCAAAACTAGTGAGCTGCTCCGGTCAGCGCCTGTCTTGAAAGTTTTGGGGTGATTCTCCAAGCGGGGGCCGAGAAATAAGGGGGGTCCCAAAATATGTTTTCCCCATGTTATTTTCCATAGGAAACTTTAGACAAGGCAACAGCCCTAACTGCTGAACGGAATTACACCAAAGTTTAAATTGGCGTGAATCCGTTCAGTAGTTGCTGAGAAATTTAAAAAATAAAAGTTTTGATATCTAGGGCAGCGGTGGATTCGCAAACCCTAACGACCACGAGCTTCATTGTGATTGGCAGCCAACACTCCAAACCAGGAAGTGTTGGCAGCCATCTTGTGACTCGGTAGAACTGAGTCACAAGAAAACAGTGAAACAAAGATAAAAAACAAGAAAAGGGGGCAGAATAGAAACACCCTGACCCCCTAGGCCTGCTCAGGGGTTCCCACAAGGACCCTCAGGGCCAAAAAAAGCATTTTTTTGTTTATAATTTAGGTGGAATTCGTGCTGGGGTCGCAGATTCTGACGAAAGTATTTTAAAAAATGAACCGTGGGTGAGGCCCCCGGGTGGGCCAGGTCCCAGGGGCATTGCCCAATTCATAATTTAAAAATGAATGCTTAACTGAGCACATCTATCCTTGTGCATTCACTTGGGAACTAGGGACGTGCACACAGGTGCACTTCACAGAGTCTTTGTCAGCCTGCATTCTGCATACCTGGCACTTGGCGCAGGCGCACAGTACAGTCAGTCCACGTCTCACTGCAAGTTAGTCCATGACCAGCAGCTGAGTGGATGTTGGTTGTGTTCACGTCAGCAGAGATTTGGAGACGGTCCTTCACCAATTATTAGATTTTCCATGAGCAGAGCTCAGTACTTCAGTGGTCACAGCATACTGATATGAACACAGGGCGTCAGTCGCGTGTAGTATATTGAGATTTTAATCAGAATTCGTAAATGCCATAGAAGTCACGTGCGAGTTTGTGATCATAGAGCGTGGGGGTCGGACACACTGTCTACCAAACAACAGAGGTTGTTTGGTAAGCACTAGGCCGAGTGATCTTCACGAGTTTCTAAACTGTAGCCAGGGTGCATGCATGGGAGGTCTTACGCCTTATTCACCCCACCTCAACACGGGAAGCAAAATAAACTCACTTGAGGTCGAAATGGAAACCAGAACCTGGGTGATGCTTTGCAACTGAAATGTGCACGGTTCGTACCCTAAATTCATATTTAATGTAACTAAACATGTAAAAAAAAACAACTGGTCATTTTACCAGTAGAACCACACGTTGAATTATTCTGCAATAGTCCCATCGACATCTTACTAAAGGACACATGAGCAAAAGAGAATGTTATTTGAGGCAATTCACAAACATTCATACTTTATTCGGGACCCCAATGCTCCCCTCAGCTGCACAGTGTTTTTACACTGAAAATGACTCGGACTAGTATTACTAGTCATTATGTGAAATGAATGGTTTAAGCAGCGATTACTAGTACAGCCTACATCACAAACTAAAAGATGTCCCAATGCCAAAATAATGGGTCGGGTTGCGGGTACTTCTTTTTTAGGGTGGTAGCCACGCATTGACCTTTGAAGGATGAACGTCTGAGTGGCCTGTCGGGGTTTCATCAGTGCCGATCGGAGGCAGGCATGTGCTAATCACACTGGACTCCCTTCTGGTGTATGCACTTAGTAAGGGCAAACACCCGGTTCCCGGACACTCACTGGAAGGTGTTCCGGTCTCTGGAATGTCACGTGACATTGACTACAGTACCAGTGCTGATATAGGTGGGGTGTGTAGAGAGGGCGTGCTCTGCCCCTAACACCTCAGTTCTGGGACAGCCCCGGGCTGTCCGAGTGGTAATTGGTCCCTGACTTTGGAAGGAGACCCAGGTGGCCCTGCTCTTCTGCAGGCTGTGAGATACCCCCTTGCCATGGAGGGCTCTGTGGGAGGGTTGAGTGGGCTACCTCCGTGCGGCATTCCACTTGAAGCATCTCTGCAGCTGAACCCGCTGCTTCTCAGCGGGATGACCCGGGCCCCTACCACACTCGGTTCTATATATGTCAGGGCTGAGTCAGGAACCGTGCTCAAGGAGTACTGCGTGTAACACACATGACGCATCCTGGGGGTTGGTCACGGGCATCTGTTACTACACTTGGTGCCCACATACCACCACCAGGTAGGGTTTACACTATAGGTTTAATTGTGCTTATATACAATAATAACGTTTTTTTTTTATGAGCGCTTTAAATAGCTCACTGACTATCCTGCTGGCTATATAGTGACATTTATGTACATGGTAAAACGTGATGGTTGCCATAAAATTGCAGATTACAAACTACTGGTGCCTACTCACTCTGCCTAGAAGTTCACGGGCATGGGGTGCCACCTGTCGTACGTACCAGTGTGGCATGGCCACGGCTGTGGTTTGACATGTTAAAGCCCAAGTGTGGCACGTGCCCTTCTCCACACGCCCTGCAGCAGTGCAGTAAGTTGGTCACTTACTCTCTTTCGGATTTGCAATGGGCTCCATCGTAGCTAAAGTCATACTTCCGACAATCAGCAGCCTGGTCTTCCTCCCCACCATCAGCATCGCAGCCAAGAGGCGTTTCCACATGGAGTCCGTGGTTTATTTCTTCACCATGTTCTTTATTGCGATAAGACCCACTCTACTCTTCTATGGGGCGAGGGGGAGTTGGGGGGGTGGGTCTGGGTGGTAGGGATGGGATCACGGCCAGTCCGCTCTGCCAGAGCAGTGTCCTTGCTGTGATCGGGATATCTTCTCTCATTCTCTCTTTGTTTTGAAATCCTGTTTAGACTTTTTAGCATTACAGGCAGCAAGGCGTGCGGTTCCCCGCGGCGCGCGCATGCGCTTCTTGGCATTTGGAGATGTGGTTTTCCAGTGTAATAATAGAGCGTCTGCGCTCAAAAATGTGTCTCCATTGTTCCTCTGCTGGCAACACGATGAAACATAAAATGCATGAAAGAAAGAATGTTCAGACGTCCAGTTCCAGTAGCCACACAGCGTGAAGTGTCCCACTGGAAACAGCAATCGACAGGTAAATAAATCTACACTCCATGCGCGCTTTCCGGCCAGTGCCGGGTCTCTGTGTCACCGTCGTCTTCAGAGTTTTAAGGATGCAGTTCCGGAGTAAAACCTTCTGTTGCAGACATGGAAAGAACACACAACAACAACAAAGATTGGCACACTAAGTCAAAGCATCCCATTGTTTAGGGGTCCATGCCAAATCAGCTGTGCATAGTGCTCCACACAGTTAACAGGGAAAGGTGATTTGAAGGTGAAATGCGTGTTTTAACACCAATGACCAATTCTGTGTCTTTTATTAGGGGGTTCCCCTTGTTGGTGGGTCCTTGTTCCAACAGGCCTGCTTTAATTCACATTCTTCATTCTCCGCCTGTTTAGGGTCAGTGTTTACTTTTCCTGAATGGCCATTTATCTATGGCTGCCAATTTGACCCATCAACCCTTTGCCACTCTTTTGCTTGTTTACTCTGTATATATATCTCTTCCTTCAATTTAGTGGTCAACTTCTGGTGCTATTTCCTGCCTGGTTCGTCTTACGTCAGCCCAAGTCCCTCCCACTGTGGTTCCAGGTATTGATGACCTGAGCTCTGGCAGATAACCGGCCTATGGCAGCTCTCCATGAGGTGGGTGGAGCGATGTCCATAGACCCTCACACACTGCCGAGGTCTTCCTAATGACCCCAGGCAGGGCTGGACTTGTCCTATGGGGCAAAGGGGGAACTCCAGGGAGACTGAGGACCGCAGCGGTGGTTTTAGGCAAAAACAGCCCTGAGGTAAAGTGCAGCTTCTTTTTTCTAGACACATACATAATTTACCCTCCAAATTCAACTTCGAGTTGACTGGACACAATCATTGCTCTCACTCAGTACAATTTGGGGCCCATGTGGACAAACATTTCAGGGAGCATTCAGCTCCCAGTCCACCCCTGCAGGCAGAGCCAGAAGAAGGTGGTCAGAAATAGCCCAGATACCTGCATTGTACATCTGCTGGCTGACCCTATGTCTCATCGGTAAGCTTTGGTATTCCAGCCAACAGCACTAGCCATGCTGGGACATGTAATTTCACTTTTCTCATATTAAACTTTGACCTACTTGACTCAGCAACCAGGACCAACTGTAAGTTAGGCTTAAGACGCAGAACTAACCCACAGGCATTATTTCAGGCACCAGTCTGTTGGTCCACACTTTCACCAGTAGTGGTCCGTGGACGGAGTTCGGTGGGGCAGTGAGGCTGGCGGGGGAGGGGCAGAGTGGGGAAATGTAAACACCGGAATATGGATGAACGGAGGTAAGTACACATTTAAATAAATAAAACAAATTTTGCAGTGCAGCGCGCGCAAAGGAATTTGTTTTATTTATATAAATGTGTACTTACCTCCGGTTTCTGGCTCTCCCAGGCGACCGAACAACTGTCATCTGTGAACAAATTAAGGAGATGGTAACATTTGTCGAGGCACTGCTAGGCAAGCCGTCCTTGTTTTCATGTGGGTAGACAACAGGGGGCCAGGCAGCTGGGCCATCCTTCCTGACCCCAGTGTGCTCTGGGTTCCAACCTGCACCTCACACCGTCAGGCGCCCAACTCCACCTGTTCTGTTCAACCAACCTCAGCCACAGAGTCATGTCGGCTGTACACATCTGTCTACTGTGAGCCAGGGCTACTCTTAAAAATGTTCCCATGGGACTCACTTCCTGGTGTCCCTTTAAACAGGGGGGACATGATTAAGAGGGTCGTATACGGGTAACGTAATTTGCAGAAAAGGGGAATAAAGAGGTGTTGCAATTCTTGCAATGCCACAACGGTAGGTTGTGGCTGTCTGTTTTCAATGGAAGAAAGGAAGAATAGAAGCTAGAAAAAATAGCAACATAATATAGCTACTTCCACCACCACTACAATGCCCAATAATATTTATATCCAGTAAAAATATTAATATTTATTATTAGCTCCCGGGTATAACATGGGAAGCTGGCAAACAAATGACGATGCTTCCCCTGCCGGCTACAGCTACCATTAAAAGCCTGCAAAAGTGGCATTTTGTGGCTGCAACCTCACTGCTTCCATCGTTATCTCCAAGATTTCGAGGGCCCTAGGCAAGACCTACTTTAGGGGTCCCTTTTCAAAATAAATGTTATTTCTAATTTTCTGCTAATTAAAGCCCCACAATGCCAAGCAATACTGAATAATCTGTTCAAAGTTGATATAAACAGATGTGAGATAGTGAGAGAAAGTTCACTTTCCCAAGTGGTACCCATAGTTAAATGCCCACATTGCCCATGCCTTATAACATCTCTGCCTGCTCCTCCAGCGTGCCTTGTCTTGCTGGCCACAACTCACACTCATTCCAAGGACTTGGATAGTAGCATCTGGGGAAATTAAAGCCCAAACAGCACTATCCTTGCAGTACTCTAATCATCTAGTCACTACCCATGTACTTATGCAATGACCCAGGCACTAACACATGCACTGCTACAATCCCCTGTGCACTACCCACACAGACCTCTAACCACCTATACAGTACTGATTCACTCCTGCAATTATCCAGGTAGTACCCATGCAGTCCAACCATCGCCCTGTCACTACCCATGCACTCCTCCAATCACCAAGCCAGCACCATGTACTTATCCAATCACTCTGCCAACATCCAAATCACCATGCACTCTCCTTGCAGCACTCTAATCATCCAGTCACTATTCATGTACTCATGCAATGACCCAGGCATTAACTCATGGCAAATACAGAGGAGGTCATGCTAATCACAGAGGTATCCCAATGCATAGTGTTCCCTAGTGTATTTAGGTGTTTTCACTGTATTCCAAGTGTCTTTTAGCATAGTATTGTCTCTAGGCCTGGTTAATCAGAGTCAGTTACCACCAGTACCCGTCAGCAAAAAGTTGGGGGCACAGGAGGACTTTCTGCTCCTCTGTTGGTTCTTTCTGCACATCTCTTGCTTCTTCCTGCAATTTTCTTTGTCTTTGTGGACTTCTGTTGCCTCTTTCTGCATTTGTCTTACTTCTTCCTGCGCTTTTCTTCCTCTTTCTTCACATGTCCTACCTTTGTAGCCATAGTTAGAATTTAGCATTTAAAAAACTTTGACATTCACTGAAATAACCATAGGTTTCAGGGACGTTAGAAATTAACCTTTAAAAAACCTTTGAAATTCACTGAAAAAAACATAGGTTTCAGGGACATTATAGTTAGAAATGAGCATTTAAAAACTCTTAGAAATTCACAGAAAAAAATAACAGGTTTCAGGGACGTTATAGTAAGTTGGACATTTCACTCGTACAAAACCAGAGAAATTCAGCCGTTATAGTTAGTACAGCTAACTATAACTCACGACCCCGCAATGCACTGCTGATGACGTCACATATTACTTAATTCATGACATGGTCAGTGACATCACTGATGACATCACTGATGACATCTCAAATGACATCACTGATGACATCATCCATGTGATAATCTGATGCACCTCCTCATACCCTAATATAACCTTTGATACACTCACTCTAAAATACAGACTACCATTTTCGAAACCATAGACATACCAATACCAGTTAGTATATACCCACTCGCTAATTCCTAGCTCTACACACACATCCACTCATTCACCCATACAGTCACTCATACATGCAGTCAACCATCAATACAGCATTATCATATGCACTTACATATCTATACAGAGACTCACACAACGCTACTCATCCATAGAGTTACTCAGAAACCTAGTCAGTCATGCAAAGAATCAATCACACTCCCATTTACTCACTTATACAGTTAAACACACACCACCTCACTTATTCAAACATATACTAACCCATACTTACACTCTTATACAATAACTAGTACAAGCACACACTGATCCATACAGCCACTCTCACAATCACTCACTCTCACATATACTCATTTATACACTCCAACACTCACATATACTGCATTTCACATATGCAGTTACTCACACATGTACCACTGAGGCATCCATTTACTCACCAACACACCCATACACATACTCACCCACCCATACAGCACTTCACAGATGCACGCTTGAATGCATACACCCAGTGAATCATCCACTCACATATCTATATACAGAGTCAAATACCCCCAGCCACCCACACAGACACTCAGGCACCTATACAGATACTCAGACAACCAATCAATAACCCATATAGATCCTCATTTAGCTACTCACCAACCCATGCAACCGCTTACACACCAGCTGACAAATTAAACTGTGTGAATGTCTGTATCAGTCACTAACCCATGCATTCAGTAAGACACATTTAATCACTTACTTATACACTCAGTCACGCACCAACTAAATCATCCATCCAGACACTTATACACCCACTCATTCTTTCATACACCTTGGCATATATATAAAACATATTTAAACTTTATAGAAACACAGTCACTAGATGGTGTAATCAGTGATGTCATCAGTGATGTCAGTTGAGACGTCATCAGTGATGTCATCAGTGATGTCACTGACCAGATCATGAATGATGTAATATGTGACGTTATCAGCAGGGCATTGCGGGGGCGCAAGTTATAGTTAGCTGAACTAACTATAACGGCCGAATTTCTCTGGTTTTGTACGAGTGAAATGTCCAACTAACTACAACGTCCTTGAAACCTGTGTTTTTTTCAGTGAATATATATATATAGCTAAAGGTATATATCTATTAATAGATAGATAGATAGATAGATAGATAGATAGATAGATAGATAGATAGATAGATAGATAGATAGATAGATAGATAGATAGATAGATAGATAGATAGATAGATAGATAGATAGATAGATAGATAGATAGATAGATAGATAGATAGATAGATAGATAGATAGATAGATAGATAGATAGATAGATAGATAGATAGATAGATAGATAGATAGATAGATAGATAGATAGATAGATAGATACAATCTACTGGCAGTCAACACTAGGTAGTTATAGTTAGGACCTTGTTTACTGCAAGGGTAAAGGAAAGCTATGTAAGGGGCAGCAGAAAGGCATCCTGTCCCCCTACGTCTAGAGAGGACTTGTCCAAGGGAATTGTACCAATTATTTTGATCTCTGGAATGCCTCCCATGAGGTGCTTTCAATCCCACCTCCTCTTGTTTAATTTGCTTGGTAAATTACTAGGCCTGTCATAAAGTTTTTGTGTGATCCCACTGGAGTTCCACAATATCATATTGGGAGAAGTAAAAATAGGGCCAAGGCTCAGCTACTAGTTGCCATTCTTCTGACATGGTTGAAGAATTGATGTGATGTGATTGAGTGGAGAACCAGAGGTAGCTCAGTTTGTCCTTGGTGCTTCGGAGGAAAAGGAAATCGGTTTGAGTTGTACTCACCAGAACTAAAATTATGTGAGCTGAAAGAGACTGGTGTGTTTATCTGCATTTAAGTCCAAGTTCAGGAATTCGATAATATATTTTATAAACTTTGCTGTGAATTGTCAGCAAGTGTACTCATGTTGGTAAACTTATTCTATTGTATGTTTACAGAGTGAAAGGCTGTTTGGAGATGTGTAGTTGTGTTACTATAGCTTCTGAGAGGTATGCATTACAATGTAGAGAGATGTAAGCAAGTTTGCAAATTGTGTTAAAAATTATGTTTTTCATCTGTATATATTTGGCAGTAAAGTAATTATAAAAGAAAGAATAAAATGATACAACTCTATGAACCTCATTAAATGTATATTTTAACACTATGAGCTGTTTGAGTGGTGAATTTGCTATTTATAGAGTGAACACTGGTGAGTGTTACCAAAGGTGTGACAAGATGATTGTATTACAGTAGAAACTGTGTTGGAAGCAGAGTTCATGGCATGTTGTAATTTTTTGCAAAAATGTGTAAATAGACCGGTTAACCCCTTCGGTGCTCATGACGGAATGGTTCCGTCATGACCCACGGTTGAGCTGTGCTCATGACGGAACCATTCCGTCATGACCACGCCCGCGCAAGATTCCGTCAGCACAGCGGCGGAATCTGCGCAGCATCGAAGGGGTTAAGGGTGTGGTATTTTTCAGGAGAAAGGAATAACAAGTTAATGGCGCATTAGATGTAAATATATGATCGTGCGTGAAAAATGTAGAACGGTTTAGAAAATATACTTCTGTATCACTCTTATCAATTATTGACCTGTATGTAAGTTCTATCTGTTTGTTCATTTGGAAATTTGACTCTGGGGAAATAATTCTCTGCTTACATAAGCAGCAAAGAAGAGTCTTGTTAACAAACACAGGATTATTGTGTTCTTCAACAATTACTACCTCTTGAAGCATAGTGTATTCAAGTTGGAAGGATGTGACCATGACTGACCAGTTGTGCTGTTCAGCTGCATGAGTTAACTCTGCACGAGTTAGGCTTTCTGAACTGCAATATATATTTATGGTGCTTTGCTGAAACTTTCTTGCCACCCAGCCTGCTGATATATACTTAAAGCTAAACACTGAACAAGAATTGCTACATGGATCAAAATCCATTAGGCAAATAAAGCAAAAAAAGGACATTGGCTCCTGTTGACAAGTGTTGAAAAAATTAAGTTATATAGGGGCATATCAGCAAGGGCCGGCTATAATTATCGCTCAGCGCTCTTAGCGTGCGGATAATTATCGCTGGCCAACTCTGAATTTTATCGCGGAGATAGCCTGCTACCAGCAACGCTTATCTCCAAAGCGATAAAAGTCAGAGCACAAGCTGCCAATTGTGAGATTATCGCCGGAAATACAGCGATAATCCCACAAGGTTTGGCGATAGCTTGCTGATAGGGACAGACATACTTAGCCATGATACCCACCTTACATAGGATATCATGGCTAAGTCAGAAAAATACCAGACGTAAAAAAGCAGCGTTAACCGTGGTTAGCGCTGCTTTTTTAAAAATCTCTAACAGGGTTAGCGATATCCTTGATAATAGGAGATCTAAGCGACATTTCTCCTATTATTTTACTCTGGAACGCCCCCTTTGCAACTCATTAGAGATTCAAGGGGACGCGTAGAGTAAAAGGGTGCTAATATGCAAATTTGCGTGTTAGAACCCTGTTGCTGATAGGGTGCTAGTTTTATCTCTACTTTTTTGGCTTTTAAAGCCAAAAAAGAAGAGATAAAGCCCTTGTTGATATGTCCCATAGTTTTTTCTTTTGTTTGTTTAATAGTTGTTCATAAAGTTGTTCATATAGTTGTAGTTCTGTACTGTAACTAAATTGTTTTGTTGTAATAAAAAGTTTAAAGTTACTTTTGATTCTTTTGCTTATTATATTGCAATATTCACCCAAACTCTCAGTTCCATCTTGAGGTACTGTAAATATTCTGCTGCATGTATATGTATCTCTATGGTAGTGTGCACATCTTTTCTTCTAGGGACTCTTAGTATTAGAGAAGGCAGCTATTTTTTTATGCAGCTATAATGACTTGTCATGCAACAATAGAGAAGTCAGTACCTGGAACTCCCTCCCCGCACACCTGCAAATGACCCAGGACCATCTCAACTTCAGGAAACACCTCAAAACCTGGCTCTTTGAACAGTAGCAGCACCCCCCCCCCTTTCTTCCCGTCCAGCGCCTTGAGACCCCCACGGGTGAGTAGCGCGCTCTATAAATGCTTGATTGGTTGATTGTTCAAGCTGTAGTATAGGTACCTCTGATAGAAGAGGAATGTGATTTGAGATGTCATCATCGATGTCATGACTGATGTCACTGACCATGCCATGAGTCATGTAATATTTGAGGGCATAAGCAGTGTATTGCAGAGGTGTAAATTATACGTCACTCAAGTAAGTATAACTGCTGAATTTCACTGGTTTTGTATGAGTGAAATATGAACCTAACAATAACATCCTTGTAACCTTTATTGTTTAGTGAATTTCTAGTTTTTATTTAACATCAAGTAAGATGCCCATCCCAATGCATGGTAGAGAGGATTAGAAACAAGGCTAGGCCTGGCATTGTGCTGCCCCTACCCTAGCTGGCTGCTCTGTTTCCCTCCTCCTTGCAATCCATTGTCCAAGTCCATGCTCCTGCTCCCTCATTACAGCTCTGTGTGGCTGTTGTTCTGCCACTTTCTTACCTGCCTGCCATGCATAGTTAGATTTATATTCCATCTGCCTGTGTTGTCTGAGTCCATGCACCATCCTCCTCCCTCCTACCCTGCATGGTCCGATATGCTGCCATTGCACTCCTATTAGGTTGATGTCCCTGCTCACATCTCCTACCCTCTGTTGCACTACATGGAGACCCAGCATCCTACAGTGCCCGTGTGGATCTGTGAGTGGAGGTGTGTCTGAGTGGGTCTATAAGTGAGTGCATGAGTGTCTGAGAGGGTCTGTGACTGGATGCATGAGTGTATGAGTAGGTCAGTGAGTTAGTGCATACGTGTCTGAGTGGGTGGGTGAGTAAGTGCATCAGTCTCTGTCTGGGTGTGTGAGTCAGTGCATGATTGAGTTTGAAGGTTTATGAGTGTGCGGATGAGTCTCTGAGTGGGTGAGTGAGAGTGTGAGTGACTATCTGAGTGGGTCTGTGAGTGGTTGTGTGAGTCTCTGAATAGGTCTGTGAGTGGGTGAGTGAGTATCTGAGTGGGCTAGTCAGAGGGTGCATGAGCCTATGAGTGGGTCTGTGAGTAAGTGTGTGAGTTTCTGACTGGGTCTCTGAATGAGTGGATGACTATCTGAATGGGTCTGTCAATTGGTGGTTGTATTTCAGTCAGCCCGTGATTGGGTGCATAAGTCTCCAATTGGGTCCGTAAGTGGGTGCATGAGTCTGTGAATAGGTGTGTGAGTCTCTCAGTGTATCTGTGAGTGGGTGCATGAGTGCTTGATAGATCTCTGAGTGGGTATATGAGTGTCTGTCAGTGGGTGTGTGAGCCTCTCAGTGGGTCTGTGAGTGGGTGCATGAGTGTGCAAGTTGGTCTGTGAGTGGGTGCATGAGTGTATGAGTGGGTCTGTCAGTGGGTGTGCGGTAAAATAGTAGGAAGACACAGTGGAATAGGCCCCCTTGCCAGCTCTCCCTGAGACGGTCATCCTTGTCCAGCCTGCCCACAGTCCGCTACCCTGTGCTGCCTTTGGTTCTGTGCCTCCTCTGCTCATTTTTCTGCCTCTTTTCGGATCACATCTGACCTCTATTTTCCTTCTTTACGCTCGTTCTGCCCATTATTTTTACTCTTTCTGCTCACTCCTGATCTTTATTCTGCTTCTTGCTGCTTGTTTGCAACCTCTAGTTTGCCTCTTGCTGCTCATTTCGTACCTCTTTTTTGCCTCTTTCTGCTCATTCTGCATGTTATTGTGCATCTTTCTGCTTGCTCATGTGTGTTATTATGCCTCTTTCTACTTGTTTCTGACCTTATTCTGAATCTTACTGCTGGTTTCTGACCTCAATTTTGCCTCTTTCTGCTAGTTTCTGACCTTTACTCAGCCTCTTTCTGCTCCCTTCTGCCTTTATTTGCCTCTTTCTGAGAGCTCTGGCCTTTATTCTGTCTGTTTATGCTTGTGTCTGACTTTATTTTGCCCCTTTCTGCTTATTTCTGACCTTTAATCTGCCTCTTTCTGACAGTTTCTGACCTTTATACTACCTCTTTTTGCTAATTTCTGACCTTTATTCTGCCTCCTGTTGCTCATTTCTCGTCTTTGTTGTGCATCTTTCTGCTTGCTTCTGACCTTTATTCTGCCACTTTCTGCTTGTTTCTCACCTTTATTCTGCCTCTTTCTGCTCATTGTTGACCTTTATTCTGCCTCTTTCTGCTCGTTTCTCTCCTTTATTCTGCCTCTTTCCCCTCATTTCTGAACTTTATTTTGCCTCTTTCTGTGGTGAGTTTCCTACCTTTAATTTGCCTCTTTCTACTTCTGAGGCCCACTGGAACCAGAGTATTTGATTTTGCCTGGTGGGAACTGTCACAGCTCATTGCAAGCAAATGCACAACAGTTATGTCCTAGGGATGGGCACTCCGGGACATAGCAGGAGCCGGCCCTGGGGGATGGTGGTCCCCAGGGCCATTATAGGCTCCAGGAACATTGCCACACGGTCTCTCCTCCTTTGATGATCTTCACTGGCTGGCCTCAGAGAAGCGGTGGTCCCAGAGGCTATATATGGCCCAGAACAGGGGGTATGTGTTACACCCCTCCCACTTCCACTTATTTTGTAGGCCTCAGGAGGTGGAAGTCCTTAGGGTGTGGGGGTCCACGTGAACCCCTTTAAATGTTTTTACTTTGTGCTGGGGAGTTGGTGGTCCCTGGGGCATCAAACAGCTCCAGGAGGGGGGCCCGTAAGGGCCCCCCTTCTTTTTAAAAATAAAGTTCCAGGTAGGTTAGGTCCTCAGGGTTTGCTTGAGTCCGTGGAGGGGGGTCTGTGTGGCCCCCCTCCATTATATTCATAAAGTCTCCTAATAAGACCCTAGGTGGTGGTCCTGTGCACCAACCTCCTGTTCTTGCTTAATGCCCGCATGCCTCTGGGACCTGGCCCAACCAGGGGCTATAGTGTAAACAAGCATTGGAGACCCTGCTTGTTTTTTTTTTCTCAATTTTGCAACATATTCATTTATCCACCCATTAATTTGTGGCAAAATTGTAAGAAAAAATATTATTAATCTACGGCGTGATCCCTGGGGGCCCCCACCACCACACCTAGTGGGTCAGGTTATTGTTACCCTGCCCTCATGTCTTTATTTTAAATATTTTTTAAGGGGCTTGGCTGAAGCTGAATTCCAAGATGGATGGGAACACTTTCAGGTTGCGTTGTTAGCAGTTAATCAGATTTCAGCTCAGAGACTGTTGGATCTGTGGAGGCTCCGCACCCCAAGATATAAAAATTTGGATTTTGCTTATTATCTGTAAAATTACTGAATGTATTGACACTAAACTACTCAAAGGCACTACTCTGAACCAAAATTAAGCTATCTGTTACATTTGGTGTAATTCCATTTAGTGGTTCGGGCTATAATCCTCTTCAAATCCTTATGGGAATTAACATGGGGAAAATGCATTTTGGGACCTCCGGTTTTCTCGGCCCCTACTTCACAGATCGCCCTGAAACTTAACAGGCTGCAGGTGATGTGAGCTTCAAATTTCATGCAGATTTATGAACCGGCACCAAGGATATAGGCAAGTCAAAAAAACACTTTTCCTATGAAAATTAGGTCCTAACGATAACTACCTACTGGTGACCACCAGTAGTTAAAAAACATGTACATATATGTGTGTATGTCACTAGGAAGAGGTCTTTCAACACATCCAGGTACTGCTTACTGATATAGATGGACAGCATACGTTGTGGAACTTCTTCTGTTGTCGATAATCGCTTCTCATATGTCACTACACGTTTTGCCATTTCTTAATCACTACCAAAATATACAATTTTCATCAGAAACCTTTGCATTTTGCATGTGTAAGTCAGTCTTATGTGTTTAATGATTTTGTACAAGGCCTACAGACATTTGCCAAAGAAAATGTATCTGTGTAAATTGGCAGCACAAGCCTTAAGAGAAAATCACACTCTTTAGGGAAATACCAGAACCTATACATTCATTTATGTCAAGTTATCATTCCAATTACAGAGATAAATGTTACTTATCAACATCTCGGTTCTGCTAAAAACAATCAAATTGCAAAAAAAAGGTCATTTTATAAAAGTTATTGTTAGGTGTACCTTGTGAACAGGTGCTTAAAATATATGTCTGCTTCGTCTCAGTTCAATAATATTCTCAGAATCTGAAGTCATGCTGGTAGCAGACCAAAGAGAAATAATGACTAAAGGTGTTTTAATGATGTTGAAATCCCAGGCCACCCTTTGAAGTCCTAGTTTTGAAATCCCTTAAGCCAATGTCATTATTTCTAAATAGTTTTTTCAGCATCATTGGCCTGGTTCAAATACAATCATCTATATTTTAATGTGTTGTCTATTATAATGACATTATTCACATCTAAACTACAGAATGAATAGAGCTGCAAATTGACTCTCATTTCTAGCATATAAAACGTGTCTTTGGAATTGACTCATTATCTATTGCTTCATAAATGCATGAGCTTAATCAAAATTCCAGTGAAAAGTAGTTCAGAAAGTAAATCAGAACTGCAAATCAGTTAATATTCGAAAATTAAACTTATAGCTAACAGCCTAGGTATGAAGAATGCATTTTAGATAATTTTCAGATTCTGTGTCCCATGGTGTAAATGCTTCAGCTCAATACAAAATGGCTTACAAACTTGCACTTCCCATAAAACAGGTACACTATATTGATATGGATTTTGCATTTATTTTGATTGCAAATGGTTTTATTGTTGTCACTGAACTTATGCAACAATGCGTGTGTATGAAGCACCGCAGTGTTCTTGTTTATGGTCACAAGGCAAGACTTAGGGGAGAGACATAAAGATAGGTAGAGCAACATTCAGATTTCAGTGTTTTGGCTATATCCTTTGATTTCTGAAAGAAATAGGAAATCAACAAGACAAAAGGAAATGAGACATTTCACTAACCATTCTTTCAAGAAGGTGGAGCAATTTCCATTGATAGCTACTCCTCAAAGTGATAGAACTTTCTCAAGATGTTGCTGGATTCTCAGCTCACTGATCTTAAATCAGAGCCTTAGAAAATAGTTTGAGACATGTCCCATATGCATACACCTGGGAATCTCAGAAATCCACATATTATCATTAGTTTCTGTCATCTTGACAAACACACAGGCAAGAAGCTTAAGTAGAATTCAGAGAACCTTTCAAATGGAAAGGATATCAAGATAACAAGGGTAGTTGAGAGAAGAAAAAAAAAAGAGAAACGCTTGTCAGAAATACATCATAGTGTTTTGATCGAGAACACCATTTGAGATAGATATTTGTAAAACAACATTAAGGAAGAGGAGAAAGGGAAAAGGAGCAATTTTGCGCATTGTTGGAGAGGATTGTACAAAACATTGAGGTACACATGCCTATTCAATTTTATTTTGCAGGCGGATGGGCACTGGAAAGAACGTAATATGTACATTAAGCAAGGAAAGATTACTCAAGAGATATTTTCAACATGTACTTTAAGAAAAAAGAAAACAATTTAATGGTAGGGATAGGCTAGAACTTTTATACATTTTTTGACAGCATATAATGCAACACCCATTGCTTTTAATGTAATAAATGGATGTAGTATTACAAACAACATTTGGAGTAGTTTCATGATCAAGCAAAAAACGTCTGGATTTTCGTGAAATTCAATGACCCAAACATTTCACTAAATTATTTCACATTCTTGCTAATATGTTTGTATGTCACAAATATGTGTGTTGACAACAAAGACAATAAATATGCTGGTAGTTAGATAGATTATGTCATTGAAATATTTGGAAAATGATGGCACGATTTAGCAGTTTGGCAGGCATTCCGCTGTCTGCCAGGGGAGTGCAGGTAGTAACATTTGCTACCCTGGTAGACTGGTGTCCATCATATTTGCTTGGTGGAAATCTCTTTGCCGTCAGAGGACTTCACCTCGGAAGGCATTGAAAATTTGCTGAATATTGAATATTTGCTGATCGGCTGCCATGTTTCATGTGGCCATACACTGCCAAAGTGGGAGTCTATTTCTGTAAAAAAAAAAATCATGACTATGAGCCTCTGGGAGATTTGTTCCAGAATGTGGAGGTCATTTTCCGTTTAGGTTTCGCCTACACAGCACTTGTGCAGTGCTTCTAAAATCTATTGTAGTAAATATATCTTAAAAGGGACTTACAGCCCACCTTCACTTCTTATCGGTTCTTGACATTTTAATTTTCTAAATTTCTATTGGTTGTAGGTGTTCTCTTTTCTGTTCTTCTGTATGTTTCTCTTATCAGTTTCCCATCTGCAAAGTACTGTGTTCATGTGATTTGATGGAACTTCTTTTAAGCATCTCAAGCAACGATCCGTAAAACAATATTAAACCTAACAAGAGCTACACTCCTGCTTTAAAGTTACAGCGCTGCTCTGCCGTGGGCTCAGTGTGCTGTTATCTTGGTAGAGGCTGTTGTTTGATGATTAGAGCAGACTCATACTCTTCCTCAGATGACTTTAACTCTGTGTTGAATGATTCCTTCTCCTACCATGGTACCTGCCAGCTGACTTACCCATTGCACACTTCTCCGCAGGTGAGCTTTAAACACCCCTACCTAATCTACTCCTAAAGTGCGTTATGACCCCTCCAACTTTAAGTAAATGTGTCATCCTCACTCCCACAAACCCCATTTATGCCCCCCAACCCAATTTTATGCAGTCAGCAAACATTGTTGAAACAAAACAGCAGGCAAAATTAATAATTTTTAGAATTGACTTTTGGCATTAGTGTGGTCCGTCATTCAGGAAAGTGCAATTGAATGCATTTACTCCCACTAGCTTGCAAACATTTAACTGTGTTCATGCTAGAGCCTTAAGGGGTATCCCTCAGCTTGTGCTCATCTAGACACTGTCACCCTCCCAAAATTCGAAATGCTTTCCACAGACTACAGTGGGGAACATCTGTTTTCCAAATCTCATGCAACCTCTAACACTTCTAAAAAATGATTAATCTATTTACTTTAATCAGATTGTCTGCCACAAATGCTTGATTTCACCTTCTGTGAGTGTAGTAAATTTAGGCGGACCACCCCACTGTAGTTTACTGCAGTCACAGTATTTCATACATGCCAACATTTTAGAGCATGCTTCCGGGAAATAAAAAAAATAGTAGATAAAATGTATTTTCCCCATTGGCTTAGCTTGATAATTGATTGGACTCCGATTACAGATGTAAGGATTATCGGTCTTTCTCAGCTTGACTGCCACGGTGTCTGCTCTGATAGGGTGATTAACCCAAGGGGAAAAGGCATAATTATGCTTGAAGTGTATCTGAGCTATTTTGTTTATGAAGTTTTATAAAGAGCATGTCACATCAATGCCAACAATAATGCTTTACAAGGAAGAAGCCATACATACAATCATTTTAAAACAAAATGTGTTAGGGTCAACTTGTATTAAAAATAAGATGGTAGATTCAATATGTTACAGAGTGCGTGCACAATTTGTTATTCATGTACCAAAAGTCAATAACAATTTTGCTATTAAAAAAGCAGGTAGAAGAAAAGGAATCATGGAATATACATTGAACATCTTAAATCATATCCTAGCTGAAGGTCATTATTCAGGGCCACTAGAATAAAGCAGCAGGAGAGGACCAAATTTAGCAACAGGTTTGACTTAATAAGGTGGCACGAAAACGCAAACTATTTTGTGTAATGCAGCACATTTCAGTTCTTGAAAGAGCACAGTTTTGGTGGCATCTGTAGATTATTGGCATGTGTTTAGAGAACTTTCAATATATGTGCATTTGTAGTTGACATTTTGTATTTTTTATATCTTTCACTAGTTTCAGAGTAATGTCGTAAATGGTAATCAATCCAGACTTTCAGTGTGATGCAGCTTTTCTGTGGTGTTTATTGGAACCAGGTCAGTGTAACTTTGAGGCAGAATAGGAGGGGATCTATTATTGAGAGCACATGATCCATGAATGTATTGGGATTTTGGGAAGGCTGTGAAGGTCAGTCCAAAATATTGTATTCCACATTCGTCAAATAGTAAGTCGACACGCGGATGTTTCTTAAGCATTTTCAGTTCGTCTTGGTAGTTACATTGTACATGTTTTAAACTACTTTTTATATTGCTTTTCCATGCATGCCTCTTCATCATTTAAAAGTAACATAGGCAAAACCTAATGCATTTACCAATGCTTGTTTCTCTTTGGGACCACCAGACTTTCCCTGGCGGTCGCAAAGAGGAAAACATAGTGCATCATACCATCTGTTTGAACAGGGCAGACATCTTATGTGCTTACACCAACGGCCCCAAGTCCACCAGGCCATTGATGTAACATTTCCATTGCCGGAGTCAGTGGGGGCACTGCCAAGCAGAAACATGATAATATGCATGTTGGACTTGGTCCTTTTTGCAGGGCACTCCCAGAACCTTTTTGCCTTCCTCTGGTATTTTTTCTGACCTGTTGCTGGTGGTTTTAGGACTCTGGCCACTTTATCACTGATGTTCAGTGCTAAAGTGCAAGTGCTTCCTATGCAAAACTTGGTGAGATTGGTCTACACCTGTTTGACATATTTAATTTACCTATCAGTCCCTTGTAAAGTGGTATCTCATATACCCAGGGCCAGTAAATTACATGCTACTGATGGGCTTGCAGTGTGCTTGCGCCACCCACCAAAGTAGCCTTTTAAACTTTTCTCAGGCCGCTGCCACTGCAGGGCTTGCATGCACAGTTTACTGCCGCTGTGACGTAGCACATACAGTGGTTGCCGCGTCTGTGACTCCCCTTTTACTACCTATCAGTCACACCTAAGGTAGGCCCTAGCGAGTCCTATGGGCAGGGTGCGGTGTAGGAAAAAAGGATAGAACATGTGCCTTAACTTTGTGGCATATCCTGGCAGTCACAAACAGCCTATTTGGTTTCTCTCTGCTGTGAGGCTGCCCTCTCATAGGAATTCATTGGGGATTCCCTGATATGTGCTTAAGTGGTAATTCCTATGCTAAAACGAACAGTGGTCCCATACAAGTTGGATAAGTACAATATCACAATTTAGTAATCAAAAATTGGAATTGTATTGATGTGACAGGGTAAAGGGAAATCAGCCTATTTCCTTACCACAAGCAAGTGACTTAAAAAGTGACTTTTCAATTTGTGAAGATACAGGTAAGCAGAAATCCACAATCAGAGTTACATCTCATACTCCACAGTAGGATACAAATATAGTATAGAGTTGAAGATGTATGTGTCAACGACGTTTCAATCCCAATTGAGGTATAGGGATCTCATCAGACTAAGCGGTAAAACAAGTGCCTGGGAAGATGGCTGGATAAGAGTAAAAGATGGGGAAGGGTTGGAGAAAAAGGGGAAGCAAAAGGGTTAAGGGAGAAGCAGATAAAGAGAGTTTAGCATGGGTACATGGTCAAGAGGATTCATATCTGGCTATCGCGATATGGGGTACCAAAAATTAGGGATTGGCAGATGACCCCAGATAGGTCTCAATCGCGAAACGTATGTCGATATTATTTAATAAGTGCGAGGAAAGGAGGAGTGAGCATAAAGGGTGCCGGCTGGATGGTGTGGCCTGATTAAAGAACATAAGAAAGGATGGCAGGCACAAGTGGTACAAACAGTAGTGTATGGATAGCGCAAGTGATTCCGGATAAGGGCATGCATGCAGGCAATATGGATGATTAGGGGAAGGTTGGTGAAGTGAACCCGTCCGGAGAGAGCTTGGGAATAGCTATGTAGCTAAGTCCAGGCAGGAGCCGTGAAGATAGCCGGAAACACAGTGGAAGCTTAATGTGATTCACGGAGTATAGCTGCATGTAAAGTTACGCAAGTGAGTCGATCATGCGGGCAATGCAAGGGTCGGTGAGTGTGGCTCGGTGCGCTAATTATGCTTAGCAGAGGATGTAGAGGTAGGACATGAAAAGGAGGACTTACTGATGGGGTAGGCAACAAGGGCCTCGGAACCCCCGGAAAACAAGGGCAGCGGTAGGGTGGGCAGCCTGGGGATGAAGGGACAAGTGTTAATGGCAATGCGTAGGCTACAATTATGGAAGTAATGAGGTAGCGTGGTATGAAGCTTATCGGAGATGAAAGTTTTCAATTCTGCATTGGTAGAGGAATAAGGGACGTTCCCAGCCGGGAACAACCAAAATGGAGCAATAGCGTGTACGGGCCTGAAATAGAAAGGGAAGGGTTATGTAACGGGAGACCGTTGACGCTCAAATATAGAAAATGCACTCATCCATTGAGTGCGCTTACCTGATAAGGCGCCGTGTCAAGAATGGGAGGCAGCAGCAAGCGGGGAAATCAAGGTAGTACTGCCACGGTAGAGGAACGGCTAATGCCTGCAATCCAAACACCTCAGAGGTTGCGAGTGCTACACGAACCTAGGGGCACTGTATTTAAAGGGTGGCCGGATATGACGTAATCTACATGCGCAGTTCAACCTGAGTACAAGGAAGAAACGGGTGGCCATATTGGAAGGGAGTAGTGTGTAAGGGTGGTAGATGGTCCCAGGTGATGGAAGGGTATATTGAACCACAGTGCAGGGCGCGCATCAGCAAGGACCAAAGGGAATGGAATATAGAGGCAACTGGAGGTGAGCATACTAGTGATATAGAGTAAAACCGGTGAATTAGGAAGGGGGAGAATACTGAGAGCAGTTAAATAACGAGAATGGAGTAATATATGGTTGGAAAAGGAGTAATGATACAAATGGTTAAGACATTAAAGATATGAGAATATGGCAAGATAAGGAAAACGGAAAAGGAGATAGATGGTTTAAGGCTTACTAGTCATAAATAGTCTAATGCTAGAGAACAAGTGAGTGTACAGGGATTAATATAATACAAAAAGAACAATCCACAGGTGCATAGATATTTAAGTTATGCAGAAGTTAGATAATGGCTCAATTAGAGAGTAACAGGATTGAGCACAACACCAATTCAAAAGGACAAGAATTGAAAACTTTCATCTCCAGTAAGCTTCATTCCACGCTACCTCATTCCTTCCGTAATTCTAGCCCACGCATTGCCATTAACACTTGTCCCTTCATCTGCAGGCTGCCCGCCCTACCGCTGCCCTTATTTTCCGGTGTTACCTAGGCCCTTGTCGCCTACCCTATCAGTAAGTCCTCCTTTTCATGTCCTACCTCTACAGCCCCTACTAAGCATAATTAGTAAGGGTGGGCGTAGTTCGCGAAGTAGCACTTCGCGAAGCTACGCAAAGTGAAGTTCGCACTACGCGAGCTACGCGTAGCACTTCGCGAACTGCGAAGTAACATGTTCGCACTGTGCAAGATGTTGTTTTCAATGATTGCACAGTGCGGACAAGCAACCGGCACTGTGCAATCATTGAAAATGGCATCTTGCACAGTGCGAGCTGTAGTTTTCTGCTGCTCGAGTAGATTTTTACTCGAGCTGCAGCTTTCTCAACGCGAACTGGTAGTTTCTCATCGCGAGCGGTCGCGAGCATACGCGACCCCTCGCAATGAGAAACCTGACCTTCTCGCGTTGGGAATCTCGCCGGGAGGTTTATTTTCCATGCTCGCGATCGCGAACAAGGAAAAAGTCTCGCCAGGATGTCATTTTGCTTGCTCGCGGTCGCCAACGTGACGTTGAGGACCGCGAGCAAGCAAAAAATGACCGCAGCACTACGCAACACTACGCTACGCGTGTTCGCACTGTGCTACGTGCAGTTCGCGTAGCGCGAAGTAGCGCGAACTTCGCAAACTACGCGAGCGTAGCGTAGTGCTTCGCCCAGGCCTAATAATTAGCGCACCGAGCCACTTTCACCGACCCTCGCATTGCTCACATGATCGACTCACTTGCATAAATTTACACGCTGCTATACTCCGTGAATCTCATTAAGCTTCCACTGTATTTCCGGCAATTTTCATGGCTCCTGCCTGGACTTAGCTACATAGCTATTCCCAAGCTTTCTTCGGATGGGTTCACTTTACCAACCTTCCCGTAATCATCCATATTGCCCACAAGCATGCCCTTATCTGGAATCACTTGCGCTATCCACACACTACTGTTTGTACCACTTGCATCTGCCATCCTTTCTTACGTACTTTAATCAGGCCACACCATCCAACACGCACCCTTTATGCTCACTCTTCCTTGCCTCGCGCTTATTACATAATATCGGCATACGTTTTGCGATTGAGACCTATCTGGGGTCATCTGCCAATCCCTAATTTTGGACACACCATAATGCGATAGCCAGATATTAATCATCTTAACCATGTACCCTTGCTATACTACTCTTTATCTGCTTCTCCCTTAACCCTTTTGCTTCCCCTTTTTCTCCAATCCTGCCCCATCCCCTTCCTTTCTTTTACTCTTATCCAGTCAACTTCTCAGGCACTTGTTTTACCGCTTAGTCCTGATGAGATCCCTTTACCTCAATTGGGATTGAAACATCGTTGACACATACATTTTCAACTCTATATTCTATTTGATTCCTACTCTGGAGTATGAGATGTTACTCTTATTGTGGCTTTCTGCTTACCTGCATCTTCACAAATTGAAAAGTCACTTTTTAAGTCACTTGCCTGTGGTAAGGAAATTGGCTGATTCCCCTTTACCCTGTCATGTCCTGCTCACTCACCTTTTTTGTATATTATCCTTGCGTTTAACTCAATTGTTAATTAAAACCGTAATTGTAATTCCAATTTTTGATTATTAAATTGTGATACTGTACTTATCCAACTTGTAAGGGACCACTGTTCACTTTAGCATACGTCCACCCTTGGTCCCCTCAGACTTTTAGGGTCTCCTTGTTCCTTCTTTGAACTCAGTGGTAATTCCTTACATGAGAGGAGTAGCGTGATCAAATTTGGTATGTTTGGAATAGTGGTGAGAAATGCTGTGTAATGGTGATCGCAGAATTATTATCACTATTTTCTAAATGCCACTTTTAGAAGTAGGCATTTTTGTGTGCTATGTGTCTTTGTGCCTGCCTGCTGTGTATTGACTGGCTGGCCCTGGAGTGACAAGGGCTGGGGAGATGCAGTGGCTCCAGAGAGTCTAGCTGAGTCAGCGCTATGCTGAACAGGCCTGATCTGCATTTAGAGTGGTGGGGGGAGTAGCACCTGAACCTGAATAGGGCTGTGCCTGCCTTCCACAATGATGGTTCTGCGCCCCTGTGGTGTGTCTGGGGCCAGGTTCTACACTGACAATGGAGGTTGTGGTGCACTTTAAAAGAGCTGAAAGGACTGCCCTCTGCTACAGGGCCCTGCATGCTGGCCTGCCTGTGCCCTTTGCCTCTGCCCCTGTGCTGGGGGAAATTATAGTGCTGGTAAGCGCTTTTTCAATCCTGCTGCCCAAAGAGTGGGCTTAGGCAGAGCTGACTGAAAGCGGAGCGCTTCGTTGGTTTGCACTCAAGAGCACTGTGGCCTGCCTTCCACTTTTATTGGAAGAAGTTGCCTCTTTCTTCGAGCGTGGCTTCCAAACCCCCAAGTGGGTTGCTGTAGCAACAAGGGAGCCATGAGAGGAGCCACCAGAAGCCAGAAGAGGAAACAGGAAGTCAGGCAAAGGACGCCTGGCTATGAGCGGGGCTCCCGTAAGGAAGGGAAGTTCCCTGCTTGTCTTCTGGTCCTGCTGTGTGCGGGACCGGTGGTGAGAGTAAGACGGAGCCTTGTGGGCTCACCGGGCAGCCAGAAGAAGGACAGGGACCTCCATACTTGGGGTGGCAGTCCACCATCTGCCTCAATACAACTTTGAAAGTCATTGCACGGTGAACCACTGGCTGCAACAGGAAACAGTTGTTCCCTGGCGGTGGTGCATTGGAGTCACAATGTAAGATGCTCAGCAGGACTGGCGAAGAACCGCTGAGCATATTACGAGTCCTGCTACCGCCAGCCATTTCATGGAAACGGCTCCTGTTCGCGTTTGTACATGGTCACTACAGGAGGCTGCTGTGGTAAACCCTCTGTTGCGACTCCTTTGCTTTAGGAAAACGTTTATTGCAGCTTCAAGGTGGGGTGAAAAGAAACAGTCTTCTTAGTCTGTCGAAGTCCGCTCATCTGCTTACCCGAGGACGGTAATTGAACTATTGGGAGTGGCTCGAGCGGCAAGACGCTGCTGCAGGAGCAGGTGCTACTGCTCTGGGAACGCTATTGCTCGGGAAACGCTATTACCAAACTGACAGAGATTTGAACTCTTCGGATTCATACACAGGTACAAAATGCACTTTTGTGATCCAGCCAGCAGCAGAGAAAAAGCCTAAAATTGGTAAGGTTAACCTACTTTGCATAATATTAAAATGTGCTGTGAACCAAATGAGTGGAATTTGGTCCAGTGATCTTGTCACATCCGGCGCTGACCCCCTGTTTGTGAAGCCCGAGCGGTGGAACAGAGCTTCTCGCCAGGCTATGGCTGGGAGCTGTGGGTGCTGCCTGTGATGTTAGGCCCTAGGCCCGCATGCTGGGTATAATGATGGACACCAGACACATAGTTGGGGTAGTGGGTAATGGCCACGAGCATGTGCACTCGGCCTTTTTATTGACCTCGTCACCTGACCCAGTGACGTAGGTGGTGGGTGGGTGTACAGTGTAATACATACAGTTGGAACACTAGAACGTGTCCATGCTCGGACACTACATTCCTCCCAATCTTTAATGAAAAAACCCAAAGTCAAAATTCAACCTGTGAGATATACACATATACAATACAGTGACCAAACTTCTGCAGAGTCTCTTAAACCTCAGCTGCTTGGAGTCACAGACGATGTCCTTTCCGCCGTGGAGACCAACAGTTCGCTGTGGCACCAGCCATGGGGGCTCGATGGATCCAGTCTGTTGACGGCTCTGCCTTGAAGTTGTCCTCACAGTCTTTTCTTCAACTTGCTTCCGTGGCGACAAACGCAGTCAGAATTCTTGTGGTTCACCGCTAGATGTTGCCGTTCGTCTTTCAGTCCTGTCCTCTTCCTCGTTGGTGGCGTGTGTTCTGTTTTGGCAAAAGATGGAGTGGTTGCAGGACACCCCTCTCACCATGATGCCCCTCTCGCAGGTGTTCCCCTGCCACGGGATATCCGTTGAGGCCCTCTCTCTCGGACTTGTCCTGGGCTGGGTGTACGGTATCGTGTTGCTCGCATGCCGATCAGTGTGGGTGCAGAGGAGACGACACGTCTCACCTCAGATTCCGCAGTCAGACCTGGAGGGTAGCTATCGGCTCCTGTCTTCGCGCGCGATGTCTTCATCCTCCTGGGACCTTTGCTGGAGGGCGGCTGATGACCATCTCTCATTGCGGGGATGCTCTCTAACTGACATCAGTGAGGCCTTTGCCCCTGAGTCACCTGGCTGGCGTCGTCCAGTGACCGTGTGACCCCAAAGGTGGATGTTCCGAACGGTCCGGCTGGCTAACCTCTGCAGCACCCAGGTGTGCTGAAAGCACCGCCAAGCAGATGGTCTTTCTCTCTGTGCCACGGATGTTCTCAGGACTTGCTCTCCATGTTCTGGCACTTGTCGCCTTCCTTATCTTCGAGGAGTGAGTAGTCTTGCCACACTCCTCTCTCCTTCCTCGGTTCTAATCTCCGTGAGGGTGTCGAGTCACTCTGACTTCTCCTACCACTCTTAACAGTGGCCAACGTGCCACGGATCTATTTCCTTCTTCTCCTCTTGCAGTGGCACCTGTGCCACTCCGATCTCTTCTTCCTTCTTTCCTTGCAGTGGCAAACGTGCCACTCCGATCTCTTCTTTCTCCTTTTCTTGTAGTGGCAAACGTGCCACTCCAATCTCTTCTTTCTTCTTTGGCTTGTGGTGGCAAACGTGCCACTCTGCTCTCTTCATCCCTTTGCTTCACGACCTACTCTGGACCGTTTCTGTTCTCCTTTTGGTCTGGCCAGGCTTCTCCATGCAGCGCGCGCACTCTGCACATGTTCCCCCTGGTCTTGTCCTCGTCCGAGGACACTCTCTCCATCTTCCTCAGCATTCCGAGTTAGGGTCGTGACCTTCTCTTCGTCTTCTCCTTTTTACCAGCTACTTTGGTTGTTGAAGTTCGTGGGGCCATACTCTTGGTCCTCTTCGTTCTTCTCCTTTTCACCAGTTACTTTGGTTGTTGAAGTTCGTGGGGCCATACTTTTGGTCCTCTTCGTTCTTGAGCTTCGTGGACCACTTGACGGTCCACCCTGCCTGTCACTGGCAGGATACCTTCGGTCTTTCGTCAGACCTCTTGTTCCGTAGTTTCACTGACCCGTGCGTCGATCACCTCCTTTTGCCCCCTGGCGGGTTGGCTTCTGTGGTGCGACCATGTGGCTGGTCAGCTTCACGAGTGGCGTCACGTCGTGTGACTCCCTGTGTCTTCTGACTTGTCGGGCGCCGGTGCGTGCTTCTCTTCGTACCGTCTTGGTATATCTTCAGTGTAGCTTTGCTCCTTGCGCCGTGATCTCTTGATGTGGTGGCTTCTTGCTGCCACTGGGTGTGCCTCTGCATCCTTGCCCTTCAGTGTCGTTGGATACGTGCTGCGCACATCTTCTTCCGTGTAGTTCCTCTCTGGTAGGCGCTGCTGTGTACTTTCCGCTTCCGGGGTACATCTGCGCTGAGTCCTTTGGCTCTCTCGAGGGGTCACTCCACTTGATGCGGCGACAGCGCAGTCCTTGCTGGGGTGGATGTGGCTTGACCCTTTTCTTCTTCCTTGTCCTGCAGGTTCCTGTCGCTGTATCCCGTTCCCTGCTGGTTACTTGCTTCCTGCGCTTCTGTCGCGTTCCTGCGCTTCTGGCGTGGTCCTGCACCGAACCTCTTCAGTGATTTTTCGCCTCCGTCGCCTAGCCGCGTTCCAGTGCGCTCACCATAGCGCATCAGTCTGACCTTGCGGTACATGCCTTGCTGCCTCTTCTCTACCCTTTCTATTCTTGTCTCCTGCAGCTGGTGCACTACAGCCCTCCGGCCACTAGATGGCAGTGCAGGGAATGCTTTTCCCTTCTCTCAGCAGCAACCTTCTTTGCTGCCAGAACTTTCTGCTGTGTTGTCTTCTCTCTCTCCAGGCCTCACTCGGGCCATGGAGGGGAGCCGGAGCCACAGCAGAACACTTGGAAGCAGGACACGGGGCTAGACAGCAGGTAAGTCTCTTTTGCATGTTCATGCTGTGTGTGGGGGACTTTTGTTGCTGTGGGTGAGTGTCCAGTCACTGGGGCGCATGTAGTTTGTCGTGGGCTTAGCAGCCCTCTTCCCTACTCCGGTTCACTGTGGAGACCGCCTGGGGACACTTGTTTAATTTCGCTGCAATGCGACTCTGATTTACCGCCTGCCACTGCTGATTGTCCTTTATTCTTCCCAGCGCCTGTCTCATCATCCGTTTACACGGCCACGGGCCGTCCGCTGTCTCCGCTTCGCTCACCCCGCCCACGGCCGCCTCACACAGCCCACCTGCTGCACGGGGAGCGGGCGGAGGAGGTGGGATCGCTGTGCAATGCTGCGGGTGGGCTCCGCTCTCCAGCGGTGAGCCGCTTTTCAGTCACATCTCTCCCGTACCTCGTCACGGGGCTCACCTTCTGCCCGGCTGGGCTTCCTCTAACGCGGGTGGGCTCCGCTTGGTTCCCTCATGTACGGGGTCACGGCGGCAAACTCGGGGTGGGCACCTGACTTCCTCTTCACTCTGGGCAGCTTGCGCGCCCGCAGGCCTTCGCGGTGGTGCTGGGTGGGCTCCCGATCACCGCTCACGCCCGGGCTCTCTCAAAGGCGCAGGTCGCGGATGCCGGTAGGCCAACGCCACCATTGCGGGTAGGCTCCGCTGCGAGAATCGCCGTTATCCCTCCGGCGCTGCTGGTCCTGTTGGTGCGGGGTGGGCTCCCGGTCGCCACCGGATACGCTGCGGGCACTGCCTCGCCCCGCAGGCATCTCGGCGCATCGCGCCTTCATGCACCGGGGGGTGTCCCCACTGGGGGCAGTCCTCTCCCCCTCTTTGTTTTCTGTGTCCCGTAGCGCAGATCGGGGGTTGCACATGCGGGTAGAAGTACCCGCCTCGTCGCCAGTGTGATGTTGGGCCCTAGGCCCGCATGCTGGTTATAATGATGGATACCAGACACATAGTTGGGGTAGTGGGTAATGGGCACGAGCACGTGCGCTCGGCCTTTTTATTGACCTCGTCACCTGACCCAGTGACGTAGGTGGTGGGTGGATGTACAGTGTAATACATACAGTTGGAACACTAGAACGTGTCCATGCTCAGACACTACACTGCCAAGGTCACACTAATTACAGGCGGTTGTCACATTTTCGCCGCATATGGATATATAGGCTGAGATGGGCTCGCGATCCCGCAGTTACATGCCTTCACTCCTGAAATTCCCTTCTGGGTCATGCGCGAAATGGCTAAGTAGCACTGGTTATCAAAGTTATCAAGCTTTAAGGGTTGCCGGCTGCCTTCTGGACTATAGAGCTCGAACTGTGAGGGGGCCCACGACTACCAGCCTTCAGAGTGGCTTCCTGCCGCCAGTGTCATCACCAATGCCCTCTGACCAGCTCCAGCGCCTTGTGGTCTTGAAAACGTCCTGTGTGTATGACCTTCCAGCCAGGTTTGTCTCCCTGTACTGACTTGTTTCCATCACCCGCTGCTAATCCGCTCCTCACGACTATCATAGAAGCTGACTCTAGCTGGCGTGACCCAGGGACCTGAAGCCCAGCTGTGTGACTGACTGTTGGCGATTGCTCACTGTTTATTTATCTTGTTTTTTAATACAGCCTATCTACTGCATTTAATATTTTTTTGTCTATTTAACATTAACATTTAACATTGTTTGAGGGGCCACTTCCGATCCTAGCGGGAATGGTCAAAAAGAAGCATTTCGGGGGGCAACAAAATCCCCAAAAGCGACCCGGCCGTCTTCCTCAATCTTGAATTACATTACGGGCGCAATGGGGCATTGGAACCACAAATTACTAGTGTTGAAGAATTCTTAACCAACTGCGCCAATAACATTCCTGGTAGTAACTTCGTCAGTATATTTAGTCCCTGTTGCCCGCATTGTAACTCTTCCTGGTGCCCCTGGTAGCCCATTATCAAGTCCCCCTGACAAGCACACATTGAAATCACCACCCATTGTAATAACAAACACCCAACCTCCGAGAAAACGTTTTAAAACTCCTTCCACCACTAATCCTCAGGCTTCTTCCTTTTTACTCGGGGCGGGGGTGGGGGGGGACGTTCAAAGAAAGCATCATCTGCAAGGGAAACCTAAACACCTTGGCTATCAAACCCCCTAAATTATCAGTTGCCAACAGCACCCATAATATGCTGCTCCAATTGCTTCACTACAGACCTTTACTCTCACACTTACAACGGCACTTGGCTCTTTAACAGAGCAACTAAAAGGTTTCGAGAGAAATGTCCTATCCCGTCTAGATAAGCTGGGAATGACTCTGCCAAAATCAGCCTGTTCCCCAACTTGTAGGGAACCTCCAGTTCCGATTCCACATGCCCACTCGTTGGAATCTGCACAAACCCCTCATGGTATTTACTATCCACCCACAGTTTTGCCAAGGGCTGACGACACGAGTAATGCTCTGTGCCTTTTCCAAAAGGTTGCAATCGCCTTCTTCCAATTGCCAAGGAGAGGGCGGGTTCTAGAAATAAACCTTTTGCGACCAGTATTCATCCTGTTCCACTGCCTATGCCACCCCAAGCAGGTTCCAGAAATTCTTCATTTATACCACCCACTGACCAGTGGCAGCTCGCAGAGAGAGTGCTGCTGACGGTGGGCAGGGAGGGGCAGGTTGGGAGAGTGGTGGACTCCTACATACGGCAGAAGGGAGTAAACTGAGTAAATAAATAAATGAAACAATTTAAGTTGCTCGCGCTGCATCTCCAACTCGGCGATGCAGCTCGCACAAGGTAAATAGTGGTATTTATTTATTTACTTTATTTACTCCGTTCCACCGTATGCCAGAGTACACTACCGCCCCACCCTGCCCCTCCCCCACCTCGTCTCACCACCCTGCAGCACCACATCTACGAGCCGCCACTGCCACTGACTTGCAATTCCCCATCTATTCAAAGTATGCTACTTCAGAGCCACCACCCGTCTTCCCTACATCCAAAATGTATTGCCTGGAGCTTTTGCCAGCAGCTACTCCCTACGTGATAATTCTAGTCAACGTTTCTTGCTTAGTATCTGAATCCTGGGAGACCCTCCGGAATTAATCCTTGAACTGGCTTAACACAAGGGTAGGCTTTGGTAATGCACTCTTTGCTGACTTAAAAATGATTAGGAGATTCAAGTGGGTGGGATCAGGTTGCAAAACTCTGGAGGTAGAGTGTGTGGTGCTCTCATTTACATCTCCTAACTTAGTAAAGTTAACATTAGAGAGAGCTAGTTTGCCATCTCTTACGACTAAGCATATTGTTGTTTTACCTCTTGGTTTTTTCTATCAGCCACCAGTTCCTTCCTCTCTAGAAGTCCTGCCACAACACCAGATGCCCTTTCCTGCGTTACAATTTCCCTTGATAAATATTTCCAACAGATTCAACCCCCTCTCCACCCTATGTGGTGTAGATTGACTTAGGGATTCTAACCGGCCCTGCGGTGACGAACCGTGTAAACTTACCACACCTCTAGAATGTGCAGAGAGCTCTAGCCTGGACTCTGAGGAGATCCAAAAGTTCCACAAGCTGTGTCCTCCTCGGGCACAACATCTCAACACTGTTGTTTCCCCCACTATACTGACATCACCACACACTGTCACTGAGACTCCCATGGAAGCCAAAACGGTTTTATATTGGAATGTTGCTGGCCTACGCAATAAAAGCGTCATGAGGGAGTGGCTCGATTTTATTACCAAATTTCATATTTTATGTTTCCAGGAAGCTTGGTCTGTGAATCCAGTACTCTTAAATGGTTTTAGAACATATCACTGCCCGGTAATTCATCCTAATAGCGGACGTCCTAAAGGGGGCCTGTCTATTTATGAATCAAATTTACAGTCTCCCTTGAATACAACTGTAATTGCTACCAGTTCATTTGACCATAATGTCACTTTACAAATGTCTGCACACTCTTTCATTGCTATTGTGAATTTCTATAGCAATGCCTGAGGCCAGGAAATTACTGCTGTTCTCAATTGTTTGGACCATGACTTAGAAATAGCCTTCCCAGCCAACTGTAAGAACTCCCTAATCCTCTGGGGCAGCGATTTTAATTTACGTGCATGCCCGCATTCCTCTAACAAGATTTGTGGCATGACGTCCCCAGATAATAGTGGTATTACCCATTTTTCCCACACAGCTTACGGGGATTGTTCAAATGACATGCTTTGTAAGCATAACCTGTCTTTCTGCAACAAGCTTACTAGCCCATGGTTCCAGTGCGCTGCACCTATAACGGCAGAGGTGAGAACAGCGTGAAACATTTCTTACTGTTCTACCACCACCACTTTAATTTAGTACAAGAATTTACATTACACGACACTGCCATCAGCGACCACTTTCCTCAAAGTGTTACACTGAATATTAATCTCCTGGTCCAGAGGGGAGATGCACATAGAGCCAGAACTCTGAAGAATATTGATATCTCCCGCCGCAATGGGTATGCTCTAGGATGGTCTCTGGTGGATTCGTCTAACTTCCTAGCAACATTATTTCAAGAAAACAGGGAGGCTTTTGAACCATGTCTTAACGAAAACACCGAGGCTGATGAGTTTATCCAAGCATTTAACCTTATGAAAGAGGGCATCTGCGAAGGGCTCTATGTCCTGCACAATAATACTAGGACACCCCATCCTGGCTGGTTTGATGCGACATGCTCCAGAACACATACAATGCTAAAACGTGCCTTAGCTAGAAAACCGCGCCAGGTCCTGGAGGTACGGGAATGCAGAAAGGCATATAACGGCCATTAAGAAGAGGAAAAAATCCTTAAAGGAATGTGAGTGCCTACCAGGACATAATAGAGGAATTGGTAACATCGAGTCTAATTTCCCCACAAATTCCTTATTTTGCCCGGCACTTACACCCTCTGCGTGGAGGCTAAGACCCCCACCATGTCCCAGTGGATCTCATAATTGCAATGATGCCATTAACTGACGATACCTGACCCAATCATAATATGGAGGCAACTCCTAATCAGGACCTAAATCAGATTTAAGATTATGTATGTATTTCCTCAGCGGCATTCTGATCATTCTGGTGCGTTTTACATATCAATGTCTTGTGGCTTTCATTCAAATCAAATCATTTCCTCTGTCTTCCCATAGCGATTCGGTTTAATTGTTCATAAGCCTGTCCATCGAATGCCCCCATCTAAATGGATTGTAGTTTGCAAGTATTTGACTGAGGATGATGTGAATTTTTTGAATGTATCCCGATTGTGTGCCATGATCCGTGATTGCACTTTTTTTCACCTGTTTTGCCAATGTAAATCAGATCACCGGGGCATAGAATGGTGTACAATACATGCTGTGAGCTACAATTTCTTAATTCCATGTGTTTGAACTGCACAACCTTTACAGGAGGTATGGATCCTATTTCAGTGTAGCTAATTCAAGGATATTTCAGCCACCTATTTCTTGCTTGAGGTAGTTACCTTTCGCCCCAAACAAGCAGCCTCAAGGATCAAAACACAATGGATAAACCAATATAAAGAGGTATAAGTGCTCCTGAAACTATGGTTTTAAAGTAAGACAAATTCATGATGTTTTTCATAATTTGTATCATATGTAAAGGCATGAAAGGCGCAGTGTCTCGACAATTGAACAGTGGCGGCTCCTCCATAGGGGCGTTTGGGCGTCGCCCACTGTTTTCTCGCAATGCGAGAAAGCAGAAGTGCCTGGTTGGGGGTGGGAGAGTGGGCGGTCCTGCTCGAGGACAGGGGCGGAGTGGCTTACCCACTGTTGTGGGTACTGACTGTTTGGTCGGCCCCTGGAGCCGACCAAACAGTCAGTACCCACAACAGTGGGTAAGCCACTCCCCCCTGCCCTCAAGCACGACCGCCCACTCTCCCTTTCTCTCTATGTTGGAGAAAATGGCGTGGCTGGGGCGCTCTCCCCTGCGCCTCGCCGCGTTGTGATTGGCGAGGGGAGGCTGCCTTTCCGGATCACGAGGAGAGCTGCAGGACGGCGGGAGTCGGACCTATCTAGAAGCGGAGTAAGTTATTTGATATTTTTATTTCATTAAACCCCGTCCGCCTCCCCTGTGACGATCCCCATTTCCACCCCCCAACCGCCCGTAATGCCGGCCGCGACTGAGCACACCACAATCTGGCCTCAAGAGGTAGGTAAGCAGAACAACCTGAGGAGCCTTTAGACACACAGTGCTCACGGGGGCTGCAAATCAGTAATCACAGATTTTAGGGGGGGGCTATCCACTCATTCCAGTCAGGCCAAAGACTTGAGGCAATGCAGGCAAAACGACTTCCAGCATGATGGGCCCACTCAGGAGCCCTGGCCGGTCGGTCACTTCAATGGCAGGAGGCCCACCCGGTCAAACAATCCGCCCGTAGAGTACAGGACCGAAAGAGGGACGCAGGCCAGACGTAACCCCCGCTCTCTCGGGTGTCTCCGGACCTTTAATGAGGTGTGTCTGTGGGGCCTTCACAAGCAGGCCGGGCTTGTACTAAAACAACATGCGTCACGGGAGAGAGTGTAGCAGAATGACGGGTCATCGTTACCTCTAGATCCTCCTTTGATGTAAGTTCCTTCCAGACATCTGTACCGCTCAGTTCCAGACCTCCTTAAATATTTGGCCGCTTTAAAGTGCCGATTCTGGGGCTGGTGAAGTGCCCTCGGAGTCTGAATAGCCTGGTCTGTGTCTCGAGGACTGTGGCTAGAGTAAAAGTGATGTTCTGCCATCGTCAGTGTTTGAGTAAAAATTGTTTCATAGGGCCCATGTGATTGCCACAGCTAAGTGCCGCAGTCTCGATTACGTCAAGATCGGATGTATAGTACAGTGGTTGCTGCCTAGCCATTGCCAGAGTTATTCAGGGATGTTCAAAGGTGAAGAAAAGTGCCCTGTGTCTCGTCATATTTTTGCCTTTGCGTCTTTAACTTTGTATATTAACTTTTCATATGCATCCATTGTATGCTTATCTGAAAGCAATGTGCGGTAGGGGGCTACCATGTAAGCTTTCTAGTGGTTTAGTATTTCTACTTTCGCCTCCGTCAAAGCCGTGGACAACCAGCCATAGCTCTTTACATTTGTCTGAAGAGAAAGCCTACAGTACACTTTATACAGCCATGCCCTTTAGCTGTGTGAAATAAATTATTATAGCTTTGATGAGAAACTTGTACAAGCAAAATAATCTAGCCGGCAGTCCTATAAAACAGTTTCTTAACAAAAATAATCGACGGCACAAAATCTTTTATCTATAAAGTGAAATATGAAGATAAGAGTATTTTGTTTTGTTCCCCCCCTCCTCCCCCCCCCCCCCTCTGCGATGTTGGGATGTACTTTTTGAAATAACCCCCTTATGTATCATTCGCAGTACAAAAATCTTCTGTTTGTGTAAACCACTTATTGCTCTGTTCGTGTTGTTAAATTGTGCCTCAATTTGACTGTTCCAAAATCAATCTTTCATCAGTCATATCCAGTGACCGGAGTTCCCAGCAGGCAGAGAGTTGGAAATTATATTTCCTTTCAGGCTAACCTCTCGCCCGAACTTTGTGTGATTTGTGATCCAAATGTAAATTCATCATATATAAGAAACCCTTCCACAAATCTATTCCATATGTTCACCGACAGGAATAGCCCTCCATATATCAAGAAATAGCGCCGTGTGTGCCTAGACACTGAATGAGGGAGAGGATAGGAAACATGTTTGCGTGCATATCTGCCTTGCAAAGGACTGGAAATTGCCCTACTTTGTATGAAAAATAACTCTGTGTGTGCCTAAAGATATCCTGTCTGTAATTCGGAATAGTTGTGTGTAGAAAATGGGGGGTGACTTTGAGGCCCTGCTGCCATGGTGGAGTACGTTGTTGGTTTGGGCAGCCTTTGAGGCCCTGACTGCCGGCGCACACTGATAGGATATTAAAAGATAAAAATGGTGAAGCATGCAAACCTTTCATTGTGTATTTTAAACTAATAAAAAGTGCTGGAGACGTTTTATAGTTTAAAATCTTCTTTAGCGTTTAATATCCTATCAGTGTGCGCTGGCAGGCAGGGCCTCAAGCTGAGAATGCCAGGCACGGGAAACACAATTCGTGCACCTGCAGAATTCTAAAATTGTCTGTTATTTTAATGCATAATTGTTTTAGGCTAACAACTTCAAGTCTTGCACTTACGTTTTTGAGCTTAGCAGATATGCACATTATGTATTGCAACGCCACACTGGATTATGTATGCAGTAGGTATGTATGTCATCCAGGTACCATCCATTAAGTTACCCTAAGCAACTCCATGTGCCAATCTCATCAAGACTGAGACTGACGTTTGCTGCCTAGAGCATAAACAGAAGTGTGTCCGGCCACCATTAAGCTCCCACATTATGCATCATTGACAATCTGGTTTACCTCTTCACAGTTGCATCTGTATTCATTTGGGTGAAATACTGTTTTTGATGTGGCAAACCAATACTGAAGTATTCAATTATTTTAACTACAAAGGTAAAAAAAAAAACACACACATATTGATTTCACTAGACTCCCTCTTTTGCACTTGACCCACCCTAAGCCACCCTTCTGTCTGATCCCCAGTTCTAGACAATCACATCAGCGCACACTGCCCATTCAGCATGGCAGCTTGACTCCAATATGTGTGTTGCACCTAAGCACAGCGAGGACTGACTGCCTCCAGCGCAGTGACGCATGCCTACGCTCCCAGGCACATAAAGTAAGTAAACATGTCTGGGTTGTGAATGGGTCACTTCTCTCACCCCAGTGTAATTTTTCAACTTCGCTTTTGAAGTCATCTCACACAGGTATTGGATTGGATTTTTTCAATGTACAGTATAGAGGCTCTACAGTCTCGTTGAAATGCAGCTTGTTTGCAAATATATTTACAACATGACATGATTACAAACGGCTACATCAAAGACCGGAATATTCCAAATCAAAGCATACATCTACACTGTAAAATGTAAAATAATTTGTGAGTTCTCGTCCAGGAAACGTCCTGATGCCCAAAACAAATTCATATATTTGTCTGTCTTGATTTTATTAATGGGGCGTGTGTGTCTGTATGTGTACGACTATGCACTCTCAAGAACCACATAATTGAGCATGGATAGGGTTTAGCATCATATGGAAAAGAAAAAGGAGGCAAAATATGTAATATCTACCGCTGGAGTTACTTCCGTCACACAGATCGCAGAGGAAACTACAGAGGCAAAACGCACACATGCTAATTCATCTCAAGATATTGCATAAAGGTGATCCAGGTATGTAACTACGAAAAGTCGTATTCATTTTTTAATGTAGAGGGCCTTCACTCTCAAAATGTAGTTTTCCAAATCAGTTATTCATAAAAATGCTATGTTTGGATCCCCTTTTTTTTCAACAATTTGCAGTAAATATAGGGTGTAAAAACCACCATTTGAATACATTTTTTTCAAAACCTTTCTTGCACCCGCATCATCCTTTTGCAGTTCGGGCTCGCTCACTTTGCTCGATCGCTTATTACATTAGGGTACAATATTTTTCACCCCACCACTTTCAAAATCCACCAGCCACCACTGCAATTGAATACTTCAGATTATAATTAAAACATCTATTTATTTATTTAAACGCAACCACGATTGAATGGTATTTAATATTCAAAAACAAAACGCTCCCCCATTTGTGTGAGGATGGAACTCTCTTTCCTTTATAGGTTAAAATCTGTCAGTATCACATGAGGGTGCCCATCCCAATCCTGCCACAAAGTTCACAATCTGCAATGGAAACCTAATATTTATTGTTAATTTGCACAAGTTACGTGTCTGAGAAACAGTACCATCAGGACTGAATAGCAAATAAATGTGTTTTCTGTGATGGCTTGCACCACCAAGAATATCTCCTGTCTACCAGGTAGCACAAATTTGATCTGTGAATAGATCTGAAAATTACATGAATGTCAGCTCTTCTGCTGGTAGCTGCCAAACTGCAGCGCTGTGGTCCATTTCATAATCAGTAAGTGTCACTTTTCTTGGAAATCTGTGCAAATAGTTAGTATCAAGTGGAATAATGACCAAAACTTGTACAATAAAAAGATATCCAACAGTGGCCCAATAATGTGACATCTCATTGCCTCATCGATAATGGAGAGGAGGCGGTAATAAATGAAACATGATAGGTGGCTCCCTGAATGATGAACAGGTGAATTATTTGCAGTATCATACAAAATTGAAAGCTTATAGCTAGCTCTGACAATCATGGGGTATTCTAAGTCTCAGGCTCATTAGAGAAATAGGTGCTCATGATTACTAAAACCAACTAGTGATTCTGGCGAAAGGGTATACTACAGGCCTCTGGAAATAGACTGGTTTACACTTGAATTGACAACCACACACGCAGAGTTCACAATCTAGAAACAGGGACTGTAGTAAGGGCGTGACTTTTATCAGAACTCCTCTTTGGGTGGACACATTTTCCATTAAATATTCACGAAGAAAGTATAATGCCATAGATAGTTTGGGAGTTGGTGACATGATGACTCTTGCTTAGCAGGATGTCATAGTCACCCTAAATTGAATAAACTGATTTTGTCCTAGGGATTGAACCCTACACCTCCTTCACGTTATGTTAATACAAAACTGCAAAACCATAGATTATATATGATGGCTGATATCTGACATTTATAATGACCACTTACACTGTTAGTCTGACACTGCTGGAACATATTAATAAAACATGATTAGCCTAATTAATTGGAGATAAAACAACCAAAAATGGACAGGAATATAAGTTCAGCTAAAAACACACGTAGATGAGCTAGATGTGAATGAGCTAGTCGGTGTGGTGTACTGCTGTCTCTAATTTATGCAGATATGTGCACAATGACAATGATTATAAATGTAGATAAGCTGTTGATATCATTACAATCAATCAATCAATCAAAGGCATTTATAGCGCGCACTACTCACCCGGAGGGTCTCAAGGCGCTTGGGGGGGGGGGGGGGGTCCGCTACTGCTCGAACAGCCAGGTCTTGAGCTTCTTCCTGAAGGAGAGGTGGTCTTGGGTCAGGCGTAGGGAGGGAGGGAGGGAGTTCCAGGTCTTGGCGGCCAGGTGGGAGAAGGACCTTCCTCCTGTTGTCGCTCTTCGGATGCGGGGGACGGCGGCGAGGACGTGACTGGTCGATCGGAGATGGCGTTTGGGAGCGTAGAAGTTGAGGCGGCTGTTGAGGTAACTCGGGCCTTGGTTGTGTAGGGCTTTGTGTGCATGGGTGAGGAGCCGGAAGGTAATTCTCTTGTTGACCGGGAGCCAGTGCAGGTCTCTCAGGTGTCTGGAGATGTGGCTGTGTCTGGGGATGTCGAGGATGAGTCTCGCTGAGGCGTTCTGGATCCGCTGGAGTCTCTTCTGGAGCTTGGCGGTGGTTCCGTCGTAGAGGGTGTTGCCGTAGTCCAGACGGCTGGTGATGAGGGCCTGGGTGACCGTCTTCCTGGTCTCGGTGGGGATCCACCGGAAGATCTTACGTAGCATGCGCAGGATGTTGAAACAAGACGAGGAGACGGCGTTGACTTGTCTGGTCATGGAGAGGAAGGAGTCCAGGATGAAGCCCAGGTTGCGTGCGTGGTCTGTCGGTTTGGGTGCGGTGCCCAGGGCGGGGGGCCACCAGGAGTTGTCCCAGGCGGAGGGCGAGGAGCCAAGGATGAGGACTTCCGTCTTGTACTTAACCTTTCCTGTAATGCAATACCTAATTTTTACTACCTTTAGCTAGTCATAAAATCTGAGAACAAAGTTATTTGTTTCATTTCATTACATTTATTTGAAATTGATCTAGACCGCTACTGAGATTTACAACACAGTGCAATACAATGGATAACTAATTGATGGGAGGTGGCTTCTATTAGGTGCAGGTATGTACTTGCAGCTAGTAATAACATCACAATCACAAATAAGGTCCAGTCAAGCTCTCAATAAATGAATCCTTGAGCAACCCTTAGTATCTTGTATATGAGCAGACAAGCTAAACTTAGGAGACAAGTGTGTAAAGCATTTAAAAACAACAATACATTAAATGAGTAATAGACAACGCGCAATAAAAATCCAACACCCATTTATAAAAATAGGAAATCATTTTATGATTAGAAATACACAAAAACTAACAAAATCCAATGTACGGAACCAGAGATATGACATTTTTTAGATTAAAAGTATAACTACCGCTTAGAAGGAAATAGTGCTCAAAGGGTAAAAAAAAGGTTGCACAAGACCGGGACCAAGTCAACAGTCCAGCCTGCCAGCAATGTAACACTTTTGCACTTACTTCCAGAAGTATTGCTTGATGCAGGAAAGTGGTACTCAGCACCAGACAAAGGTTCAGAAGCTCTGGTTTGCCTCCTGGGTTCTGGGATTACAACTCCCGCAAAGCACCTCGTCAAACCAACTAAAATCCAGGTGAAGTTTGTCAGCTGGAGTTGTCCTAGTTGTTGATGATGTAGGTAGCCTTTCCAGCACTATTCCACCTGTTGCTGACCAGGGAATTCACTCCTTATCCTTTAAGACAGGCAAAATCATTTTGTTATAAAGCCTTTTGAGTGCAGCAGGTGCATTCCTTATGAGTGCAGTCCTCTCTTTACCAGTCCAAGGGTCGAGCAAGTCAGTCTTTCTTCTTCAGATGTTTCCTATGGGGTTTTGAGGGTCCACAACACCAATCCAATATAAGACCCACAAAGCACCTGGCCAAATCCTTAAAAGTCCACTGAACGCTATCCACCTGAATCCTCCTTGGTGGATATAACGCAGGAGGAGCTCTTGTAACCTGTTGCTTTCAGGAGTTCACTCCTTCAGCTTTCAGAGCAAGGCAAAGTCCTTTCTGGGCTATAGACCAAAGTGTACAGCATTGGCAGCCCTTATGAGTGCAGTTCTTATGAGTGCAGTCCTCGCTTGTGCAGTCCAAGAGTCCATCAGGGCAGTCCTTCTTCTTGCAGTTTCAAAGCAGGGATCTAAGTTGCTGGCCATCCCTCCCATATGTATCAAGTGTTTTGGTTGACAATTGGGGGGCACCTCTGACCAAGGAAGTACAGGGTGCCACCCAGAAGTATGACAGCTTCCTCCAAAGTGTGGCATATTCTTTTCACAGAAAGTACTGTTCTTTAAAATCTAAAATGGAGAAACTCTCTCCTGGAGGTTAAGATCTGGCTAATGCAACCTACTGGCATGGCTAAATTTCCTTACCACTCCCCTTCCAGCTCCTCTGCTAATTCAATAACCGGGGCTTTGCGCTATACATTTGCCCTCTGAATAATGTATACAGTTACTGAGCAAGCCATATTTTGAAGAGCAAGAGAACAATTGTGTTGATTATCATTTTACAAAACAGGTATTTCTTGATTTAATTTGTTTATAGCCTCATAAGGAACCAGAATATCTCTGGTGGGCTTTGTTAGGGAAAGGACAGGGAACACATCAAATCAATTTTTTCTAGAAAAGTTGTCAGTACTCAAGAATATTTGGCTTTTACTTTAGTGAGATTTAAAGTTTTTATCATAGAGCAATACCATTTTAATCTCTGCACATGGCGAGGATTTAAGCAAAGATAACATATTCAGCGAATTCAGTAGTCTTGACCCTATTAAAGGTCCAGAGTCCACTGAAAACCATTCTCTAAACTTCAGCATATGGGAGGTAGCAATTTTTAATGGAATTAATGTTGGCCTTCCATTTCAGTTAACAAATGATTGATTTCAAATTCACATGCTAGAGGGTTTAGATTTGAGCAAACATTTGGTGTATCTTTTCCATTTTCAGGTGAAATATTCTGGTATGATTTCCCACTCCCTACATTAACTACCTCCAGGGACTGATTGTTGCCTGCGGAAGATGATATATTTTCATCACAAATAGATTAATTATTTTCTCTGATTTGTTCTGTTCCCTGCACAAACATAGCAAAAACAAGGAGATGATGGACAGAGCACTGACACTTTTCAGACACTCACCCCCAGTCATAGATCTGGGTTGAATCCATCATCGTTCTTTAACTCACTTTGCCACCCTAGATCAGACACAGCTATATGCATATCAGTCTTGACCTTTGCCTCATTGGAACAGTCCAGCCCGAACTGCCAAGCCATGTCTTCCCTGGATCGGAAACAGGCATCCTGGGACCGGTTTCGGGCTAACAGCCCTCATAAGCCAGGCTAACTTGAATCCAGTGTCACATTGAGCAAGGGACCCATGTCTGGGCATAGCCTGCCAACTTAGGGTGCACAAAGCAAATACAAGGAGATGATGGACGGACCGCTGAAACTTTCCAGACACTCACCCCCAGTCACAGATCTGGGTTGAATCCATCATTGTTGTTTAGCTCACTTTGCCATCCCAGTTCAGACACAGCTATATGCAAATCAGTCTTGACCCTGTGCCTCATGGGAACAGTCCAGCCTATACTGCCAAGCCATGTCTTCCCTGGACCAGAAACAAGCATTCTGGGAGCAGTTTTGGGCTTACAGCCCTAATCAGCCAGGCTAGCTTGAATCCAGTGGCAAAGTGAGCAAGGGATCCACGTCTGGGCATACCCTGCCAACTTAGGGAGAACAAAGCAAACACAAGGAGCTGATGGATGGAGCGCTGAAACTTTTCAGACACTCACACCTAGTCACAGATCTGGGTTGAATCCATCATTGATGTTTAGCTCACTTTGCCACCCCAGTTCAGACACAGCTATATGCAAATCAGTCTTGACCCTGTGACTCATGAGAACAGTCCAGCCTATACTGCCAAGCCATGTCTTCCCTGGACCAGAAACAAGCATTCTTAGAGCAGTTTTGGGCTTACAGCCCTCATCAGCCAGGCTAACTTGATTCCAGTGTCGAATTGACCAAGAGACCCATGTCTGGGCGTAGCCTGCCAACTTAGGGTGAACAAAGCAAATACAAGGAGATGATGGACGGACCGCTGAAACTTTCCAGACACTCACCCCCAGTCACAGATCTGGGTTGAATCCATCATTGTTGTTTAGCTCACTTTGCCACCCCAGTTCAGACACAGATATATGCAAATCAGTCTTGACCCTGTGCCTCACGGGAACAGAACAGCATATACTGCCAAGCCATGTCTTCCCTGGACCAGAAACAAGCATTCTGGGAGAAGTTTTGGGCTTACAGCCCTCATCAGCCAGGCTAGCCTGAATCCAGTGGCAAAGTGAGCAAGGGACCCAAGTCTGGGCATACCCTGCCAACTTAGTGAGAACAAAGCAAACACAAGGAGATGATGGATGGAGCGCTGAAACCTTTCAGATACTCATCCCCAGTCACAGATCTGAGTTAAATCCATCATTTTTCTTTAGCTCACTTTGCCACCCCAGTTCAGAAACAGCTATATGCAAATCAGTTTTGACCCTGTGCCTCATGGGAACACTCCAGGACGAACTGCCATGCCATGTCTTTCCTGGACCGGTGAAAACAAGCATTCTGGGGCCAGTTTTGGGCTAACAGCCCTCGTCAGCCAGGCTAGCTAGAATCCATTGAGCAAGGGACCCACATCTGGTCATACCCTGCCAACTTAGGGCGAAAAAAGCAAACACAAGGAGATGATGGACGGAGCGCTGGAACTTTTTTGACACTCACCCCCCAGTCACAGATCAGGGTTGAATCTATCAGCGTTCTTTAGCTCACGTCGCCACCCCAGTTCAGACACAGCTATGTGCAAATCAGTCTTGACCCTGTGCCTCATGGGAACAGTCCAACACAAGCCATGTCTTCCCTGGACCTTAAATAAGCATTCTGGGACCGGTTTCAGGATAACAGCCCTCATCAGCCAGGCTAGTTTGAATCCCAATCTTATTCACCTTCCTCCTTTTTTTTTGTTATTTAACTTTTTTGCATTTTCTCCTTCTTCAATTGTTTCTTTGTCTTTTTTCTAGAGACATAATTCTCCCAGCCTCTTGTGTGTTCTTCCGGATTATCTGAACATGATTAGTATACAACTGGAGGTTTTCTTGTTAAATAAGGGGTGCAGAGAAATACATTCATTAGTTTATCCTCCCTTTTCTTCTGGAATTTTCTGTTAATTTCTCAGCCAGGGTTTACCCTATTGGATTGCCATGGTTCCTATTTTCGGATACTGGACTGGCCTTTTTTGATTCTAATAACATTTCCAGAGATGTTTTTGCCAATGATCCCTTCTGCTGTGTTTACCCCAGGCAGTTGTGAGAAGGAGGATGGATAAAAGAGTTTCCAGAATGTGATCAGAATTAAGAGCTTTTTACCTAGACGCTTTAAGATTGACTCCAAAACACTTTGTAATGCAAGAGGAGCTTCTGACACAAATGTATTCCCCTGAGAAATGTGCACTAGAATTTAGTTGAACATCTGGTGTATTTTAAAGTTTCTGTAATTGGAGGCGACTGCTATCAAAAGACCCAGGGCCCTTGTTGGAGTAGGACATTTTTCAAGTGGTTCTAGAACCTGCTTTTGTTCTTTGTTTGAAGTTTAATGAGATAGGCAGTCTAGATCAATATCCGGTAACATAATGTCCACAGAAGATGGTAGGGGAGGAGACCCCCTCAAGTCTCTCTTCTGTTTCATTGTTTTCAGGTGACATGATCTTATGACAAAACATTTCAGTGATAGAAGATCTGAATAATGGACTCATGTCTTGAGGGACTATTGCGATTCCTTCCATAACCTGTTTTCTCCAGAAATTACGGTCACACAATTTTTAGGTATTGTCTTTCCTGCTATTTTTCGAAAAAAATGTCAGATAGATATTTGTGGTGAACTGACCAGAGAACAAGTATGGGGAGGTGTATATCCAGCTTAGACTGAGCAGGTCATCCCTTCGTTACTGAGAGTGCTCAGTCTTACTTTCTGATGGGTATATGGGAGGGCACCTTGGACTCAATTGTGATGTTCCTGGTAAGTTAACAAGATTTCGAAATACTGATAAGGTCTATATGTAGCTGAAACTGCAGCCTCAGTGTATGTGTGAAATGTCTGTGAATTAGTATCGTCTTCAGGAAAAGCAACCGGGATAACAAATTTCACATTTAAACATTTTGTGAGCCTCAACTGCAAAGGTAACATCACCACTGCCATTGGCGAGCCCATATCTATTTAAATGATTAGTTACTACTTGTCTACAATAATAGCAATATTCACTTGTTGTGCTGCTGTACTAATGAACGGAAATCAAAGAAAGGAAACACTACACGGGACTACCCTTTTAAAAGATCAAGCTGGGTGAACCATCAGAAATAAATGGGTGCTTCTTATCTCCATATAAAGGCAATAAAGGACCGTTCTGTACACTTAATAAACAACGCGGGAGACCCATTAGATAGGTACCAAACCTAAAAAGTTGGGGGCTCCATATTATACATTACTACAAATTTAGAAGGACTGAGGATTGGATCAACAAATCTTCATATTATAGGGACTGAGTCTTCTTATATCATCAGTAAATGTTGGTATGGCTAGCTCACAGTACAGCAATTAAACTCCTAAACCTTCCTTGTTGTATATGCTGTTAGAAACCTTGAACATGACCACTTTTATTCCCAAGGTGTTTGTGGAACCAGATCTAACCCTTATCACTTTTACATGCCCAAGGTTTCACAAAGAGAAGATACAATAATACATTTTCAAAATGTTTCGAAAAGGTCTAATCCTTACAAGTAAAACTTGAAATGTGATTATTAGACAGATGAGACACACAATTGCTATAAGCTTTATTAGAATAGTGAAAAGTTCAAACAATTCAACTATGTTGATTATACTTAATATTACTCCTACCTATCACTAATACCCCTAACCCAGTGAGTAGATTGTGGGAGTAGCCTTCTGCCAGACCCAGTTGGAATGACCAAATGCCAAACCTTGGTGTAATGTCTCAGAAAGCCGGCCTGAGTATATTAACAAATGCACTCCACATCAGTGTGCAAGCCTGCACACATCTACCTGCACAGCTATCTCCCTTCTTAGGATGAATATTGGGCCTATGGAGCTGCATTTCAATCACAGCTCTCAGCAGCTTCCTTGATAACTCCGGTGTGAAGTGCCTCTCACTGAATTCAAAATGGAGCAGTTTAAATAATAAAACACTATCCTTATCTCATTCTGCAAGAAGCACAGAAAAATAGCTAGTATTGGCAGAGGGCAGGGACCCTCATCTCCATTACACAATGCCTAAGAGGAGTGGGACTCTCCTGCCGCTGGAAGAAGGCTAGGGGCTACTTGGTTGAGGGATTCTGTGATACTTTTCCATAAATTAAGAAAAAAAGTGCTAAAAGGTAGGTGGAAATTCTGTGAGAAAGTAGTCAGGATTGGTGTAGGAAAGTTCCGAGTCACTGACTGTTGGACTAACTAAGACGACCAACTCACCTCCTCAGAACCATCCTAGACCTGAGAAGGCAATACCTGTAAAATAAAGATTCTGCCTAAAAGCTGGGTGAAAGAAAGCCTGAGGCTTTCTATCTCCTGCTGTTACCCAGGGACTAGAATGCTCTCCAACACCAAATGGATAGTCTCCTGTTACCTGCTACAGGCGCACAAAAAACAGAAGAACTCCTGACTTCAAGAAGGTCCATTTGACAAATATGGACCTAACCATGCAGGAGTCTTGGGTACAAAGAGATAGGGGCCTAGAAAACCACTCTGGGGATCTCAGGTTTGCCAGAGTTACCAGAAGAAAACTTTGCAACCCATTGGAAAAATTTGGGATTTTTTTTACCTCCAGAGCACCATGACATGGTGGGAAGGAGTCTCAGAGAGTCCCCACCCCTTTGGGAAAGAAATCCAGGTTTTTACCATAACTAAAAGCAGTTTCAGAGAAACCTTGCGGTAAAAATATTTGGCCCTGCCTTGTGAAAGCTTCTAGACTTGCTCCATTAAAAGGATTCAAGCAAACAAAAGAGATTAAGTCTGAGGATAAAATGTTGGCAAGGCGACAAATCTACACAAATGTTGAAGTGACTTCAGTGGTTATAAAAATCCTGCAAAGTTCTTCTCGATGGCCCAAATTCTGAATGCTTTGAGGAACTTCAACAGTATTTGTCTTTGAGGGACCAATTACAAAAGGAGGAAGGAGCACACTGCCTGGCATACCAACACACAGTTAGCCCAGATGCATTGTGGTAAATGCAGTTCATGATAACACTCACTTCAGTTGAAAGTCTTCAGAATTCCCCATTGTTGGTGCAGCTAGTGCTGTGTATCTCTACACGTGTTTCAGTATCGGTGTCCTTCAGTAGAGAGTAACCAGTGAAATGTGTTGAAAGTCTTTAGTATTCATCACACGTGTCTAGAGATACACTCACTAGCTGACTGGATACATTTATACATTATAATTGAATCACCAAAGACACACTATTACCCAGTCAAATGTTGGACAGAGACAGGAAGCAATTTTTCATTTGAAACAATGTGTTAACAGGCCTTGTTTTAGTCCAGTGTGTTCATCTACTTTTTCACAATTCTGAAATATGGCAGAAGTTAAGCATTTAGACATTGCTGCATGAATCGCCCAGTTACAGCACACACACTCTAACTATATAATTTCCAACTTTCTAATGCAGCGCCAAAACCGAGCTCAAGCACTTAAAAATGTGTGGACTGCATTATGGCTACTCACTGCCCGCATGGATCACAGCCTGACATCTCAAGATGGAACCACAGGTCATCATTTGCAAAATATTGGCATAGGCCAGAGCCACAAGTATTTTTGCTGCAATGCCCAACGCCAGTTTGAAAGAGCAGGAATGCACCGTATTTACGAGATACGGTGCATTCCTGTCCTTTCAGCCAGTGCTGGTGCAAAATGTGGTGCCTAGCGCCAACGTGTCTGCATTGTTGGCAGGATAGTTTTTGTTCAGGAAGAAGCACCTTCATTTGTAAAAACAATCCTGAGATGTGTTTCCTCATTCTCTGTGTGCGGCAGAATGAAGCGCACATGGTAAGAAAAAAAAGAGGCAAATGCAAGATATTTCTCCTTGTTACGCTTGCTCTGTGAAGGTGTAAGCATTTGGTGCTGCTCCAGGTTTACGTGATACCCTGAGGCAGCATCAACATCCATGGGTTTTGCATAGGAATACCCACTGCAATGCCCATAAAACACCTCCTTGATGCAGAGTAAGGCAAAGGAGCACTTTGTACTGCCTTGCCGTACTCCATTTCTATGAGACTATGCAAAGCTACTCAGGGTGGTTTTGCTTCACCTCAGATATGATTGAGAGGCCTGCATCACCAAAGTGTCAAAAAAAGAGATGCTCCAGTGCTGCATGTCTCTTGTAAATAAGCTGCACACTGTATAATCTCCAGCTCTACCAATACAATCATTTTCAACAGTATTCTTTCAGACAATGACACTGAGTGGCAGGCAGTTATAAGATGATATTCTCCTACATTGAGTTGAAGACAGGTGGTCAAATAAAAGACGTGTTTCCTTGGAAGCCTACTGGCAAAAGCTATCTTGAAGATTATGGCAAGGTTGCACATGTAGGTGAACCTGCCACACTGAGTTGCTACGATCGAATTAAAACATATATTGTACAGGCACTCGCTGAATGTTAAACCTACTTTTTGGAAGAAGTGTCTCTGACTCTTTGGAAACTATCATGGAATTCTTACTTTAGCCATTTGGTGCCTGCTGCCTGCTTCTGATAAACATCTGGGAAGGGTGACAGCTGTGCTTTTTGTTTTCCCCCACAGACAATAGGAGCTTAGGTGTGACTTGATGAGTCATCCTGCAAATGCAAAAACAACAATTGATGGACAGAATGCAGAACAATGTCATACATTCACCCCAGTACAGAGATCTGGGCCTAAATCCATCGTTTTTTTGCTCACCATGCCATTCCAGTTTGAACCCAGCCATATGCAAATCAGTCTTGACCCTGTGCCTCATGGGAACAGTCCAGCCCGAACTGCCAAGCCAGGTCCTCCCTGGACTGGAACCAAGCATCCTAGGACCGGTTTCGGGGTTTCACCCCTCTTCAGCCAGGATAGCTTGATTCCAGTGGCATGGAGAGCACGGGACTCACGTCTGAGCATACCCGTCCCACTCGGGGTGACAAATGCAAAAACAACAATTGATGGACAGAATGCAGAACAATGTCATACATTCACCCCAGTACAGAGATCTGGGCCTAAATCCATCGTTTTTTTGCTCACCATGCCATTCCAGTTTGAACCCAGCCATATGCAAATCAGTCTTGACCCTGTGCCTCATGGGAACAGTCCAGCCCGAACTGCCAAGCCAGGTCCTCCCTGGACTGGAACCAAGCATCCTAGGACCGGTTTCGGGGTTTCACCCCTCTTCAGCCAGGATAGCTTGATTCCAGTGGCATGGAGAGCACGGGACTCACGTCTGAGCATACCCATCCCACTCGGGGTGACAAATGCAAAAACAACAATTGATGGACAGAATGCAGAACAATGTCATACATTCACCCCAGTACAGAGATCTGGGCCTAAATCCATCGTTTTTTTGCTCACCATGCCATTCCAGTTTGAACCCAGCCATATGCAAATCAGTCTTGACCCTGTGCCTCATGGGAACAGTCCAGCCCGAACTGCCAAGCCAGGTCCTCCCTGGACTGGAACCAAGCATCCTAGGACCGGTTTCGGGGTTTCACCCCTCTTCAGCCAGGATAGCTTGATTCCAGTGGCATGGAGAGCACGGGACTCACGTCTGAGCATACCCGTCCCACTCGGGGTGACAAATGCAAAAACAACAATTGATGGACAGAATGCAGAACAATGTCATACATTCACCCCAGTACAGAGATCTGGGCCTAAATCCATCGTTTTTTTGCTCACCATGCCATTCCAGTTTGAACCCAGCCATATGCAAATCAGTCTTGACCCTGTGCCTCATGGGAACAGTCCAGCCCGAACTGCCAAGCCAGGTCCTCCCTGGACTGGAACCAAGCATCCTAGGACCGGTTTCGGGGTTTCACCCCTCTTCAGCCAGGATAGCTTGATTCCAGTGGCATGGAGAGCACGGGACTCACATCTGAGCATACCCGTCCCACTCGGGGTGACAAATGCAAAAACAACAATTGATGGACAGAATGCAGAACAATGTCATACATTCACCCCAGTACAGAGATCTGGGCCTAGATCCATCGTTTTTTTGCTCACCATGCCATTCCAGTTTGAACCCAGCCATATGCAAATCAGTCTTGACCCTGTGCCTCATGGGAACAGTCCAGCCCGAACTGCCAAGCCAGGTCCTCCCTGGACTGGAACCAAGCATCCTAGGACCGGTTTCGGGGTTTCACCCCTCTTCAGCCAGGATAGCTTGATTCCAGTGGCATGGAGAGCACGGGACTCACGTCTGAGCATACCCGTCCCACTCGGGGTGACAAATGCAAAAACAACAATTGATGGACAGAATGCAGAACAATGTCATACATTCACCCCAGTACAGAGATCTGGGCCTGAATCCATCATTTTTTTGCTCACCATGCCATTCCAGTTTGAACCCAGCCATATGCAAATCAGTCTTGACCCTGTGCCTCATGGGAACAGTCCAGCCCGAACTGCCAAGCCAGGTCCTCCCTGGACTGGAACCAAGCATCCTAGGACCGGTTTCGGGGTTTCACCCCTCTTCAGCCAGGATAGCTTGATTCCAGTGGCATGGAGAGCACGGGACTCACGTCTGAGCATACCCGTCCCACTCGGGGTGACAAATGCAAAAACAACAATTGATGGACAGAATGCAGAACAATGTCATACATTCACCCCAGTACAGAGATCTGGGCCTAAATCCATCGTTTTTTTGCTCACCATGCCATTCCAGTTTGAACCCAGCCATATGCAAATCAGTCTTGACCCTGTGCCTCATGGGAACAGTCCAGCCCGAACTGCCAAGCCAGGTCCTCCCTGGACTGGAACCAAGCATCCTAGGACCGGTTTCGGGGTTTCACCCCTCTTCAGCCAGGATAGCTTGATTCCAGTGGCATGGAGAGCACGGGACTCACGTCTGAGCATACCCGTCCCACTCGGGGTGACAAATGCAAAAACAACAATTGATGTACAGAATGCAGAACAATGTCATACATTCACCCCAGTACAGAGATCTGGGCCTAAATCCATCGTTTTTTTGCTCACCATGCCATTCCAGTTTGAACCCAGCCATATGCAAATCAGTCTTGACCCTGTGCCTCATGGGAACAGTCCAGCCCGAACTGCCAAGCCAGGTCCTCCCTGGACTGGAACCAAGCATCCTAGGACCGGTTTCGGGGTTTCACCCCTCTTCAGCCAGGATAGCTTGATTCCAGTGGCATGGAGAGCACGGGACTCACATCTGAGCATACCCATCCCACTCGGGGTGACAAATGCAAAAACAACAATTGATGGACAGAATGCAGAACAATGTCATACATTCACCCCAGTACAGAGATCTGGGCCTAAATCCATCGTTTTTTTGCTCACCATGCCATTCCAGTTTTAACCCAGCCATATGCAAATCAGTCTTGACCCTGTGCCTCATGGGAACAGTCCAGCCCGAACTGCCAAGCCAGGTCCTTCCTGGACTGGAACCAAGCATCCTAGGACCGGTTTCGGGGTTTCACCCCTCTTCAGCCAGGATAGCTTGATTCCAGTGGCATGGAGAGCACGGGACTCACGTCTGAGCATACCCGTCCCACTCGGGGTGACAAATGCAAAAACAACAATTGATGGACAGAATGCAGAACAATGTCATACATTCACCCCAGTACAGAGATCTGGGCCTAAATCCATCGTTTTTTTGCTCACCATGCCATTCCAGTTTGAACCCAGCCATATGCAAATCAGTCTTGACCCTGTGCCTCATGGGAACAGTCCAGCCCGAACTGCCAAGCCAGGTCCTCCCTGGACTGGAACCAAGCATCCTAGGACCGGTTTCGGGGTTTCACCCCTCTTCAGCCAGGATAGCTTGATTCCAGTGGCATGGAGAGCACGGGACTCACGTCTGAGCATACCCATCCCACTCGGGGTGACAAATGCAAAAACAACAATTGATGGACAGAATGCAGAACAATGTCATACATTCACCCCAGTACAGAGATCTGGGCCTAAATCCATCGTTTTTTTGCTCACCATGCCATTCCAGTTTGAACCCAGCCATATGCAAATCAGTCTTGACCCTGTGCCTCATGGGAACAGTCCAGCCCGAACTGCCAAGCCAGGTCCTCCCTGGACTGGAACCAAGCATCCTAGGACCGGTTTCGGGGTTTCACCCCTCTTCAGCCAGGATAGCTTGATTCCAGTGGCATGGAGAGCACGGGACTCACGTCTGAGCATACCCATCCCACTCGGGGTGACAAATGCAAAAACAACAATTGATGGACAGAATGCAGAACAATGTCATACATTCACCCCAGTACAGAGATCTGGGCCTAAATCCATCGTTTTTTTGCTCACCATGCCATTCCAGTTTTAACCCAGCCATATGCAAATCAGTCTTGACCCTGTGCCTCATGGGAACAGTCCAGCCCGAACTGCCAAGCCAGGTCCTTCCTGGACTGGAACCAAGCATCCTAGGACCGGTTTCGGGGTTTCACCCCTCTTCAGCCAGGATAGCTTGATTCCAGTGGCATGGAGAGCACGGGACTCACGTCTGAGCATACCCGTCCCACTCGGGGTGACAAATGCAAAAACAACAATTGATGGACAGAATGCAGAACAATGTCATACATTCACCCCAGTACAGAGATCTGGGCCTAAATCCATCGTTTTTTTGCTCACCATGCCATTCCAGTTTGAACCCAGCCATATGCAAATCAGTCTTGACCCTGTGCCTCATGGGAACAGTCCAGCCCGAACTGCCAAGCCAGGTCCTCCCTGGACTGGAACCAAGCATCCTAGGACCGGTTTCGGGGTTTCACCCCTCTTCAGCCAGGATAGCTTGATTCCAGTGGCATGGAGAGCACGGGACTCACGTCTGAGCATACCCATCCCACTCGGGGTGACAAATGCAAAAACAACAATTGATGGACAGAATGCAGAACAATGTCATACATTCACCCCAGTACAGAGATCTGGGCCTAAATCCATCGTTTTTTTGCTCACCATGCCATTCCAGTTTGAACCCAGCCATATGCAAATCAGTCTTGACCCTGTGCCTCATGGGAACAGTCCAGCCCGAACTGCCAAGCCAGGTCCTCCCTGGACTGGAACCAAGCATCCTAGGACCGGTTTCGGGGTTTCACCCCTCTTCAGCCAGGATAGCTTGATTCCAGTGGCATGGAGAGCACGGGACTCACGTCTGAGCATACCCGTCCCACTCGGGGTGACAAATGCAAAAACAACAATTGATGGACAGAATGCAGAACAATGTCATACATTCACCCCAGTACAGAGATCTGGGCCTGAATCCATCGTTTTTTTGCTCACCATGCCATTCCAGTTTGAACCCAGCCATATGCAAATCAGTCTTGACCCTGTGCCCCATGGGAACAGTCCAGCCCGAACTGCCAAGCCAGGTCCTCCCTGGACTGGAAACAAGCATCCTAGGACCGGTTTCGGGCATTTCAGCCGTCTTCAGCCAGGCTTGCTTGAATCCAGTGGCAAAGTGAGCAAGGGACTCACGTCTGAGCATACCCTGCCAACTTATGGCGAACAAAGCGGTACAAAAGGGGTGGTGATGGACGGAGCATCAGAACCAATCAAACACTCACACCCAGTCAACAGATCTGGCCATGTCTGAACTGGGGTGGCAGAGTGGGCTAAAGAACGGTGATGGATCAAACCCAGATCTGTTGACTGGGTGTGAGTTTTTGATTGGTTCTGATGCTCCGTCCATCACCACCCCCTTTTGTACCCCTTTGCTCGCCACAAGTTGGCAGGGTATGCTCAGACGTGAGTCCCTTGCTCACTTTGCCACTGGATTCAAGCAAGCCTGGCTGAAGACGGCTGAAATGCCAGAAACCGGTCCTAGGAAGCTTGTTTCCGGTCCAGGGAAGGCATGGCTTGGCAGTTCGGGCTGGACTGTTCCCATGAGGCACAGGGTCAGACTGATTTGCATATGGCCATGTCTGAACTGGGGTGGCAGAGTGGGCTAAAGAACGGTGATGGATCAAACCCAGATCTGTTGACTGGGTGTGAGTTTTTGATTGGTTCTGATGCTCCGTCCATCACCACCCCCTTTTGTACCCCTTTGTTCACCACAAGTTGGCAGGGTATGCTCAGACGTGAGTCCCTTGCTCACTTTGCCACTGGATTCAAGCAAGCCTGGCTGAAGACGGCTGAAATGCCAGAAACCGGTCCTAGGAAGCTTGTTTCCGGTCTTGTTTGATGAGTCATCCTGGCAGGATGGGAGGGAAGAGCTGGACCCAGCCTCACTTACAGCTGGATAGGCTGTTTCCTGTCCCGAGACATAGGACTGCATACTCCCCTGCAGTAAGTCTAGTGTTAGGGCAGGAAAGGGAGGACTTCTGTGCACTTGACTTTGAGGTCTCCCCACTTCAGTCACAACTGGGTATAGGTACTGGACCTCTGACACCACCACGTCATTACACTTCTGGACCTGTGAAGATTCCACCAAGAAGAAGGACTGTTGTGCTGCTGAAGAACTGCCACTGTTTAATGGCCCATCAGGCACACTTAAGCTCTCTTTGTGTGTGGCTGTCTAGAGGAAATGCACAAACTGTAGCTGTAACCCACACTAGATGTGTATTCAGAGACAGGCAGAGGCATAGAATGGTTTAGATAAGAAAATGCCAACTTTCTAAAAGACTTCCTGTAGGAAAGTAGGATCTGCTTTTTTTGGTTACCCCCACCTTTTTGCTAAAATGTGATACTGTTTTTGACTAATCTGACTGGGATCCTGCTAATTAGGACCCCAGACTATCTGCTTTCTCCTTAAACTGTTATGCTATGTACTTAGGTACACTCCAGATTGGATACCGGGGTACCTTTGTCAGTCTCTCGTATATGGTACCCTTGTACCCAGGGCATAGGTACCCCAGAGGCCTCCCATGGGCGGAAGCATATATTATGTCACCCATGAGAGGCCATGCAAAATGGAACTACAGGCCTGTCATTGAAGCCTGTGTAAGTTGGTGCATGCACCACTTACTTAAGATATAGGTTTACTGTATCTAAGGGTCACTGCACTTAAATCCAATAAGTCGCAGGTCTTTACAATCCTGTAGGCAGGGTGTTTGGTTTTAAGTGAGAGGGTGCCACTGCATGAGCAGAGGACCCCTGCAGCCTACGGAGTCCATTCTCCCAGGTTGTCAGTGAAACCGCCATTTACGACATATAGAGTGGCATTGTGTGACCACAAGATGACCAACTCTAAAACGGCTGAAATAACCCTATCATGTTTGGTGTCAGACATGATTCTACCCCTCAGAAACAAGCCTTGTGGGGTCCCTGGTGTTTCCAGTACCAGCCTTCCAGCCCCAGACAGCACCAAAATGGTTCCTGCCGACCAGAGACATATTTCTGCCCTCTTGCTGCTGACTCAAGCTCGAGCAGGGAAAGGTAGAATAATAGGCATCCTGTCACAGGGAGGTGTGACCACCTCCCAGACAATATTTAGTGTATTAGAGCTGGGTGGGTGTGCTTGCAAGCAACTGAAAGTCTGCTTAGGGGCACATTTGGTGTCCCTGTGCATATTCCAGTTCAAACCAGTCCTGGGAGCTATTGGCTCCTGCCCTGGCTTGAAACTGGACAAAGGACATGGGAGTAACCTCCCCACTGTCCAGACCCTCCCCTAGGAGGGTCCCCTGAATCTTGTCAACCCTCTTCCTTGGGTAAATAAGGGTTTACATGGCTGTAGGACCTTAGATTCGACATGGACAAGATTCTGAACCAGAAACCACTGAACTTCGACCATCTGGACACTCTGGACTTTGCTGGACTTCGTTTGGGACCGACTTCATCTTTCTCTCAGTCTGAAGCATCATCTGTGCCTGTATACAATACAGGATCCATGCAGGATCCATGCAGGACCTGTGGAGCATCAAGGACCAGAAGGGGGTTGGCTCAGCCCTTTTGAACGTCTGTTTGGGCACCAAGTTAGGGGTCCTCTGTGTTTGGTGAAGGAGGGATGGAAGTTACCTCTCAAACCTCCTAAACAAGACATTGTGGACTATGTTCTTCGTCTCCACTCTAGGATGGCTGAGTACATGAAGCAGGCCAGCAAAAACCTTGAGGCAAGTCAAAAATTACAGAAAGCTTGGCATGATCAAAAATCTGTTCTGGCTGTTTATCAGCCAGGGCAGAAGGTGTTGGTGTTGTCCCCAGCAGCTCTCCAAGACAAATGAAGTGGACGCCGTACTATAATTGAGCAGAAAGGTTAGGTCACTTACCTGGTGGACTTTGGCACTCCTAGGAGCCCCCACAGGGTGCTCCATGTAAACAGGCTCAAACCTTTTGTAGACAGGGCTGACATGGGCTTGCTTATGGCAACTAATGAGGGACAGGAAGAAGAGAGTGACCCTCTCCCTGATCTCCTCTCTCAGAACCCTGATGATGGGTCAGTGGATGGTGTAGCTTTGGCAGGCAGCCTCACTGACCAACAGCAGATTGATTCCAGGAAATCATCAATCAATACAGGCAGTAGGCACATGTTCTCTCTGACTCCTAATCAGACCACCTGGTGTACCCATGAAGCGGACACAGGTGAGAAGTCAGAGTTTGCATCAGGACAGAGGTCCAAAAGATGCTGGAGTTGGGAGTAACTGAGCCCTCAGATAGCACTTGTGCTAGTCCAGTGGTCCTGGTACCCAAACCTTGCACCGAGGGTGGTAAAAGAGAGATGAGGTTTTGTGTGGACAACAGGGCACTCAATGCAGTCACTAGGACTGATGCTCATCCAATTCCTAGGGCAAATGAGCTTATCGATACTTTGGCATCAGCCAAGTTCTTGGGCACATTTGACCTCACTGCTGGCTATTGGCAAATCAGACTAGCTGAGGATGCCAATCCAAAAACTGCATTTTAGACCCCTAGTGGGCATTATCAATGTATTGTAATGCCCTTTGGATTGAAGAATGCACTGCCATATTCCAAAGGCTGGTGAACAAAGTCCTTCCAGGACTGGAAGCCTATAGTGCAACATATCTTGAAGTATAGCTGTCTTTAGCTCCACCTGGGAGGATCACCTGGTCCACCTAAAGAATGTTTTGGAGGCTCTGCAGAAAGCAGGCCTCACTATCAAGGCTAATAAGTACCAGTTAGGGCAGAGCAAGGTTGTGTACCTGGGCCACCTTGTGTGCATAGACCAGGTTCAACCATTACAGAGCAAAAATTCAGATCATAATGGACTGGGTTGCTACCACTACCAAGACTCAGGTCAGAGCTTTTGTGGGCTTGATTGGGTACTACAGAAGATGTGTGAAAGGATATGGGTTTATATTGACTCCCTTGAATAATCTCCCATCATAAAGAATGCCCAAGAAGATTCAGTAGACAGTTAGCTGTCAGCAGACATTTAATGATCTCAAGCAGGCCATGTGCACTGCTCCCATCCTACAAACTCCTGACTACTCCAAGCAATTTATTGTCCAAACAAATGCATCTGAGTTGCGGGTAGGGGCTGTGTTGTCACAACTTAATGCAGAGGGTCAGGATCAACCTTTGCTGTGGTCTGGGCGCTGAAGAAGTTGAGGCCATACCTGCTTGGCCCTCACTTCATTGTTCAAACAGACCATAAGCCCCTACTATAGCTAAAACAGATGAAGGTTGAAAACCCCAAGCTTTTGAGGTGGTTCCATTTCCCTACAAGGAATGGACTATACAGTGGAACATAGACCTGGGAGTAACCATGCCAATGCAGATAGACTCTCCAGATATTTCCTCTTAGAAAATGAAGACTCAACTGGGCAAGGTTAGTGTCATCTCCTTACGTTTGGGGGGCTGTGTAGGTAAGTAGGATCTGCTTTTTATGGTTACCCCCACTTTTTGCTAAAATGTGATACTGTTTTTGACAAGTCTGACTGGGTTCCTGCTAATCAGGACCCCAGTCTATCTGTTTTCTCCTTAAACTGTTATGCTATTTACTTAGGTACACTCCAGATTGGATACTGGGATACCCTTGTCAGTCCCTAGTATATGGACCCCATGTACCCAGGACATAGGTACCCCAGAGGCCTCCCATGGGCTGAAGCATGTATTATGCCACCCATGAGAGGCCATTAAAAATGGAACTACAGGCATGCCATTGCAGCATGTGTAAGTTGGTGCATGCACCACTTACTTAAGATATAGGTTTACAATATGTAAGGGTCACTGCACCTATGGCACCCCTCTTTCAGGCCTTTACAATCCTGAAGGCAGGGTGCTTTATTCTAAGTGAGAGGGTTCCACTGCATGAGCAGAGCCCCCCTGCAGCCTACCGAGTCCATCGTCCTGGGTTTTCAGTGAGAAAGCCATTCACGACATAGAGAGGGGCATTATGTGACAGCGTGATGACCAACTCTAAAACGGCTGAAACTAACACTATTGTGTTTGGTGTCAAACATGTTGGAATCATTCCCCCACACCAGTAACAGGCATGGGAGGTTTGATTCCACCCCTCATAAGCAAGCTTTGTGGGGTCCCTGATGTTCCCGGTACCAGCCTTCTAGTCCCGGCCAGCACAAAATGGTTGCTTTTGACCAGAGACACATTTCTGCCCTTCTGCTGCTGAGTCAAGCTCAAGCAGGGGAAGGCAGAACAATAGGGATCCTGTCACATGGAGGTGTGTCCACCTCCCAGACAAGATTTAGTGTATTAGGGCTGGGTGGGTGCGCTTGCAAGCGACTGAAAGTCTGCATGAGGGGCACATTTGGTGTCCATGTGCATAGTCCAGTTCAAAACAGTCCTGGGAGCCATTGGCATAAAACTGGACAAAGGACATGGGAGTAACCTCCCCACTGTCCAGATCCTCCTCTGGGAGGGTCCCCTGAATCTTGCCAACCCTCTTCCATGGATACGTAAGGGCTTACCTGGCTGTAGGACCTTAGATTCGATGTGGACAAGATTCTGAACCAGAATCCACTGAATTTCGACCGTCTGTACACTCCGGACTTCGCTGGACTTCGTTTGGGCCCAACTTCGTCTCCCTCTCAGTCTGAAGCATCGTCTGTGCCGCACAACATACAGGATCTGTGCAGGACCTGTTGAGCATCAAGGACAACCAAAGATATCTCCCTTGGAGTGAAGGAGTAAGGCACCACCACACTGCTGTCTGGACTGCTGACCCTGAGCTCCAAAGGGTGCAGTAACACAGGAGGTGGGTTTTCATGTCCCTCAAGGTCCAAGCTGCCCTCTCACCAAGTTGGAGGTAAGAATCTTTTGTGGGGGCTGCAATACTCGAACCCCTTTGCACCGGGTACATTTGCATGCATATGCTTGTTGGCATTTCCTGAACAAGTGCATTGGGTGCCAAGTAGCCTCAACCTCTGGCACCATTTCCTACCAAGAACTTTGGCATCCGTGTACCGAGTGCTCTGTGGGCTACTGTTTGGTGAAATTGCCTGAGGTCCTCTCACAACTCCTGTGCCTCCTGCTTGTAAGTCCACTTGAGGGTCAACTTTTCTTTTCTTGATCTCCCCTAGTTGCTCCAGACCTCCCCTGACCCCCCCCCCCTTACTGTGGTGAGTCTCCTGGACCTTGCTGGTCCGAACCGTACACATCTTTGACCTTCTGCCCAGGTTGCCATTGCAAAGGTTTGTTAGTGCTCCCACTGGACACCGAGCCCTCAGCACTCAACATCCTTTGTGGGACAGCACATATCCGGCTCCGAGTTGTTCTCAACATCTCCTGTTCCCTGTAGCTGCAGAGTCATGGACTCCACCAATGAACCTGAAGCACCCAACATCAGTGGGCATTCGTCTACCAAGACCCTGGTCACTCCTGAGTCACCCTGACTCTGTCCCCTCTGCTTTTAGGTACTCTTCGACAAGAATCCACCTTTGAATTCCAACGGACACTCTTCTTCCTTCCAGCAGCAGTTCTTCTTCGAAGTCCCCTAATGTGTTTGACGGCGTTTTCCGATGCAACATCAGACCTATGCACCAGGCTTCCCTGGGATAGATAACTTGGGTACCTCGGTATCTATGGGTGGGTTGGCTCTCTAACCTCCTATCTTTCACGGGGTTTCTTCGAAGTCGACTGAGGGGCCCTTAAACTCTAAAAATTCAACTGCGTCTTTCCCATTGAATTGTATGGAGCACCATGTAATGTTCCCGCACTGCACCCATCCTCCATGGGGTCCCTACTTACTCGCCTTGGGTGGTTCCTTGGGGTCCCAATGATTCTACATCCTCTTGACACTGTCTTGACTCGAGTCGTGGTTCTTATTAGGGGTGGGCGGAATTTGCGTAATCGCGTTACGCAAATCTCCGCGAAACGGTAAAAATCTCCGCGAACACGCAGAAATTCCGCGAACACGCGGAATTGCTTGTTCGCGATACTTTTTTCCTGTTCGCGATCGCTGTTTGCGTGCTCGGGGTGAAATATCTCGCGAACACGCATATTGAGAACGCGAACAAGCCAAAAATTTCGCAAAGTCGCGGAACGCAGATTTTTGGTCAATTTCGCGTTCTCCGCGAAACGCGAAATTACTCAAATTCCGCAAATTCCGCGAGCGGAACGGATTTTACCGCCCAGGCCTAGTTCTTATACCACTTTCTTAGTATATGGTTTGGTCCCCCCCAGGGCCCACCGTGTATTAGTGCTATTTACTGTCATTTCTGTGCTTTAGTATTGTGTGCTTTGTGATTATCTCCATGTAAGAGATACTGTGTTGTACTAGATAGTGTTATATTAATAAATACATATTTTTAGAACTACTGTGTGGTTCTCCTTTCATTTAACCAATACTATAAGGTTGCATTCTGGTAAAACAAGCTGCTTAACATTCCTTCAAGACTAAGCCTGAAGGCTGCTCTTCACATCTCCCACTTGGATAGCTTTCTCAGGTTATCTTTGAGCTCTTAAATCACCATAAGGGTTGTTTGGACTGGTGCAAGGTGCCCACTTTAATTAGTGGACAGCATTAAGGGTGGGTGGAAATTGCGTATTTAAGGGTGGGTGGAAATTGCGTAAGGGGTCTATGCGGAGAGGCACGGAGATGGAACCAATCTCTGCACTCTCCGCATCACTCTGTTATGCGCCGCCCACCTCCCGCCCGCAGTATTAACAGTTTCCAAAACATTATGAATACCAATACTGCGGGCGGGAGGCGGCCGGGTGGGAGGCCAACTCAGATTCCGCCCGAGTGTGAGGAGATTTGCCTTGTTTGTCCGCCTACATCGTGGAAGGCATAAGGGGCAAATCTCTGCACATTCCGTGGGCAGAACGAAGTTGTCCGCCCACCCCTAGAAAGCATATACCAGGCTAACTCCTCACGCTTACAACTTAAAATCCAACTTTACCATAAGTGGTGATTTTAAATTGTGGGTCCAAAGACATCAAACTCAAAATAGCTATCTTTTCACAATTGAAAATTGCACTTGAAATATACAATTAGGTAGTTCCAAGGTTAACCTATAGAGGGATAGGTCATGCAGTAATGAAGAATGAATTTTTGAGTTTTTCACTATCTGGTCATGTAAAAATTAAAAGTGCATGCCCAACGTTTTAAATACCCTGCACCCTGCCCTTGGGGCTGTCCATGCCTACCTTTGGGTTGACAGATGAATTAAAAAGGAAGGGTTGGGCCTAGCAAGACATGAGACAATTTTAAAGGGCAACTTGAGTGGGTAGCACGGCCAGTGCTGCAGTCCCACTAGTATCATTTAATTTACAGGTGCAGAGCACATGTAGTGCACTTTAATTGGGACTTATAAGTAAATTAAATATACCAATTGTGGATAAGCCATTGTGACCACATTTTTGGGAGAGGACACATGCACTTTAGCACTGATTAGCAGAGTTACTGTGCCTAGAGTCCTAAAGCCAACAAACATGATTTCAGCAAAAAGGGGAGGAGGAATGCAAAAGATTTGGGGGACCCGCAGAAAGGGCCATTTCCAACACCTGCCAAGCGGTGCCAACCCAGTCCTGGACCGTTGGAAGTCATGCCTAAAGTGCTTGCTTCAACAAATCCTGAGCATCCTCTGTCGAACAGGTGCATCAGCGATGTTGTGGGGATGAGAAATGGTGCATCACCCCTGTTGCATGGATCAGAACCTGTGCATTGCTCCTGTTGCGGAGACCGGAACCAGCACATTGCTCCTGTTGCGTTACCAGAACTGGAGTATCGCCTCTGCTGCATGGATCGGCTTGATGCATTGCCTTTGAAACAACTTCTGCACAAGTTCTCATATCTCCATCAATGCCATGCTTGACAATGACGATGAATCTCCACATCACAGATCTTGGCTGGCTCAACACTGATGCATCACTTTGGCTTTGATCTCGACACAGCGAGGATCAAGGTACTTTAGTTCAGCAGGACTCACTGGTTCCCTGTATCTGGCCAGTGCTCCATCACGATCAGCCTGAACATTTGTCGTTGTGCCAGTCCAGCACGACCAGATATCCCAAGTAAGCGCTCATTGTATTGCATTTATTTTAAGTTCATTTAAATAGCACTTACTACCACTGACGCAGTGTCAAAGCACTTTTTCAGCAACTGGCACGCTACTCTGGAACCCATAAAGGATTAGTGGTGAATTAGTATAGCAAAATATCAAATGAGTTTGAGCTGTGGATATGTTAGTCTGTAATTTGGATTGAGAAGGATAGTGGAGGGATAGAAGAGGGGAAAGGGGTACTTGCTACCCCTGATGAGGTGTTGAAGAGCTCTCAGGCAAGTAACACACTCATCAGAAACCAAAAATAAATTGTGGACAATTAGTCTGCGGAAATAGGAAAATTATTTGAGCGGTTGACAAGTTAGTCTGTTATTTGGATTGAAAAGGACAATGGAGGGATAGAAGAGGAAAGGGTCTAGAAAGTTTTGTGGGTTTCTTTTAGGTCTAACCACACATTTACAATTTTAACAAAATATGCCTATAATGAAGCCTGCATTAAAATCTGGGCTTGGCAGACAACAGTGTCATACCCCAGGGGACAACCTTCTTTACATCTTGCTATCAGAACCACACCCACATCTGTAATCTAGTGAGTATTTTGGAAACAGTGGAACCAGGGGAACGTTTTTTAATCCTGGTCACCGAATGGGACTAAGTTGTGTAATCTTAGACATTCATTTTCTGTCTTTGGTTATCTTTACAAGATTGGACAAATTTAGAATTCCGCTTAGAGTTTGTAGAAGTGTGTGATAATAAAACTGGATTGGAACTCAACACATGCTCTTTGAATATTATATCTTTGAAGAATGAACCCAGTCTTTTGGTTCACTCATCAAAATGTAGTGGGAAAGCCAAGATCCTGAGAACAAGTAACAATGTTAGTTTCGGTTCTTCAGCTTCACCAAACTGTCTGATCTTGTGCAGATATGAAGAAAGGTGTATAAACATTTTTATGCTTCCCAACAGTCCAAATAGCAGTGTACGCCCGCAGAAACGTTTTTTGCTATTTACTAAACCTATTTTTGCACTTATTAATATTTTAACGGCTTTTAAATGGGTTTGGACTTCATATCGATTCATTACTTGGAAGGTCATATTGGGAATGTTCCTTTCAAAAGCTCAATTGATATGAGTTCAGCCCCATTTACTTTAACCCGTTCACTGCGTTCGTCGGCCAAGGGCTGTTGCGAGCAGTACCCCCGTTGTGCTGCGCACGTTCGTTGGCCGAAGCGGCCCTGCCTGCGCACGGAAACACACCCACCGCAGCGGATTTTACGCTGTGGTTAAAAGGTTAAGGAAAATGGGCTGATTTAAAAAAATATATAGAATAATAATACTTATCCTCATTTGAAAAACTATCAGAGACCCTTGCATATTATTATCCCTTTGATTGTGTCCAATCGAATCGAGTTGCTATTTGTGACCTATCTCATGCATATTAATTTTGACTCATTCAGATTTGGAATTTGTACATAGTTTAGTTCCACACAGGCAGGAAAAATACTGGTCGCAAATTGAGACTACTTTATGCAATGTAATAGTACACCTGACCCTTAGTTATCCCAATGTCTTTGCTCCTTTATCGTTTGATGAGAAGTTTGAGACAGGCTCACTACCAAATTTGGGTACAGTTTTAAAATCAGGCATGTTTAGAATGTTCTTTTTTATGGCTAAAATAGAACTAATGGCAGGTAATGACTATCTGGTACACCACGGTCCCTGGATAAAGAATCACCATGTGTAAGAAGGAGCCCTTTCTGCATGGTTGCCCCCTAAACTATTTGTCAGCTACCTCATGCAATTTGACTGAATGTGCCCTGGGTTCCTGCCAATCAGGTTCCCAGGGCCTGTGTTCTTTCCCTAACCTGTACCATTGTTTCTGCAACTGGAACAACACTAGCCTACCTGCAAGGACGTTCTAAGGGGTACCTGTGGATCGAAGCGCATGGTAGCCACAGTATGGCCCCTGAGGGTTGCAGCATGTATGATGCCACCCTCAGAGACTTCTCACCAAAAACAGGCACCACTGCCATTGTAGCCTGTGTATTCTGGGTCAGCTAGAAGTAAAGAGTCGACATGGCACACATCCCTGTGTGCCAGGCCTGCCCAGTTCTGCATGAGGCCTAGGTAAGTCACCCTTAAGGCTGGGTGCCCCTATACCTCATGTGAGGACCTATCTGCACGAGCAGACAGGTCCCTATAATATAAAAGGCCATTGTTAGATATTATAAGTGTGCAGTAAAGCCATCCTGAGTATATGTTCTAGAATCTGGTCATTACGAGTTTCATAGCACCATAATGACTTTACTGAATTCTGGGATGTTTGGTATCAAACATCTCAGAATGATAAATCTGCACTGGTTTCAGTGTCAGATGTATTATTCCATGCACTCAGGGGTACCTTCTAGAGGGGACCCATGAGCCAAACCAACAGCTGGTGGGTTTCTGACTGGTGAACACCAGGCTGCCACCACAAGAAAGATTTGTGGACAACTGGAGTGGGAGCCTTCGCTCCCTGGGCCCAGAAACAACACCTTTGCTGGGTGGAGGGTTCACACCTACCCAGGTCAGGTAGAGCCATCTGTGGCAGGGAAGCTTCAAAGGCCTTGCCACCTTTGCAACATGACCCCCAGCCTCTCCTGCTATCAGGAGAAGGCCCCCTTCCTGTCTCATCCCCTTTTCGGTGGGAAGACAGCGGGAAAAAACAGAACAGGCCAGCAGGTGTGCCCACCTCTGCCAACCCCACCCCTCAGGTGGGGGAGGTGAGGTGAATCCCACTCGTCAGTGCCCGTCATTTTGTAGATGGCAATCAGCCTTAAATCAGGGTCAGGCATTGTGCCCACTCCATCATGTGGGGTGAGCACACTAAGGGTGTATTCATCCTAAGGAAAGTAGCCCATTGGTTACTACCTCGAGAACCCTATAAATGATAGAAATGTGTCATACTAATTACTCATAAACAGACAGAAAATTTTAAATAGCATTATAAAAGAAGAGAAGATGTTTACATTGGAAGGAAAATAGTTGAGTTCCTTATCCCAACTGATCCTCACCTTGAGTATTGATGGCACTTGAAGTCAGTGTCAGTGAAATCCAATCAGGAGCTTCAGGTATACTTATCTCTGGGGGTTTTTTCTAAGCATTATTTTACTCTTTATTATTTAAAAATTCATAACTCAAGCTCTACTTATTCACTTTTTGTACTTTTGATCTTCTTTTAAGTATTAAATTAAGTTCTATTTTCTAACTTGGTATGGCATTTTTTGTATGTGGTGTTTTCACGGCATTACTGTTTGAAGTGTTGCACAAATACTTACACATTTTCTCAAGTTAAGCCTGGCTGCTCTGTGCCAAGGTACCAGAGGGTGAGCACAGGTGAATTTAGGATTTGCCTGCTTCTGACACTGATTAGGATTGTAATTGCTGCCTCACTTGGTCTCATACCCTAGTCAACCAACATCCCAGGGCCCCATTTATGGGAATTTGGCGTAGGGAAGCACAGCAAGTCACCTTGCTGCACTGCCCTACATCAAAGTGTACCTTTACCTTTACCTTACAGTGGCAGGAATGCACAGTATTTATCTGATAGAGTGCATTCCTATCCTTTCCCTCTGTGCAGGCACCATTTTGGCATCCTAGTGCTAATGAAGGCACACTTACATCATGGTGCAAGGGTGCCTGTGTTGTCATCAGGATTGTTTATGTGCGGGAAGGGGCACTTTCCTGAACAAAAGCAAACCTGGGAGGCTTGTTCCTCTCTTCATGTGTGCTGCAGAATGCAACACACATTAAAAGAGGAAAAAAAAGGAGTAATGTAGTTATATCTCCTCTTTGAGCCTCCCCTGGGGAGGCCTACGGTTTTTGTACATCCTCAGGTTTACATGTTTTGTAAATCTGGGGAGGCATCAACATTCATGGGTGTTGCATAGGAACATCCACTGCAACACCCATAATACGCATCCCTTTCACAGTGTAAGGCAACACTGCCTTGCCTTACTGCATATTCATGATGCTATTCAAAGCCATGCAAAGTGAGTTTGCTTGACCTTCTAAATATGATTTTAGAGTTTGCACCGCCGTAGCCTCACAAAAGTAACTCTACCTCGGAGCACGGGGCCCATATATATGCCCCCACCCCAATTCTAACAGTTACAATTTGGAATTAATGTGTAGAAGTAGCAAATGCATTGCTTCATCTGATATTTGATAAAGGAAAGTGATGAGTCAGCCCAGGAATTTCTTAATATTCAATCCAGTTTTCATCTGTCACACCTGGCAGAAAACAATGCAGACTTAATTCGTATTCAGTTTCGAATCGAGTGTGCAAGAACAGGTATATAACGTTTGAATATTGTTTTGACATTGCTCTTTCATTATGCACTTTATTTGTTACTTCTTGTTGTCTTTGTGTGCATTTTTATAATTCTTTGAGGTATCAGCATAGAAGCATTAAGAAGAAAAATCCTCGTTTAGCTTTCGTCATCAATCCATGAAAGACATGTAATGATATTCACCTATAAGCTTTCACTTAACGTCTGCGACTCTTCACCTCATTAATTGTATTTCCATTTGGAGCAACGTTGGTCAGCCAATTGAATAAAGCAGAAGGGAGAACGTTGATAACAAATGAGACTTAGTCAACACATTAATCCTCGGATGCTTTAAATGTATATTATGCAAACAACAAATGTATCTAAGGACCCATGTAACGTACATGCCACTACCCTCTGTGCTTCTAATTGATTGCTCCATGTATTTTACTAAAGGAGTTGTTGCCGGAGCAACCGGTATATGACGTCATACGGCCATTAATAAACTGCAAATTTAAGGTAAAGGAGCGAAAATAATGTTCTAAAATAAGTTTGTGTCTAGCAGCAAATGGAGATAGTTAGAGGTACTTGGATTTATATTGACAGTTATTTAATAAATTAGTTCTCAGCCGTGGTATATTGTATTGAAGGATTAACACAAAAGATTTATAACACTGAATTCAAGAAACGATATGACAACGAAACGAAAAGTAATTAACAAATTAAGTAAAGAGTGTGTTATGGAACACTGATTGATGGGAAAAGAGATGTGCAGATGCAAAAGGGAAAAGAAATGTATTTTTATGACATGTAGGTTCTAAATAGTAAACAAAAAACTGGATGACTCTAGATGTGTTTTTTCGTGCACCCTGCGAAAACCAGCTCAATAAATTCAGAGGTAGTTTAAGACATAAAGGGGGATATTCACAAAGACTTATCTCTGATTTATCTCCACCTTAACGCATCAAAAGTGGAGATAGATTTAACACCCCATTCACAAGCTGGTGCAAACTGCAGACATCGCCAGTATTACCGCGATAACTGCCCCCCAATTTATCACCACGGCGGACACCATCAACTAACCCTAATGAGATGCAGAGTAGGCGTTCCCGGGCAAAAACACATGAAAAAACCACAACACCACTTTCACAACGATCTGCCAGATCCTCGATGCGAACCAAAAACAGACGATAAGCTGCAGTAGCCGCAGGTATTTAACATCTGCCTCAACCAGGTGTAAAGACAGACGACTACCTTCAGTAGGCAACACAGCCACACCAGAAGAACAAACAACACCATGGAGCTACTCATCATGAAGCTCGGAGCCCCAACAGGGCCACAACACCTACCGCCACCCCCCCAGGACTGCCACCACCCCAGGACCCGGACCCAGCCCCCCAGACCACCACAGAGGCAGCGCAGAGTGAGATAGCGGACCTACCGAAAAAGCACCACTCTCACAGACCTAACGCCCGAGGAAGTCATTGCCCAAAACTGGCTCAAAAGGCAACCATCCTCCGCATCATGACCCACATCACCCACAGGCTGACGGTCCCAACATAGGGGAGAACCAACATCCCTCCGCATACAAAGCTGCTGGCTGTGCTGCACCTGTTGGCCTCTGGTACCTTCCAACCAACAACTGTCAGAGTCTGAGGGGTCTCACAGCCAGCCCTATCAAAGTTCATCACACCTGTCCTGGATGCCATCCTCAACTTCATACCCCAGTACCTTCACTTCCCCACACTGCGCATGAATAGCTGGACACAAAGCAAGGCTTCTACGCCATAGCCGAATTCCCGGCCGTGTTGGGGGCAATCGACTGCACACATGTTCCACTTGTGCCCACTGCAGATACTGCACACCACTACCGCAACAGAAAGCATCAGCATTCCATCACTGTTCAGGCAATAGTGGACCACCGACGACTCTTCATCAATGTTGTCGCCAACTACCCAGGCAGTGTGCATGATTCCTTCATCTTCCGACTGTCCATCATCAACCAGCGCTTCCAGGATGGCACATATGGAACGGGACTGCTCGTTGGTAAGTGCCAAATCAACACATCACACACCCAAAGCTACCAACACACAACACACAACTGTGGGAATGCACACGTGACCAAACCACATACAACATGTCAAACTAAACAACCACCTACCAAACATAACAACACCACTCCAAGGCCATCCTAGGCTACCCCAGCACCCAACACAGACATTCCATGGCACCACAGCCACACAAAAGCTGAGCGTGTGGAGAAGTGGAATGCAGCCATGTGCGAGGATGCGACTGAGCCATGACTGGGAATGTACACAATGAGAAGTGAGGCGTGGGTGTGCAGGACAGACATGGGAATGCAAACAACTGATATGTCCATGCAGACCACAACTGCTGGTGACTGGAGAGTACTGAGCAGTGGACGCAACCATATCATTGCAGGCCGTGGGTCAGATAGCGGAAGTGTCGCAAAGCTGTGTCCCCCCCTGTGTGTGTGAGCGTAGAAGGTTGGCCATGAGTACGCCAGGGCTGCAAAGGGGTGTGGTGACAAACCCCGTTGCGCAGGAAGTGGTCCACTCCCGGGAAGGCCAATGTCACTGACAGTGCGGCCCCACGTGGCCTGCCACGAGGTCGACACCATGAGCAGCGGGGCCTGCGACCCTGTGCGCCTGCTGCACCCCAGGACGCTGATGCACAGACCAGGCCTGCCCGCCCCAGTGCACCTGTGCCACACTGCTCACCTGCCGACAACGTTGTGTGTCAACGAGGGCCCAACATGTGCCGGTGCAAGCACCAAGCCCCAGTCCCGCAACCTCTACAGCCTCCGCTGACCATCGCTGGCCCCCCGACGCTGGTCCACAGCACTCCTTACTCATTTACATGCCCCACCGGCGTGCTCTTCGGACCAGTAGGTCCCACATGTGGAACAGTGTCCTGAGTCCTGAATGGCAGTGAACCCAAATCATTGGCAGTGACCACAGCACAAGACTCCCACCGATCAGTGAGGCATAATTCCATATGACAGGCCTGCGACATATGGTGCCACTAACCCTGTGCGCCATGAGTGACCGTCATTCTCCGGCAGAACGTCGTTAGTGTCTGAGCCTGTGGCCTGGGGGTAATCATCAGCAATGGACAGGCACGGACTTGGTGTCTGGCCTGGGTCCGTGGCATTCAAATCCACCATGATGCTGGACACAGCTGGCATGACTCCCCTGCATCATGCCCTGGGGGTAGGCCTCCCATTCTCTCCAGTGACACTCGGTGAAAGGCACCCATGACACTTGTGAGGCCCTGCTCTGCCCTCATGACCTTAGGCCAGTCTCCCGCAGGTCACCCTCCCGTGGCGGTGGGCCCATGTCGGCCGCTGTGCATCCGGGGCCACTAGCCCTGGTGACTCGTGTCATTCCCCCTTGTTATACTAAAATTGCATTTCTGAGTGCCTGATGACTGTTGGAGTTGTTGCCAGCACCAGCTACTCCCTGAGGGCTGGCTTACACTCACCCCACACACAGCCATCACAGGCGTCACTGTATTAGTGGGCCTGCCATCACATCCTGCTGAACTAAGTATTGACTCTTTTCTCCCTGCAATGTCACAGGTGATCAGGATATGCACTCTGCCCTTGGATGATGACACCCCTCCGAGACCCAAACACACCCACCCAGAGGCAGCACAATGCGGCCCACATACGGTATACCCAGACGTGGGTCCCGTGCTCTCCATGCCACTGGAATCAAGCTATCCTGGCTGAAGAGGGGTGAAACCCCCAAACCGATCCCAGGATGCTTGTTTCCAGTCCAGGGAGGACCGGGCTTGGCAGTTCGGGCTGGACTGTTCCCATGACAGAGGCACAGGGTCAAGACTGATTTGCATATGGCTGGTTTCAAACTGGAAAGGCATGGTGAGAAAAAAAACAATGGATTGAGGCCCATATTTCTGTACTGGGGTGAATGTATGACATTGTTCTGCATTCTGTCCATCAACTGTTATTTTTGTATTTGTCACCCCGAGTGGGATGGGTATAACAAGACGTGGGTCCCGTGCTCTCCATGTCACTGGACTCAAGCTATCCTGGCTGAAGAGGGGAGAAACCCCGAAACTGACCCTAGGATGCTTGTTTCCAGTCCAGGGATGACCTGGCTTGGCAGCTCGGGCTGGACTGTTTCCATGAGGCACAGGGTCAAGACTGATTTGCATACGGCTGGTTTCAAACTGGAAAGGCATAGTGAGCAAAAAAACGATGGATTTAGGCCTGTATCTCTGTACTGGGGTGATTGTATGACATTGTTCTGCATTCTGTCCATCAACTGTTATTTTCACATACGCACCAGGGGCATCGTTGAACGCACATTTGGCGTGTTGAAGTCACGTTTTAGGTGCCTGGACGGCACAGCTGGTAAGCTCCTGTACAGCCCAGACATCGTGTGCAAGAGGATCGTTGCATGTTGTGTGTTGCACCACATCTGAGATTGCACCAATGCCCCATGGATCCCACTTCCAGAGGTACCGGACTATGATGGTGATGATGGGGCAGGTGGCCCACATCCCACTGCAGCTGCAGCAGGAATGGCCTGTAGGAACTCCATCATTGACACTTCTCATGAGCATGTCACATTTTGGCCGTCCATGGCACTCATGGGACAATTGAAGATGTCCAATTGCACTGCATGTGTGATTAAAACATATTTGCATGTTACAAGTTGTACTTGTACATTGTCATGTTACATTTTCATGTGGTTTCAGGTGTCATTTGCCATGATGTGCACATTTGCGGAACCGGTTGTGTCCTGTGTGGAGGGTTTGCTGTTTGTACCGGGATGTTGTCAATGTTAAGGTGCACTCCTGCTTATGTGTTGTAAAATTCAAGTAAATGGGTGATGAGGAGACTCCAAACGGTGAAAGTAAAGATTAAGTTTATTCCAGCAAAGTGATCCCATCCATCCAGCAAGAGATGTCAGGTGCAACTGACCATTAACAGTAGAGGCATCACTACACCAGGTTCTATCACCATGGTGCACATTCAAGCATAAGCAACATGACTGCAATATGAACAACATAAAAGAAACTTATGAATTTAAGGATATTACACACCTTTCCCCTATATACAGAACGGAGAAAATATATTTATATAAAAAAACACAACAAGAAAAAAAAAGAGCAAAGAGAAAAAAAAAATCATTACATCTGAAAATCATCAAACCTCGCTGGTAACCTGGAGGTCCTTTTATCCCTTGAATGGCTTTCCTTTCTGCGATCCACATCAGGACTGACTCTGGAAGTAACTGAAGATGGTTTATCATTGTTGACATTCAATTTACTGTTATTAATAATTACCACTCTGTTCAGATTCCAAACACGGGAATCTTCAGTCTTGATAGCATTAGTGAACACTTTGATAACTCTATGAGGCTTCTGAAACAAGTCAGATCCTTTCCTAGCAATAGGAGCTCTAATCATAACTAAGTCACCAACCTTGACTTTTGTGATTTTCAGAGCTTTTCTTTGATCATAATACATTTTCCGTGCTTTATTTTTGTCACTCTCTTTGAGTTTCCAATCATCATTAGAACTCACCGAACCTTTCTTGCATTGAATGTCATTGACCCAAAAAGGAGTCCGACCAGTTATGGCATGAGGAGTACCTCTGTAAATTTCAACCTTTCTAATGACCTCCTTTTTCTAATCCAAACTATTCAGTTTAGTTAAGTCAATAGTCGCTTTTAGAACACGGTTAAAGCGTTCCACCATTCCATTGCTTCCTGGGTGATATAATGCACACTTCTTGTGTTTAATGGAACACTTCAACAAGAAATCCTCCCTATCAGATGAGACCAATTGCGTACCATTATCGGTCAATATAACACAAGGTAATCCTTCTCTCCCAAAAATCTCCTTAAGAAATTCAATCACATGCAAAGTATCAATGGACTTAGTGATCCTCACTTCTGGCCACCTGGAATATAAATCAACCAAGACAAAGACATAACACTCACTACCATTTCCACGAATGGGTCCTAAAATATCAAAGGACAAGTCTTCCCATGGATTCTTCGGTTTTTCTCTGATTACCATGGGTTGGACCCTTGGTTTCTGACACTTTTCACTCATGCAACAAGGTATGCAATCTCTCACAAGTCGTTCAACTTGTATGTCCATTCCTGGCCACCAAAAATTAAGTCATAACCTCTCCTTAGTCTTGCACATTCCAAGATGACCCTCATGTGCTATAACAAGATGTTCTTCACGCATTGAGGTGGGTGGAACTAACCTAGTACCTCTAAAAATAAGTCCTTCACTTTCAGCTAACTCATCCCTTACCAGCCAATACTTATCACACTCGCCCTTCACTTTCTATTCCCAACCATTTTTAAGAAGGGATATTAACTCAACAAAAACTTTATCTTTAGCACAATCATCTCACCATCTATTTTCTTTAAGCCTCAATAGTGCAAACCCATTCATTAATATGATCCTCCTCTAGTTCATCCTTATCATTACTTTGTACAACCAATCTCGACAAAGTGTCAGCAACACTGTTCTTCTCACCTGGTAAGTACTCAAACTTAAAGTTATAACCTTGAAGAGCTACCACCCATTTCGAAATCCTTCCTGAGATGGCATCTATACCTTTTTTGTTAAAAACCTGACATAGTGGTTTGTGATCTGTCCTTACATCCAATTTCACACCCCAGAGCAAGTTCTTGAGTTTCTTTATCGCCCAGTGTAGAGCTAGTTCTTCTCTTTCTATCACAGAGTAATGTAATTCTGCACCTCTGACACTTCGAGATAGGAACAGAATGATATTCTCTGAATTACCATCATTTTGTTGTAAAATACCACCCAAACCTTTCATGCTGGCATCGGTGTTGAGTACAATTCTTTTGGTTGGATCAAAACTTTTTAACTGTGGAGTTTTCTCAATCATGCTCTTAACAGCAAGAAATTATTTTTCACAATCATTTGACCAAATAAAATTGACACACTTACACAACAATTTCCACATATTCACACACATTCCAGCAAAGTCCTTTATGGATTTGCTATAATATTCTGCCATTCTAAGAAACTTCATCAATTCCTCCTTATTGGATGGAGAAGCTAGACTCTGAATGGCACTTACAAGTTCAGCCTTGGGTTGCAGACCTTGACCTGAAATTGTGTGTCCAATGTAACACAATTGATGACTTTTTGAATTTACATTTGTCAATCCTCACAGTAAGATTGTGTTCCTGAAATTTCTTAAAAACTTCTCTGAGTATCTTGTCATGTTCTTCTTCATTCCTCCCGTATACAAGCACATCATCTTGATAATTTTTTACACCCATTACGCCTTTCAAAATCCTTTCCAAAGCTCTCTGGAATACAGATGCTGCAGACACCAGTCCAAATGGAAGCCTAACAAATCTGTAGGTCCCAAAGGGTGTGATGAATGCTGTGAGGTCTTTGGACTCATCTTCCAATTTGATCTGGTGATAAGCAGATTTTAAGTCCACAGTAGAAAAAACACTTGCCCATGTAAAAGCATTAACATATCAGATATTTTTGGCAAAGGATATTTATCAATAATGACCTGTTTGTTCAATTCTCTTAAATCAATACAAAGACACAAATTTCCGTTATATTTTCATGCGGCTACAACTGGCACTAACCACCTAGTGCCCCCTATTTCCTCAATTATGCCATCTTTCTTTAACTTCTCCAGCTCCCCTTTCATCCCATCTCTCGCCAATAAAGGGACACTGCGTACTTTGCAGGCTATGGGAACTGCTCCAGTTAGTAATCTTATGTTGTGAGCATAGCCTCTCATACACCCTAATTCATCTTTAAAGACGTTAGGAAACTCTCTCTTCAAAAATGTGGTAAAATGACTTTCTCCATTTTGAACTAATACATCGTTAACTTGAAAATATTCTCTTAATAAAATGGGGGGATCGCTGTTGGGGTCTAACATCACCCCAAGATCTTTCTGATGAAATCATCTGAGGATGCTGTCTTCTTTATGTGAAACATATATCTTCCCCGTGGAAAGCCTACGTTTGTATTCTATCAATCCAGTGATGTACCCTAGCAATTTTATGGGCTCATCTCCATATCCAGTAGGACTTATGTCAGTTTTGATGAGCTTTACTCCTTTAGTAAGCTTTTTCATGAAGAATTTTCTAGAAATTATGTTGATCTTCGCCCCTGAATCAAACAAAACTCTAGTTGCCTCGCCTTCTACTTTTCTGTAATCTATTGGACCCCTTTTATGATTATCAAAAATTTTTGAAACAACTTGTCCGCAAAAACAATCGGACTCATCGTCACTATCACTGTCACTTTTGTTTGCTACACTAAGAACTTTACCCTTGTTTTTCTTAACATTGCAAGCAGAGGTGAAGTGCCCTACCTTTTTACAAATTGAACAAGTTTCCTTAAGTCCAGGACACTTCCCATCATTGGCTAGATGATTTTTACTGCCGCATCTGTAACATTTAAGTTTTAAATCTCGCCTGTTCTTTTTCTGAACCCTTCCTATGGAGCTTTTCTTAATGTCTTTTTCTTTGGAGCTCGTTTTTACTGACTGAATGGCATTATCTTTGTTCTCACGTTTTGTAATTATATCCAAACACTTCAAGGAATGTTCAATCTGTTTGGCAATAGACAAAACCTCATCAAGAGTGGGTTCATCTTTTTGCCAAAGATCACTTCTGACCTTTTCAACGTTACACCCCAGCATGAATTGGTCCCTAATTCTTTCTTCTAGAAGGGCACCAAATTTGCACGATGACGCTAACTTCCTAAGTGTGGGGACATCATTTTCAACTGATTCTCCTTCAATTTGTGTCCTTCTACACACATGGTACCGTTCTAAAATGGTACTCACCTTAGGTAGATATTGCTTATCAAGTTTCACAATGCAAGTCTCATATTGTATGCTGCGCGGTAGGCGAGTCGCTCCTGTGGCTCTGATTTGTCTGCCTCTGGTCTCTTTCATGCAGTGTGCCTGTCGGTTCTGTTCTTCCACAGTGCTTGGATGTTGTGGTGTACATGTTGTCCTCTGCAGTCGGTCAGGGTGCATCCATGGTACTCCGCTGTTGATGTATTTTTTTATTTGGCATTTTCCGTATGCTGTTCTTGTGCTTTTTCCCGCATTATGCCTTGGTATTGCTGCCCTCGTGCTGGTTGTCACTGTTTTCTTATCGCACTTTGGCCCATCACAGGTTTTTTGGCATTGGGGTTTGTGTTTTTATCTCCGTCGAGGTGGTTGTATCACGGGCATTGGCCGCGGTTTAGGCATACTATCGCATGGGGCCGCCTTGTTGTGAATTCCAAGTTGACACGGGGTTATTTTCCCGTGATGGGCTGCGATGTTGAGAGTTGTGTTAAGGTTCTCTTGCGGTAGTTATCACACGTTCTTGTGAATATACCCCAAAGTCCCAGGAGTAAAGGCTTCGAGTCCACTGAGTAAGCAGAGTGAGCAAAAGTTTTCATAAAATAATATGGTGCCTGATTTAGAGTTTGGTGAACGGTTACTCTACCAGAAACTTGATCAAGAGCCTGTCTTCTACATTATGCATGTGTAACAAGGCGGACTAGATACCTGTCAGGTTTGTGAGGAGCATACTTCCGTCAACCTCAGAATCAGGCTCATAGTTTTTTTGTAGATTTATATAGTGCAAACTCGACCTGAAGGCATTGGAGCGCTTTACATGAGCACCAGTTACGTTACACAAGGATATAATAATTTTTTAGTAGGCATGGGGAGATTACGTGTTTTGCCCAGAATCACAGGAAGCTGACCCGATGCTGAGACTCAAACCTGATACCCCAGCTCAAAAGTGGGCAGCTCTGGCCCTTTGTCCACAACCTCTCCCCAGTGCCACCCTTTTGAGGGAGTTTGCATACTGCGTTCAGTCATTCTGAAAAGTCTGAATTATCCCTGAGATCGTAATAGTGGGAGAAGTTCCAGCATCATTTTTTGAGTACTTGGTACCACTGCCCTGAGACTGCCATTTTGGGTGGATCTATAACCACTACACCATATTCGGATGATTCTGCACGCCATACAGTTAACCCTTTTTATGTGAGTGTATGTCCTGGTCCACGACTATATCCAGTGTGAGAAATGTGTGTTGTGCTAGAATGTGACCACCTACCAGACAAGACAACACCCCTCCAAAGTGATCCTGGGCTACCCCTGCACCCAACACAGACATTCCAAGGCGCCACAGCCACACAACAGCTGAACGTGTGGAAAAGTGGAATGCAGCCATGTATGAGGATGCGAATGACCCATGAGTGGGAATGTACACAACGAGAAGTGAGGCATGGATGTGCAGGACAGACATGGCAATGCAAACAACTGTTATGTCCATATAGACCACAACTGCTGGTGCCTGGAGAGTACTGAGCAGTGGACGCAACCATATCACTGCAAGCTGTGGGTCAGATAGCGGAAGTGTCGCAATGCTGCGTCCCCCCGTGTGTGTGAGCGTAGTAGGTTGGCCCTGAGTACGCCAGGGCTGCAAAGGAGTGTGGTGACAAACCCCGTTGCGCAGGAAGTGGCTGATTCCCGGGAAGGCCAATGTCCCTGACAGTGCGGCCCGCATGGCTTGCCACAAGGCCGACACTGTGAGCAGCGGGGCCTGCGACCCTGTGTGCCTGCTGCACCCCAGGACGCTGATGCACAGACCAGGCCTGCCCGCCCCAGTGCACCTGTGCCACACTGCTCACCTGCCGACACCGTTGTGTGTCAACAAGGGCCCAACATGTGTTGTTGCAAGCACCAAGCCCCAGTCCCGCGACCTCTACAGCCTCCGCTGACCATCGCTGGCCCCCCGACGCTGGTCCACATCACTCCTTACTAATTTATATGCCCCACCGGCGTCCTCTTCGGCCTAGTAGGTGCCACATGTGGAACAGTGTCCTGAGTCCTGAATGGCAGTGACCCCAAATCCTTGGCAGCGACCACAGAACAAGACTCCCAACAATCAGTGAGGCATAATTCCATATTGCAGGCCTGCGACATGTGGTGCCACTAACCCTGTGCGCCATGAGTGGCTGTCATTCTCCAGCGGAACATCGTTGGTGTCTGAGCCTGTGGCCTGGGGGCTATCATCAGCAATGAACAGGCACAGACTTGGTGCCTGGCCTGGGTCTGTGGCATTCAAATCCACCATATTGCTGGACACAGCAGGCATGAGCCCCCTGCATCATGCCCTGGGGGTAGGCCTCCCATTCTCTCCTGTGACACTCAGCGAAAGGCACCCATCACACATGTGAGGCCCTGCTCTGCCCTCATGAATCTAGGCCAGTCTCCCGCAGGTCACCGTCCCGTGGCGGTGGGCCCATGTCGGCCGCTGTGCATCCGGGGCCACTAGCCCTAGTGACTCGCGTCATTCCCCCTTGTTATACTGACATTGCATTTCTGAGTGCCTGATGACTGTTAGAGTTGTTTCCAGCACCAGCCACTCCCTGAGGGCTGGCTTACACTCACCCCACACACAGCCAGCACAGGCGTCACTGTATTAGTGGGCCTGCCATCACATCCTGCTGAACCAAGTATTGACACTTTTCTCCCTGCACTGTCACAAGTGATCAAGGATATGCACTCTGCCCTTGGATAATGACACCCCTCCGAGACCCAAACACACCCGCCCAGAGGCAGTACAATGTGGCCCACACATGGTATACCCAGACATGGGTCCCGTGCTCTCCATGCCACTGGAATCAAGCTATCCTGGCTGAAGAGGGGTGAAACCCCGAAACCGGTCCTAGGATGCTTGTTTCCAGTCCAGGGAGGACCTGGCTTGGCAGTTTGGGCTTGACTGTTCCCATGAGGCACAGGGTCAAAACTGATTTGCATACGGCTGGTTTCAAACTGGAAAGGCATGGTGAGCAAAAAAACAATGGATTTAGGCCCAAATTTCTGTACTGGGTGAACGTATGACATTGTTCTGCATTCTGTCCATCAACTGTTATTATTGCATTTGTCACCCCGAGTGAGATGGGTATACCCAGACGTGGGTCCCGTGCTCTCCATGTCACTGGAATCAAGCTATCCTGGCTGAAGAGGGGGAAAGCCCAAAACCGGCCCTAGGATGCTTGCTTCCAGTCCATGGAGGACCTGGCTTGGCAGTTCGGGCTGGACTGGTCCCATGAGGCACAGGGTCAAGACTGATTTGCATATGGCTGGTTTCAAACTGGTAAGGCATGGTGAGCAGAAAACGATGGATTTAGGCCCATATCTCTGTACTGGGGTGAATGTATGACATTGTTCTGCATTCTGTCCATCATCTGTTATTTTTGCATTTGTCACCCCAAGTGGGATGGGTATACCCAGATGTGGATCCCGTGCTCTCCATGTCACTGGAATCAAGCTATCCTGGCTGAAGAGGGGTGAAACCCCGGAAATGGCCCTGGGATGCTTGTTTCCAGTCCAAGGAGGACCTGGCTTGGCAGTTCGGGCTGGACTGTTCCCATGAGGCACAGGGTCAAGACTGATTTGCATATGGCTGGGTTCAAACTGGAAAGGCATGGTGAGCAAACAAACTATGGATTTAGGCCCAGATCTCTGTACTGGGGTGAATGTATGGCATTGTTCTGCATTCTGTCAATCAACTGTTATTTTTACATATGCACCAGGGGCATCGTTGAATGCACATTTGGCGTGTTGAAGTCACGTTTCAGGTGCCTGGTGGTAAGCTCCTGTACGGCCCGGACATCGTGTGCAAGAGGATCGTTGCATGTTGTGTGATGCACCACATCTGAGATCGCACCAATGCCCCATGGATCCCACTTCCAGAGGTACCGGATGATGATGGTGATGATGGCGCAGGTGGCCCACATCCCACTGCAGCTGCCGCAGGAATGGCCTGTAGGATCTCCATCATTGACACTTCTCATGAGCATGCCACATTTTGGCCGTCCATGGCACTCATGGAACAATTGAAGATGTCCAATTACACTGCATGTGTGATGAAAACATATTTGCAGGTTGCAGGTTGTACTTGTACATTGTTATGTTACATTTTCATGTGGTTTCAGATGTCATTTGCCATGATGTGCACATTTGCGGAACCGGTTGTATCCTGTGTGGAGGGGTTGCTGTTTGTACCGGGATGTTGTCAATGTCAAGGTGCAATCCTGCTTATGTGCTGTAAAATTCAAGTAAATGGATGATGAGGAGACTCCAAATGGTGAAAGTAAAGATTAAGTTTATTCCAGTAAAGTGATCCCATCCATCCAGCAAGAGATGTCAGGTGCAACTTTCCATTAACAGTAGAGGCATCACTACACCAGGGTCTATCACCATGGTGCACATTCAAGCATAAGCAACATGACTGCAATATGAAGAACATAAAAGAAACTTATGAATTTAAGGATATTACACACCTTTCCCCTACATACAGAACATAGAAAATATATTTATATAAAAAAACAACAAGAAAAAAAAAGAGCAAAGAGAAAAAAAAAACGTCATTACATCTGAAAATCATCAAACCTCGCTGGTAACCTGAAGGTCCTTTTATCCCTTGAATGGCTTTTCATTCTGCAATCCACCTCAGGACTGACTCTGGAAGTAACTGAAGATGGTTTATCATTGTAGACATTCAATTTACTGTTATTAATAATTACCACTCTGTTCAGATTCCAAACATGGGAATCTTCAGTCTTGATAGCATTAGTGAACACTTTGATAACTCTATGAGGCTTCTGAAACAAGTCAGATCCTTTCCTAGCAATAGGAGCTCTAATCATAACTAAGTCACCAACCTTGACTTTTGTGATTTTCAGAGCTTTTGTTTGATCATAATACATTTTCCGTGCTATAATTTTGTCACTCTCTTTGAGTTTCCAATCATCATTAGAATTCACCGAACCTTTCTTGCATTGAATGTCATTGACCCAAAAAGGGGTCCGACCAGTTATGGCAAGAGGATTAACTCTATAAATTTCAACCTTTCTAATGACCTCCTTTTTCAAATCCAAACTATTCTGTTTAGCTAAGTCAATGGTCTCTTTTAGAACACGGTTAAAGCGTTCCACCATTCCATTGCTTTCTGGGTGATATAATGCACACTTCTTGTGTTTAATGGAACACTTCAACAAGAAATCCTCCATATCAGATGAGACCAATTGCGTACCATTATCGGTCAATATAACACCAGGTAATCCTTCTCTCCCAAAAATCTCCTTAAGAAATTCAATCACATGCAAAGTATCAATGGACTTAGTGATCCTCACTTCTGGCCACCTGGAATATAAATCAACCAAGACAAAGACATAACACTCACTACCATTTCCACGAATGGGTCCTAAAATATCAAAGGACAACTCTTCCCATGGATTCTTCGGTTTTTCAGTGATTACCATGGGTTGGACCCTTGGTTTTGGACACTTTTCACTCATTCAGCAAGGTATGCAATCTCTCACAAGTCGTTCAACTTGGATGTCCATTCCTGGCAACCAATAATTAAGTCATAACCTCTCCTTAGTCTTGCACATTCCAAGATGACCCTCATGTGCTATAACAAGAAGTTCTTCACGCAGTGAGGTGGGTAGAACTAACCTAGTACCTCTAAAAATAAGTCCTTCACTTTCAGCTAACTCATCCCTCACCAGCCAATACGTTTCCCCAACCATTTTTAAGAAGGGATATTAACTCAACAAAAACATTATCTTTAGCACAATCATCTCACCATCTATTTTCTTTAGGCCTCAATGATGCAAACCCATTCATTATTATGATCCTTCTCTAGTTCATCCTTATCATTACTTTGTACAACCAATCTCGACAAAGTGTCAGCAACACTGTTCTTCGCACCTGGTAAGTACTCAACCTTAAAGTTATAACCTTGAAGAGCTGCGACCCATTTGGAAATCCTTCCTGAGATGGCATCAATACCTTTTTTGTTAAAAACCAGACATAGTGGTTTGTGATCTGTCCTTACATCAAATTTCACACCCCAGAGCAAGTTCTTGAGTTTCTTTATCGCCCAGTGTACAGCTAGTGCTTCTCTTTCTATCACAGAGTAACGTAATTCTGCACCTCTGACACTTTGCGATAGGAACAGAATGATATTCTCTGAATTACCATCATGTTGTTGTAAAATACCACCCAAACCTTTCATGCTGGCATTGGTAATGAGTACAGTCCTTTTGGTTGGATCAAAACTTTTTAACTGTGGAGTTTTCTCAAGAATGCTCTTAACAGCAAGAAATTCTTTTTCACAATCATTTGACCAAATAAAATTGACACCCTTACACAACAATTTCCACATATTCACACACATTCCAGCAAAGTCCTTTATGAATTTGCAATACTATTCTGCCATTCTAAGAAACTTCATCAAATCCTCCTTATTGGATGGAGAAGCTAGACTCTGAATGGCACTTACAAGTTCAGCCTTGGGTTGCAGACCTTGACCTGAAATTGTGTGTCCAATGTAACACAATTGATGACCTTTTGAATTTACATTTGTCTATCCTCACAGTAAGATTATATTCCTGAAATTTCTTAAAAACTTCTCTGAGTATCTTGTCATGTTCTTCTTCATTCCTCCCATATACAAGCACACCATCTTGATACATTTTTACACCCATTACACCTTTCAAAACCCTTTCCAAAGCTCTCTGGAATACAGATGCTGCAGACACCAGTCCAAATGGAAGCCTAACAAATCTGTAGGTCCCAAAGGGCGTGATGAATGCTGCAAGGTCTTTGGACTCATCTTCCAATTTGATCTGGTGATAAGAAGATTTTAAGTCCACAGTAGAAAAAACACTTGCCCCATGTAAAAGCATTAACATGTCAGATATTTTTGGCAAAGGATATTTATCAATAATGACCTGTTTATTCAATTCTCTTAAATCAATACAAAGATGCAAATTTCCGTTCGATTTTCGTGCGGCTACAACTGGCGCCACCCACCTAGTGCCCTCTATTTCCTCAATTATGCCATCTTTCTTTAACTTCTCCAGCTCCCTTTTCATCTCATCTCTCACCTATAAAGGGACACTGCATACTTTGCAGGCTATGGGAACTGCTCCAGTAAGTAATCTTATGTTGTGAGCATAGCCTCTCAAACACCCTAATTCAACTTTAAAGATGTTAGGAAACTCCCTCTTCAAAAATGTGGTAAAATCACTTTCTCCATTTTGAACTAATACGTCATTAACTTGAAAATCTTCTCTTAATAAAATGGGGGGATCGCTGTTGGGGTCTAACATCACCCCAAGATCTTTCTGATGAAACCATCTGAGGATGCTATCCTCTTTATGTAAAACATATATCTTCCCCGTGGAAAGCCTACGTTTGTATTCTATCATTCCAGTGAAATACACTAGCAATTTTATGGGCTCACCTCCATATCCAGTAGGACTTATGTTATTTTTGATAAGCTTTACTCCTTTAGCAAGCTTTTTCATGAAGAATTTTCTAGAAATGATGCTGATCTTCGCCCCTGAATCAAACAAAACTCTAGTCACCTCTCCTTCAACTTTTCTGTAATCTATTGGACCCCTTTTATGATTATCAGAAATTTGTGAAACAACTTGTCCGCAAAAACAATCGGACTCATCGGCACTATCACTGTCACTTTTGTTTGCTACACCAAGAACTTTACCCTTGTTTTTCTTAACATTGCAAGCAGAGGTGAAGTGCCCTACTTTTTTACAAATTGAACAAGTTTCCTTAAGTCCAGGACACTTCCTATCATTGGCTAGATGATTTTTACTGCCTCATCTGTAACATTTAAGTTTTAAATCTCACCCATTCTTTTTCTGAACCCTTCCTATGGAGCTTTTCTGAAAGTCTTTTTCTTTAGAGCTCCTTTTTACTGACTGAATGCCATTAACTTTGTTCTCACGTTTTGTAATTATATCCACACACTTCAAGGAATGTTCAATCTGTTTGGCAATAGACAAAACCTCATCAAGAGTGGGTTCATCTTTTTGCCAAAGATCACTTCTGACCTTTTTAACGTTACACACCAGCATGAATTGGTCCCTAATTCTTTCTTCTAGAAGGGCACCAAATTTGCACGATGACGCTAACTTCCTAAGTGCGGTGACATAATTTTCAACTGATTCTCCTTCAATTTGTGTCCTTCTACCAAAATGGTACCATTCTAAAATGGTACTCACCTTAGGTAGATAATGCTTATCAAGTTTCACAATGCAAGTCTCACATTGTATGCTGCACGGTAGGTGAGTCGCTCCTGCGGCTCTGATTTGTCTGCCACTGGTCTCTTTCATGCAGTGTGCCTGTCGGTTCTGTTCTTCCACGGTGCTTGGATGTTGTGGTGTACATGTTGTCCTCTGCAGTCGGTCAGGGTGCCTCCATGGTACTCCGCTGTTGATGTATTTTTTTATTTGGCATTTTCCGTATGCTGTTCTTGTGCTTTTTCCCGCATTACGCCTTGGTATTGCTGCCCTTGTGCTGGTTGTCACTGTTTTCTTATCGCACTTTGACCCATCACAGGTTTTTTGGCGTTGGGGTTTGTGTTTTTATCTCCGTCGAGGTGGTTGTATCACGGGCATTGACCGCGGTTTAGGCATACTATCGCATGGGGCCGCCTTGTTGTGAATCCCACGTTGACACAGGGTTATTTTCCCGTGATGGGCTGCGATGTTGAGAGTTGCGTTAAGCTACTCCTGCGGTAGTTATCACACGTTCTTGTGAATATACCCCAAAGTCCCAGGAGAAAAGGCTTTGAGTCCACTGAGTAAGCAGAGTGAGCAAAAGTTTTCGTAAAATGATATGGTGCCTGATTTCGAGTTTGGTGAACGTTTACTCTACCACAAACTTGATCAAGAGCCTGTCTTCTACATTATGCATGTGTAACAAGGTGGACTAGATATCTGTCAGGTTTGTGAGGAGCATCCTTCCGTCAAGCTCAGAAACAGGCTCCTAGTTTTTTTTTTGTAGATGTATATAGCGCAAACTCGACCCGAAGGCATAGGAGCGCTTTACATGAGCACCAGTTATGTTACACAAGGATATATTAATTTTTTAGTAGGCATGGGGAGATTACGTATTTTGCCCAGAATCAGAGGAAGCTGAGCCGATGCCTAGACTCAAACCTGATTCCCCAGCTCAAAAGTGAGCAGCTCTGGCCCTTTGTCCACAACCTCTCCCCAGTCCCACCCTTTTGAGAGAGTTTACATACTGCATTCAGTCATTCTGAAAAGTCTGAATTATCCCTGAGATCGTAATAGTGGGAGAAGTTCCAGCATAATTTTTTGAGTACTTGGTACCACTGCCCAGAGACTGCCATTTTGGGTGGATCTATAACCACTAGACCATATTCGGATGATTCTGCACGCCATACAGTTAGCCCTTTTTATGTGAGTGTATGTCCTGGTCCACGACTATATCCAGTGTGAGAAATGTGTGTTGTGCTAGAATGTGACCCTGAACGGAAAACAATCAATTTATGCTAATCTGATCGGTACTTTCTTATGTCAAGATTAAAGCAGCAAATAAAAGGCAACTAAACTGGAAGAATGTTAGATGACACCAGTTCATCATTTATGACTTGAGTCAAAGAATGGTTTGAATATGAACTATCAAAGCTGTTAATGCCATCTTTTCTTATATATTTTGAAGGTAGGATACTCACTCATTGGTTATCTTCAACCCATTTTGAAATGTGTCAATTTAATGATTTGATGTTGTGTAGCTATGTTTTTTTTAATTCTATTTGAAACGCAATGTATGTTTCATGTACCTCAAATTCTTAATTTTTTGCTCACTGGCCTTTCTTTGCTTCTGTCCTTCATTCTGTCTTTTTTTCTTTCTTTGTTTTCTTTTAATTTTTAATTTGCATACTAGATTCCACTTAAAAAATGTGCCTTTTTTGACCTAATGTAAACAGTAAATAATTTGCCACATGATCTTTTAAAGATGCAGATAATGACCATTATCTCTAGAATAAAAGCAGGAGACCACAAACATGAGAAGCAGCACAGAGGTTTGTGAAGTGTTGCAGAGGGTGCTCACTGGTCATGTAGCACATGAAGAACAAAAACCTACTTTTATTATCACCTCATATTAGACTCCTGGGGCTGCAAACAGCGCACTTTTACTGTTTACGCCATGGCGCCCCTTTCAGAAGGTGCGCTGGGCACCATCTGGAACAGTGCACTGTACTACAAAGAATTTGCTGCCCTTAGGGCAGTCACAAACTGTTGTTTTGCTGGGGGCAATGTGTTTCCCAGTGAAGGCTGCATGCTGCCTGTCCTTTGAAGAGGAGAGAAACATCCCCTTGCAGACGGGTGCTGTGACTGCAGAGGGATCAATGGGACCCCCTTTCTCTTCTTCAGAGGGCTGCCTTTTGAGGCACAGTGCAGCACCTTTTTTGGGCCGCACTTTCAGTGCACCTCCTAAGTGCATGTTTGCTTCTGACCCAACGTCCAATAATATGGCGCAGGCAGAAATGTTATTTCATGAGTGATGTAATATGTGACGTCATCAGCAGCACATTGCAGGGGTGTGAGTTATAGTTAGCTCAGCAAACTATAACGGCTGAATTTCTGTGGTTTTGTTCAAGTGAAATGTCAGCCTAACTATAACTTCTTTGTAACCTTTGTTTTTTTCCATGAATTTCTAAGGTTTTTAAATACTAATTCCTAACTATAATGTCCCTGAAACCTGTGGGTTTTTTCAGTGAATTTCTAAGGTTTTTTAACTAGCTGTCACATTTGTAAAGTGGTGAAGAAAGGGGTCTGGGCCTCCGCTCAGCTCTCGGGAATTCCAATGCGTAGGACTTGCAGGAGGTACAATTTCTTTCTTAGTGCTTCAAAGTCCCATCAATCACCTTTTAACCTCATGTCAAAAACTAGACTGGAAAGAAATTTTACTCCTTCAGCTGCAGAACCGGCATATGCACTGAAATCAGCTTTTAAAACAATATTATTCACAGTACTCCTGCCTTTTAAGTTCACTTAAGAACACCTATCATATAAATTTATATATTTTATCTTACTGCTCAAAAATAGTGCATCATCTATGTTGATTGATTTTAAAATATAAAAAGAAGAACGAACATGGCGCACCTCAGATTGAAAAATGCAACGTTACTGCCGAAATGAATCTCTCTGATGTTGCAGTGCCTTGTGTGACCTGACTGAATAAACAGGATGCAAATCACTGATTTGGAGTACAAGCTCCCTCTCTCATAATGGAGTTTGGGGTGATTTCTTGGATATTTTAAGCGCTTGTGGTGGCACTGATTATCCGTGTACCACCAGTAAACCGCAAACCTTTCTTTTGGATATATAAGTTGCATATATATATATATATATATATATTTCAGTCAAGGCTCCTGGTCAGGAAAAAATCCACACGCACTCCCTGGTATGGTGCAGTTCCAATTCAATTTAATAGCATCCCAGACATGGCAAGCAGGTTTACAAAACCCAACGCGTTTCAGTCAACTTTGACCTTGCTCACGGGTAACAGTTATTTTTCACTCTTCTATTTTTATACTGGTCACATGATATTACCATTTGCTTAGCCTTATGGTCCTTGTAGTGTAGCGACCATCGTAGGATTGTTATTAACCAATTTATCAGGTGTCAATTCATGTGTTAAATACGTTTATATCACCAATCAAAACAATATAAATATAGGTGCATGTACCAATACAGCTATTTAATAATCAAATCGTCATATTGACTAATGTTAGTAATCAACTTGTACTTTGCTCCTTCGCCCTCTGGTGGGCCATGAATGAATATATCCATACACTTATTCTCTCTGGTGAGTGATATACTTTTAAACAATTTACTTTAGAGTTTTAACACCTGATTATGTGAAAATGAAACAATAAAATATATAACCATTTTTTTCAGTTACTTCAAAGAAAAAAAGAGAAGGAAAATTTCAGATGGAAAAAAGGGGTACGAAAATCATAATGGGGCATGTTTGCCTGTGTCCAGATCATTTCATTCTTTCATAAATGTGAGTGCATCTCCTCGTCTTTATTCAAACCGTACGGGGTCAAAGTCCTGAACCCTAGGATGTGGCGTGATTCTTTCTGTCTAAGTGTCTTTTCACGGTTGCCACCTCTCACATGACAACCCACCATTTCAACAGCATAGAAATTCAATTGTTTCCAGTCACTTGAATGATATTTTTCCATGTGTTCCGCTACTGCATAGCTGCGGTCTTTATTGATCGTTGCTCTCACGTGTTCTAAAATACGTTTTTTCAGTTCGCAGACTGTGCTTCCTATGTATTTCAGCTTACATGGACATTCGATAATGTATACTACATATTGCCTTTTACAGTTGATCATTTGATTGATTGTCCATTTCTTTTTATTTGCCATTCTGATCACTTTAGTGTTTTGTGCGATCTGACATACTTTGCACGTCGAGCATTTATAAAACCCTTTCAGTTGTAGCCAAGTTGGTTGTTTTGCTGTTGTTACAAAGTGACTGTGTACCAGTTCGTCCTTTAGATTTTTAGCTCGCCTGTATGTTATTTTTGGGTGATTTCCCACTATTTTTGCCATCGTAGGGTCCAGTGTTAGTATATTCCAGTGTTTCCGTAGAATCTGTTCGATTTGTTTTGATTGAGTTGATAATGTGGTGATCAAACGAATCGGATTCTCTTCCTGTTTCTCACAAGAGTTTTTGTCCTTGATAATATCTTCTCTGTTTTGTTTTTCTGTTCTTTTAAGACAGTCTGATAAGATACATTGATGATCTCCTTATAATCTGGAACGGATCGGAACAGGAATTTGAATCATACTTTAACATCTTGGCAAAGATCAGAATGGCAAATAAAAAGAAATGGACAATCAATCAAATGATCAACTGTAAAAGCCAATATGTAGTATACATTATCGAATGTCCATGTAAGCTGAAATACATAGGAAGCACAGTCTGAATTGAATTTCTATGCTGTTGAAATGGTGGGTTGTCATGTGAGAGGTGGCAACCGTGAAAAGACACTTAGACAGAAAGAATCACGCCACATCCTAGGGTTCAGGACTTTGACCTCGTACGGTTTGAATAAAGACGAGGAGATGCACTCACATTTATGAAAGAATGAAATGATCTGGACACAGGCAAACATGGCCCATTATGATTTTCGTACCCCTTTTTTCCATCTGAAATTTTCCTTCTCTTTTTTTCTTTGAAGTAACTGAAAAAAATGGTTATATATTTTATTGTTTAATTTTCACATAATCAGGTGTTAAAACTCTAAAGTAAATTGTTTAAAAGTATATCACTCACCAGAGAGATTAAGTGTATGGATATATTCATTCATGGCCCACCAGAGGGCGAAGGAGCAAAGTACAAGTTGATTACTAACATTAGTCAATATGACGATTTGATTATTAAATAGCTGTATTGGTACATGCACCTATATTTATATTGTTTTGATTGGTGATATAAACGTATTTAACACATGAATTGACACCTGATAAATTGGTTAATAACAATCCTACGATGGTCGCTACACTACAAGGACCATAAGGCTAAGCAAATGGTAATATCATGTGACCAGTATAAAAATAGAAGAGTGAAAAATAACTGTTACCCGTGAGCAAGGTCAAAGTTGACTGAAACGCGTTGGGTTTTGTAAACCTGCTTGCCATGTCTGGGATGCTATTAAATTGAATTGGAACTGCACCATACCAGGGAGTGCGTGTGGATTTTTTCCTGACCAGGAGCCTTGACTGAAATTCACAACGGCTGACTCTGCCGTCTCCACATTTCTCGCACCGCCAAGAGCGCCGAATGCCGTCAGTAACGAGTCCTCGCTGTGGAAATATATATATATATATATATATATTGAACCAATCCTGAACTGCAGGCATACGAAGACAGGCGCTGACACCGTGGGACGATATATCAAAGAAATATTTATTTCCAAAGGATGCCCTGACGCGTTTCGACGGATACAACCGTCTTCTTCACTACATCAGGTCCCTCTATAGTGTCTACTTATATACGAAAAACAAGGCACAATCCACCGTGGTTGTCACAGCAACACTAGTCATAGACATAAAAGAAATTTCAGTTGTGTCTGTGTTGTATAGCGACAATTAAGGAACAGTGATTTGAAAATGTGCTAAAAGAACACTGTGGTTTCAACCAAATGAAAAACAATTAATACATTGTGGCATAATCAAACCAAGACCTGCTGAAGAAACTGAAATGGTACACTAGTGTGTAGACGTTATACAGTTAAAGCTTTGGCTTTCATATGAAAATAATTGCAAACAGTGTATTATCAATGCAGGTTAACAATTAAACAGTTCGTCAAAAGATACAATATGCCATATTTATAAAATGTTCGTTAATTGAGCCCAAGTGGGCCGACATACAGAGTGTTCCAAAGAGATAAAAGGAGAAATTAACAGGTGTGGGTGCCATAGAGATAAGAAAAAGGTTATACAAAAAAGGAAGGAAGGAACCAATGTTTCGGATCAGAATACAAGAGCGAGATACAAGTCAAGTCAAGAAAGCTTTATTCGACGATTGTCATAAAAGCATACAAAATTTATATATATACACAGTTTACAAATAACATATTAAAAAAATAATTTAAGACAATAAATAAAGGCATTTGCAGAAAGATTGACATTACAGAATATCGGGATGATTATCCCGCCAGCATTTTATTCCTGATCACCCATGCCCTGCCTAAAAACTTGGCAACAGATATGTAAACAAATGGGATTTCAGCAGAACGCATAATACGCACTGCCACCTTAGCATTTCTGGTACCTAGCTGTCGGCACATTGATTTTAACCAGAACTTGCGGGGAATTACATAGGATGGACATTGGAACAGAAAATGATTGACCGATTCAATAGGTGCGGTACAGCCAGGACAGTTAAGCACATTAGACACGGCCCATCTAGCAGTAAACTCTCTAACTGGGAGACTGCCAACCCTAAATTGAAAGTACAGCTTCCTGTCCAAAGGATTTGTAATGTCATCCCAAAAAGGTGCCAGAGAAATAGTATCCTTAAAATCAAGAAAGATACCAGACAATGAAAGCGGGGCTGTGGAACAAAAAACTCGGGTTGCTACCTTTTCCCAATATAGAGCCTTCAATACTTGTTTAGGCGGGAAGCTAGCATTTAGTGGATCCTCCCACAAGTTTTTTAGGCCCAGGTCTTGGAGCGAATCACGCAAGAGCGAGATACATACACAGCAGGTAGACATTTGTAGTGATTTTCTAAAGATGTACATTTAACGCTTCGTCAGCGTTCATCCCATTGGGGATCTTGCTATCCAGAAGTATGATATATCTGGATTCTAATCGTCTCAGACATAATTGTCTGTTCCCTCCCCTTATGTTTTTAGGAATGCTGTCAATGACAAAATAGGATAGGTCATCTATTTTGCCATCGTGCTGTAAGTTGATATGTCTCGCTACCGGATATGTCTGGTCATCATTAGTGATGGCCCTTAGATGTTGCAGTATCCGGACATGTACAGGATGTATCGTACTCCCTACATATGTTTTGTTGCAGGTACAGCGAAGGACATATACTGCAAAATCTGTTTTGCAAGAAAAACTACCCCGGATTTCAAAAGGGGTTTTTCTGAAAGGAAGAGAGATGGATCTAGTGTTCACACCGTGTTTACAGGCTTTGCATTTAGAACATTTCTGAAAGCCTCTCTGTGGTTTAAGCCAAGTACCTCCCTTAGTGAGTGTGGGTGCATTGGTGACCAGTTCCTGTTGCATACTTTTTGCTCTTCTGAAAGTCAATTGGGGAAATTTTTGGCACGTGGGACCTATTGTAGGGTCATCACGCACTAGAGGCCAGTGTCTGTGTAGAATCTTTCTCAGATTCATGTGGTAGGTATTATAACCCGTAATGAGTCGGGGAGTGTTGTCAACTGTTTTGTGTGACGATTTTTGGCTGTCCTTGAAGATCAAATCTTCCCTTTTAAATTTTTCACACTTGTGTTTGGCCGAACTTAATGTTGTGGTGTTATAACCCCTGTTTTTTAGGCGTTGAAACAGACTGTCTATAGATCTCTTAAGACTGTCTTGGGTGCTGCAGTTAAGTTTCATCCTTATGCATTCAGCGTAAGGGATGCTATTGATAAGACTACGTGGGTGAAAACTGCAGGCATGAAGGATGGCATTGCCAGAAGTGGGTTTCCTGAATGTTCTTGATTGTATATGTTGATTATCTATATACAATTCCAAGTCTAGAAAACAAATGGACTCATTACTGGTGGCACACGTAAACTTCAGGTTTAGCGAGTTCTCATTAATAACAGACACAAAGTCAATAGCGCTCTGTTCAGTGCCTTTCCATAAAATAAAAATGTCATCTATATATCTTTTGTATAGAATGACATTATTCATGAAAATACTTTCGTGCCTTTTCCTGAGTACCTGCTCCTCCCACCAGCCCATATGCAAATTAGCATAGCTGGGGGCAAAGCAGGTACCCATGGCAGTTCCCTGTACTTGTTTATACAGTAGCCTGTCAAAAATGAATATATTGTTCTCCAGACACCACTCAGCCATATGTAAAAGCATGAGTTTATGGTGATGTAACCCTATGGGTCTGGTGCCTAAATAATGATTGAGTGCATTCAGGCCGTCTTTGTGTCTGATACTCGTGTACAAACTTGTACATCGAGAGTCATAAGTATATAGTCGTCATGCCAGGCTAGGTCATACATTTTTGCTAGGAAATCGCCCGTGTCTTGGATATAGGCTGGGAGTTCTCTAACAAAAGGTTGCAAGAAATGGTCTATAAATCTGCTGGTATTTTCAAATAGGCTGCCAATTGCAGATATAATCGGCCTGCCTGGGGGGGTCTGAGCATTCTTATGGATCTTGGGAAGGAGGTACAGTTGGGGCATGACGGGGTAATCATTTTTCAAAAAATCAAATTCCACTTTCGAAATGAGTCCGCCACATCTCCAATCATATAAACACTTGTGGTATTTCTCTTTTACACTAATTATACCTGTGGTGCTAATACGAGTATAACATTCTTTATCATGCAATTGAGATAGTGCCTCCTTGTTATACATTTCAATGGGCCAAAGAACCACGTTTCCCCCTTTATCGGAACAACGTACAACAATGTCAGTTCTGTCTTTGATTTTCTTCATGACATTAGCATATTCAATCCTGATGTTGTGCTTCGTTTTGATGAAATCACTGCTGCTCATTACAGCCAAATCTTTTAGATATTTGATTACCCTTTCTGCGAAAATATCAATGCCGTCCTTAGGCATGAGTGGCGTGAATACAGACTTGGGTTTGAAAGGTGTTGGAGCAGATTCGAAAATATTTAAGTCAGAACTGATTGCCGCCTGTGTTGTAGTAATGGGGCAAGTTTCTTGATCATATGCCAATTCTGTGATGTCTTTGAGGATGGTCATGTCAGCTACATTAAGTCCTTCAGATCGTGAGGTGCTGGATGTCTCATTGGATACTTCAGTAGTGGTATTAGTACTGGTGAAGAAGTATTTACGTAATTTTAATGACCGTGTAAAGTTATATAGATCAATCCTGGTTTGTGTGTAATCAAAGTTTGTGTTGGTACAAAATGATAAACCAAGGGAAAGAATACTTTCTTCTTCTTTAGTTAGCGTCATGTTAGTGAGATTGATAACTGTGCTGCGGTTATCGCTGTTCATGTCTATCTGCGTCTGTTCCTCCTGTACGACGGTTTGCCTGTTCTTTGCGGAGCGCTTGCCCCATCTCCTGTCTTTCCTTCGTCTCCTTTTTGGCTTTGTGTTCTTGGTATTTGGTCTTGGCACATAGGTCTTGGTCGTAGACTCATTATGCGCTCCATACGTAAAAAAACAAATTCCTCTACAGGTGTTGGCGCGTTGCAGGTGTTGGTGATGTTGCTCATAGCTTCAGTGTCAGATTCTAGTTCTGAACTCAGTTCAGATTCACTGGGTACCACTGGTCTGGTTGTGCTGGTGCTTGCTGATGACATTTGTTGACGGCGAATATTATCAAACTTTCTCGAGAAAGTATAGATCCTTCCCTGCAGATAGTCATTTCTGTCACGTTGGAACTTCACGGCTTTGCGCTCTTTGATGACTTGTTCATGTTTCATTACTCTTACTTTAATTTCTTCAAGATTTTTGTTGACTTCCTCCTGGTCCAATTTCTTTAATTCATTGAGGATTTCTTCAATTCTGACCATTATTTTCTCTCTATCGGTGGTGGCATACTTAATTAGGATTTGTAACATGTTCCTAGAGGATTGCGCGTTATTTTCTGCCCATTCCTGTAGCATTGCTGGATCTGGATTTTCATATGTGGGTGCTACTAGGATCCTCAGCCCCCTGGGGATACGGCCCACATCGAGGTAACGTTTCAGAGATGTGCATTCCCACCATTTGGAAACTTCGTGTTTACGTAGTTTTTCAAGTTCAGCTGTAAGTTTCTTGAGGTCGCTGCCTGTCGGTGTTATCGGTACGCCGCTTGTATTGGGCTGTACTGTAGCGTTGGATGTATCGCTGAAAATGTCCACTGCTGCAGCCTCTCGCTCTTTTATCCAATCCTCGGAAATAGTGATTCTCTTTGATTCCCACAGCCCGTATTTCAATATATATATATATTTTTTTATTTTATTTTTTTATTTTGTCGGGTGTTTGTTTTGTTTGTGGCAAAGAAATCTACTAAAATATATATCTCCTGGTGTGCGCCTCAATTAAGGTCCTTGAGAGGAATCATTGAATGGGAATATATTAGCTACTGGCGCTCGCCAGTAGATAGAGTTAGGACCGAGTTCCCATAGGAAATCTGAAAATTCTATTTTGAATAACTTTGGCGCTGGTTGACTTATCTTCGTGAAATTTTCAAAACTAATGGGGCGCTCCGCTCAGCTCCTACCCTGAAAGTCTCGGAGTGATTTGTCAAGCGGGGGCTGAGAAAAAATGGGGGTCTCAAAACACGTTTTCCCCATGCATTTTCCCATAGGACCTTTAGTCAAAGGTACAGCCCGAACGGCTGAACAGAATTACTTGAAATTTGGCAAAGAGGTAGTCCTCAGGTCAGGCATGTGCCTTTTGCATATATGGTGTCAATCTGTTCAGTAGTTCCTGAGAAAATCAAAAGTAAAATCACATATATATCTGGGCGGAGCCTAACCACACATCTCATCGTGAGATCTGATTGGCTGTCAGCACTTCATTCAAGAAGTGTTGGCAGCCATCTTGGGACAAATATACATGATAGCACCTCATTAAAAAGCATTGCAGTTAATAGAAGGTTTTAAGACATTAGTTACATTATAAATAATTTGTTGATGGTACCATACTCATTTTAGGAATTGTGGTGTGTTCTAAGGGGATTTTACCATGTGAAAAAGCCTTCTGCTGTGATATCATGAATCATGTTTGAGAGAAAAGTATTTTCTCATGCTTTTCCCACAGAGGTTTTTAAGGTGATCTATAAGCTAAACTGAGAGCATATTTTCTGTAAATTCACATTATGTTTCTCAGTCATGTGAGAATGAAGTCTGACATTCTCAGTAAAACATGTACATCCAACAAGGGCAGAGACTGTCAGTTGATTCCTTTGTGTTCTACTGCAGCTTCCCAGAGTGTTCTAAAGAACAACTAGAGCGCTAACAGTCCTACTTATGACAAACGTATGGCACACCTGAAGCCATCTTGGTTGGAATAAAGTGGTAACTCTTAAAACATTTAATTTAAAAAGGAACAAAATGAGGGGGTTCATTTTGCCATAGAAAGTATGATTAGTGGTGCAGAAAGAAAAAGTAGGGCACATTTTGAGTGACTTCTCAAATCCTCTTCTATTTCATTAAAAAATTCTGACATGCAGACTGAAACATGCACTTTCAATACCAGCAGCAGACTTCCCTGGTGAGCAGTAGCTTTACTACAATGATCTAATGAGCAACTAGAGTGCTAACATTCGGAATTTATGGCAAATGTGTGACACATCTGAATGCCTTCTTGATGGAATCAAAGTAAAAAACTGAAAGCATTTCCTACTGAGGAGACTGCAGTAAATGAGGAAATTAGGAAACTTCATAACAAATAAATCTCCCAAGATGGCCACCAGAGACAAAAGTGCCCAAATGCAGCACAAATATCACCCAGATGTAGCCCACATGTAGCCCAATGACAGAAGTGTGCAAAACACTTATTTTTTGTGTATTTGCAGTTTTATATAGCGCAGACTTGTCAGCTATTGGAGTGCTTTATATGAGCATTGGTTACATCACACGAGATCAAATTAATTTTGGTTGTAGACATGGGGAGATTAAGTGATTTGACCAGAATCACAGAATGTTGAGCTGAAGCAGAAACTCCAACCTGGTTCCCCAGTTGCAAAATCTGCAGCTCTGGAAGTAACAAAACATCCTCTCCCTAGGTGCAACATTTAATCAAGTGGTCAACTGGATAAAAAAACATAAAGATTACAAATAATTTAAAAGTTCTTTGTCACTATTTGAAAACTCAGAAAATATGTCCTCATTTTAGTTTTTTAGAGCACTAACCATAATTTTGATACAAATAAGACCCTCTCATATATGTAATTTCTAAAGGAAATACTGTAGGTATTACAGTTTTGATTACATCAAGACGTTCCACACTTTTGTAATAAATATAGAATGTTAGCAATTTAGTTGTTCATTTGGATACTGTTGAGAGGCAGAGGCCAGGGGCACGGACTCTGAAAATTAAAGGCAGGTAGGAGAGTGCAGATGCAACAATTTGACCACACTGGGCAGGCAGGAAGGGCAGTGGCAGCACAACAGACTATGGAGGGCAGTGGAAAGGGGGGCAGGGGCAACAAACCAACAATACAGGACTGGCAAGAGAGGCTGTGGCAATATAGTAGCCCATTGTGGGCAGAAGGAAGAGGCAGTGGTAGTCCAACCATACATGCCAACAGACCCATGTCAGCCAGGAAACGTCCAATGTTTTTAAGCTCAAATGGGCTTTATTTTATGTGTCTCCTATCTACAATCTCCTATTTTTCAATGTAACTCAAAGGGGAAAATCAATACCCCAGTTTTTTTTCAAAATCTCCCTCTTACCAAGTTCAAAATGTTCGCAAGTATGGTACATTGGATCATGGTAGGCAGGAGGAATTGGGGTAGGGACATGGACTCAGATAACAGAGGACAGGAGGGACATGGAGAGGTGCAACAAACTGACCCTACAGGGCAGGCATCAGGGTTTGCAGCAGCACAATACACCACACAGTACATGCGGGACGGGAGTGCAGCACAGCAATCCATATAAAGCAATAGGGAGGGGACAGGACCATGCACATGGACAACAGAGAACAGAGGGGAAAGAGGCAATGGTAGCTAGCTGACCATAATGGACAGACAGGAGAGAAAGCTGCATCACGACAGACCATAAAGGGCAGGAGGGACGGATCAGGGGCTTTACAATGGAACAGACAAGCCAGGAGGGAGGGAATAGGGGTCTGCACATGGGTGGGGGCAAGGGGGCAGGGCAGGAGCAGCAAGATGACCATGGAGGCCATGCAGGATGGGCACTAGAAACAAGACACACCATGGAGAGCAACAAGGAGACTATGGTGGCATACACACAGACCATGGAGGGAAGGTGGGAGGGGGTCAGGGGCAGCTAGCTGACCACACAGGGAAGGTGGGAGGGGCCATGGCAGCACAGAAGACAATGCATGGCAAGCGGGAGGGTTGGTGGCAGCACAATGGCTATGATGGGCAAGAAGGAGGGTGCAGGGGCATGCACAAAGGACCATGGAGGATAGAAGGGAGGGTCAGGACCTGGGCACAGACAAGAGAGTTCAGGGAAAGGGGCCTCTCAACAGACCGCGTGAGGCAGGCAGGAGGAGTAATTGCAGCACAACAGACCAGGGAGGGCAGAAGGGTGTGGCAGTAAAATGGACCATGGAGGACAGGAGGAAGGGGATAGGGGCATGGCATGTGGACAGGCAGGGTGGAGGTGGCAGGGACAGGTTACAGTCATCTGACAATGCTAGGCAGGTGGGAGGGGAGTGGCAGCTCAACAGGACACTCAGAGTAGATAGGAGTGGCAGGTCCAGGGAACATGGTGGGCAAAAAGGATGGAGCAGGGGCATGCACAAAGACATCGGAGGGCAGGGGGAAGGAGAATAGGGGCAGCAAGCTAAGCACAGAGGCTAAGCAGGAGGTCAATGATGGGCCATAGAATTGGGCAATGGAGGGCAGGAGGAGTGGACCGGTCCATCATGCTAAATGGAGGGCAGTGGCATCACATCAGACCATGCATGGCAGGAGGGAGGAGGCTAGTCCATGGATTCAGACAACAGAGGATAGGGAGGAGGTGGATGGGGCAGCAAGCTAACTGTTCAGAGAAGGTGGGTATTAGGAACTTTATTGTTTTTAAAATGTGTGTCTGTGCGAACTACTTAAAATATGAACAAGTATGCAGCATAATCTCACTTTTATTCAGGAAGAAGAAGACGTTTGTGACTGTGACTCCGGGCTCACTTGGCAGAAACATCCCCTGACCCTCCACCCCCCATCGCAAAATGTCATGCCCATGAAAAGGGTAGGTGGACGCAGTGTTATATAGAACATAGTCCTGAGAGCACGATTGAAAATGAAAACTAGATATAGTATATGGTATAAACTATGCACCGAAAAGTGTGATGTAAGATGAACTGGGGCGTGAAATATAATATGCAATACATTGTGCGCAATGACAGATTCATTGGAGAGCGCGAGATAGCACAGGCACTAGCGCGTGCTATGCGATATGCGCCTTGGAGTGTAATATGCACAGGGCAGTGTTGTGTAACCTAACTAGTCTCTAAAGTTGTAATATAAAATATGTGCTGGGGAGTGTAACGTTGCATATGCACTGTGACATAGATACAGATCCCAGATTGTAATATGTATGGCATAGCGCTGTGCGTTATAACATAGGCTTCGAGGAAGGCACGTTAGATGGGGTAATATAACCCGTGAGAAGGCAAATGTGGCATGACATATTCACAGGGCGGAGTTACAGTGCACATGGGCTAGAGAGTGTCATAGCATACGCACTAGCTGGTGGAATACAACACAGAGGTGAGAGGCACTCGGTGGGCACTGGTGGGTGTAACACATCACTGGGCTCAGCCAGGAGCACTCTGTGACTCTCAAGTGAAGTTTGTCTCCTTTCCAGAGAGTAAAATAAAAAGTATTACACATCCGGTGGTGGATGTGTGTTTTATTAACCGTGAGGTGGGTTTCTTGCATAGTTTAGTCAAATTTTTGTTGAATCCCCTTTGAATGGCTTGGTGTGCGTGTATATTAAATGTGCCCGTCAATAGCTACCCATGTTTGTATAAATAAACGACATTGGTGTCTACTTGGAGAGTCCCCACCGGCGGAGGCGCCGGGATTAGGCACGGTAGGGCGTCAGACACGTCAGAGCTTCACTAGCGGTGTAAATACATTCCATGTGGATTCATTCTATGCATAGTCGCCTTTTAATGAATATCACGCAAATCGTCATGGTTATAGGTACATACGGTTTGTCCAGCATGTCCTAGGTTTTTCTATAAATATATATTTTTTTAAAATATTAAAAAACAAAGGCCGGCCCCGGGGGATGGGGTCCCTGGGGCCATAAGTGGCCTGAGGAGGGGGGCAACGCAGCCCCCTCCTAAAGAATAAAAAAAAAAAGGCCATGACCCAAGTGTTGGGGTCCCCGGGACCGATTAAGTCCTTGGGGCGGGCCAAATTTTTTTTTTTTAAGAAAACAAATTAGGGTGCAGGCCCTGGGGGATGGGGTCCCCAGGGCCAGTAAATTAGAAAAAGAAGGGGGGCCACACAGCCCTCCTTCTTAAAAAAATATAATAAATAAAAGACCGGCATCGCGCCGGAGGCCACGCCCCCTCCTTGCAGCACTCTGCAAATGCGCCCCCTGGCCAGTTGTAAGTTGGGGAATTAATTCCCCTTCAATACTGAGGGTCCCTGAGGGCCAACTAGCCCAACAGATATCTCCAGTATGCGCCAGGGAGCTGCGTTGCAGACAGGTGTTCTGAGGCCACGCCCCTTTTTACACCTCTATGCAACGCAGCTCTGTGACGCTTACTGGAGGTACCTAGTGGGCTAGTTTGACCCTAGGGACCCTTAGGATTCAAGGGGACTAAATCTCAACTTAGAACGGCCACAGGGTGCGTTTACACAGTGGTGAAGGGAGGGGACGGGGCCTGAGGTGACGTGTGCAAACACGCCCTGTGGCGCGTTTTAAGTTGGGGAAATAATTCCCTTTCAATCCTGAGGGACCCTGGCGGCCAACTAGCCCACCAGGTGCTTCCAGTAAGTGCCACTGCTCTGCGTTGCAGAGAGGTGGTGCAGGCCGTGCCCCTTTTTACACCTCTCTGCAATGGCGCTTACTGGACGTACCTAGTGGGCTATTTTGCCCCTAGGGATCCTCAGGATTCAAGGGGACTTAAGCTCCCAACTTAAAAAACGGCCACAGGGCGTGTTTACACAGTGGGGAAGGGGCCTGAGGTGACGTGTGCAAACCCGCCCTATGGCACGTTTTAAGTTGGGGAAATAATTTCCTTTCAACCTGAGGGACCCCGGAGGCCAACTAGCCCACCAGGTGCTTCCAGTAAGCGCCACTGCTCTGCGTTGCATAGAGGTGGTGCAGACCGTGCCTCTTTTTACACCTCTCTGCAATGGCGCTTACTGGACGTACCTAATGGGCTATTTTGCCCCTAGGGACCCTCAGGATTCAAATTAACTTAATCTCCCAACTAAAAACGGCCACAGGGCGTTTACACAGTGGTGAAGGGAGGGGATGGGGCCTGAGTTAACGTGTGCAAACAGGCCCTGTGGCGCGTTTTAAGTTGGGGAAATAATTCCTCTTCAATCCTGAGGGACCCTGGGGGCCAACAAGCCCACCAGGTGCTTCCAGTAAGCGCAGCTCTGTGGCACTTACTGGAGGTACCTAGTGGTCTAGTTGGACCCTAGGGACCCTCAGGATTCAAGGGGACTTAATCTCCCAGTGGGAAGTGAGGGGACGGGGCCTGAGGTGACGTGTGCAAACACGACCTGTGGTGCGTTTTAAGAGGTAGTTGTAATCCCCTGCCCTATTATATACTAGGGGCTTACAGAGGAGGTCATGGTGATCACAGGGGGACCCCAACGTACAGTGTTCCCTAGTGTATGTAGGTGTTTTCACTGTATTCTGAGTGTCTTTTAACATAGCACTGGCTCTAGGACTGGTTAGTCAGACTCAGTTACCACCAGTATCCGTCTGAAAAAGTTGAGGGTACAGGATGATTTTGCAACAAGGCTTCTTTCTGCTCTTCTGTTTGTTCTTTCTGCACGTTATCCTTCTTCCTGCACTTTTCTTCGTCTTTGTGGACTTCTGTTGCTTCTTTCTGCATTTCTTTTTTTTCTTTCAGTGTGTTCTTTCTTCTTTCTTCACATGTCCTATCTCTGTAGGCATAGTTAGAAATTAGCATTTAAAAAACCTTTGAAATTCACTGAAAAAACCATAGGTTTCAGGCACATTATAGTTAGGAATTAGCATTTAAAAAACCTTAAAAATTCACTGAAAAAACCATAGGTTTCACACACGTTATAGTTAGGAATTAGCATTTAAAAAACCTTGCAAATTCACTGAAAAAACCATAGGTTTCACACACGTTATAGTTAGGAATTAGCATTTAAAAAACCTTGCAAATTCACTGAAAAAACCATAGGTTTCACACATGTTATAGTTGGCTGGACATTCCGCTCGTACAAAACCATTGAAATTCCCCCGTTATAGTTAGTTCAGCTAACTATAACTCGCACGCCTGCAATCCACTGCTGATGACGTCACATATTACATCACTCATGACATGGTCAGTGACATCATTCATGACATCACTGATGACATCTCAAATGACATCACTGATGACATCACTGATGACGTCATCCATGTGATAAATTACCACATCTTCTCACACCCTAATATAACCTTTGATACACCGACTCAAAATTTCAGAGTTCCATTCTCAAAACCATACATACTGCAATACCAATAACTACATACCCACTTATTAACTCTTAGGTCTACATACACCTCCACTCATTCACCTGTACAGTCACTCATACTTACAGACACTCCATACAAGACTATCATATGCATTTATACACCTATATAGACACTCACACACCTCCAATCATCCATAGAAGTACTCTCACACCTAGTCAGTCATGCAAATAATCACACTCCCATTTACTCACCTATGCGGTTATACACACTCAAGTTCAGTTACTCATAAAAATAGTACCACATTCTTACGCTCTTATAGAATCATTGATACAAGCACACACTCATCCATACAGTCACTCTCACAATCACACACTCTCACATCTACCCACTTATATACTCTTACACGCATATATACTGCCTTTCACATATGTAGTTAGTCACAAATGTACCACTGAGATATACATTCAATCCCTAACACACCCATACATACACTCACTCAACCATACAGTCCATCACAGATGCACTCTTAAAACCATGCACCCATAGAATCACCCACTCACACATCTATGCATAGAGTCACACACACCCTACCCACACAAACACTCAGGAACCCATACAGATACTGAGACAAGCAATCAATAACTCATATAGACACTCATATAGCTATTCACAAAACCATGCAGCCACTTATACACCAACATACAGACACATACAAACATTTACACAGTTTAGTCACTAGTCTGCAGTAAGATACATTTAATGACTCACTTATAGAGTCAGTTACGCACCACAGAAAATCATCCATTTACACACTTGTACACCCACTTATTCTTCAACAGGCCTTTCCCTATATATATAGAACACATTAAAATTGTTCAGAAACGCATACTCAATGGATGATGTCATCAGTGATGTCATCAGTGATGTCATTTGAGATGTCATCAGTGATGTCATGAGTGATGTCACTGAACATGTCATGAGTGATGTAATATGTGACGTCATCAGCAGTGGATTGCTGGCGCGCGAGTTATAGTTAGCTGAACTAACTATAACGGGGGAATTTCAATGGTTTTGTACGAGTGAAATGTCCAGCTAACTATAACATGTGTGAAACCTATGTTTTTTTCAGTGAATATATATATAGCAGCGTGATCAAGGCGAAAGCTGAAACATGTTGCTGTGCAGCCTGAATAAACTTATTGCTGCAACAATCACCGATGTGTCCGTGATACTTCTGGAATTTGAGAGTTGTTTAATAATATATATATATATATATATATATATATATATATATATTACCTACTGGCGGTCGCCAGTAGGTAGTTATAGTTAGGACCACGTTTCCATAGGAAAACCTCAACATTCTATTTTGAATAACTTTGGCGCCGGTCGACGAATCCTCGCGAATTTCTCAAAATAGGTGGGGCGCTACGCTCCGCTCCTACCCTGAAAGTCTCGGGGGGATCCGTCAAGCGGGGGCTGAGATAAAAGGGGGGTCCCAAAACGCGTTTTTCCCATGCATTTTTCCATAGGACCTTTAGAACGAGCTACAGCCCGAACGGCTGAACAGAATTACTCAAAATTTGGCAGAGAGGTAGTCCCTAGGTCAAGGAAGTGCCTTTTGTAGGTTTGGTGTAAATCTGTTCAGTAGATTCTGAGAAAATAGCCTTTAAATCAATATATATATCTGAGCCCGCTTACGGTACGCTTACCGTACGCTTACGGTAAGCGTACGGTGGCGTGCGCGAGCGCGATTCTGATTGGCTCTTAGATCTTAGTAAACATTCGAATCAGCCGAAACCAGGAAGCGGCGGCCGCCATTTTGTGTATTTCACTCTGAAAAAAAAGAGTGAAAACAAGGAAAGGGGGCAATGAGGAGAGTTACAGACCCCCTAACATTTGTAAGGGGGTCAAAGAAGGACAGAAAAGTACAAAGAAAACATTTATTAAAATCACGGGGTACGCGTACGGTAAGCTTACGGTAAGCGTACAGTAGGAAAAAAAAAAAAAAAAATGAAAATCAGATTTAAGTGTTTAGATATTAGGGGGCTCTAAAAAGAGCCGTTGTGTTTATGAAATGATTTTTTAGTGGTACCTACAAGTAAGTACCGATGCAGAGTCTAAGGTTCAAGAGGAAGACTCTGTTCCCTTCATCATTGAAGTGCACACCATCTCCTCTATAAATGTCTTGCATGTCATAACGCAAGTTGTTGTGGTAAATGGCACCCATACCATAGTCACGGAGGAAAGCAGAAACAGATTTGTTGACGTGCTTTCTTGCTTTGTCATCGCACCGCGTGCCCACCGTGCGTGCGCGGCACTAACTGCGTAAAGTGGGCGCGCACGCCACGAATGGCGTAAAGTAACTTAGCATTTAAAAAACCGTACAAATTCACTGAAAAAACCATAGGTTTCACACACGTTATAGTTAGGAATTAGCATTTAAAAAACCTTGCAAATTCACTGAAAAAACCATAGGTTTCACACATGTTATAGTTAGCGGAAATTTTACTGATAAAAAACCAATGAAATTCCCCCGTTATAGTTAGTGCAGGCGACTATAACTCACGCGACCGCAATCTTCTGCTGATGACATATGTGTCTTTATGAAAAAAAAATATTTGTAATATATGTATAGCTAAAAATGTATGGAAGAAGACATGGGCAAATAAGTGTCTAAATACAGTATTAGCATCAGCAGAGGATTGCGGTCGCGTGAGTTATAGTTGCCTGCACTAACTATAACGGGGGAATTTCATTGGTTTTTTATCAGTAAAATTTCCGCTAACTATAACATGTGTGAAACCTATGGTTTTTTCAGTGTATATATATAAGTGACCTAGAGGGAGATCCAACTGAAGCAAGAACAAAGCGCTCTTTTTTAGGGGAAATGAGACTGGCCCTGCAACAAAAGAATTGGGAAAAGACAACGGGAGGACCATCCCCCAATCGAGGAAGAGGCAGGGGATGTGGCAACGCCCGCAGAAACCAACAAGGAGAGGCAAGCGAAAGTACAAAACAAAGTTTCAGCGCAAACCGAGTGGGAACGATGACACGGAGCATGCGACAGAAATGGACCTAAAAAATCTTGATAATACTGTCACCAAGGACACAAATGAATTACAAGTCATCAACCTCTCAAAAAAAGTCCTGACGGAAACCGAAATGGAACTCCTTAAACGTGGCTTCAATTTTTGTCCCACTAGTGGCCTGGACCTAGCGGAAACAAGAATAGATCTATACAAATTTATCAGAAAAATCAAACTAGCGAAATTGTTCACTGAAAACCCAAAAATGGCCAAACTCAGTAGAACCACTACAACACCGAATATGGATCTAATTGCACAGGATGCAGAACACTTCATCACCCTAATGGAATTGGATAAAAACCCTGAAGAAGAGAGAGGGGACCTACAAGCTTATTGTGACCAACTGGGAGCAGGAACCAGTCGGAAGAAATCGCAATCTAAATTCTATCCGCAATTGCCACACGGAAATAAAATTGATTTGTTTCATGAATGTGTGATACGAGATCTTTACAAACTCAACCACTCAAAAAAACGAGACAATTTGACACATGAAGAACGAAAAGCGCTGTCCGTTCTAAAAAATGATGATACCATCGAAATAAAAATGGCAGATAAGGGAGGAAACGTCATTGTTTTAGACAAAGAGGCTTATATGAAAGAAGCATACTCACAACTCAGAAATGAAGAATACTATGAAAAATTGAAAACCAACCCTACTAAGAAATGGAAAGAAGAACTTGATATCAAATTGGACACATGGAGCAAGCAGGGATTATTGGATGAGGACGAAGTAAAATATCTTAGAACGGAATATCCCAAAATGGCCACAATTTATTTTCTGCCGAAAATACATAAGAACTCAAAACACCCTCCAGGCAGACCAATAATTTCAGCTAAGGATGCTTTATTGGAACCAATGGCCAACTTTCTGGATGTGTTCCTTTTACCATTTGTCAAGGGCCTCCCCTCATATCTTCAAGACACAGGAGACTTATTGAGACACCTACTAGACACCCCATGGCACTCGACATACAAACTCATAACTATGGATGTTATATCACTATACTCTAACATCCAGAACGACATTGGACTTAATGCGTGCAAACACTTCTTGTCGGAGAGAAACATTCATTTTTCCAACCATAACAAGATGTTGTTAGAAATGATCCAGATGTGTCTGGAACAGAACTCGTTCATGTTTGGAGAGGAAATCTATCGCCAACGCAAGGGTACCGCTATGGGATTTTCCTTTAGTCCATCATACGCTTGCCTAACCATGGGACAATGGGAGAAAACCTGGGCATGGAGTATGGAAAATGATATCTTTGTCAACAAAACCATAGCCTGGTTTAGATATATCGACGACTTGTTGATTGTCTGGGAAGGAACTGAGCAGGAATTTGCGGATTACTTTGAAATCTTGAATAACTCATATTTCAATTTAAAGTTCACATATACCATCAGTGACCAGAGAGTGGTATTCCTAGACACTGAAATCTATATCTCGGAAAACATTGTCCACACTACCTTGCACCGTAAAAACACAGCGACCAATGCAGTTCTTCACGCTGGGAGTTTTCACCAAAAAAGTTTAATTGACAACATTCCTTACGGCGAGTTCCTGAGGATCAAAAGAATTTGCTCTAAAGAGGAGGAGTGGGTTAAACATCGAAATCAAGCCATATCAAGATTCAAACAAAGAAATTACAGCACCAAGACGATTCAAACCTCATTGCTAAAAACGACCAACATCATCAGGCAGGACCTGTTGAAAGAAAAACCCAAAGAAACAAACGAAGAAAACAAAATAAGATTCATTACTACCCACTCCACGGAAAATTCAAAAGTGATGCAAATACTTCGCAAAAACTGGCATATCCTCCATATGCACACTACAACAGCTACATTAATGGGGGATCACCCAAACATCACGTACAGAAGGGCTAAAAACCTAAGAGATCAACTGGTTCACAGTCATTTTAGAAATCCTAGAAAACAAGACACTTGGCTCAAACCCAAAGGATTTTTTAAATGCACAAGCTGCAAAGTATGTACTATCGCACAAAACACTAAGGAAGTAATGATGGCAAACAAACGTACATGGCAAATTCAACAGCTGATTAACTGTAAGACCCAATTTGTAATCTACATCATAGAATGTCCCTGCTCTATGAAATATGTAGGGAGCACAAAATGCGAATTGAAAAAACGCATTTTGGAACACGTAAGGGCCACCATTAATATCGACAGGAGCAATGCGGTGGCCAAACATATGGAGAAGGTACATAAAGGAAACTGGAAAGATCTGAAATTTTATGCCATCGAAGCAGTGGGGACACATCCCAGAGGAGGAGACCGTGAAAGAGTGATGAGGCAAAAAGAATCGAAGCACATCCTTAATTTCAGAACTTTGACCCCTGACGGTCTAAATCAAGACGAGGAACTCCACTACCATCTATAAAATGCAGAACTATTTTTCACCATGAGTGACATTCTCTGTAACTGTCAGCAAATTGTGCTGTTTTAATTTTTAATTTGATTTTTGATTGTTTATTTTCATCACAGTTTGGGTAGACTCGGGAGCACTGGGCAGAATAGTATTAATCTTAACAAAAACAAGAATCGAAAAACAAACTGGGAAGAAATTTAGTTATAAAACAATGTGTTACAAATAAGGGCCCACCAGAGGGCGAATTCGACACCCAGCTAATTTAATTATGAGTGTATTACTTTAGCCAAAAAGGATGACCCACCAGAGGGCTTTATTTTCACACTAATGAATTAGTATTTCAGTTATATTATTGAATTATTCACTAAGGCTGTCGTAATCATGTGCATATAACCATTTTGCCTCCTTATTCAAAGGGTTAGAATCCCAGTACTTGTTTTGTTTAATTTAATGGGTGACAGTATGAACTCTTTAGTTAAAACTGTTTGAGCTTCATGAACCAGAATGCCTAGCTCCGGAATAGGAAGTGATGTCACTGTTGATTGTAGAGGTGGATTTAAAACAAACAAAAAAAGTCTGAGCAAAGACCAGTCTCGTGAACAAGGTCCCTGGTGGGACTGAAACGCGTAGAGTTTTTTATAACTGGCATGCTGTAAATAAAGAAAGAAACCTGACAAACTGATTTGGTGACGATCTGTTCTTTCTGGGAGTGCGCGAGAACCCAGCCCTACGGGGAAACGAATGAACAATTTAATCACGGCCTGACCCTGCCGTCTCTGAACGCACCGCCTGAGAGCGCCCAGTGATTTCTGAAGTGTGTCGCTTTGCAGAAAAAAAAAAAAATATATATATATATATATATACATATATTTATATATATATTTTTTTTCATCATAGTGCTCTTGCGCTCTTGAGAGGGCACTCATGGCATCCCAGCAGTTCAGCTTACTCGACTCTCTCAGCTCTCATGCCCTTTCTCCAAGCATGTATCCCAATTCCCGATGCGTTTCGAGGCGATTCCGCCTCTTCATCTGGGGACAAACACAGAAGCAGACAGGAAACTCGCCTCTTGTTTCCATTACTTTTTATTGGAAATCACCGCCCTGAGTGGGCGTGGCTCGCCATGTTCACCATCAAGCATGATGGTATACGTAGTCCCTGAGGTGAGTTGTAAGTCTCCCTATAGTAGGTTGTATGTTTCTGTGTTGAATTACAGTCTATTTTGAAGCCTTTAGTAGGAAAGGAAAAACGGGCAGTTGAGCTGTTTATTAGAAACGGAACGTCGTATCCGAGGGTGATGAGCAGTTCTCCACCACGGTCTCTCTGCTAGCAGTATCGTCTTCTGCAAACAGAGCGGTGCACCTCTCCACGGCCAAGGGCAGCCGTGTAAATATTTTTCATCAAATTGCTCTTGCGCTCTTGAGAGGGCACTCACGGCATCCCAGCAGTTCAGCTTACTCGCCTCTCTCAGCTCTCATGCCCTTTCTCCAAGCATGTATCCCAATTCCCGACGCGTTTCGAGGCCATTCCGCCTCTTCATCTGGGGACAAACACAGAAGCAGACAGGAAACTCGCCTCTTGTTTCCATTACTTTTTATTGGAAATCACCGCCCTGAGTGGGCGTGGCTCGCCATGTTCACCATCAAGCATGATGGTATACATAGTCCCTGAGGTGAGTTGTAAGTTTCCCTATAGTAGGTTGTATGTTTCTGTGTTGAATTACAGTCTATTTTGAAGCCTTTAGTAGGAAAAGAAAAACGGGAAGTTGAGCTGTTTATTAGAAACGGAACGTCGTATCCGAGGGTGATGAGCAGTTCTCCACCACGGTCTCTCTGCTAGCAGTATCGTCTTCTGCAAACAGAGCGGTGCACCTCTCCACGGCCAAGGGCAGCCGTGTAAATATTTTTCATCAAATTGCTCTTGCGCTCTTGAGAGGGCACTCACGGCATCCCAGCAGTTCAGCTTACTCGCCTCTCTCGGCTCTCATGCCCTTTCTCCACTCAGGGCGGTGATTTCCAATAAAAAGTAATGGAAACAAGAGGCGAGTTTCCTGTCTGCTTCTGTGTTTGTCCCCAGATGAAGAGGCAGAATGGCCTCGAAACGCGTCGGGAATTGGGATACATGCTTGGAGAAAGGGCATGAGAGCTGAGAGAGGCGAGTGAGCTGAACTGCTGGGATGCCGTGAGTGCCCTCTCAAGAGCGCAAGAGCACTTTGATGAAAAATATTTACACGGCTGCCCTTGGCCGTGGAGAGGTGCACCGCTCTGTTTGCAGAAGACGATACTGCTAGCAGAGAGACCGTGGTGGAGAACTGCTCATCACCCTCGGATACGACGTTCCGTTTCTAATAAACAGCTCAACTGCCCCGCTTTTCCTTTCCTACTAAAGGCTTCAAAATAGACTGTAATTGAACACAGAAACATACAACCTACTATAGGGAGACTTACAAATCACCTCAGGGACTACGTATACCATCATGCTTGATGGTGAACATGGCGAGCCATGCCCACTCAGGGCGGTGATTTCCAATCAAAAGTAATGGAAACAAGAGGCGAGTTTCCTGTCTGCTTCTGTGTTTGTCCCCAGATGAAGAGGCGGAATGGCCTCGAAACGCGTCAGGAATTGGGATACATGCTTGGAGAAAGGGCATGAGAGCTGAGAGAGGCGAGTAAGCTGAACTGCTGGGATGCCGTGAGTGCCCTCTCAAGAGCGCAAGAGCACTTTGATGAAAAATATTTACACAGCTGCCTTTGGCCGTGGAGGGGTGCACCGCTCTGTTTGCAGAAGACGATACTGCTAGCAGAAAGACCGTGGTGGAGAACTGCACATCACCCTCGGATACGACGTTCCGTTTCTAATAAACAGCTCAACTGCCCCGTTTTTCCTTTCCTACTAAAGGCTTCAAAATAGACTGTAATTGAACACAGAAACATACAACCTACTATAGGGAGACTTACAAATCACCTCAGGGACTACGTATACCATCATGCTTGATGGTGAACATGGCGAGCTACACCCACTCAGGGCAGTGATTTCCAATAAAAAGTAATGGGAACAAGAGGCGAGTTTCCTGTCTGCTTCTGTGTTTGTCCCCAGATGAAGAGGCGGAATGGCCTTGAAACGCATCGGGAATTGGGATACATGCTTGGAGAAAGGGCATGAGAGCTGAGAGAGGCGAGTAAGCTGAACTGCTGGGATGTCATGAGTGCCCTCTCAAGAGCGCAAGAGCACTTTGATGAAAAATATTTACACGGCTGCCCTTGGCCGTGGAGAGGTGCACCGCTCTGTTTGCAGAAGACGATACTGCTAGCAGAGAGACCGTGGTGGAGAACTGCTCATCACCCTCGGACACGATGTTCCGTTTCTAATAAACAGCTCAACTGCCCCGTTTTTCCTTTCCTACTAAAGGCTTCAAAATAGACTGTAATTGAACACAGAAACATACAACCTACTATAGGGAGACTTACAACTCACCTCAGGGACTACGTATACCATCATGCTTGATGGTGAACATGGCGAGCCACGCCCACTCATGGCGGTGATTTCCAGTAAAAAGTAATGGAAACAAGAGGCGAGTTTCCTGTCTGCTTCTGTGTTTGTCCCCAGATGAAGAGGCGGAATGGCCTCGAAACGTGTCGGGAATTGGGATACATGCTTGGAGAAAGGGCATGAGAGCTGAGAGAGGCGAGTAAGCTGAACTGCTGGGATGCCGTGAGTGCCCTCTCAAGAGCGCAAGAGCATTTTGATGAAAAATATTTACACGGCTGCCCTTGGCCGTGGAGAGGTGCACCGCTCTGTTTGCAGAAGACGATACTGCTAGCTGAGAGACTGTGGTGGAGAACTGCTCATCACCCTCGGATACGACGTTCCGTTTCTAATAAACAGCTCAACTTCCCCGTTTTTCCTTTCCTACTAAAGGCTTCAAAATAGACTGTAATTGAACACAGAAACATACAACCTACTATAGGGAGACTTACAAATCACCTCAGGGACTACGTATACCATCATGCTTGATGGTGAACATGGCGAGCTACGCCCACTCAGGGCAGTGATTTCCAATAAAAAGTAATGGGAACAAGAGGCGAGTTTCCTGTCTGCTTCTGTGTTTGTCCCCAGATGAAGAGGCGGAATGGCCTTGAAACGCATCGGGAATTGGGATACATGCTTGGAGAAAGGGCATGAGAGCTGAGAGAGGCGAGTAAGCTGAACTGCTGGGATGCCGTGAGTGCCCTCTCAAGAGCGCAAGAGCACTTTGATGAAAAATATTTACACAGCTGCCCTTGGCCGTGGAGGGGTGCACCGCTCTGTTTGCAGAAGACGATACTGCTAGCAGAAAGACCGTGGTGGAGAACTGCACATCACCCTCGGATACGACGTTCCGTTTCTAATAAACAGCTCAACTGCCCCGTTTTTCCTTTCCTACTAAAGGCTTCAAAATAGACTGTAATTGAACACAGAAACATACAACCTACTATAGGGAGACTTACAAATCACCTCAGGGACTACGTATACCATCATGCTTGATGGTGAACATGGCGAGCTACGCCCACTCAGGGCAGTGATTTCCAATAAAAAGTAATGGGAACAAGAGGCGAGTTTCCTGTCTGCTTCTGTGTTTGTCCCCAGATGAAGAGGCGGAATGGCCTTGAAACGCATCGGGAATTGGGATACATGCTTGGAGAAAGGGCATGAGAGCTGAGAGAGGCGAGTAAGCTGAACTGCTGGGATGTCGTGAGTGCCCTCTCAAGAGCGCAAGAGCACTTTGATGAAAAATATTTACACGGCTGCCCTTGGCCGTGGAGAGGTGCACCGCTCTGTTTGCAGAAGACGATACTGCTAGCAGAGAGACCGTGGTGGAGAACTGCTCATCACCCTCGGACACGATGTTCCGTTTCTAATAAACAGCTCAACTGCCCCGTTTTTCCTTTCCTACTAAAGGCTTCAAAATAGACTGTAATTGAACACAGAAACATACAACCTACTATAGGGAGACTTACAACTCACCTCAGGGACTACGTATACCATCATGCTTGATGGTGAACATGGCGAGCCACGCCCACTCATGGCGGTGATTTCCAGTAAAAAGTAATGGAAACAAGAGGCGAGTTTCCTGTCTGCTTCTGTGTTTGTCCCCAGATGAAGAGGCGGAATGGCCTCGAAACGTGTCGGGAATTGGGATACATGCTTGGAGAAAGGGCATGAGAGCTGAGAGAGGCGAGTAAGCTGAACTGCTGGGATGCCGTGAGTGCCCTCTCAAGAGCGCAAGAGCATTTTGATGAAAAATATTTACACGGCTGCCCTTGGCCGTGGAGAGGTGCACCGCTCTGTTTGCAGAAGACGATACTGCTAGCTGAGAGACTGTGGTGGAGAACTGCTCATCACCCTCGGATACGACGTTCCGTTTCTAATAAACAGCTCAACTTCCCCGTTTTTCCTTTCCTACTAAAGGCTTCAAAATAGACTGTAATTGAACACAGAAACATACAACCTACTATAGGGAGACTTACAACTCACCTCAGGGACTATGTATACCATCATGCTTGATGGTGAACATGGCGAGCCACGCCCACTCAGGGCGGTGATTTCCAATAAAAAGTAATGGAAACAAGAGGCGAGTTTCCTGTCTGCTTCTGTGTTTGTCCCCAGATGAAGAGGCGGAATGGCCTCGAAACGCGTCGGGAATTGGGATACATGCTTGGAGAAAGGGCATGAGAGCTGAGAGAGGCGAGTAAGCTGAACTGCTGGGATGCCGTGAGTGCCCTCTCAAGAGCGCAAGAGCACTTTGATGAAAAATATTTACACGGCTGCCCTTGGCCGTGGAGAGGTGCACCGCTCTGTTTGCAGAAGACGATACTGCTAGCAGAGAGACCGTGGTGGAGAACTGCTCATCACCCTCGGATACGACGTTCCGTTTCTAATTAACAGCTCAACTGCCCCGTTTTTCCTTTCCTACTAAAGGCTTCAAAATAGACTGTAATTGAACACAGAAACATACAACCTACTATAGGGAGACTTACAACTCACCTCAGGGACTACGTATACCATCATGCTTGATGGTGAACATGGCGAGCCACGCCCACTCAGGGCGGTGATTTCCAATAAAAAGTAATGGAAACAAGAGGCGAGTTTCCTGTCTGCTTTTGTGTTTGTCCCCAGATGAAGAGGCGGAATGGCCTCGAAACACGTTGGGAATTGGGATACATGCTTGGAGAAAGGGCATGAGAGCTGAGAGAGGCGAGTAAGCTGAACCGCTGGGATGCCGTGAGTGCCCTCTCAAGAGCACAAGAGCACTTTGATGAACAAAAAAAAATATATATATATTATATATATATATATATATATATTCAGTGAAAAAACAATAGGTTTCACACACGTTATAGTTAGGAATTAGCATTTAAAAAACCTTAGAAATTCAGTGAAAAAACCATAGGTTTCACACATGTTATAGTTAGCTGGACATTTTACTCGTAAAAAACCAATGAAATTCCCCCGTTATAGTTAGTTCAGCTAACTATAACTCGCGCGCCCGCAATGCACTGCTGATGACGTCACATATTACATCACTCATGACATGGTCAGTGACATCACTCATGACATCACTGATGACATCTCAAATGACATCACTGATGACATCACTGATGACATCATCCAGTGAATGTGTGTTTTTCTGAAAATTAAATATGTTTTATATATGTATATCTCAAGGTTGATAGAAGAATAAATGGGTATATTACTGTCTAAATGGATGATTTCTTTTTGAAAAATTGATTGTGTAACTGACTGATTAAGTGTATCATAGTGAATACATGGCTAAGGGCCTCATTTAGGTAAATAAATTTTACCGGTTCTTAAATACCGAGCCGTACCGAATCGGTAAATTAGAATCGGTAAGTTATATGTAGGTAAAAATTCGGTAACAGTTACCGATTCGGTAACAGTCGGTAAATACGAATCGGAATTCACCGAATCGGTAAATACCGAGGTGATAATTACCGATTCGGAAAATACCGAGGTGGTATCTACCGAATCGGAAAATACCGAGGTGGTATCTACCGAATCGGAAAATACCGAATCGGTACGTACGGATTCGGTAAATAACATCACATGACTTGACGAAACAGCTAATCCTGTGCAACGACAGCCCACCCAACCAGGAACTGCCCACACCCAGGCAGGTGTACACAATTAGCCGAAGTGGCCACACCCAGGCAGGTGTACATAATTAGCCGACCCTGGAGAGGCTTGGAGTGCAGAGGAGAGGCAGGGAGCAGTTGCATGTGCGAGCGGGAAACGAACAGCATGTCCAGCCAGAGCACACAGAAAGACGGAGGGGAAAGGAGGAGGAAGCTCAAATTCAGCCCCAAGGAACTCCAGGTGCTGGTGGAGGAGGTGGTGAAGCAGCACCAGAAGCTGTTTGGGAGGCAATCCCTGCAAGTGCCTGAGGCCGAAAAGCGCAACATATGGCTGGCCATCCAGGCGCAGGTCAATGCTGTGGGAGTGACCCACAGGGAAATTGAGGTCCTCAAAAAGCGCTGGTATGACCTGAGGATTGTGACCAAGAGGAAGATGGGCGACATCCAGAAGGAGGCCAGCCAGACCGGAGGTGGAACCAACAGGGCACCTGCCCTCACCGAACTGGAGGAGCTGGTGGCGGCCACACTCGAGCAAGAGAGCGTCGTGGGTCTTGGGGACGCCGACAGCTCTGCCAGAGCCGCAACACACCAAGGTAAGACGAAAGCACAGCAATGTAGCCGCCCCTACCCCTATCCCACATCCCCCATTGTGAAACGAGAATCACACTGCAGTCCACACGTGTCAGTGCAGACAGGCAATGCATTCCGGGAGATGTAGTCAGGGCAACACTAACCATGACGTAAATGTCACAGGGCAACAAGGCATGTCACGCACTCGAGGCACAAGGAGACAGAGGACAGATTGGAATGTGAAATGATTTATTGTGACGCTTGCAATGCAGCCCTTCGGGGACACTGAGCCAATGTTGTTTTTCTGTCCACAGATGTGACATCATGCAGTACAGGGCATGCTGCAGGGGGGACGGCACACCGGCCACAAAAATCACCTCTAGCCAGCACGAGTTCAGACCAGGGAGCAGGCCCACTTTCAGCCGCACCACCTACGCAGCCAGCCGCGCCGCACACAGAGCCACCATCACCTCACCGAGAGCCAGCATCACCACCACCAGAGCCAGCATCGCCACTCATGTTCGATTCACCGGCCACATCTCCGCTTGCAGGTGTGAGAATGAGGAGGCGTCCAGCAGCCAGGCTACGAGCCTTAGACACCTCGTCAGACGACAGCATGGGCCCAGAAGACCGCACCGGGCCCCAGGAAGGGAGCCATCCCACTGTGCCCCACACCTCACAGGCAGCACAGACGGGAGCAAGAGGGCGCCGCAGGTCGCGTGTCCAGAGTCCACCAGCACCCACTGACGGCCATGGTGTCTTCTTGGGGCTCGAGGGCCAAATGTTGAAGCAACAGCGCCTGCAATCAAAGGCAGTAATGTCAGTCCAGAGGCACATGCGGGTGATGAGGACAAGCTTAGTCAACATGGACACAAACATTGGCGGCATGGCTGCGGGCATTCGGGACATGTCCCAGTCAATCCAGCAGTTGTGCAGCAAATTAGATGCTGACATCGAAGCACGGCGCCGGGAACGCCAGAGAAGGGACACTACCAGCAGGGCACTCAACCGTCTGGCAACTGCGACTTCCCTACTTTGCCGGCGCTCTGTGACGATGCAGGAGGGCCTAACACAGTGCTGCAGCGACCTGTCACGGGGGATGGTGCAGGTGACAAGTGCACTAGGGGTGCTATTGACTAGTCAGGCGTCGACAACTGCTGCAGGGGATGCTGCGGAGAGCATCGACACCAGCAGCAGCATCACACCCCCCGTCCCAGAAGCACGCAGGAGCAGCAGGCGGCTTGGGGTTGGCTCTAGTGAGGATGCACAGGCCGTGCAATCCACCACTACAGCGCGTATGCGCAAACATTGATGTGGCCCTGCTTATCCACTTGCCATTGGGTGACGTAACCCTGGACATACTCATTGTATAGATGGCATATTGCCAGATTGGCCTGTTCATGTGTTCATGGCGTGGTGCCACATTAAACTACGTCATGACTTCTCACGACTCGCTGTGTCCCCTCACTTACTCAGAAATAGTTGCAGGTGATCTCTGCCCGTCTCTCTCTCCCATCGATTGCAGTTGGCACTCTAGCTGCGCTGCCCTCTGGCTGGCCTGACTCATCCTCGTTGTCCTCAAAATATGTTAGTTCCACATCTGTACCTTTTTTCGTGGCAAGGTTGTGCAGCATTGCACAAGTGGCAATTATCTTGCAGCAGGTGATGGGTTTGTACTGGCGTGCGCCTCCGCTCTTGTGGAGGCAGCGGAACCTGCTCTTCAGCAGTCCAAACGTGCGCTCCACCACATTGCGTGTAGATTTGTGGGCCACGTTGTATCGTCTCTCACTCTGGGTTGCTGGGTGTAGGTAGGGAGTGAGGATGAATGAACGGCATGCATATGCACTGTCTCCTGGATGAGTAAAAGGGAACCATCAGTTACATGCCTCTATACACTCTGATTTGCAGGTTTCAAGGGGCGTCACTGTTACTTACCCAGCAGGTATCCCTCTCCGAATTCTCCGGCTCTCAGTCGTGTGTAGATCCCACTATTCTGGAAGATGTAAGAGTCGTGGGTGCTCCCAGGAAACTTTGCAACAATATCTGTGATGATGTTCCCTGCATCACAGATCACCTGCACATTGATGGAGTGGGTGGACTTCCTGTTCCTGTAGATGTGCTCTGTGTCAGCTGGAGGACAGATTGGGATGTGTGTACCATCAATACAGCCGATGACATGGGGGAACTGTGCCATGTGATAAAAGTCTGTTTTTGTTTTCTGCAGTGCAGCCTGTGTGTTTGGGAAGCTTATGTAGTGGTGCATTCTCTGCATCATGGCATCCAGGAACTTCCTGAAGAAACGTGACAGGCAACTCTGGGATACCCCACCCACCGCAGCTATCACCACCTGATAACTGCCGGATGCCAACAGATGTAGGCTGCAGAGCACCTGCACATGTGGGGGTATGGCGTGCGCCCTTCTTATTGGCTGCTCCAGGAGTGGGTGAAGGTCCCTGATTAAGTCCATGATGGTTTCGGGGTGTAGCCTGTACCTCTCATGTATCTCTGCATCAGTCAGCTGGAATAGTGTGATGCGCTGTCTGTAGATTTGTTCCTCCCGTCGCCACACCCTCAGTCCTGCTGCCTGTAGACGTAGGCGCCTTGCAATGACGTACATGGCGGCCATGTTGTCCACGCAGTTGCATTTTGGGATTGCTTATGTGCATTGTTGATGGTTACCACCTGCTTTCCATCCGTGTTAATTACCGACTCTTATTTACCGATTTTCCTGGATTTCTTAATTACCGACTGCTCCTACATGTCATTTTAAATTTTTACCACTTCATATTTACCACTTCATATTTACCGATTCGTTAATAATGTATTCGGTAAATATGAATCGGTATTTTAGAATTCGGTAACTATGAATCGGTATTTACCGCCTCATATTTACCGAAAAGTGGTTTTTGGACTCCTACATCTCACTTGTCTGAATACCGGTCGGTAACGGCATATTTACCGAAAATCGGCCGTTACCGACCGGTATTTGGCTACCTACATGAGGCCCTTAGTGAGTAATATTTAAATATGTAAATATCTGTATCATTTTTTCACTTTGTGTATAAGTGGCTGCATGGGTTGGTGAGTAGCTACATGGGTGTCTATATAGGTTATTAGTTGGTTTTTTGAGTATTAGTCTGAGTGTCTGCATGGTTCGGTGGGGGGTATGACATAGTGCATAGGTGCATGAATGAGTGACTCACTGTTTGTATGTGTTGAACAGAGCATGTGTGCAGGACTGCATGGGTGGATGCGTGTGTGTATGGGTGTGTTAGTGAGTGAATGACTGTCTCAATAGTGTCTTTATGAGTAACTACATATGTTTAAAACTAGTATATGTGACTATTGGTTTATATATGTGAGTATATGTGAGAGTGAGAGATTGAAAGAGTTCCTGTATGAATAAGTATGTATTTCTATAAGTGATTGTTTAAAAGACTAAGTATGTGTAAGTTTCGGTAGAAGTAAGTGTGGTGGTGTGTGTATAACTGTATATGCAAGTAAATGTATGTTTGATTCTTTATTAGCATGAGTGACTATGTTTGTGAGTAGCTCTATGGATGAGTGGCATTGTGTAACAGGATGTATAGGTGTATGAGTACATATGATAAGTGAGTACATGTATGAGTGACTGTATAGGACTGTTGGTGAATGAGTGGATGTGTATGTGGATCTTAGAATTACTGAAGAGGTTGTTGTAACTGTTATTGGTATGTCCTTTGTTTTGAAAATTTTAGTCTCTATATTTGAATGCGTGTATCAAAGGTTTTATTAGGGTGAGAGGAGGTCTGCCACTCTATCACAAGGATGATGTCATCAGTGATGTCATCAGTGATGTCATTTGAGATGTCATCAGTGATGTCATGAGTGATGTCACTGACCATGTCATGAGTGATGTAATATGTGACGTCATCAGCAGTGCATTGCGGGCGCGCGAGTTATAGTTAGCTGAACTAACTATAACGGGGGAATTTCATTGGTTTTTTACGAGTAAAATGTCCAGCTAACTATAACATGTGTGAAACCTATGGTTTTTTCACTGAATTTCTAAGGTTTTTTAAATGCTAATTCCTAACTATAACGTGTGTGAAACCTATGGTTTTTTCACTGAATTTCTAAGGTTTTTTAAATGCTAATTCCTAACTATAACGTGTGTGAAACCCATGGTTTTTTCAGTGAATTTGCAAGGTTTTTTAAATGCTAATTGTTTTTTTTTTCTTCTATTTTTTTTAACTTATTTTTATTTTATTTTTCTTACCTTTTATAAAGATTATGGCTAAATTTTTAAAATTCTTTAATATGTTTTTTTTAAATATATTTTTTAAAATAAACATGTAAAATTTATTTGCAGTACTTTTTTTTTTTTTTATTATTTTTTTAGTACGCGTACCGTAAGCTTACGGTAAGCGTACGGTTTTCGCAACGCTCATAATTTTTCTACGCTGCTTGCGTATAGTTACGCAATTTGCGTAGCCGCGCGTACTCCGCGTGGGACGCGTGCGCGCGTACGCTACACGCGCACGTTGCGCGGAAGTGTCGGGTAGTGTCTGTTATGCGCATGCGCGCAAGCGCGTGTCTTTTTTACGCGCATGCGCACTTTTGACGTAAGCGTACCGTAAGCGCACCGTAAGCGTACGGTAGGTCATGTGATCATGAAACACAACTTTTGATTGGTTGAAACTACTTTCAGTTCTAGAACTCTCCTACACCACACCCATTCCCCTCATTTCTGCTTGTGATCCCTTAGGAGAAGGAGCTGGGTTGTCTTTGTGATACGATGGCAGAACAGCAGAGCTCTTCTGAGAGTGAGGCTAGCACTAGCAGCACTGTTTTGAGGCAGAGAGCGAGGAAACAAAAGCCCTCTTATGTATGGGATTATTTTACTTTTCCTGAAGGCCAGCAAAAGGTGAATGCACCCTTAGTAACTTGCAAGCTGTGTCAGCGTGTACTTTCAAGAGGTAATCCTGACAGGAAGTATCCCTTTGGGAATCATACCATGAAGAGACACCTCAAGGATGTACACAAAAGGACACATGGTCATCTTTTTGGAGGTAACTCTTCAGAAAGACAAGCAAGTACATCCACAGCAGCTCAGCCTGGACCATCATCTGTAGAGCTGACTCCTTCTTCTGCAGGTCAGGTGAGCCCTTCATCTGTGGGGGGAGCATCTCCTTTTGCTGGCCCTCTGGAAATGAACCCTCGATTTCGGAGGGTTGATATTCGATGCGCCTTTTGTCAAGATCTAATTTGCCACAGGGAGACCAGTGTTTCCCTAGTGAACAACAAAATAGATCAGCACACTTGTCGCTTTGAATAATTTTCCCATTCTTTCTTTCCTCTGTCCCTGCATGAACACAACGGTTCTTTTAAGAGCCAACCTTATCTTTCATCTTTATTTTAAATATGTTTTTAAAAACTTTTTTTTTTTTTTTTTTACCGTACGCGTACTTTTTTTTTTTTTTTTTTTAAAACACTAAAAATCAATATTCACATTACAAGGTCCTTGAGAGACTACAATTATTATTATTGACTTACCATACCCACTCAAAAAAATATTTATTCATTTGTTTTTTAAAAAAATAGCTTTAAAAATGGTTCTAGTTTTCGAAATTTTTCTATATCAATCTGAAAAAAAAGAAAAAAGTATTAATATTTTTAAAACATTTTATAATACAGTACACATATTTACATATTTTTCAAAAAATATTTTTGCCTTATTTTTGCTGTTTTCAGAATATATTGCATTTCACTATAAATTGTGAAAGCAATTGCATTCATCATTTTACAGCGGGCAAAAAAAAATAACAATCACAAAGATTGTATTAAAAAAGCCCAGAATCTCTTTTTACTTAAACTTAACATTATAGAAATGCATAATTATCTAAAAAAATATCATCTAATACCAATACTTATTTCTTTAAAATACCGTCTGATATTTTTGTTTCAGAAGTATAATCACAATATTATATCTCAAATAACTCCACAATACATCTGATTCCATTTCCTTTAGGCCAAATAGTAATTTTAAATTTTTTTGGGGAATAAATTTCCAACGGTAATCCAATAAAATTCTAAAGTTTAATTTGTTCAGATCTCACTGATTCTCTGAAACATTTTGGTTCACGAAAATTTTTTGAATAATTTATTAAGTCCACAATAGAATTGGTTACTTTTCCACATGGCCAAATAGTAAATTTTTTTAATCATTTTTGAAAAAATTTCCAATGGCAGTCGAATAACATTCCAAAATTTAAATTGTGCAGATGTTACCGATTATCTCTAAATTATTGGTTTTTGAAAGTTTCATTAAAAATTAAAAAAGTCCACATTACAATTGGTTATCTTTCCATTAGGCCAAATGATAATTTAAAAAATCTTTTTTTTACAAAATTGCAATGGTAATCCAGTAAAATGGTAAAATTATTTTGTCCAGATCTTGCCAAATCTCTCTAAAATTTAGGTTTCAGGAAGATTAGATAGGAATTTGCTAAATCAAAAGGCAAACGTTGCTTGAAAATCAATTGGGAATCATTACACAGTGTCCAGCCTTTTTCACATTTTAGATAAACTGTGTAATGTCCAGAAGTAACAGTAGGTCCATCATGGAAAATTATTGCAACAGTTACAAAAGTTTTTCCTGAAATTGATAATTGCTGTCCTGTAAACTTCTTTATTAAAGTATCCAATTTTGAACCATCAGTTCTACATCGTTGCATCATTAAAATTACATACTGTCCGTATTCCTTTAAAATTAACGTTGAAAACATGTCAGATTTACACTCACCACATTTCATGCTATGATTAGCATCTTTAACTAATTTTGCAAAAGTGACTGTTTTACTCTCTGGCAATGTCAAATAAATAAACCTTTCATTATCAACATTAGAGCCACATATATTATAACAATTTTCACAACTATGTTCCCATTTATAAGAGAGACCAAAAAAAATTTCAATGGGAACTCCTTCTTCTTCCACTACCTGAAGAAAATACATCAAAAATTCGTGTGCATCTTGCTGTTCATTTTGAGAAAACTGTGTTCGTCCTGAACATATATCTAAAAGTTTTCTAATTTCAGTAGCACTTTCTATTTGAGTTTTATCTTTACTCAGCTTTTGGAAAAGGAGACTCAGCTCTGAACAGAATCTTTTTCCCTGATTTACTATTATCTGCTCTTGCAAACTTTCCAGATAAAATGCAACATTCAGCACTACATTTGCGTAGCAGTTGACACCAGAGCTATTTTCAAAATGACATCCTACAACCTGTTCTTCATTTTCCTTTTTCGTTTTGCTTGCAATTACATCACTCCTCTTTTTTTTCCTCTTCTCTACATCTTCATTACAGATATTCTCATTTTTTCTTTTACGAGAAACTACACGTTTCTCCAACACAGGATACTGACCTAAATGAGGAGCATAGCTTCTTCTTAATCTATTATACTCCTTTACACAGTTTGTATCAGCACTAACTTTTGAATCATCAAAGTCTATCATGAATAAACCTGATAATGTTTTCACTCGTGACAAAGCAACATATGCCATACCTTCTTTGAACACAGTTGAACCAATGTTCACAAAAGCACAATCTACAGTCAATCCTTGAGACTTGTGAATAGTTACAGCATATGCTAGAGAAAACGGAAACTGCTTCCTACGTACATATAAGTCTTTCACAAGCATGAAACGAACTGTACAACGACAAATATCTTTAACTTCTTCTATCTGATCAAATTTTATTTTTAAACATTCAATTCCTTCTTTTTTCTGATAATTAATAAAACCCACAACTCTTCCCATAGCTCCATTAACTAAACCTTTTTCAACATCCAAATTTCTTCTTAAAAATACTCTACAGTTCATGCAAACATATAGATTTTTTTCTAATCCAGCTGTTTTGGAGATGTTCTTCTCTAGTGAGTCCAATTTATTTTTCAGTTTGCCTGTTACTGTGACAGTAATTCTTCCATCCTCAATTTTGTCCACTGCTTCCAATTTCCTGATCTCTTCCTTTTCCAATTTCAAAAGCTCCTCATTAAATATTGAGCATTCACGTAGAGTTGGCATTAAGCAGATGACACTTTTGTTTTCTGCAATATTCTTGTATATTTTCTCTGCAACTATTTCTTCCTTTGGAAATAAATTATGTAGCAGCCGACTCTGTAATGCTTTTTTGCCAACTTCTGTGAGTAGTCCAATTCTGATATCTTTCAGAATACTTCCATATTCTTCATCGCTTGCTTGCCTCATATTAGTAGTAAGTTCCTTGTACTCAAAGAAGGACCAAATATTTGTATTTCCGATGCTTCCCAATGACTTCTTCGTGTCTTCATGTGTGACAGTATTAAATACTGGTTGTCCTTTAACTGGAGTAAGCTGCAGAAGATCTCCAAAAACTATGACGTGTTTTCCACCAAATAACATGTCATAGTCTGTCTTCAAAATTTGCTGCATTCTTAAATGCACAAAGGCAAGCATTAAGTTTGATACCATGCTCACCTCATCAATATTGAGAACTTGCATCTTCTTCAATACTCTTGAAACTTCCAAGGATGCTTCTCCAGTTAGCTTGTTGTATTGTATTTTGTTCTCATGCTCCACTGGTAACATTAGCAAACGATGTAAAGTGATTCCTTTTATGTTATATGCTGCTAACCCAGTTGGAGCAGTAACCACACAAGACAAAGTAGAATCCGTTTTTTGCTGTAGGTAGCTTCTGATGACTTTTATTAGGAAACTTTTTCCAGTTCCAGCGTGTCCGCTTACATACATCCTGATTGGATGAAATGATGTGCATGAGCACTCTTTTTTTTCATGTAGAAATCCGTGATCAATTTTGTTTTTGATCTCTTCATAAATTTGTTGCTGCTCTTGATTCAGTTGTCTTTCCAAATTTTCTAAGTCTATAAATTCTTCTTGAGCTTGATTCATAGCCGTTTCCACTTCATTCATGGCTATTGATGCTTCATTTTCAACGATTGGTTGTCCTAGGGGATCTTGACTGAGTGTGCTGTGTGTGAATTGCTGCTCTGCTCACTCGTGGACGCATTGGGGGCTAGTACTGCTGCGGAGCATCTTCATTAGCATATCCTGAGACCTGGGAGCACATCGGCTCGGTCACCTCGGCAGGGGGAGAGCCTGGACTACAATCTGCCGTGGGAGCGCGACTGCGAGGTCCAGAAGTGCTAGCGCCGTCCACCGCGCGCACCTGGTTCCTCTTCCCGCCCCCTTCTCCCTCCGACCTGCTTGACAACCTTCATAACTCCTCGCGGCCCCCGCTGGCGCGGGTGCCGCTCGCGCTGTGTGTGAATTGCTGCTCTGCTCACTCGTGGACGCATTGGGGGCTAGTACTGCTGCGGAGCATCTTCATTAGCATATCCTGAGACCTGGGAGCACATCGGCTCGGTCACCTCGGCAGGGGGAGAGCCTGGACTACAATCTGCCGTGGGAGCGGGACTGCGAGGTCCAGAAGTGCTAGTGCCGTCCACCGCGCGCACCTGGTTCCTCTTCCCGCCCCCTTCTCTCCTCCTCTATTTCAACCACGCCTGGAACGCGTACGCGGGACGCGCGCGGACGAAGAAGCGGGCGAAGACCGGGCCAAGAGCGGGCCCGTTTGTGCCCGTTCGTGACCGGTAGTGACCGGACCGGGCTACCCCCCTGTACCCCCCTGAATCCTCCTGCTGCCTGATTTCCTGTGGATCATGGTCGGACGCGAAACCAGGAGCAAATCCCTGTTGGCTGGAGGATCACAATCTGCCGCAGGAGGTATGGAGAAGTTTCTTACTAGGGCTAACAATATTATTGACAAAGAAATTGTCACACTGGAGAAACGATTGTCCAAGGAACTAATGTCTTTCAAACGTTCCAGTATGGGCCCTTTTGCTAATGCTAAAACCCCTGAAAGACCTACTGACTGCTTGCCTGTGGTGGATGCCCAACTTTTACTTTCCGATTCTGCCCCCCAGCTAAGTGTAGACTCTGTTGTTATATCTAATCCCTCCATCGTCATTGCTGATTCTAGCCATGTCTCCGATTGTGCAAATGTTTCTCTTATCTCTGTAAATGATGGAAATTCTACCCTTCTTACAACTCAGGGGGGAATAGAAGGGGCTATTAAGAAACGGAAGAGTCAGTATTACAATAAAGGTAAAAATAACGGGAGGGCATCTAAAACAGCTAGAATAGATCGAGTATCTGCATTGTTGAATTCCGAAGGTGGAGGGAGTTTACCTAGTAACGATATCTCCATGGATAAAATAGCAACCCTACTAAAATCGATTATTTTTCCTTTAGAGGCCAAACTAGATAGGCTTGATTTTAGAATGTCTAATATAGAGAAATCAACCGCTATACTTTTAGCTAACTCCTCCAAGCCTAATAGTTCTGGTCTCCCTCCTAGCATGTTCAACAAAAGGAAGGAGAGTGAAAGGTGGGCTATTTTTAACGAGGTCCTACACATAGGCCCTAAGTAACTGTATCAACAAGAGATGTGTAGTTCCTGCAGGACAGGAAGTCGACAGGGAATAAAGTATTCCAATTCAGACTTCAACCTAACGAAAGAAAGTGCACAAGGGAAGGGGATCCCTTCAGGGTGGAACTAGAACCCTCACACACCCAGCAAGCTAGGTGTCATGCTTCATCATCTGGGTTCTGCTCCTCGTCGGGTCGGCGGTGCAATACCCGACGGGCACCCATACAGGGGCTCTTTGTCGGAGATCTTTTGTTCCCTGCCGTATGGTGCATGCGTGTGAGGGCCCGGGAGTGTAGATGTAGGTGATTAAAAAGGTTGGTTAATCTGAAATTGAAGTTTATTGGCTCAGTCAACCACCTAGTTAAAAAAGGGGAGTGAGTGGCGTAAAAGCTATCTATGCTCACAACGGATGAGTGGCTAGCTACGCTCGACTCTTATGGTCAACATGTTTCGCGCGCATTGAGTCAGGAGGATCTCGTGGCGCTTCGTCAGGACCTTTAATGAAGTGAAGTGTGCTCGAAAAAAACTATCTACAGTGTGGTGAGAAAAACAAGGGTGAGAACAATTATGTCGGTCAACCCTTAATAGGCGCCCCTACCTTATGTATTGATTTAAGAGGGGGTCACCTAGAGAAAGGAAACAATCAACAAAATATATATGAGAACCCAAAGCCACCCTTGGAATTGTAGGCATTATAACACAAAAGTTGAGTCGAACACCACTCGTGCAGTAAAGTGGTGATCATATTCATATAATCCAGATTATCAATTATACTGGATGCCTACCAGTTATCTGATCAGTTAATCATTACATGACATGAGACAAGGTAGGGCAAGGTAAAAAACGGTTAAAACAAGTAGCACAGTCAGGTTCTGGTTGGAAGTACAGCCCTTTATAAAAGGAAAGAAGTCATGGTTACGTCAGGACTCACCAATTCATGTTAAAAAGAGCTCCTCATCAGGTGCATGGCGCGTCCACAGGGGGAGAAACACATTCGTTCCCTAAAGTATAATGGTGTTATGGGGAAAGGTAGAGGCATAGGAAGATATCATAAACATGAAGTCATAGGAGAGAGATCTCCACTATGTAACACGAGAACATATTGAAATGAGCGTGTGACACCTCTCATGTGCACTGGTACTCTGATAGTAAATGTGGTTACCCAGGTGCAGTTAACCGGGGATGGGACTGAGATGTGCAAGTCCCGGATGGTGAAAAGTCTAAGTTTAAAAAGTAATGAATCGTAGTGACGGATTCTAACTTATTGTGAGCTTAAGTTAGGAATCAGCATTTCTTCGCTGCTGAGCCCAGTGTAATTTGGGCGTGTCGAAGTGCTCACATGCAAGCTATACAACCGTGTACCGATGGTGGGCAGTGATCCGGAAACCTGCGTTTATTTTATAAGTGTCTAGAGCGCCCAAGGTCTGCCCAGGTATTAGGAAACCACCCTCCAAATTGCGCGCCGGTATGTACTTACTATACAGACATCCCCTGGAGGTTATTCAACCTGCCCGCGTCGCCGAACCCGGAAGCTGGATAGTGGGTCGGTTACGCATACATTTATTCAGGTCAGGATTGGATAAGAGCCCGACACGTGACTGCAAGCGGACCAATCACGGTCTTGATGACACATCTCGTTGGCCAATTGTATGGGTTGGTATGGCGTTGATGTGTCTCTAGCATTCAATGTGAGATGGAGGCACGTACATAATAGCGGATATAGAGAGGTTTTATGTGGTGGGCGCCATGTTGGCACGGGCAAAAAGTGGAGCGTATCATGTGTTTGAAATGTAATGTTTCCCCATGTGGGGGATACGTCTAAAACAATCTCCACAAAAAATGAGATCGAGACGTCGCTCTTCATGATCGCCATGTGGTGACCGGCAAAAAGTGGTCCTCTAATACTTTATGGGATTGAAAGACGACAGTCATGTGTGTGTGCTGTGGATGACTAACGTATCTCACACCCCACAGTTACTGTTCTTAGTAAGTGGTTCTTCACCCACGTGCTGAGTCGGGGTAGTAAACTCGGGGGCCATGATGTAATGGTGTTGGTCTACAGAACCAAGATGGTTAATAAATCACGGGCAAAAATGATAATGTATATAAGAAATATATACAGTAAAGCGGGTCCTTGAAGATTATATCCCTGGTATGTCGTACAGAGGTGGGTTTAAGTCGAAGACCAAGTATCAGTAGGTACCTAGGGTAGTGTGAGTATTATCCTGCCCCCTCATCTATATCGGAAGACCCGTATCCTATCGGTTAGATATCATTGACCAGGGTATATCATCGTTGAGGCCAAGTCTATCCAACGAAAGGCGATGTACCCAGCGTTGTTCGAGCCTGAGTAGGGCATGTTGAGACATAACCGGTTGGCTCTCAAGGACAATCCAACGTAGATCAGTCGGGCTGTGTTTGCATGCAAAACAATGACTGTAGAGTTTTGTGGTGGTTTTACCGCATCTAATGTTGCTCTTATGTTCGGTGATGCGTGTTTTCACAGCTCGTGTCGTCATCCCTATATAGTGGAGGTCACAAGGGCAAATTAGTAAATAGACACAGTTCGTAGAATTACAATTAGTGTGTCTTTTGAGGGCCCATTCGAAAGAGTCAGTGAGGCGAATAGATTTGGCCACAATTGTTTGCCCACAGCAGGAGCACCCTCCACAAGTGTAATGCCCCTGTACAGGTGGAAGGTTCCAGAGGGTATTGTGTGCTGGATTTGTTTGTTTTTTCGGTCTCGTGTGTATCAGGGTGTCCTTCAAATTGTTAGTCCTTTTGAAAGCGAAACGTGGAGGGGGAATCGTGAGTGTGCCTGCAGATAGTATTCCCCAGTGTTTCTTTATCACTTTCTTAAGGTTGTTGGACTCTGGTGTGAAGGATGTGACACATGTGATGATCTCTCTGGTGTCTTTTGGTCTTACTTCCAGAAGTGCCTCACGGTTGTTATTTCTTGCTCGTTTCATTGAGTTGTAAACCACTCGGGGAGGATAGCCTCTTTGAGTCAAGTTCCCTGACAAGATGTTGGCCTCAATTTTGTAGTCTGTGATAGAACTACAATTTCTCCTAAGTCGAAGGAATTGGCCGAACGGCAAATTGTCGCGCAGGGCTTTGGGGTGATGACTGTTATAGAGGAGTAAACTGTTCTTATCAGTGGGTTTTCTGTAGAGAGTAGTGCTTAACCCTGTGGGTGTCAATCTGATGTTCAAGTCCAGGAAGGGGATATCTGAGTTAGAGATATGACTAGTGAATTTTAAAAACTGATTTTTGGTGTTGATCCATTCACAGAATTCGTGACAGGTAGTTAAATCACCTTTCCATAGAATCATGACATCATCGATGTATCTTTTCCACAGGGTTAGATTAGGTCCAAAGGGGTTGTCCTCGTTCATTATTACTGTCTCTTCAAATGCTGCCATGTACAGGCAGGCCACACTGGGGGCAAAGGTACTCCCCATCGATGTACCTTGGGACTGATGGTAAAGGTTGTCTTTAAATGCAAAATAGTTCTCGGTGAGAGCTAATGTTGCCAGATCCATGATAAATGTTATGGGAGTAGGAGATGTCCATTCCTTTTTCCGTAGGGCCGCCTCTATCACCGTCAGAGTAATCTAACCCTGTGGAAAAGATACATCGATGATGTCATGATTCTATGGAAAGGTGATTTAACTACCTAGTCATATCTCTAACTCAGATATCCCCTTCCTGGACTTGAACATCAGATTGACACCCACAGGGTTAAGCACTACTCTCTACAGAAAACCCACTGATAAGAACAGTTTACTCCTCTATAACAGTCATCACCCCAAAGCCCTGCGCGACAATTTGCCGTTCGGCCAATTCCTTCGACTTAGGAGAAATTGTAGTTCTATCACAGACTACAAAATTGAGGCCAACATCTTGTCAGGGAACTTGACTCAAAGAGGCTATCCTCCCCGAGTGGTTTACAACTCAATGAAACGAGCAAGAAATAACAACCGTGAGGCACTTCTGGAAGTAAGACCAAAAGACACCAGAGAGATCATCACATGTGTCACATCCTTCACACCAGAGTCCAACAACCTTAAGAAAGTGATAAAGAAACACTGGGGAATACTATCTGCAGGCACACTCACGATTCCCCCTCCACGTTTCTCTTTCAAAAGGACTAACACTTTGAAGGACACCCTGATACACACGAGACCGAAAAAACAAACAAATCCAGCACACAATACCCTCTGGAACCTTCCACCTGTACAGGGGCATTACACTTGTGGAGGGTGCTCCTGCTGTGGGCAAACAATTGTGGCCAAATCTATTCGCCTCACTGACTCTTTCGAATGGGCCCTCAAAAGACACACTAATTGTAATTCTACGAACTGTGTCTATTTACTAATTTGCCCTTGTGACCTCCACTATATAGGGATGACGACACGAGCTGTGAAAACACGCATCACCGAACATAAGAGCAACATTAGATGCGGTAAAACCACCACAAAACTCTACAGTCATTGTTTTGCATGCAAACACAGCCCGACTGATCTACGTTGGATTGTCCTTGAGAGCCAACCGGTTATGTCTCAACATGCCCTACTCAGGCTCGAACAACGCTGGGTACATCGCCTTTCGTTGGATAGACTTGGCCTCAACGATGATATACCCTGGTCAATGATATCTAACCGATAGGATACGGGTCTTCCGATATAGCTGAGGGGGCAGGATAATACTCACACTACCCTAGGTACCTACTGATACTTGGTCTTCGACTTAAACCCACCTCTGTACGACATACCAGGGATATAATCTTCAAGGACCCGCTTTACTGTATATATTTCTTATATACATTATCATTTCTGCCCGTGATTTATTAACCATCTTGGTTCTGTAGACCAACACCATTACATCATGGCCCCCGAGTTTACTACCCCGACTCAGCACGTGGGTGAAGAACCACTTACTAAGAACAGTAACTGTGGGGTGTGAGATACGTTAGTCATCCACAGCACACACACATGACTGTCGTCTTTCAATCCCATTAAGTATTAGAGGACCACTTTTTGCCGGTCACCACATGGCGATCATGAAGAGCGACGTCTCGATCTCATTTTTTGTGGAGATTGTTTTAGACGTATCCCCCACATGGGGAAACATTACATTTCAAACACATGATACGCTCCACTTTTTGCCCGTGCCAACATGGCGCCCACCACATAAAACCTCTCTATATCCGCTATTATGTACGTGCCTCCATCTCACATTGAATGCTAGAGACACATCAACGCCATACCAACCCATACAATTGGCCAACGAGATGTGTCATCAAGACCGTGATTGGTCCGCTTGCAGTCACGTGTCGGGCTCTTATCCAATCCTGACCTGAATAAATGTATGCGTAACCGACCCACTATCCAGCTTCCGGGTTCGGCGACGCGGGCAGGTTGAATAACCTCCAGGGGATGTCTGTATAGTAAGTACATACCGGCGCGCGATTTGGAGGGTGGTTTCCTAATACCTGGGCAGACCTTGGGCGCTCTAGACACTTATAAAATAAACGCAGGTTTCCGGATCACTGCCCACCATCGGTACACGGTTGTATAGCTTGCATGTGAGCACTTCGACACGCCCAAATTACACTGGGCTCAGCAGCGAAGAAATGCTGATTCCTAACTTAAGCTCACAATAAGTTAGAATCCGTCACTACGATTCATTACTTTTTAAACTTAGACTTTTCACCATCCGGGACTTGCACATCTCAGTCCCATCCCCGGTTAACTGCACCTGGGTAACCACATTTACTATCAGAGTACCAGTGCACATGAGAGGTGTCACACGCTCATTTCAATATGTTCTCGTGTTACATAGTGGAGATCTCTCTCCTATGACTTCATGTTTATGATATCTTCCTATGCCTCTACCTTTCCCCATAACACCATTATACTTTAGGGAACGAATGTGTTTCTCCCCCTGTGGACGCGCCATGCACCTGATGAGGAGCTCTTTTTAACATGAATTGGTGAGTCCTGACGTAACCATGACTTCTTTCCTTTTATAAAGGGCTGTACTTCCAACCAGAACCTGACTGTGCTACTTGTTTTAACCGTTTTTTACCTTGCCCTACCTTGTCTCATGTCATGTAATGATTAACTGATCAGATAACTGGTAGGCATCCAGTATAATTGATAATCTGGATTATATGAATATGATCACCACTTTACTGCACGAGTGGTGTTCGACTCAACTTTTGTGTTATAATGCCTACAATTCCAAGGGTGGCTTTGGGTTCTCATATATATTTTGTTGATTGTTTCCTTTCTCTAGGTGACCCCCTCTTAAATCAATACATAAGGTAGGGGCGCCTATTAAGGGTTGACCGACATAATTGTTCTCACCCTTGTTTTTCTCACCACACTGTAGATAGTTTTTTTCGAGCACACTTCACTTCATTAAAGGTCCTGACGAAGCGCCACGAGATCCTCCTGACTCAATGCGCGCGAAACATGTTGACCATAAGAGTCGAGCGTAGCTAGCCACTCATCCGTTGTGAGCATAGATAGCTTTTACGCCACTCACTCCCCTTTTTTAACTAGGTGGTTGACTGAGCCAATAAACTTCAATTTCAGATTAACCAACCTTTTTAATCACCTACATCTACACTCCCGGGCCCTCACACGCATGCACCATACGGCAGGGAACAAAAGATCTCCGACAAAGAGCCCCTGTATGGGTGCCCGTCGGGTATTGCACCGCCGACCCGACGAGGAGCAGAACCCAGATGATGAAGCATGACACCTAGCTTGCTGGGTGTGTGAGGGTTCTAGTTCCACCCTGAAGGGATCCCCTTCCCTTGTGCACTTTCTTTCGTTAGGTTGAAGTCTGAATTGGAATACTTTATTCCCTGTCGACTTCCTGTCCTGCAGGAACTACACATCTCTTGTTGATACACTCCCTCCTAGCATGCCTGCCCCCCAAATTATCCCTCCTACTACTGTGCCCCAAATTCCTGTTTCAACGTCCACAAGCATCCAACATGATCCCCAAGTTCCTAGCTCTGTTAGCCTAGTTGCCTCTCAGAATATCCAAGCCCCCCCCCCAGGTTCGCATATCCCACCCGCACTTTTGTCTATCGATACCCAAGGGCCCCCACCCGAAGACCTCAAAACTCCAAGAACTAGACGGCCTGACCTACCACCGGAGGCCAACCGGTTCATGGTAATTCTGGCAGGAGCACCTCCATTAGATAGGGGTGAAACCGAAACTTTTAACTCCCTTAAAAACCAAGTCATAAAATGGCTTAATTGGAACCGACCCTTACCGGCACACCTGCACAATGAAGTCATCATGGTGAGGAGGGTACCATGGATTGGTAAAACCCCTAAATCCATTAAGGGAGACTGTATCACTGTCAGTTTTAGAGACCCACGTACTGTGTCTTACATATGTGCGGGTGTTAATAGGTCATTAGATTCCACTATCCAGACTCTCCCTGTCTCCTTTTTCTTCCCCCCACCCATTAACCCCATGTACTATGATGAAAGCAATGAATGGACTATGGTTGAACGTAGGGGAAGGCCTTTTCGCCCAAGTTACCCCAGATTGCCCCCATTTCAGCCCCCGCAGATCACCTTCTGGGATTATAATCGATATAGTTGTCTCGATGGGCTAGAGGGAGTCGACTGACTACCCAGTGCTTCCACCACTGTTCCCCCTCTACCCATCGAGACTAATCCTGCCGATAGCGGGGCTACTGTGGAGTATTATACCTTACCAGTAACGGTTGGCAAAATAACTTCTGATCTACTCGATCTGACCCCCTTAACTCTCGATAAACCAACTGAAGTCCACCTTTCACCACTCGATGAGGCTATTGCTGATAGGGGATGTACAATGATTTCTCCCTTGGAAGAGATATCTACCCCAAGTGATCAAGGGTATTCCATGGTGAGCTGGAATATAGCTGGCTGGCGTCAGAGAGCTTCGGCTCTAGGGTGGAGGGAACTTATCCTTGGGTTTGATATTCTATGTTTACAGGAAACATGGTCCACTTTAGACATTCATTTTGATGGTTTTGTTTCTTATAACTGTGTTGCCCAGGAATCTGCTATGGGGAGGGCTAAAGGGGGTCTGCTTGTTCTTATATCAGTTGATCTCCCGATAACTGTAGGTTCGTATTCTACTGTTGGCACACATTCACAAATCCTGGAATTACAATCCAAAAAGGGTAGGAACACTTTACTGATCAATCATTACAATAACACATTTGATCCGACCAGCACCCTGGTTGTGGACGAACTGGAAGCCTTCCTAAATAAAATCTGTAATAAATCCCACACATCTTATGACATCATATGGGGAGGGGATTTCAATATCAGAACGTGCCTGCACTCTCAAACCCCAGTTTGTGGGTTTGATGGGGATTCGGGGGAGTATTTAGCACATTTTCAACACACCCCATATGGGACTTCCCTTAATGGTCTTCTGTTAAAATTTGATTTAGTTATTCACCAACCAGCTCTTGATAAAAAGGGCAACATTGTTCCAACGTTCAAAGGGAGGGATACTGAGTCGGTTATTGACCATTTGTTGATTTCAACCCATTTGATGCCATTCTGCACAGTGCCAATAATTAAGGACTATTGTCTGAGCGATCATAATGCCCTAACTATGTCTATTCTTATCTGGGGCCCCAGAATTACGCCTACAGGCAGGGTTGTTGACAATATTGTCCCAAGTAGGCCTAATGGAACCCGGATAAAGTGGTGCACAGAAAAATCAGAAAAACTACATAGTGCAGTTGTGGTAGGTGGTTCCAGGCAGATATTTCGCTGTCTGGAAGTCAATGCCCTCCCTAAGGGTATTATAGCGGATTTTGAGGATCTAGGCACTATTATTAATAGAATTTTTACTAACAATAAGATGAATTCTAGACGGGATAAGGTTGGCTGGTTCGACCAAGCCTGTACAACAGCGCTAAAAACCCTTAAGCAAGCACTATCCAATCTTCCAAGAGACAGGGAAGTGATTAAAACCTTGCGGTCCAATTATAACATTGAACTTAAACGCAGGAAAAACGAACTCCGGGAACAAGCCTGGGACAATCTGGATTGTGCCGCAGCTCTCCGGGATTGTAAATTGTTTTGGAGTACGATTAATGCCCCATTCCTCCAGAAAGAAGATTTCCCAGTACTTACCGCATTAGTAAGCGAAGATAGCTGCGTCCGATATTTTTCAGGAATATTTGACCCCCCTGAGGAGTCTTATGATAAAATCTGTATGAATCCCCAGCTGACCCCGCAGACTTTGGGAATCACCATCCGAGAAGTAGTCACGGCAATTAATTCTAGTAAAGGAGGTAAAGCCCCGGGACCTGACGGGGTCCCGATAGATCTTTACAAACATGATCTGGCCCTTTGGAGCCCCCTATTGACCCAGGTCTTTAATGCTGCCACTGATCTCTCCACCCCGGCAACCTGGAGTGAATCCGTTATTATCCCGATTTATAAGAAGGGAGATAGAGGGGAGGCCAAAAACTACCGTCCCATCTCCCTTTTAGACTCCTCCCTTAAAATCATGAGCCGGGTACTACTACTACGCCTGGAGGAGTGGGCGACCAATAACAATATCCTGGCACAATCCCAATATGGCTTTAGAAAGGGTTTGGGGACCATTGACCAGTGCATTAACCTCAACCTTTTAATAGGTAAATATACCAAGGTCAAATCGGGCTCCTTATTTCTTTGCTTTGCGGACCTCTCTAGTGCCTTCGACCTGGTGAACCATTCCCTGTTGTGGACAACCCTTCTCGATATGGGAGCTCCCTCAGCCATTATCCATTTCTTAGCTAGGTTATATTCCAACCTTACCACTCAGATACGATATGGACCAGCAGGAGAGTGTACGAGAAAGATTATGGTAAAATCAGGCATTAGGCAGGGGTGCGTATTGGCCCCCTTGCTTTTCTCCCTTTTTATTAATTCTATGGAACAAGAATTAAAACAGGTCCAAGCAGATGCACCACAAGCAGGTGGCCTACCAATTCCAGTGTTGTTATATGCGGACGACACCGTTTTATTATCTAGAACCCCAATCGGCCTACAGCGGCTAATGAACTGTTTTTATGATTTTATCCAGGGCAAGAAACTCAAAATTAACAATTCTAAAACATTCATTATGGTCTGTGGCAAAAAGGTGAATCACCCCAAGTCTTTCTATTTTAAAGATAACAGAATTGAGGTTGTAGATAACTTCTGTTATCTGGGCATTACTTTTAACAGTCGGGGCTCATGGACACCTGAACACATTAACATAAAAGCCAGGTTGGGGAAGGCTACACTAGGTGTCTTCCGATTTGCCAACAAACTGGGTAGCCGACGGATTCCAGCAATGCTAAATATTTATAGACACAGATGTTCATCAATAGCACTTTATGGTTCAGGGGTATGGGGGTACGGATGTAACGAAGACTTACAAATTCTGGAAAATTTGTTTTTGAAACGGCTACTTTGTTTACCCTCATCGGCATCTAACTACCTGGTCCACGAGGAACTAAGGTTGGACCATATAGCCGATTTAATCGAATTGAGACCCCTCCTGGTATGGAGGTCTATTTGGCTGAAGGACGAAACAAGTTTCAAAAAGAGCATTATCAAAGATTGTCTGTCTTTGGATAATTTCAAGAATATACCATGGATAAAGTATGTGACCACTACTTTTAGAGAACTCTTTGATTTGGATGTACGCAAAGATCCCGAGATTGTAACCACTTTATCCAAAAAGGAGGTGAAAGAGGAATTTATGAGGGTAAAATTCGTTAAACGGAAAGCAGACACAAGTAACTACTCAACCCATGCTTTCTATTCCTCCAATGCAAACGAGGGTCCTGGTTTGCCTATCTATCTCAAAATAATCTACAGGCAATCTCACCAATTCGTCCTATCCAGACTTAGACTTGGTATTGTCCACAACCTTGTGGCCTTTCCAAAAATGAAATATTATACAACATCTGCCTGTCCATGTGATGAACTAACCAAGCAAAGTACCCTTCATTTTATGTTAATCTGCCCCCTTTATAAAGCCCTACGTATTGTTTACTTGAAACCGCTATTTAAAAAATATTCCGTGTCTTCTACTTCAAATGCCATGAAATTGTTATTTTCACTTGCTAGCCCGGATTTGTGTTTTTTTATAGCAACTTTTATCCTGAAATCTGTTGCTGCAAGAAAAAGTATGGTTTTTTAGCTATTTCTTTTTTTTTTTTTTTTTTTTTTTTTGTACTGCTGACTTCTGTATGCCCTGAAAACAACCCATGATGATATGTACTTTCCCTGTGTAATGTCACATGTATGATTTTATCTGTGTACTTTTATGACGTTTTTTAAACTGTCGAATAAAGTTTATGACTATGACTATGACTGAGTGTTCCTGAACTTTGGCTGTCCTGAGAACTGTCTCTAGCTATTTCTGCTGCAATTGTAGTTTCCTGTTCAATTTCTTCATTTAACATTTGCAGATAAGTTGAGAATGTACTGCATTGTATGCTGTCTTTGCAAGCATTAAAAGAATCTTCATAGCTTTGAAATTCTCCCAGTAGTTCATCCTCTGTACGCCATGGTTTAAACAACTGTAAAAGAGCCAAGTAGTAAAATTCCTTCTTGTCAGTAGTGTCACAACTCAGCTTCCGGTGATTTATCAAACTTCCTTTTGTTTGCTTCACCAAACATCCTTCTTCACCAACGACTTTATAATTTCCATTGTTGATGTCTTCTGCGGCTTTCCGTGAATAAATGTAGTTCTGCAGCACTTCATAGAGACACATGTTCTCCAGATGATGACTTCTCTTGGGATAATAAGTGTCTAACATGTTTGTTTTCAAAATATCTGTACTTTCTGGGTCATTCTCAGCCAAATATTCAATTTCTCCTACAGATTTCAGTACCCGATTTCTCATTGCTGCAAGGCCTAAACTTGCCCAAATTATTCTTCTTGACTTCGAGTAGAGACTTGCAGAAGATAACCTATCTGAACATTCGTAGGATCCAATTTCTCGATGCGATAACATCTTCAAACTGAAACTGTACAGCTTCTTACTGACAGTCTTCTCGTGAGAAATCTCTTCCCACATTTCCTTCAATTCAGTTTTTTCTGATTTCGTAATGTAAGACGTTACATATCGAGCAACAGCAATGGAATTGTCAGCTACATACTGTATATCCATGTTAGCGTTCCACATGGATAAAATGACTGGGTTGTAGTCATTTATATTTTTTGATTCTTCTTTTCTTTTAAGGTTGTAGGTATTCTTAGGTGATTTTCTTGTGATAGTATGTCTCACAGCTGACATAAAACTGTTAACTCTTCCATTTGAAAGAACAGGTCTAGGAAATCCAAATCGACATTTAGTGTAGTATTTTTCTTTGCTCTTGTATTTCCGTCGACAGTATTTTCCACACCGATGACTTTGGAAACGTAAAACTTGCTCCTTTAACTTTTTCTCTTCTGTGCTTTTTGGTATAGCACATGTTGCATATTCTTCAATGTAAGATAACACTGCTTCATCAGTATCTGTTCCAAACTTTGGGGCATCCTTGATCCACAACAGCATATGAATATGAGGAGCACCTCTTGCCTGGTACTCTTTTCTCCAAAAGAAATCCACTACTTCTCCAAGAGGTGGATTTTTTTTATTGCAGATGAAGGACATCATAGCCTCAAATCTATGATTGAAATATCTGCAAACATTAACCGGATCCAATGAGCACAGTTCTCCTGCTGTCTTGTATTCGATGTTTTTAATGTTTGAATTTGCCTCTCGTAGAAAATCCAGTAAATCATCCCAAGCGTACTCGGCACAGCTTAGGGTAAGGAACCATGTTGGAGTTCCTAAATTCCGTAACATGCATTTTAATTCACCATGACGTCGGTACCAATATTCATTTGTCCCACGCTGACAAGCCATCAGATTGATCAGTTGTGTTTCCAAATGATCATCTCGGTGCTGCACTTTCTCCATAAAATCCTTAGCAGACACATTTTGCAAATGTACTCCACTTTTTAAAATGTGATTTACTGCATAAGACAGTCGCTTTCAAATAAAAGATGGAACAAATAAGGAATACTTTGTCGAAATCTGGGATCTTCAGCATATAGTCTTGTAGTCCGATATTCAGAAGCTGGAATCTGTTCTGGACGTTCATCGTATCATCCTCCTTTTCCTTTAGGAAACAGCTGGGGAAAACATCGAGCTTCCAAACTCTCCTCCCATACACTCACGGGAGTTCCTTTTGCTTTCTTCATCTGAAAGAGATCAATATTGTCTCCCATAACTTCTTTTGAATGAAGAGGATGTATGCTAAAATGTTCATAAATTTCTTCTTCCTTTGACTTGTCCACTTTTTCAATTTGTCCAGTTGGTGTTTCTGTGTCTTCTTGTAAATATTCTTCTTCTTCTTCTTCTATATAAATTGATTCATACCATTTGTTATTCCTTTTCAAATACAAATTTGCTCTTTGTACTTTCCGTACATCTACCAGCTCCTGCCAAATCTTCTTATTCTTTGTAGGTACACCATTAACCAGAATAACTAATGGTTCAGTTTCCAAAGTATCCGCATCAATAGTTTCCATATTTTTTTTCAAATCCAAGGGCAAATACACCACTCTACCTTTTAAACCTCTCAGTAAATCAGAAGGAGGCAATTTACCAGTTTTGGGCTCCATACGTACTATGGTCTGGAACGGATGAACACATTGAATGAGTATAGACTCATAAGTATTTAATTCAGAAAGTTCAGCAGGAATAGCATCCATTTCTAAATTATTATGTACAGCTCTGGTCGGCATTCTATTTTCCTCTAACTTGTTGTAACAGTATTTACAAATACGCTGAACTTCACCCAATTCAAAACAATTTTCAAGAAATATATATGTGGCAGAATCCTTCCACTTATAATTATCTTCATTTTCACTCTTTCTGTACAGATCAACATACCTGGTTTGTTTTCTATAATGAGTTCTGCGGCAACAAATACAAGTAATATTTGGTTTTCCATTAGAGATTTTTTCAAATTTTGTTATGTGATCATTAAATGTCTTACTTACAAATGGTTCTACATTCTCTTCCACTTGTTCCTCATTTAGTGTGTCCTTCTCTGCACTGTTTTGTTCAGGACCAAAGTAACAAAACTGAATTTCATCAACAACCTTCTCTACATCTGATACCGTTCCTCGGAACAGAGCCCTATTCAATTCATCTAACTTTATTGCTGGACTTTTAGCAAAATACAACCGTCTCACAAACTTTCTCATTTCAGTATGATGAACAGCCAGCATCCTAAAATGATGGAAAACACTATTGCACACTTTTCTAGATAGACAAGCCAGAGAATGACCCTGCAAACCAGTATTCTCTCTCACTCTGCATGGATCCAGACGTTGAAGCACCTTAATCTTCTGTTTTATACTTTTTTTACTATATTCTCTTAGAAACTCTCGAAATTTGTCAATAGATTCCTGACGCACAGTGCAAATACTACTACAATTCCAAGTGTACACTGGGGCTTTAGGACGTCTCCCCATTGCCTCATCTGCCATCACTTGTACCTCATCTCTTGGAACCATTATCTCCTTCTCCATTATGCAACCATTTTTTACTTCGTAAGAACGACCTCTGGTGTCAACTGCATGCAGCAAACTATTACTTTGAAAATAGCTCTCTTCATTAAAAAAAGGTTCACTACTTGAACTATGCATCCACTTTCCTAAAAACACTTTACAAAAGTTTGTTCTGTTCACTACTCTTTTCCTTTTGCTATGTGATTTCAGTACATTAACCATTTTGTCTAATGTACGCATCCTATTCAAAATTAATATGAATAGTTTCCTTTTTAATTCTAATGCCTTTGCTGCAATGGCTTCTATTTCTGTTTTTCTTTTATAAAACTTTGTCTTTTTCTTATATTTCTTCACATCCTTCATCAAATTAGACATAACTCTTCTCTGAAACATTTTTCTACGTATCTCTTTAAACGCTGTTTTTCTATTTATATAAATCTTTTCAGTTGCTGAAGGTATATTTGCATTAACTAAATTGTCAATTTTTTCCTCTTCTTTTTTTTTAAAAACATCCTTTCGAGTACAGACATTTTGTACATTTTTCATTCTTTTGAATATATTTTTAAGAAATTGTTTTTTTTGCTTACCAGAAGATTTTTTCTTTTTCCCAACATCAGCATCTTCTACTAACTTTGGTCCTCTAGTTGTCTTCAAATATAGGTTTTTTTTTAGCGTTTTTTGAACTCTGGATTTTGTAGGCATCTTAAATTTTGTTCACTGCTCTTCAGCAATACCTGAAAAAAACTAAAAAAAAAATTCCTTTATTTTATTTAAATATATTACTACATTTCTTTTCACAATAGTCACAAAACGAAATTTCTTTGCCAATTTGAATGCACACTTACTGCTCTTTTTTTTTGGCAAGTGAAAATCACTTTTACGGACTGACACATTATGAAACCACTTTTTTGATTTTTTTAAATGCACATGTCCAAACTGCTTTTTTCAGACCACCACCATGTGTAACCTGGGTGGCTGCCTACATTCCAGCAAGGGCAACCAGCCTTAGTGATGCTGAATGTATTTGCATTACAGACTGAAACCTGAAAACCCCACTCGCTTGTAAATACTGTGCATGATTATACATGGCAAGCAGATGGGTGTGTGCTAAGAGTCTGCTTCTTCCCCCAAAAAATCGCTCCCCCTTTTTCCTACTAATGCAACTGTGAAATCACCAGAAAAAAACGCAATAAATCTCTGCCTGTAATTCCTATTTCCACACAGAGTCATGTTTTCACATTAGTCCCAAAACGAAATTTCTTTGCCAATTTGAAAGCACACTTACTGCTCTTTTTTTTTGGCAAGTGAAAATCACTTTTACAGACTGACACATTATGAAACCACTTTTTTGATTTTTTTAAATGCACATGTCCAAACTGCTTTTTCAGACCACCACCATGTGTAACCTGGGTGGCTGCCTACATTCCAGCAAGGGCAACCAGCCTTAGTGATGCTGAATGTATTTGCATTACAGACTGAAACCTGAAAACCCCACTCGCTTGTAAATACTGTGCATGATTCCACAGGGAAAGCAGATGGGTGTGTGCTAAGAGTCAGCTTCTGCACCAAAAAATCGCTCCCCCTTTTTCCTACTAATGCAACTCTGAAATCACCAGAAAAAAACGCAATAAATCTCTGTCTGTAATTCCTATTTCCACACAGAGTCATGTTTTCACATTAGTCCCAAAACAAAATTTCTTTGCCAATTTAAATGCACACTTACTGCTCTTTTTTTTTGGCAAGTGAAAATCACTTTTACAGACTGACACATTATGAAACCACTTTTTTGATTTTTTTAAATGCACATGTCTAAACTGCTTTTTCAGACCACCACCATGTGTAACCTGGGTGGCTGCCTACATTCCAGCAAGGGCAACCAGCCTTAGTGATGCTGAATGTATTTGCATTACAGACTGAAACCTGAAAACCCCACTCGCTTGTAAATACTGTGCATGATTATACATGGAAAGGAGCTCGGTGTGTGCTAAGAGTCTGCTTCTTCCCCCAAAAAATCGCTCCCCCTTTTTCCTACTAATGCAACTGTGAAATCACCAGAGCAAAACGCATTAAATCTCTGCCTGTAATTCCTATTTCCACACAGAGTCATGTTTTCACATTAGTCCCAAAACGAAATTTCTTTGCCAATTTGAATGCACACTTACTGCTCTTTTTTTTTGGCAAGTGAAAATCACTTTTACAGACTGACACATTATGAAACCACTTTTCAGTTTTTTTAAAAAGCCCATGTCCAAACTGCTTTTTCAGACCACCACCATGTGTAACCTGGGTGGCTGCCTACATTCCAGCAAGGGCAACCAGCCTTAGTGATGCTGAATGTATTTGCATTACAGACTGAAACCTGAAAACCCCACTCGCTTGTAAATACTGTGCATGATTCCACAGGGAAAGCAGATGGGTGTGTGCTAAGAGTCAGCTTCTGCACCAAAAAATCGCTCCCCCTTTTTCCTACTAATGCAACTGTGAAATCACCAGAAAAAAACGCAATAAATCTCTGCCTGTAATTCCTATTTCCACACAGAGTCATGTTTTCACATTAGTCCCAAAACGAAATTTCTTTGCCAATTTAAATGCACACTTACTGCTTTTTTTTTTGGCAAGTGAAAATCACTTTTACAGACTGACACATTATGAAACCACTTTTTTGATTTTTTTAAATGCACATGTCCAAACTGCTTTTTCAGACCACCACCATGTGTAACCTGGGTGGCTGCCTACATTCCAGCAAGGGCAACCAGCCTTAGTGATGCTGAATGTATTTGCATTACAGACTGAAACCTGAAAACCCCACTCGCTTGTAAATACTGTGCATGATTATACATGGAAAGGAGCTGGGTGTGTGCTAAGAGTCTGCTTCTTCCCCCAAAAAATCGCTCCCCCTTTTTCCTACTAATGCAACTGTGAAATCACCAGAGCAAAACGCATTAAATCTCTGCCTGTAATTCCTATTTCCACACAGAGTCATGTTTTCACATTAGTCCCAAAACGAAATTTCTTTGCCAATTTGAATGCACACTTACTGCTCTTTTTTTTGGCAAGTGAAAATCACTTTTACAGACTGACACATTATGAAACCACTTTTCAGTTTTTTTAAAAAGCCCATGTCCAAACTGCTTTTTCAGACCACCACCATGTGTAACCTGGGTGGCTGCCTACATTCCAGCAAGGGCAACCAGCCTTAGTGATGCTGAATGTATTTGCATTACAGACTGAAACCTGAAAACCCCACTCGCTTGTAAATACTGTGCATGATTATACATGGCAAGCAGATGGGTGTGTGCTAAGAGTCTGCTTCTTCCCCCAAAAAATCGCACCCCTTTTTCCTACTAATGCAACTGTGAAATCACCAGAAAAAAACGCAATAAATCTCTGCCTGTAATTCCTATTTCCACACAGAGTCATGTTTTCACATTAGTCCCAAAACGAAATTTCTTTGCCAATTTGAATGCACACTTACTGCTCTTTTTTTTTGGCAAGTGAAAATCACTTTTACAGACTGACACATTATGAAACCACTTTTTTGATTTTTTTAAATGCACATGTCCAAACAGCTTTTTCAGACCACCACCATGTGTAACCTGGGTGGCTGCCTACATTCCAGCAAGGGCAACCAGCCTTAGTGATGCTGAATGTATTTGCATTACAGACTGAAACCTGAAAACCCCACTCGTTTGTAAATACTGTGCATGATTATACATGGCAAGCAGATGGGTGTGTGCTAAGAGTCTGCTTCTTCCCCAAAAAAATCGCTCCCCCTTTTTCCTACTAATGCAACTGTGAAATCACCAGAAAAAAACGCAATAAATCTCTGCCTGTAATTCCTATTTCCACACAGAGTCATGTTTTCACATTAGTCCCAAAACGAAATTTCTTTGCCAATTTGAATGCACACTTACTGCTCTTTTTTTTTGGCAAGTGAAAATCACTTTTACAGACTGACACATTATGAAACCACTTTTTTGATTTTTTTAAATGCACATGTCCAAACTGCTTTTTCAGACCACCACCATGTGTAACCTGGGTGGCTGCCTACATTCCAGCAAGGGCAACCAGCCTTAGTGATGCTGAATGTATTTGCATTACTGAGTCCAACCTCAAACCCTTAAACTATTCTTTTTTTTTCCAGTACACCTTAATTTATCGTGAAAACATAGTCCATATTATTTTACATGTTCCTCACATTTAAATTTCTCCCAAAACAGAAAATGATAAACGCAACTTCAACAAAAAGAATTTCCATTTCTATTATTCATTTCTTAATTTACTATATACATCTCCTCTCAAACTCTAACCTCACCTTTAAAATTAGTTAGTTGTGAAAGAAATGTGGCACTCAAACAGCAGATTATCAGAGCCAGGATCTCTGTTCTGTTCACCTCTCTCCTCTCAGCAGAACCAGATAATGGCAAACTTTCCCTCTATTTTTCCACACATATACATGTAAGTTTCAAATCTCAGTGCTTCCCCCTTTTTTTCAAATGTAATCACACATTTCTATTGGTTGAAAACCAACCCTTTTCCAAAAGTACCCTGCCCCCAACTTGACTTCTGCCTAGTACCCTTCCCCCAACTTGACTTCTGCCTGCTACCATAGCAACAGCTCATGGAACACTGCTGTGTGGAGTTAGGTCAGAAGTTCGCCACACAATGTTTCAATTCCACAGAGCAAGAGTGCTTGACTTTTCAAACCTAACAGCAAATCCATAGTACTGTTCTTTGGTAACACATTTTTTTGTACCAATACAAAACATGCTTCTATTAATTTACACATACAGCCTAGTTTTTATTCTAGAATGGTATGAAACAGCCAATCAGTTCTTTTTGTTTTGTAAAAAATATGTATGCCTCCATTTCCAAACTGTCTTTCTTTTCATATTGCCATTCTACTGAAAGACACCTCCTGAGTGCATCCAGTTCTCCTTTGAAGATGTTCACAGTGTGGATTGTAGGGCACAGCTATGTCTTCTGGAGTGAAAAGTTTGCAGAGAAAACAGATATGGTGAGAGACCTTGCTTTGCCAAATGTAGACATTAAATGGATTGGTCAGAGAGGGTTAAAGTGGCACCAATTGATGCCATTGGTGAAATCCTTCATGCAAATCCAACACCCTGACCTCATAATAGTGCACTGTGGTGGCAATGACCTAGGCACTTTGACTGGGGTAGGTCTGGAAATGCTTATGAAGGACACCTTTGCACAACTGTTTTCACTTTTCCCTAAAACTGCCTTTGTGTTTTCCAACATATGCCAAAGGCAAAAATGGAACTGGTCCAATCATTTCTGTCCGCAGATTGACAAAGCAAGAAAGCACGTCAACAAATCTGTTTCTGCTTTCCTCCGTGACTATGGTATGGGTGCCATTTACCACAACAACTTGCGTTATGACATGCAAGACATTTATAGAGGAGATGGTGTGCACTTCAATGATGAAGGGAACAGAGTCTTCCTCTTGAACCTTAGACTCTGCATCGGTACTTACTTGTAGGTACCACTAAAAAATCATTTCATAAACACAACGGCTCTTTTTAGAGGCCCCTAATATCTAAACACTTAAATCTGAATTTCATTTATTTTTTTATTTTTTTTTTCTACCGTACGCTTACCGTAAGCTTACCGTACGCGTACCCCGTGATTTTTTTTAAAATCCATAAATGTTTTCTTTTTACTTTACAGTCCTTCTTTGACCCCCTCACAAATGTAAGGGGGTCTGTAACTCTCCTCATTGCCCCCTTTTCTTGTTTTCACTCTTTTTTTTCTGAGTGAAACACACAAAATGGCGGCCGCCGCTTCCTGGTTTCGGCCGATTCGAATGTTTACTAAGATCTAACAGCCAATCAGAATCGCGCTCGCGCACGCCACCGTACGCGTACCGTAAGCGCACCGTAAGCGTACGGTAAGCGTACCGTAAGCGGGCTCAGATATATATATTGATTTAAAGGCTATTTTCTCAGAATCTACTGAACAGATTTACACCAAACCTACAAAAGGCACTTCCTTGACATAGGGACTACCTCTCTGCCAAATTTCTAGTAATTCTGTTCAGCCATTCGGGCTGTAGCTCGTTCTAAAGGTCCTATGGAAAAATGCATGGGAAAAACGCGTTTTGGGACCCCCCTTTTATCTCAGCCCCCGCTTGACGTATCCCCCCGAGACTTTCAGGGTAGGAGCGGAGCGTAGCGCCCCACCTATTTTGAGAAATTCGCGAGGATTCATCGACGGGCGCCAAAGTTATTCAAAATAGAATGTTGCGGATTTCCTATGGAAAGGGGTCCTAACTATAACTACCTACTGGCGACCGCCAGTAGGTAATATATATATATATATATATATATATATATATATATATATATATATATATATATATATATATATATATATGTATATATATATATATATATATATATATATATATATATATATATATATATATATTACCTACTGGCGGTCGCCAGTAGGTAGTTATAGTTAGGACCACGTTTCCATAGGAAAACCTCAACATTCTATTTTGAATAACTTTGGCGCCGGTCGACGAATCCTCGCGAATTTCTCAAAATAGGTGGGGTGCTACGCTCCGCTCCTACCCTGAAAGTCTCGGGGGGATCCGTCAAGCGGGGGCTGAGATAAAAGGGGGGTCCCAAAACGCGTTTTTCCCATGCATTTTTCCATAGGACCTTTAGAACGAGCTACAGCCCGAACGGCTGAACAGAATTACTCAAAATTTGGCAGAGAGGTAGTCCCTAGGTCAAGGAAGTGCCTTTTGTAGGTTTGGTGTAAATCTGTTCAGTAGATTCTGAGAAAATAGCCTTTAAATCAATATATATATCTGAGCCCGCTTACGGTACGCTTACCGTACGCTTACGGTAAGCGTATGGCGGCGTGCGCGAGCGCGATTCTGATTGGCTGTTAGATCTTAGTAAACATTCGAATCGGCCGAAACCAGGAAGCGGCGGCCGCCATTTTGTGTATTTCACTCTGAAAAAAAAGAGTGAAAACAAGGAAAGGGGGCAATGAGGAGAGTTACAGACCCCCTAACATTTGTAAGGGGGTCAAAGAAGGACAGAAATGTACAAAAAAAACATTTATTGATTTTAAAAAAAATCACGGGGTACGCGTACGGTAAGCTTACGGTAAGCGTACGGTAAAAAAATAAAAATAGATAAATGAAAAGCAGATTTAAGAGTTTAGAAATTAGGGAGCTCTAAAAAGAGCTGTTGTGTTTATGAAGTCATTTTTTTAGTGGTACCTACAAGTAAGTACCGATGCAGAGTCTAAGGTTCAAGAGGAAGACTCTGTTCCCTTCATCATTGAAGTGCACACCATCTCCTCTATAAATGTCTTGCATGTCATAACGCAAGTTGTTGTGGTAAATGGCACCCATACCATAGTCACGGAGGAAAGCAGAAACAGATTTGTTGACGTGCTTTCTTGCTTTGTCAATCTGTGGACAGAAATGATTGGACCAGTTCAATTTTTGCCTTTGGCATATGTTGGAAAACACAAAGGCAGTTTTAGGGAAAAGTGTAAACAGTTGTGCAAAGGTGTCCTTCATAAGCATTTCCAGACCTACCCCAGTCAAAGTGCCTAGGTCATTGCCACCACAGTGCACTATTATGAGGTCAGGGTGTTGGATTTGAATGAAGGATTTCACCAATGGCATCAATTGGTGCCACTTTAACCCTCTCTGACCAATCCATTTAATGTCTACATTTGGCAAAGCAAGGTCTCTCACCATATCTGTTTTCTCTGCAAACTTTTCACTCCAGAAGACATAGCTGTGCCCTACAATCCACACTGTGAACATCTTCAAAGGAGAACTGGATGCACTCAGGAGGTGTCTTTCAGTAGAATGGCAATATGAAAAGAAAGACAGTTTGGAAATGGAGGCATACATATGTTTTTAAAACAAAAAGAACTGATTGGCTGTTTCATACCATTCTAGAATAAAAACTAGGCTGTATGTGAAAATTAATAGAAGCATGTTTTGTATTGGTACAAAAAAATGTGTAACCAAAGAACAGTACTATGGATTTGCTGTTAGGTTTGAAAAGTCAAGCACTCTTGCTCTGTGGAATTGAAACATTGTGTGTCGAACTTCTGACCTAACTCCACACAGCAGTGTTCCATGAGCTGTTGCTATGGTAGCAGGCAGAAGTCAAGTTGGGGGAAGGGTACTAGGCAGAAGTCAAGTTGGGGGCAGGGTACTTTTGGAAAAGGGTTGGTTTTCAACCAATAGAAATGTGTGATTACATTTGAAAAAAAGGGGGAAGCACTGAGATTTGAAACTTACATGTATATGTGTGGAAAAATAGAGGGAAAGTTTGCCATTATCTGGTTCTGCTGAGAGGAGAGAGGTGAACACAACAGAGATCCTGGCTCTGATAATCTGCTGTTTGAGTGTCACATTTCTTTCACAACTAACTAATTTTAAAGGTGAGTTTACAGTTTGAGAGGGTATGTATGTGGTAACTTAAGAAATGAATAATAGAAATGGGAATTGTTTTTGTTGTAGTTACACATGGTGGTTTCATAATGTGTCAGTGTGTAAAAGTGATTTACACTTGCCCCGAAAAAAAAAAGAGCAGTAAGTGTGCTTTCAAATTGGCAAAGAAATTTCGTTTTGGGACTAATGTGAAAACATGACTCTGTGTGCATAGAAGAATTATAGGCAGAGATTTATTGCGTCTTGCTCTGGTGATTTCACAGTTGCATTAGATGGAAAGGGGGAGCGAATTTTTTGGGGAAGAAGCAGAGGCTTAGCACACACCCATGTGCTTGCCATGTATAGTCATGCACAGTATTTAGAAGCCAGTGGGGTTTTCAGGTTTAAGTCTGTAATGCAAATACATTCAGCATCACTAAGGCTGGTTGCCCTTGCTGGAGTGTAGGCAGACACAGAGAATACACATGGTGTTGGTCTGAAAAAAAAACAGCTTGGACACGTGCAATTAAATAAATCAAAAATAGTGGTTTCATAATGTGTCAGTCTGTAAAAGTGATTTCAAATTGTAAAAAGAGATTTTCACTTGGCCCTAAAAAAAAAGAGCAGTAAGTGTGCTTTCAAATTGGCAAAGAAATTTCGTTTTAGGACTAATGTGAAAACATGACTCTGTGTGCATAGAAGAATTATAGGCAGAGATTTATTGCGTCTTGCTCTGGTGATTTCACAGTTGCATTAGATGGAAAGGGGGAGCGAATTTTTTGGGGGAAGAAGCAGAGGCTTAGCACACACCCATGTGCTTGCCGTGTATAGTCATGCACAGTATTTAGAAGCCAGTGGGGTTTTCAGGTTTAAGTCTGTAATGCAAATACATTCAGCATCAGTAAGGCTGGTTGCCCTTGGTGGAGTGTAGGCAGTCACAGAGAATGCACATGGTGGTGGTCTGAAAAAACAGCTTGGACATGTGCATTTAAATAAAAGAAAAAAAAGTGGTTTCATAATGTGTCAGTCTGTAAAAGTGATTTCAAATTGTAAAAAGAGATTTTCACTTGGCCCGAAAAAAAAAGAGCAGTAAGTGTGCTTTCAAATTGGCAAAGAAATTTCGTTTTGGGACTAATGTGAAAACATGACTCTGTGTGCATAGAGGAATTATAGGCAGAGATTTATTGCGTCTTGCTCTGGTGATTTCACAGTTGCATTAGATGGAAAGGGGGAGCAAATTTTTGGGGGAAGAAGCAGAGGCTTAGCACACACCCATGTGCTTGCCGTGTATAGTCATGCACAGTATTTAGAAGCCAGTGGGGTTTTCAGGTTTAAGTCTGTAATGCAAATACATTCAGCATCACTAAGGCTGGTTGCCCTTGCTGGAGTGTAGGCAGACACAGAGAATACACATGGTGGTGGTCTGAAAAAAAAAACAGCTTGGACATGTGCAATTAAATAAATTTTTAAAAAAGGTTTCATAATGTGTCAGTCTGTAAAAGTGATTTTCACTCGGCCCGAAAAAAAAAGAGCAGTAAGTGTGCTTTCAAAATGGCAAAGAAATTTCGTTTTGGGACTAATGTGAAAACATGACTCTGTGTGCATAGAGGAATTATAGGCAGAGATTTATTGCGTCTTGCTCTGGTGATTTCACAGTTGCATTAGATGGAAAGGGGGAGCGAATTTTTTGGGGAAGAAGCAGAGGCTTAGCACACACCCATGTGCTTGCCATGTATAGTCATGCACAGTATTTAGAAGCCAGTGAGGTTTTCAGGTTTAAGTCTGTAATGCAAATACATTCAGCATCACTAAGGCTGGTTGCCCTTGCTGGAGTGTAGGCAGACACAGAGAATACACATGGTGGTGGTCTGAAAAAAAAACAGCTTGGACATGTGCAATTAAATAAATTTTTAAAAAAGGTTTCATAATGTGTCAGTCTGTAAAAGTGATTTTCACTCGGCCCGAAAAAAAAAGAGCAGTAAGTGTGCTTTCAAAATGGCAAAGAAATTTCGTTTTGGGACTAATGTGAAAACATGACTCTGTGTGCATAGAGGAATTATAGGCAGAGATTTATTGCGTCTTGCTCTGGTGATTTCACAGTTGCATTAGATGGAAAGGGGGAGCGAATTTTTTGGGGAAGAAGCAGAGGCTTAGCACACACCCATGTGCTTGCCATGTATAGTCATGCACAGTATTTAGAAGCCAGTGGGGTTTTCAGGTTTAAGTCTGTAATGCAAATACATTCAGCATCACTAAGGCTGGTTGCCCTTGCTGGAGTGTAGGCAGACACAGAGAATACACATGGTGTTGGTCTGAAAAAAAAACAGCTTGGACACGTGCAATTAAATAAATCAAAAATAGTGGTTTCATAATGTGTCAGTCTGTAAAAGTGATTTCAAATTGTAAAAAGAGATTTTCACTTGGCCCTAAAAAAAAAGAGCAGTAAGTGTGCTTTCAAATTGGCAAAGAAATTTCGTTTTAGGACTAATGTGAAAACATGACTCTGTGTGCATAGAGGAATTATAGGCAGAGATTTATTGCGTCTTGCTCTGGTGATTTCACAGTTGCATTAGATGGAAAGGGGGAGCGAATTTTTTGGGGAAGAAGCAGAGGCTTAGCACACACCCATGTGCTTGCCATGTATAGTCATGCACAGTATTTAGAAGCCAGTGAGGTTTTCAGGTTTAAGTCTGTAATGCAAATACATTCAGCATCACTAAGGCTGGTTGCCCTTGCTGGAGTGTAGGCAGACACAGAGAATACACATGGTGGTGGTCTGAAAAAAAAACAGCTTGGACATGTGCAATTAAATAAATTTTTAAAAAAGGTTTCATAATGTGTCAGTCTGTAAAAGTGATTTTCACTTGGCCCTAAAAAAAAAGAGCAGTAAGTGTGCTTTCAAAATGGCAAAGAAATTTCGTTTTGGGACTAATGTGAAAACATGACTCTGTGTGCATAGAGGAATTATAGGCAGAGATTTATTGCGTCTTGCTCTGGTGATTTCACAGTTGCATTAGATGGAAAGGGGGAGCGAATTTTTTGGGGAAGAAGCAGAGGCTTAGCACACACCCATGTGCTTGCCATGTATAGTCATGCACAGTATTTAGAAGCCAGTGGGGTTTTCAGGTTTAAGTCTGTAATGCAAATACATTCAGCATCACTAAGGCTGGTTGCCCTTGGTGGAGTGTAGGCAGTCACAGAGAATGCACATGGTGGTGGTCTGAAAAAACAGCTTGGACATGTGCATTTAAATAAAAGAAAAAAAAGTGGTTTCATAATGTGTCTGTCTGTAAAAGTGATTTCAAATTGTAAAAAGAGATTTTCACTTGGCCCAAAAAAAAAAGAGCAGTAAGTGTGCTTTCAAATTGGCAAAGAAATTTCGTTTTAGGACTAATGTGAAAACATGACTCTGTGTGCATAGAGGAATTATAGGCAGAGATTTATTGCGTCTTGCTCTGGTGATTTCACAGTTGCATTAGATGGAAAGGGGGAGCGAATTTTTGGGGGAAGAAGCAGAGGCTTAGCACACACCCATGTGCTTGCCATGTATAGTCATGCACAGTATTTAGAAGCCAGTGGGGTTTTCAGGTTTAAGTCTGTAATGCAAATACATTCAGCATCACTAAGGCTGGTTGCCCTTGCTGGAGTGTAGGCAGACACAGAGAATACACATGGTGTTGGTCTGAAAAAAAAACAGCTTGGACACGTGCAATTAAATAAATCAAAAATAGTGGTTTCATAATGTGTCAGTCTGTAAAAGTGATTTCAAATTGTAAAAAGAGATTTTCACTTGGCCCTAAAAAAAAAGAGCAGTAAGTGTGCTTTCAAATTGGCAAAGAAATTTCGTTTTAGGACTAATGTGAAAACATGACTCTGTGTGCATAGAGGAATTATAGGCAGAGATTTATTGCGTCTTGCTCTGGTGATTTCACAGTTGCATTAGATGGAAAGGGGGAGCGAATTTTTTGGGGAAGAAGCAGAGGCTTAGCACACACCCATGTGCTTGCCATGTATAGTCATGCACAGTATTTAGAAGCCAGTGAGGTTTTCAGGTTTAAGTCTGTAATGCAAATACATTCAGCATCACTAAGGCTGGTTGCCCTTGCTGGAGTGTAGGCAGACACAGAGAATACACATGGTGGTGGTCTGAAAAAAAAACAGCTTGGACATGTGCAATTAAATAAATTTTTAAAAAAGGTTTCATAATGTGTCAGTCTGTAAAAGTGATTTTCACTCGGCCCGAAAAAAAAAGAGCAGTAAGTGTGCTTTCAAAATGGCAAAGAAATTTCGTTTTGGGACTAATGTGAAAACATGACTCTGTGTGCATAGAGGAATTATAGGCAGAGATTTATTGCGTCTTGCTCTGGTGATTTCACAGTTGCATTAGATGGAAAGGGGGAGCGAATTTTTTGGGGAAGAAGCAGAGGCTTAGCACACACCCATGTGCTTGCCATGTATAGTCATGCACAGTATTTAGAAGCCAGTGAGGTTTTCAGGTTTAAGTCTGTAATGCAAATACATTCAGCATCACTAAGGCTGGTTGCCCTTGCTGGAGTGTAGGCAGACACAGAGAATACACATGGTGGTGGTCTGAAAAAAAAACAGCTTGGACATGTGCAATTAAATAAATTTTTAAAAAAGGTTTCATAATGTGTCAGTCTGTAAAAGTGATTTTCACTCGGCCCGAAAAAAAAAGAGCAGTAAGTGTGCTTTCAAAATGGCAAAGAAATTTCGTTTTGGGACTAATGTGAAAAAATGACTCTGTGTGCATAGAGGAATTATAGGCAGAGATTTATTGCGTCTTGCTCTGGTGATTTCACAGTTGCATTAGATGGAAAGGGGGAGCGAATTTTTTGGGGAAGAAGCAGAGGCTTAGCACACACCCATGTGCTTGCCATGTATAGTCATGCACAGTATTTAGAAGCCAGTGAGGTTTTCAGGTTTAAGTCTGTAATGAAAATACATTCAGCATCACTAAGGCTGGTTGCCCTTGCTGGAGTGTAGGCAGACACAGAGAATACACATGGTGGTGGTCTGAAAAAAAAACAGCTTGGACATGTGCAATTAAATAAATTTTTAAAAAAGGTTTCATAATGTGTCAGTCTGTAAAAGTGATTTTCACTCGGCCCGAAAAAAAAAGAGCAGTAAGTGTGCTTTCAAAATGGCAAAGAAATTTCGTTTTGGGACTAATGTGAAAACATGACTCTGTGTGCATAGAGGAATTATAGGCAGAGATTTATTGCGTTTTTATTTGGTGATTTCACAGTTGCATTAGATGGAAAGGGGGAGCGAATTTTTGGGGGAAGAAGCAGAGTCTTAGCACACACCCATGTGCTTGCCGTGTATAGTCATGCAAAGTATTTACAAGCGAGTGGGGTTTTCAGGTTTCAGTCTGTAATGCAAATACATTGAGCTTCACTAAGGCTGGTTGCCCTTGCTGGAGTGTAGCACTGTGGACATGGGCTTTTTAAAAAATCTGAAAAGTGGTTTCATAATGTGACAGTTTGTAAAAGAGATTTTCACTTGCCCAAAAAAAAGAGCAGTTTGTGTGCATTCAAATTGGCAAAGAAATTTTGTTTTATGACTATTGTGAAAACAAATGTAGTAATATATTTAAATACAATAAAGGATTTTTTTTTTAGTTTTTTTCAGGTATTGCTGAAGAACAGTGAACAAAATTTAAGATGCCTACAAAATCTCGAGTTCAAAAAACGCTAAAAAAAAAACTATATTTGAAGACAACTGGAGGACCAAAGTTAGTAGAAGATGCTCATGTTGGGAAAAAGAAAAAATCTTCTGGTAAGCAGAAAAAACAATTTCTTAACAAAATATTCAAAACAAAGAAAAATGTACAAAATGTCTGTCCTCGGAAAAATGTAACAAAACATAGAGAACAGCAAAAAATTGAGAATTTAGTTAATGCAAATATACCTTCTGCAATTGAAAAGTTTAACATAAACAGAAAAACAGCGTTTAAAGAGATACGTAGAAAAATGTTTCAGAGAAGAGTTATGTCCAATTTGATAAAGGATGTAAAGAAATATAAGCAAAAGGCAAAATATTACAAGAGAAAAAAAGAAATTGAAGCCATTGCAGCAAAAGCATTAGAATTAAAAAGGAAACTATTCATATTAATTTTGAATAGGATGCGTACATTAGATAAAATGGTTAATGTACTGAAATCACAAAGCAAAAGCAAAAGAGTAGTGAACAGAACAAACTTTTGTAAAGTGTTTTTAGGAAAGTGGATGCATAGTTCAAGTAGTGAACCTTTTTTTAATGAAGAGAGCTATTTTCAAAGTAATAGTTTGCTGCATGCAGTTGACACCAGAGGTCGTTCATACGAAGTAAAAAATGGTTGCATAATGGAGAAGGAGATAATGGTTCCAAGAGATGAGGTACAAGTGATGGCAGATGAGGCAATGGGGAGACGTCCTAAAGCCCCAGTGTACACTTGGAATTGTAGTAGTATTTGCACTGTGCGTCAGGAATCTATTGACAGATTTCGAGAGTTTCTAAGAGAATATAGTAAAAAAAGTGTAAAACAAAAGATTAAGGTGCTTCAAAGTCTGGATCCATGCAGAGTGAGAGAGAATACTGGTTTGCAGGGTCATTCTCTTGCTTGTCTATCTAGAAAAGTGTGCAATAGTGTTTTCCATCATTTTAGGATGCTGGCTGTTCATCATACTGAAATGAGAAAGTTTGTGAGACGGTTGTATTTTGCCAAAAGTCCAGCAATAAAGTTAAATGAATTGAATAGGGCTCTGTTCCGAGGAACGGTATCAGATGTAGAGAAGGTTGTTGATGAAATTCAGTTTTGTTACTTTGGTCCTGAACAAAAACAGTGCAGAGAAGGACACAGTAAATGAGGCAGAAGTGGAAGAGAATGTAGAACCCTCTGTAAGTAACACATTTAATGATCACATAACAAAATTTGCAATAGTCTCTAATGAAAGACCAAATGTTACTTGTATTTGTTGCCGCAGAACTCATTATAGAAAACAAACTAGGAATGTTGATCTCTACAGAAAGAGTGAAAATGAAGATAATTATAAGTGGATGGATTTTGCCACATATATATTTCTTGAAAATTGTTTTGAATTGGGTGAAGATCAGCGTATTTGTAAATACTGTTACAACAAGTTAGAGGAAAATAGAATGCCGACCAGAGCTGTACATAATAATTTAGAATTGGATGCTATTCCTGCTGAACTTTCTGAATTAAATACATATGAGTCTATACTCATTCAATGTGTTCATCCGTTCCAGACCATAGTACGTATGGAGCCCAAAACTGGTAAATTACCTCCTTCAGATTTACTGAGAGGTTTAAAAGGTAGAGTGGTGTATTTGCCCTTGGATTTGAAAAAAAATATGGAAACTATTGATGCGGATACTTTGGAAACTGAACCATTAATTATTCTGGTTAATGGTGTACCTACAAAGAATAAGAAGATTTGGCAGGAGCTGGTAGATGTGCGGAAAGTACAAAGAGCAAATTTGTATTTGAAAAAAAATAACAAATGGTATGAATCAATTTATATAGAAGAAGAAGAAGAAGAAGATTTTCAAGAACACACAGAAACACCAACTGGACAAATTGAAAAAGTGGACAAGTCAAAGGAAGAAGAAATTTATGAACATTTTAGCATACATCCTCTCCATTCGAAAGAAGTTATGGGAGACAATATTGATCTCTTTCAGATGAAGAAAGCAAAAGGAAATCCCGTGAGTGTATGGGAGGAGAGCTTGGAAGCTCGATGTTTTCCCCAGCTGTTTCCTAAAGGAAAAGGAGGACGATACGATGAACGTCCAGAACAGATTCCAGCTTCAGAGTATCGGACTACAAGACTATATGCTGAAGATCCCAGATTTCGACAAAGTATTCCTTATTTGTTCCATCTTTTATTTGAAAGCGACTTGTCTGCACTGTCTTATGCAGTAAATCACATTTTAAAAAGTGGAGTACATTTACAAAATGTGTCTGCTAAGGATTTTATGGAGAAAGTGCAGCACCGAGATGATCATTTGGAAACACAACTGATCAATCTGATGGCTTGTCAGCGTGGGACAAATGAATATTGGTACCGACGCCATGGTGAACTAAAATGCATGTTACGCAATTTAGGAACACCAACATGGTTCCTTACCCTAAGCTGTGCCGAGTACGCTTGGGATGATTTACTGGATTTTCTACGAGAGGCCAATTCAAACATTAAAAACATCGAATACAAGACAGCAGGAGAACTGTGCTCATTGGATCCGGTTAATGTTTGCAGATATTTCAATCATAGATTTGAGGCTATGATGTCCTTCATCTGCAATAAAAAAAATCCACCCCTTGGAGAAGTAGTGGATTTCTTTTGGAGAAAAGAGTACCAGGCAAGAGGTGCTCCTCATATTCATATGCTGCTGTGGATCAAGGATGCCCCAAAGTTTGGAACAGATACTGATGAAGCAGTGTTATCTTACATTGAAGAATATGCAACATGTGGTATACCAAAAAGCACAGAAGAGAACAAGTTAAAGGAGCAAGTTCTATGTTTCCAAAGTCATCGGTGTGGAAAATACTGTCGACGGAAATACAAGAGCAAAGAAAAATACTACACTAAATGTCGATTTGGATTTCCTAGACCTGTTCTTTCAAATGGGAGAGTCAACAGTTTTATGTCAGCTGTGAGACATACTATCACAAGAAAATCACCTAAGAATACCTACAACCTTAAAAGAAAAGAAGAATCAAAAAATATAAATGACTACAACCCAGTCATTTTATCCGTGTGGAACGCTAACATGGATATACAGTATGTAGCTGACAATTCCATTGCTGTTGCACGATATGTAACGTCTTACATTACGAAATCAGAAAAAACAGAATTGAAGGAAATGTGGGAAGAGATTTCTCACGAGAAGACTGTCAGTAAGAAGCTGTACAGTTTCAGTTTGAAGATGTTATCGCATCGAGAAATTGGATCCTACGAATGTTCAGATAGGTTATCTTCTGCAAGTCTCTACTCGAAGTCAAGAAGAATAATTTGGGCAAGTTTAGGCCTTGCAGCAATGAGAAATCGGGTACTGAAATCTGTTGGAGAAATTGAATATTTGGCTGAGAATGACCCAGAAAGTACAGATATATTGAAAACAAACATGTTGGACACATATTATCCCAAGAGAAGTCATCATCTGGAGAACATGTGTCTCTATGAAGTGTTGCAGAACTACATTTATTCACGGAAAGCTGCAGAAGACATCAACAGTGGAAAATATAAAGTTGTTGGTGAAGAAGGATGTTTGGTGAAGCAAACCAAAGGAAGTTTGATAAATCACCGGAAGCTGAGTTGCGACACTACCGACAAGAAAGAATTTTACTACTTGGCTCTTTTACAGTTGTTTAAACCATGGCGTACAGAGGATGAACTACTGGGAGAATTCCAGAGCTATGAAGATTCTTTTAATGCTTGCAAAGACAGCATACAATGCAGTACATTCTCAACTTATCTGCAAATGTTAAATGAAGAAATTGAACAGGAAACTACAATTGCAGCAGAAATAGCTAGAGACAGTTCTCAGGACAGCCAAAGTTCAGGAACATACAGTCAAGATCCCCTAGGACAACCAATCGTTGAAAATGAAGCATCAATAGCCATGAATGAAGTGGAAACGGCTATGAATCAAGCTCAAGAAGAATTTATAGACTTACAAAATTTGGAAAGACAACTGAATCAAGAGCAGCAACACATTTATGAAGAGATCAAAAACAAAATTGATCACGGATTTCTACATATAAAAAAAGAGTGCTCATGCACATCATTTCATCCAATCAGGATGTATGTAAGCGGACAAGCTGGCACTGGAAAAAGTTTCCTAATTAAAGTCATCAGAAGCTACCTAAAGCAAAAAACGGATTCTACTTTGTCTTGTGTGGTTACTGCTCCAACTGGGTTAGCAGCATATAACATAAAAGGAATCACCTTACATCGTTTGCTAATGTTACCAGTGGAGCATGAGAACAAAATACAATTCAACAAGCTAACTGGAGAAGCATCCTTGGAAGTTTCAAGAGTATTGAAGAAGATGCAAGTTCTCATTATTGATGAGGTGAGCATGGTATCAAACTTAATGCTTGCCTTTGTGCATTTAAGAATGCAGCAAATTTTGAAGACAGACTATGACGTGTTATTTGGTGGAAAACACGTCATAGTTTTTGGGGATCTTTTGCAACTTACTCCAGTTAAAGGACAACCAGTGTTTAATACTGTGACACATGAAGACACGAAGAAGTCATTGGGAAGCATTGGAAATACAAATATTTGGTCCTTCTTTGAGTACAAGGAACTTACAACTAATATGAGGCAAGCAAACGATGAAGAATATGGAAGTATTCTGAAAGATATCAGAATTGGACTACTCACAGAAGTTGGGAAAAAAGCATTACAGAGTCGGCTGCTACATAATTTATTTCCAAAGGAAGAAATAGTTGCAGAGAAAATATACAAGAATATTGCAGAAAACAAAAGTGTCATCTGCTTAATGCCAACTCTACGTGAATGCTCAATATTTAATGAGGAGCTTTTGAAATTGGAAAAGGAAGAGATCAGGAAATTGGAAGCAGTGGACAAAATTGAGGATGGAAGAATTACTGTCACAGTAACAGGCAAACTGAAAAATAAATTGGACTCACTAGAGAAGAACATCTCCAAAACAGCAGGATTGGAAAAAAATCTATATGTTTGCATGAACTGTAGAGTATTTTTAAGGAGAAATTTGGATGTTGAGAAAGGCTTAGTGAATGGAGCGATGGGAAGAGTTGTGGGTTTTATTAATTATCAGAAAAAAGAAGGAATTGAATGTTTACAGATAAAATTTGATCAGATAGATGAAGTTAAAGATATTTGTCGTTGTACAGTTCGTTTTATGCTTGTGAAAGACTTATATGTACGTAGGAAGCAGTTTCCGTTTTCTCTAGCATATGCTGTAACTATCCACAAGTCTCAAGGATTGACTGTAGATTGTGCATTTGTGAACATTGGTTCAACTGTGTTCAAAGAAGGTATGGCATATGTAGCTTTGTCACGAGTCAAAACATTATCAGGTTTATTCATGATAGACTTTGATGACTCAAAAGTTAGTGCTGATACAAACTGTGTAAAGGAGTATAATAGATTAAGAAGAAGCTATGCTCCTCATTTAGGTCAGTATCCTGTGTTGGAGAAACGTGTAGTTTCTCGTAAAAGGAGAAATGAGAATATCTGTAATGAAGATATAGAGAAGAGGAAAAAAAAGAGGAGTGATGTAATTGCAAGCAAAAAGAAAAAGGACAATGAAGAACAGGTTGTAGGATGTCATTTTGAAAATAGCTCTGGTGTCAACTGCTACGCTAATGTAGTGCTGAATGTTGCATTTTATCTGGAAAGTTTGCAAGAGCAGATAATAGTAAATCAGGGAAAAAGATTCTGTTCAGAGCTGAGTCTCCTTTTTCAAAAGCTGAGTAAAGATAAAACTCAAATAGAAAGTGCTACTGATATTAGAAAACTTTTAGATGTATGTTCAGGACGAACACAGTTTTCTCAAAATGAACAGCAAGATGCACACGAATTTTTGATGTATTTTCTTCAGGTAGTGGAAGAAGAAGGAGTTCCCATTGACATTTTTTTTGGTCTCTCTTATAAATGGGAACATAGTTGTGATAATTGTTATAATATATGTGGCTCTATTGTTGATAATGAAAGGTTTATTTATTTGACATTGCCAGAGAGTAAAACAGTCACTTTTGCAAAATTAGTTAAAGATGCTAATCATAGCATGAAATGTGGTGAGTGTAATTCTGACATGTTTTCAACATTAATTTTAAGGGAATACGGACAGTATGTAATTTTAATGATGCAACGATGTAGAGCTGATGGTTCAAAATTGGATACTTTAATAAAGAAGTTTACAGGACAGCAATTATCAATTTCAGGAAAAACTTTTGTAACTGTTGCAATAATTTTCCATGATGGACCTACTGTTACTTCTGGACATTACACAGTTTATCTAAAATGTGAAAAAGGCTGGACACTGTGTAATGATTCCCAATTGATTTTCAAACAACGTTTGCCTTTTGATTTAGCAAATTCCTATCTAATCTTCCTGAAACCTAAATTTTAGAGAGACTTGGCAAGATCTGGACAAAATAATTTTACCATTTTACTGGATTACCATTGCAATTTTGTAGAAAAAATATTTTTAAAATTATCATTTGGCCTAAAGGAAAGATAACCAATTGTAATGTGGACTTTTTTAATTTTTAATGCAATTTTGAAAAACCAATAATTTAGAGATAATCGGTAACTTCTGCACATTTTAAATTTTGGAATGCTATTGGACTGCCATTGGAAATTTTTTCAAAAATGATTTAAAAAATTACTATTTGGCCATGTGGAAAAGTAAGCAATTCTATTGTGGACTAAATAAATTATTCAAAAAATTTTCGTGAACCAAAATGTTACAGAGAATCGGTGAGATCTGGACAGATTAAACTTTAGAATTTTAATGGATTTCCCTTGGAAATTTATTCCAAAAAAAAAAATAAAAATACTATTTGGCCTAAAGGAAATGAAATCAGATGTATTTTGGAGTTATTTGAGATATAATATTGTGATTATACTTCTGAAACAAACATATCAGACGGTATTTTAAAGAAATAAGTATTGTTTTTAGATGATATTTTTTTAGAATAATATGCATTTCTGTAATGATAAGTTTAAGTGAGAAGAGATTCTGGGCTTTTTTAATACAATCTTTGAGATTGTTATTTTTTTTTGCCCGCTGTAAAATGATGAATGCAATTGCTTTCACAATTTATAGTGAAATGCAATATATTCTGAAAACAGCAAAAATAAGGCAAAAATATTTTTTGGAAAAAAATGTAAATATGTATACTGTATTATAAATTGTTAAAAAAATATTAATACTTTTTTCTTTTTTTTCAGATCGATATAGAAAATTTTCGAAAACTACAACCATTTTTAAAACTATTTTTTAAAAAAACAAATGAATAAATATTTTTTTGAGTGAGTATGGTAAGTCAATAATAATAATTGTAGTCTCTCAAGGACCTTGTAATGTGATAATTGATTTGTAGTGTTTTTTAAAAAAAATAAAAAAAAGGTACGCGCACCGTACGCGTACGGTAAAAAAAAAAAAAATAAAGGTTTTAAAAAACATATGTAAAAAAAAGATGAAAGATAAGGTTGGCTCTTAAAAGAACCGTTGTGTTCATGCAGGGACAGAGGAAAGGAAGCATGGGAAAATTAGTCTCTGTGACAAGTGTGCTGATCTATTTTGAGGTTCACTAGGGAAACACTGGTCTCCCTATGACAAATTAGATCATGACAAGAGGCACATCGAATATCAACCCTCAGAAATCGAGGGTTAATTTCCAGAGGGCCAGCAGAAGGAGATGCTCCCCCCACAGATGAAGGGCTCACCTGACCTGCAGAGGAAGGAGTCAGCCCTGCAGATGATGGTCCAGGCTGAGCTGCTGTGGATGTACTGGCTCGTCTTTCTGAAGAGTTACCTCCAAAAAGATGACCATGTGTCCTTCCGTGTACATCCTGGAGGTGCCTCTTCATGGTGTGATTCCCAAAGGAATACTTCCTGTCAGGATTACCTCTAGAAAGTACACGCTTACACAGACAGCAAGTAACTAAGGGTGCATTCACCTTTTGCTGGCCTTCTGGAAAAGTAAAATAATCCCAAACATAAGAAGGCTTTTGTTTCCTCGATCTCTGCCTCAAGACAGTGCTGCTGGTGCTAGCCTCACTCTCAGAAGAGCTCTGCTGTTCTGCCATCGTATCCCAAAGACAAACCAGCTCCTTCTCCCAAGGGATCACAAGCAGAAATGAGGGGAATGGGTGTGGTGTAGGAGAGTTCTAGAACTGAAAGTAGTTTCAACCAATCAAAAGTTGTGTTTCAAGATCACATGACCTACCGTACGCTTACGGTACGCTTACGGCAAAAAGTACGCATGCGCGTAAAAAAGACACTCGCTTGCGCGCATGCGCATAACAGTCACTCCCCGGCACTTCCGCGTAACGTGCGCGTGTGGCGTAAGCGCGCACGCGTCCCACGCGCAGTACGCGCGGCTACGCAAAGTACGTAACTATACGCAAGCAGCGTAGATAGATTACGGACGTTGCGTAAACCGTACGCTTACCGTGAGCTTACGGTACGCGTACTATAAAAAAAAAATAAAAAAAAAAAATCTGGTAATAAATTTTACATGTTTATTTTAAAAAATATATTAAAAAAAATATTTAAGGATTTTAAAAATTTAAGCATAGTCTTTATAAAATGAAAGAAAATTAAATTAAAAATATGTTTGAAAAAAATGAAGAATAAAAAAAAAAATTAGCATTTAAAAAACCTTGCAAATTCACTGAAAAAACCATGGGTTACACACACGTTATAGTTAGGAATTAGCATTTAAAAAACCTTGCAAATTCACTGAAAAAACCATGGGTTTCACACACGTTATAGTTAGGAATTAGCATTTAAAAAACCTTAGAAATTCACTGAAAAAACCATAGGTTTCACACACGTTATAGTTAGGAATTAGCATTTAAAAAACCTTAGAAATTCAGTGAAAAAACCATAGGTTTCACACATGTTATAGTTAGCTGGACATTTTACTCGTAAAAAACCAATGAAATTGCCCCGTTATAGTTAGTTCAGCTAACTATAACTCACGCGCCCGCAATGCACTGCTGATGACGTCACATATTACATCACTCATGACATGGTCAGTGACATCACTCATGACATCACTGATGACATCTCAAATGACATCACTGATGACATCACTGATGACATCATCCTTGTGATAGAGTGGCAGACCTCCTCTCACCTTAATATAAGCTTTGATACACACATTCAAAAATAGAGACTAAAATTTTCAAAACAATGGACATACCAATACCAGTTACAACAACCTCTTCAGTAATTCTAAGATCCACATACACATCCACTCATTCACCAACAGTCCTATACAGTCACTCATACATGTACTCACTCATCATATGTACTCATACACCTATACATCCTGTTACATAATGCCACTCATCCATAGAGTTACTCACACACATAGTCACTCATGCTAATAAAGAATCAAACATACATTCACCTGCATATACAGTTAGACACACACCACCACACTTACTTCTACGGAAACTTACACATACTTAGTCTTTTAAACAATCACTTATAGAAACACATACTTATTCATACAGGAACTCTTTCAATCTCTCCCTCTCACATATACTCACATATATACACCAATAGTCACATATACTAGTTTAAAACATATGTAGTTACTCCTGAAGACACTATTGGGACAGTCATTCACTCACTAACACACCCATACACACACTCATCCACCCATACAGTCCTGCACACATGCTGTCTTCAACACATACAAACAGTGAGTCACTCATTCATGCACCTATGCACTACGTAATACCCCCCACCGAACCATACAGACACTCAGACTGATACTCAAAAAAACAACTACTAACCTATATAGACACCCATGTAGCTACTCACCAACCCATGCAGCCACTTATACACAAAGTGAGAGATACACTTAATCAGTCAGTTACACAATCAATTTTTCAAAAACAAATCATCCATTTAGACACTTATATACCCATTTATTCTTCCATCGACCTTGAGATATACATATATAAAACATATTTAATTTTCAGAAAAACACACATTCACTGGATGATGTCATCAGTGAGGTCATCAGTGATGTCATTTGAGATGTCATCAGTGATGTCATGAGTGATGTCACTGACCATGTCATGAGTGATGTAATATGTGACGTCATCAGCAGTGCATTGCGGCGCGTGAGTTATAGTTAGCTGAACTAACTATAACGGGGCAATTTCATTGGTTTTTTACGAGTAAAATGTCCAGCTAACTATAACATGTGTGAAACCTATGGTTTTTTCACTGAATATATATATATATATATATATACGCCATGGTGTATTCAAAGAATGAGTGGATGTGTGAGTGTCTGTATGGATGGTTTGTTGAGTGCATGACTGACTGTATGAGTGAGTGTTTAAAAATGTCTTAGTGAATGTATGGGTGTGTGACTATTCTATGTAAATGTGTGTATCAGTCTTTTAGTTGGTGTGTAAGTGACTGCATGGGTTGGTGAGTAGGTACATGAGTGTTTATATGGGTTATTGATTAGCTGTGTGAGTTCCTGTATGGGTGCCTGGGTGTCTGTGTGGGTGGGTGAGGGGCTGTGTGACTGCCTGCATGGATGTATGAGTGGGTGATTCCCTGGGTGTATGGGTTCATGAATGCATCTGGGAGGGATGGTGTGGTTAATTGAGTGTGTGTATGGCTGTGTCGGTGAGTGTATGGATGTCTCAGTGGTATATGGGTGAGTAAATGCAATGTGAAAGGCAGTATATTTGAGTGTTGGAGTATATAAGTGACTGTATGTATGAGTGTGTGTGTGTGGTTATATGGGTGAGTGTGTGCTTGTGTCAGTGATTGTTGAAGAAAATAAGTATGTGTTAATATCTGTATGAATAAATGAGGTGGTGTGTGTATAACTGTATAGGTAAGTAAATGCAGTGTGATTGATTCTTTTGTTGACTGACTAGGTGTGTGAGTAACTCTATGAGTGAGTGGCAGTGTGTGATTGTCTGTATGGGTGTATGAGTTTATTTATCAGTGGCTGTGTTGATGAGTGACTGCATGTATGAATAACTGTATGGGTGAGTGAGTAGATGTATGTAAAGACCTATGAATCAGTGAGTCGTATGTACTAACTGGTTTTGGTGTGTCTATGATTCAAAAAAGGTAGTCTGTATTTTAGAGTGGGTGTATGAAAGGTTATATTAGGGTGTGAGGAGGTGCACCAGATAATAAGTGGACGATGTCATTGATGTCATTTGAGATGTCATCAGTGACGTAAAATGTGAAGTCATCAGCAGTGCCTTGCGGTGGTGTGAGTTATAGTTCAGCTAACAATAACGGCTGAATTTCTCTGGTTTTGTACGAGTAAAATGTCAGCCTAAATTTAACTTCCCTGAAACTTGTGGATTTTTCAGTGAATATCTAAGGTTTTTTTTAATGCTAATTTCTAACTATAACACCCCTGAAATCTGAGTTTTTTCCAATGAATTTCTAAGGCTTTTTAAATGCTAATTACTAACTATAACGTCCCCGAAACCTGTGTTTTTTCAGTGAATTTCTAAGGTTTTTTAAATGCTAATTTATAACTATGCCTACATAGGTAGAACATGTACAGGAAGAGAAAGAAAGGCGCAGAAAAAAGCAAGAGATTTGCAGAAAGAGGGAAGCGAGGTGCAGAAAGAGGAAGAAATGTGCAGAAAGAAGCAAGACAAAGGCAGAAAGAGACAACAGAAGTCCTGAAACATGAAGAAATGTGGAGAAAAAAGCATGAGAGATGCAGAAAGAAGCAACAGAGGTGCAGAAAGAGGACTACTTTGACTGTACCTTTCCACAGACTCATAAAAAGTAGCCTAATCACTAATCCTTCTCCCAGGATGTCTTAAACCTCACCTTTCTCTTGAAGGTTCATTATTCTTCGACTGCTCAGAATGTTAGGCCTACCAAATATAAAACAGCAATCCTAACCATATCACTGTTGTAAGTCTGACCAGGTTTGTGAAGGTATGCATGTGTGTGTCTGTGCTTTTACCTAGTGACATGTTACATAAAAATAAACATACAAATACTTGAATACCTGTGTTTCAAACAGCATACTCTGTAAATGTGTGTACAAAAAGGTGTATGTATTTCTTTCTGCTCATAATACAGGGCACATGGGTATTCAATAGTATATTTGAGGGCCTCTATCACACCTATATACATAAGACATGTCTGCCAGTGCAACCGAATGACAAAGCAGAACTAAGAAGATTTGACCACCTATAAGAAAAGCTAACCGCTTTTTAAGCTACCATCTTCAAATGCATAACACATGTGAGAATAAATGAACAAGTAGACATATACCTCAGTCACGAGAGCACGCAGACTTTTAAAATTGACAGCTTGCACTTCCCATTTGAATATAAAAACAGGCGAGAGCAGTACAGAAAGAAGCATGAGAAAGGCAGAAAAAAACAAGTGAGGCACATAAAAGCAAGAAATGTGCTGAAAGAGGCAAGGGAAGTGTTAAAAGAGGCAAGGGGACTACAGAAAGAGGCAAGAGAGGAGCAATAAGAGGCAAGAGAGGTGTAGAAAGAGGTAAGTGAGGTACAGAAAGAGGCAAGAGAATTACAGAAAGAGGCAAGAGAAGCGCAGAAGAGGCAAGAGAGGTACAAAAAGGCAAGAGAGGTACAGAAAGGGAAGAAGGATACAGAAAGAAGCAGGAGAGGTACAGAAAGAAACAAGAGAAGTGAAGAATGAAGCAACAGGGGTGCAGAAAGAGGCAAGGTGAGTGTAGAAAGAGGAATGAGAAGTGCAGAAAAAAGCAAATGAGGTACAGAAGGAGGCAAGAGGGGTACAGACAGAGGCAAGAACAGTGAAGAAAGGACCAACAGAGGTGCAGAAAGAGGAAAAAGGGGTGCAGAAAGAGGCAAGAGAAGTACAGAAAGAAGCAACTGAGGTGCAAAAGGAGGCAAGAGAACTGCAGAAAGATGCAGGAGAGTTGCAGAATCAGGCACAAGAGGTACAGAAAGATGGAACGGGGTGCAGACAGAAGCAAGTGAGGTGCAGAAAGGGGAAGAGGGGTATAGAAAGAGGCAAGAGGGGTACAGACATTTGCAAGAGAGGTGCAGAAAGAAGCAAGAGTAGTACAGAAAGAACTAACAGAGGTGCAGAAAGAGGCAAAAGGGGTACAGAAGGAGGCAAGAGAAGTGCAGAAAGAAGCAACAGAGGTTCAGAAGGAGGCAAGAGAACTGCAGAAAGAGGCAAGAGAGGTGCAGAAACAGGCAAGGGATGTGCAGAAAGATGGAACATGGGTGCATACATAGGCAAGAGAGGTGCAGAAAGAGGGAAGAGGGTTGTAGAAACAGGCAAGAGAGGTGCAGAAAGAGGCAAGTTAGGTACTGAAAGAGGGAAGAAGGGTACAGACAGAAGCAAGAGAGGTGCAGAAAGAGGCAAGAAGGACACAGAAAAAAGCAAAAGAGGTGCAGATAGAGGAAAGAGAGGTGTAGAAACAAGCAAGAAAAGTGCAGAATGTGGCAATAGGAGTGCTGAAAGAAGTAACAAAGGTGCAGAAAGAAGCAAGAGAAGTGATGCAAGAGACAAGAGTGTTGAAGAAAGAAACACGAGTGGTGCAGAAAAAAGCAAGAGAAGTATAGAAAGAGGCAAGTGAGGTGAAATTTGCTATTTATTTTATTTATTTGATTTAGTTCTCTGCTGAGTACAACAAATAAGATGATTAAAAACGATAAGATTATATTTTAGAAGAATTGTGAACGTTCATCCTAATACAAGTTTATAAAAAAATTATACATTTAAACAGATTATAACATACAAGCTCATTGGGGGTGATTTAAGAAGAGAAATCAAACTCTGTACACTTGTAGAATAACACTTTGTTTGAATTGGTTTTAAAAACCGCTTTCTAGCAACAGCTACTGTGGAGGTAGGACAGACAAATAAAATGTGCATTAGGTCTTGAACTCCTCCTTTACAAAGGTCACATAAGCTACTGGCATTGTTATTTGTCCATTTAAAAGTAAAAGATTTGAAAGGGAGGATCGCAAGCCGAAGTAAAATCATGCATCGCCGGGCGGCGTGTCTTAAAGTAAAAGTAAGATATTGTTGCCTTTGTTTAAATTCAATTAAGTCAGCATATACCTTATAACATTACAATTTTGTACAGGAAATCAAGATCATAGCTTATCCTTGGAGTCAAATGTTTTAGAAAGAGTTTCAAATGTGCTGGGGTCCAGGTTTTCAGCAGATCAACTGTACATTCTGACAACTTCAGTGCAAATGCTAAATTTCGATGAAAGACGTATTTTGAGGATCCTTGGTCAAAGATTTCTGATTTTAGTAGAGCTCCTAAAGTACCTTGTTCAGCATGTAAGATGTTATACGCCCATCGAATAATGCTAGTGATTCCTCTAGCATATGTACTAGTTAGAGAAAACTCGAGGTGCAGGGCTTGTGTGAGTACAGCTTGAGGCACTTTGGTTAGTTTCCGAAGAATCTGGCTTTCTTTGAGTACTATTGGTTGCCATTGACATATAGGAATATGCAAAAGAGGGTATGAAAGAACAGGCGGAATCTTGATACTAAAAACCTGTAAAAGGGATGAAAAGTGCCAGTGCCCGGTAGAGGAGTATAATCATTGAAGCGCCCCAGTATGAACATCAGCTTTGTAGGCCAAGCGCTGCAGATGGGAATAATTTTTGAGAAAAAATATGACCTAAATAGGTGTATTTCTTCACTATTTCCAGCGGTTGATCCCTAAGGTCCAGTTATAATTTACGTATCTATGTCTTTGTCGAAAAGGAACTATTTTTGTTTTTGTTATGTTGGGGACTAAAAAATTTTGTTCTGTATATAACGTAAGTGCATGCAGGTTCCTTTGGAGGCCGAACGGAGTAAGATCAAGGATAATCACATCATCTGCATACATCAAGGTGTGAATTTTATGTAATGATATTTTCGGAGGGAAATTAATTACCTGCATAAAACAATCTGGGTGATCACTAAGGTAAAGGGAAAATAGTAGAGGAGCTAAAAGGGACCCTTGCCTTAGGCCATTCGATGTTTTAATTGGGGGTGTGAGGCCCCTCTCTTTCCCCAATATCACTTGGCACCAAGGTTTGGAGTGGAGTGACACAAGTATATGTAACAGGTTGTCCGGGATTCCCAGTTTTTTTAGCTAGCACCAGAGTGTTGGTCTGTCCACTCTGTCAAATGCTGTTGAAAAATCAACAGAGACAGAGTAGACGACATGTGATTATGAAACTACATATTTATCAATTATTGTTTGTAACATCGCTATATTGTCAGTTACAGAATGTTTTTTGCGGAACCCAGCTTGGTTTAATGGTATTGATTCAGTTGAAAAGGCCCACTCTTTAAGATGGTCCAAAACGCTTGCCGTGAAGATCTTCCCTGTTGCGTCGAGCAGGGTGATCTGTCGGTAGTTGCCAGGGTTGTTTGAAATCAAGAGGAGTGTGAGGAACTAGAGAAGCTAGTTCGCTTCCCCGAGGGATATGTAGTAATCAAAAAGAGCTAGCTACTCGGTAGTGTACGTGTTTATATGTGTTTGTTTTGGGAAAAATGCTTGGTTTTTTATGAAAAGCCCTCACCCATCAACCTAGTTGGTGGCATGCTTCATCATCGGGCCCCACCCGAGCCACCGAGTGTGCCTCAGGTGTGCTACGACGCCTGGTTACAGCGGAGCAGTTTTTGTGTCAAGTGAGTGTGCAGTGGGGGTGTATTGAGTGGGGTTTTAAAATACTGTCCTAGAGGTCCCAAAAGGTTACTTTTTTTGTGGGCCTTGGGCAGGGTTAAAAACAAGGCTTTTTTGGACATGGTTGGAGAGACTTATGGTCTCCCACATCCAGTGTGGTCTACGAGTTTCAGCCAGGCCTTATTTATTATAACTGGCTTTCTTCAGGACCTATGTGTGAGGGGGTGGAACAAGGGACTCACGTGTTGTCAGTGCCTTTATGTGAAGCACACGCTGAGGTGCTGTAATTGTAGGAGGAGGTCTTCCTCTCGGTTTGTACTTCCTAAATTCGGAGGACAAACTTCATGAGTCTCCGGCGGGGATCTGAGACTCCTATGCACTTTGGCGCTGTCTCTGGATCCTCTGGATCACCTGTAGTGTCCAGCCTGGAGCTCCGTGGTTGCCAGGGGACAGTCGAGAGCCCTTCTTGTGTATTGGGATAATTATACTTCCTTTCCAAGATTTGGGAATTTCGCCAGTAGCAAAGCAGTGGGAAAAGAGGGGGGCTAAACACAGGCTCCACTCCTTTGGATTCTTTTAGAGCACCTTTATTGGAATTTGATCTGGGCCCATTGCTGCAGATGTTCTTGCATTTCTTATATGAAGTTCAATTTGAAATGGTGAAGGAGCGGCATCGCAAGAGTAGTGACCCCTGTCTTGCCTGATGGTCGTATCATGATTTCTTTCCTCACATTTATCTTGTATAAGTTTGTTAAATACACTTCCCATTCCCTTTGGAGGGACTGGTGAGGCTTGTAAAGTTTTTTTTTGCCTGTTTCTTTCACAATAAGAGTCCAATATTCACGTATGTTTTTTGTTTAGCCGCAATCTGAATGTCCATCCATTTTATATCCTGTTGCACTTTTCTTTGCTTTTCTTTCGCCCTCCGGTAGCGATTTATAAGTGTTTTAAGTTCCTGTTGTCTACTGTCGGAGTGAGGTGCAGAAAAAGACAAGGGAGGTGCAGAAAGAGGCAAGAGAGGTGCAAAAAGATGCAAGTGAAGTGCAGAAACAGACAAGAGGGGTGCAGAAAGAGGCAATAGAATTGCAGAAAGAAGCAACAGATGTGCAGAAAGAAGCAAGAGAACTGCAGAATGAGGCATGAGGGTTCCAGAAATAGGCAAGAGATGTGTAGAAAAATTGAACAGGGGTGCAGAAAGAGGCAAAAGAGGGGCAGAGGAGGGAAGAGGGGTGCAGAAAGAAGCAAGAGGGGTGCATAAAAAAGAAAGAGAGGTGCAGAAAGAAGCAAGAGAAGTACAGAAAGAAACATTCAAGGTGCAGAAAGAGGCAAGAGGGGTGCAGAAAGAGGCAAGAGAAGTGCTGAAAGAAGCAACAGATGAAAAGAAAGAGGCAAGAGAAGTGCAGAAAGAAGGAAGAGAAATGCAGAAAGAGGGAAGAGAAGTGCAGAAAGAAGCAACAGAGGTGTAGAAAGAAGCAAGAGAACTGCAGAATGAGGCATGCGGGTTCCAGAAACAGGCAAGAGATGTGTAGAAAAATGGAACAGGGGTGCAGAAAGAACAAAAGAGGTGCATAGGAGGGAAGAGGGGTGGAGAAAGAGGCAAGAGGGGTGCAGAAAGAAGCAAAAGAGGTGCAGGAAGAAGCAAGAGAAGTACAGAAAGAAGCAACAGAGGTGTATAAAGAGGTAAGAGAGGAGCAGAAAGAGGCAAGAGAATTGCAGAAAGAAGGAACAGAAATGCAGAAAGAGGCAAGAGAAGTGCAGAAAGAAGCAACAAAGGTACAGAAAGTGGCAACAGAAGTGCAGAAAGAGGCACGAGAGGTGTACAAAGAGACAAAAGAGGTTCACAAAGAGACAAGAGAGGTGCAGAAAGAAGGAAGACAAGCACAGAAAGAGACAACAGGGGTGCAAGAAGAAGTAAGAGAGGTGCACAAAGAAGCAAGAGAAGTGCAGTAAGAAGCAATGAAGGTGCAGAAAGAGGCAAGAGAATTGCAGAAAGAGGCAAGAGAAGTGCAGAAAGCTGTAAGATGTGCAGAACGAGGCAAAAGAGGTACAGAAAGAGGGAAGAGGGATAAGGACAGAGGCAAGAGAGGTGCAGAAAGAGGAAAGTGGGGTACAGACAGAGGCAAGAGAGGTGCAGAAAGAGGCAAGAGGGGTACATAAAGAGGCAATATAGGTACAGAAAGAGGCAAGAGAGGTACACAAAGAGGCAAGAGAGGTGTGGGAATTTACAAGAGAGGTTCAGAAAGAAGCAATAGAGGGGTAGAAAGAAGCTGGAGAAGTATAGAAAGAAGCAAAAGAGGTGCAGCAAGAGGCAAGAGGGGTGAATTAAAAATCAATATAAGTGCAGAAAGAAGAAAGAGAGGTGCAGAAAGAGGCAAGAGAGGTGCAGAAAGAAGCAAGAGAAGTACAGAAAGAAGCAAATGAGGTACAGAAAGAGGCAAAAGGGGTGCAGAAAGAGGCAAGAGAAGTACAGAAAAAAGCAACAGAGATGCAGAAAGAGGCAAGAGAAGTCCAGAAAGAGGCAATAGAGTTGCAGAAACAGGCAAAAGAGGTGCTAAAGAGGGAACAGGGATGCAAGGGTAATATCTGGAGGCTTAGATCAGTGCATGGATAGAGCCTGGCTAAAATGCTGACTGCAAGAGTAATGCCTGGGTCATTGGATGAGTGCATGGGTAGTATCTGAGAGAATGGACAAGTGCATGGGTAGTGCCTGAGTGAATGGTTGAGTGCAAGAGTAGTGCATAAGTGATTGCATGAGTGTATGGGTAATGCCTGGGTGATTGCATAAGTGCAGGGGTACTGTCTGGGTGATACGATGAATGCATGGGTAGTGCCCAAGTGACTTCATGAGTGCAAGGGTAATGTGTGGGTGCTTAGATCAGTGTATGGGTAGTGCCTGAGTAAAAGGAGGACTGCAAGTGTAATGCCTTGGCCATTACATGAGTGCCTGGGTCATACCTGAAGGAATGGATGAGTGTATGGATAGTGCCTGAGTGATAGGTTGAGTGAAAGAGTAGTGCCCGAGTGATTGCATGAGTGCATGGGTAATATCAGGGTGATTGCAAAACTGCAGAGGTAGTGCCTAAGTGAATGGTTGAGTGCAAGAGTAGTACCTGAGTGAGTGCATGAATGCATGGGTAGTGCCTGGGTACTTGCATAAGTACAGGGGCACTGTCTGGGTGATTAGAGGAGTGCAAGGGTAGTACCTGAGTGACTTCATGAGTGCAAAGGTAATGTCAGTGTGCTTAGATCAGTGCATGGGTAGTGCCTAAGTAAAACCATGAATGAAAGAGTAATGCCTGGGTCATGGGATGAGTGTGTGGGTAGTGCCTGAGAGAATGGATGGGTGCATGGGTCATGCCCGAGTGAATGGTTGAGTGTAAAAGTAGTGCCGGATTGATTGCATCAGTACATGGGTAGTGTCTGGTGATTGCAGGACTGCAGGGGTGGTGCCTGGGTGATTGCATGAGTATATGGGAAGTACCTGAGTAAAAGTATGAGTGCAAGGCAAAGTCATTAGATGAGTTCATGGTCGGCCTGAGAGAATAGATGAGCGTAGAAAGAGGGAAGAGGTATGCAGAAAAAAGCAAGAGAGGTGCAGAAAGTGGCAAGAGGTGCAGAAAGAAGGAAGAGGGCTGCAGAAAGAGGGAAGAGGGGTGCAGAAAGAAGCATTAAAGATGCAGAAAGAAGCAACAGAAGTGCAGAATGAAGGAACAGAGGTTCAGGACAAGGCTGAGAGGTGCAGAAAAAGGCAAGAGAGGCACAGAAATAGTCAAGAGGGGTGCAGAAAGAAGCAACATAGGTGCAGAATGAGGAAAGAGAGGTGTAGAAACAGGCAAGAAAAGTACAGAAAAAAGGCAAAAGAACTGCTGAAAGAAGCAACAGAGGTGCAGAAAGAGGCATGATAAGTGCAGAAAGAAGCAACCGAGGTGCAGAAAAAGGCAACAGAAGTTCAGAAAGAGGCAAGAGAGGTACACAAAGAGACAATAGAGGTGCACAAAGAGACAAGAGAGGGGCAGAAAGAGGGAACACCAGTATAGTTAGAGGCTGCAGGGGTGAAGAAAGAAGTAAGAGAGGTACAGAAAGAAGCAAGAGAAGTGCAGAAAAAAGCAACAGAGGTACAGAAAGAGACAAGGGAAAGTGCAGGAAGAGGGAAGAGTGGTGAAGAAAGAGGCAAGAGGCGTGCAGAAAAGACAAGAGGGGGACAGAAAGAAGCAACAGAGATGCAGAAAGAGGCAAGAGAGGTCTAAGTGGCAACTTTACCAGTTTGAATAAAAAAACACAGAAATTTACCAGTTATTGTTAGCAGCCCTATCTCTAACTTGCTCCTCTGCCATGCACGGCTTATAACCTCACATATGACATCACTCATAACATGTTCGATGACATGAATTATGACATCACTTATGACATCATCCAATGAGTGTGTAAATGTGTTTTATAGTTTACATAACTCCGAGTAACTACCATATTAATTCTACGTAAGTTTGTTCAGCTTGGTTCAGCTAATGGGTGAAGGTGTTCGCAAAACGAGGGTGCTCCTAATAAACCATAGCTGTGTCGAGGTATTGAACACATTATGATGTTTACATTCAAGAGTAGCTCTGTGTACAAGTAACAGTTGACTTGTATTCATTATGCTCCACACATTTTTTGGTTCAGCAGAAAAATATTCCATCATTAGAAAGATTCTACAATATACATATTAACTTTTGTAAGCAGCCTTGAGTTATTAGAGAGAATTGTTTCAGTGAGATAATTTATACTTAACATGAAAGAGTGTGTGCACAGGTAATAACCTATACAGGTGTGCTTGTTCTGTTTCAGAAGAAGGGCTAGCTGTAAAGTTTTCACCACACTATGAAGGGTGCAGGTAATATGATCTTTAGCACTTTCAGATCTTGTTTATTTTTAGCAAATAGTGTATTATTTTATAACTATTGCATAAAATGCACACTGTTATCAGTAGATTATTTTGAATACTCTGAGGTGAATTTCTCATGAGAGGTTCACTGTTTGTAAACAGTGTGTTCTAGAATGAACTCTCTCACTAGAGTATGCACTGTTTCCAATTGTCAGTTCTCTACTGATATCAACCTCATTTCTTAATGCAAATTCAGTGTGTATCAGGAGTTTGATTCAGATAAAAGCTTTCCATATAAGGGCTTTTTTTAATTGGCATTCACTATTTTGGCCTTCTCTGCGCAGATGTATACTGATTGAATACCGTACTCAATGACAGTTTGCCATATATCTGTCGTTGATTGTTAATGTGAACTATTCTACTGCAAAGCAATAGCAATTTATACAGCAATATGTGGGAAAACGAAGTGTGGATAATGTCATCAGTATTGTCATAAATTATGCCATAGAACATTTCATGACATGTGATGTCATAAGTTACAGTTACAACTATAACTGGTTAATTTCTGTGGTTTTTGTAGCTCAAAACATTAACGTTGTCACTGCAAAATTCACCTACCTAAAATGTTACTTTAACACATTTTTATTACCCCTAACTACACCATTACTTTAACCTTTGTTTTTGCTGCTGAATTTGAAGAGTTTAAAAAAAATGTAATATATTTTAAAATACATAGAAATGAACTACTCCAAGAATGATTATGCTCAAAATGTTTATGTTAATGTTCAATTTCTTATTTTTTGAAACTCACATATACCGAAATATTTCAGCATATTTTTAATACTCTTTGTATGTGTATTTACATAAACTTTATATTTACACTTCCAAAAGATACTGATCAGTTTTTCCTTTACTGTAAACTATGTGTTTTCACTATGTACATCCATTTTTAGGTCTATGATTACTCTCGCGGAAGGCTTGAGGGTGGCTCTCGGGAAACTTGTGAGATCGTAGAGTTATAAAGTTAGTTCTAATCTTTTGTACAGAGATTGTTTTCATGTGGTGAGTTATTATTGAATGCTAATCTTTAATAATAAGAGGGGCATAGGAGGGAAGAGGGGTGCAGAAAGAAGCAAGAGGGGTGCATAAAAAAGAAAGAGAGGTGCAGAAAGAAGCAAGAGAAGTACAGAAAGAAACATTCAAGGTGCAGAAAGAGGCAAGAGGGGTGCAGAAAGAGGCAAGAGAAGTGCTGAAAGAAGCAACAGATGAAAAGAAAGAGGCAAGAGAAGTGCAGAAAGAAGGAAGAGAAATGCAGAAAGAGGGAAGAGAAGTGCAGAAAGAAGCAACAGAGGTGTAGAAAGAAGCAAGAGAACTGCAGAATGAGGAATGCGGGTTCCAGAAACAGGCAAGAGATGTGTAGAAAAATGGAACAGGGGTGCAGAAAGAACAAAAGAGGTGCATAGGAGGGAAGAGGGGTGGAGAAAGAGGCAAGAGGGGTGCAGAAAGAAGCAAAAGAGGTGCAGGAAGAAGCAAGAGAAGTACAGAAAGAAGCAACAGAGGTGTATAAAGAGGTAAGAGAGGAGCAGAAAGAGGCAAGAGAATTGCAGAAAGAAGGAACAGAAATGCAGAAAGAAGCAAGAGAAGGGCAGAAAGAAGCAACAAAGGTACAGAAAGTGGCAACAGAAGTGCAGAAAGAGGCACGAGAGGTGTACAAAGAGACAAAAGAGGTTCACAAAGAGACAAGAGAGGTGCAGAAAGAAGGAAGACAAGCACAGAAAGAGACAACAGGGGTGCAAGAAGAAGTAAGAGAGGTGCACAAAGAAGCAAGAGAAGTGCAGTAAGAAGCAATGAAGGTGCAGAAAGAGGCAAGAGAATTGCAGAAAGAGGCAAGAGAAGTGCAGAAAGCTGTAAGATGTGCAGAACGAGGCAAAAGAGGTACAGAAAGAGGGAAGAGGGATAAGGACAGAGGCAAGAGAGGTGCAGAAAGAGGAAAGTGGGGTACAGACAGAGGCAAGAGAGGTGCAGAAAGAGGCAAGAGGGGTACAGAAAATGGCAAGATAGGTACAGAAAGAGGCAAGAGAGGTACACAAAGAGGCAAGAGAGGTGTGGGAATTTACAAGAGAGGTTCAGAAAGAAGCAATAGAGGTGTAGAAAGAAGCTGGAGAAGTATAGAAAGAAGCAAAAGAGGTGCAGCAAGAGGCAAGAGGGGTGAAGTAAAAATCAATATAAGTGCAGAAAGAAGAAAGAGAGGTGCAGAAAGAGGCAAGAGAGGTGCAGAAAGAAGCAAGAGAAGTACAGAAAGAAGCAAATGAGGTACAGAAAGAGGCAAAAGGGGTGCAGAAAGAGGCAAGAGAAGTACAGAAAAAAGCAACAGAGATGCAGAAAGAGGCAAGAGAAGTCCAGAAAGAGGCAATAGAGTTGCAGAAACAGGCAAAAGAGGTGCTAAAGAGGGAACAGGGATGCAAGGGTAATATCTGGAGGCTTAGATCAGTGCATGGATAGAGCCTGGCTAAAATGCTGACTGCAAGAGTAATGCCTGGGTCATTGGATGAGTGCATGGGTAGTATCTGAGAGAATGGACAAGTGCATGGGTAGTGCCTGAGTGAATGGTTGAGTGCAAGAGTAGTGCATAAGTGATTGCATGAGTGTATGGGTAATGCCTGGGTGATTGCATAAGTGCAGGGGTACTGTCTGGGTGATACGATGAATGCATGGGTAGTGCCCAAGTGACTTCATGAGTGCAAGGGTAATGTGTGGGTGCTTAGATCAGTGTATGGGTAGTGCCTGAGTAAAAGGAGGACTGCAAGTGTAATGCCTTGGCCATTACATGAGTGCCTGGGTCATACCTGAAGGAATGGATGAGTGTATGGATAGTGCCTGAGTGATAGGTTGAGTGAAAGAGTAGTGCCCGAGTGATTGCATGAGTGCATGGGTAATATCAGGGTGATTGCAAAACTGCAGAGGTAGTGCCTAAGTGAATGGTTGAGTGCAAGAGTAGTACCTGAGTGAGTGCATGAATGCATGGGTAGTGCCTGGGTACTTGCATAAGTACAGGGGCACTGTCTGGGTGATTAGAGGAGTGCAAGGGTAGTACCTGAGTGACTTCATGAGTGCAAAGGTAATGTCAGTGTGCTTAGATCAGTGCATGGGTAGTGCCTAAGTAAAACCATGAATGAAAGAGTAATGCCTGGGTCATGGGATGAGTGTGTGGGTAGTGCCTGAGAGAATGGATGGGTGCATGGGTCGTGCCCGAGTGAATGGTTGAGTGTAAAAGTAGTGCCGGATTGATTGCATCAGTACATGGGTAGTGTCTGGTGATTGCAGGACTGCAGGGGTGGTGCCTGGGTGATTGCATGAGTATATGGGAAGTACCTGAGTAAAAGTATGAGTGCAAGGCAAAGTCATTAGATGAGTTCATGGTCGGCCTGAGAGAATAGATGAGCGTAGAAAGAGGGAAGAGGTATGCAGAAAAAAGCAAGAGAGGTGCAGAAAGTGGCAAGAGGTGCAGAAAGAAGGAAGAGGGCTGCAGAAAGAGGGAAGAGGGGTGCAGAAAGAAGCATTAAAGATGCAGAAAGAAGCAACAGAAGTGCAGAATGAAGGAACAGAGGTTCAGGACAAGGCTGAGAGGTGCAGAAAAAGGCAAGAGAGGCACAGAAATAGTCAAGAGGGGTGCAGAAAGAAGCAACATAGGTGCAGAATGAGGAAAGAGAGGTGTAGAAACAGGCAAGAAAAGTACAGAAAAAAGGCAAAAGAACTGCTGAAAGAAGCAACAGAGGTGCAGAAAGAGGCATGATAAGTGCAGAAAGAAGCAACCGAGGTGCAGAAAAAGGCAACAGAAGTTCAGAAAGAGGCAAGAGAGGTACACAAAGAGACAATAGAGGTGCACAAAGAGACAAGAGAGGGGCAGAAAGAGGGAACACCAGTATAGTTAGAGGCTGCAGGGGTGAAGAAAGAAGTAAGAGAGGTACAGAAAGAAGCAAGAGAAGTGCAGAAAAAAGCAACAGAGGTACAGAAAGAGACAAGGGAAAGTGCAGGAAGAGGGAAGAGTGGTGAAGAAAGAGGCAAGAGGCGTGCAGAAAAGACAAGAGGGGGACAGAAAGAAGCAACAGAGATGCAGAAAGAGGCAAGAGAGGTCTAAGTGGCAACTTTACCAGTTTGAATAAAAAAACACAGAAATTTACCAGTTATTGTTAGCAGCCCTATCTCTAACTTGCTCCTCTGCCATGCACGGCTTATAACCTCACATATGACATCACTCATAACATGTTCGATGACATGAATTATGACATCACTTATGACATCATCCAATGAGTGTGTAAATGTGTTTTATAGTTTACATAACTCCGAGTAACTACCATATTAATTCTACGTAAGTTTGTTCAGCTTGGTTCAGCTAATGGGTGAAGGTGTTCGCAAAACGAGGGTGCTCCTAATAAACCATAGCTGTGTCGAGGTATTGAACACATTATGATGTTTACATTCAAGAGTAGCTCTGTGTACAAGTAACAGTTGACTTGTATTCATTATGCTCCACACATTTTTTGGTTCAGCAGAAAAATATTCCATCTTTAGAAAGATTCTACAATATACATATTAACTTTTGTAAGCAGCCTTGAGTTATTAGAGAGAATTGTTTCAGTGAGATAATTTATACTTAACATGAAAGAGTGTGTGCACAGGTAATAACCTATACAGGTGTGCTTGTTCTGTTTCAGAGGAAGGGCTAGCTGTAAAGTTTTCACCACACTATGAAGGGTGCAGGTAATATGATCTTTAGCACTTTCAGATCTTGTTTATTTTTAGCAAATAGTGTATTATTTTATAACTATTGCATAAAATGCACACTGTTATCAGTAGATTATTTTGAATACTCTGAGGTGCATTTCTCATGAGAGGTTCACTGTTTGTAAACAGTGTGTTCTAGAATGAACTCTCTCACTAGAGTATGCACTGTTTCCAATTGTCAGTTCTCTACTGATATCAACCTCATTTCTTAATGCAAATTCAGTGTGTATCAGGAGTTTGATTCAGATAAAAGCTTTCCATATAAGGGCTTTTTTTTAATTGGCATTCACTATTTTGGCCTTCTCTGCGCAGATGTATACTGATTGAATACCGTACTCAATGACAGTTTGCCATATATCTGTCGTTGATTGTTAATGTGAACTATTCTACTGCAAAGCAATAGCAATTTATACAGCAATATGTGGGAAAACGAAGTGTGGATAATGTCATCAGTATTGTCATAAATTATGCCATAGAACATGTCATGACATGTGATGTCATAAGTTACAGTTACAACTATAACTGGTTAATTTCTGTGGTTTTTGTAGCTCAAAACATTAACGTTGTCACTGCAAAATTCACCTACCTAAAATGTTACTTTAACACATTTTTATTACCCCTAACTACACCATTACTTTAACCTTTGTTTTTGCCGCTGAATTTGAAGAGTTTAAAAAAAATGTAATATATTTTAAAATACATAGAAATGAACTACTCCAAGAATGATTATGCTCAAAATGTTTATGTTAATGTTCAATTTCTTATTTTTTGAAACTCACATATACCGAAATATTTCAGCATATTTTTAATACTCTTTGTATGTGTATTTACATAAACTTTATATTTACACTTCCAAAAGATACTGATCAGTTTTTCCTTTACTGTAAACTATGTGTTTTCACTATGTACATCCATTTTTAGGTCTATGATTACTCTCGCGGAAGGCTTGAGGGTGGCTCTCGGGAAACTTGCGAGATCGTAGAGTTATAAAGTTAGTTCTAATCTTTTGTACAGAGATTGTTTTCATGTGGTGAGTTATTATTGAATGCTAATCTTTAATAATAAAATCAGTACAGTATGTACATTGTATTCATTATTTTGATTACAAACTTAGGGCCCTCGTGAGATGATCATGGGAGTCAAACACACAATCTCCTTCAAGGACTACGAGGGGGATGTATTTCCTTTCAGGCTCTTGCGATCGGCTCGCGACAACATACATTTGGAATTAAGTTCATAATAATGTATCTTTGATGTTTTGAAGAAAGTAAGACATGAGAAGTGATGCTTGAAGTAGAAAAACAATTAATGTATTATTGCATATGAGATCCCAAGAAAGTTCTCTCTTTTTACAATCTCAAGATTCCCAGACGATGCTAGAGAGAGGAAATAAATCCCAAGGAAGGATTGTGATTGATTCATATGGATGTCTTTATTTACGAAAAGAAAGATTCCTTACTTGTTGCTTCATTTACCTATTGTGATTAGCTGTGGTTAGACCTTTTTGGCTAGCTCTATGACATTGCAGATTTTCTGTCACCAGAATGCCATTCTCAGATTCAGATGAGTATCCTACTGCTGGTCCTGCAACTCAGCGACCTCAGCCACCCAAAAAAGCCTTAGTTTGGCAATTTTTATGGGAAAATTTTATTTGAGAAATATGTTATTTTTAAACTATATAAAAATGAGTTCACTAGGGGCAGCCAGAACAAGCAATTCAGTATGAGTACCACTGGGATGTTATGATATTTGAGGGCCATGCACCCTCAATTCCTTGCTCAGGCTGAATTAGCCCGTGCTGCAAAGGTTGATATCTCATCAGGGGTGTCCACATCTTTTCAAGCTGTGGACACTGAGCCTACCAAGGTAAACACTACTCAAGCATATAACAACCATGCTTGTCTTAACAAAGCCCTTTTTGCTTCCTATGCAAGCTGATCATTTCTTCTCCTGAGACAAGCAGGGTGCATGGGACAGGCTTGTCCATGATCATAAATGCCCATCTGGGCAGTAGTTTTATTTCCCTATTTTGTTCTCCGCTTACTGCAATGTTGTTTAAAGAAAATCATAGTTAAAAAAATACAGTTGTTAAAATATGTTAATTAAAAAGGCTGTTTTCAGAGCTATCCAATAATCCAATACTTATATTATGTATGTTGATCGCACTGTTTAACCTCGGTCTGTGCAGGTACTATGCCGAAGGGAAATGAAATAAATATTTAATTTTCCCTCTGCATCATTCCTCGAAATCCCCCCTTACCCGGCCCTACCACCCCACCGCTGTTACCTGCACAGACCGCGTCTGGTACTGTTACCCTTTTTGTTTCCTTGTTGATGACTTTCAGAAGGACACCAGCAAGAGCCATGATGTTCCCATGCATAGCGTGGTTGACTCTTGTGGGCCTCTCTTGAGAGCGTACTTTTATGAAAGAATTTGCATTTTCACTGAACATATCCTGTTGTAATAAATATAATTTATATTCACCAGAATTTGATACCCCTTTTAATACAATCCAGCAAGACTCTTGCAAGATCATAAAAATACTTTAGAGGAATAATCTATATTTTGCTTCATTACAATGTTTTTTCTCACAATGCCCACTACTAGACTATGTGAAGAGGATAGCCTCTCCACTATGAACTTGCATGAAGATAACTATTGTGTAGAGTTGGTCGTAAAGAGACACTGCCTCTCCATTCACATGTTCCCCAGGATCAGTAGTATGCATAATAGGGTGGGGCATGCTACTCACCTTACATGTAACACATCACTATCCCATACTAAGTATACCAAGTACTAGCCCACCCCTCCCCCACTGACACTTCTCCCCAGGGAAATAACCACATTTATTATTGTGTGGGAATAGATTTCCCAGGCCACTCACAGCTCTCCCCAGCATCACACATATATACAGTAGTATGTAGGGAAACATAGTCTTCTGCACTACCACCTATCTCCAGGACAACTTGGATGTACAGTACAGTATAGTGAACCAATGGCCTCTGTCTTCACACCTCTCCTTAGAACAACAGCAATATGCAGTGCTGTGTGGGAAGTGTTACAATTCTCTGCTAGTACATCCTACTAGGGTAAGAGGTATTTCTTGGGCCTGGGCGAAAATTTCCTTCCGTTCGTGGAAATTGCGATAATTTGACATTTTCGCGTTCCGCGGAGAGCGCGAAAATGTCAAAATTTCCGCATTCTGCAGCTTGGCGATAATTTGTTTCTTGCTCGCGCTGTAAAATAATACATTCTTGCGCATGCGCGATCGCCTTACCTGAATCCCTGCGTTCGCCAACAAGTTTTCTTGATCCGGTCGCGTTCTCCATGAGATGTTGTATTGTTTTTAGCCATTTGCGCTGTCTCGCGACAGTTCGCGCCCTCAGTGACGTCATGCGTCGCGCGATCATGTCTTTTTTCTCGTGATCATGCACCGAGAGACTACTGAAAACAAGATGGCCGCGTCCACGAGCAACCACATGGGTAAGTTGGCGAGCCACAACCATGCAGAAAATCTGGCGACCATGCGGGAAAAAAACTTCCGCATCTTCGCGATATTTCCTCGTGTTTGTGATACTTTTTAACATTTTCGCGATAATTTGCGAAAGTGGATTTCGCAAAATCCGCCCACCCCTAGTATCTCTAGTAGGGTTTGAGAGAAATGTATCTCTCTACTTATACCTTTTCTCATGCTGACAGCTTAGCATAGTAGCCTGTGGGGAGAAACTGCCCAGTTTCCTGACACAAGTTTCTTGTGTGATAACTCTACATAGTATAGTGTATGGAGAGATTGGCCTCTCCCCTGTGATTTGTTGCTTCTGTAATGCTTGTGCTAGTGGTCACACCTCATCCCAGTATGACATTTATGCTCAAAAGTATGTCTTATATACCATCTACAGAGACTATAATATGAAAAAACACTGCCCTCTCAGGTGAGACATTTCCCCAGAATACATGTGCACAGTAGACTGTAGGTAGAAACTGTTATCTCTGCACACACCGTTCTTCATACTTCATACAAAGTGGAGTATAAAATGAAGTACCCTCTCTGTTCAGAACTGTGTCTTGGATAACTTGTGCCCATATTTTATTGTGGAGATATACTTACCTGTGTTTCAATCACCTCCCAATGGCAACTTCCATACATAAAAAAGGTGTGTATTAGAGTATAAACATTAGGGGCGGGCGAGATTTTCATAGCCGCGCTACGCAAAGCTCTGCAAAACGGTAAAAAATCTCTGCGAGCACGCAGAAATACCACAAACATGTGGAATTGCTTGTTCGCGATGCTTTTTTCCTGTTCATGAACGCTGTTTGCGTGCTCGGGGGAAATATCTCGCGAACACGCATTTTGACAATGCGAACAACCCAAAAATTCCACGAAGCCGCGGAAGGCAGAATTTTGGCAATTCCACGTTCTAAGCGGAACGCAAAATTACCCAAATTCTGCAAATTTCGCAAGCGGAACGGAATTTACGGCCCAGGCCTAATAAACATGCACCTACCTCTGTGTGAAGATCCATTTCTTGCATTACATTTACCTATACTGCAGCATGCAACACCTCACTAATGCATGAAAACAAACCAGACCAGCATTGCAAAGAAATTGGCTCCTCTATTACCAACTGTCAATAGGATAAACAATGAGCATAGTACAATTAACATACATACCTACACATAATTTTGCAATGTTATAATAAACTTGAAAAAAGTATTAAGGAAAATAATCCAAAGTAAATTGAAATGTATTTATTTCAACAAAACAATTTAACAATACCAAACTACCCCAACTACATTAACAAACAATATGAACTACTATAACATGAAAATAACAACTTTAAAATAAATTAAAAAAATTCGGACTCTTTTGAAGTAGGTAGCACTTCTTTTGCAGTCTGTTCGCCATTTTAGCCTGTCAAAGAGTCTTTATATTTGTGCTATGTTATGGCAGACTAGGTGACAATAAAGTCTCATAAAGAAGCACATCTACATATTTACGGTTCGCAAAGTCTAGCTCGTCCAGAGTTAGCTCATTCTGCTGCAGTACTCAACTGTTCGGGCGACTCCACATCCTTCCATCCTGAAAAGACTGTGCCTAAAGACACAGTTATTGCTAAACAACAAAATAATCCTGCTTCTCTTAACAAGGCGGTTCTTTGCTACTTATGTAAGCAGATAAATATTTTCTCCACAACAAGTTTCCATTTTCCTCCTAAAAAAGACAAAATAACGAAAAAGATGAAAACTACATACAGGTCAATAATTGATAACAGTAATACATCAGTATATTTCATAAACAATTTTATGTTTTTCACTCACAGTCACATATTTATATCTAATGCACCAGTAACTTATTTTTCCTTTCTCCTGAAAAATTAAACACCCTCACCCAGTGCACTTTTTCGCAAATAAATAATACCACGCCATCAAACCATATTTCATAAAAGTTTGTAAAGTAACATATTCCTCTTTAGACACCTTTGCTAAAACTCCCTGCAGCTTTTCACTCTAGAATAGCAATATCACCACTCAAACATTTCATAGGGCTAAAGTATATGTACAATGAGGTTCATAAAAACAGTATAGCTTGTAATATTACATTCTTTGTTTTATCATTTGAGAAACACAGCTTCCTTTATTTATAGGTACACACAGTTTGTACATTTCTTTTTTTAGCACAATCTGCAAACCTTGTTCGCATCACTCTAAATTCCAATCTGAACCTCTCAAAATGTTTATTTACATATCTACAATTACACAAAGACATTTTACTCTGTAAACATACTGTAGAATGCGAGTCCTAACATCAGTGCACTTACCAACACTTCACAACAACATTTTTGAAATATATTGCAGACTACCTGAACTTGAAGTTCTTTCTTAAATGTAAATGACCACACCAGTCTCTTCCACTCTAGATAAATTACTTTCTGGTGATCAAAACTTAAAGAGACTTTCTTCTTCTCCAAAGCACCAAGGACAAAGTGAGCTATCTTGGGTTCTGCACCCAATCACATCACAGCACTTCTCCAAACATTTAAAAAGAATGGTAACTATTGGCTGAGCCTTAGCCCTTCTTTTCTACTTTTTCCCATTTTAATCTTGCAAAACTCTTGTGGTATCGTAAAACACCTCGTGGCATACTCAGTTATTTTCCTTCAGGTCTCACAAGCCTCTTGTGAGATTGCACATGTCCATACAGCAAGCTTTACTCCCTGAAGCTTGTTAGCTACACTCACGAGATAGTCGAGGGATTTCAACAAAATTGTAGGGAAATATTTGTATGTGGAACAAAGTGTCCTCTCTACTGAAACCACTCTCTATCATGACAGGTATGCATAGTAGGATGTGGGGAGAGACTGGCCTCTTCACACAGACCTCTATCTCAGATGACAGGTGTATGTAGTAGTGTGTGGAGAGACTGGCCTCTCCACCGAGACCCCTCTCTTGGGTGACAAGTGCCCGTAGTTAGATGTCTGGATGGACTGGCACCTCCACTATATCTCTCTCTTCCATTACAACTGTGCATTCTAAAGATTGGGAAGAGTCTGGCCCGTTTGCAGACACCTTTCTCTCGGATACACATTTGGATACAGGAAGAAATCGGCCTCTTTACTTAGACCTCTCTCTTAGATCACAGGTGTGTGTAGTAGAGGGTAGGGAGGTCCTGGTCTCTACAGTCAAATATTTTTCTTGGATGATGGTGTGCACAGACGGGTGTGTAGAGGGACTGGCCTTTCTGCTGAGACCTCTCTCAGTGATGATAGGTGGGTGTAGCTGGGTGTGGAGAAGGACTGGCCTCTCCTTTCAGACCTCTAGCTCAGATCACTGGTGTGCATAGTAGGGAGTGGGGAGGGACTGCCCTTTCCTTTCTAACCTATATCTCAAACAATGGGTGTGCGCAGTATGGTGTTTGGATGAGCCTTACCTCTACACACAATTCTTCTCAAATCAATGAGCATAAATAGTAAAGTCTGATAAACACCATCTCCAGTAGGACTCCTTCATACAATAGCTAGTGTGCGTAACAGATTGTATTCAAACATCACCTACTCCTTCCTAATTTTCATGATCCCGCTAGAATCTCGTGAGATTGTAACATTTAAAAAAAAAACATTCAACCTTCTAATCATCACAGTGTTTATCACTTACACACTTCCTCTCAACAACAACCACAATATGCATTCCTACTAATGGAGTGTATTATAAACTCATCTACTCCTTTTTACTATTCATGATCCTGTGAGAGTCACGCAAGATCATAAAAATCACTTAAAAGCAATATACATTTGTTTTCTTCACAGTAGTTATTCATTAGACACGTCCTCTCTAAATCTAGTGGGACAACATGCCTTTCTGTTTCCCCCTTATATAGCTTTTTAACTTAATTTTCATAACACCTTCAATTTTTCACAGTATACAGTAATGGTGGCCATTTAATTTCATTCCTAAGATTCCAACAGCAAGCCAATCAGAGTGCTTGCGGGAGCGAGAGGCACCTGTGAGAGCGTGAAGGCTCACGGGAAAAATGGGCCTCTTGACCAATCACAGGGCTCCATTTCATTTTTGATGTTGTGCTTTCATGGGAGGCTCACTGCCAAAATGTACAATGATTTTTCACCCTTAATATCTCAAAAACTACTGAACGGATTTACACCAATTCATCAAAAGTACAATCTACGTACCAAGATCTAGCTTCCTGCATAATGTGGTGTAATATCTTTTACCAGTTTTTGCTACAAAACTGCTGAATTCATATACACATAAAACACTGAGGCAGCAATTGAAATTGGAGGCCAAAAATGAATTGGTATCCCATACTTGATTTGTGCAAGCAGCTCAAGTACAGCAAACAGTAGTGTGGATGATTGGTGGTCTTAATTAAAGCACCACTATGCAATGACAAAAACAGAGGGTGCATTAGAAATCAGGAGCAGAAAATGCATTCTTTATATTTCAGATATGCATTGTCTTTTAGAAATACTCCATTTTAAATTATTCCCAATCTTCCTATTTATATTAATATTTTGATCTTTGTATATTTTTGTTCGTGAATTAAAGAATGTACTCATAATTTGAGATTGTGTTTGATGTATTCTTGTTTCTGCAGTTGTATGACTTTTGGGGGTTCAGATCATAGAAAGGACATGGCCTGGGTTCCTCAGCTTCCAGTATTGATTCAGTGGGCATCCATAAAAGTCAAAGAATTAAGAACTCATGACCTAATGTATACTCACATTTATTAAAATGTTTAGGTAATGTCTTCGAGCTGGTTGGTAGCAGGGCATTAGCCAAGACAAAGCAGATGACTCATCCACCCAGTTCCTGGACCTTTAGTGGTGGGGAAGAATTATTATTCTTCCAGCTGAGCCACAGTTGGCTCTGCATTGTAAAACAAGGTTTCCTATTTTGGTCAGGCATTTGAGGTTATGTCATAAGGCCTGAACAATGTCATCCATGATGTGCATTGTGACAAAGAGACTCTTTTGTGTGGTCATTTTTTTGTGCACTAAACAGGGCGAGTGAACACATAGCCAGACCTCCAATGCCCCTTACACCGTTGGGCCATCAGACGTTTATGTAAGCAGCGGAGACAGAATAGTCTCCATTGTCTACACACTCAAGTTCTGCCTGACTCTTTATGAGGCGGGCAGAACTTCGCTTTGGCATGGACATACTCTCTCACAACAGCTCCCTGTCAAACGCTAGATTGATGCAAAAACAACAATTGATAGACAGAATGCTGAACAATGTCAAACATTCATCCCAGTACAGATATCTGGACCTAAATCCATTGTTTTCTTGCTCTCCATTAACTTTCCAATTTAAACCTAGCCATATGCAAATCAGTCTTGACACTGTTGCCCATTCCCCAAACTGCCAGGCAGGTCTTCTTTAGACCAGAAACAAGAATCCTGGCACTGATATTGGGTTATTACCCCTCATCAGTCAGCTAGCTTGTGATCCAGCGAGTTACCAACCTCAGGTACACACTTACTATGCATTCACTTGGGCCCATAAACACACTCGTTCATGTAGGCTAGTAAATACCGCTGGGGTCAATTTATTTTGCTAATACCTGTAAGATGAATTTTATCTGATTAGATCTTACCAAACCTCTTGATCCAATGTATTTTCCTCTGGTCAATTGACCATTTAGTTAACTAAATAGGTGAAAGATTACATATAATAAACCTTTATTGAATAACCACAGACTCGGGAGAGTTTAAAATGTTTATCTAGTAAATTTGTGTGAGCCAAGAACTATAATACAGTTAGAACACTGTCTTCAACAAGAGAGGAAGAGAAAAGAATTCATTCAGAATAATCGTTAAACAGAATTATTACAATGACAGAACCTGTGTAGGGAGGAAGAGAGAGAGCAGTACATTGACATACTACACAGAATTATATGTACCTAGTGTGGTGTGGAAACCAACCCCTTGGTCAAGGAATTGGGAAGAGTCCTCTGGTAAAGATCAGGCGACCAAAGCTCAGGACAGGATTCAGGACAGGATAGATGACCTCTTCTAGATACGGCGCCTGCGCCGCACCCCTCCCTGACGCTATCTTCCTCCTCGATTCTTCCACGATGTTTTCTAATATGTGCCTCCTCGATTCTTCTGCGATGTTCTCTAATTAGGAGCCTCCTCCATTCTTCCGCGATGTTCTCTAATTAATTGGCTTAAAAGTTCCAAGTCTGGACTTGGATCTTCTTCAGTATGTTCTCAAATTTCGGACAGCATCTCAGTCTCTCAGCATTCTCAGTTTCTCTGTGGTAACTAATCTAACTAAACTACCTCTATTATACCTTTTAAATGGCATGTACCATCCCTGAATGTTTCGAATTTACAAAACTCCTAACTCTGATTGGTCAAGGAAAGGGGAGATGATCTTCACACGATGCTAAATTTAATACTTTTCTTTAAGCTCATTGTTCTATATTCCCTCCCCTTAATTTACTTTCCCATGCTTTATTTCCCACCCGTATTCACAAGTTAATCAATACAAAGTATACAGTTTTATTTAAAAAAATTCCATTCTCAGGACATCATGCTTGTTCTCAGGACATGTTACTTTTCTTCTTTTGGATGACATTCAAGGCTTTGCATCGCGGCTCTTGGGTTGTTTCATCTGCGCATGTGAATTGGTCACATCATGCGTAAGTTTCAGTCCTGCACGGAGGCCCAAATACAAACTAATAGAGAGGTCAAAGAAAGAGAGTATTAAAATCAAAAATAAATTATTTCACTGTATACCACTTATCTCTACTCTATTCCCATTTACTTATATAAATCTTACGCATTAGCATTTTAGTAAGCTTACATGGTTTAGTTTCAGCAAGACATGCACATTATCATGTGAGTCAAGTTGCCATTTTAAAGGCAACTGCGCAGCTGCAAAGGTTTTCCTCCAAGCGATAGTACGTCATAATGTGTAGATGCAGTAGCCGCATGCGCAATGCAGAATCCCGCGTTTAGCGGCCATTTTAGAGGCACACGGGTTACTTGTTAGTAATACAAATAGGCAAGCTTCCCCTAGATTCTGTGTGCGGATTTTTCTGATTCATTATTACTATTTGCGAACACACTTATTATGGTATTACAAGCTTTTTGAGAGGATTGCTTCAGAGCAAGTCTCTTTTGTACGAGTCCTTGCTCAATCACTTGACAACAGTGGCATGGAGAGCACGGTACCCATGTCTAGGCATACCGGTCCCACTTGGGGTGACAAATGCAAAAACATCAATTGATGGACAGAATGCAACAATGTCAAACATTCACCCCAGTACAGTGTCTTTTGCTTTCTCGCCCTAACTGCGCTGGTTATGCGCAGAAGTGGGTTCTGGGCTCACTATGTCCCTGGATTCAAGCTAGCCTTGCTGATGAGTGTTGATGCCCCGAATCCGGTCCCAGGATGCTTGTTTTGCTCTACATTCCGTCCATACTCTGTGTCTTTTGCTCTCCCGCCCTAAGTGTGCCTGGTATGCCCGGACGTGGTTCTAGGGCTCACTGTGTCAATGGACTTCAGCTAGCCTGGCTGATGAGGGGTGATGCCCCAAAACTGGCCCCAGGATGCTTGTTTTCAGTCCAGGGAGGACCTGACTTGGCAGTTCAGACTGGACTGTTCCCATGAGGAACAGGGTCAAGACTGATTTGCATATGGCTGGGTCTAAACTGGGGGTGAATTTTTGATTTGCTCTGCATTCCGTCCATCATCTGTGTGCCTTTTGCTTTAAAACTCTAAATTGAGACATAAGTCTAAAGGTAGAAATTTTGATTGGGCGAAAATGTCTAAAGTATTCAGCTGATGACTAGATTTCCCTAGCACTATATAGGAATTTGCTATAATTGGAGCTTTTCGATCAAAAACAGCAGCTTTACCAGGTCATCATCCAATGTCTATCTGACGTTGAAGAGCCCTCTTCAAAAAAAGCCTGCTGCCTTACCCCTCTTTTGTCTGTTTTTTGCCTTTGTGGATTGAGGCACTACTAACCAAGCCCAGGCTAATGTGCTCTGACCCCGAAAACATGTTGAGTTGACTAATACCTGATTCACATATTTAACTTTTCCATAAGTCCATAGTTTATGGTGTCCAAGTGTACCTGTGGCATGGAAAGTTCAATGCCACCCACGCATCACTGCACCACTGTGTCATCCACTAATGTGACCAGGTATATATGACTTCTTGCCTTCCACAGCAGCCTGGCAGATGCAATTTTAAACTGTGCAACTGAAGTGTCAAAATAACCCCTTTTTGAAATGAAAATAATCTTCCTTTTAAATATTATTAAGTCACAACTGTGAGAAACTGGATTGTTGGTTGGCTGGTGTATGAGCCCTGATCAAGCAACTCTAACAATCCCTGACAGAGTGAACCACAAAAGTCACTAAAATAACCTGTGCTTAATCCTGGCCACCTTGACACAAAAAGCAGTCAGGCTTAAATTAGAGCCAATGTGTAAAGTATTTATGCCGCACAAAACAGCAATAAAGTGAAAACACAACACAAGAAAAATCCCACACTAATTTAGAAATGTAGAGTAAAGTTGGAGAAATGATTTGCCACCAAAATGACAAGCATCCAATCAGTAGAACAATTGCTATGAATTTTTAAAGTTTTTTGTAAAAACTAGTGCTTAGAGATCAAAGTGCCAAGTGTGAACATCTAGTTGCACTAGACCGGATGAAAATCGAGAAAAATGGCTGACCACAATGGAGTGTGGTTTAGATACAAGAAGTGGATTAGGCTCGGTCAACACTTACCTTCAGACTTAGTGGAAACATTTTCTGAGAAGGTAAAGTTCAGTGGGCCAAGGTTGAAGATGTTGTCCCAGTGGAGAGAGTTGTTGTAGCCTCTAGATAATGGTGCAGTGAAGATTTCTACATTTGGATTTAGACACATTTTGAGAAGTTAAAAATCTCCAGCGAATGAAACAGGAGGCTGTAGCTGAAGACAAGTGCAGTACTTCGGATACCCCTTTGGTGAAGGACAACCAAACAGAATTTGCTGCTGTGGAGAAGAACGTAGCAGGAGCAGCCACAAATGTAGGCCAACTGGCAATGCACCATAGGCGGATCAGCTGGCAAGTTGGTCCCAGTCTTCCCTTGGTTCTCCTGGCAGTTTGAGCCAAAACTGTTTTAAGCCACCAGTTTTGGATTTTGTCTATCTAGGCACCTTTAACATAACCATCAAGGATCCAGGACTGCTGTGACACCACTTGGGGTGGAGGACTTACTAAGGCTGTATCCATGTGGAGGTTCAAGATGGCGGGAACCTTTTATGTTCCTGTAGCTCCAAACAGGAGGCCAGAAAAGTAGCCCCTGGAATCACTCTGGTACTCCTGGGTTCAGGTGACGATACAGGTCTCAAACAGCAAAGCTGGCCTCTGAAGGTCCAAGGGAGGCTTCATGTAGCAAAGCAGTCCTTCCAGGTGCAATAAAACAGTCTTGTGGAGTAAACAGCAGGCCACAGCAGCAGGCAGTTCTCTGAGAATCTTACACAGGTCCAGAAAGTGAACTCAAGAGTGGGTCTGACAGCCCTATTTTTATACCCGATGGCTCCTTTGAAGTTGGGAGAAATTCTGAGAGGTCTCTCTTTGAAGCATTTGGAATTCATACAAATTTTCTAAAAATTGCAATTTAAAATCTGACTAATCCATTAAAAGAGATTTTTAGTTACACTTTTAAAGCTACCAAACATGAAAAGAAAGCGTATCTGTCCTCAATCAAAAGTTAGCAATGATTAAATGTAATAAGGGAACCCAATGTTCTCATATAGGACAGATAGGCCTCACAGTAATGAAAAAAACAATTCAGGAGTTTCCACTACCAGGACATGCAGAACTTAAAAGTACATGTCTAACCATTTTAATTACAATACACCCTGCTGTATGGGTCTGCATAGTGCCTACTTTAGGGATGACTTATATGTAAAATTGGCAAGGGGGCTAAATTGCCAAGTCAAATTGGCACTTTAAAACTGCATTCAGGATGCAATGGCAGAATAAGGATATGTTTCAATAGGCTATGTTAATGGGTGGCACAATATGGGTTGCAGGCCCACTTTTAGTATTTAATTTATAGGCCCTAGGTATATGGGAATTAGATATGACAATCAGGTGTAAACCAATGTAACTATGTTTAGGGGAGTGAGCACAAGAATAGTAGAACTGGAAAGCAGTGCTAAAGTGCACAGAGTCCTGAGGCCAACAAAATGAATTTCAGCAACAAAAATGGGGGTAAATAGACAAAATGTTTGGAGGAAGACACCCCTTAGGCTGGCAGGTCGACCTATGTAGCTCTTGTAGCCCACAAAGCAGAGTGCATGGTATTTAAAAGTAAAAGATGCAAAAATTGAAGGTTAACATGTCTTTACAGTGAATTGCCCCGAAACGTTATTCTCACTGTAGGAAGGATGGCTGGCCTACTGAAAAACACTGGGAAGCATTATTGAATATTAACTTTGCTGTCTAGGGCTCGAGACCAGCTATGAAAAAAATTGCAAGACTATTTTTAATATATATTAAAAACCCAACTGAATGGTGAAGTATAAGTATTTAAAAATATTAAGAAAAAGGAACTTTTAGAAACTTACCTTTTCCTTGGATGAAGCTCCTGAATGCTAATTTGCAATTGTCACCCCAACTGGTGAATAACTCTGCTCAGGGATGAAAAATTCCTCAAAAGTAAAGACAAAGGCCTGGATGTGGGAAGGTATTTTGTTCTTCTGGCTGGAAGACAATGTGGCCAATGCCCTGGAACTTATTTTACTTCAAAGGGACCTCCACTGTCACACATAGGGTACCCGCGGAGCTGGTTTGGGGTGACCAAGGATAAATGGGCTCCTTATTACCCTGGCCACCCCTCTGGGTGGGCACACAGGTTTTACAAGCATTTCTCCATTTTCTGGTTAGTGAGTGAGGGGCAGTATGAGATTTTTTTGTATTAGGGCATAGATGAACTACTGCAACAGAAGGGAGGGTTACTCCAGGGAAATTATTTCCTATTGGCTAGGAAGGAGATAAGATTTACATCTACCAACAAACTAGTGCCAGGCAGGCATAAACATGGCACTACTAGGCAGCCTCTTCAGAACAAACTCGACCTGTGGAAGTAAAGAAGAAGGACTGCACCTGCTGTTTGCGACCTGTCATGAGACTTGAAGGTCATGACCTGCTTCCACATGTATTCAGGACAAAGTTGCAGACTCTAAGGGTCAGTTGAGGGATTTCCTATGATGGAGCAGGTATTACAAAATTGTGTATACCTCCCCTATTTTGCTTGAAAATGCTAATTGAATAATCTATTAACTATAATATTATTAAACGAGTTTGCATGATTATTAATCAACATTACTACCATTAAAAAAATATACGTGGGATTTGCATTTGCATGGCTAAAATAATGTTATTAATAAAAATCTCTACGCATATTAACAGTAGTATATGTGGTAACTAGAGTACTGCATGATATATGTTGCTTTTGTAAAGTTTTGTAATGTTGTAATGTTGCCCAGGAGGAGGATCAAAAAGGTGAATATAATGGCTTTAAATGTTGCTATACGCTAGATAAATACAAGCACATAAAGGGATTAGTAAGGGGTTAACAGTAGATTTATTATTGCTTTATATTAATTACTCTTTTGTGTTAGCGTTTGGGCCTAAAACCAAGATGGCCGCTGACACTACTTGACGAAGTGGCCACTGTTCCACGAGGTGCGGAGTGAGCTGCGCATGAGCGGGAAAATTCCTAAACCTTGTCACAACCTTTGGTTCAACATGTACCCAAGCAAGGACAGAGTAGGCAACCAGCCAAGCCTGAAGAACAATAGACCTTACAATAAATCCGGAAAAGACTGACTAGGGACGATCTCATGACATCACCCCTCGAACTGTACTAAGACTTTAAAACTGACATCGCACGATCTCAACCAACCAATCACAACTGTCCTAAAATATTAAATTGTATCTTCTTTGCTTCTTTCTATTATAAAAGTAGGGTAATAGAATAGAGAGGCGCTGACCTTCTTTCCTTTTTGCATGAGACTACGCATTATGTTACGGATGCTGCCTGATCATCTGATGACTGCGAACTTTTCCTAAAACCTACGAGTGATGACAGATGCTTGCACGTCTTTGGTCCTTTGCCGACCTTTGGGACTGTAACGTGCTGAGCAAAGAACTTTGAGCTTTGGCTTGCTTTCGGACGATCTATGACAAAGACTATGCAGAGCCAATGAATTAGAAGACCTAAATTGGTGATATTAGGTAAATATGAAGTTCTGCGAATTAAACGAAAATTTGATATAAAACTTTCTAAACTTTGACGAAACAAATGCTTCCTAAAGGTTTTTATGAAATGTAAATAATATAATTATTGATTAATCAGAAATAATGAGTTTGTGGTTTTTCATTAAGGAGTAAGGATTCTGAATCCTAAAATGTGTTTTAGCTGGTTCTAAAATCATCATCAACCAATCCAACTAATTTGGTCCATTGACTGAAGTGGGAGGAGTGCCTTGATGTTTTGGGATTGAGGATCTGTAGGCGATAGGGTGTTAATGTATATTTGTAAACTATTTTTCCTTCCCTATGGGTTATAAGGTGTATTTCCCACATGTCTGGCGCTTGAACCATTCATCCCTCCTGTGTGTAGACTCTTGACCGTTTGTGTGTGAGTTGGTGTTATGGGCCCCACCAATGAATGCATGTGCGAATGAATGTGTGAGCCTATGAGTCTACGACGTAGGGAGGATATCGGTAAAGGTTGTTCCCCGTTTTTCCCGGTCTTCCGCTGCAACAGTTTTTCTGGTAGCAGGATGATGGTTATTATTGTGTTGGTATGGTGATTATTACTTGTAAATTGCTTATTGATTATTGATCGTAGATAAGAATTGGCTTATGTATTAACACTCTATGTTGAGTTACGTTGAGTTCTATGTCGTTTGACGGCTTCTGGGATGTAGGAAGTCGGAAGTTTGTAACAGTTCCATAGTAGAGCAAAGGTAAGCGCTGCTCTCAGGAAAGACGGAATTGTTGTTGCCCTGTAGGTACACGGGGAAAACGTGTGACGATTGGAGTTGCACAACGCATTGTCTGGGTTTGATTCGGTCACATCGTCGTGTGTTCCCATTAGAGAAATTTTCTGTATGAAAGAAGTGTATGGTAGCGAAGGTCACCTGTGAAATTTTGGTCTTAGGTACCAGGAGTGCAGAGGGCACTCTGATTACGCTTATCACTGGAAAGCTAATTGGTGTTCCCTAAGCTTGCTAGAAGGATAAAGTAGAGAAGTGCTGCTTTATTAACGTGTGTCATAATTCTGTAGTAGGACAGACTGTTCGCTGTTCTCGGGAAAGACAGGATTCTGTGTGAATAAACTACATTTTCCGTATGAAAGTGAGTGAATGAAATAGCATTCAGGTTAATTGTGAAACTCTAGTTTTATTTCTCAGGCGCATTGGGTCTCCAACTAGGTGTCTTATTTCTGGAGAAATGGTTAGCTAATGCTTGTTAGAAGGGTAAGGTAGAGGGATGTGCTACTTTATCAACGGAAGTAACGATTCCGTAGTAGGGCAGAGGTAAGCGCTGCTCTCAGGAAAGACGGAAAAAGGTCATTAACTATACTTTGGTTTGCGAAACAGATAATGGTGGCGTGTTTATGTCGTTACTAACAGAACTTTAAGTAAAAAGTGAATGTAAAACGTTTGCAGATAAATTTTGTAAAGGAGGGGTCAGCAGGCGCAGGAGTAGCGAGAAAAGCTGACGTCAGAAAGACCGCCCTGGGATTGGTCAGTCAGTGAGAAACGTAGACGCTCCGGATTGGTGCGTTAGTGTGCGCCACGCTAGGAGTTGAGAATTACAGGGTGACGTAGACGCTCCTGATTGGTGCGTCAGTGTGAGTCGCGCTGGGATTGGAGAATTGCAGAGGTGACATAGACGTTTCTGATTGGTGCGTTAGTGAGAGTCGCGCTGGGATTGGAGAATTGCAGAGGTGACATAGACGTTTCTGATTGGTGCGTTAGTGAGAGTCGCGCTACGATTGGTTAGAACAACAGAATAGTCGTAGGGAAAATCTAGCGACAGTCGGAAGACAAAATTATGTATTACGATCCATCAGAAAAAGAGAAAAAGTCCTGGTTTGGGAAGATCAAGAGTTTTTTCAAAAGGACAAACCGATTGTGACTAGAGAGGGACAATTGCTTCCTCCACCGAAATCACCTGCATCCTTTATGGTTGCTAAATACGGATATCATACATGTATTAGGTTGGATAATTGGGCAAAGTATACAAAAGATGATGGAGTTTTAGCATTTCCAGAACATGGTTCATTTAATTTAGTGGTTTTGAGAAATTTGAGAGAAAGAATGATGAATATAGAACCAAGACCTAGACCAACACAATTTGAAGCATTGACAGAATGGGAAGATGAGATGCATGACAGAGCGAGACAGAGAAGTGGCAGAAGGTATAAATACATGTTTGGTAGATCATATGGACAGGAGAATCACGATGATAGTATGAGGAGATGGAAAAGTGCAAAATGGCTGATGGTTTGTTTCCGGTGAGACATACTGAAGAGGTTAGCAGAAGAAAGTGTGTGGAAAAGAGAAATAATTTTGAGTCGAAAGGATTTGGTGTGCTTGAATCGGAGGATGATGTTCTTGACTACATGTTTTATAAAAGTCCACCCCGTTACCGGTCAGATTCCACTATATTGAGACCAAGTGCCCCCATGGTAGAGACTTCACAGAATATAATATTTGAATCAGTATTACCAGAAACAGGAAGGAACAATCCTCTAAACGAACTAGAGCAAACACAACATGGAAAAATGGGAAATGAAAATTCCGCTGAACTAGCAAAAACCACTTTAGAACTAACTGAAAAGTTTAGGGAATTAACTAAAAATGTGGAAGCTGTAACTGTTCCAGTAACCATCGAACCAGTAATGCCTATTTCTGATAAACAAAAGGATAGTGAGCACTGTCTGATGATTCCTTATAATAGTAATAAACAAACAGAAAGGCTAGAGGAAAATATAGACAAGAATCCATGGAGGCAAACAACGAGAAATTCAGAACAGAGTACGCCTAACAATTTGACAGTAAATCAAAGTTTAATGGACAGAATAATAATGACAACAGAATCAGTTCCAGGAACCCCAGAGAGATTAGTACAACAAAACACTGAAAAAGATAGTGTAGGTCCTACTTCAGATTAATTAAGTGAATGGTTAAGGAGTTTGCAGCAAAAAGATAAAGAATCCCAGTCTATAGATGTGGCTAAACTGAAGATTGTTTTGGAAGAATTGATAGTAGGGACTATCCCCACGGAAAAGTTAAAAACCTATCAAGACGAAGAGTTACTATTTTTATGCAAAAGTATAACCTGGAGAGCAAGAAACTTACATGAAAGACTAGAAGAAGTGGCAAGTGAAATGGGCATAGACTTCGAAAAGGTAAAAGTCTTGCAACAACCATATAGAGTAGATTTTTCTGAGAAAGATATTGAAAATCTGAATACCACAGGAAGAACAACCCAGATCAAAGAAATAATTATGTTGTTAAGAAAATGGGAAGATTTAGAAAAATGGAGGAGTAGGTGGGTTCGAAAACGAGATGATGCCTCGGACAAACCATTTGCAGCTTTCCCCATAAGAGAAAAGGAAAAGGTAGTAACAAAATGTCCCATGAGAGAAATACCAGGAGGGGGATATGTACATGTCCCTTGGACTAGACAAGATATATTGTCATTTACCAATGATTTCCCTCGACTACGCGAAAAGCCAGTTGAGTGGTAAAGGCAAGTGGATAGATTCGTAAAATTATCAAAAGTTTTAAGGATTGATTTGAATAGTCTTTTTGACATAATAGTACCAGTAGATCTATGGACAGAATGTAAACTAATGATAAATTGGCCTACACAAGAATACCCTAGAGATCCAAAAACGGGAGCCCCTGATCCGGAAGTTATGAAAAAATATGACTGATTGGGTAAAAATCAACAGGACTCATCAGGAAGCTAAGGAATCAGAACACGCTTATTATGAGAGATTGATCCTCACCTTTAAGCAGTTTAGTGGTGATGAAAACTTGAGTGAAAAGGATTTAAGTCATTTTTATACAGATTTGTATATGGGCTGCGTCCAGAAATAAGTGAAATGATTAAACATCATACAGTAGATTGGCAAAATAAGAAAATAGATGAAGTACTGAGACATGCAAAGTATTTTAGTGATGAAATTGAAGCCAAACAGCGTAAGTTGAAAGAAAAGGCTATGTGGCCACAAGTCAAGGTAGCAGAAAGACAGGAAGCTCAATTGATTGAACAGGCAAATGGTACACGTATGAAACCAAAATTTAATAATGGAAAAGGAAAAGGACGGGCAAGATGGCGGCCGTATAGTTGCGGTCGTAAGCTGTATGTCACAAGGAGGATGAAGATCGATATCTGAGATCACCCAGGAGAAAACGGGATGGTGTTATGACGGTGTTATTCCGATCTGGAGGAGGACTGAGCTTGGGATGATTCTTTTGTTTCGTTGTGACTGTGGTGGTGGCGGTCCAGGCTGCAGCATACTCCCTGCATTGGTGGCTTCGGCTCAGCGCTCCTTCTACCGGTGTAGACCTGTGGTCAGCTGTGGGCGGAGACAGTGGTGGTGGTTGCGAAGGCAGCGGAGAACGCGAAAGCCGGCAGACGGAGACGGCTGTCTTCTGGAGGGGTCGCGGGATCTTCGTGGTGCGGACTGTGAGGACAATCCAGGCAGCTTGTGCCCCCCCTCGTTAAGACCTGACATCCGACGGTTAAATACCGATTCCGACATCATGCCCCCCAAAGGCTGCAACTCTAGAGCGGCCGGGGCTAAAAAGAAGGGCGAAACGGATGGTGGAACAGCGCCGCCGGAGCAGGCTAATAATCCGGTTGAGATTCCCGCCAGGAAACAACAACAAGCCGGTAAGACCCGCCAGGGCACTGATGCCCCAGCCACCACAGCTATTACAGCCCTCCCTATTGCTAGCATGTTTCTCAAATCCGGCAAGGAGAAGGGCACTAAAAGTACTCTGTTTTTGGATCCTACTTCTTCTGAACGAGGGAATACGCAGGCCACTGCTCTAATGACCCCCTCTGGGAAGATGGACGACATAATCGGTACAGTTGAGAGCCCTGAGGTTTCAGTTACCCCTATCTCTGATGGAGGGATTACGCTGGCTGTTAGTAAAGACTGTAGTATTAATATGCTGGGGGGAGCTCCAGCTACTTCGCTCTCTGATGGAGGGAATACGCAGGCAGTTGTCTCAACGACTATCGCTACCCCTATTGGGAAGCCTCCGGATGATATAGGGGAGATTTCCTTAACGGTAGGGAGTCCTAAAATGGGCCATCAGTTTAATGGAGGAGCACAGTTCGGTAAAGAGCTTTCGCATGAGACAGGCACTCTTGGGACTGCCCCTGCCCCTGCCCCTGGCGACGTAGAGTCGAGCACACTGGAAAAAGTCTCTAGCGAATGTTTTTTCTCAGTGTCCGAGTGGTCAGAGGATGACGAACATCGCTCTTCCTCAGATGGCAGCACACACGATACGGATAGTGATATTGAGCAGGAGCCTCCCATTACTGTGGTCCGGCAAGGTGCAATCTTAAAGGAGCAACCCAATCATGACAACAGCTGGGCTCACCCACCGGCCATGTCATCTCAAGCAAGCCCTTCTGGGGTCACCTCTCAGGTGGCCCTTCTGGAATCAATTCACCAGGAAATCATTTCTCATCGAGAGGATACACGCCAAGACAGTAAGAAGACACAAGCCGCAATAAGGAAATTGCAGGGGGCTGTGAGGAGGCTGTCAAAGGTTAGCGCCTCATTGGGGGACAGAGTATCAAATCTGGAGGAGAGGATTGTGTCCTCAGAAGCCTAGGCTGCGGATGCTGTAAGCAAAGCCGATGCCCAGTGTTCACAGGTGTCGGATATTCAATGGAAATTGGAGGACTTGGAGAACAGGCAAAGACGGAATAATCTTAGGGTCCTGGGGGTCCCAGAGGGGGCTGAAGGGTCGGACATCAGAGCCTTTATCTTTAAACTGTTTGCTCTAGCATTCCCGGAGCTTGCCTCTTGGAATTGGCAGTCCGAGATTCAGAGGGCTCACCGTACCCCCTTTAAGGTCCGTACAAATTCCAGAGCAGGGGACAAGCCGAGGGCAATCTTGATTTTCTTTGGTAATTTTACTTTAAGGCAACTTGTTGCGGAGAAAGCTAGACCTGACGCAAAGAGGACCGCCGAAGGAGTGTCGTTTTTTGTTCGCCCGGATTTTTCCCATGCCACGGTTGAAAGGAGGTGGAGGTTAAGGCAGCTTATAAAGCCTTTCCAGGACAAGAAGCTACAAGCTTATCTGATAAACCCGGCCCAGTTAAAAATTATCAAGGAAGGGAAATCATTTTATTTCACCTCTGAGATCAAGGCGAAGGAGTTTCTCGACTCTCTGGACAATTAGGTACTATGGTATATGTATGCGGGGGCACCCCCCTCAGCGGTTCCTCTTTATCTTCCTCCAGGTTTAATCTAGATGTTTTTTTTCTTTTTTTTTCTCTTTTGATCTGTTGGATCTATATGTGGGAATTCTTCTCTTTATTCCTCGTTCGTGACCTCTGCACACATCACATGCTCAGACTAGGTCTGAGCGCCTCATCTAAGGGGTTTGGGGAGCGGGAGGGGTGCTTGGGAGGGTTGGGGTGGGGGGGAGGTCACGGGGGCTGGTTTAGATTAGGGGGCTTAAAAAAAAAAAATCAGTCGATTAGGTGTTGTAGAATGATTTATAGCTTTGAAATTTGTTCTATTGTTGACATACGAAATGCCTGTTTAGGTAATGTTATCTTTTATAGGGTGTTTGGCTCTGGCTAGGCTGTGTAGAAAACTCCCATCAATATGAGCATGAGTATTAAAATTGGCACTATTAATGTTTGTGGTTTGAATGACTGGAAGAAGCGTCAAGGGCTTGAGTTTTTAGTTAAACAAAATAGGCTAGATATAATTTGTTTACAGGAGACCCACCTCCCCTGGGCGAAACGTAATCTGATGAATATAAGAGGGTATGAGTTGATCGCCTGTTTGTCACAGACCTCTACGATTAGGGGTGTGGCAGTGCTGGCTAGAACTTTACTAGGGGGTGTGAAAAGGGTTAAAAGTGACAGGGTAGGCCGCTGGGTCATTGCAGAGCTTGTTATAGGAGTTACAATTTGTTCTATTTATGGTTCAAACTGCGATGACCCAGATATCTTTGATTATTTGGAGGAAGAGCTGGCAGTTTGGCCAACTCCTCTTATACTCTGCGGGGACCTAAATATCTCTGCAGCTTGGCATAATTCGGCCGATTATCGAGGAAGGAAACCTAGGGTTTATCGAGCACTGTCCTCCCTTATTTCTACACATGGGCTCAAAGACGTCTGGGGCGAAAAGGAACCTCAGGACCCAGGGTTCACATATTTTTCAAACTGCACATATCCCCTGCCATATTCATTATTGTTTTGAGACTCTGCTCAGTTTTGGGAACCTCTCTTTATTGTAAGTTCTGTTCTGATCGATTACTGATTTTTTGGATATTGAGCTTAAGGCTTGATCTCTCTTTCTTTAGAACTTAATCTTTTTGTGGGTTCTTACTGATACCTTTCCATCCTATTCTTAGAAAAGGGATTTCTTTCTTTGTGGAACATGCTTAATGCATTTTAATATAATCAAATTATCCATTACTTTAATCAATTTCTGTAATTGGTTGATTATTGAAACTAATACGTATAAAACTAACAATTTTGAATAAAGATGATTTACTCAAAACAAAATATTAAAACCCTTAAAAACTTCAATTAACTCCCATTATTGACTAAACTTAATAACAAGTTTTGAATATTATTTATATGATGATTTGCTCCTGATCTTCTTAAATACCACGGCCAAGGTCCATTGACCTGCTGTACTGCAGTACAGTGGGGATTAGCCCTGTGTGTGATGGTAAACTGAGTTTATTTAAATTGATTCCCATTACAGCAGCCCTTACTATGTAAGGTCATCAGAGGTTTATGTAGGCAGCAGAGATAGAGTAGGCAGACAGAACTTTACTTTGGTGAAGAGGATACTGCATCACTATTGCGACAGTGTATCCTGTTTGCAAAGTCAAAATCTGGCCCTAAATCTAAATGTGGAAATCTTTACGGGGCGAAGGCGCCAATAGTATCCAGCTAGTGATAGGATTTACATGTGAGCAAAATTTGAATCTGCCCCAGTCTGAGCTTTGCCCACCAAAATCAACAACTTTGCTGGGACCTCGTCCAATGTCCATCTAACCTTACAGAGCCTTCTTTGAATACAGCCTGCTGCCCTGCCCAGCTGAAGGATTTTGACTTCAAGAAAAATACCAAGGGGCATATTTACGAGCGCCTTGCATAATGCTTGCAACAAGCAAAGTGGTACATGCATGACCCAAAGCCCTAAGTCATTTTTATGAAGCCACGCAAAGCTTCTTGTGTTTCTTTGAATGGCTTCACAAATATGGACTACTGCAATGCTGTGCAAATCACTGTGTTGCCTTACTCTGCACAAGGCCGCATTTCATGGGCTTTGCGGTGTCTGTTCCCACGTGACTTCCATGGTTTCTGTGATTTCTGAGGACTTGTAAACCTGGGAATGCAGCAAAATCTTATGTCTCCACAGGGGAGGGGTAGCGAGGAGTAACCATATTTATTTTTCCTCGTTTATTCATCTTTCTATGTGTTCTGCATTCTACAGCACACATAGAAAGAGGAAACACTTCTTTGGATTGTTTCTGTGCAGCAAGGTGCTCCTTCCTGCACAAAAACAATCCTGCAGACAATACAGGCACCCTTGCCTGCAATGACGCCAGACTGCCAAAATGGCATTAGTGCAGGGAGAAAGGACAGGAATGGACAGTATCTGGTAAATACAGTGCATTTCTGCCCTTTTCTTGTGGACCAGGGCAGCACAGCAAGGTAACTTGCTGTGCTGCCCTGCGCCAAAATTCCCATAAATATTCCAGTTTTTGTTAAAGTTGCTCCTAGTATGTCAGCAGAAGAGCTTTCAGAAAAAAGTTCCTCCCAACCAGGTAAGAAAGTCATATTATGTGTTTAGGGGCCTCGCTTAGTTGGTGGAGTGGTGTAATTATTGCCTGGTCTGCTACGGTCTGAATCTCCAATTAACACCATCCATATGTGTAGAAATAGTTCTCATTTTGAAATTTTGTCTTTGCTAGGTGGAGGATACGTGGCCCTTTTCATAAATATATGAGTGACTGAATCAATTAATAAAGAAAACAATGATATAATGCTCACAAAAGCCCCAATGCCACAATCCTTTTGTCCATTTTGACCTATTCTTAACTACCAATCGGAGGCTATGAAACTGATTGTTTGCACGTGAGCTGACAACATATGATGCATTGTAAAATTCTGATTATGTATTTGTGCACATGGTCTCCGAACACTTGTCGTCCTCTCACCAAGATGGCTGACAGAAACTGCAGGTGCAATTGAAGCTTTAACAATTTATCGCTCTAACGATCTTGTTGCAGAACTTCACACTCTAAGTGAAAAAGGTCAGTTATGGGATTTCATTGATGCAGACTTATTTACTGGAACGACATGTAGCTAAAAACAGGCTTGTTTCTCTTTCAGGCTCCAGGTGGATCTCCGAAAAGCAATGCACCTGGTATAGCGTGGAATGCATTCAGGGGCATATTTACGAGGAAGTGGTGGAGCAGGGTGTCAGCCTACTTGGCTTAACGCTGTGCTCTGCCACTTCTGAAATGCAGGGCTGCACCATGGATGTGGTGGAGCCCTGCGTTTCACCCTGCACTGGTGCTAATTTAGCTGCCTAGCGCCAACGCAGACACCCTTCCACTATAGTACACTGGTTCCTGAGTTGCAAGGGAGATGGTTTATGTGCAGGATGGTGTCCCTTCCTGCACAATCAATCTGAAATGGCGTTTGTAACTTCTATGTGTGCTGCATGAAGAAGTTGCAAGACGTCATCTTTTTAATGATTGTTTACGTGCAGTAAGAGACACCTTGCTGCATATTAACAATCAGAGCCCTTTTTCTGTTTCTATGTGTTCTGGACAACGTAGCACACATGGAAACAGCAAAAATGAGGTGAAATAAAATATATCTCCTCGTTGCGCCAGGGTAAGGCCAGGTTTTCCCTGGTCTTAATCTTGGCTCTGCTCCATATTAAAGCCACCCTTGTAAATATGGGGCAGCGTCAAAATCAATGGGTGTTGTGGTGGAACACCCACCACAACACCCGTTGCCCCATACTTTCACTCTAAGTATAGCGTGAAAGGGTGTCTTCTTTTCAAGGTAGTGTTAGGCCACCTTAAGTAGCTTAACACTGCCTTGAAACAAGGCGAAGCCCCTTTCACCACCACGAAGTCAGAAAATGTGAGGTTGTGGTGGCGATAGGAGCTTGTAAATATGCCCCTCAGTATTATTTTACAAGACTTAGAGGCATGCACTCGTCAAATGTATCAAGAACGAAGAAAATGAAGGTTGAAATACTTGCGAAAGGTGAAGGTATTTACAAAACAAAGCGCAAATTAATGTCGGTAGTTAAGGTTAGACATGACTGCTTCATTCCTCCTATTGTGAGATTTCATACATTAGATGAGAGCCCCACAAATATAATGAGGCTTTTAGCAAGCAATGACACACTGAGGTATTTTGTGAATGACTTTTGAAGGGTAATTATTGTTTGCTGGGCCTTAGGGAAAAAAGCAATTTGACAAAAATAAAATACTGCAATTACGAACAATAGGAAACAGTATGATGAGGAACGCGTTATGAACTGGCGCTTGATCAAGTCACAGCTAACTTATTCTTTGCTGCTCAAAATAAGGTCAAATCTACCATTTTCTCATTAAAATAAAATTATATGCAACCAGTGAGATGTTTGTGTAAAATGTACCCTTTTCTCGTGCGGAGCTATGTGCTGCTTTCAAGTACTCAATTTATATGTGTAGCTTTGTGAATGATGATACAGTCAACAAGCGCATAGCTTGTTTACATACTAAAGTTTCAGGGTAACGCCCAGCCACCATCATTAACAGCCTCATTTTTTCGTGAGATGAATCTAACACACGAAGGAGAATTAACAACTGAAAGAATCTATATGAACGTTTTGAAAGAGACGAGATTACCGAAACAATCACCTTTCTCTTGGTGCTAAATGTAAGTGTTTGGAAACTTTGAATGTTTTTTCTGTAATTTTAAAACTGCTTCCAGGAAGTGCTAACTCTTTTTAGGTCTGTCATTAACCAAAATTGTTGGATACTACTAACATGATTTAATGTATTTTCTTGCTGGGACTTTCAGACAACCCTCTTCGTCTGTTGGTCCGTTTTGCGCCATTATGTTTTTTGTTCTGCCTACTACAGCTGAATGTAGCAGTGGTTCAGCCCATTTCAGATATTGTTTAATTTCACTGTAAGTGATGGAATTCTGCTCTTGCACAAGGTGCACATCACCCCAAAATGTGTCCTCTTCAATACCCTGTCAACAGTGGCATCACTAGGGTTGGTGTCACCCGGTGCGGGTAACTCATGGTGTCACCCCCTCACGACTTACTGCATGGACCTCCTCCGCTCCGAGTCCGCTAGCCTACAAGCCCTATATTAGATTATATCTACTTGCAAACAGTCACCAGTATACAACGGATCAATTCTGTGTGTATAGAGCATGTGGAGAGTTATTTGAAAGTAAGAGCGATGTCTGGATGTAAGTGCAAACCCTCAAATTCCAACAGGCCAGGTTTTAACACAAGTACTTACTTCCAGGCCCGATTATCCACTTTTCGACCATCCCGCTCCTGTGTACCTTATCTCACAGCTGACCTTCGGGCCCCAGCCCCATATCAGCCCCATCCAGCTCTACTTTCATTATTCCCGTAAAAAACATTAGCAAAATTACCTTCAAACTTAAAACATTAAATATAGCAGTAAATATAATTAGCACGCACTTTTAAAATATGTTCCACAGTTGCCCTAATGACCTGATTGCTAATGAAATAAAAACAGAAAGGCAATGACCGGGCCGGTTTTATCGCTAGTATGTAATTCCATCTACAGGGAATGTCACATGAGCCAATGAGGATTACAAGATGTAGGAATCACATGGCATCCATACTGGTGGGCAGTAAATGTAAAGAGGGTTTGGGCTGGGGAAGCACAAACTCAGGATTTAAAGCATACCGTAGTGGTTGGGGCTTGGCTTTACTAATAAAAATGTATATCGGCCCAAACTCTTTTTAGCAACATTAAAATAATGAAAGACTGGGGAATTTCTAACTTTATAGTAACACAAAAAAAGTGAAGTTCTAACTATACCATTCATGTTTGTCTGCAGGTCTTTGATGACAGTTCATAGCCACTGTCCTATGTTAGGATTGTAACTTTTGAACTGCAAGTAACACAAGAATCTCTGTGACAAAGGCAGTAACCCACTGAGCTATCCAAATAAAATACAGTTTATCTGCATTTCAAAACTACCAACAGGCAAAGGACTGCTCTCCAGCAGGATCATTAATCACCAGTTCTCTGGACATGTTTTATTGTTGCTTAACGCGCTTAGCGATAATCATTGCTGTTTGTTGATAATATGCCCCCTGAATGTTTTACAATAAATAGGCTTGTCACCTAAATGATTAGTGTCTGTGTAATTTCCTTGCTTTCTGGAATGATCCTGCTTATTTAAAATTATTCAGTTTAGTTTCAATAGTCAATTTACAAAAGTTGCCTTTATTTAGTCTCATCTAACCTGCAATGGCAGTTAATTCAATCAATGCACTGGTATCCTAACTGGACAAGCTATGACAACCTGATATTTGGCAATTAAGTATCACATAATTCTTTAAATAGTGACCTCTATTGTGCCTATAAGCTGAAAAAGGCTGTATAAAGCGCTAGCCAAAAGAAAGCAGATGTATACCACAAGAACCATGGTCTGTTTTTAGATTTGACACATATCAAAAGACGGACATCTGTCAATGTCATTTTCAAAGAACGAAACCGGTGTTCCAAGATTCATTACGGGCTGGGCAATGTGAGTGGTACTTACCGAATCGTCCTGTTCAGTGCTGGGGATGCGGTTCAGCAGAGGTGGTCGAGTCCTTGAACAGTGCTAGCCGACCATTCCTCTAATCCTCTCCACGGTGGCAGCCGGCAAGTTTCACTTGGCTGTCCGAGTGAGCAGTGAATGAAAAGTCAGCTTCCTCACCCGGAGATGGCTGCCTCTCCCTCCCCCACAGTGTGACTCCTGCAGGGTAGGCCTGGCTGCAAGCCTCCGACATGGACAGGTTAAGGTGCACCACACACAGGCAAGGCTTTACCTCCCAGTCAGAGCTAACTGTGCTGCTTTGGAACACTGAAATTTCTGCAGCAAGCCCCGAAGGCTGCTTCCCTTATTACAAAATGCCGCGTAAGGAAAGAAACCTTATCTGTGGTGCGGAGCTAGGCACGGAGACCGCTAGACGTACGTTTTTGTGCCCCGCAGGCTTGGTAAACAGGAGTCACGTCGCTGAAGTGGCTCAGCGTGGACTGCGTCATGACGGAGCAGAGCACACACGCACCGCAGCCTGGACTACAGCATGCTTGCCTGGTAACCAAGCGAGGGCGGCAGGCAGGGGGACTTTCTGCCTACAGCTGCGGTCTGCGTATCGCCTGCAAGTCACACAGGGTCGAATCTGAGAGCTGTCCCTCAGATTTACCACACCACACCGACCAGACCGGCCCTTTGGTGTCACCCCCCCGTGAGGGTGTCACCCGGTGCGGTCCGCACCCCCCGCACCCCCCTAGTGACGCCACTGCCTGTCAACATGGGCGTTTTGAGTAAAATATAAATGTTGGCTTTTAGTTAATGCTTGTTTTTCTTTCTTTCGTTTCTTACAATGGCAAAGGCCAGGCAGCACACCAAACAAAGCTGCTGGGCCGCTGGTGCTTCGCCACATGCACACACAATTCTTAGTAGAAAATAATATCTAAAGGGCTGCCACGTATGCACGTCTGCATATGTCCACGTGTCCACATGCATGGATGCCCTTCTTGCACTGTATTGAGTGTATATTAATACAAACCATTTAAGATGATTCCTAGGAATACATGTGTAGGCAGAGATGGTTATTTTGCCATGGTTTTATGATAAAGTTTAAGAACATTTACAAAAGAAAACAAGCACTAGCCAAGCTATAAAAAAAATGGTAGCAAACACAAGACCCATTGACTTTGCCAACGGTTGCATTAAAAGGCTTCTGAAGTCATTCACATTCAAGGTTACTGTTAGAATACATATCAGATCACCTAAAACAACATAAGGAATGGGGAGCCATGAAGTAATAAGAATATGTTTAGTTAATGAGAATTTTGAGTTTGAGTAGAAAAATATAAAATCACGTGAGCATTGTTATAGATACGTTTGACTATGAATTAGATACACCATTTATGCATAGCATCACAAAGGAGTTCACTGTTTTATACATTATATGGTCACAAGCCAAGTGCTGTCTGAGGACTGTCACCCAGTGAGTCCCTAAATGTACTCTTCATACCAGAGAAGTCAAATCTATAGTTAATATTTAAAATAAAAGTGTGTTTTTCATGGCATAATGCGTGCACCATATATATAAAAACTGGGTTTAGCAAATGTCCACTTTATACAGGCCAGTGGGTGGATTTGTGGTTGATGAACTTTGTAGCAAGTTTAGTACTCTACTGCTGAGCTGCTTGGTCGAGTTATGTTGTGCTGTTATCTTTTTGTGTTGTTTATTGTCTTGTTCTATGCTGTTGCTTTGTTGTTTTAATATTTTTTTTTCGTTCTATTGTGTTAACATGTTCTTTTATTAATGTGTTGCATTGCTTTGTTATGGTAAGTTGTGTTGTGTTTCTGAAAAGGCTGTTTTGTTGCGTTGTTATTTAATAGCTGTTGTGTTGCTGTGCTGTTTTTATACTATCTTTGTGTTGTTTTTTACTGTGTTTCTTGTCGTGCTGTGTTTTGCTGTTGTATGTTTTTTCTGTGTTGTACACTTTTGTTTTCTTTTATTTTGCTTGTGTTGTGTGCGATATTCTGCTCTTGTTTAATTGTGTTATGCTGCTGTTTGGTGTTATGTTGTATGGTGTTCTGATGTGTTATGGTGAAGCTGCATTATATTAATGTGTTGGTGTATTGTAGCTGTCTTCTGCAGTTAGTATGGTTAATTATTCTTCATATTTTTATTTGGGTCTTCATAGGTGTTTAATGCCAATTCTTTCATATTCGAAAACAGTTCTCTAGGTCCCTAGGGATATACAGCAGAACAATTGATATAAAAGTAATGCATGTGAACCAATAACAGAACAGAGAAAATTCCTTGGATTTTATACATATAAATATTAGTATCTTTAACATTTTTAAAGCTCATTGCATTCCATGCAGAGGTGGCTGCAAGATCTTGCCTGTGGGCAGGCTGTCTGTCTACAGAAGGGTTGTCTTCCGGTGGAGGATTGGATGCAGGATCTTGCTGAAGGCCTGTATTGGCTAGCTGTGCATGGTTGGGTGCAAAGCTTGGCCGCGTGATGGTGTTAATTCTTAAAAGTGTCATCATTTAAGATGTCATTTTTAATTTTGTGTGTAACAAAGATATAACATGGAAAAAGAAAAACAAATGTGTATAAAAAGAGAAAATACATATTTTTCTTTCACCCTTATACACCTCAGCTGTTTAGATTGCTAGTCCATTGAATTCTGTGCCAGCCACGGGCCAGCAGAATACAAGCAGTCCAAATGTACGCTGTGACACATCGAGTCTAATGGGCACACATCGATCTCTACACTAGGGCACAATGGCAGAGTTCAAATTGCTGTGGTTATTGGGAAGTTGTCAGCAATGTCAGCAACCACTGAGAAGCAGCTGTGTACAACGTTGGGTAAAGTATAATTCAAGTTTGGGTGCACACATTTCATCTTGCTCAAACGGCAGTGTCAGCACTTCACAGGACAATCTTGGCTTTTTCCCAGCCCACGTCAGACTAATGATGAGGGAACTAATGCAATTGAAGAAGGCCCTCATAACTGGGACTGGGATAATCACAAAAAGGTAAAGGAATATGGGTGAGGCCTCCAACTTTGTGATGAAAATTCTTCCAATTATAGAGAGGCAGCATGGACCAGACAGGGAATCTATTCTGCAGCCCTGCAACAGCCCTGCAGTAATTTTCCTGCCTAATCACCTCAATGTTCCTGCTGATACAGATCGCCGAACATTTGACTGTGGAGTCACCCTATTTCCATAGGAACTCTGTTGCGAAGCATAGCTCTGTCTTTGTCAGGGGAAATAATTCACTGTTTTAGACCAGTTAATGGTACTTTTAGTTAGACCACCCAATCTGAGGAACTCCCAAAGCATGGGTGTGAGGTTATCCTCAGATTCTTTCACATAGATAGTTGTAGTGTCATTTGAGTTAACAATGCCATAACCCCTTTCGGCTCCTAATGGACTCCATAGGACTGTGACAGAAGTGTTAGAGCGTAGTGAAGCGAATGCAGTTTTAGAATGTTGAGTTTGCCGTTACATGCAAACAAATAAAGATGTGTTATACCAAGCTTGTGTGTGGGATAGTCATTGGCAGGTACCCAGGCTGAGGAGGATGCTACAACTGGCGACGAGACAGTGGATAAGTAACTGTAAGATCAACAGTGCTCTCCCAGAGAGTTTGCCATGGTCCAGCAAACTGCTTGTGAGTGCTGCGTGCACCTCAGTTGAAGTTCAGAATCAACGTATGGCGTGTGTGGAGTCAAAGCGCAATTCCAGCCAGTGTAAAGAATTTAAAGATAATGAAAGCCTCACTGAGACGCCTACACAGTGTAGCCAAGGTCCTGCTGTTAAGGACATAAAATGAGGTACTGCGCTACTATGCGACCAAAATCTATACATCATATGGTGTAACAGCGTTAAAGGCGTATACAACTAGTTTTGAAAGGGCAGCAAATAGCAATAGCAAATGGTAAGATAGCGCAGCGATTTGAAGCACTGCGAGACAGAGACCGAGCAGGTGTCAGACAGTACAAAGAGATGTTTATGAGGCAAAGAGATTCAGATACAAGAAACTGATTAAAGAGATCCAGCACACCACAGCATTGGGTGAAGTGGCCCCGGAAGAGGTACCTGAGGTTGTGCTTACGGATCTGTCCGCTCCCAAAGCAGCATGCCACCAAAGCTGCTGAGTGGGGCTCAGAACAACTCCATTAGGTCTTCGAAGAATGAAAACCCAAGAGAGGCAATTGGAATAGTGAAAGGCAGTTATTCCAATGGAGACCAAGAAAGAGGCCACATTTCCCATATTCATTAAAGATGACCCAGAGGACAGAACGTTGCAAGGCTGCAGGGTTAGTTTGAAAGGATTCCAAAGGTACCCAGGGTTTGTGTATTTCCCTGGAGAAAACAGAGAAATTAGGCAAAATAAAGCTACATTTTGGGTTTTTGGGGAAAAATGGGAAAAAGTGCTGCAGAAGACAGCATCTGTTTTTTTCCCTTTAAATCGTCTCAATAAAGGGTTTGTGGTGCTAAAATCACCATCTTCACAGCTTTCAGGAACAGGCAGACTTTTGCAAGAGCAACATTTTACTGGGACATAGCCTATTTTTCCAATTTTTGGTTCTTTCAACCTCTTTCCAGAAAGTGGTAGAAATGGGTTTGAAACCAATAATGGATCCCAGACAGCTATACACATCTGAAAAGAAGACAACATTCTGAATTCAGCAATGGGTTATTTGTGTAGATCCTTTAAGTTTTCCTATAGAAAGTGATGGAGCAAGATTTGTGAAAGAAACCTGCTCAATCGAACACCCCTATAATATCAGCTAACAATAAGTAGTGTTAGAACAACTAATGTGCACATTTACACAAAACGCAGGAAGCTTGCTTTGCAATATGCATTAACTAACCCTGAATAATACGTAAATAACCGCAAATGTAATAATCTTGTGTTTAGAATTAATTAAGAAGGTTTGCATGGCAAGGCTGCATGTGTATTTAGTAAAAAAGCAAGGTGTGTGTTGCTTTATCCTAATAAATAATGCAGCTTTTCCGCTTGTGCCATGCTGGGCTAACGTATAATATGAAGTAAAGCTAAGGTGGGTGGTAAACAGTGAAAATGCATTATCACATAATTAATAAATGTTTGTTTTCTGTTCTTTTAGTAATAGACGAGTTCTCTATCTTTTAAAGTTGACTTAACTGAGGGCGGGTGGAATAAGGAGCGAGCAGGAACCATGTGACCACATAATTGAAAGTGCTGAACAGAGCAGAAAAAGCTTGACCTGGTGAAGGACAGAACATTGAAAGCCTGGCAACAGTCACTATGAACATGGGAACGGCACATGAAGTTGTCAGATGTTATGAATTGTTAATAAAATTATGTTACGTTTGATACACGTGTACTTATGAGAGAGAGCTGTATTCATAACTATATGAAGAAATGTTTAGAACAATGGCGTAGTCAAAAATAGATGACTTCATAGTGGGTTGACATCCCACCCCTAGAACCCAAATAATGCCTTAGCTAGAAATTGTGAATTTAGCAACTATTGTGGGAAGGACATCTACTTTTAGGGTATAACAATAGGTGCTTTAAGGGTGTGGTTTTTACGCTTAGGCTGAAGGTGTCAGAGAAGGAGATGCGTTGCTGTTCATCAGGTTGCAGAGAGGCCTAGCTGTGTCCTGTCCTGTCCCATTTCCAGACTCTTGAATCTTTGATCCCTGACTCTCTTTCAGGGTTCCCACACTGCCTCCTGGACCTGGATGGTGGTTTTCCCTACAGATCCCACGAGTTTGTATTTGCAGATGTAGTTGTCTTTGAATCTTTTTGTCTCTCCACCTATCTTCTCCGAGATGTTGATCTAAATCGATATATTTTGCCTGTATCTAATGTCTGTTCATCTATCCACTCTTTGCAACGTAATGTTGATGAATGATTCAGTTTTTGCTCTGCTATAGATCGAAGTTCTCTCTCAAGAGGTTTCCAGGATTTGACATTTTGAATGTATTTGCAATTGAGCATATAATAATATTAAATAAACAATTCTAAACCTCACCAAAATTCTGCGGTTATTTAGCTAAGTTTATGATTAAAATCTATATTACCATTGCCATCAACTCTTCAACTAGTTGGTTCATAGACCAGGTAACTGGAAAGTTGATTTATATATCAAAGCGTAGAAGTATGGGATAGCTCAAATATACATTAGAAAAATAGTGAAATAAGGTATTTTCCTTAAACTTGACCCCAGCGCATCAGGAACTTGGGTGAATGTGTGTGGGCCAAAGTGATGTGATGCTGTTGAGTATTTATCCCTGATCAATGTATTGGGTTTGCGCTGCATCAAAAGCAACAGTTGAAATAAAAACATATTGAAATTGATTTGAAAAAAATAGACATGTGTGCCTACATTTTCACCTTTACCTTTCTCTTACTATGCTAGATTATTTAAAGCAATATACTGTTACATCTGCAGGGCCCTTCTGTTTGTGAGGATATATTGGGCTTGTAGGTTCACCAAGAACCTGAAGTACCCAAAGCCAACAACTGAGGTGACCCATGGATTTTCATTGTGTACCAGGTATACAGCAAGAGTGAAAAATAGGTATCAAGAAAACAGATGTATTTCCAAAATGGAAACAAGATATGGAGTTTTGATACAGTGGTTACTTGCACACTCTGAATTTGTGGGTAGCTATATTAGCATGTGAATTAGGGGGGATTTTTTTCCAAATGTCTAAATTTTTTACACACTGTCTTACAATTGGAAGGCAGAAATGCCTAGAACAACACTGAGTAATAATAATTGTTCTACTATTCTGTATTCCCTTCAGTCTCCTTACAAAAACGCTACCTCACTTGCGTGGGTAGGTCTAGTGCCGACGACAGGAAATGGGTCAAAACACAACATGGACACATCACATTTCCACTGAAAACTGACCCTTTTTTTGCAGTGTGCCTAGCTGTGGATTTTGAGCCCTAGCTAATCCGGCACTTAGAGAAACCTGACAAACCTGTAACTATTGGAAAACTAGACAACCAGGGAAATCCTGGATGGCATAACTTGTGTGACTTTCACCAGGTTCTGTTACCCAAAACCGTTGCAAATCGCAAATAAAAAAAACACAATTTCCTTGCGTTTCTGTGATGAAAAGTTCTAGAATCTGTGGGTAGCTGCAAACTTCTACCCATCCAGCATTCCCCCAAGTCTCCCAATACAAATGGTACCTCACTTGTGTGGGTAAGACTAGCTCCAGTGACAGGAAATGGCCCAAAACGCAACATGGACACATCACATTTTTCCAGTGAAAACGGATACCTTTTTCGCAATGTGCCTAGCTGTGGACTTTGGACTCTAGCACAGCCGGCACATATGGAAACCTAGCAAGCCTTTAAATTTTTTAAATCTAGACACCAAGGGGAATCCAGGAAGGGATGAATTGTGTGGCTTTCACCAGGGTCTGTTACCCAGAATCCTTGCAAACCTCAAACTTGTAAAAAAAAAACATTTTCCTCACATTTCTGTGATGGAAAGTTTTGGAATCTGCGAGGAGCCATAACATTCCAACAACAGAGCATTCTGCCAAGTCTCCCATTACAAACTGTACCTCACTTGTGCGGGTAAATGTAGGGTCACTGACTGGAAAGTGTACTGTAGAGATTTCAAAATTATCGATCACAAGAAAACATGGTTTTGAGAGGGAGTCACCTGCGCTTTTGGTCCCGGTCTTGGCGACCACCTCGAGAAACCTACCAAACACAGACATGTCTGAAAACTAGACACAATTCAATTCAATCCTTTTATTAAGGTTTGGAGCTAAAAATTAGGTCCACTTAAAAATTTCAAGAAAATCACAAGATAAGATAGCATTTTACATTGTGTAAATAAAAACCTTTAGCATAAAATATTGTTTGTGTAAATAACAAAAGACAAATCACAAATTATTTTAAAAGCTAAAAAATTCAGCAGTGTTTCATGAAAATATAATTTGCTGTATCTATGGTCACAACCATGAAATCAACAGAGGATAAAGCTTAAATGAAAGAGAAGAGAGAGCATATATAGTTATAACAGAAATGTTCTTCGACCTAGCAGCAATAATTGAGTTCTGAATTTTGCAGATAGTACAGAGATATGATATCAATCTCATACCAGGAGATCCTGCTATCAGGGTGGAGTTTAGTATAAATAAATATAACATACTATAATAATGCTGATGCTCCGTACTTTACTTACATTCTTCTAGTGAAAGGCAAACTGACTAAAACAGATTTAAAAACACCTTGAAATACTTGAAGATTTCTACACAAAAAATGTATTCTTTGGGAAAAGGAGAAACTCACGAGCTGTAGCAACAGTTTTGATATTATTCTGAAAAACAGAGGATATAACAAACTTAGGCGATGAGGTAGTAGGGCTGCGCATACAAACAAAATATATTTTGAGTTCCCAAATTAGACAGATTACAGTATTTCCCTGAGCTCGCGGTGGAGGATCAACTTGCTGTTAAGTCATTTAAAGGTAAAAGGTTCATATGGAATAAAATCAGCAAATGGCAAGCCCCCTTGATCTAAATTCCAGAATAAATATTTCAGGGCGGCACTCGGATTACAAGAGTTAACTGTTTTCTTCAATCTCCCCCTTTAGTTGGCAAAACTGAAGATCACTTTGATAACTAATAGTGCAGCTTGTGTTTTTTATAACAACTTTAGGTTTCATGGGTGAACGAGAGAGCACTAGCTCCTCATGTGTGCAAAAGAGATTTATTGCTGAATTGAAGTCACGTGCAAACAAGTATTTGTCAATCTTTGCACCAAAGATCTCTTGACTTAGGATGCCCCTTATTGTATTCACTATTCTCTAACAGAAATCCCCCTGGATTACTCTAGCTAAGCCTTGGATGAATGAACGTATCAAGCCAAATTCCAGACGAATGGCTGGAGTCAGGACCACCGTATCAAAGTTGTTTAGTTTACGTAGAATATGGCCCTATATTTTATCAAGGAAAATCCTTTCTTCTATTTGAATCGAATCAATAGAATACAGGAGTTTTGGCGGTACATTTACTTTAAAAAAAGACATGTGCAAAAAGTGCCTATGCCCCATTTCATTATAGAATCTGCATACACCATTACCATGTAATGTACCTTTATTAGAACAATGATCAATATGGGATTTATTCTTGGTGTTGCCAGTTATCATTTTACCCAAATAAAGATAGTACTTTACATTCTGGAGTTTCTTGGATCCTATGATCCAGGCAAAGCTACAAACCTTTTTATTCTTTTTATTAATTAGAATCAAAATTTTACATTTCACGGTGTAAATCTTAAGGTATTGAAGCGCTGGGAATTTTTGTAGAGCCTTCAGCTTCTTACTCAACCCAATAGGAATCAGATCCAGAATTATAATATCTCCCGCACAAATTAGACACAGAAAAGGGCAGGCCCCAATCTTCTGTGTATCGCTCTCTTGAGAAGGAAAACAATCTGGAAGATCAGCCACATACAGGGAAAAAAGGATTAGTACTAAAAGACAGCCATGCTTCAGGCCATTTTTTGTAATAAGTGTAGCTGAAAGGCCTTGATCTCCTCCCAGAAGAACCGGCGACAATGTATCAGAGTACAGAGCTATTATGACAGATAAAAGGGGGGTGGGATTCCTTGGAGGTCTTCTTGTAGTTGGTAGTATCTTTATTTAGTTATCCATCAAGTTATCCATTCCTGGTTGATACTGTCTTTTCTTTACATTTCATCATCCAGTACCTTGCAATCAAGGCAATGTAGTCCTTTTTCTTCCAATCCTATACTTTTTCAAGCATCCCTCCTACAGTAGCATACTTGTTGAATATTTTTGAGCTATTTAGGACCTTGCCATTTACTTGAGGTGCATAAACTGAAACTCTGGCCTAGTTCTAAAAGGCTTGACTTTCCCACCCATTGGTGCCTAAACTTAGTTCATTGCACCAACGCTTGAGCGTGAAAGTCCGGATTATTGTAGCCCCACAAAACCCACTGAGCATGCTTGCTGATCTGGGTCCGTGCTTTCTGAGTTACCAACAGGGACGGAATGTTAATCCAAATGCTTGTTCATTATTGAGTTATACACTCAAGGATTACTAGAAGTGGAATAAGCATTTTGACATATTTATTTTAGAATAGTTATTTTAAAACTCTGGGATCTACTGCATGTAATATTGTTTAGTAACAATCCAGAAGAAAAGAATTAAAAGCACCTAAGCTTTTTCATGAACAATGAAAACAAGATGGAACATTTGTAACATCACAATTTGTAGCTGTTAACACCCTCATTGTGCTATGTCTAGGTGCTATGCTAGTTCTAGCAGATGAATAAATAATACACCTATTTCTTGAATTTCAGATGTGGTGCACATACCTGGGACTACAAGGTCTGTTGTCTATTTGGAACAGCATGCCAGCTATTTCAAGCACAAGGACACGAGGATTGTGTCTGTGCAAGAATACAATGCTGGCATCAGTGTGTAAAAGCAAAATGATTTGCAGAGCCTAGGAGAGTCCTACTGGAGCATTCTCTGGTTAAGGTGGAATCTGGTGTTGTGTACATCTGGATCTGTGACTTGGTGGAAAACTCTCCCTTTCTCAGTGATCAATTGATGCTGTTTATATAGGGCTGGTCACTGACTTTTAACCTACATTGGGGCACTTTCCATTTAATCTGAGAGATAACAGGTATAAATCAGCATGATGAAAATGCATCACCTATTCAAAAAGCCCCATGCATTTAAGTCATCTGTAACTAATTTTTACTTTAAGTGTCTCCTTTAAAATCCTTCAGATGTGAATATTGAGAGGATGTACTGGACTTCTGTTGCCTGATAGTATAGTAAAGTCATTGTTTACATGAGTTAACACTTCCACTCGTTTGGCGAAATATAATGACATGCTAAATGTGGACTAAAGTACAAACAGGCCAACTAAAATTAAAATGTCCTCTATGGTGCCGATTCTGATCCGGTAAAACCCGGGTACGAATGGTCGTACGGAGCGTATTCTCCGTACGAATCGTACCCGGGAAATGCACCTTACAAACCAGCAAGTACGATTCGTACAGAAATACCATTTCCGTACGATTCGTAAAAAACTAAGTGCGACGAAAAAATACCCACAATTCCGATCCGGGACATCGCGTACGTGATGTCCGGACGGAGTCAGGCAGCGTTCTACGGACCAGCAAGTACGATTCGTGCCTACGTCACTCCGCACGGATCATTTTTTACGGCAGCCATAAACTCCCGGGAAAGTGAGGACGAAGCGAAGAAGGAGCTGCGGGACGCGACGGACAGCCATGGACCCCATCCTACCTGTCATCCCGGCCCTCCTAGCCTACGACCTGGTGCACAGAAACCGCCGCAGAAGGTCAGCACAACACCCAGGGGCAACGGGGGAGCGAGGGGCAGGAAACATAACCTCCACCAAATTTGTAAAATACCATATACTGTCCTAACATTACCTCCAGGGTCTGGTCACTTCAAGGGGCGTGTCCACCTATCCCCGTGTACGCGCACCCATCACCACTACAATGGTGGTACGGCCCGTAACCAGGCCCTCAGAGCGTGGGTATGGCCAGTACCACCATTGGAGTGGTGATGTAGGGGTGCGCGTGGTACGCGCCGTACCCACGCCCTCAGAGCGTGGGTACGGCCCGTACGACCATTGGAGTGGAGATGTAGAGATATGCGTGGTACGGGCCATACCCACGCTCTGAGGGCGTAGGTACAGCTCGTACCACCATTGGAGTGGCGAAGTAGGTGTACGTGTGGTACGGGCCGTACCCACGCTCTGAGTGCGTGGGTATGGCGCGTACCCCTACATCACCACTCCAATGGTGGTATGGGCCGTACCCACGCTCTGAGGGCGTGGGTACGGCCCGTACCACCATTGGAGTGGTGATGTAGAGGTACGCGTGGTACGTGCCGTACCCACGTCCTCAGAGCGTGGGTATGGCCCGTACCACCATTGGAGTGGCTATGTAGGGGTTCACGTGGTACAGGCCGTACCCACGCTCTGAGGGCGTGGGTACGGCTCATACCACCATTGGAGTGGCGAAGTAGGTGTATGCGTGGTACAGGCCATACCCACGCTCTGAGTGAGTGGGTACGGCGCGTAGCCCTATATCACCACTCCAATGGAGGTACGGGCCGTACCCACGCTCTGAGGGCGTGGGTACAGCCCGTACCAGCATTGGAGTGGTGATGTAGGGGTACACGTGGTACGCGCCGTACCCACGCCCTCAGAGCGTGGGTACGGCCCGTACCACCATTGGAGTGGTGATGTAGGGGTATGCATGGTACGCACCGTACCCACGCCCTCAGAGCATGGGTACGGCCCGTACCACCATTGGAGTGGTGATGTAGGGGTATGCGTGGTACAGGCTGTACCCATGCTCTGAGGGCGTGGGTACGGCTTGTACCTCCATTGGAATGGTGAAGTAGGTGTACACGTGGTACAGGCTATACCCACGCTCTGAGGGCGTGGGTACGGCACGTACCCCTACATCACCACTCCAATGGTGGTAGAGGCCGTACCCATGCTCTGAGGGCGTGGGTACAGCCCGTACCACCATTGGAGTGGTGATGTAGGGGTACGCGTGGTACGTGCCGTACCCATGCCCTCAGAGCGTGGGTACGGCCCGTACCAACATTGGAGTGGTGATGTAGGGGTATGCGTCGTACCCACGCCCTCAGAGCGTGGGTACGGCCCGTACCACCATTGGAGTGGTGATGTAGGGGTATGCATGGTACGCGCCGTACCCACGCCCTCAGAGCATGGGTACGGCCCGTACCACCATTGGAGTGGTGATGTAGGGGTATGCGTGGTACGGGCTGTACCCATGCTCTGAGGGCGTGGGTACGGCTTGTACCTCCATTGGAATGGTGAAGTAGGTGTACACGTGGTACAGGCTATACCCACGCTCTGAGGGCGTGGGTACGGCACGTACCCCTACATCACCACTCCAATGGTGGTAGAGGCCGTACCCATGCTCTGAGGGCGTGGGTATGGCCCGTTCCACCATTGGAGTGGTGATGTAGGGGTACGCGTGGTACGTGCCGTACCCATGCCCTCAGAGCGTGGGTACGGCCCGTACCAACATTGGAGTGGTGATGTAGGGGTACGCGTCGTACCCACGCCCTCAGAGCGTGGGGACGGCCTGTACCACGAGTACACCTGCTTCACCACTCCAATGGTGGTACGGGCCGTACCCACGCTCTGAGGGCGTGGGTACGGCGCGTACCCCTACATCACCTCTACAATGGTGGTACGGGCCGAACCCACGCTCTCAGGGCGTGGGTACGGCGCGTACCCCTACATCACCACTACAATGGTGGTACGGGCCATACCCACGCACTCAGAGCATTGGTACGCACCGTACCACGCGTACCCCTACAACACCACTCCAATGGTGGTACGGGCCGTACCCACGCCCTCAGAGTGGGGGTACGGACCGCATCACCCGTACCTCTAGGGCACCAGTACATTAGTGATACAAGGCATACACACGCCACGAATGTTGGCTTAGGGCCTGGTGCAGCATATAACCAGTATATTGGTGTGTGTACATGGCCAGGACAGAAGTGTACAGCACCAAGGGTGCGGGTGGGTGGGTGGGTGTCTGCCAAGGAGTCCCAGCAGTGGACATAGACATGAGAGGGGTGAGTGCAGAGGACTCCCAGCAGTGGACAGAGACATGTGAGGGGTCGGTGCAGAGGAATACCAGCAGTGCCCAGAGACATGTGAGGAGTGGATGCAGATCACTCCCAGCAGTGCTCAGACATATGAGGGGTGGGTGCATATCACTCCCAGCAGTGGACAGACATGTGAGGGGTGGGTGCAGACCACTCCCAGCAGTGGACAGAGACATGTGAGGGGTGGGTGCAGAGGACTCCCCGCAGTGCCCAGACATATGAGGGGTGGGTGCATATCACTCCCAGCAGTGGCCAGAGACATGTGAGGGGTGGGTGCAGAGCACTCCCAGCAGTGGACAGACACATGTGAGAGGTGGGTGCAGAGAACTCCCAGCAGTGGACAGAGACATGTGAGGGGTGGGTGCAGAGGAATACCAGCAGTGACCAGAGACATGTGAGGGGTGGGTGCAGATCACTCCCAGCAGTGCCCAGACATATGAGGGGTGGGTGCATATCACTCCCAGCAGTGGCCAGAGACATGTGAGGGGTGGGTGCAGAGGACTCGCAGCAGTGGACAGACACATGTGAGGGTTTGGTGCAGAGGACTCCCAGCAGTGGACAGAGTCATGGGTGTGTGTACATCATGATCAGATGAGCACAACTCCATGGGTGTATGTACGCATCCCTAATGTTCGACTATGTTGATAGTTTCATAACAACACATCACTGACAGCAGTGTCCCACTCCCATGAGGATGGATGTCCTTCCCCCACTGCATGACACAACACATGTGGGTGTGAGGACAAATGGCACATGCATACACACCCCTGGTGGATGCAGCACAATACACACACAGAGATCATGCCACAAGACTGTATACTCATGTCAATGGCCACTACACTAAGAGAGCCAAAGGGAACACACACTGTCAAGCACATCCCAGGACTGAAAGGAATGTACAGGTGCCGGGACAGCCACCAAGATGTTGCCCCTCATGGAAGGAAAATGGTGGACTTCCCACAGATACAATGCCCACAATTGTCAGTCAGGTGCTCAAATACCCTGCAGAACAAGTTCCAAATGTGTGCTAGGCTGGGATAACACACATGCATAGTGTGGAAAATGCTGATTGTCGCCATTAAGGCATGACAACATACTCAATACACAAGTACAATGACTAGCAAGGATGGCACAGAGGATGCAGCCGGAGACATTGCTGAGCAGGCATGGCCATAGTTGAAGGGATCTGTCACCAACAAAGGAAATTTAGACACAGGTCAGCACTACAAAAGTTCAACTCCCTGCACGGTAGATGTCAGGTGCCACAGAGGAAGGAACAGTCCTTGGGACAATGTTTCCAAACACAAATAGCACACACGACCAAATATACCTTGCAGAGACATTGTGATGGCAGGCAGATACCATGGTCCACCCCATTAGCATCAGATGACAACTTTCTCCTGACACATAACACATTACCACCACCCCAACTCCGGAACCATCAGCACCCACATCAATACCTGAAATGCAAATGTGTTCAAACGGAAAACAAAATGCTTTATTCAGCATTAAATGAAAAAGTAGTTAACGACACTATTAACAAAGGCACATGGCCAGTCCAGATCTGAAGTCCTTAGGGGGGACACATGGCCACGCGTCTCCCCTAGCTTGCCTGCACATTAGAACCCGCAGGTTCCTCGACTGGGGGGGGCATCATGTGGGGAAGGACCAGGCACCGCAGGGACAGGAGGTGGAATGGTAGGTGTGGTGGGTGCAGGGACGGATGCCTCCACCACAGGGGGTGGGGCAGCGCCAAAGGTGGAGGTCAGCTCGGCGCTGAACACTGCTGCCAGGTCGTCAAGTGTCTCCCCTTCACCCGAAGACAACACAGCCTCAAAGGAGGGGGGGGGGTCGGAGTGATGGGGTGCAGCGCTACTGGGGGAGGGAGGGGACAGGGGGGGCTCAAATCCCCTACCCGTGGAGTGCCGTTCCCGTTTGCGGGCTGGAGAGACAGAGGGGCTGAGGCCCAGCACAGCCAAGTAGACCTCTTTCTCTGGAGGTATGGTAGGGAAGCCGAGGGGAGTGCCTTTGGAGGGACTGGTTAGTGCGCCATGCGGCCTCGGACTGTGGCTGCGTGTATGCCTGTGTGCCCCAGACCCAGTGTGTGTGCCCTCATCCCCCTGAGTGTGCGTGCCAGGAGGAGTGCACTTGCCCTTACGTGGTGGTGTGCTGGCTGTGTCTGGTGGGGTCCGTGCTTGTGAATGTCTGTGTGTGCTTGGGACAGGTATGGGAGTGGGAAGTGTGGATGGTGCAGGGGTAGGGGGGACAAAGCACTGCAGGAGACTCACTGCTGCCGTCAGTGAAGAGTCCATGGACCTCAGCAACATCCGTTAGTCAGACATCGCTGATGACATGCCCTCCATGTACGACACCATCTGCGTCATCATTCCGGTCTGGCCATGGAGGACATTCAGCAGCGATGTCTGTCCAACCTGCAACTGTCGCAGAATGTCCACAGACTCTGCAGTGAGGGCAGCAGGGGGGACAGGGGCAGGGGGTGCGGTGCCTGGCACGAAGGAGACACGGTGTTGCCTAGCACGGACAGAAGGAACCAGAGCAACTGGGAGGGCGGTGATGGGAATGGAGGGGCGGTGACAGATGTAGTGCTGCTGCCAGGTGTCGTAGCAGCCTCCGCCCCCTGGAGGAGTTCAGCATTGGACCCGTCTGCATCGCAGTCAGTGTTGTCACTAGACAGGTCCTCGCCTGACTCCCCTCGCCCTCCGTGCCACTTGCTCCCGCAGACTCCGCAGCAGTGGTGGCAGCGGTGCTGAATCCCTCCTCCACGTCCGTGCAGGTGTCTCCCTCGGTGTCCTCCGATGATGCTGTGGGCAAGGTGAAGAGACAGAAAATAATCAGTCACCTGTATACAACAGACACATGAGTCACAATTAAAATGTCACAGTGCATATCAGGAAATGCATCATGAGTAACATCTAGAATAAGTCCGCACATATGTAACCCTGCACTCCCCAGTTGGTTGACCCACCATCACACTTGGAAACAATGGAGATCATGACACGACAGCAAATAACTTGATATCGAATTATACTGAGAAGCTAGTGTCTGGGGACAGTTGAGCACAGCAAGAATATTAATCCATGCCACCTCTTGTTCACTGTGAAGGAAACAGTATTGGTGCGCCCAAGGCCAAATAACACACCTCAATACTGAAGGTGTCCCCACATTCTGAGACCTGCGAGTACATACGAAACCATACCCAAAAACATTGCAAAGCCTTGGGATTCACAACACTTTACACAATGTACATGTTTAGAATGTGTGAATGTGCCACTTTGTGAACAGAAGTCACACAATGATGTGCACACAAAAATACTTTTACATAGTCATTGTATGAGCTGGCAGCCGAATTCTAAAAAGCCACTGTAAATAATAAATGGTGTATAAGTAAGTACATATACATGGCACCACGGTGGTCTGGATGACTTGACACTTGTAAGTTCGTATCAGCAACTACCAAGGACTTACACACATGCAAACACACTGTGTGAACATGGATATGTATATTCAGAAGACAAGTGGAATGTGCCTGCGTGTCCACGGAAAGTGTAAAAGTACTTTCTTTTGCACTTCCCTCGGAGACATCTGTCATGCAGGCACATTATTGTCCTTCACAACCAACTAGCAAAAAGAATCATAGGAAAAATGCAGACATGTTGACAAGTGTAGTGAGTGCCAAGGTACAATACTTATTGACTGAAAACTTGAATCATGCCACCTGTCACATGGCCATCCGTACCATGATGACACAGTTGGCAACACATCTGACCCATTGCCTGTCATGTGGAGTGGCACACATGTCCAAACACAGGACAATGCATTAGCTAATGGGCCTGCAATGTGTCTGGATAAGGAGCACCTGCACTGAGGAGACACCCTCATGGCAAGCAAGAATGTCCACACAGATGTCAGCACACACAGACCAAACTACGTAGCATCTCGACCACACACTGGTGGCAAACATGGATGAGCATGAGCCATGTATTTCCATGCTTGACACATGCTGCAAATCACAAACATTAAACCCAGCAAAACCTGACTGGGTCACTGCCTGTTGAGTGTCTGTCCAGACAATTATCACACACAGGTCAGACACGGCAAGGAGACATACGGTTTGGACATGTAGGCCTTGCCCGCACAAACCCCCCATATCTGAAACAATGTGATTGAGACAGATCAAGAAGTGACACCTCTTAACCTGGGTTTACTCCAATGTGCATCACGAATTCCTAAATGTACTCCACATCACCTCGTGAGGCTGCCAACACATATTTGTGACCAACAACCATCAACAGATAGTTTTACATAGACACACAGGCACTGCCCAGTGTGAGGATGCACAAGCTAAATGGGGTCAGCATGTACAATGGGCACATGTAGCACACTTCAGAGAAATACAAATGAGGGCAGGGAACTATGCCACAGAGGCGAAACTATGCTGAACACACAGAGAATGGGCACAGTGTTGGATGACACTCATGATTACGAGGCAAGGTAATCTTAGGGGACTGTAGTGGGAACACAGCTCCATTGTCCTGGAATTATCTGACTGTAACCTGAGCTACCGTCCCTGCACAATGGATATCTCCCACTCATGCACATCATGTCTGAGGCCACAACATTGTTAATGCATGCTGCAAGTCTGTTCATTTGAAAACTCACACTCCTATGTTGAGACTCAGCATCAGTGCCAACTAACATGGACACCCAAATGACTGTAGAGGACTGGGCACAGGCAAGGTAACAACACATGTCTCAGACCCCCCCCCACATGATGCAGAAAGCAATGTGCACTTGGATTAACTTTCAACCTATATGACCATGTGCAATAGTGATTACACACAGACCAGGGAACACATGTCATTTAGGGGAAGGGAGGAGGAACAGCCCCGTTTGACTTTGGGGAACATGATATGCACTGCACAAATTAACCCTCGTTGTGTATCCAGGCAACTGAGCACTTACAAAAGCTGGTGACACGCAACAAACACACATGTACCTACCCCCTTTCTGCTGCTGCAACTCCTGTAACTGCCTATCCAACTCAGGGAAGACCACCGCCAGGACACGCTTCATCTGTTGGGTCAGTCGTCAGCCCCCGCCGTGCTTGTGTGGAGGTGAGTCCTTGAGCTGCCACCGGGCAATCCTCCGGGTCCAGCACCGGATGTCCTGCCAGCGTTTCCTCACCTGGCGAGGCGCCGACTGCGACCCTCCACAGATCTCACGGCCCTGACGGCCTGCTTCCATATCTCCCCCTTGGCGTAGGCAGTTACCTGTGAGGATGACAAAGTGAGAAATCATCACTACACCTGCTCCATGTCACATAGACACACATTTGAACTTCTTTGATATTTAGAACAGGGCATATTATGCTGGCAACCAATTGCACCTTTCTCATAGGGACATTAGCCTATGTGGAAGCCCAAAAGCAGTACATGACATTGAAAGTACACAGGTGGCATGAGGGGTGCAACACACTCCATGATCATGGAACACGCTGTGAATCACATGCAAAACCAGGCTGATGAACAGCACCTCCAAGCATTCACATGCCTCAGGCCACTGACGCAACCTCAGCAGAGTACACAGACACACACAGGCACAGATCAATCACCTGCCATTGGCAACAGCGGATACAAACCTCACTCTGCACATGTGCCACTTGCCTGTGGGGTGTCACAGGTGTGGTGCTAGCTCAGCAAGTCAGACACTCTGCACGGCTTACTTAAACCCCTCAGATGGGTGGAGCTGTTGCCTCCTCCATGCAGCTAGGGTGCAACACTCCACATAGACACTCACCCACATGACAAGGAACATTCGCACACATCAATGTCCAGGGGGCGTACACATCATTTGGACACTCTCAGCACAGCTCCACTCAACTCACACACATCTGTGGGTACAGTCACCTGTCACACCGGGGGGGCAGGGAATCAGCTCTGGACAATAGGACAAAATTCGGCATAAGGATTGGGTAGGCTGAATGTGCCATGCACTATGCAGTGAATGTCACAGTAAGCACAATGCAAGTGAGGAGTGCACACAGGAACTACATCATGCTCTGCATGGGAGACATAAGCCACCCCCCCCCCCTGGGACCCACGCTAAACAACATTGCATGTCTGTCACACCTAGACACAATGCCAGAAGTGACAGTCACAAAAAAGAAAAAAGGGGCACATTTAAAGCTAGTGGAGTCAGCACTCACCTGCTCCCCTGGTCTCCCATACAGGCTGGGGTACTATGGGAGGATGACATCAAGCAATGCCTCATTCTCCTCATGGCTGAAAGGCTGGGCCCTCTCCACAGTCCCTGACATGGTCCCAGAGGAATCACAAGCAGCAGCAGTGGTGTTGAGTGTAAGGTAGTGCAGGCAAGTGCCCTCTCATGGGTTCTGGCTGACTTATATCTGCCTTGCTGGGCTGTTTCATTTACAGGAGTACAGAGTGATTGGTCAGTCTCATTTGCATCCTATGTTTCCTCCAATCCCTTTAAACATACCCCGGTGAGGGCCTTTGCATGGTTCAAAATTTGAGCATGATGTGAAGTCAACAACCACTTTGAAACATTGTATTTAGTTGCCAACTGCCTATTCCAGGCCACATGATGTAAAATTTGAACTTGGAAAATTGGTATCCATGACAACCAGCATGCCTTTAGGCCCCAATACTTGTCCCTCATGTGTCCCTATGTAATTTCGCTATCCACACACAGGTACGGTGTGTTTCACATGTACTCCTACCGCACAAGTTGCACATTGTGTTAGCCATGTACGTGTATGACCAGTGTGTACACGTACGTGGACTACCATTGTGAACACGCACGTGGACTACCAGGGCGTACACGTACGTGTACAACCAGTGTGTACATGGACTACCAGTGTGAACACGTACGTGTACAACCAGTGTGTACACTTACGTGTACGCCCTGGTAGTCTACGTACGTGTTCACACTGGTAGTCCACGTACGTGTACACACTGCTCGTAGACGTATGTGTACGCCCTGGTAGTCCACATACGTGTACGCCCTGGTAGTCCACGTACGTGTTCACACTGGTAGTCCACGTACGTGTACACACTGATAGTCCATGTACGTGTGCACACTGGACGTACACGTACGTGTACGCCCTGGTAGTCCACGTACGTGTTCACACTAGTAGTCCACATACGTGTACGCCCTGGTACACCATATACGTGTACACACTGGTAGTCCACGTACGTGTACACACTGGTAGTCCATGTACGTATACACACTGGTAGTCCATGTACATGTCCACACTGGTCGTACACGTACGTGTACGCCCTGGTAGTCCACGTACGTGTATGCCCGGGTTGTCGACATATGTGTACACACTGGTAGTCCACGTATATGTACACACTGGTCGTACACGTACGTGTACGCCCTTGTAGTCCACGTACATGTTCACACTGGTAGTCCATGTATGTGTACGCCCTGGTAGTCCACGTACGTGTACACACTGGTAGTCCACGTACGTGTACACACTGGTCATACACGAACGTGTACGCCCTGGTAGTCCATGTACGTGTATGCCCCGGTAGTCCACGTACGTGTACACACTGGTAGTCCACGTACGTGGACTACCAGTGTGTACACGTACGTGGACTACCAGTGTGTACACGTACGTGGACTATCAGGGCGTACACGTACGTGTACAACCAGTGTGTACACGTACATGGACTACCAGTGTGTACACATACGTGGACTACCAGTGTGTACACGTAGGTGTACACACTGGTCATACACGTACGCATACACACTGGTGGTCCACGTATGTGTACGACCAGTGTGTACACGTACGTGTACGACCAGTGTGAACACGTACGTGGACTACCAGTGTGTACACGTACGTCGACTACCAGGGCGTACATGTACGTGTACGAACAGTGTGTACACGTATGTGGACTACCAGGGTGTACACGTACGTGGACTACCAGGGCGTACATGTACGTGTACGACCAGTGTGTACATGTACGTGGACTACCAGTGTGTACACATACGTGGACTACCAGGGCGTACACGTATGTGGACTACCAGGGCGTACACGTACGTGTATGACCAGTGTGTACACGTACGTGGACTACCAGTATGTACACGTACGTGGAATACCAGTGTGTACATGTAGGTGTACACACTGGTCGTACAGATACGTGTACAAACTGGTCGTACACGTACGTGTGTACGGTCCGTACACACACCCGTACTCCGGCGGGAACAACAGTGTGATGATACGGACTGTTCACACGCCCTCAGAGCATGTGTACTGTGCGCTTCACAGCTTACACAGGTGATAGGAGGTGCACACAAATGGAATGGAGGTGTCAGACTTGTGCACGGCTGTACATCAAGTCATAGTCATTCCAGTCCTACATGTGCAGGGCCTAGGTGTGTCAGGCCGTGATGTGGCACATGTCTCCTCGTGTTTTAGCACAATAGAAGTGTGATGACCTGTGTACACATGTCATGTGTGATGGGGCAGTATGTGGCACACTTCCCCTTCCCACAATGCACATGTGTGCATGTAGTACAAACGTGTCAGGCACTACATCACTGGTATGGCACAGTCACCAACACCCGCAAATGTCCCCTGATGCCAGGGACAGGGACACTTACACCTGACATCTAAGTAACAGCGTGCCCCGATGTGAACATGTCCTGTGTGTGTCATGTGTTCCCATGAGCTTGCTGGTGTTGTTCTGTCAAATGCATCTGCTGTTGCTGCATCCAACATGGGTTTGTGTGTAGATGGGCATGGCACACATATAGGCACACCATGCCACATGTGGATTCACACGTTACGTGTGTCTGGATGCTTCAAAGATGATTTTATGACATGAGGACATATCTGCGCTGTATCCATGTCTGTGTTTTCGTGTTTCACGTGTACCCCTTCATCGCTATGTGTATGATCTGTACATTTCCAATGACATGTGACCTGTGCGTCTAGCTTGCCGCCAGCAGTCTGTATGAGATGACATCCTTCCAATGCAGATTTCTGGATGTCTGTCACTCCTGTGATGTCTCTGGCTGTTCACTTACAGTGGCCCACAGCTAGTTCCGGGCCATGTCATCTAGAACGTGACTATCAACAGGTGTAGCTGGCTTGTCGTAGGAGTATCACCTGGCTGTCATACGTGTCCTGGATGTGTAGCACAGACCTGACTCTGTATTTCGCTGATGTGTAGTAGCAGTTGAGCATGTCCTCAGTTCATTGACATTGATGTTGCTAGGTACTCACTCTTCGTTCTTCCTTCCAATTATCTGCAGGGCACTGCCTGTCCCCCAACCAATGCCAGACTTGGCTGCCATGAGGGAACGTGACTGCCTAAGACGTTACTGCTTCTCGCAACAGTTGATTGAGGACTTGACCACAAAGCTTGAACAACACCTCCAACCGCGACACAGGTATCCTACTGCGTTGACCCCCAAGATGAAGGTGATGGCAGCCCTACATATTTTTGCCACTGGTACGTTTCAATTCACCATAGCTGATGTTGGTGGCATGTCCCAGACATGTTCAGCCGTGTCCCGCATGATTTTTTAGAAGCCATGTTGGAGCACCTGGATGAATTCATCCATTTTCCAACTCGTGAGCAGTTGACAGGTGTCAAGGGTGAGTTCTATGCCCTGGTAGGGTTGCCCCATGTCATAGGGTCTATTGATGGGACACATGTGGCTTTGGTACCACCACAGGCACATGAGGGGGCCTATCGCAACCGTAAACATTACCACTCTATAAATGCCCTTGTGGTGTGTCTTGCTAACATGCTGATTTCCCATGTCTGTGCACGTTTTCCAGGGTCAGCACACGATGCCTACATCATGAGGCGTAGCAGGGTACCAGAAATGATGCTGGGGCTGCACAACGAACGAGCATGTCTTGTTGGTGGGTATACTCTGTTTGTATTCTGTTTAGCGCTATTTTATTATCTTACGGCATCTCCTGACCCACATCTTTACATGATGTTTCCATGTAGGGGACTCTGGCTATCCCAACATGCGATGGCTGATGACACCCCTCCGCATCCCCAGAACAGCTGCAGATCACCATTACAACAACGCACATGGGCAGACCAGGCGAGTGATTGAGAGGACGTTTGGCCTCCTGAAGAGCAGATTCCGGTGCCTTCACAAGACAGGCGGGTCCCTCCCATATGCACCGGTGAAGGCCTGCAAGATCTTCCTCATGTGCTGCATGCTGCACAACATGGCAGTGGAGAAGGCTGTGCCACTCATCCTGAATCCGGATGAGCAGGAACATCCACCCGTGGAGGATGAAGGGCTTTGTCATGAGGCAAGTGACGATGAGGAGGAGGAGGACGACGACATCCGGAGTCAGCTCATACGCAACTTCTTCTCATAATGGTGAGTCCATGGGTCTGAGTGTGCACAGCTGGAGCCTTGTGTGGCATGTGTTGAAATGTGTGTGTCCAGCTGACTGTATGCTAAGTGACTTAGATGTGTGTTCAGATCTGTCACTCGAGTGATGATGTCCTTCCACACATTTTAGCTTAGACACTCAATTGTAATATAGCATGGTGACAGACTTATTCCTGTAGATCAAATTACCATGCATGTGGATGACAATCTCTTCCCAGACTTCTTGTGTCTCTGTCATCCCCAGGTTGTTTGGCATGCTGTCTGCTCGTGTCATCGTTGGGCTCCCGCTATTCCTCATGAGTATTGCAACGTGTGCTGAATCAGCATCACAAGCACGGACATGGTGAAAAGTCTATTTGGTTAAGGACTGCTGCACGGCATTTTGGTGTTGGTAGGTGTTTGTAATGTGTGGGCACTGCTCCTGTGCATGTTGTGTTACTATACATACATGTCAACTCACTATGGGGCACGTGACATGTTGCATGACTCCCATGTATTGATAGTCACCCTTCGTAGCAGTCATCTGTGATGGGACAGTGGATTCTGATGAAGGCATCAATGTGTGTACAACTTCCCTCTGAGACATACGTGATGCTATGGGTGGACATAGTGTGGGACATCCCCATGAGAGGATAAATGGGGAATTGAAGCCCCTCCGTGTGCAGCAGGGGGTGTTTGGCTCACACACTTCACTTGTTTGCCAGTTCAATGGATTTACAGCATCTGTGTTGTGAAGGGGGTGTCCAGTGTAGGTCCCACATGTTATGCCAAATGACCTGTGAGTCTGTTCCTATTGATGCATTTCCCTAGGTGTGAACCTGAGTAATGAAGGTGTGCCTCACCCTCCAAGGTGCCTCATCTATGTCAATGCTGGTCTCTTGCCACTTTGCATGCGGCATCTCTGGCATAGTTGTCAAAGATTGGGCATATGAGTCTATGTGTAGTTTAGTAACATGCATGCAGTTCTTCAGGGATTAGAATATCCATTGTGCATGATGTCCATGGTTGTGTATGTATTTGAGCATGTTGGTTGCCACAACAGACCGTCAACACCTGCTGAGGGTATGTATCCTGTGCGCAGCTCGTCCTTCAGTTTAATGATCCGGTGTCAGTCATCTTTGGGGATTGTGCATCCATTGTCTCTGGGTGTGCCATGGGGAACCGGACACTCCTCCTTTACATACGCCTGTTGCAGTAGTCTTTTCTGACATCCTTGTCTTTGTGTGCAACTAGTGGCATAGTTTCCATGTCATGCCGCCTGCTGATGCAGCCTCTGCAGCGAGGGCACTGAGAGTTTACAGATTCAGCAACACACACACCTCAAAGATGCTCCTCCCTTCCTCCCTCCACCCATGCATTTGTCTGGCATCAGCTTCTCTGTGCCACTGTTGCGCACACACGGTGCCAAAGGCTGGACCTTAAGCACATGCAACGTGCACATTGCATGAACCTCATGTCCTCACATGACCCACATCACACTACAGTCTGATGTTGCAGCCACCCTCCAAGCATTGTCCATTCAAGGAGCTACCGCCTGCTCTCAGCCATACCCTAGACGCACACACAAAACCTTTGCATGATGATTGTGCAACTCCAAATGCCTACACAGTGCTGCCCCGCATTCCAGGCCCTATCACAGCAACCAGGTAATGTCCCTCCTGATCCCCACCGGCTCCGTACACCAGCAAGCCCATGGGAGTGGAACTCATGCCTTCAGCATGTAGAATAGTGGCATAATCTGGCACATGGCCCAGGTATCATCTCTCAGCGTGTCAATCCTCAATGTGTCCAGGTCCCCCTCACCGGCATCACATGCACACAGCACCTCTTCATCAGCTCGTATGCCATTGACAGCCAGGTGCTCCTCACCCTCACCAAAGACGCATCCATTGACAGTTCCAACATTCAAGAAGGCATGAGATCCATTGATGGATGGCTGAACATCAGCCACCTGAGGCTGAACTTGTACAGGACTGAGGTAATCATCTGAGGATTGTCCCCTTACAGGTGGCTCAACTGCTTGTGTCCCACCCGCAAGAGCCCTGCACATGCACCCAGTGGCCACGCACACAAGATGGTGTGCATCATGGAATTGTCACTCACATTTACCATGCTAATCACCAGCATCTGTACCTCAGGGTGCAACACCCTCTGCATGATGCACATGATCCACAGATAGATCCACTCCAGGGAAAGACAGACCATGCCCTAGGAGCACAACACCAGCTGTGTCAACTACTGCCCCGCCCTCTATGGAGCAAGTACGTCCTAACACCCGGGAAACCTGTCCACATCCAGCCTGCATGTGCACACCTCAGCTTCAACATCATGCCCCCCAGCCAACTCACCGTCCACCAGAGATAGCTGCAATGTATCACTGTGTGCTGCAGGATGACCTTCAGACTCCTCACCCACACGCAGGAGGCAGGACACAACCCCAGAGCCCACACCAACCTTGGCCGTCTGTCATCCGAGACCCCGTTGTGTCAACTCCGTGCATCCAACCTTGCCCTGGCCACCATTCTTCACATCAACCGTACTCCAGCATGCTGGACACAGTTCTCCCACCTGGCAAGACATACCTGCTACTCCCTCCCCGGCAACATCCACATGAGCCATGACCTCTATGCCTTCAGGATACTCTTCCCAATTGGTCTGTCCGCACAGTAATGCATGCCCCCGTCAGCATCTTGAGGCCATCACGGGTGAGTATTGTGCTCCATGTCTGTATAGTATGATACATTGTGACCCATGTGTGTCCTGTCCCAGACACAGATTCCAGGGTATGGATGGCTGGAGTTAGTTCAACACTCATGCCTAGTTTGACATTTCCCCACACGTAGGTTGTGTACTCATGCTAAATGAATGCAACATGTAATTGTAGGAAAAGAGATTTATTCTCGGTGGGGGGCCTGTTTAGTGTGGACAAATAGGTGCTATACAGTGTGCATGTAATCCAAAGTTCACAGGGGGAGATGGCACCCTTGCAAGTTGGAGTCATCAGAGTCCAGACCACAGTGTCGGTCATCATTGGTCAAACTGTGACCAGCAAGTCCATGTGGCAGAGAATGTCATTGGATGAGGTGCTGCTGTAGCGCCAGAGGGCCAGGTGCCAGGCCAGGTGACCTGGGAGATATGGATGGCCCGCTGCCTCTCACGGTCGAGCCAACCTTCCTCGGGGGACCCTCCGATGCAGGCCTTGACGATGCTTGGGACGCTCCGTCGGATGAATACTCCTCCTCCTCCCTCCCTCTGGCTGGTGCTGGTCTTCGCCTGGTGGCACAGGGAGGGTTGCCCATGTTGTCGGCGATCCGACGGAGTGAACGGCTTATGTCCGTTTGCACTGCCAGAAGCTCAGCCAGTCTTGCCTCCATCCCTCCTTGGTATTGTTCTTGACTGGCATGTTGCTCGGCCTGCAGGTTCTTCATTTCGTCGAGGGTCCCCTTCATCTCTGTGAGGCTCCCCACTACCTGGCTGATGCCCCTGGTGTCACGCCGGTATGTCTGCAAGATGTGGCATATGTGTGACATACCGGTTCCCTCAGCTGGCAGGTTCGCGCCTCCACCTGCCTCCACTCCTACCACCCCTGTCCACACGAGCCTGGTCTGCCGCTGTGGGCACATTAGGTCTACCGGACCCCTGAGGGATGGCATTTGCAGGGTTGTCTGCCTCCTCCTGGGTGGCCGGAGAACCTTGTCCCTCCAGGTCAGACTGGCTCAGTTGTTCTATGAGGGCAGGGCTCCTGGGTGTCTCCTGGGATGTGGCAGGAATGGGGTGGTGGTTGGCACAGATGTACCTGACGCAGGTGCTGCAGGGGCTGAGGCACCAGAGGGTCCAGGTTGGTTGGGGTCATGCACAGAGTGCAGAGAGTCGTCACTGCCGGTGGGATCATCTTCCTGCCGAGCCTGGGCCTGTGATTGTTCCCCCCCAGTGTTGGGGGGAGATCCATGACGTTGCCCTGTGTGTGAGAGGGAGAGAATGTTAATGCATTTTCATGCGACATCCATGTTTCATACATGTTCAGGTTGCCACAGTTCCTCCAGGTAGTTCTATGTGCCTATCATTCACATCAATGTTCACTTGTGGATGGGTATGTTGCAGGGGACAGATTGAAAGGTTATCCATGGTCTTTGACATGTGGCATTTGGCCTTGGATGCTTTTTTGGCTGAGGCTTGATCTTGTTGTGTCACATGTCAATTGTGAGAGAGTGTGACTCTCTTGGCTGCCCCGGGGGTGTGTGCTTGTGTGAGGGGTGAGTGGTCATCACTCAGCCCGACGCTGTTCAACATCCACATAGCCCCCCTCACACAAGTGGTCCGCCACCACAACCTCTAAGACATCTCCTACGCCGATGACACCCAGCGCATGCTCTCCCTTACCAAGCACCCTCACACTGCCAAGACACACATCCACAAGGGTCTGAGGGCCATAGACGACTGGATGCAGATTGGCCATCTGACGCTGAACTCGGACAAGACGGAGGTCCTCATCCTGGGAAACACACACTCAGTCTGGGGCGACTCCTGGTGGCCAATTGCTCTGGGGACATCACCGACACCCACCAAAGACGCACGCACCCTAGGATTGATCCTCGCATCCTCCCTCTCCATGTCCAAGTAGGTCAACGTCGTCTCCTCCTCCTGCTACGACACCCTACGCACGCTCCGCCGGATCTACCAGTGGATCCCGAATTAAACAAGTAGAACAGTGACACAGGCCCTCGTCAGCAGGTGACTGGACTACGCCACTGCACTCTACGCAGGACTCCCATCTCCACACACCAACGGTGGATACTACGCTTCTGCAACGCCTCAGCACAAGTGATCATCAACGCCCCCGCCACAGCCACATCACCCCCCTCCTGAGAGACCTGCACTGGGTACACATCAACAAGAGGATCACCTGTACGCTCCTCAGCCACGCACTCAAGGCACTCCACACCCATGGACATGCCTACCTGCACATCAGACTCAGCTTCTACACCCCCACCCGCAAGCTCCGCTCTGGCATCCTCGCCTCGCAGCTGTCCCCCGCATCCAATGTACGCCCGCCTGCAGCAGATCCTTCTCCGACCTTGCCGCAAGGAGCTTGAACTAACTCCCAACCCACCTATGACTGACCCAAGACCTACTTTCCTTCTGATGTCTCCTCAAGACCTGTCTCTTCGAGCAGTATTTTAACCCCCCCTCAGCGCCTTGAGACCCTCACAGGTAAGTTGTGCACCTTACAAGTACCCAGATCGATTGTTGATTGATTGACGGTGCCTGCTGGTGGGTGTAGTGTGATTTTGCGGTTGGTCTCCCAGGTGATGTATCTGTCCCCCCATGGCGCATGCTGCCATGTCAGTGAGTGTGAGTTCCTGTCCTAGTTATCTGAGCTGGTTGTGTTTGTGTTAGATTTTTCTGTTGTCACAGGAGGGCCTTGTGCTGCCTACAGCAGAGCCAAGTGTCAGCTACCTTGTCAGTACTTTGGCAGTCCCTGTGCATTGCGCATGGTCCATGGGTATGTACCTGGACCATATGGGCTGAGGGCATTGGTGTCTGTTTCTGAGTCTTACTATATGTTTAAGGATCCCCACCCTCATAGCATACTGGACATCCTGTCTTGGGTTTGTGTAGGCTGGGACATGGCATGGCCTTGCTTTGTAAATGGGGCATACTCATGTTAGTGGCCTGAGCGTTGTTTAGAATGTGGTTGTGTCAGGTGAAGGTTTGGGGGTAGGTGAGTGCATTTGTTGTAGTTGGGGTGTGGATGCCATTCCCCCCATGTTACGTGATTTGTTTGTGTACTCATGAGGCTCTTGGACTCCTTCGACTCCGTGTACTCCCACCGGCGGAAGCAGGGCCATCACCTTCTCCTCCCAGGGATGTACCGGTCTGCGGGGCAGCCCACCTCCTGTGGTGTTACTCTGGGCGTATTCCTCGTTCATTTTGCACTTGACTGCCCTGCGCAGATCGTACCACCTGGCTTGACATTCATTCCTGGTCCTTCTGATGGGCGCAACAGCATTCACCAGATCGGCGATCCTCTGCCACAGGCTAGTTTTTTGGGATATGCTGGTCTGTCTGACCAATGTTCCAAAGAGCTGTGGCTCAACTCTGATGATTTCGTTGACACGGATGTCCAGCTCCGCCGTTGTGAACTTTGGATTCTTGTCTGTGGACATGGTGTGGGGTGTGGGTGTGGATGGTTGTGGGTGTGTGGGTGTGAAGGTGTAGGTGTGTGTGTATGTGTAGAGGGGGTCTGTGTGAAGGAGGTTGTGTGAAGGTGTGTGAGTTAAGGTGTATGGGTGCAGTGGTTTGTATGTGATATCTGTCAGCAGTGAGTCTGTTGCAAAGGCTCATGGTTTGTGTTACTGGGCCCTTTTTATTGGTCCATTTGTGGGTGTGGCTGTGTTTGAACTTTAGGTGGGTGTGTTATAAGTGGTGGTTGTGATTTTGGGCCTCTGTTTGACTGTTTGGATGTGCCAGGTCAGTCTTTTAGTATTTTTTGGTCCTGTAGACGTGTTTTGTAGTGTTGTGCGAGTCGAATTAACTGTCCTTGTGCTGTTTTACAGTGTCCTGGTTCAGTACGAGTCTTTTTCGCATAGGTAAGATGCGTCCATGGCTATGTTGTTGTGCAGTGTTCACATGTGCAATGGTGTTGTACGACTCGTACATACGCGATGCTGGGGTACGGTGTTGGGGTACGGTGCATCCAAGTACGGGGCTGGGGTGGGGTGTACGAGGCGTACATACGCGGGTGCTGTGGTGGGGGTACGGCGCTTACATACACGTGTGCTGGGGTACATTGCATACATGGGGGGATGCTGGGTTATGGTGTTGGGGTACGGTGCGTCCGAGTACGGGGCTGGGGTGGGGGGTACGGCGCTTACTTACGCGTGTACTGGGGTACGACGCGTACATGGGGGGATGCTGGAGTACGGTGTTGGGGTACGGTGCGTCCGAGTACAGGGCTGGGGTGGGGGTACGACACTTACATACGCGTGTGCTGGGGTGGGGGGGTACGGCACGACCATACGCAGGTGCTGGGGTATGGCACGTACATGCGCAGGTGCTGGGGTGGGGGGTACGGCGCTGAAGAACCAGAACCTTTTGGACCTGGCGGCGCAGGGTACGCATTAATCTCCTGGGTTCTCCTGCTTAGCTACACAGAGACACGGGGACACTCTGTCGGCGTAAAAGATCAGATTTATTAGCTGCAGCTAGTACAGTTGTCCCAGAAGTACACAAGGTAGGTTCTCAGGAGACTGCCACTTCACTCCATGGCGCACAATCCTTTATAGCACATATGTAAAATATACATTAACCAAATACACACCCAGAACATATAAGAAAGAGCCAATAAGAAAAGTTGGAAAACAGGACAGCACCAATAGGAAAGGTTTGAAAACAAAGTATCAGATGACTCGAAGAAGCCTTTCCTCCAACTGTGTTTGTCAACCTCCCCACGAGCTAATTCCTTAACTGATCTGCAACTATCTTGCAGGTGGCGAGATACGTTTGTGTGTGTTGGAGGACAGTTGTGAAACAAGAGAATGGTAGCAGAGGACAGCGAAGGCCAGACGATAAGATAAAGTCAGAGGAGAATAGTGTGAACCAACAGATAGTTGAGACGGGGATTAGAAAAACTAGACAGGGATTTGTGTACTCGGCCAACCCTAACACCAGCTTTGTAAATAAAGGCAGAAGGCTTATTTTGACACGAAGCTGCAGAAAAAGCAGAAAAAGACTTTGATCGTCGTGCTGCCTGAGTGAGGGCAACACAAAATGCGGCGGAGCACAAAATGGCGGGTCGATACGATCACGATCGAAAATCGAAGTTCCTCAGACCCTCCTTTTGCCAGAACTCAGGCAAGATATTCAGACTCACATTAATCTGAGTCAATGTCGATGGCCATGAAGTCATCGAGCTGTTGCTGTAGCATCATTCTGATATTCTCTGCTCTTTGAGACTTGGGTTTAGGGATGCACATAGTAGCACAAAGGTCGCAGATGGCGGGGCCACATTGCATACAAAGGCAACAAGAGAATACAATGGCTAAAACTACTCCAAGGAATGTCAATACCTTCCAACCCCATTTGGACAGTAGTCCCCAAAACCACTCCAATAATGACCAATCTCCTTCGTCCTGATGAATCGACTCAGAGATTATATGTAACTTAGAGATAGCTTGGTATACTGTTGGAGCGTCATTAGGTATGAAAATACAGCAACTTGACCCGATCAATTTGCATACTCCACCACGGTCTGCAAGAACAAAGTCTAAGGCAACTCGATTTTGTAAAGTCATAAGACGATCTGCCTGTAGTTCTGCCATGATATTACTTAAGGCTCCTACAGTGATGTCTATGGTGGTTTCTACGACACAAACCAGTTGCCTTATATTTCTGCTTTTGGCCATTGGACCCCAAAAAAGAAGAAATCCTTTGAGGAAATCTCCTCCCTCTTGTCCTGCTGTGTCCTTGGAATTAATAATCCCTCTGCCATATCTGTTTCGATGATGATTTGCAGAAGCGGTGTATGTAGGGGGAAGAAGGAAAGCTATATAGCAGGTACCGGAAAAACCAGTTGGCAGCCATGTGTAAGCCCTATTATAACAGATGAAATATGTACCCTGAGATGGTACTAGAGGCGGTGAATTCTGAGAGGAGTAGATGTATGTGTGGGAACAGCTATTTCTTTGTACGGTGTCAGCAGACTGACCATTTATCTGTAGACAGAAATTGCCCTGATGTGGTATAGTCCAAATCGGTGGAGTTTTTCCTTGTTTAACTTTATCACCAAGGCTAGTGACGTAATGGGTGACGTTCCAGTTGGTGTACGCTTTTCTTTCGTCAACAGGGATCTTACTATTTTCCATGATTTTAGCCATAGCTACCATTCCCTTTATCAACAAACTATGACTAAAATCCGGACCACCAATACGTGAACTAACGGATCGTATGAATTTCCTTTGATAGGCATGGGAAAAGATAACAAAATAAGCCCAAGCAGAACCTTCATAGGAGAACGGAAGGACTAAATACGGCATTCCTTTTTCTACGGTATGTGGCATAAGTCCACACACCCAACAGTCAGTTGTATTGATCACTAATTGATGTTGATGTAACAACTGGACAAATGAGTTATTGTAATATTCAGTTCTCCTAGTGAGTTCATGTTGAGGAAGTGTATGAAATAGATGTGGAGAGACAGTAGAAGAAGACGAAGAGGTAGAAGGAGAGACAACTTTTCGCTGCAGAGCAATAACAATCCAATTTATACACGCCAAAAGAATACACAATAATATAATAATACATAAAGCAATACTACAACGACTATACATTTCTTTACAATGATTCTTTTTATCTTTACTTTCTCTTTTGCCTAATGTAGTCTCCATCTTTCTAAGTGGATGCTCACGGCAATCTTCCTCAATCACTTAGTCACGATTGTCTGCCGTCCTATGACACTGCAAGTCCTGCAGGCCTATTGCCACTACTCAGGTCGCAACCAAGACTCCTACCGTGACCTTGCAACCGGGACAGAATACTACATAGGAGAGAGAAATCTTTAGTGTTGGTTAGTCTAGGCCTCAGGTTATAGTGTTCTTTACCAGGTACAGTTTGGTCTTGGAACAATGTTCGCGGATTGGTCGTATTTAAGCGACGATGTGGTGGTATTGCTTCCTGAAGAATGTCGTCGTCCTCTTTCTCAGACAATGTTCCATTCCGGCGTGCATCGCTGAAAGGTACAAATCGTGGAACTTTTTCACTTTCAGAGTCACCAATACCCCTACGAACGCACTGATTGAAGGGCAAAGGCAAAGGAACCTTCTTGCTGTGCACGCCGTGAATCCAATTTTTCTTTCCTTCAACTTTTACTGCTGTTCTCGTGGTGACCAAAACCATCCGGGGCTCTCTCCACCTGGGTTCCAAATTTTTCGTCCTTTGGAAATTCTTTGTGCAGACCCAGTCGCCTGGCCGAATGGAATGACCTGGGTCTGTGGAAACCTCCGGCAAAGCACTCTGAACCTGTTGATGGAGAACACGCAATTTAGTCGTAAGGTCATGTAAGTAGTCAATCAACATTGGATATGGCAAGTCTGAGTATTTCTTAGGGCGAGGGACTCCCCATACATTAGCTGGGCGTCCAAAAACCACTTCGTAAGGGCTAAGTCCCAAACGAGAGTGTACTGCGGTTCTAGTGGACAGAAGAGCCAATGGTAAAGAATCGGGCCAATTAAGTCCTGTACTAGCCTGAACTTTCACTAGTTTTAGCTCTAAAGTTCCGTTGTAGCATTCTACTAAACCCGCTGACTGTGGATGATTTGCCGCATGGAACTTTTGCTCGATACCAAGACCCGCACAGACTTTTTGCATGACTTGGCCCACAAATTCGCTCCCATTGTCACTCCAGACAATGCGCGGCAAACTAAACCTGGGGAATAATTCTTTTAGTAGAGCTTTAGCTGTGGATAAGGCTGTGTTGTCTTTTAGAGGGTATGCTTCTATCCATCTTGAAAAGGCGCATACTACCACCAGAACGTATTTGAGGTTGTTGCATCGCTCCATATGAACATATTCGATTTGCAACACCTCAAATGGATATGTCGGAGGAGCAAAATGACCTGCTGGAGTTGGGGTTCCCTTTCCCGGATTGTACATTAAACAAACAATACAATGTTTCACTACATTGTCTCCGCATTTTGGGATTCCTTTATTTTGCCACACTGGAGCCAGAAGCTTGCATATACCTTTCGCACTTAAGTGGGCTGGACCATGCGCCATAGTGACTACTGGCATCACATAAGCGTCTGGTAACAGCCAACGTTGGTGCTCAGACAATTCCACCCAACATCCCATCTCATCCAACATTCCTGTACTTTCTTTCCACTTGCTCAATTCTTTCTCTGTAGCCTCTTTCTGAATCGCTCTTACACTTTTCACTGTATCCTCATACATTCCTCTCTCTCTGACCCAATTCGCAGGACCTACAACATACATTCGACTTGTAGCATCTCTTGCTGTCTTTTTCGCTACTTCATCCGGAAATGCATTTCCTCGACCAACATCGTCAGTAATCTTTTTGTGCGCACCACACTTTACAATTGCTATCTGGGCAGGCAAAGAAAGTGACTCAAGCAGATCAGTCACTAATTGACCATGTTGTATTTTAGTGCCATGGGAAGTAAGGAAACCCCTCTCCTTCCAAAGACGACCAAAATTAAACGCTACACCTGTGGGATTCGAGTCAATATGTGAAGTTAGCATAATGTATCTTGGGCTGTATCTCTACTCTATATGCATCGAGAACTGCCTTATAAAGTAACCCATTTGGTCTCCGTGTCCTGCATGATAGAAAGGGCCGAAAAGCCATACTGTGGCCATCTTGGATCATGACCAGTCGTGCCTCAGATCACGTGTCTCTCTCTGAACATCGTCTGTATGATTTAGCTCGTACCAGCCTAGAGACAGGGTGAATTGTATTTATGGCCGAGGCCCAAGGTCACATCTGCATTAGGGAGTACTAAGCGAAATTCCTCTGTGCCCGAGACGAAAGGGAGTCACCCGGCCGACCTTCTCTGAAGGAGATAGTAACCTTATATGGGAAGATGGTATGAGCTCATTTAGGAGCTCTAGGGCTAACTGGTGTTTTTCCACTTACAATGCTTTGTATGCTGAGTCTGTTATGTATATAAGTGTGATCTTGTCAAGGGGCCAACAGTCTTCCTCGGCGCACCTGATGGGTGAGGTTCGATGAGGCTCCTCTATGTAGAGTTCTGTTGTGGCCAATAAACGTTTGAACCTTCTACGTTGCCAACTGCTTATTATTGACTTGATATTGCGGGCCACTGGTAAGTGTGGCCCTTGGGATTACTATTTAGATTACTTCAGTTGGCGACCACGAAGGGACCCCGTGATAGGGTCTTTCCTTCCCCGTATTCGGGTGAGAGGATTGGGGGCGTCTTGGCCGGTTTGGCGGAGGGGAGTTCGAGTCCGCTCCGTGCTTCTGACCGGGGTACCCTCTGCTGCTAGTGGCCCTTCACCGGGGTCCTGTGGGCTTAACCCAGGAGCTGACCGTGTTGATTGTAGGAAGTTGGCAGCGGAGAACGGACATTCGTACCTGGGTGCACCCGGTGAGTAATTTGTTTGTTTGAAGCATGCACTGTTGAGCGGGGCATTTGTTGGAAGCACGTGCTGTCAAAGCGGTGCATTTGGAACAGTTAACTGTATTTGATTTGAGGGGGTCCTGAGTACCCTAGGAGAATTATGGAGGTCTTGCAGGGTGGTCCGGTAGGGACTGACTGTAGAGACTCCGCGGATCTTTTTGTGATATTTTGAGATACTGATCAGATGCCTAGTTGGTACCTGTGAGTAATACACGGCCGGATTGCACTCGGAAACGCCTGTGGCTGTAACTGAGTAGCCATGAGACATATCTGAAGTACGGCTTGCACAACATCGGAACAGTCTCAGCGGTGAACCAGGAAGGCCATGGGATGGTCCGTAGTCCAGTTCGTGGTTACCCCTGTCTGACGGCCTCTTGCCAGTCTGTTGGAAGACGGCCTGTTGTGATTCTGTTGATCCTTTTGAATAATTCTCCACGAACGGGAGTCGACGGGCTCGGTTCGTTTGTTTGGATGCATCAAGTTTGTATAGGTTGAACTGCAGAGAATAATGTCGACATATATGTTAACTGTGATATAAAGTGTGTTATATGTTATCTGTGTCTGTTCACTAACCAACATGTCGTGTTTCAGTAAACTGAATTGTTTTGGTTGTTGTTGCCGGACTAGTGACTCTCGTTTGGCTGAGAGTCAGCCCGCTCCTCCAGAGGGCAGCCCTAGCCATTTCATGTATGTGAAGCATGGAATTGCCCCCATATTGTTTAACACCTTGTGGCATAAGTATACCAAAGGTAATGACGAGTTGCAGTGGCCAAAGACTGGTTCATTTGATGAAAAGAAAATTGCCTTTCTACAAGAACAACTATTTTCTAGACGCAGTAGGCAATCTATGTTTGATGCCTTAAACGCCTGGCAGAAAGAAGCCAAACAAAGACGGATGAGGGGGGAGAAGCTAGCGAGAGCTAAGGCTGGGCAGACCATAACTCAGAAGGCTGTAGCCTATGACAGAGCTAGGGTAGAGAAAGGAATCGATTGTATGAATCGGGACTTTAGACTAAAGGTTGATAAAAGTTATGTGGCTCGTCCTAATGCAGAGGATGAAATAGAAGACTTGCTGGACATGCGGCCACCGCCTCCTTATGTCCCGCAACGGTTACATCCGGAGGTATCGGCAGCTATTGTATCGGCTGGGACAGAGACAGTCGCCCCTACGCCGGTTGTAGACGCTTCTCCAGCAACTCCGGTTGCATCGGCGCCTCAGCCTCCCTCCCTCGCGCCTGTCACTGATCGTTCTCGGTTGTCTTCCTCTGTTTCGGAAATTATGGCCTTATTGCCCAATTTATTGTCAGCCACGACAGCTGGGGCTCCCCAGTTGTTGCCAGGGGTCATGCATTCTCCCTCTGCCTTGATCTCCTCTTCTGCGAGTGCAACTCCTTTTGCAGCTGTTTCACCTCCAGTACATCCGTCCGGTCCGTTAGATGGCAGAAAGCTGTTCACTCGATCAGCTTTAGGAACAGAGGAAAAGGGGGCCATTGCAGTACAGGCGTCCCAGTGGATGCGGCAATCTATTTATACTCTGTCTGACATATGGAACACCATGCAAGAACCAGTGATGCAACAGCACGCGTTAGCCCATATGGCTGACCGCCTCATCTCATTGTGGGAGCAAGCTTATAAAGGGGAAAAGGCTCCGACTATACTATATGATATTCATACCCAGGCATATAAATCTCAGCTAAGCCCAGAAGCGGTATATGGGAATGTGAAAACTCTGGTTAGTTACAGAATGCGCTTACACGCTGCTAGTCCTGAAGGGGTACAGTAGTTCCCAATGCGTGAGGTGCACCCCATTTACCACCCAGTAGTAACTGAGATAGTAGGCGCACAGGGAGCGGTTACCCGCCCAAGAGCAGACTCTCGTTTTCAGGAGCAATGGGTATACACCCCATGGAAACGTAGTGAGGTCCTTTCATTGAAAACTCAGTTACCAGACCCCAGGAAGAATCCTACAGCATACTATAAGGAACTCACTGAAGCCGCCTCCTCGGCGGTGATGACACTGGCTGATATTGAACTATTTTTTGCTCTATTAGTGCCTGTGGACATATGGCGGCAGGTACATGACCAGGACCACGTGACGGAGTTTGGGGGAACATGGGAGCAATTGAGAGACTGGGATAGGGATCGTAAGCCAGGAGATAAGCCCAGAACGGAAATATTGACTTTGCCGGAGAAAATAATAACTTACATGCATTCCCTAATCCCTCCCAGGAAAGTAGATTGGGACAAACTGATGGCGTGCAAACAGAAGAAGGATGAGAATATGTCTGATTTTTTTACGAGGTTCGAAGGGGTTTTTATTGACTTTAGCGGGCAAGATCTGTCTAAGGAGGGTGGCATACGCTTGTTTGTTAATAGGTTTGTAACTAACCTATTACCCGAGATATCATCCCGACTTCAGGCTGCGGAGAGTACCTGGACTACATCAACCCCTTCGACTATCCTAAGTATGGCTCAATACTATGAGCATCGGGAGAACGAGAGTAAGGAAAAAACGGAAAAGAGATGGAAGGAGCTGAAGACTCGGGTCCTGTTACAGCAAGTTGAAAGAGGTCGAGGTAGGGGTCGAGGAATGCAGAGCTTCGCCCCGCGAGGAGCGGGGTCCGGACAGGGTGGAGGACGAACAGATTTAGGAATAAATCAGTGTGCATTCTGTAAGTAGGAGGGGCACTGACGCGCTCAGTGTCCGTTGTTGCAGGCGCAGAACGGCGTTCCGAGGGGCCAAGGGAGAGGTCGTGCTGGTGGTTATCGAGGTGGACGTACAAGACAGGAAGGTGTCGGGCAAGGTGAGAATAGTCAGAATTATTTTGACAATGGTCAGGGGAAACAGTATTACAATGAAGGATGTGTGAGTAACGACTCGGCTGGCTATTGTGAGGCATAGGAGAGCCGAGGACAGAGTGGGGGACGTGTGTCAATTCTGATAGATCAGAACGGACCTTACGTACATGCTCGTTTGATGGATACATCAGGTAAGTTTCTAGTTGACACAGGGGCTATGAATAGTTCTATTTCACATGCCCTTGTCCCTGGGGCAGCTCTGTCTGGCCAGAATAATGTGTCTGTAGGTTTCTCTGGAACTCCAGTGGTAAGCCCCATCTCCCAACCTCTTTCTCTTACTTTGGGGCCGATTTCAATTGATTCACCCTTCCTTCTGACTTCACAGTGTGGTGAGAATCTCTTGGGGATGGATATACTGAAGAGACTGTATGCCCGCATCTATTGCACTCCAGACGGTGTTTATTTGACGATGAAGAAACCCCTCCCTCCTTCGGCACAATGTTTCTCCAAAACGGACACTCTGCCCCCTGAGCTTGCACAGATTCCCCAGAGTCTTTGGGCTATCGGAGATACTGACATGGGTTTGTTGAACATATCACCCATTTCGATCACCTTGAAACAAAATGCCCGGTTACCCAGAGTCCTGCAGTATAAGATTGCTCCTGCTGGGGAACGGGCATTACTGTCCATCGTTCATGATTTGATCCGCACTGGGGTGGTGGAAGAGACGGCTTCTAACACGTGGAACAGCCCTATTCTTCCTATTCTTAAACGAGCCCCGATAGATCAAAGCCCTGATTATGCTGACACCTATCGTTTTGTGATTGACCTGCGTGAAATCAACAATCAATTGTGGTACCCCAATATCCCGTGGTGCCTGACATCACTACTATCTTGACGATGATCCCCCCGGCTGCCAGATTTTTCTCTGTCATTGATTTGAAAAATGCTTTCTTTAGCATTCCCATTCATCAAGATAGCCGCTATATTTTCGGCTTCTCATTAGGAGGCCGCAGCTTCAGATTTTGTCGCGCCCCCCAGGGCTATACAGAAAGCCCGAGTATTTACAGCCAAGCGCTCAAAACATTACTGGATACGTTTAACCTTGCCACCCGGTAACGTTCTGGTGCAATACGTGGATGATCTCCTTGTGGCCTCGGATACCGAGCAGGGTTGCCGAGCAGCGACGACTGCGTTGTTACAGCACTTGGCAGACCACGGTAACAAAGTCTCGTTGTCAAAATTTCAATATTGTCGACCCGAGGTGACCTATCTTGGTCATCTCCTGTCGAAGGAGGGAAGACGACTGACTCCTGATCGTATCATAACCATATCTAACATGCCTGTACCTTGCACGCAACGTGATATCCGCGCTCTGCTTGGCATAACTTCTTACTGTCGCCAATGCATCCCTAACTATTCCCTATTAACTAAACCTTTCTTGCATTTAACGACTAAAGATGTGCATGAGCCTTTACCTTGGACAGCTGAATGTCAGAATGCTTTTGTTTCTTTGAAATCTGCTCTTTGCTCTGCTCCCGTGCTTGGCACCCCTGATTACCGGAAGCCTTTTGTACTCTATGTGCATGAGGTGGACGGTTGCTCGCTTTCAGTGTTAACGCAAGGATTTGGTGGTAAGCAAAGACCTTGTGCATACTTTTCGGCGGTATTGGATAATGTCGCCAGGGCACTTCCCAGTTGTCTGAGAGCCACGGCTGCGGTTGCTGTGGCGATCCGACAATCGGAAGGGCTCATCCTGAATACGGACCTGACAGTGATGGTGCCCCACGCTGTGGACGTATTATTGAACAGGACGCAGATGCAACACTTAACTAGTGCGCGTCTTACAGGGTACGAATTGACCCTGTTTGCACCACATATCACTATCAAAAGATGTGTCACCTTGAATCCTGCTACGTTACTACCTCTCCCTTTGGAAGACCATAGTCAAGATATACATGATTGCATCTTCCGGACAGAAGAAGAAACAAATTGGCGGATAGATTTAACAGACATTCCTTTATCTGACCCTCAAGGGGAATTGTATGTCGATGGCTCATGTTTTAGGTTACCCAACGGCACCACGACCGCTGCTTATGCCTTCACCACATTGCAAACAGTAGTTGAGACGGCCAAGGTACCTTATCGATCGGCCCAGGCTGCTGAGTTAGTTGCACTACTAAGGGCTTGTGAATTGGGTGAAGGGTTAAGGATAAATGTCTACACCGATAGCCAGTATGCTTTTGGTGTAGCACATAGCTTTGGGAGATTGTGGGCTGAGAGAGGTTTCCTTACATCCCATGGTCAGAAAATAAAGAATGGACAGCTGGTTTTGAGGTTGTTAGCCGCCCTGACCTTGCCCCAAGCCATAGCTGTCGTTAAATGTAGTGCCCATAAAGCAGTAGTTGATGATGTAGGTAAGGGAAACTCCTTTGCGGACAGAATCGCTAAAGAAACTGCCCAATCCAATACCACCTCCATGTTTGTAACAAGTCTGCATAAAGGGATGATAGAAACAGAGACATTCAATAACACTATAGACAGTGTGAGAGAATTGCAATTAGAAGCAACCCCTGAAGAACTAAAGTACTGGCAAGAACAGATAGGGAAGCTAGATGACAATGGATGTTGGATTGATCTATCAGAAAGATGTAGATGGCTGCTGCCGAATGCATTTGTGAATGCTGTCGTGTTCATGGCACACGGTCCCGCACGCGTGGGGATTCAGGGTTTTGCGCAATACTAGATCCTGTGTGGTATAATACCAACATCCATAGGACTGCAAAGCAACTAGTCCAGAATTGCATGATTTGTCTACAGCATAATACAGGAGGGAGTATCCCTGTTCTGACTGGTAGCTTTGCGCCCCCCACCCCACCTTTCGAGGTATTACAAATGGATTTTATTCAGTTTGAGCGGGTTAACAATCTCAAATATGTCTTGGTAGTGGTTTGCACGTTCAGCAAGTGTGTGGAGGCGTACCCTACCAATGAGAATACTGCCCTAGCCACCGCGAAGGCCCTAATAAAGGAATTCTTTCCCCGCTATGGGTTACCACGGGTGATCTGGTGTGACAATGGGAAACATTTCAATGCTGACCTTGTTGAACATGTTTGCAAGGGCCTCTCAATATAGCAGAAGTTCCATGCTGCCCGTCATCCCCAATCAGCGGGGTTGGTGGAAAAATATAATGGCATCTTAAAACTAAAATTAGCTAAGCTGCAGGAAACAACGGGACTAAAATGGCCTGACCTCTTACCCCTGGCCTTACTGTCTGTAAGAACTACTCCCCACTCACGGAGCGGGATATCACCGTATGAGGTAATATTTGGTAGACCCGCTAATGTATGGGGCGTACCGCGACCAAAATCTTTTAGGGATATTGAATATCCTATGTTGGCGTATTACCTTTATGCATTAACTAAAGATCTCTGTTGCATTCATCAACAGATATCAGCAGTACTGCAGCCTCTGCCGGAGGGTCCTGGACACAGCCTGGAGCCTGGACATTGGGTCTTGGTTCGGAACTACCAACGGAAATCGAGTCTAGATCCACGCTGGACCAAGCCCTTTCAAGTGCTCCTGGCTACAAGGACGGTGGTAAAAGTTGAAGGGAAGCGGCATTGGATCCACGTCTCACACCTAAAAAGAGCTCCACTTCCCTTGCCAGATGATCAGCAGGACCAAGATGAGGCGTTAAGGCACGGAAGTGATAAACCCACCGAAAAGTCACCCTCCCCAGAAGCCCAAGGAGAAACGGATGGGCGAGTGGAGGGTGTCGTGAGTTCGGCGACATCTGTGACAGGTAATTTGATGCCTGGAAATGCAATATGTGACAGAGAAAGTCACACACCCAGTCCTTTACCTGACCCCACTGTGCCTGTTCTTTTCATTAATCCTGAAATACCGGGTCGTGTTCGCTACAACCTGCGGCCCCGACAGAAAGCAAAGATCCCAGGTTCAGTCTAGAGAATGAGGATGAAGGTCTGAGTAAAACCCTGGGAAAAGGTAAAAACACTGGACTGAACTAGTTGAGAGCTCTGAACTTTTGATAACGCTCTGTTCAGAAAGAAGATAGAGAAACTGATCAGTTGGTAGGGGCCCAGGTAGAGTTTCTTTCCAGCAAGAGTTGTGTCAAGTGCAACTCCAACGCGAAAAGTTTTTGTGCACTTATTCCTTTTTGTGTTGTATGGAACAATAGGAGTCTGCCTGTGAGGCTCAAATACGGACACAGGAAAGAAGCACCCTCTGGCAGGTTGGACTGCTTGTAGAACCCCCCCTTTTTCCCGAGGTTATATCTGGACTTTTAGTGAGAATGTACCCTTTTGCCCGTTTTGTCCCTGAAGAGGAGCATCCCATAGTGCACTGCCCTTTGTATTCACATCTGCCAATGTTTTCGACTTGGAGTTTGCGTGTCAAGATTGTTTTTCTTACCATAATAGTTGTTGCATTAATGTTATGTTTAGGAATATTCATCTATCTAGAATTCCGTCATCCTGTACACACTCTGATAGCTACCACCCTCGCTCCTGGGGAGCACCACATTCAGACTTTCGCGCCACATAAAGAGAGGCATCGTCAGACATATGTGAATAATACTTTTATTGAAATGTTACATCAAACTCATAGGTCAACGAATGTCACGAATTGCTGGGTATGTGGCCTCCTTCCTTCTGTAATGTACAAGCATGATCTATTCATTTCAATGCCTTTGTCATATTTAGGCAGTTGTGAAGCTTGGTTTAAATTATTGTCAATGATGTATTAACATTATACTGTGGACGAACACCGATTCTCCGAGAAGGATTACGAACTAATCCTGGCCTATATAGAAAAGCATCAGGGATTCACCCCAAATGCTGGGGGTACGGATGGTACCCTGGATCCTACCGCCTGCATGAATGTGTATACGGAACAGGAAAATGACACCTGGTTGAGGGACGAAGTGTTAGATTTTGTGTCCTTAAATTTTACCGAATATTTCAGATATTTCCAGGAAAGAAATGTATCGAATGATAGGATCATTCCGGTCCCTGTGCTGAACACCTCGTCCTCCTTTTGCATACATGGTACTGGCCATCTATCTGTCGGAGTTAGTAAATGTAACTATACCTATAGCTTACAAACCTCTAGTAGCCCGCCTACACTCACTCCTTCGAATGTATATTTTGTGTGCGGAGAAAATGCTTATACCTGGCTCCCCAGAGGGTGGTCAGGTAAATGTTACTTATCCTTCCTATACTCTCCTGTTTATATAGCACCTTCGGACTATCACAGGTCCCACTCGTTAAATAGACGGAGTTTAGACTCAGGAAACCCTGATAAAGATGCTAACGATCAGACTGATACCCCCGCCCAACATTTTGTTGATATCATAAAAGGAGTCCTGCCTATGTGGGGACCCATTTTGACCAGTAAAGAAGTTAGAAAATTGTCTAGGGTAGTAGAGGGAGTGGTGAACACCACTGCTGGGATATTAACTAATATCACAGTTGAGCTTCAAGCGACCAGACTCGTGACGCTCCAAAACCGTCTTGTTTTGGACGTTATCCTAGCTCATCGCGGAGGAGCTTGCTGAGTGATCGGCAGCTCCTGCTGTGTGTATATACCTGACTCCGCCCCCTCAGTTCATTTGGCCATTCAGAAGTTGCATCGATTAGCATCTGAAATCCATACGGAGACAGGTACCTGGTCCCTTTCGGGGTGGTTCTGGGGTCTCCTTACCACCTGGGGTTGGAAAATATTCATGGTCCTCCTAGGAATAGGGGTTTCCTTTTTACTTGTTGCATTTGCATCCAATGTGGGCCCGCCTGCTGCTCCTATTGTGCTGCCCAAGTTCGTCTTGCTCTCCCTAAGCCTGAATCAAACTCCGCTAGGGTGAGCGCTCAGCTAGCGCAGAAAGAAATACATGACATAATGCAGATAGACGAGGGTATTTTCGAAGAATAGCTTGATGGATAGCTACATTATGCTAAAAAGGGCCGTTCTGTGGGATTCGAGTCAATATGTGAAGTTAGCATAATGTATCTTGGGCTGTATCTCTACTCTATATGCATCGAGAACTGCCTTATAAAGTAACCCATTTGGGGCCTCATGTAGGTAGCGAAATACCGGTCGGTAACGGCCGAAATTCGGTAAATATGCCGTTACCGACCGGTATACAGACAAGTGAGATGTAGGAGTCCAAAAACCACTGTTCGGTAAATATGAGGCGGTAAAAACCGATTCATAGTTACCGAATACATAATTAACGAATCGGTAAATATGAAGTGGTAAATATGAAGTGGTAAAAATCAAAATGACATGTAGGAGCACTCGGTAATTAAGAAATCCAAGAAAATCGGTAAATAAGAGTCGGTAATTAACACGGATTGAAAGCAGGTGGTAACCAACAACAGTGCAGCTGAGCAATCCCAAAATGCAACAGCGTGGACACCCTGGCTGCTATTGACGTCATTGCAAGGCGCCTACGTCTACAGGCAGCAGGACTGAGGGTTTGTCGACGGAAGGAACGCATCCACAGACAGCGCATCACACTATTCCAGCTGACTGATGCAGAGATACATGAGAGGCACAGGCTACACCCCGAAACCATCATGGACTCAATCAGGGACCCGCACCCACTCCTGGACCAGCCAATAAGAAGGGCGCACGCCATACCCCCACATGTGCAGGTGCTCTGCAGCCCACATCTGCTGGCATCCGGCATTTCTCAGGTGGTGACAGCTGCGGTGGGTGGTGTATCCCAGAGTTGCCTGTCCCGTTCCTTCAGGAATTTCTACCACCATTATATTGGCAGCATTGATGGGACACACATCCCACTCTGTCCACCAGCTGACACAGAGCACATCTACAGGATCAGGAAGTCCACCCACTCCATCAATGTGCATACCGAATGGAATGATATATGTATAGATTACGCAGTGGATATGCTAAATGGACCTGCACATCGTATAGTTCAAGCCGTAATGCAATCAATTGTTATTAGCAGTGGTGTTGCGTGCTAGCACGACGCCACATACTCATCCACCAAGAGTAATATTCATCTCAAAGAATATTAAATTCCCAAGATGTTAAACATATACAAAAAAGGCAATGCTGCACACCCCAAACGTAACCTTCACCCCTTGAGACAGTCTGTTTTCTGGGTGTAGTCCAAATATGTTAAGTGTTCATACGTAAAACACAATAGATATCCGATCTTGATGTAACAGGATATGTTATGTTTATTCTTTCATAATCATATGAGTATCCAGTTTTCACAACGCAGCCGACGCGCGTTTCGCCCAACGGGCTTTCTCAAGGCTGCATACAAATAAGAAAAAAGAAAAAACAACGTATCTAATTTTCTGTATTTACAGAGACATACACAATATTTTTTCAGCTGTGTTATGCCGTACAATCTAATGTGAAACAGATCCATAAATAATCATCAAATTTAAAGGGAAAGAGTTCCCCAAGGGATAGAGAGTGATCCCCTTCCTTGTGAGATTAGTAGAGAGATAGATCCCGATAGGCTCCCCAAGTGGATAGAACATCGAAGTCCAAAAAACCACTGAATCACTAAATGTTACAGTCATAAATTATCAGAATACGTAATTCATCTTACACCGAGGAAGATAGTGCGTGTTAATGGATGTGCCCGTGTTAAATGTCAATATCCGAACAGTCATTGGTGCTTATGTGCTCCAAGTCACATGAAATAAGGTGATGACATCTCACCTTGTACGTTTCACTATTATTGTTCCTATTAGGTGTATGGGAAATTCCCCAACTTATACCTGAAAAGTAGAATTGTAATGTACTATAACCACTGACAATATAACTCAAATGGTAATCGTCAACACATCTATTGTAACAGTCTATATTGCTTACCTAGTTCCCACCAAAAGATCCAGTAAATCGTGACCCAAGTAAAGCACTGTCAATGTTTCATCGTAATTGAGGTCAGTCACATGTAGTCCAGGACCAGGATCCGTCCCCTCTGGATTCAAAGTGCAATGAAAAAGATTTTTTTATTACTATTATGTAGTGTCAGGGTCATCATTTAGTGATGACCACTTAAATACTATGTGCATGAGCAATTAGAGAACTGAAAATGCTTACTGTCATCTAATAATGGTCGTGATTTCATATACGTTACTAACTGTCAATGTTTTACCGCACCTGTTGTATGCTGGGTAACTACATATCAAACCGACAGTTATGTAACTATTTCATTCCCCAAAATAAATCAGCTTATGCATTGAAGTCCAAATGCACATGACAGTGTATGCATGTTCATTACAGCGCGCTTCGTATCACTTCAAATGTTTACGTGACACTGTTTGTAACGCGAGCGGGAATATATTAGTGTTCCTGACACCGCGCCTCGTATCACTTCAAATATTAACGTGGCACTACCCATATCGCACTCACCTCCTTCACGTTATAGATTCTCCCGTATGTCCCTGGGCGTTTGTCAACCAAATGCTTCCCGCCATTGCACTGTTTAAATACAAGTTATCGACACAAAAAACGGACTAACACCTAAAGCGACCAGGTTCAAAATAAGCAAACTGGCCGCCATATTGCAACAATATCGCAGTGTATGTAATATATCTAAAATTCGTCCTCTCGTTTAACGTCTCAGATTCCTTCAATATGTTATTGATTGTGAATTTCTGTTCATATATTATATATTCAAGAAGAGACCCGACATCATCACCATAGTGTCATTCAAAAAGGCGAGAGAGCAGAGTGTAACATAATAGGTAGCTAAAGTCAGAAATAGAAAGGACAGGTAGCAGCAGGTCAAATGAGATAGGAATCCTGGCGCCACAGCATGTCACAGAAAATATTTTGTTTTAAAAGTCCGTTTACAACATGATTGTAGTTGGCTATAATATTACACATATTCCATTGTGATAGTAATGATAGGTGTCGGTAGATGGTATACCGACCTTTGAACTTATAATTATCATTTATAGTACATAACACATAGATCTACAGAAATTCAAAAAGTTCCTTATCGATGTTGATCCCATGTTCAACTGCTCTGAGGGAAACAATCCATTTACATTCTTTTTGTCTGAGCATGCTGATCCTGTTGCCACCTCTCTGGTGTGGCAGTACTACCTCAAGACCATGGAAAGTTATTCTGATCAATTCAGTGTGGTTATGTGTGGTATTAAAATGTAAGGCTAACGGGTATTGCAAATTATTATTTCTAATGGCTCTTAGGTGTTCCTGTATCCGTTCCTTTAATGGTCGAATGGTGCTACCAACATAAATTTTTCCACAAATGCAAATAATACAATAAATAACGAATTTCGTGTTGCAATTAATGAAATCGTTAACTAGGTGTATTCTATCAGAATTGTATTTGAATGACGTGGTTTTATTCAGCGCAAAAGGGCAAACATTACAGGTACCGCATTTAAAAAACCCTTTCGGTTTTGCTGGTAACCATGTCCTTTCACGCGTTTTTGGAATAAAGCTGGGGCACAGGGATTGTCTCAAAGTGTTACCCCTAGCAAAGGTAATATTGGGCCTTGGTCCCACCGCCTCCATGATTTTCTCATCATCTGTTAATAGATGCCAGTGTTTTCTAAGAATTTTAAAGATTTCTCCACTCGCATTAGTGTATGGTGTGATAAACCTGATCATTTTTGTGCTGTCTGACCTTCTGTTTCTTTTCATGCGGCCCTTCAGCATATCCGTTCTAGTCATACTGTTTACAGCTTTGCGTGCCTTTCGGATATCATATGTCTTATATCCTCTGGCCCTAAAACGTTGTTCTACTGTGTTGAGTTCGTTATCCAATATTTGTGTATCACTGCAATTTCTTTTTGTACGGATCATCTCCCCCAAAGGAATTGCTCTAATCTGTGAGGGTGGGTGTGCGCTGGTGGCATGCAGAACTGCATTGCATGCCGTATCTTTTCTGTATGGTCGTGATAACAGTTTATCCTTTGCCACTACAATTGTAATATCAAGAAAATTAATTTGTGTAGTGCTCTCTGTTTTTGTAAACCTTAAGTTGAAGGAATTAGTATTGAGATACTGGAAAAATTCTTCAAGCATTGTTTTTGTGCCTGACCAAAACATCAGTATATCGTCTATATACCGACCTAGAAAAAGGATATTTTCCGTTAGTGTATTGGGACACTTCTTCCAAATATGATGCAGTTCAAAATATCCCATATAGAGATTGGCAAATGAGGGCGAAAATTTCGCCCCCATCGCCCCCATCGCCACCCCTCTAATTTGACGGTACCAAGTGTCATTGTGCATGAAAATGTTATTTTTTAACACCAGTTCTATCAATTCGAGTATCATGACAGTGTGTTCTAGGAATTGTATGGACCTAGATTCTAGAAAATATTGTGCTGCCAGGAGACCCATGGATAACGAACTCAACACAGTAGAACAACGTTTTAGGGCCAGAGGATATAAGACATATGATATCCGAAAGGCACGCAAAGCTGTAAACAGTATGACTAGAACGGATATGCTGAAGGGCCGCATGAAAAGAAACAGAAGGTCAGACAGCACAAAAATGATCAGGTTTATCACACCATACACTAATGCGAGTGGAGAAATCTTTAAAATTCTTAGAAAACACTGGCATCTATTAACAGATGATGAGAAAATCATGGAGGCGGTGGGACCAAGGCCCAATATTACCTTTGCTAGGGGTAACACTTTGAGACAATCCCTGTGCCCCAGCTTTATTCCAAAAACGCGTGAAAGGACATGGTTACCAGCAAAACCGAAAGGGTTTTTTAAATGCGGTACCTGTAATGTTTGCCCTTTTGCGCTGAATAAAACCACGTCATTCAAATACAATTCTGATAGAATACACCTAGTTAACGATTTCATTAATTGCAACACGAAATTCGTTATTTATTGTATTATTTGCATTTGTGGAAAAATTTATGTTGGTAGCACCATTCGACCATTAAAGGAACGGATACAGGAACACCTAAGAGCCATTAGAAATAATAATTTGCAATACCCGTTAGCCTTACATTTTAATACCACACATAACCACACTGAATTGATCAGAATAACTTTCCATGGTCTTGAGGTAGTACTGCCACACCAGAGAGGTGGCAACAGGATCAGCATGCTCAGACAAAAAGAATGTAAATGGATTGTTTCCCTCAGAGCAGTTGAACATGGGATCAACATCGATAAGGAACTTTTTGAATTTCTGTAGATCTATGTGTTATGTACTATAAATGATAATTATAAGTTCAAAGGTCGGTATACCATCTACCGACACCTATCATTACTATCACAATGGAATATGTGTAATATTATAGCCAACTACAATCATGTTGTAAACGGACTTTTAAAACAAAATATTTTCTGTGACATGCTGTGGCGCCAGGATTCCTATCTCATTTGACCTGCTGCTACCTGTCCTTTCTATTTCTGACTTTAGCTACCTATTATGTTACACTCTGCTCTCTCGCCTTTTTGAATGACACTATGGTGATGATGTCGGGTCTCTTCTTGAATATATAATATATGAACAGAAATTCACAATCAATAACATATTGAAGGAATCTGAGACGTTAAACGAGAGGACGAATTTTAGATATATTACATACACTGCGATATTGTTGCAATATGGCGGCCAGTTTGCTTATTTTGAACCTGGTCGCTTTAGGTGTTAGTCCGTTTTTTGTGTCGATAACTTGTATTTAAACAGTGCAATGGCGGGAAGCATTTGGTTGACAAACGCCCAGGGACATACGGGAGAATCTATAACGTGAAGGAGGTGAGTGCGATATGGGTAGTGCCACGGTAATATTTGAAGTGATACGAGGCGCGGTGTCAGGAACACTAATATATTCCCGCTCGCGTTACAAACAGTGTCACGTAAACATTTGAAGTGATACGAAGCGCGCTGTAATGAACATGCATACACTGTCATGTGCATTTGGACTTCAATGCATAAGCTGATTTATTTTGGGGAATGAAATAGTTACATAACTGTCGGTTTGATATGTAGTTACCCAGCATACAACAGGTGCGGTAAAACATTGACAGTTAGTAACGTATATGAAATCACGACCATTATTAGATGACAGTAAGCATTTTCAGTTCTCTAATTGCTCATGCACATAGTATTTAAGTGGTCATCACTAAATGATGACCCTGACACTACATAATAGTAATAAAAAAATCTTTTTCATTGCACTTTGAATCCAGAGGGGACGGATCCTGGTCCTGGACTACATGTGACTGACCTCAATTACGATGAAACATTGACAGTGCTTTACTTGGGTCACGATTTACTGGATCTTTTGGTGGGAACTAGGTAAGCAATATAGACTGTTACAATAGATGTGTTGACGATTACCATTTGAGTTATATTGTCAGTGGTTATAGTACATTACAATTCTACTTTTCAGGTATAAGTTGGGGAATTTCCCATACACCTAATAGGAACAATAATAGTGAAACGTACAAGGTGAGATGTCATCACCTTATTTCATATGACTTGGAGCACATAAGCACCAATGACTGTTCGGATATTGACATTTAACACGGGCACATCCATTAACACGCACTATCTTCCTCGGTGTAAGATGAATTACGTATTCTGATAATTTATGACTGTAACATTTAGTGATTCAGTGGTTTTTTGGACTTCGATGTTCTATCCACTTGGGGAGCCTATCGGGATCTATCTCTCTACTAATCTCACAAGGAAGGGGATCACTCTCTATCCCTTGGGGAACTCTTTCCCTTTAAATTTGATGATTATTTATGGATCTGTTTCACATTAGATTGTACGGCATAACACAGCTGAAAAAATATTGTGTATGTCTCTGTAAATACAGAAAATTAGATACGTTGTTTTTTCTTTTTTCTTATTTGTATGCAGCCTTGAGAAAGCCCGTTGGGCGAAACGCGCGTCGGCTGCGTTGTGAAAACTGGATACTCATATGATTATGAAAGAATAAACATAACATATCCTGTTACATCAAGATCGGATATCTATTGTGTTTTACGTATGAACACTTAACATATTTGGACTACACCCAGAAAACAGACTGTCTCAAGGGGTGAAGGTTACGTTTGGGGTGTGCAGCATTGCCTTTTTTGTAACCGAATGGAATGATGTTGTGAATGGTCCCGTGGGTGGCAGAACCAAAAGGTGCGCGTATGCTAATTACAACGAGGTCTGCAAGTTGTCGCACAGTGAGGCGGCTTCCAGACTGAGAGCTATTGCCCAAGCAAACATGGTGAAGGCCTAAGCCGTTATAGATATTAGCTCTAGCACTCTCACTTCTAGGATTCATACATGAGACAATAGGCACATGCAAGTACACGGCGCATGCAATGTACAAGCCCCGATTTTGGCGTGCGTCCTACGAGGTATCCCAGTGCCTGTGATTACACCTTCTTTCACTGTGCTTGCAAACGGTATTCATTTAATTATGATTAATGAAGTTTGCTGCGGGATGTGAGTGGTAATCCCGTACATAACTGTCTCGCATGAAGTTGTCTGCTGCTATACTGTTCTTTTTCCACCCCCGCATGGGCGCCGGGATGTTTCCTTCTGGCCTTCGATTCCAACCTTGAAGGCAGAGTCCAACAAGTTGAGCAGAATAGAGCGCCATTGTCCCACAAAGAGGTGCCTTTGACTTCCTCTCGTGAAATATTTGTCCTTGACGTTGCTACTTTGCGCACTGAGGAACAGGCGCCTCTGAATACTGACCTCCCCCTGCATTTCGGCTCTTTGATCCAAAGTTTTATCAATGCCTCGTCCACGACCGGCCTGGCTCAATTTTTTTGAACATGTGGGGCTCGGGTCTCGTGACCTCTTTCCAAACTATTTGTGGTGTAATTCCGGCATTTGTTCATTCACTGTGCTCGAGCATCTTTGGAGGTGTTCCGCTGCTTCTGGCGCTGGTGGCAGGTGTGCTGCTTTTACTTTTCATACTACGGAATGGCTGCTCCTTCTGTGCCACACGAGCACCTGTCCCGTCTGCATCTTCTTCGTGATAGGATGCTTGACTACTATGGTACTTTGCCATTGGCGACTTTAAGCCTGGCATATGGATTATCCTTCAGGTATTCCTACTTCACCTGCGTGCAACCTGTATTTCACTGCCTGGATTGTCCCTTTGAATGGCCTCTGGATTTGTGCTTGACCAACATGGTGTCTCCGGTGCCGGATTTCGATCGACTGATGCGGCCCTTAGTGGCTCACGAGTTGTCCTGTTCTGGTGTCCGGATCATGGCGTGTGGAGCGGCGCATGGTATCCTGGGTAATTGGGACATCTCAGCGGCAGCCTACGACTTCTTGTCCATGAGCTATTTGGAGGAACATTCCGGGTGCCCTCTGATTGTGCTGGAGGCTCCATTGGTTGGAGAACACGTATGTTCCTTTTCTTTACTCAATTGGATGGCTGAGACTTTTAGTGGCCCTGACAACGATTGCTTGTTGGAAGCCGTGGCCACATATGCTGCCTATACATTCATGGATTAACTGGATTGTCGTCCATTGCGCCTGTGCTACTGGACAGCACCCTGGCGCAACATTTATTTCTTTTATTTCTCGTGTTTCTCTTCCTGATGGTATGCTTGAGTATTTTACTATACTTGCATTGTGTTTTTTGGAATTGTATGCTGCAATGAATTGGACTGTAGGACTTTGGCGCTGCATTGGTTACGCCCTGTTCTGCTCTGACGAAACTGAACTCTGCGCTCTCTCTTTTCTTGCCTATTACATATTGCTTCGCTGAAGGGGGCGTGTAGTGAGTTCTCCCTGAATACGTACATGCATTGTTCAGTTGGCATTACCACGTTGAATGTTATGTAGCCATATTTGTGTCTTTGCACACGACACTGCGTTTACATGTTCTTTCTTGAATAAACTGCTGACTCGAGACTTCCTTCAGACGAGTGCATTCTGTTGTTCCCATCCCAAGCTCTGCGCAGCGACCTTGGTCTGTACATGCTGTGACACACAGTCTGGACTGTTACACAATGCATGTTTTCCACTATCGGTTGTTCGACCCACGATTTAGCCATGGCACACGCGCAGCTGCACATACCTGACAGTTGGTGCTTTTCATGTCTCAGACATCATGTTAATTATTCAGACCGAAGACGAGCCTTCCTGCGAGGAGACTCCTGATGCTCCTGTGATGTGATTTCACTAAGCTGATCTTTGTGGTATGGGGTCCCCTATTCAAGCCTGAGAGACCTTCTGTAATGACATGATTGTGATATTGGCTACTTAGTTAAGGGAAGGTGGTAGTATCCTCGGTATTTTCCGATTCGCTAAATTCCACCTCGGTATTTACCGATTCGGTGGATACCACCTCGGTATTCACCGAATCGGTGGATACCACCTCGGTATTTACCGAATCGGTGAATTCCGATTCGTATTTACCGACTGTTACCGAATCGGTAACTGTTACCGAATTTTTACCTACATATAACTTACCGGTTCTAATTTACCGATTCGGTACGGCTCGGTATTTATGAACCGGTAAAATTTATTTACCTACATGAGGCCCCTGGTCTCTGTGTCCTGCATGATAGAAAGGGCCAAAAAGCAATACTGTGGCCATCTTGGATCATGACCAGTCGTGCCTCAGATCACGTGTCTCTCTCTGAACACCGTCTGTATGATTTAGCTCGTACCAGCCTAGAGACAGGGTGAATTGTATTTACGGCCGAGGCCCAAGGTCACATCTGCAGTAGGGAGTACTAAGCGAAATTCCTCTGTGCCCGAGACGAAAGGGAGTCACCCGGCCGACCTTCTCTGAAAGAGATAGTAACCTTATATGGGCAGATGGTATGAGCTCATTTAGGAGCTCTAGGGCTAACTGGTGTTTTTCCACTTACAATGCTTTGGATGCTGAGTCTGTTATGAATATAAGTGTGATCTTGTCAAGGGGCCAACAGTCTTCCTCGGCGCACCTTATGGGTGAGGTACGATGAGGCTCCTCTATGTAGAGTTCTGTTGTGGCCAATAAACGTTTGAACCTTCTACGTTGCCAACTGCTTATTATTGACTTGATATTGCGGGCCACTGGTAAGTGTGACCCTTGGTATTACTATTTAGATTACTTCACACCAAAGGCGTATTGACTGTCAGTGTACACGTTCACTCTCTTACCTTTTGACAACATACATGCTCTCGTTAAAGCTATCAATTCTGCTGCTTGAGCTGAATTGTGTCTGATACATGCGGTTTCCACAACTGTGAGTAAAGTAATAACAGCATAGGCTGAAACTGTATCTCCATTAGGAAGCTTAAAACAAGAACCATCCACCCATAGAATTCCATCCGGATTTTCTAGCGGCGTATCTTTCAGATCAATTCTTCCTTTTGTCTCTTCCTCAGTACGGAGAAAACAATCATGTTGTTCTTGATCATCTTTGTCTACTGGAAGAGGCAACAAAGTAGCTGGATTTAAAGTATTACATCGTTTGATGTGCACGTGACTAGCCAAAAGCGTCAACTCATTTCCAGACAAACGAGCACTCGTAAGATGCTGCGTTTTTGTTCGGTTTAATAAGGTATCCACTGCATGCGGCACCATAACAATAAGTGTGTTATCTAACACTATTCCAGCAGACTGTCGAATAGAAATCGCTGCTGCTGCTGTTGCTTTGAGACAACTAGGCAACGCTTTAGCTACTGGATCTAACGTAGCCAAAAAATATGCACATGGCCGCTGTTTGTCTCCAAATCGCTACGTTAAAACTGACAACGCACACCCTTCTCTTTCATAAACGTAGAGCGTGAAAGGCTTCCTGTAATCGGGAGTACCCAATGCAGGAGCAGAACACAGCGCAGTACGCAAGTCAGTGAAACTCTTCTGACATTCGTTAGTCCATGGAAGGGGCTGTGGTGTATCTTTCAAAGTGAGTGCCAACAAAGGCTTGGCCAACAGAGAGAAGTTAGGGATCCACTGCCTACAATAACAAGTAATGCCCAGAAATGCACGTACCTCCCTTTGTGTGGATGGCACAGACATTTGCGCAATCGCCTGAATTCGTTCTGGGGTTAATCGTCGTCCCTCCTTTGATAGGAGATGACCCAAATAGGTAACCTCTCGACGAACATATTGTAGTTTTGAAGGTGAAACCTTATGATTCAGATCAAACAGATGGCGTAACAATGCAACAGTCACATCTTTGCAAATATCTTCTGAATCAGCAGCAATCAACAAGTCATCCATGTATTGGATAAGAGCAGCACCAGACGGCAAATGAAAAGCATCAAGATGACATTTTAAAGCTTGACTGTAAATAGAGGGACTTTCACGATAGACCTGAGGTGCGCGCTTAAACCGGAAGCTTCGGCCTCCAAGAGAGAAACCAAAAATATCCCTACTCTCTTCAGCAATGGGAATACTAAAGAAGGCATTCTTTAGATCGATAACAGAAAACCAAGTCGCTGTGGAAGGTATCATCGTCAACAAAGCAGTGATATCTGGAACTACGGGAAATTGTGGTGCAACAATTTTGTTTACCTCCCGAAGATCAATTACGAAAACATATACAGGAGGCTGAGAAGGATCAGTGCGTTTAAGAACAGGAAGAATAGGACTATTGCATATGTTACCTCTCGTTTCCTCAACCACACCCTTCTGAATCAAATCATGAATGATTTCCAAAAGCGCTTTTTCACCTTCAGTAGAAATTCTATACTGCGGAATCGTGGCAATTCAACATTAGGCTTAAGAGTGACAACATAAGGTGGAATCTCAAGACAACCCACATCGTTCCGACCCGTGGCCCAAAGTGTCGACGGTAAACAAAGCAATTCAGGTGGAAACTGATCTTTGGACAAATACATTGGAGAAATCAGTTTCTGTCCTAAAGTAAGATGTACACCAGAAGGAGAACAATATATAGTAGCATGCATTCTTTTCAATAAGTCCAAACCCAACAGATTTTCACCACAACCATTCGTCAAAAGAAGCGATGCTTCCAGATCATAAGGGCCAATTGAAATAGGCAAAGGGCAGGAAACCGGATTGCGAACAGGGGCACCAGAAAATCCTACAGAAACATTTGTTAAGCCAGACAAAGGTGCCCCAGGGAGTTTGGAATGAATGATAGAACTTCTCATCGCACCAGTATCTAGGAGAAATGGCTCTGAAACACCCATTGTAGTGACATTAACATAGGGTCCATTCTGATCTACTGGAATCAACACTACTCCCTTACTTTGTCCATGGCTGTCCTAGTTAGTATGAAGACTTTCATTCTCGCCTTCTACATAACAATCCTCATTGTAATACTGTGTAGTCCTAACATTCTGCTGATCAAAATAATTCACGGAATTAGAAAGAGGAAGGGAACGTTGTTCTTGAGTCGACATACCTCGACCTCTGTTTGCTGACTGGAGTCCAGCACGACCTCGTGGAGCAGATAATGCTCCATTGCGCTGCAATAAAACCGGACAACTACTTTTAAAATGACCTTCTTCTCTACAATAGGCACATTGATTAGGTCCTAACAAAGGTCGCGGAATATATGGCTCAGGTTTTTGATACAACCTCTGAAACTGCGGAGGCTGTTGAACTGAGGCTGAACATAGCGAGGAGGATAAGCTTGATGCAAGAGAACATTTGTTTTCAGTTCTTTCGTCTTTTTCTCTTGCTTTTCTCTTTCTTCTTTATCTCTATTTTCATAATATTGTGCAGTAGCTAATATCTGGGCAGAGGAAGAAACAGCCCATGAACTTTCAGAATCTTTCAATTTGTGTGACAACTCAGGAAGCAAATTAAATACAAATGTATCCACAAATAATCGCTGACCACCCTCTGTAGCCATATCTTGACCACTGTGATCAATAAATGTCTCTTCAAAACGAGTAAAGAAATCAGAGACACTCTCATCTTTCTTTTGTTTGCATGCTGCTAATTCATCCCAGTTAACTCTCAAGGCAGGCATCATCGTTTTCATTAATGTAATAATCCTTCCAGGGAGTTCTGAAACTAAAGCATCAGGTTTAGCACCACCCACTTGAGCTGCATCCGCGGCAATTATAGCAGCCCAATTACCACCTAATTCTTGAGCATGATCCTCTCTACGAATATTAGCCCATAATGCTTGTGGAACTACATTTCCCATCAACATATCAATATCAGCTAGATTCATGATGCAAGCATCAACCGTCTGTGATAATTCTTTATAATAACCTGTAGGATTCTTACGAGGATCCGGTAGAGTCTGCTTAAGAGCTAAAACTTCAGATCGTTTTCATGGAACATGTACCCATATACGTTGAAAATGAGCAGGAATAGCTGGAATATTACCTTGAGCCGCAACTTCCTCCTTCCAAGCTGGAGGAACCTCTCTCATGGGATAATTTTTCAGTGTCAGTCTAACCGACGGATTGGAATCAAGGAAAGTCTGAGAGGACAACAAGGATCTGTAGGAAATAAGTGTCCTTACAGCTTTCTCAACCTTAGAACCCACCACAAGTCCTTTATCGAAATCAGTCTGAACATCTAACAGATCTTGTGGAATCGGACTCAAATTCACATCCTCCCATTCTTTAATGAGAGTATCGCACATTACATTAAAAACATATCTTTGCGTAGGCGCATTCCATTGTGAGAAAGTAGACATAATATCAGGTACACTATACTGAGGACCCCTCTTGATCCATTTACGTACGAGAGAGTCCAACCTTTCTCGTTCTTCAGAATCTGGGAACTGACTACGAGATTGTCTTCGAGCGAAAGCCGGAGACACATTTAAAGCTTCAAAGAAAGGAGATAGAATACCAGTGACGGTGTCTGTAAGACGCTTACGCACAGACGGAGAATTGGACATAAGAATAGGGGACAAGGTATTAGGCGAACTAGTGGAAGGAGAACCGGTAATTACAGGAGGAGCAGAAGGCAAAGGAGATCGAAGATCATGAGATGAGGGCAAAGAAGTTGAAGTTAAAGGCAAAACTGGTAGAGGTGGAGATACTAAAAGGGGCAAAGGCGGAAGAGCTGGCTGCTGAACAGGCTGTAACAACTGGGGTGCATTAGTACCTTGTGCATAGGGCAGAGGCAACCTCAATAAATGGGACATTAGGGGATCTTCTTCTTAATCTTTCTTATTTATTTATTTGTTTATTTGAAAGTTTTATATAGCGCGGACAAGACTCTTGCGAATATCAGAGCGCTTTACAAGCAAGAGGGAGGCAAAGTACAATATACATAGACAACAGACAGTTAGACAAAATCACAATGAATAGATATAGAGTTCAAGTGAATTTAGCCATGAGAATAGCTTTCACTTCTTTTTTGAAGGAAGAGGTGGAGGGGTTCATTCTTGTTTCACTGGGCAAAGCGTTCCATATCTTCGGAGCCATACCTGAGAAGGTACGGTTATAGGTTTTTTTCTTGGCAAAACGTTGAGGTTGAAGGAGAAGAGTTTTGGCACTCCTAGAGGCTCTGTTGCCCGCAGAGAGAACTAGTTTCTGTGCAAGGTATTGTGGAGTTTTGTGGTAGAGGGCCTTGTGTGTCATGCAGGCAATTTTTAGGTGAATTCTGGCTTCAAATGGAAGCCAGTCGATGGCTCTCAAGTCAGGTGAGATGTGAGCGTTTCTTTTAGAGCCTGTGATGAGTCTCGTATCTGCATTGATCGTGGCTCTTAATGGTGCTGTTGAGGATCTTGGGAGGCCGCATAGCGTAACTGCTCCATACTCTACTCGGGGGATTACTAGGGCTTGAACTGCTTGTTTGAAATCATGTGCAGGCAGAAAGGGTTTCAGTTTTCTCAGGGTCTTTAGTTGGAAGTTCACTCCCTTAGTTGCGGAGCTAATGTGTTTCTGCATCTTTAAGTTGCTGTCTAGCGTTATTCCCAGAGATTTCGCTGAGTCGACTATGTGCGTGTGTCCATTTAGGGCTATTAGGTGTTTCATCCAGTCCCGGATAGTGTGGGTTTTGTTGGGGGGGGGGGGCGATTAACAGTTTTGAGAGAGTTAAGTTTCAGATGGTTTTCTGCCAGCCATGTTTGGGTTTTTTGAAGTGTGGTGTTGAGCGATTTGATGTCCTCTAGTGAGTGTATCTTGATGCATATTTGTGTGTCATCTGCGTACATGTGGAAGTGAAGCTTGGTGAGGCGTAGAAGATCTGTGAGAGGTTCCATGAAGAGGTTGACTAAGGTGGGTGAGAGAGAGGAGCCTTGAGGTACTCCTAATGTGACTGGCATAGGGTTGGATAGGGATTGGTTGATCTTGAATCTTTGGGATCTGTTTTGGAGGAAGGATGTGAACAAGTTCAGAACCTTTCCAGAGATACCCATTCTGTGTTTTAAGAGGTCAAGTAGGTTGTCGTGTTTGACAGTGTCAAAAGCTGATGACAGGTCGAGTAGGATTAGAAGACAGGCTTCATTCTGGTCTAGGATTTTAATCGCGTCATCTACAGCATGAGCCATGGCTGATTCGGTGCTGTGACCTGCTCTGAAGCCAGATTCAAATTGGTTCAGCAAGTTGTATCGATCGATGTGACTGTTCAGTTGTACGTTAACACATTTTTCCAGGAGTTTGGCTAACATAGGTATATTAGATATCGGACGGTAGTTGTTGGGGTACGAGGGGTCCGCCGTGGTTTTCTTAAGGATAGGTGAGACCTGACCGAATTTCAGGATGTCAGGGATGGAGCCTTGAAGGAGGGAAGTGTTAATGATCTTAGTCCAACTGGGTAGTAGGAGAGGGATGAAGTCTTTAAGGTAGTTCGCAGGGAGCGGGTCCGTGAAGTGATTGGAGGGCTTCAGAGTGTTGAGTGTTTTTAATATGGAGTCTTCAGAGTAAGTGTCAAAATGGAGCCAGTTTGCATTGTTTTTTAGTTTAAATAATGGGCGGATATTAGTTAAATCACCATCCAGGGGGGTTGACGGGCTCTTAGTCAGGTCCGATAAGGATTTCAGATCCTTGAGTAAGTCTGATTTGATGGATTCTGTCTTGGCTGTGAAGAAGGAGGCAAACTACTCACAATTGGGTGGGGAGAGTGGGCTGGTGTTGAGGGCATTAGGTAGGCTTTTAGTTTGTGATTTGATAAGGTCGAATAGCTTTTTGGGGCGGTTCTTGGCCAGGTCTAATTGAGATCTGAAGAAATCGTTTTTTGATTTTTTGATCTTTCTAAAATAGGCATTTCTGGCTGTTCTCAGAGTTTGGAGGAGGTCCGTTGAGGGATTATCTCTCCATCGGCGTTCAATTAATCTGATCGAGAGTCTGTCGCCATTTAGCCCCCCATCGTACCATAGTTTGGAATCTTTAGACGATCTTCTTTTCAATTGTAATGGGGCCATTTTGTCAAGCAGGGTGTTCATGGAGTGAAAGTAGTGATTTGTCAGTCTTTGGACATCATTCATGTCTTCCGGGGGACGGAGGGGGTTTGCGTTATCTAAGGATGAGAGGTCAGATCCGATGTTTTTCAAGTTTCTTTTCCAAATCTTAGTTCTTAGGGGTTGTGTCGAGAGTCGTTTAAAAGATTCAAGGATTTGGAAAGTAATGATATGATGGTCAGACCAGTCGCATGGGAGTATCGAGTCTAGCTGAGTGGAATCAGCTTTGGAGATAATTAGGTCGAGCGTTGCTCCTTTGTCGTGTGTAGGGCTGTTGCAGATTTGAGTGAGATTGAGGTCTGTGAGGAAGGCTTTGAGACTGTTAACCGCAGGGTCGTTCTGGTCGTCCCAATGAAGGTTAAAGTCCCCTAAGAAAATTTGTTTAACAGGTTGACTGTCATTAGAGGCTAAGATGTCCATGAAGTGTTCTATGAAGTTGAGGTTATCTCCCGGAGGATGCGGAGGATGGTAGAAGGTGTGGAGAGAACAGATTTGTTTGTTGTTGTTGGCGATGTTTAAGCATAGGTATTCACAGGATGGTGTAGCCGGGGCAAAGGAGTTGGTCACAGTTAGGTTGGTCTGGTGTATGCAGGCTATCCCACCGCCTAGCCTCTCAGTTCTGTCGAGTCTGGAGATATCATAGTTAGGAGGTAACAATATGTCCAGTATGGGAGTAGAAGTATCCTTTAGCCATGTTTCTGTTAAGATCAAAATGTCAGGTTCGTTCGTGATGAGTAAGTCGGCAATATCAGCTGCGTGTCTGGAGGCGGACCTGCAGTTGAGGAGTATACATCTTAGACGTGGCTGGATGCTTACAGTGGTAGGTTCAACTGTGATGGGGATTCTAGTGAGGTTATTTTCAACAATGCCTCTGTAGTTGATTCTCGGGGCTCTGTGTGTGTTGATCGGGATGGCATGAATTCGGGAGTCGGATTGCGGGCTTACTGGAGGTCCCGTGTTGAGAGAGGGGTGACCTGTATCGTAGGATTGGAGGAGGGCCATTATGTCTAAGTCAGATAGGGGGTTTAACCCTCTGACCGGGCGGGATGTGGCGTTAGGGAGTGGGATTGTGCTCCAGCGTAGAGATCCATGTGTTAGGGAGTTTGCATGGGGATGTTGGTTGTGGTAGAGGGTCTTAGGGTGTGGGGACGGGCTGTATTTTTGTTTAGTACAAGTGGATTTAGGTTGGTGAAGGATAAGGTTTTGAAGGGCTCCTAAGTCTGATTTGATTTGCTGAAGGGTTGGTAGTATCAGGTCAAGTCTCGTATCAGGCAGGATGGAATCGTTAATGGATGGGTGGACCAAGGGAGTGACTTGTGGGGTAGTTTCATTAGATATGGTTGTGTCAGGAACCGTGGGGGTAAGTGAATTGTTTGTGAGTCTCGGGGAGGAGCTGTAAGAGGAAGTAGAGCAGGAGGGGTGAGATAAGGAGGGCCCGGTGATAGGTTCAGGTGGTGAAGGGGGTGAGGGGGGGAGGTCATCCTAGGGTTTAAGTGGGTGGTAATGGGGCTGGTAAGTTGTTGAGAGGCGCCGGGAGAGGAGGGGAGGGGGGTGGGTGCAATAAGGGGGGTGGTGGGAGAGGGTAGTGAGGTGTCAGTGTTGGGGTCCAAAAGGGTAGTGTTGGGGTTGTTGCAATGAGGGGAGGTGTTGGGGGTAGTGGAGAGGGGGCAGGGGGGGTGTGAAGGTGCAGGGTGAGGTGGGATGGGGAGTGAATTGGCGATGTTAAGAAGTGGTGTGGCGGTGAGGTGGTAAGTGTCGTTAGGTGGGTTGTCTTCGGGGTCTGACAATGAAGTTGTGGAGGGAAGGGTCATCTGGGAGTACTGATTAATATCATACGAAGGATGAGAGTTGTCTGGGACCAGGTGAGTTGTGGGGGGGAGAGCCAGAGTGATTCTGTCCTTAATGAGCGGAAAGATATGATCGATCAGATTAAGGTTGTGGTTGGAGGATTGGATCAGGATGATACCATTATGATATATAGTGACTGTGGCAGCAGCGTTAAAGAATGAAGAGGGAAGTATAGGGAGGGTGATGCCGTGAGCTGTTTTCTTAGAGTTAGATACCTAAAAAAGGGCGATAAAGGCTTTCCTCCATTGAGCTCTCCTCTTCGTGTAGAATATGATATCGTTCTTAATGAGCCCTTTGTTCATACAGTAATAGGGGTCAGAGATGGGGATTTCAGGGTGGGATTTTAATAGGTTGTGTTCGAAGCCTTTGGCTGCTTTTTTTGAGAGGTTAGGAGGGTAGGTGATGGAGTGGGTGCATTTCCCGGTGCGTTTCATCGTGAGTGTCCTAAAGGGGGGAATATTCGGGAGTTAGACGTGTGATAGATCTAATGGTGTCCCTGGGTGAGGGAAGTTGTCTTAACGTATGGCGGTACCGGGGCTGACAGAAAGCAGCGCTAAGCGCGATGAAGGAATAGGGGTTAGTGTAGAAGAGGAGTGGATGAGAGGTTAGAGCGGAGAGGTTATGATGGGCCGAGGCTAGTGAGGAACTAGAGATGTAGTCCTTTGTTATAGATCAGGCTAATGATTCTCATGGTGGCGGATCTTATTTAGTGTTGAATTAGTGAAGTCCAAGATGACAAAGTGGTTAGCTGTCTAGAGCAGAGCAAGAGATAAAGTCCTTTTTCTATTGTACCTCATTAGTCTCTGGGAGAAGTCCTTTATCTGTTTTGGTTATGTGGTCCATTATCTGTTTCCATTGTCAGTGGGAGCATCCGAGTAGTCCTATTTCGCTGTCCAAAAGAATGTAGGGGATCTATGGGAAAGCCTGAGTAGACCAGTTTCTCTGACCATTGTCTGTTTCCATTACCAGTGGGAGAATCCGTGAAGTCCGTGAAGTCCTATTTCACTGTTCATAAGATTATAGGGGATCTATGGGGAAACCTTAGTAGTCCTGTTTCTCTGTCCGTGGGCCTGAAATGGCAAGATAGTCCTTTTTCAGTGGTGACTGATTGAGGGCAGAGGAGGAGTGAGTAAACAGAAAAAGGAAGTGACCGGTGTTTGGAGTAAGTCCAATGACCGAGTGATTTACGATCTTGCCCATTTTAAAAAGAAGAAGCCCTAGTCGTAGCCATCTTAAAAAGTAAAAAGATGAACATGAAAATGCATCGCAAAAGATAAATGTCACATAGGTATCTTTACCTTGGCACGATGTCTCTGCTGAGGTCGTTAACTTCGTTTTGGCTTAGTAAGATTAATCTGCTGGCTTCATCCAGGTCGCGTTTGTAGAAAGGGAAACAGGCAACACCGGATAACATTTATCTATCACCATACGATGCTGTCTTTCTGAAATTTCCATCGCATTATTAATTTCATCATCTTTGAATTGTTGGGCAGCCTGTATAATTGTCATAGCCTGTGTTTTCCTATCTCGTTTTGCTTGCTTAATTTCTCTCTGTTTGGCTTCCTTACGCCAAAGGCGGAGAGAGTCGAACATTGCTGGCCGGGCTTTTCTTTTGAATAGAACTGCTTCCAAATTACTTAGCACATCAGAATCGAAACTACCATTTTCTGGCCATTTTAAAACACCATCTTTCTTCGTGTATCGGGTCCATGCCTCGTTAAAGGCAATGGGGCCAACACCATGTTTAGAATAGAGCTCATATGTGGGAGTTCCAACCGAAGGAATCGGACAAGAGTCCTCAAGCCGGGAATCCCTATTACAACCAAAGCAACAAAGTTTTCCAAACTTAGTCAGACCAGGCATCTCGTGATTTCACCTGACTGTTCACAAACTTCAAGGGGGTAAAACTCAGTTTACGCAGCACAAATGCACTTACCCTTGGCTTCGGCTATTGCAATAGTCGAATCTAAGAACCAAAGGAACTAAGGAGCAAAGGACAAAAATTGTGGGCGCAACCCACAAAATACTTAACTAAGGACGTCTTCTTATGCCAACAGAGGCCCGTCTATCATCTCGCCTTACCATACATCATCAAAGGAAAGGCCAAGGCAGGGCGGCAGTCAGGGCAGCAGTCGTTAGTAGCCATCAGGAAGGAGTAACCGCGCTGCAAAAGACCTTCGGACCACTTTCGACATACAGGGGTTGCTTGACGTGGCTCGCAATTCCTCCAGAATTTTCTTGCGGGGTTCCTCACGACCTTCGGGCAGAACCGGTACCACTGAAGCCGCCCAACATTGGGCGCCAGTTGAAGAACCAGAACCTTTTGGACCTGGCGGCGCAGGGTACGCCTTAATCTCCTGGGTTCTCCTGCTTAGCTACACAGAGACACGGGGCCACTCTGTCGGCATAAAAGTTCGGATTTATTAGCTGCAGCTAGTACAGTTGTCCCAGAAGCACACAAGGTAGGTTCTCAGGAGACTGCCACTTCACTCCATGGCGCTCAATCTTTTATAGCACTTATGTAAAATATACATTAACCAAAAACACACCCAGAACATATAAGAAAGAGCCAATAAGAAAAGTTGGAAAACAGGACAGCACCCATAGGAAAAGTTTGAAAACAAAGTATCAGATGACTCGAAGAAGCCTTTCCTCCAACTGTGTTTGTCAACCTCCCCACGAGCTAATTCATTAACTGATCTGCAACTAACTTGCAGTTGGCGAGATACGTTTGTGTGTGTTGGAGGACAATTGTGAAACGAGAGAATGCTAGCAGAGGACAGCGAAGGCCAGACGATAAGATAAAGTCAGAGGAGAATAGTGTGAACCAACAGATAATTGAGACGGGGATTAGAAAAACCAGACAGGGATTAGTGTACTCGGCCAATCCTAACACCAGCTTTGCAAATAGAGGCAGAAGGCTTATTTTGACACGAAGCTGCAGAAAAAGCAGAAAAAGACTTCGATCGTCATGCTGCCTGAGTGAGGGCAAAACAAAATGGCTACGGAGCACAAAATGGCGGGTTGATATGATCACGATCGAAAATCGAAGTTCCTCAGCGTGTACATGTGCGGGTGCTGGGGTGGGGGGTACAGCGCGTACATGTGCGGGTGCTGGGGGTGGGGGGTACGGCATGTACATACGCGGGTGCTGGGGTGTGGGGTACGGCACTTACATGCGCGGGTGCTGGGGTGGGGGGGTACGGCGCGTAGATACGCGGGTGCTGGTGTGGGGGGTACGGCGCGTACATACACGGGTGCTGGGGTACGGCGCGTACATGCGCTGGTGGGGTGGGGGTCCGTACGACTCATACCCCATGCCCAAGTGTACCGGGGTAGTGGTCATACAAAGTACGCTCCGTATGGGACGGTTTCCATACGCTTGTGTATTCGGAACGCCGGTACGGATCGGACTTGTGCGCTCGGACTTCAGTTTTACGACTCGTACGTAAATCTGTCCGGGGACGTCTCGTAGACTTTTCCCGAGGCAATTCGTATGTAATTTTACAGTACGAATCATACTTTCCCGTTTGTACGGGACTTGTACGACTTGTACGTAAAAAAATACGGATACGAGTCGTACGGGAAATATTTTTACCGGATCGGAATCGGCACCTAAGTGTTGAAAAATCTAAAAAGTTATATAAAAGGCCTTAAAGCAAGTGATAAAAATAAATAAAATAATAGAATTATGAAGTTGATCTGTCATAGTTTTTATGACATTCCTGAAATGACTTCTAAACTAAACTCTCACAAATCAGTCACTGAATGTGTTTTTGTGTGATCGTGCTCATTATAAATCATGTAACACGTTTTCAAAATGAAATTAAAGGAGCCTTTGCATTGGAAGACATGGTATTTATGATACCTACCTCACGGTAAGACAGATACATGAAAAAAACATTAATGATAATGTGCAATTTCATATGCGAGGAATATGAACAAGGGTTATATGAAATGGTTCTTGTGGAATGATAAATAAAAAGTGAACTAGACAAATTATTTATTTTTCTGATTATTGCGGCTGGGTACAAAAAAGGAAAAGAGAAATATGAAGAAGGCAAAAAAGTGTAAACTGTCCCATTTAGAAACTCTTTCTTTTATGTAAAAATAAAAAGTCGGCACATTTAGTTTCTTGCATGGTTGTAAGAAATCGGGTTATTGATTGAGTGCAGCTTAAGCATTCTCTCAGGCAACAACCACAGTCCTTGTCAGGGTTGAAAAAAGTCACAAAAGTAACCTGTGATCAACTCCCTGGCAGCTTTGAACAAAATACATCAGGCTTAACGTAAAGGCAATGTATAAAGTATAGATGCTCAAGGAAAAACACAAACCAATTTAGAAAAATAGTGTGTTTTTTTCATAAATAAAATTACATCAAAACAAATTAAATCCATTCAGCAGAACCAGAGTTATGAATTTCTAAAACCTCTAGTGTAAAATAAAGCCAAAAAGATCAAAGCCCCAACCATGGGTATTTGGTTGTGAAAACACCGGGGCAAAGTCAAAGGTTAAGGCCAACCACAGTGGAGCATAGATCAGATACAAGGGGAAGATTGGGGCTGTTCTTGGCTTACCTTCGACTTAAAAAATTCTTGAAGGTTTCAAAGGGGGCAAGGCAACAGGCTGTGTCCGAGGAGAGGTTGTTGTTGTCCAGGAGTCGCTGGTCAAGGTTGCGGAGGAGACTTTTACCTTTGGAGCTAGACGATTTTTTGGAAGTCAGATTCCTCCAGCGGGACGAGGCTGCAGGCTGTAGCCAAAGAGAGCTCCACAAGGTCGAATACCTTTGCCCAGAGGTCCAGCTAATGAGGATTTGCTGCTGGGAATAAGAACGTGGTGAGTTCTGTGGCAAAGTCAATCCCACCGGTGATGCACCATTGACGGATCAGCTTACAGGTAGGTCCCAGTATCCTGTCTATTCCCAGAGCAGTTTTTCTTTTTTCTAGGGTTAGGTAGGAAGAGAGCACTTTAGCAACACATCAAAGGTCCAGGACATAGATGGGGCACCACTTGGGGTTTAGCACTCACTCCAGCAGAGATCAGTGACAGCGGGATCTGTGGAAATTGGTATGTCCCTGTAAGTCACACAGAAGGCCAGCCAGCACTTAGGGTCACATTGGTGGCCCTGTGTTCAAGGAGCAAGTCCAGTCTTCCTTTCTCAGGCTCCAGGGCAAAAGGATAGTCTTTCCGGCAGTAGGGCAGCAGAGTAGTCATTCTTCTGAGTCTTCCACTTGCTCAGAAGAGATCTGATTTGCAATCTGAGTGTGACACCTTTTATCTCCAGTGCTAGCCTTTGTGTATGGGGTGACAACATCTAACCCACTCTCCTACCATACCAGTGTTTGGCTCCTAAAGGTCTGGGGGGACAAAAGACTAGTGGCAGGTTCCTTTGTGTGGGCAGAAGGCAAAGCCCTTTGAAATATAAGTGAGGTTTAATACAGCTCCTTCTAGCCATCCTGTGAAGATTGTTCAGCCTGTCCACACTTGAGCCCCGATTGTGTCACTCACTAAATGTATTACACATCACACAGCAGGAGAGCCATTCCCAGTCATTTGCAGGACCAGGACCCTGGTAAGAAGGTACACTGCCTGAGACACAGAAAATGCCAACTTTTTAAAGGTGGCCCTTTCAGAATTGTGACTTAAAATCCAACTTTACCATTAGGGAGGATTTCAAATTATAAGTAATTTGAGTTTAAATATCATTTTCCAATCTGTTAACAAACTTAAGTTATCACTTATTAAGTGTAGTAAGGTAACCCTTGCAATAGTAAAAAATTACTTTAGGAGTTTTTCACTACCAGGACATGTAAAATGTAAATCAATATGTCCTACTTTTTAAATACCATCCATGCTGAAACAGGAGGTTTTAGGGCTTACCAAAGGGGTGACTTACAGGTATTAAAAAGGAATGTTTAGGCCTGAATAAAGGTTTTTTTTTGCCAATTCGAAACAGCAGTTTAAAACTGCAATACAGGCTACAGTGACAGTGACAGCCCTGGGACTTGTTTTAAAGTGCAACTTCAGTGGGTGGCGCAATAAGTGCTGCATGCCCACTATAGGCATTAAAGTTACAAGTATATGTAGTACATTTTACCAGAGACGTACATGTAAATTAAATGTGCCAATTAGGTATGAGCCAATTTTACCATGTTTTAGGGAGTAAGCATAAGCATGTCAGCACTGATTAGCAGTGGTAAAGTCCACAGAACCCTAAAGCCAACAAAAATGACTTCAACAAAATTAAAGGGATGAAGGCAAAATGTTTGGGAAACTACCACCCAGTAATGATGCAATCTGGTTACTTTTGCTTCTTTCCATTATGACGTGGACATGAACCTTCCAAAGAATTCAAAAGTTGAAGCCGTAAAACATAGGGACAAATGTACGAGCCCTTATCGCCACAGGATCACCACTTTTTTCGCCGTTCCTGTGGCGATAGGGGCCTTGCCATAATGTGGTTTAACGCTGCCTTGTAAATAAGACCCCCTTTCATGCTATGCTTAGCCTGAAAGGGGTGGGCAGTGGGTGTTGCGGTGGGCGTTCCACCGCAACACCCATTGATTTTGACGCTGCCCCCTATTTACAAGGGCAGCGTAAATAGGAGGCAGAGCCAAAATAAAGACCAAGGAAAACCTGGTCTTAAGTTGGTAAAACGAGGAGAAATGCTTTATTTCTCCTCGTTTTTGCTTTTTTCATGTGTGCTGCCTTATGTGACCACAGGGTCAGACTGATTTGCATATGGCCATGTCTGAACTGGGGTGGCAGAGTGGGCTGCAGAACGGTGTTGGATCAAACCCAGATCTGTTGACTGGGTGTGTTTGATTGGTTCTGATGCTCCGTCCATCACCACCCCCTTTTGTACCGCTTTGTTCGCCATATGTTGGCAGGGTATGCTCAGACGTGAGTCCCTTGCTCACTTTGCCACTGGATTCAAGCAAGCCTGGCTGAAGACGGTTGAAATGCCAAAAACCGGTCCTAGGAAGCTTGTTTCCGGTCCAGGGAAGGCATGGCTTGGCAGATCGGGCTGGACTGTTCCCATGAGGCACAGGGTCAGACTGATTTGCATATGGCCATGTCTGAACTGGGGTGGCAGAGTGGGCTAAAGAATGGTGATGTATCAAACCCAGATCTGTTGACTGGGTGTGAGTGTTTGATTGGTTCTGATGCTCCGTCCATCACCACCCCCTTTTGTACCGCTTTGTTCGCCATAAATTGGCAGGGTATGCTCAGACGTGATCCCCTTGCTCACTTTGCCACTGGATTCAAGCAAGCCTGTCTGAAGTTGGCTGAAATGCCAGAAACCGGTCCTAGGAAGCTTGTTTCTGGTCCAGGGAAGGCATGGCTTGGCAGCTCGGGCTGGACTGTTCCCATGAGGCACAGGGTCAGATTGATTTGCATATGGCCATGTCTGAACTGGGGTGGCAGAGTGGGCTAAAGAACGGTGTTGGATCAAACCCAGATCTGTTGACTGGGTGTGTTTCATTGGTTCTGATGCTCCGTCCATCACCACCCCCTTTTGTACCGCTTTATTCGCCATAAGTTGGCAGGGTATGCTCAGACGTGAGTCCCTTGCTCACTTTGCCACTGGATTCAAGGAAGCCTGGCTGAAGACGGCTGAAATGCCAAAAACCGGTCCTAGGAAGCTTGTTTCAGGTCCAGGGAAGGCATGGCTTGGCAGATCGGGCTGGACTGTTCCCATGAGGCACAGGGTCAGACTGATTTGCATATGGCCATGTCTGAACTGGGGTGGCAGAGTGGGCTAAAGAATGGTGATGGATAAAACCCAGATCTGTTGACTGGGTGTGAGTGTTTGATTGGTTCTGATGCTCCGTCCATCACCACCGCCTTTTGTACCGCTTTGTTCACCATAAATTGGCAGGGTATGCTCAGACGTGAGTCCCTTGCTCACTTTGCCACTGGATTCAAGCAAGCCTGGCTGAAGTCGGCTGAAATGCCAGAAACCGGTCCTAGGAAGCTTGTTTCCGGTCCAGGGAAGGCATGGCTTGGCAGCTCGGGCTGGACTGTTCCCATGAGGCACAGGGTCAGATTGATTTGCATATGGCCATGTCTAAACTGGGGTGGCAGAGTGGGCTAAAGAACGGTGTTGGATCAAACCCAGATCTGTTGACTGGGTGTGTTTGATTTGTTCTGATGCTCCGTCCATCACCACCCCCTTTTGTACCGCTTTGTTCGCCATAAGTTGGCAGGGTATGCTCAGACGTGAGTCCCTTGCTCACTTTGCCCCTGGATTCAAGCAAGCCTGGCTGAAGACGGCTGAAATACCAGAAACCGGTCCTAGGAAGCTTGTTTCCGGTCCAGGGAAGGCATGGCTTGGCAGTTCGGGCTGGACTGTTCCCATGAGGCACAGGGTCAGACTGATTTGCATATGGCCATGTCTGAACTGGGGTGGCAGAGTGGGCTAAAGAACGGTGATGAATCAAACCCAGATCTGTTGACTGGGTGTGAGTGTTTGATTGGTTCTGATGCTCCGTCCATCACCACCCCTTTTGTACCGCTTTGTTCACCATAAGTTGGCAGGGTATGCTCAGACGTGAGTCCCTTGCTCACTTTGCCACTGGATTCAAGCAAGCCTGGCTGAAGACGGCTGAAATGCCAGAAACCGGTCCTAGGGAGCTTGTTTCCGGTCCAGGGAAGGCATGGCTTGGCAGTTCGGGCTGGACTGTTCCCATGAGGCACAGGGTCAAACTGATTTGCATATGGCCATGTCTGAACTGGGGTGGCAGAGTGGGCTAAAGAACGGTGATGGATCAAACCCAGATCTGTTGACTGGGTGTGAGTGTTTGATTGGTTCTGATGCTCTGTCCATCACCACCCCCTTTTGTAAGCTTTGTTCGCCATACGTTGGCAGGGTATGCTCAGACGTGAGTCACTTGCTCACGTTGCCACTGGATTCAAGCAAGCCTGGCTGAAGACGGCTGAAATGCCAAAAACCGGTCCTAGGAAGCTTGTTTCCGGTCCAGGGAAGGCATGGCTTGGCAGTTCGGGCTGGACTGTTCCCATGAGGCACAGGGTCAGACTGATTTGCATATGGCCATGTCTGAACTGGGGTGGCAGAGTGGGCTAAAGAACGGTGATGGATCAAACCCAGATCGGTTGACTGGGTGTGAGTGTTTGATTGGTTCTGATGCTCCGTCCATCAACACCCCCTTTTGTAAGCTTTGTTCGCCATACGTTGGCAGGGTATGCTCAGACGTGAGTCACTTGCTCACGTTGCCACTGGATTCAAGCAAGCCTGGCTGAAGACGGCTGAAATGCCAAAAACCGGTCCTAGGAAGCTTGTTTCCGGTCCAGGGAAGGCATGGCTTGGCAGTTCGGGCTGGACTGTTCCCATGAGGCACAGGGTCAGACTGATTTGCATATGGCACTGTCTGAACTGGGGTGGCAGAGTGGGCTAAAGAACGGTGATGGATCAAACCCAGATCGGTTGACTGGGTGTGAGTGTTTGATTGGTTCTGATGCTCTGTCCATCACCACCCCCTTTTGTAAGCTTTGTTCGCCATACGTTGGCAGGGTATGCTCAGACGTGAGTCACTTGCTCACGTTGCCACTGGATTCAAGCAAGCCTGGCTGAAGACGGCTGAAATGCCAAAAACCGGTCCTAGGAAGCTTGTTTCTGGTCCAGGGAAGGCATGGCTTGGCAGTTCGGGCTGGACTGTTCCCATGAGGCACAGGGTCTGATTGATTTGCATATGGCCATGTCTGAACTGGGGTGGCAGAGTGGGGTAAAGAACGGTGATGGATCAAACCCAGATCGGTTGACTGGGTGTGAGTGTTTGATTGGTTCTGATGCTCCGTCCATCACCACCCCCTTTTGTACCGCTTTGTTCGCCATAAATTGGCAGGGTATGCTCAGACGTGAGTCCCTTGCTCACTTTGCCACTGGATTCAAGCAAGCCTGGCTGAAGACGGCTGAAATGCCAGAAACCAGTCTTAGGAAGCTTGTTTCCGGTCCAGGGAAGGCATGGCTTGGCAGTTCGGGTTGGACTGTTCCCATGAGGCACAGGGTCAGACTGATTTGCATATCGCCATGTCTGAACTGGGGTGGCAGAGTGGGCTAAAGAACGGTGATGGATCAAACCCAGATCTGTTGACTGGATGTGAGTGTTTGATTGATTCTGATGCTCGGTCCATCACCACCCCCTTTTGTACCGCTTTGTTCGCCATAAGTTGGCAGGGTATGCTCAGACGTGAGTCCCTGGCCCACTTTGCCACTGGATTCAGGCAAGCCTGGCTGAAGACGGCTGAAATGCCAGAAACCGGTCCTAGGAAGCTTGTTTCTGGTTCAGGGTAGGCATGGCTTGGCAGTTTGGGCTGGACTGTTCCCATGAGGCACAGCGTCAGACTGATTTGCATATGGCCATGTCTGAACTGGGGTGGCAGAGTAGGATAAAGAACGGTGATGGATCAAACCCAGATCTGTTGACTGGGTGTGAGTGTTTGGTTGGTTCTGATGCTCCGTCCATCACCACCCCTTTTGTACCGCTTTGTTCGCCATAAGTTGGCAGGGTATGCTCAGACGTGAGTCCCTTGCTCACGTTGCCACTGGATTCAAACAAGTCTGGCTGAAGACGGCTGAAATGCCAGAAACTGGTCCTAGGAAGCTTGTTTCTGGTCCAGGGAAGGCATGGCTTGGCAGCTCGGGCTGTACTGTTCCCATGAGGCACAGGGTCAAACTGATTTGCATATGGCCATGTCTGAACTGGGGTGGCAGAGTGGGCTAAAGAACGGTGATAGATCAAACCCAGATCTGTTGACTGGGTGTGAGTGTTTGATTGGTTCTGATGCTCCGTCCATCACCACCCCTTTTGTACCGCTTTGTTCACCATAAGTTGGCAGGGTATGCTCAGACGTGAGTCCCTTGCTCACTTTGCCACTGGATTCAAGCAAGTCTGGCTGAAGACGGCTGAAATGCCAGAAACCGGTCCTAGGAAGCTTGTTTCCGGTCCAGGGAAGGCATGGCTTGGCAGTTCGGGCTGGACTGTTCCCATGAGGCACAGGGTCAAACTGATTTGCATATGGCCATGTCTGAACTGGGGTGGCAGAGTGGGCTAAAGAACGGTGATGGATCAAACCCAGATCTGTTGCCTGGTGTGAGTGTTTGATTGGTTCTGATGCTCCATCCATCACCACACCCTTTTGTACCGCCTTGTGCGGCACACATGGAAAAAGCAAAACGCCTTGGATTTTTTATGTGTAGGAAGGTGTCCCTTCCTGCACATAAGCAATCTTTTTTTTTTTAAAAAAACATTTTGTAACTTCCATGCGTGCTGTATTAAGCAGCACACATAGAAGTGACAAAACTACATTTCAAGATTTGTATATGGGCAGGAAAGGACACCTTCCTACACAAAAACAATCTTCACACAGACAACCTTGCACTATGGTGCAAGGGTGCCTGAGTTGGTGCTACACTACTAAGTGTAGCACCAGTGCAGGGGGAAATGCAAGGCTACACCATATCCTTGTAGTTATGGTGCAGGATTGCGTTTCTGAAGTGGCAGAGTGAGACATTAAGCCATGACGTCTAACGCCGCACTCTGCCACTTCCTTATACATATGGTCCATAGTTTAGGACTTGGTGAGTGAGTGAGTCTGAGATGGCTTATGAAAACAACAGCACAGCACAACCCAAAAGCATCTGCTGGATTAACACAGCTCTTGAAGTTGATGGAGCAAAGAATGCACATCAGCCCCAAATTTTGCTGCAGCCAAGGAAACACATCATTGATGTCGACGGATGCCAGCAAAGAAGAGATGTCATGTGGCCTTACTCTGAAGAGAACTGGCACTGGCACTGATGATGGATTAGTATTTGGTGATTTTGGTGATTTTGATGCCTCATCAAATTCTGCACACTTCAGGATGAGCACCTCCAGTGCAAAGCAACAGGTCAGTGCAACCTATTTCTTTAAAAGTTCCTTTAGCTCATGAAATGACAAAGTCCTGCTCTTATGGATAGGTGATCGTCATGTTGTTATGAAATAAAATTCACATTGCTTGTTTAAAAAATAGATGTGCAACAGGTCAACAATGTCAGTAGAAAATTGAGCCTGTGAAAGTCTTTGAATCTCAGATGAAAAACGAGCTGTTTGTGGGAAAAAATACGTTTTTGCCCTTTGAATTTAAGATAACTCTTTTGGAATTTACGGCGTAAAGAAGCTTGTTTTAATTTGACAGTGCACATATTTTAGCAAATCTACTTTGGGACAAGGGCACACTATTAAAGCAATCTTCTTTGTAGGTAAAATAATACCATAGCATTTTAATTTGTTTTCGCACTAATACATGTATGCCTAATAGGACATGAATCATTGCTTAGAAGTGTATGATAGGAGAGAATTAATATCACACAAGAAAAACAAAGAGGGTTTGCCCATCTCACTCCACATAACCTGGGCAGTAACAGGCGCGCAACACCCATTGGACTCACAGGGCTTCAGCCCCCCCGTCATGTGTGGCAGCCCAGGATGAGACAGCTTCCCGGGACACACACAGCCGCACCCGACACTTCACAGGTCTTTAAAAGACCATTTGCATGTTAATGAGGCCTCGCGGTTGCTTCACCCCTTCTAAGAGCCCCTGCAGCTTCACTCTGCCTATTGCTTAAAGATCCAGCCCCCCCCCCCCCCGAAATTTTTTCTTAGCCACCCCCGAAATTTGGCTCTGATTGCGCCTCTGGGCAGGAATACTCAAAAATAAGAATGTAGTATACTGAAGGGACAAATTTGTGTGCAACAGGTTTTGGGCCAAATGTAAGACCAAGGAGATTGCGACTCGCATTTTGCGAATCGCAAATTGGTATGTACAACAGTGTCTAGGCAAACAATAACTAAAACAAGCGTGTGCACGCCTCACGCTAGAAGTGGGAGGGGTGGGGGGAGTGCGAGAGCACACAAAGCGTTTCATTTGCGGGAGCGAGCCAGGGGCACCATGTGTTTGTAAGTTAATTACAAACATATGGTGTCAAGCTCGCTCCTGCAATGCAGTCGCCACACGTGCACGCGTTGCCATTGAAGGCAATGGAACGCGTGCATGTTTTCGGCTGAAAAGCCGAAGCGATTGCTAAAGATCTTTTTGCCTATGCAGCGAATGTGCGCTGCTAGGCGAGACCTAAAAATGTCAACTATGTAAAAAGCCCTTAACCATTTGTTTAATCTTTAACTCATGCTTACTTCAAGTGTCTCCTAAAACTTTGAGATGTTAATATTGAAATGGCTTGTATCGCCTGATAGTGCTGCAAAGTCCCTGTTTAGATTATTTGACACTTGTAGGAGTTCTGCGAAATATAATGACATGCTGAATGTGGATCAAAATGTAGACAGTAAAATGGAAACTGAAGCTAAAATGGAACCAGTCCTGTACGTGTTTAAGAACTTAAAACTAAAATGAAGAAGCCTAAAATCACGTGATAAAAATAAATAAAAGAATAGAATTATGAACGAGAACTGTCTTCGTTTTAATGACCGCTGAAATAACGTCTAGCTTCAACAATCACTATTCAAGCAGTGAATGTCTTTTTGCATGATTTTGCTTCTCATACCTTCATAAACCACAAGTTCAAACTGAAATGAAAAGAGTCCCTACGTTGAAAGACCTGATGTTTACAGCACTTACAGGTTACTCTTCTCGTTTTCAAAAAATTGTTCGTTTAATTTTATTTTAGTTTTTACCTGTGGAGTACAACTTCTGTGAGTGTGTTGTTATTAGTATAAAAGTTGAAGTATAAGATCTACAAATCATGGTTGCGATATACTAAGTAGGGGTGGGCGGAATTTGCGTATTCGCGTTACGCAAATCTCCGCGAAACGGTAAAAAATCTCCGCGAACATGCAGAAATTCCACGAACATGCGGAATTGCTTGTTCGCGATGCTTTTTTCCTGTTCACAGTTGCTGTTTGCGTGCTCGGGGAGAAATATCTCGCGATCACGCATTTTGAGAACGCGAACAAGAAAAAATGTCGCGAAGTCGCGGAAACCAGAATTTTGGGCAATTTCGCGTTCTCCGCGGAACGCGAAATTACCAAAATTCCGCGAACGGAACGGAATTTACCGCCCAGGCCTAATACTAAGGTATATACAGGAGGTAAGGCAGTAATAGTCATTTTTTGTTGTTGAAAATGCTGATCACAGTTTACTAATCACATTGGGCCAAATGTATTTACATACGTTATTTCTGCATAGGTGCACTTATACCTTTCTTTACAAGTGTAAAGTCATGTTTTGTATTATCAAATTGAGAATTTTCATTAATAAATGTATTTTCTCATATACAATATTCCACCGGTAATATGCCATTTCATTTGTGTGGTTCGTGAAAGGTAAGCCTGTCCAAGTAGATGGACACAGACAAGCTTCTGAGTTTTCAAACACTTTGGTAGGCACAGTTCCATACTTAAGAAAGGTGTTTCCTGTGATATGTGGGGAAAGATGGAGTAGGATTGTGTTGCAAATCTTGAGTTCTTGTTCCTTGTTTTGTATTATCAAATTGAGAATTTTCATTAATAAATGTATTTTCTCATATACAATATTCCACCGGTAATATGCCATTTCATTTGTGTGGTTCGTGAAAGGTAAGCCTGTCCAAGTAGATGGACACAGACAAGCTTCTGAGTTTTCAAACACTTTGGTAGGCACAGTTCCATACTTAAGAAAGGTGTTTCCTGTGATATGTGGGGAAAGATGGAGTAGGATTGTGTTGCAAATCTTGAGTTCTTGTGCCTTGTTTTGCTGTAGTATTTTCTTTGTGCGTTTTGTTGGTATGCAATAAAATCAAAAATATTGTTGAGCAGAAACTAGCCAAGATATTACACTGTTCTCTGTTGTTAGCTTACAATATACACCTGTCCCCTTTAACCCCTTCGCCGCGGCATGAATTCCGCCGCGGCGCTGGGGGGGTTCGGAGTCAGCGCGGCGCCGCCATGCTCGTGACGGAACCACTCCGTCATGAGCCACGGCGCCCGTGGCTCATGACGGAGTGGTTCCGTCATGAGCCGGGAAACGGGTTAAGGCATTTATCATGTGTCACCCAGGGTACAAGTCCTATAAAAAGAAGTGGGGGTCTTGATCAACTCAGACACTATGCAGGCGACATCATGACGCACAGGCGGGGAATCAGTGCCGCGTGGCTGGAGCGGCCGCCATCGGCCGCAGCATGACGGAACCACTACGTCATGAGCACACGGCGCCCGTGGCTCATGACGGAGTGGTTCCGTCATGAGCAGGGAACGGGTTAAGGCATTTATCATGTGTCACCCAGGGTACAAGTCCTATAAAAAGAAGTGGGGGTCTTGATCAACTCAGACACTATGCAGGCGACATCATGACGCACACCATGACGTCACAACGTAGCGCTTTAAAAGAAGTAAAATAATGCTATTTACATTATTTGTGTAAATACTGCGACAGACCACCCCGTCTGACAGTCTTACAGTGTCTGCACTTATATACAGGGACAGAACAAAGGCAAAAGCATGCATCCCATAAGTACCTGTGAAGCGATAGCAAGCTGTGTGCCTTTGTTTCCCCTTCCGTTGCAATAACATTTGACTGTGAGGTTCCAGGACGCCTCCAGTCAGGATATTTTTTTTAAAAAGGAGGCCTGATGGCCCCTTAACTTCGGCCTGGCTTGAGGTGAAAAAGGCCCCTCACTGCCAGCACGTTGCTGCTGGAAATGAAAAGAAGACAACGCGCAGGCGCTGCTGAACCTGTCCCGGTGTCTTACACTGGGACAAGTTCAACATATTTCTATGGGGACCAACTTCCTGGAAGGGGGACGGAATCCACCCTGTGAAAATAGTGGGTGGATGCTGTGTACATTTTTTTCCCCCTCTCGTGCCCTGTCCTCACCACCGGAAATGGCCTCTTTGGGGCGGGACTTCAAGCGATGGTGAATCACCAATAGGTGGCTGCAGAGCTGGATTTGTTTACCAACTGCCTATCTGGGTAAGCAAAACCCTATAAATGTATGCTTCCACAGGTAAAACTTCAAATATTTTGCGAAGGTGTGCTGAAAATCTTCCTTTAACTTAGCAGAGACAGCAATTATGTGTTTATCTATTGCTTCTTTTATTTAGGGTCCTTTTTACCATATTTTTTACAAGCTCTTACTCCACGCATTCTGCCTGCTCTCGTACTCCTTGAGCGTGAACTAGGTTGTTTATCCATACCAAAGATTTACTTTGGAGTTATTGAGGCCAGTACCGTCATGATCTGCAGAGTTGTCCAGATGTATGGTACAACTGGGAAGGGTTTAATATCCTTTGTATTTAAACATTAACACATATCTGTGAAATCATGCGGTGCTCTCACGCCACACCTTCAGCATCTTCGGATGGTCATGGGTATCCGCAGAGAGCTTGTCAAGCAACTAAAGGGTAGTTTATGTTTTTTGTTGCAAAGGACTTTCAATGAGCTCACATATTCCACAGGATTTTCTTTCTCCTTTCAAGGTTAAGGAATGTTGACCTTTCTATAAATTAGATTCCATTTCTGAAAATATAGACGACTTTCTTCTGCAATTAGATATTCACGAACATCAAGCGAAACATGCATCTTTTTCTCATTAAGCAGCAGGTGGAAGAGCTGTTGTCAGGAAAATATGCTAACCTCCACGGTTTAATTTATTTTCTGACGAACAAATTGTACAGGACACGGCCAGTCAGAGCTCATATATTCGGGAGGAGAAAGAGAGAATATTGGAAGCGGCGCATCACTTTGGTGTTTTTCAGAGCATAATTAGACGGAGCAGGATTAATAATCAACGCCTGTGCCGGTTTAAGCGCCACGTGGCATCAAGGATGTCAACATGGCGACTTGCATGTTAACGGTTCTGTGCTAAAATTAGAGTGTATGTTTTGAAGAAGCTTAAACATTTTCCAGTCGCTTCAGGAAAGCATAATAGTGCATAGTCAGTCGTACTGTATCCATGCTATGTGACCATATCAGGGACAGAATACTTCTTACAACAGGACACTTTCAGGCTCATCTTAACTCAGGTTGTTGGCCTGTTTGACTTTTAAAGGAACTTTTAAATGAGCTTCATTCCATCGCCTAGCCGTAGGTCCACCTGTAACATGTTGACCTCAACGGTGCACGCCCTAAAAAGCGTCACCAGCTGCAGATCGTTCCAAGATGATCTTAGAGGCCTATCCTTTAAACACTCGGTGATCCTATGCCTATATAACACCAGCCACGCCCACAACGCGACTTTGCCGATACAGCTCAAGCGCTGAAGCGCTAAGCATTACCTCCTGGTCCGTCTTCCTGGATGCAGTCCTTACACATGATTCTTCTCCCTTGAGGCAGAAAGAACTCAGAGTAATGACGATTACCGTTAAGTAACCGGGGCATTACCACTTACGCTATCTGAACAATGTACGTGCAATCCAAAATATGCCCATATGCTTTATGTTTTCGTGGCCCCTTTAGCTGGCCTGATCAGATCTCAGGGTTTCAATCTGTATATGGATGCAGAATATATGCAGATCTTTTTAAAAATCGACAGCACTCCAGTTCTAGGCTCAGGTGTAAAATGGATGCATGACCATTAGTTGACATTACATCGTAACAAGCAGAGATACATGACCTTTGATATCCACTTCTTTTTGCATTCTGGCCTGCTTCGCTTGGTCCTATATCAATCCCAGCACTGCCTGTTAAGAATTCAGCAGTCAAAGTAGACTCCAGTCTTTCACAAGTGGAACATTAAAGAGGCAACTAGCTCTTTGCACTTTTCCTGATGTAGGAGTACATTCTCAATGCTTCCACTACTTCTAGGTTAGAGTATTGTAATGTAATCTCTTTAGATTTGCCAGACTATTTGACTCAGTAGCTGATAAAAAACTATGTGGAAAGGTTGGCTTTGGAATTCAGAGCAAGACATCATAGCTCACAAACAAAACATTATGTTTGATACATAAATCGATATATTCTGCAAAGCAGGTGTCGTTTTCAGTGCTATCGCCCAATAAGTTCTCTCAGAACTAGCGCTAAAGCACCTTTATTAATTGTTGTGGTGAAAAGATGTAATCATCTTCCTTAATGTCTTAGGAAGTTAATCTTCTCAGATTCAGTAAAGGCCTGTAGACCTGGCTCATCCTTAAACAGAATGTATGATGTTACTACGCCAACAAATACCACGCAGTAGGTTACAGAGACGGTCGTTACCACTCGTGGCCTTACATCGCAAGTTGTTTCTATGACTTGCGCTAGATGGCGTGCTGGACTTAGGAATAGTATAAATTACTATTCCTACTCCAGTTAGTGCAACAACAGGGAATGTGTTGGACTTAAAATCCAACACATTCCCTGGTGTTGCACGCCACCTATCGCAAGTCGTAGCAAACTACTTGCGATGTAAAGCCACGCGTGAAAACAACGCGGTCGTTGTAACAACTGCGTTGTTACCTACCTGCGTGGCAACAGCAGCTTTGTAAACGCTGTTTCCCCCTTAAACATGGTTAGATATGGTTACCATTCCACAGTCGGTCTGTCATTCTGTCTGTTTTGTTCTACCTTTAAATAGTATGCTTTAATTTAGGTTATGGAGGCTTCAGCACCAAATTCCAAAAATTTAAACAACACACCATTATCATTTGATAAAAATCAATTAGGAGTGAACTCACCCAAGTAGAGTCTGATTAATAAACACCTGTCTTCAAAAAGATCGTAGATTGCGCTAATCTAAGTTGTAAACAATTGTCCCCACCAAAATCAATGATCAGTCAATTCCTTTCATCCTTTCCCTACATGTTTTCAGACCCATTCCCTTAAATCTGATTACTATTTTCCACCACTTACATGTTTCTGGAAGATCTCACGACTGCCAAATTGATAGCATACCCCAACCTGTGACTGAAAGTAAAATTATTCCATTCATCACACTAGACGAAAGTAATCATGTAACCAATCTGTATCATATATCCTTTATGTAATGCCAACAGTTTTGATTAGAGACTATTTTGTAAGCTATTCGTAATTAATATTTATTTAAATATAAGGGAGTGAACAAACATGTGATTGCATAAAGGAGAATGTGACAATAAGTGAGTCAGTAAATAACTAATTGATCATTCACAACACCGGGCCCACCTACATGAACCACCACCTCACGTTCCACACACCCCAACGTTCCCTCTACTCGGCCCACCTCTGCCTTACGATGGTACCTTGCATCAAGAAGACCAGAGCAGAAGGACACTTCTTCTCCCTCCTCGCGGCCAAGGCATGGAACTCCCTCGCTCTCCACCTCTGACATACACCGTCACTCCCCAAGTTCTTGAAGGACCTAAAGACCTGGCTCTTCGACAGAGCTCCGTGATCTTCCGAGAGCTGTGCGCCCCCACCTTCCCCCCAGCACCTTAAGACCCCTTTCAGGTGAGTAGCTGCGCTTAATGCCCCGGATTGATGACTAGATCTGTTATGAGAACAGATACAGGTATGTAAAGAGTATACAACAGTGTTTGTGACATTTTCCTGAACTGTAGAAAATCATACTAAATGTATCTTTCATCAGGGAGTTCAACCCTCAGCAACACAGGTATAAAAATTCTACTCCTCTCCTGTCCACCCTTAGCAAGTCTTATTTTGCGACACACCAGGATACTTGCCTCATTGATCATACTAGTTGGGTTAAGTTTCAGCAATATTTTTTTTCTGCAAGGCATGTGAGATCCACTCCATGAATGCCCCCATTTGCAAGTTAGACCATTTAATCTTGACAATGCCTGAAATTGTTATCAACCATGAGAAATTTGGGTCATTTCTCTATTTGTTTCTATACTGTCTTTCTCCATCAAATGTGTAACCTGTGAGGTGATTGTGCACTTGTAGGAACATATAGTCCTGCTTAAACAAAAACCCCTGCCTCCTCCAATTAAGGAACAGGCGCAAGTTTATGACTTCTAAGTCCCCCGTTCAAACATGATTATTTTAGAGACTGTAATACAGTCATTGAATAATCACCTAGCTACTACTGGATGCTATGTTTTCATCACCAGAAGTAATCAAGCTCAGCAATGTTTAGAAATGGTGCCTGATGATTTAGGGATGATTTGAAAATTATATTCTGATGACCTCATAACATTTGGTAGTACTTGATGGCTTGCAGATGATTTTAGCGACTTGCTGCTTGTTTCACACACACTAAAATATCTTCAGTTAAAATATTTTCTGATGAGAAACAAAGGACTTGCTGGTTACTTCACAAGCACATCAATAATCGTGGCTCAACCTTTCTTAGCATATTAGAAATTATGCTGGATTGTTTTTAGCCAATCAGTAGATTTGTAGATCGCTTCTTGTCACATGTGAGGTATGCAGGCGCTGGGAGGGTCCACTTGATTAGCCAAACATCCAGGTCTTCTGGGACTTTTGGAACTCTAGAAGAGATTGTTGCAGAGATTCTGTTTGGAAACAGAACTATGTCTGGGCTCACAGGATGTCAAAATGTAGGGAGTGAGTTACCATACCACATCAGTACTTAAGGGCCAAAATCCGACTGTCTCATAGTGTCTTACCTTCCCTCTAGCCTTCATAGAGTAACAGGTAAATAGGTACCCCAGAACACAGCTCTCTAGTCCCCAGGGAAACAGTGTAAACAGATTGTCATTTGTTGTTTTCTCACTCATTAATGTCCATAATAAACAAAAGAAAGACGAGAGAAGTTGACAATATTTATTCAAACGATCGTGCTCTACTGTTAAGCAATTGTGCTGCAATTAGAAAAATATACAGATGAGCAAAGTAATCAGTATCATGAGTAAACTACATACAATGAAAAGTCCTACCATGGCAAATGATATATCTGCCTAAGCCTATCCTTACTACGTGAGCAGAGTGATATTTCAGAGATCTCTGGAATTGGAATCGGCCCCCATATCTAGCACTTGTAGTTAGGTTGTCCTTATCTCAGGTTGCGCAAAGTTAGCTTATCCGTCCCGGGAACTTTCCCCTCTGCAAGAATCCTCCTCTCTTTTTTTCAAAGGGCACATTTCAGTTTATATGATAAGAGGTGCTGTGTTGGAAAACAGCAGCTGCACTTTTGTTGTGTCTGTATGTTAGGAGATATTGCTTTACCGAGCACAGAATCACAGGGCATCATATTGTTTGCCCTTGTACAAAATGTTCAGACTGAATCCTAGCAGACGAGCTGAATAACAATAATAACATGTGCAGCATATTTCTAAAATAATATTGTGGCACAAAAATAAATGTGTTCCATTTGGCTGTGCAAAGCAAATGTGGCCTACAACGTGCAGTTACTCTAAAATAAGGGAAAACTACAGTGGGCCTGCGTAGGAAGTCACTTCGAGATGGGGAGGTCTGTAGATTACTGGGTAACTCGTTCAGTGTCTTTGCTGCTAGGTAGAAGAGGGACCAACCTCTGCATCTGCTATGTCAGATGCAGGGGGTGAGGGTCAAAGAAACGGATGTTACGCAGAGGTGTCTGGTGGGCTGAGGGAACTTCAGGCAGTAGTTCAAGTAGGCTGGTCCACAGTTGTGTGGGCATTGTATGCATGGATCAGGAGCTTGACCTGGCATCTTTTTTGTACAGGGAGCTAGTGGAGTTACCTGAGGTAGGGGCTAATGTAGGCTTGTCTAGGACAAGGGTCTTCAAATTGGGGGCAGTCCCCCCTGCGGATGCCTCAAGTGATCTCAGGGAGGGCTCCAGGCTTTGACCTAAAGAAGCACTATGCTGATAGCAGTGCTTTTGTTTTAAATTGGTAAAAGAATGAACAGCAGTAAGCCACTCTATATTGGGCCATCGCTAATATATTTTGTCATTTATATCGTAGCTGGGAGTTTGTGTCAAAAGAGAAGAGACTCCAAATTTTCTTCAAACTCCTCACCCCCCTTTCTAATATTCACATTATGGATACATTTACACATTAGTAGGGCCTACCAAACCAGAAAAGTATGCTTGGCAATCCTGGATTTGGTTACATTTTTTAAACAGTAACAGTGTTTAACTGCAATATTTAAATATGTCTCATTTCTAAATAAATTGAGAATTAATTAAACATAGACAATTTAATAAAATTATTGTGAAAAATTCTGAGGAGGGGGGCCCGATTAAATTTACTTTTTCACAGGGGTGGTGCAGCATTAAAAGGTTTCAAAACCACTGGTCTAGGCAGATCCATGACAAGTCTGGCTGCGGTGTTCTCTATGGTCTGTAGTCATTATAAAAAGTGCTGACCACCAGATTGATACTGAAGTAATTTTGTATTGTATAGAAAAATAAATTGTGTTTTTGGGATCAGAGTGGCTATGCATGGCGCAGGTTCCAACCCTCAAATCTGACTAAGTAGGGAGAAGAGGAAAATCTTTATCTGACATCTGTGTGTTATGCAGAATACAAGTTCATCCCAGCAAGACTGTTCAGTCTTCTGAGTGTCTGTTGCATACATTTGTGTGTAGATTGCATTCACATGGTCTTTTTGCAGATAGATTCAATAATGCGTTGCTGGATCTGCAGTAGAGATCTGTGTGCAAGCTACAACACACTGCCAAACCTTACAAAACAGCTCAATGGGTTGAGTGAGTGCTTTAGTAGTCTCTGCGTAACTTGGAAGTCAAATGTTCACAATAAATGAGTCAATGCAACTCACTTTCAGAATTGCTACAACATTGCAGTTTGTTGTGGCAGACACCTCTAGGTAACCTGAGGACCATAGATTCCAGTTCAGGAAACATGTCTCACTGGACTGGACAATGCTTGAGTAATCTGCCTGTAACCTGTAGATCGCTACCTGTTTCAATTCATTATAAAGTTATACATATAATGCTGCTGATGCTCAGTGCCATTAATCAATTACAGTGAGTTGAGGGTAAGCGGTGATGATCTTTCATCTGTTCCAATACAAATCAGAGTAAAAAGCCCAGTATTTTACATGTCACAGACATCTATGGGTAAGGTTTGTCAGATGCAACAACCTTAAATATTTTTGTGGAACCTAACCAGAAATTCAATGGGATTCCATTCCCTCCTTTCATCCTTATGCCCACATTCACAGGCACACAGGTACATGCACCCACATGAGCACATGCACACGTGCACACACACACACACAAACACACACACGTGCACACATACCTAAATCCGGATGTGCTGATGTTTAACATGATAGGAAATTCCCTCAAAGACAGGGTTCTAGAAACAGTACATCTAAAAACATAACTTTTAATCATATATTATTGTAAAAAAAAAATTAAATTCACTGTAGTGCGGGGTTTTCTGATAACATACTAACTTTGGTAAGCTTTTTCAATTAAGTTGTTTCTCTGGGTGAACAGAAACAAACAGGCTAAAAGCCTAAAATAGAGATTCATGATGTCTTCTTTGGGGTCTTTAGACTATGGCTGACAGTACACAAGCCCCTCCATGACAGAGGGCTGTACTGGACCAGCAGTCAGCTACCTGTCCTTTTAAGTGTGCACCAATAGTGAAGCAGGAGTACTTTTGTCAAAAACACATTGTTGAGCTATTTACATGAGAAGAAAATTATCATTGCCTATGACACTCACAGACTTTTCTACAGTCACATGGGGTTGACTATTTTACCTAACCAGGTCCTTGCTTTACACTGCAGACCCAGGCAGGAAATATGTACATCAGTATACTTCCCCTAAATATGGCATGTCTCCTAACATACTTCCCCAGTGGCCTGAAGGGAGACAGAAATCCAAGTCTGATGTATCCACCAACAAAGACAGTTTATGCTCCATTTGTGGCAACATGGCGATTCCCCCATCTCTAAATGTAGGAGAGGAATTGAAGATTTAGTGGAACAGGAGATCTGCACATTTACAGCAGAGATCTCGCTTCACCACATTTTAAATGGGCTTCTTAGATTATGTTAGTTGTTGTTAGTTTGCAAGGTGAAAGTATATGGACATCAGGCAATGGGAAGCATGGCTTCATACCCAAATCACAAAAATAAACTTACTAGATGTACACTTTTATTTGACTTTGGGACTGATTTAAAGAATATCCTGTCCACTGTATTACAAATGCCATTGTATATAACGCATGCAATACAATGGATGGGTTATCCGTCACCTTTGTGCAGAGTAATATGTCCTTAAATTTTAAATCAGGCCGTTTATCTCTCATCTACCAACCCCATATTTCACTGTCCTTCCTGGAATATACTAAACATTGAAGCATCTTGACAGGCACATAGTAAGGCCGACATCGGTTGCAATGCTCTGTGCACCATTTAGTCCCCATCATTTTCCATTTTTCTCTATCACTTTAATTCTTTTCTTATCTTTCACTATTTCCCTACTAGTGTGTCTGTCACTTTCTGCCCCTCACTCTCTGTTTCTCTCTATCTGTCACTCTCTGTCTTTATGTGTCTATTTTTGATCACTATACCCCTCACACTCTCTCCTCTCTGTCACTATCAACATCCCTTGCTTCTTTCAGAACACTGTGCCTATGACTATTCCATCCATTTTTTCTCTATCTTTCTATTCTGCTCCCATTCTTTTTTTCACCATCCGTGTTCTCTTTCTAATTACCTTTGTGACAGTATCATTACCCCCATCATTTATTGTAGTTTGTTCCTCTACATTACACTCATCCTCTCTGCCCTTTACTGTCTCTTTGCCAATTACTACTTATGTCATGGTAGTTCTACATATCACCCTTTCTCCTTCACCTTCTCTGTTCTTTCTCTGCTCATATCTGTCCCTATTTATTCAGCAATCCCCTTCTTTTACTGACTGTTTTGCTAGCTACGACTCTTCATTTTTCTGTGCAACTCATTGTTTTTTGTAGTCACTGTTTCTTACTCACAGTTACCACCTCAACATCAGTAGGAAATGGTCAATCAAATCTGATGCACAGATTGTTCTGCAAGAAAACAGATTTCTTAGTTTTCCATGTATTTTATTCAAGAGTCAAGAGATTCTTTATTTCGGCCTAACAAGGCCATATAAGCAGAGATAAAGCATATAAAATACAATGCAGACAATACAAATTATCCGGCAATGAAGGGCATACACATTAAAATATTAATCAAGAATTCATGGAAGTTATATAGTATAATAAATATTTTAAAAAACACACCACAAGATCATAAAATATAGTGAAATCAGATTTAAAAGACAACGATTCACAATGGGAGAGCAGGATGAGTTGATTGGGATAGCCCTATCTTTAGAATTGCTCGGCATGCACCCAACATTGAAAACAGATAGCGTTAAACTGAATACGCAATGGGCATACAAGTATCATATTTCAAAATCCTGAAAGCCTGGGAACAGTGGGATGTTCCGAGGTTTCGGCATTTCTGCACAACTGCCGTAACCAACGGTGTCTCGCTTTCTTATAGGCCGGGCAGAAAAATAATACGTGTAGGTCTGTCTCCGGTATATTGTTACATGTCGGACAGCCCTTAGTAGAACTGCCCCCCACTTATATGTAAAAGCGCGTAGGGGAAGTGTAACATACTAAACTGCAAATATAGCTTTTTAGCAAGGGATGGCTGTATATCGTTGATGACAGGTTCTAACCTGTATTGCAGTTTTACTTCTAAGTAAGATGTTGTCAGTGTGCCGGTCCAGGAACTCCCCTGCAATAAGGTAAGATTGTATTCCTTGTAGATCTTTGACAGAGCCTTCCTAAGAGTTGACGGACAACTGTCTTCAGCACTAGCCCATAAGTCACCCATTCCCAGGGAAATTGGAGAGTTCCTAATGTGGGCCAGCCATGGGATTTTGCTTGCTCCCCTGAGGTTTGCCACTTCCCTCAGTTCCTCTCTATACACAGATAGTTCAGGGGTGCTCCATAGACGACGCCAATATAACGAGGGTCTAAGGGTGACCTCTACTGCAATTGGGCCGACTCCAAGATCCATTCGAAGCGGAGTGAGCGGTGTACTTTTGGGAAATGTCTAGCAAACTAAATCTCAATCTTGGAAAGTTAGTCAGATGTCCGATTGCCCCAAATTTCCACCCCATACAAGGCAGCTCCTCTGGCTTGTGCCTTGTATATTTCCAACATCGGCCCCAACGTTTTAGGTGTGCACTTCCTCTGCAACTTCGCCAGCCCCCCCCATTGTCTGAGCCAATTTTAAACATGCCTTCTTGATATGTATACCCCATTCTATTTTCTCGTTAAGGGACAATCCCAGGTATTCACAGACAGAGACTTTCTCTAGAAATTCCCCATCTAATTGGGGATTAGGTTGTGTTGAGTGCCCTGCGTTTAAAGCCATGTATTTGGTTTTCTGGGTGTTGATCTCCAGGTCCCTACTCTTGCAGAATGAGTGGAAGATATCCAAAGCTCTCTGAATTCCCATTAGGGACTTTGACAGTAGGAGGGTATTGTCGGCAAACTTCAAGGCTGGTACCTTGTGGTTCACCAATTTTGGAGCATCTATGTCCCTCCACCAATTTTGAAGTATCTATGTCCCTCCCTGCTGTCAAGGCCTCCACTAAGCCATTAATAAATAAACAAAAGAGGGTCGGGACCAATACACACCTTGACGTACACCTCTCTCTATAGGTATACGATCAGTGAGCTCTCCATTTTTCCCATATCTAATCTGAGCAAAATTTTATTCATGTAGTCTTTTCAGATTGTGACATAGATATGGGGGGTCTCCCAGATCAGAAAGAATGGCCCATAATTTCTCCCTAGTTACTAAATCGAATGCCGATTTTAAGTCCACAAAGATCATGTAGAGGCTGCAATCCTCCAAGATCACTGTTTTCCAGTGCAGTTATTGCAACCTGAAGATTTTTTCATTTTTGCTCTAACGCCGGCCTGATAGGGGCTGAGAATAGAGTGTTCTTCCATCCAACTCTGTAATCGGTCCACAGCACCCAAGCGTATATTTTCTGAAAGTGCCATCAATGAGACTGATGGGCCGATTCCCTGGAGAATAGCATTGAATTGGGTCCATAAGTACGGGGCCCAGATACTTGGTTCAGTGCGAAAAAGATCCATAGGGATCTTGTCTAGGCCCAGGGCCTTTGCAGGAATAATCCAGCTTATGGCATCCGTTATCTCTTTTAGGGAAATTAATGGGGTACCTAAGCAAGAAAGCTGTTGATAGGGACATTCAATTGTGGCTTGCCCTACTACGTCCTAGGGACTAAAAATCGGACTTCCAGACCTCTGCCCCTAGGTTTGGTTCAGTTGCTGGTTTATCCTCTTTGGTGTTTGTATTATTTAGATTCCAAAAAGTCCTCATTTCCCCATTGCTTAATGCAATTTTGAGGCTCTCCCATTTTTCTTCTTCCCAGTTTCTTTTAGCTAGTTTGATGGTATTTTTGGAAACTAACAGCTTTGCCCTTATTTCCAACTTATCATTAGATTTAATGGCTAGGACAAGAATTTACTTGGCCTCGTGGCAGTTACCTCCATATCAGGGGTCCTTGGGACGTGATTTATGGAAGAAGATATCGGCCAAGGCAACCACTAAACCTTAATGGTTTTCTGAAATTTCAGTAAATAGGCTATAAAAATCAACAGATTCACTCAATTATTTTGCAACCTCCAAAAAAGGAATGATGGTTCAATAAAGGGAGGCTAGCTTTTCTCGGGATTGACAGGATAAACCCCATTTTACTCTCCTCCTACAGCTAGTTAGGGTAAGCCCAGGGGCAGTCGGAAATTGGCCCTTTGAAGCGTCCCCTGTTTGAGGTGAGACCATTTCAAGGATCAGGGCATTATGATTGCTATCACATCTGGGGACAATCTTAAAATCAATTACCCGGTGCCATGATTTAGTATTCACCAGAATATAATCTAGAATAGAGGGACAACCCGGTCTATTATAGGTAAAATTTGCTGGAGAATCAGATGTAAAACGCCCATTGCATGCACTAAGCGAATGATTTAATGAAATGGTGTTCATTTGTATTACCAGTGTTGTCCAAGCCCGGGTTGTTGGAGCATTGGGCTCCGGAATGGCCCAGTGCAAGTCCTCTTCATTTGGGGTCGCCTGCATTTAAATCTTTCAAAGGTTCATACTGACTATTTAGATCGCCAGCCAAGATCACCAAATTATTGTCAAGGAGGGTAGGCAAAAAAAGATGATAAAAGATCAAGGGTAACAGACTCTTGGCCGTACCCTACTGGCCATGAGTAAACATTAATCAATGCTATCTTGATCCTGGTTGAAAAACTCAGGATAATACAAAGAATGTCACTGGAGAATGTCTCTACCTGTTTTGATGAACATCGTAGATGTGTGGCAATCCAGTTGCTAAGGCCCCCCGCTGGTCTTCCCCTTCCCCCGCATATGGCTGCTATACTAAAAGTTGTGTAGGCAAGTCTGTGAGTATCCTCCCTGGCCCAAGTTTCCTGAAACATGCAGATGTCATTGTCTTGGATAAATGCCCCCAACTCCGGCTTATCTAGTTTGGAAGGGAAGCCTGCAATGTTCCAAGAAAATATGTGGAGCTTGGGTGGGTCATTCAATAGCTGACTAGGGCCTCCAGACTTCTTACCTAGGGGCCATAAGCCACGCCTTGCTGTGGGCTTGTCAACTTCTGGGGTTGTCAATAGTGGGCTCACCTGCTGATGGCCTTTGTACGCCTGCAGCAGAGATCCTTCTTTATTGCAGATATTAGGGGCTCCATTAAATTCTTCAGTTTGTGCTCCTCCTGCTGCCCCAACCACCACCACCACTTCACCCTGGGGCGTGAAGTTACCAGTATGGACATGTACTTGGACCATGATTGATGGATTACTTAAGTCTTGTCGATTGACTGAGGAGCTGCTCTTAGTGCATCTCTCAAGGGGTCCCCTCACGTCTGTCAAATACAGTGGTCTACCCCTCTCCTCTGTCTACCATGAAAAAAGCTATGTGGGGCCAGGTGGCTTCTAAAAAAAAACAAAGGTAAAATACTGATCCCCATTTGTTCTATTGACCAATTGCCCACCCTGTCTACTATTGTTTGGACTAAATCTGGTGATTGAAAAGTTAGGACCACACAGTCGCCCTCTAGTGTCTTTTTAGATCTTCCTAACCAGCCAATCCGTCTGACCATTTTGAACACTGAGAAGAGCGGGTTTGATAATCCCGACCTTGCACTAATCACATTTAATGATTTACTTTTTAGTATTGTCCAATGTTCCCCCGCTCCATGTAGGAACATAGGGACATTGGCGAACACGATAGTGTAAGGTGTTGCTTCTGGTGGAAGATGTAATGTGTTTATGTTGGGTAAACCTCTCAGTGGCTGATGTTTTTCTCTTTGGGCAGCTTGTATTTGGGCTTTCTTTCTGCGTTTGTGGCTGGGTCTACTAGAGGGGTGTTCCTGTTGAATATTCATCAGTCACTCTTGAATAGTACTGGGAGCCTGTGCTATGTTATAAGGTTTGGTCAAAACTGCCATATTATGGCGCTTAATCGGGGGATCCGCTAGAGCTGTTTGGGGTGCTTCCACTGGGCCGAGGCCAGAAAATCCAGGTTGTGCAGTCATAGATCTGTTACTCCTGTTTGGCTGGGCAGGCTTAGTTTTGCAATGACATGAATGACTAGAATTGGTCGGGTGTGAGTGGTCTATAAGCCCATCTAGCTCATCTTGGGCGGCTGGTTCGTATAGCTACTATCTGCGAGCTTTTCTAATTTATCTAAGCTTTCTTCCAGTCAGGTTAACTTTTGCATCAGTGGGTTTAATAAAGCTGAGACAACCTCACCCATTTTTACCCAAAACTCCCCACTTTCAATGCCCCGTGGGGGGGGGGAGGGTTGTTAGAGTAGACTCCTTGTTGCAACACTAATTCCTGGGAAATTCCCCTCCTCCACCTCCTCCTCCTCATCCACTGTGTTTTTACTTTTAAGCCCTCTTTTTGGTGCGGGGTGTATTTGCTTATAAGGGCCCTGTCCCTTTCTTTTTCTAGACTGGGTTGAGGGGCTACTCCCCTGATTAATCTTGCTTTTTTGTCCCCTAGTGATTACGTTAGGCCTGGTTGTTATGTCAATTTTCTTTGGGGTTTCATTAGATTCTGTTACCTAACTGAGCAATACCCTAGTTGGCGAAGATTTCTGTTGGGGTTCAGTAAGGTCTATAAAATCAAGCAATTTACGTAAATGGGTCGCGACACTGCTCGTCATGCTGCAAATAACCCCAAAGGATTCTGGATAGTGTAGTGGCTACGGTGAGTACGCCTACGCCACGAGTATATAGAAATATAATGCCATCCCTGGACACGTGTTTCGAGGTAATTGCCTCTCGTCAGCAGGGAGCAGGTAGGTATGCGGGGTGCCGATGACTGCCATATATATAGGTAAAATACCTTCCAAGGCGCGCAGGTGCAGACACCGGGCTCGTCAGCCAAAGTCGCTCGAATGAGCTATTAGTAATTTACGTAAATGGGTCGCGACACTGCTCGTCATGCTGCAAATAACCCCAAAGGATTCTGGATAGTGTAGTGGCTACGGTGAGTACGCCTACGCCACGAGTATATAGAAATATAATGCCATCCCTGGACACGTGTTTCGAGGTAATTGCCTCTCGTCAGCAGGGAGCAGGTAGGTATGCGGGGTGCCGATGACTGCCATATATATAGGTAAAATACCTTCCAAGGCGCGCAGGTGCAGACACCGGGCTCGTCAGCCAAAGTCGCTCGAATGAGCTATTAGTAATTTACGTAAATGGGTCGCGACACTGCTCGTCATGCTGCAAATAACCCCAAAGGATTCTGGATAGTGTAGTGGCTACGGTGAGTACGCCTACGCCACGAGTATATAGAAATATAATGCCATCCCTGGACACGTGTTTCCAGGTAATTGCCTCTCGTCAGCAGGGAGCAGGTAGGTATGCGGGGTGCCGATGACTGCCATATATATAGGTAAAATACCTTCCAAGGCGCGCAGGTGCAGACACCGGGCTCGTCAGCCAAAGTCGCTCGAATGAGCTATTAGTAATTTACGTAAATGGGTCGCGACACTGCTCGTCATGCTGCAAATAACCCCAAAGGATTCTGGATAGTGTAGTGGCTACGGTGAGTACGCCTACGCCACGAGTATATAGAAATATAATGCCATCCCTGGACACGTGTTTCGAGGTAATTGCCTCTCGTCAGCAGGGAGCAGGTAGGTATGCGGGGTGCCGATGACTGCCATATATATAGGTAAAATACCTTCCAAGGCGCGCAGGTGCAGACACCGGGCTCGTCAGCCAAAGTCGCTCGAATGAGCTATTAGTAATTTACGTAAATGGGTCGCGACACTGCTCGTCATGCTGCAAATAACCCCAAAGGATTCTGGATAGTGTAGTGGCTACGGTGAGTACGCCTACGCCACGAGTATATAGAAATATAATGCCATCCCTGGACACGTGTTTCGAGGTAATTGCCTCTCGTCAGCAGGGAGCAGGTAGGTATGCGGGGTGCCGATGACTGCCATATATATAGGTAAAATACCTTCCAAGGCGCTCAGGTGCAGACACCGGGCTCGTCAGCCAAAGTCGCTCGAATGAGCTATTAGTAATTTACGTAAATGGGTCGCGACACTGCTCGTCATGCTGCAAATAACCCCAAAGGATTCTGGATAGTGTAGTGGCTACGGTGAGTACGCCTACGCCACGAGTATATAGAAATATAATGCCATCCCTGGACACGTGTTTCGAGGTAATTGCCTCTCGTCAGCAGGGAGCAGGTAGGTATGCGGGGTGCCGATGACTGCCATATATATAGGTAAAATACCTTCCAAGGCGCGCAGGTGCAGACACCGGGCTCGTCAGCCAAAGTCGCTCGAATGAGCTATTAGTAATTTACGTAAATGGGTCGCGACACTGCTCGTCATGCTGCAAATAACCCCAAAGGATTCTGGATAGTGTAGTGGCTACGGTGAGTACGCCTACGCCACGAGTATATAGAAATATAATGCCATCCCTGGACACGTGTTTCGAGGTAATTGCCTCTCGTCAGCAGGGAGCAGGTAGGTATGCGGGGTGCCGATGACTGCCATATATATAGGTAAAATACCTTCCAAGGCGTGCAGGTGCAGACACCGGGCTCGTCAGCCAAAGTCGCTCGAATGAGCTATTAGTAATTTACGTAAATGGGTCGCGACACTGCTCGTCATGCTGCAAATAACCCCAAAGGATTCTGGATAGTGTAGTGGCTACGGTGAGTACGCCTACGCCACGAGTATATAGAAATATAATGCCATCCCTGGACACGTGTTTCAAGGTAATTGCCTCTCGTCAGCAGGGAGCAGGTAGGTATGCGGGGTGCCGATGACTGCCATATATATAGGTAAAATACCTTCCAAGGCGCGCAGGTGCAGACACCGGGCTCGTCAGCCAAAGTCGCTCGAATGAGCTATTAGTAATTTACGTAAATGGGTCGCAACACTGCTCGTCATGCTGCAAATAACCCCAAAGGATTCTGGATAGTGTAGTGGCTACGGTGAGTACGCCTACGCCACGAGTATATAGAAATATAATGCCATCCCTGGACACGTGTTTCGAGGTAATTGCCTCTCGTCAGCAGGGAGCAGGTAGGTATGCGGGGTGCCGATGACTGCCATATATATAGGTAAAATACCTTCCAAGGCGCGCAGGTGCAGACACCGGGCTCGTCAGCCAAAGTCGCTCGAATGAGCTATTAGTAATTTACGTAAATGGGTCGCGACACTGCTCGTCATGCTGCAAATAACCCCAAAGGATTCTGGATAGTGTAGTGGCTACGGTGAGTACGCCTACGCCACGAGTATATAGAAATATAATGCCATCCCTGGACACGTGTTTCGAGGTAATTGCCTCTCGTCAGCAGGGAGCAGGTAGGTATGCGGGGTGCCGATGACTGCCATATATATAGGTAAAATACCTTCCAAGGCGCGCAGGTGCAGACACCGGGCTCGTCAGCCAAAGTCGCTCGAATGAGCTATTAGTAATTTACGTAAATGGGTCGCGACACTGCTCGTCATGCTGCAAATAACCCCAAAGGATTCTGGATAGTGTAGTGGCTACGGTGAGTACGCCTACGCCACGAGTATATAGAAATATAATGCCATCCCTGGACACGTGTTTCGAGGTAATTGCCTCTCGTCAGCAGGGAGCAGGTAGGTATGCGGGGTGCCGATGACTGCCATATATATAGGTAAAATACCTTCCAAGGCGCGCAGGTGCAGACACCGGGCTCGTCAGCCAAAGTCGCTCGAATGAGCTATTAGTAATTTACGTAAATGGGTCGCAACACTGCTCGTCATGCTGCAAATAACCCCAAAGGATTCTGGATAGTGTAGTGGCTACGGTGAGTACGCCTACGCCACGAGTATATAGAAATATAATGCCATCCCTGGACACGTGTTTCGAGGTAATTGCCTCTCGTCAGCAGGGAGCAGGTAGGTATGCGGGGTGCCGATGACTGCCATATATATAGGTAAAATACCTTCCAAGGCGCGCAGGTGCAGACACCGGGCTCGTCAGCCAAAGTCGCTCGAATGAGCTATTAGTAATTTACGTAAATGGGTCGCGACACTGCTCGTCATGCTGCAAATAACCCCAAAGGATTCTGGATAGTGTAGTGGCTACAGTGAGTACGCCTACGCCACGAGTATATAGAAATATAATGCCATCCCTGGACACGTGTTTCGAGGTAATTGCCTCTCGTCAGCAGGGAGCAGGTAGGTATGCGGGGTGCCGATGACTGCCATATATATAGGTAAAATACCTTCCAAGGCGCGCAGGTGCAGACACCGGGCTCGTCAGCCAAAGTCGCTCGAATGAGCTATTAGTAATTTACGTAAATGGGTCGCGACACTGCTGGTCATGCTGCAAATAACCCCAAAGGATTCTGGATAGTGTAGTGGCTACGGTGAGTATGCCTACGCCACGAGTATATAGAAATATAATGCCATCCCTGGACACGTGTTTCGAGGTAATTGCCTCTCGTCAGCAGGGAGCAGGTAGGTATGCGGGGTGCCGATGACTGCCATATATATAGGTAAAATACCTTCCAAGGCGCGCAGGTGCAGACACCGGGCTCGTCAGCCAAAGTCGCTCGAATGAGCTATTAGTAATTTACGTAAATGGGTCGTGACACTGCTCGTCATGCTGCAAATAACCCCAAAGGATTCTGGATAGTGTAGTGGCTACGGTGAGTACGCCTACGCCACGAGTATATAGAAATATAATGCCATCCCTGGACACGTGTTTCGAGGTAATTGCCTCTCGTCAGCAGGGAGCAGGTAGGTATGCGGGGTGCCGATGACTGCCATATATATAGGTAAAATACCTTCCAAGGCGCGCAGGTGGAGACACCGGGCTCGTCAGCCAAAGTCGCTCGAATGAGCTATTAGTAATTTACGTAAATGGGTCGCGACACTGCTCGTCATGCTGCAAATAACCCCAAAGGATTCTGGATAGTGTAGTGGCTACGGTGAGTACGCCTACGCCACGAGTATATAGAAATATAATGCCATCCCTGGACACGTGTTTCGAGGTAATTGCCTCTCGTCAGCAGGGAGCAGGTAGGTATGCGGGGTGCCGATGACTGCCATATATATAGGTAAAATACCTTCCAAGGCGTGCAGGTGCAGACACCGGGCTCGTCAGCCAAAGTCGCTCGAATGAGCTATTAGTAATTTACGTAAATGGGTCGCGACACTGCTCGTCATGCTGCAAATAACCCCAAAGGATTCTGGATAGTGTAGTGGCTACGGTGAGTACGCCTACGCCACGAGTATATAGAAATATAATGCCATCCCTGGACACGTGTTTCGAGGTAATTGCCTCTCGTCAGCAGGGAGCAGGTAGGTATGCGGGGTGCCGATGACTGCCATATATATAGGTAAAATACCTTCCAAGGCGCGCAGGTGCAGACACCGGGCTCGTCAGCCAAAGTCGCTCGAATGAGCTATTAGTAATTTACGTAAATGGGTCGCGACACTGCTCGTCATGCTGCAAATAACCCCAAAGGATTCTGGATAGTGTAGTGGCTACGGTGAGTACGCCTACGCCACGAGTATATAGAAATATAATGCCATCCCTGGACACGTGTTTCGAGGTAATTGCCTCTCGTCAGCAGGGAGCAGGTAGGTATGCGGGGTGCCGATGACTGCCATATATATAGGTAAAATACCTTCCAAGGCGCGCAGGTGCAGACACCGGGCTCGTCAGCCAAAGTCGCTCGAATGAGCTATTAGTAATTTACGTAAATGGGTCGCGACACTGCTCGTCATGCTGCAAATAACCCCAAAGGATTCTGGATAGTGTAGTGGCTACGGTGAGTACGCCTACGCCACGAGTATATAGAAATATAATGCCATCCCTGGACACGTGTTTCGAGGTAATTGCCTCTCGTCAGCAGGGAGCAGGTAGGTATGCGGGTGCCGATGACTGCCATATATATAGGTAAAATACCTTCCAAGGCGCGCAGGTGCAGACACCGGGCTCGTCTGCCAAAGTCGCTCGAATGAGCTATTAGTAATTTACGTAAATGGGTCGCGACACTGCTCGTCATGCTGCAAATAACCCCAAAGGATTCTGGATAGTGTAGTGGCTACGGTGAGTACGCCTACGCCACGAGTATATAGAAATATAATGCCATCCCTGGACTCGTGTTTCGAGGTAATTGCCTCTCGTCAGCAGGGAGCAGGTAGGTATGCGGGGTGCCGATGACTGCCATATTTATAGGTAAAATACCTTCCAAGGCGCGCAGGTGCAGACACCGGGCTCGTCAGCCAAAGTCGCTCGAATGAGCTATTAGTAATTTACGTAAATGGGTCGCGACACTGCTCGTCATGCTGCAAATAACCCCAAAGGATTCTGGATAGTGTAGTGGCTACGGTGAGTATGCCTACGCCACGAGTATATAGAAATATAATGCCATCCCTGGACACGTGTTTCGAGGTAATTGCCTCTCGTCAGCAGGGAGCAGGTAGGTATGCGGGGTGCCGATGACTGCCATATATATAGGTAAAATACCTTCCAAGGCGCGCAGGTGCAGACACCGGGCTCGTCAGCCAAAGTCGCTCGAATGAGCTATTAGTAATTTACGTAAATGGGTCTCGACACTGCTCGTCATGCTGCAAATAACCCCAAAGGATTCTGGATAGTGTAGTGGCTACGGTGAGTACGCCTACGCCACGAGTATATAGAAATATAATGCCATCCCTGGACACGTGTTTCGAGGTAATTGCCTCTCGTCAGCAGGGAGCAGGTAGGTATGCGGGGTGCCGATGACTGCCATATATATAGGTAAAATACCTTCCAAGGCGCGCAGGTGCAGACACCGGGCTCGTCAGCCAAAGTCGCTCGAATGAGCTATTAGTAATTTACGTAAATGGGTCGCGACACTGCTCGTCATGCTGCAAATAACCCCAAAGGATTCTGGATAGTGTAGTGGCTACGGTGAGTATGCCTACGCCACGAGTATATAGAAATATAATGCCATCCCTGGACACGTGTTTCGAGGTAATTGCCTCTCGTCAGCAGGGAGCAGGTAGGTATGCGGGGTGCCGATGACTGCCATATATATAGGTAAAATACCTTCCAAGGTAATTTACGTAAATGGGTCGCAGCATGACGAGCAGTGTCGCGACCCATTTACGTAAATTACTAATAGCTCATTCGAGCGACTTTGGCTGACGAGCCCGGTGTCTGCACCTGCGCGCCTTGGAAGGTATTTTACCTATATATATGGCAGTCATCGGCACCCCGCATACCTACCTGCTCCCTGCTGACGAGAGGCAATTACCTCAAAACACGTGTCCAGGGATGCCATTATATTTCTATATACTCGTGGCGTAGGCGTACTCACCGTAGCCACTACACTATCCAGAATCCTTTGGGGTTATTTGCAGCATGACGAGCAGTGTCGCGACCCATTTACGTAAATTACTAATAGCTCATTCGAGCGACTTTGGCTGACGAGCCCGGTGTCTGCACCTGCGCGCCTTGGAAGGTATTTTACCTATATATATGGCAGTCATCGGCACCCCGCATACCTACCTGCTCCCTGCTGACGAGAGGCAATTACCTCGAAACACGTGTCCAGGGATGGCATTATATTTCTATATACTCGTGGCGTAGGCGTACTCACCGTAGCCACTACACTATCCAGAATCCTTTGGGGTTATTTGCAGCATGACGAGCAGTGTCGCGACCCATTTACGTAAATTACTAATAGCTCATTCGAGCGACTTTGGCTGACGAGCCCGGTGTCTGCACCTGCGCGCCTTGGAAGGTATTTTACCTATATATATGGCAGTCATCGGCACCCCGCATACCTACCTGCTCCCTGCTGACGAGAGGCAATTACCTCGAAACACGTGTCCAGGGATGGCATTATATTTCTATATACTCGTGGCGTAGGCGTACTCACCGTAGCCACTACACTATCCAGAATCCTTTGGGGTTATTTGCAGCATGACGAGCAGTGTCGCGACCCATTTACGTAAATTACTAATAGCTCATTCGAGCGACTTTGGCTGACGAGCCCGGTGTCTGCACCTGCGCGCCTTGGAAGGTATTTTACCTATATATATGGCAGTCATCGGCACCCCGCATACCTACCTGCTCCCTGCTGACGAGAGGCAATTACCTCGAAACACGTGTCCAGGGATGGCATTATATTTCTATATACTCGTGGCGTAGGCGTACTCACCGTAGCCACTACACTATCCAGAATCCTTTGGGGTTATTTCCAGCATGACGAGCAGTGTCGCGACCCATTTACGTAAATTACTAATAGCTCATTCGAGCGACTTTGGCTGACGAGCCCGGTGTCTGCACCTGCGCGCCTTGGAAGGTATTTTACCTATATATATGGCAGTCATCGGCACCCCGCATACCTACCTGCTCCCTGCTGACGAGAGGCAATTACCTCGAAACACGTGTCCAGGGATGGCATTATATTTCTATATACTCGTGGCGTAGGCGTACTCACCGTAGCCACTACACTATCCAGAATCCTTTGGGGTTATTTGCAGCATGACGAGCAGTGTCGCGACCCATTTACGTAAATTAATAATAGCTCATTCGAGCGACTTTGGCTGACGAGCCCGGTGTCTGCACCTGCGCGCCTTGGAAGGTATTTTACCTATATATATGGCAGTCATCGGCACCCCGCATACCTACCTGCTCCCTGCTGACGAGAGGCAATTACCTCGAAACACGTGTCCAGGGATGGCATTATATTTCTATATACTCGTGGCGTAGGCGTACTCACCGTAGCCACTACACTATCCAGAATCCTTTGGGGTTATTTGCAGCATGACGAGCAGTGTCGCGACCCATTTACGTAAATTACTAATAGCTCATTCGAGCGACTTTGGCTGACGAGCCCGGTGTCTGCACCTGCGCGCCTTGGAAGGTATTTTACCTATATATATGGCAGTCATCGGCACCCCGCATACCTACCTGCTCCCTGCTGACGAGAGGCAATTACCTCGAAACACGTGTCCAGGGATGGCATTATATTTCTATATACTCGTGGCGTAGGCGTACTCACCGTAGCCACTACACTATCCAGAATCCTTTGGGGTTATTTGCAGCATGACGAGCAGTGTCGAGACCCATTTACGTAAATTACTAATAGCTCATTCGAGCGACTTTGGCTGACGAGCCCGGTGTCTGCACCTGCGCGCCTTGGAAGGTATTTTACCTATATATATGGCAGTCATCGGCACCCCGCTTACCTACCTGCTCCCTGCTGACGAGAGGCAATTACCTCGAAACACGTGCCAGGGATGGCATTATATTTCTATATACTCGTGGCGTAGGCGTACTCACCGTAGCCACTACACTATCCAGAATCCTTTGGGGTTATTTGCAGCATGACGAGCAGTGTCGCGACCCATTTACGTAAATTACTAATAGCTCATTCGAGCGACTTTGGCTGACGAGCCCGGTGTCTGCACCTGCGCGCCTTGGAAGGTATTTTACCTATATATATGGCAGTCATCGGCACCCCGCATACCTACCTGCTCCCTGCTGACGAGAGGCAATTACCTCGAAACACGTGTCCAGGGATGGCATTATATTTCTATATACTCGTGGTGTAGGCATACTCACCGTAGCCACTACACTATCCAGAATCCTTTGGGGTTATTTGCAGCATGACGAGCAGTGTCGCGACCCATTTACGTAAATTACTAATAGCTCATTCGAGCGACTTTGGCTGACGAGCCGGGTGTCTGCACCTGCGCGCCTTGGAAGGTATTTTACCTATATATATGGCAGTCATCGTCACCCCGCATACCTACCTGCTCCCTGCTGACGAGAGGCAATTACCTCGAAACACGTGTCCAGGGATGGCATTATATTTCTATATACTCGTGGCGTAGGCGTACTCACCGTAGCCACTACACTATCCAGAATCCTTTGGGGTTATTTGCAGCATGACGAGCAGTGTCGCGACCCATTTACGTAAATTACTAATAGCTCATTCGAGCGACTTTGGCTGACGAGCCCGGTGTCTGCACCTGCGCGCCTTGGAAGGTATTTTACCTATATATATGGCAGTCATCGGCACCCCGCATACCTACCTGCTCCCTGCTGACGAGAGGCAATTACCTCGAAACACGTGTCCAGGGATGGCATTATATTTCTATATACTCGTGGCGTAGGCGTACTCACCGTAGCCACTACACTATCCAGAATCCTTTGGGGTTATTTGCAGCATGACGAGCAGTGTCGCGACCCATTTACGTAAATTACTAATAGCTCATTCGAGCGACTTTGGCTGACGAGCCCGGTGTCTGCACCTGCGCGCCTTGGAAGGTATTTTACCTATATATATGGCAGTCATCGGCACCCCGCATACCTACCTGCTCCCTGCTGACGAGAGGCAATTACCTCGAAACACGTGTCCAGGGATGGCATTATATTTCTATATACTCGTGGCGTAGGCGTACTCACCGTAGCCACTACACTATCCAGAATCCTTTGGGGTTATTTGCAGCATGACGAGCAGTGTCGCGACCCATTTACGTAAATTACTAATAGCTCATTCGAGCGACTTTGGCTGACGAGCCCGGTGTCTGCACCTGCGCGCCTTGGAAGGTATTTTACCTATATATATGGCAGTCATCGGCACCCCGCATACCTACCTGCTCCCTGCTGACGAGAGGCAATTACCTCGAAACACGTGTCCAGGGATGGCATTATATTTCTATATACTCGTGGCGTAGGCGTACTCACCGTAGCCACTACACTATCCAGAATCCTTTGGGGTTATTTGCAGCATGACGAGCAGTGTCGCGACCCATTTACGTAAATTACTAATAGCTCATTCGAGCGACTTTGGCTGACGAGCCCGGTGTCTGCACCTGTGCGCCTTGGAAGGTATTTTACCTATATATATGGCAGTCATCGGCACCCCGCATACCTACCTGCTCCCTGCTGACGAGAGGCAATTACCTCGAAACACGTGTCCCGGGATGGCATTATATTTCTATATACTCGTGGCGTAGGCGTACTCACCGTAGCCACTACACTATCCAGAATCCTTTGGGGTTATTTGCAGCATGACGAGCAGTGTCGCGACCCATTTACGTAAATTACTAATAGCTCATTCGAGCGACTTTGGCTGACGAGCCCGGTGTCTGCACCTGCGCGCCTTGGAAGGTATTTTACCTATATATATGGCAGTCATCGGCACCCCGCATACCTACCTGCTCCCTGCTGACGAGAGGCAATTACCTCGAAACACGTGTCCAGGGATGGCATTATATTTCTATATACTCGTGGCGTAGGCGTACTCACCGTAGCCACTACACTATCCAGAATCCTTTGGGGTTATTTGCAGCATGACGAGCAGTGTCGCGACCCATTTACGTAAATTACTAATAGCTCATTCGAGCGACTTTGGCTGACGAGCCCGGTGTCTGCACCTGCGCGCCTTGGAAGGTATTTTACCTATATATATGGCAGTCATCGGCACCCTGTTGTAAATTAAGGACAGAATGTGATTAAGCATTTACTGAAAACATTAGTGTTTCTCTTTTATCGTGTTTTCCTCACTATGTTGGCCGAAGTCCGGACTCCATTTTGTATTGACATGCTGCCACGTGTTCACCACGAGGAGAGTCCGACCTCTGTGTTAGTTGCTCTTGTAATCTGCCTAGCAACAGTTATAAATAGCTCTCTCTTGTCCGTCTGGCGCATGCCCAGACTTGACCACATCTGTTATAATTAGCTTTGCTTGACCATGTGTTTTCGCGGGCCCAAGGAGTGTGTTAGCTCCGCCCATGTATTGATTTGGTATCGAGAATGACCCTAAATGGTAATGTTCTTCAACTCTGTGGTATCCACCCACTCATGAGCCCCTCTGTTGTGTATAAAAGGGGACAATGTACGCAAGTTCTGTGTGCTACTCCTTGCAATACTGAAGAGTGTTGTGTGGATTGTAGGACCACCCTTAAGGGTTAATAAACGTTGTTTTTGTACTTTGCAGTTTCCTCGCCAACTTCCTTATAGATTTCGTTACAGAAGAGCGAACCCTTGTCTCTTGCGGGCCTAGCTGGGGCTTGTATTCATCAATTGGCGCCCGTCACGTGGGGCTCATCGGCGACTCGGATGCCCGAAGGACTGGTCGCGACGAAGGTGAGGAGTTTGGCCGGGGACGTGATCACTGCCAGCGGCGTCTTAGCCTTGGCATCCCGAGGTTTTTCTTCCTTCCCTTCCGAGCTGACCATCTGGGTGGCGCCGGTCATCGACTGAGACCTCTTCTGTCGGTCCTGCCGTGAGAGCCGTTTGGGCGATTGTGGAGCTTGGCAGTTGGAACCTGGACTCTTGATTGGTAAGAACCGTTGTACGGTACTTGCTCCGAGTTTTGAAGCCTGGTCTGGCTATTTGAGTTTGATTGATGGTGACTAGTCATATTTTGAATTTGTCTTTGTGAAAATATATGCGTTGCAACACATATAGGCAGGTAATGTGGAGAAATTTCTCCGGAGCTGTGTAAACTTTGAACGGCGCAACGATTATGTGCCATTTTTTTTTTTGATAATACTGCATATTTTGCATTATTCCTAGCATGCCTGCTTTTAGCGCACTTCGTAAGTGGTGCTGCTGTCTTGGGAACCGGTTGAACCTCGAGGAATCTGCTCCAGCTCCCCCAGAGGGGACTCCTAATAGGGATATGTACGTGAAGCATGGTCTTTCTTCCATAATGTACAGCACGTTATGGAGGAAATATACTAGGAAGGATCCTGAGTTGCGATGGCCTTTGTATGGATCGTTTGATATACGTAAGATTGAGTATGTGGAACAGTGTATGTGTAAGCGACGTGCTCGTCAGGATATGTTTGAGTGTGTGCGATTATGGGTGAAGGAAGTGCGTGAGCGAGAGAAACGTGAGAAAGCGCTGTTTGATAAGGAGCAACGAAAGAATGATCATATGCGAGCGCAGGAAGCGAAGCGTCGGGAGGACAAAGAGCAAACGGACAGACAAGAGAAAGAGCGTAGGCTACAAGTTTCGGGTCAATATGTTGTTCGTCAGCCGCTTTATCCTGTCCTTAATAATCCTGATGACGATTTTTATTTACTAGATCGCTCTCCGCCCCCTTATGTTGGCGCATCTGCTCCACGGCCGCAAGATTCTGGCCCGGCTCCGGGTAAGGTCGACACACGGTCCATGTTATCGGCCGAGTATATGGCTGAGCTTCGGAAACTTTCCCTTCGTGCACTTAAGGGCAAGATGTCTATGGAGGAGTTGTTCCATGCTTGGGGGTCGTGGCAAGATAGAGAGAGGGTGTATTTTCTGTCTCATTTTTCAGAAGAAGTAATTGCTGCTTTCCGAAAATATTCTAGTGTCCTTGAGCCTGCCGACGTGTCTTCGGATGCCGGAGCATTACGTAATGGTGTTTTTTCTCCCCCTAAGGCTTCTGAGGCGGCTCGGCGGCTGTTCGCTTTGCGGGACGAAGTGCTGGCCCTTAGAGAGAAAGCACGTCAACAAACGGAGGAGGAGAAGCAGTCGGATTCGTCTGCAGCAGGGGGCCACCCATCCGCCTCCCAGTCAGATAAGGATGACATAGTGCATGCTAAACCAATGCGAGAGGCGGCGCCTTTGTATGTTCCTCCTAAGGGAGCAGGGACTAGCTCGGATGTTAACTCCGCCGATGCAAGGGGATATTTTGTATATAATTGGGTTTATACTCCATGGCATAGGGCCGATGTTATGGCATTAAAGAATGCGCTGCCCGACCCCCGCAAGAATCCAGCGGCCTTCTATGAAGAAGTCGAGGGGGCCTTGAATTCTTGCATTATGACCTTAGCGGATATAGACCTATTCTTTGGCCTTATCCTACCGCCGGATACGTGGCGCTCTGTCCGGAAGGTAGATGATGCGGTTGCCTTCAAGGCCCGGTGGTCTGACCTTGAGGATGAGGATAGGGAACGAAAGCCCGCACAGAAACCCCCCCAGAATATTTTAGATCTCCCTGCGGCTATTGTGGCTAAGTTGAAGACGATTATCCCCCCTAAAAAGATTGACTGGAACATGTTAGCTGCATGTAAACAGAAAGTTGACGAGTCAGTCGCGGACTTCTTTACGCGCTTTGAGGAGACGTTTCATGATTTTAGTGGCCAGTCGCTTACTGACGACACGGGCCGCCACCTTTTCGCGGACAAATATGTGGCTAATCTGCTGCCGGCAGTTGCGGCCCGGTTAAAAGCGAGTGAGAGTTCTTGGTCCTCCGCGACACCGACGGCCCTTCTGACCATTGCTCAGTATTATGAGCGTCAGGAGCACGAGGCGAAGGGCCAGGAGGAGAAGAAATCGAAAGATCTTAAAACCAAAGTGATGTTAGCACAAGTATATGGCCCGCCCCGCCGGGGTAATAATAGTAGGGGAAGGGGTGGATCTTATGGTCCCCCTTCGGGCCGATCGGATTTGAATAGGAATCAGTGTGCGTATTGCAAGCAGTTGGGCCATTGGGCCAGGGATTGCCCAGCGTTGCGTGCTTCGCGTCAGGGGCACACTCCGGGTGGCCCGAGAGGTAGAGGGGGCTTCTCGAACTTTAGAGGGAATTCCAACGATAATGTCCGTTTCGATACCGCTGGACAGCACCGAGATAGCTCAAATGTTTTTGATCGCCAGCACCAGTATCATGTATCGGACATCGATCGCTCAGGATATCATGATTCTCAGCATGCATAGGAATGCGTAGGATGGGGGTCCGAATCAGTTGAGGTGCCGGTCGATCAGACGGGTCCTTATGTATCGGCTGAGGTTTTAGGTTCTACTGATCAGTTCCTAGTGGATACAGGAGCGACACGTAGTGCATTGTCTAGGTACTTGGTTCCGGGGGCTCCCCCATCTGGCTCAATAGTTACATCGGTAGGGTTTGACGGTACACTCTCCCGAAGCCCTCTTTCACAGCCCCTTGCATTTAAAGTTGATTGTTTTTCTGCGCCTTGTCCGTTTCTGCTTGCTCCGTACACACCGGATAACATTATGGGCCTTGATATGTTAAAGTACTTTAGGGCTACAATTCGTTGTTCCCCTGAGGGTGTGAGGGTGATTTTAAATGACAACTACCCCCGATCTGGGCGGATGTGTACAATCTCAGAGGATGCATTGTTGGCTACCCTCCCCCAAGCTTTATGGGCGACTTCGGACACAGATGTCGGACAAATGGTGATTCCTCCGGTCCACATTAGTGTCCAGGAGGGGGCGGTACTACCACGCCTCCCGCAGTATCGTATTTCCCAGGAGGGCGAGGAGGCTCTCATACAGATTGTGCAAGACCTGATCGCAGTGGGAGTAGTGGAAGAAGTTCCCTATAATATCTGTAACAGTCCGATTCTCCCAATTTTGAAAAAGGACACGGATGCAAAAGTCTATCGGTTTATAATTGATTTGAGGGAGGTAAACAAGATCGTGATACCTCAGTACCCGGTGGTTTCCGATATCACGACGTTGCTTACCTTGGTCCCGCCTACGGCGACCATGTTCTCAGTGATTGATTTGAAAAATGCCTTCTTTTCTATCCCCATTCACCCTGATAGCCGATTTCTTTTTGGGTTTACATTAAACAATCGATCTTATCGTTTTTGTAGAATTCCCCAAGGCTATACAGAAAGCCCTAGTATTTATAGTCAGGCTTTGAAGCGACAGTTGGATTCCTTTGTTTTACTTGAGGGGGTCGCCCTCATTCAATATGTCGATGACATCCTGTTGGCGGCTGACACCCTGGAGTTGTGCGAGAAAAGTACGATAGCCTTACTTTCCTTTTTAGCATCCCACAATCACAAGGTCTCTAGGAAGAAATTGCAATTCTGTAGACCAAAGGTGACTTATTTGGGTCACCTTTTGTCTAAGGAGGGGCGTGCACTCACACCAGATCGTATCCAAGTAATTTTGGACACATCAAGGCCATCCACGCAGAAGGATGTGCGTGCATTTTTGGGTCTTGTTTCTTTTTGTAGACAATGGATATTGGGGTTTTCACACATAGCTAAGCCATTACTAGCGCTCTTGACAAAAGACACGCCCATCCCGATCCCCTGGTCAGATGAGTGTGACGCTGCTTTTCAGCAATTGAGACAGGCCCTTTGTTCAGCACCAGTGTTAGGGACCCCTGATTATGCAAAACCCTTTTCGTTGTATGTGCATGAGAAAGATGGATGTGCATTATCAGTCTTAGTGCAGATGCACGGCGATAAGCAGCGCCCTTGTGCATACTTTTCGGCTGTACTTGATCCTGTCGCCCGAGCATTGCCGGGGTGTTTTCGCTCGGTTACGGCGACGGCTGTGTCAATACGGCAGAGTGAAGGAATTGTATTGTCCCATAAACTGTTGGTGTTAGTTCCCCACGCTGTTGATGCCCTGCTTAATCAAACAAAGACGCAGCATTTGACCAGTGCCCGTTTAACGGGATATGAGTTGACGCTTTTAGCTCCTCACATTACGTTAAAAAGGTGCGTGACATTAAACCCGGCCACATTGTTGCCATACCCCGAGACCCAGCCTGAGGCACAGAAAGCGCATGATTGTATTCTTGTGACTGAGGAACAAACAAAGGGTCGTATTGATCTCCAGGATACGCCCTTTTCAGATGTAGATGGAGAGTTGTGGGTGGATGGATCATGCCTGAAGCTACCAGATGGTACGACTTCAGCAGCATATGCAATTACCACGTTACAGACGATAGTGGAGACAGCACGCATACCACAGAAATCAGCTCAAGCAGCGGAACTGATAGCGTTAACACGAGCGTGTGAGCTTAGTACAGGATTGTGTGTGAATGTTTACACAGACAGCCGCTATGCCTTCGGAGTAGCGCACGATTTCGGCCTACTCTGGAAGGAGAGAGGGTTTCTAACGTCACATGGGGTGCAGATAATGCATGGGGAGTTAGTCCACAATCTTTTAACTGCATTGACATACCCAAAGAAAATTGCCATTGTTAAGTGTAGTGCCCATAGGAAAGTAGTTGATAAGGTTGGAGAAGGGAATGCGTTAGCGGATCGAGTAGCACGGGAGACTGCGATGCAGCCCGGTACTACTGCCATGTATGTAGTGAAGTCACAGGTGGAGAGATGGCATGATGCGAAGGAGGAAGTGCGAGAAATACAGAAGACCGCTTCTGACAAAGAACGGGAACAATGGGCTAGCGAAGGAGAACTGGATGACGAGGGTTGCTGGAGAAATAAGCAGATGGATAGATGGAAATTACCCACGGCTTTTGTACAACCTATGGTCCAGATGGCACATGGGCTAGCACATGTTGGAGCTTCCGCAATTGTGAAATTGCTTACCCAAGTCTGGGAGCATCCAGAGATTGCTAGCACGGCAAAGAGGGTGGTGCAGACCTGTATGATCTGTCTGAAGTATAACCCAGGGAAAGGCACGCGAACTCCAGCAGGAGGATTTGCGACACCCACTGCACCCTTTGAGGTTCTGCAGATGGATTACATCCAGCTTGAGCGCTGTAACAATTTGAAGTATGTTCTAGTAGTAGTTTGCGCCTTCAGTAAATGGGTCGAGGCGTACCCTGCGAAAGACAATACTGCAATGACTACAGCGAAGCTATTGCTGAAAGAGTTTTTCCCCCGATACGGCGTCTGTAGACTTCTGTGGAGTGATAATGGCCCTCACTTTGTAGCAGATGTTATAAAGTATGTCTTGAAGGGCCTAGGCATCACCCAGAAGTTCCACGCCGTGTTCCACCCTCAGTCTGCAGGACTAGTCGAGAAATATAATGGTACACTGAAGCTTAAGATCGCCAAAATTCAAGCTTCAACGTCTTTGACTTGGCCAGACGCTTTGCCACTGGCGTTATTGTCAATTAGGTCGGTGCCACACTCTCGAACCGGCCTTACACCCTATGAGATTGTATTTGGACGCCCAATGAACATTTGGGGTCCACCAAGGCCTAAGGCTGTGTATGATGTACCTTGTGTGATGATGAGTGATTATCTGGCACAGTTAACGGATAACTTGGTTTCTATTCATCAACAGGTCCGAGAGGCGCTCCCTGATCGGTCTACTGGCGAAGGACATGGTCTCCGGCCTGGAGATCATGTAATGATAAAGGTTTTCGACAGATCGAACAGTTTGGAGCCGAGATGGGTCGGACCTGAGCAAGTCCTTCTTGCAACGAGGACGGCAGTGCGAGTCTCGAACAGGAAGAATTGGATCCATTCCTTGCACTGTCGAAAGGTACCGCCCGGATTGGTGGGGTCTGCCGTGCTGACCGATCAACGAGACATCCTAGCAGCAGAGACAGGCCGTGCTGCAGAGCCAAACGACACTGAGGAGCTCTTTCCGGACCATACGACTTCTGGAGGAAGGCGATATCATCTGCGACCAAGGAAGTGAGGTTTCCAGTACCGGGACATACTGTCAGAACGGCCCTTGGGTTAGTGAAACGGAGAGCCAATGAGGCAAGGGGGGGGATCAGCCCTGCATTAGTGTAGCGACACCCGTCTTGGCCCGCTGGTGAAGAAATCAACCGCTGCCCAAGGGGAAGAGTTCTGACAGACTTTTTAGTTTCAGGAAGACATCAGGGTATTGTTTCTTTTGACATGGAGAAGAAGAAAATTTTTTGTGCGTTGGGGTTCATGCTAACGGTAGCTATCATTGGTATAACCACATGGTTTGTGGAGGAGGCAACTCCAGCCCGAGAGACACTTGTGTTGACGACTCCAATGCCTGCGGAGCACTACTTTTATACATTGCCATATCAAGAGTTGAAGCATCGACAATCCTATTTGAATAACACTTTCATTCAGATGCTGCATCACACCCACGTTGCTACAAATGCTACGAACTGTTGGATATGTGGGATGATGCCAGCCCATCAGAAGAAAGGAGGCACGCCATTCATACCACTTCCTTTCTCTCACAATGGCTCTTGTAGAGCATGGTACACTCTGTTGTTTGCCACTCGAAAACCGACAGTGGGACGATTGCTTTTCAGACTTAATAAAGAATGCCATCAGGACAAGAATGGATATCCACAAGCGAATGGGACAATTTGGGAATGGGAAGAGTACCGACCGGACAATGAATCCATCCCCTATATCTTCACGAACACCAGAGACACTGTGGGGAAGGATAAATTTGTAATCCAAGTAGCACAAGCCCAAGCGGACCTGTGCGTCCAGAGTGTGGGTTTTATCCCTGTCGGTGTCAGTGATTGTATAACTGTGTTAAACATTGATGGGTTAAATAACAGCACCTTCCTAGCATCCCATAATACCTATTTTGTATGTGGAAATAAAGGGTATTACCGTTTGCCGGCTGGGTGGTCTGGGGTATGCTATGTATCATTCCTATTACCTCCTGTATTCTTAGCACCTGCGTCATATCATAAGGATTTGAAATTGCTGAATAATGTGACTGTAAATAGATATAAACGTACTCTATCTATTGATGAGGTGGATCAAACAGATACCAGCTTGCAACAGTATATTGATTTTAATTTAGGACTGTTTTTCTTTGTTGGAGCCGCTCTGAATAGTAGGAAGATCCGAAGATTAACAAGAGTGGTAGAAGCTGTGACTAATCAGACTGCTGCTGCTCTTGGGAATCTTACGGAAGAATTACAGATTACCAGGATTGTTGCATTACAGAATCGTATGGTATTGGATGTGATGCTAGCTGATCGAGGAGGAGCCTGTAAAATTATTGGAAGTAGCTGCTGCGTGTTCATCCCTGATCATACGCCATCCGTTTATAATGCCATTAATAAACTGCACAAAATAGCAGCTGAAGTCCACACAGAAAACGGCACTTGGTCCTTTTCTGGATGGTTTTGGGCGTTGGTTACTGCCTGGGGTTGGAAGGTTCTAACTGGTCTCTGTATTATTGTAGTAATTCTGTTTCTTTTCTGTATGTGTATTCAATGTGGACCATTGTGCTGTTCCGTATGCATTTCATTCTGCATTCCAGATAAGAAAGCTATTGCCGATGTTGCCCGCCAGAAGGGTCTAGCTAAAGAGGTTAAAGGAATGATGATAATTGACATATACGATGATTATTCTTGGAAGCCAGATGTCTTCAGTAAATGCTGAAAGGGTCGTCTGTTGTAAATTAAGGACAGAATGTGATTAAGCATTTACTGAAAACATTAGTGTTTCCCTTTTATCGTGTTTTCCTCACTATGTTGGCCGAAGTCCGGACTCCATTTTGTATTGACATGCTGCCACGTGTTCACCACGAGGAGAGTCCGACCTCTGTGTTAGTTGCTCTTGTAATCTGCCTAGCAACAGTTATAAATAGCTCTCTCTTGTCCGTCTGGCGCATGCCCAGACTTGACCACATCTGTTATAATTAGCTTTGCTTGACCATGTGTTTTCGCGGGCCCAAGGAGTGTGTTAGCTCCGCCCATGTATTGATTTGGTATCGAGAATGACCCTAAATGGTAATGTTCTTCAACTCTGTGGTATCCACCCACTCATGAGCCCCTCTGTTGTGTATAAAAGGGGACAATGTACGCAAGTTCTGTGTGCTACTCCTTGCAATACTGAAGAGTGTTGTGTGGATTGTAGGACCACCCTTAAGGGTTAATAAACGTTGTTTTTGTACTTTGCAGTTTCCGTGCCAACTTCCTTATAGATTTCGTTACAGAAGAGCGAACCCTTGTCTCTTGCGGGCCTAGCTGGGGCTTGTATTCATCAACCCCGCATACCTACCTGCTCCCTGCTGACGAGAGGCAATTACCTCGAAACACGTGTCCAGGGATGGCATTATATTTCTATATATTCGTGGCGTAGGCGTACTCACCGTAGCCACTACACTATCCAGAATCCTTTGGGGTTATTTGCAGCATGATGAGCAGTGTCGCGACCCATTTACGTAAATTACTAATAGCTCATTCGAGCGACTTTGGCTGACGAGCCCGGTGTCTGCACCTGCGCGCCTTGGAAGGTATTTTACCTATATATATGGCAGTCATCGGCACCCCGCATACCTACCTGCTCCCTGCTGACGAGAGGCAATTACCTCGAAACACGTGTCCAGGGATGGCATTATATTTCTATATACTCGTGGCGTAGGCGTACTCACCGTAGCCAATACACTATCCAGAATCCTTTGGGGTTATTTGCAGCATGACGAGCAGTGTCGCGACCCATTTACGTAAATTACTAATAGCTCATTCGAGCGACTTTGGCTGACGAGCCCGGTGTCTGCACCTGCGCGCCTTGGAAGGTATTTTACCTATATATATGGCAGTCATCGGCACCCCGCATACCTACCTGCTCCCTGCTGACGAGAGGCAATTACCTCGAAACACGTGTCCAGGGATGGCATTATACTTCTATATACTCGTGGCGTAGGCGTACTCACCGTAGCCACTACACTATCCAGAATCCTTTGGGGTTATTTGCAGCATGACGAGCAGTGTCGCGACCCATTTACGTAAATTACTAATAGCTCATTCGAGCGACTTTGGCTGACGAGCCCGGTGTCTGCACCTGCGCGCCTTGGAAGGTATTTTACCTATATATATGGCAGTCATCGGCACCCCGCATACCTACCTGCTCCCTGCTGACGAGAGGCAATTACCTTGAAACACGTGTCCAGGGATGGCATTATATTTCTATATACTCGTGGCGTAGGCGTACTCACCGTAGCCACTACACTATCCAGAATCCTTTGGGGTTATTTGCAGCATGACGAGCAGTGTCGCGACCCATTTACGTAAATTACTAATAGCTCATTCGAGCGACTTTGGCTGACGAGCCCGGTGTCTGCACCTGCGCGCCTTGGAAGGTATTTTACCTATATATATGGCAGTCATCGGCACCCCGCATACCTACCTGCTCCCTGCTGACGAGAGGCAATTACCTCGAAACACGTGTCCAGGGATGGCATTATATTTCTATATACTCGTGGCGTAGGCGTACTCACCGTAGCCACTACACTATCCAGAATCCTTTGGGGTTATTTGCAGCATGACGAGCAGTGTCGCGACCCATTTACGTAAATTACTAATAGCTCATTCGAGCGACTTTGGCTGACGAGCCCGGTGTCTGCACCTGCGCGCCTTGGAAGGTATTTTACCTATATATATGGCAGTCATCGGCACCCCGCATACCTACCTGCTCCCTGCTGACGAGAGGCAATTACCTCGAAACACGTGTCCAGGGATGGCATTATATTTCTATATACTCGTGGCATAGGCGTACTCACCGTAGCCACTACACTATCCAGAATCCTTTGGGGTTATTTGCAGCATGACGAGCAGTGTCGCGACCCATTTACGTAAATTACTAATAGCTCATTCGAGCGACTTTGGCTGATGAGCCCGGTGTCTGCACCTGCGCGCCTTGGAAGGTATTTTACCTATATATATGGCAGTCATCGGCACCCCGCATACCTACCTGCTCCCTGCTGACTAGAGGCAATTACCTCGAAACACGTGTCCAGGGATAGCATTATATTTCTATATATTCGTGGCGTAGGCGTACTCACCGTAGCCACTACACTATCCAGAATCCTTTGGGGTTATTTGCAGCATGATGAGCAGTGTCGCGACCCATTTACGTAAATTACTAATAGCTCATTCGAGCGACTTTGGCTGACGAGCCCGGTGTCTGCACCTGCGCGCCTTGGAAGGTATTTTACCTATATATATGGCAGTCATCGGCACCCCGCATACCTACCTGCTCCCTGCTGACGAGAGGCAATTACCTCGAAACACGTGTCCAGGGATGGCATTATATTTCTATATACTCGTGGCGTAGGCGTACTCACCGTAGCCAATACACTATCCAGAATCCTTTGGGGTTATTTGCAGCATGACGAGCAGTGTCGCGACCCATTTACGTAAATTACTAATAGCTCATTCGAGCGACTTTGGCTGACGAGCCCGGTGTCTGCACCTGCGCGCCTTGGAAGGTATTTTACCTATATATATGGCAGTCATCGGCACCCCGCATACCTACCTGCTCCCTGCTGACGAGAGGCAATTACCTCAAAACACGTGTCCAGGGATGGCATTATATTTCTATATACTCGTGGCGTAGGCGTACTCACCGTAGCCACTACACTATCCAGAATCCTTTGGGGTTATTTGCAGCATGACGAGCAGTGTCGCGACCCATTTACGTAAATTACTAATAGCTCATTCGAGCGACTTTGGCTGACGAGCCCGGTGTCTGCACCTGCGCGCCTTGGAAGGTATTTTACCTATATATATGGCAGTCATCGGCACCCCGCATACCTACCTGCTCCCTGCTGACGAGAGGCAATTACCTTGAAACACGTGTCCAGGGATGGCATTATATTTCTATATACTCGTGGCGTAGGCGTACTCACCGTAGCCACTACACTATCCAGAATCCTTTGGGGTTATTTGCAGCATGACGAGCAGTGTCGCGACCCATTTACGTAAATTACTAATAGCTCATTCGAGCGACTTTGGCTGACGAGCCCGGTGTCTGCACCTGCGCGCCTTGGAAGGTATTTTACCTATATATATGGCAGTCATCGGCACCCCGCATACCTACCTGCTCCCTGCTGACGAGAGGCAATTACCTCGAAACACGTGTCCAGGGATGGCATTATATTTCTATATACTCGTGGCGTAGGCGTACTCACCGTAGCCACTACACTATCCAGAATCCTTTGGGGTTATTTGCAGCATGACGAGCAGTGTCGCGACCCATTTACGTAAATTACTAATAGCTCATTCGAGCGACTTTGGCTGACGAGCCCGGTGTCTGCACCTGCGCGCCTTGGAAGGTATTTTACCTATATATATGGCAGTCATCGGCACCCCGCATACCTACCTGCTCCCTGCTGACGAGAGGCAATTACCTCGAAACACGTGTCCAGGGATGGCATTATATTTCTATATACTCGTGGCATAGGCGTACTCACCGTAGCCACTACACTATCCAGAATCCTTTGGGGTTATTTGCAGCATGACGAGCAGTGTCGCGACCCATTTACGTAAATTACTAATAGCTCATTCGAGCGACTTTGGCTGACGAGCCCGGTGTCTGCACCTGCGCGCCTTGGAAGGTATTTTACCTATATATATGGCAGTCATCGGCACCCCGCATACCTACCTGCTCCCTGCTGACTAGAGGCAATTACCTCGAAACACGTGTCCAGGGATAGCATTATATTTCTATATACTCGTGGCGTAGGCGTACTCACCGTAGCCACTACACTATCCAGAATCCTTTGGGGTTATTTGCAGCATGACGAGGAGTGTCGCGACCCATTTACGTAAATTACTAATAGCTCATTCGAGCGACTTTGGCTGACAAGCCCGGTGTCTGCACCTGCGCGCCTTGGAAGGTATTTTACCTATATATATGGCAGTCATCGGCACCCCGCATACCTACCTGCTCCCTGCTGACGAGAGGCAATTACCTCGAAACACGTGTCCAGGGATGGCATTATATTTCTATATACTCGTGGCGTAGGCGTACTCACCGTAGCCACTACACTATCCAGAATCCTTTGGGGTTATTTGCAGCATGACGAGCAGTGTCGCGACCCATTTACGTAAATTACTAATAGCTCATTCGAGCGACTTTGGCTGACGAGCCCGGTGTCTGCACCTGCGCGCCTTGGAAGGTATTTTACCTATATATATGGCAGTCATCGGCACCCCGCATACCTACCTGCTCCCTGCTGACGAGAGGCAATTACCTCGAAACACGTGTCCAGGGATGGCATTATATTTCTATATACTCGTGGCGTAGGCGTACTCACCGTAGCCACTACACTATCCAGAATCCTTTGGGGTTATTTGCAGCATGACGAGCAGTGTCGCGACCCATTTACGTAAATTACTAATAGCTCATTCGAGCGACTTTGGCTGACGAGCCCGGTGTCTGCACCTGCGCGCCTTGGAAGGTATTTTACCTATATATATGGCAGTCATCGGCACCCCGCATACCTACCTGCTCCCTGCTGACGAGAGGCAATTACCTCGAAACACGTGTCCAGGGATGGCATTATATTTCTATATACTCGTGGCGTAGGCGTACTCACCGTAGCCACTACACTATCCAGAATCCTTTGGGGTTATTTGCAGCATGACGAGCAGTGTCGCGACCCATTTACGTAAATTATAAAATCAAGCAATACAGGCTGACTTAGGGGAAGTTGAGGCTCTAGTGACAGTCTTCGCTCTGTAAGAGTGATTTCATGGATAAGGGCTGACTCTGCCCGTAACAGAAAGGCATCCAATGTCCCCACCACTCCCTGGCCCGTTAATGATTTTCGTGTGCTCAATATTTTCCGTGCCATTTTCCTATATTGGCAGTCGTAGCAGCAGCAGTCTATGACATATTTGATAATATGCACCAGCACAATTAAGATTAGACCCTCGGGCCCTAGTACCTTAGTCCCAGTTTTTCAAATTAACATCCATGTAAGTCTGTAATGCAAGATGGAAATAATATAGCCCTGCCTGGCCTCTTTCGGTATCAGATGGCTCGGACAGGCCCACCCTTTGCCCGGGCTTCGCCCAGGGATGGCCAGGCCACGTCCGCGCTGCGGGACCCCTGCCATTGATTTTAGCGCCTCTTGGCGTGTCTGGCGTGATGCGCGTGCCATCAGGAATGCTGGGAAATGGAGTCCGCTTTCCACGCGGTTCCCCACCAGGCAAGAAACCGGGTCCTCACAGCAGTGGTGGCAGTGGCGTTAGTATCAAGCCCAGGTAGGATCAGAATTGCGGTGGAGCAGCAATGCGAAGACAGGAACAAGGGGGGTGGCCCGGCCCTGCCTCTTTCTGTCACTGACGGGCATGGATGGGCCCACCCTTGGCCCGGGCTTTGCCCAGGCGCGTCCCGCGCTGCAGGGGTGAGGCAGCGCTTTTAAGCGACTGCAGTGGAAAGAGAGGTTGCTCCCTGGGACTTGTAGTCCTGGCGGTATGGTTGCAGTCTCAGTAGGAGTCAGTGCCGGGGGCAAGTAGCAGGAGATGGACCCTGCGACTGGAGTCCCACCAGGGTGCTGGAGATTGATGATGAATGCCCCCAATAACGGCCTGTTTATTTCCCAGGAAAACGTGTGTTCCGCGCCGCAGGGGGTGAGGCAGTGCTTTTAAGTGTGATGCAAGCACCTCCCTCTCAGCAGCGGCTGCGGTGGAAAGAGAGGTTGCTCCCTGGGACTTGTAGTCCTGGCGGTATGGTTGCCATCCCAGTAGGAGTCAGTGCAGGGGGCAAGTAGCAGGAGATGTACCCTGGGACTGGAGTCCCACCAGGGTGCTTGAGCTTGATGATGAATGCCCCCAATAGTGGCCTGTTCATGACCCGTCAAAGTGCACCTCCCGCGCCGCGGGGGGGGAGGCAGCGCTTTTAAGCAGCTGCGGTGGAAAGAGAGATTGCTACCTGGGACTTGTAGTCCTGGCGGTATGGTTGCCTTCTCAGTAGGAGTCAATGCAGGGGGCAAGTAGCAGGAGATAGACCCTGGGACTGGGACTGGAGTCCCACCAGGGTGCTGGAGCTTGATGATGAATGCCCCCAATAGCGTCCCAACAAAGCGCACGTCCCTTTTTTGTTAAACTCACACCACTGTTTCTTCTCTCTTGGTCACTGTGCTCCTGTGGGGTCGTACTTGTTAAGAGAATGACTGTAAACAGCTACTATAAACAGCCATTGGCAATCAGTATGAAAATCCCCCAACCAAACTTTAAGGACTGCTTCCAAGCGTGGCGGGATGACTGCAACAAAGGCTTCTTGCCATACGGTCTTCCGGGGAATTTAATCTGCTCCTACAAGTTTCTCGATGTTCATCAGATCATGCAAAGCCGGCCTTGAGTCAGAGAGCCATGAAGGGGGGGCTCAGTCCAGCCTTCTCCAGTCCCTGATGGGCACGGACGGGCCGACACACATCCCTGTATTTTATTCAATAACGTAATGAGTTTTATGAGGCACTGTACATCTCTTAAATGTGCTATAGTGGATATGTCTTTGGGTTTTGCTGTCTTCAATGGATCAGGTAGCTGGATGGTGGCCACCATCTTCAGGCAGAGAGGTTCAGTTCATGCAGATATTTTGGGCCCTTGTCCTATTAGGCCTTGTAAATGTTGTATCAGACCTTGAATTTGATCCTCGCTTTAATGGAAAGCCAGGGGCATCCTTCAGGGCACTCTCAGTTTGGTTGTCTTAGTGGATTTTTTGGAACAATCTGGATGCCTGGTTTTGTGTTCCATGCATGCTGCGATTACTTTCCTGGGTGACTCTCTACATTATGTTGCAGTAATCCCTTAAATCAATCAATCAATTAATCAATCAATCAATCACTCAAACATGATTTGATTAATGCTGCTAATCATCTGCAAGGATATCGCATGATTTAAGCATCAGATAATATTGGACAGATCATCTTGGTGATGGTCTAACTGAATGTGGATTTGCATATCATCCATATACATTTGGAAAAATACTACATAGTGGTGTAATTACTGAACTAGGAGCAGCAAACAGGAGAGCGATGATACTTCAAGAATGCTGCTAGGACCCAAGTGCAAGGACACTTCACAGGACTGGATCCGACATTTTTGCTGTGGTAGGAAAGGAAAGATCTAATCCAAGATATGGCAGTTCCAGATCTTTTTGCTCACTTTTCCAGTCTTTACACCTACATACTGTGGGGTCAGCAACATCATAAAATTCATAGAGGTCAACTATGAGTGCTCTCTTCTAGTCTTCATGTACGTAAATGGGAAGAGTTGCTCTGTTGTGATAACTATTACTTTTTCAGTATGCATGGAGGGTCTGAATATGGGTTTATGGTCATGGAAGAACTTATTTCCTTGATGTAATTCAAGATTTATCTTGTCACCTCTTGTTCCATGCTCTTGCCAGAAAATGTACTGTTGGAGACTGGGTGCTAGTTAGACAGGATCTAAGAGGTCTTTGGTCATTTTCTTATTGAGAGCATAATTCAGAAGTCCAGGCACAAGTCTAGATCAGAAGTAGGAACTTTTCACAATGGAAATGGCCATTGCCATAGAAAAGGGGCAATTGTTTGAAACAGGAAGCTGAACCTGTGGAGGAATTTGAGGCTGTAATCTTGGTTGGAATGATTATAGCCTGTACAGTATCTAGTAGTTGACATTAGAAAGGGCAGACTATAATAGTGGAGGGCCATAGTTGGGATGAGAGGTAGCTCAGGAGTTACGGATAATGATTTACACATTTTTAGATATTGGTTGCCTTTTAAGGTATCAGTGTTAGATTGTTCATGGTAAAATGTGATGTGTTCCGTGGTTTTCTTTGGTGCCTACTTGATACAAGTGGTGATGTAGGAGGTTTGTCTCTCTTATTTGCTCTATTCTTGTCCCTGTGGTGAATCTCATAATTGAATTTATCTCTTTCAGACTTGTGATATTAGTGAAAAAGGTTTCAATCGGCTCATTTCAATTCTGCTAGCAGAGAACTAAAAGTTTTTGGGGTTTCCTTAATGCCTAGTTTGGATTATTGCAGTTGCTGGCCGTGGTTTGTCTAGGACATTATTTCTAGTACAGTTCAGGCCATCAAACAAGGTTTCTTTTGAGTTATAATGTTTGTTCAATTTGCTCAATCTTTAGGCAATTCAAAATTTACATAGTTATATACATAAGGTATATCATAGAGAAATTAAGTGGCAGGGTTGTTATTGTGACGTGTGCATTAAGTTGCAAAGCATATCAATAAGAAAGAATGATTGGTACAAATGTGTGATTGTACCTTTACATTTGATGATTCAAGTTTATTGGCGTACATGATATCTAGGGTGTGTCTATTTTTGTATGTGGGGTCAATTACCTTAATTGTAACGCCAATTAACTGCATATTCTAGAGGAAGTCTGCATGGAGTTTTGTGCCTGTTTTGCCCCATGGGTTGAGGTTGACCAATCTCAAGATTTTATTGCCTATCCATTATAGATGGAATGCCATTTCGAGAAACTCTTTCGTGAATTTATGGGTGGTGGACCACTTCTATGATGAGGAAGTGTTTGCATCTGATGCAACAGCAGAAGGTTCAACAGTCAAATAATGTTTAGGCTATGTTGGGGATGTTTTTGCAGGTTTGGTAATTCTGGTAAGCAGCAGCTAACCAACCCCATCTTTTGCCCTTCATATGTTTCCAGAGAATGGTATTACTTGAGAAAAGCAACTAATTGAATTCAGGCAATGAGGTACCATCTAACCATGTTTTGGTGAAGCCACCTTTGGGATAGGTGGAATTGGAGAGAAGGTTGCGGCATCCAGCACATGCCTCAAGGCTGAGCAAGATTTCATGAGGCTCTTTTTTATGTAAGGGCTTAAAGTATAAGAGTGGTAGAATATACTTGGTTCTTTAGGTGCTTGTGGAAGGGTGTTCTTATACTAAGGCAGTCTATACTGAGTATCATGAAGAGGGGTTGTAGCATCAGACATGAGACATGAGATGGAAGATTTATCATGATCAGCTATGCCTCAGATAATGAGTTGCTCTGACCAGAGAAGGTGGTATAATCTTACATGAGATTCAGTGGTGAGAGGCTTTAAAAAAAAAGGTTTGGTGGGAGAGGTGACTTCTGTTTGAAAAATTTGAGATATTGGAAAATTAATCAATGGACAGGAAATTTCATCAATAGGCTGGATCATGATTATCAATTGTTCGTTGTTGATGGTGAGTCTGTTGTAATACTCATAAGAGATTATGATATCCCCTTGGCAAGCACCATGAATTTTGGAGACTGAAATGAATGTACATAGCCAAACATCCTGAATGTGTGTGAAGAATAGGCTGTCTGCTTTAACAACTCCTGCATTTGAGCTTGTGCAGATATCTTTAAGGGGCAATGTTAGGTTTGGTGTCAAAGTGACATTTATAGACTTATCCTTGTGCTTTTCGGTGTTGGAGTTGGTGGGTAGTTAAAGAAAAAAACGACAGAGTATGTTGGTCATGGCCCTTTTGGCTTTCTCATACTGCAGTAGTACACCCTCTGAATCCATTGTGGTTGATAGGCTTCAGAGGGAGTTCGTGGCATGGGACAATAGAGCATCAGCAATGCATGGAATAACAGAGCACGGTAGATCTACAAAATTGTACTACATGATAAACAAAAATTAATAGCATTCCCAAGATGGACAAATGCAACACCTTCAACTAATAGTCAGGTATTACTGTGTAACATGTAGCTTCATTTTTCCCCTTGTAAGCATGGACCTACAAGTCACTGTGTGTGGTGCTGATGGAAAAATAACCTCTAGTTGCTCATCAAAATCCAGTGCCATTGTAAATAAGTTCATTGGGTTGAGTGCAGGCCAGAGCTGTGTGGCTGTAAACTAGAAGAGCAATGCAAGGAAGATAGGTCAGTGGGTTTCATATTCAATGTCAATATCTGTTTCAAACATTCAGTTAAGATCCTAACATCTGGGAAATTCCTCTATGCTCTATAAGTCAGTGCGCCCACTGCCAATATCTTTATGCAGTGTGCAGGACAAGGATATGAATCCTTGTGATACCAACTTAGCCCTATGAGAAACAATAAAAGATAACTGATTTATTTGGTTCAGAAATCAGTCTGGTATTTTTAGTGTGTTCACATTGCAATCGCATGTCTATAGGCAACTTTAAAATAAATGTCTTGTTTTATTCAGTGTTTGTTACACTTTCTGTCTCAGTTATTGCACTACTACTCTTCCTTTGGCCCCTCTGTGGAGTAGGCGGACATTTTTGAGCCACAATCACGGCTGCCTTAAGACCTCTTGTCAAACCGAAGATTCTTAAGAAAAGAACCAAGAAGTTCATTCGTCAACAGTCTGATCGTTATGTCAAGATTAAGCGTAACTGGCGCAAGCCACAAGGTATTGATAACAGAGTGCGCAGGAGGTTTAAGGGCCAGATCCTGATGCCCAACATTGTTTATGGTAGTGATAAAAGGACCAAGCACATGTTACCATCAGGATTCCGAAAGTTTCTGGTACACAACGTGAAGGAGCTGGTGGTACTAATGATGAGTAACAAGTCCTTCTGTGCTGAGATCGCCCACAATGTTTCATCTAAAAACCGCAAGACCATTGTAGAGAGGGCAACCCAGCTAGCCATCAAACTCACAAATTCAAATGCCAGATTGCACAGCGAGGAGAACGCGTAGACTGCTCTTACTTAACAGATTGGTATTTTATTGAATTTACAAAGATGGAGGACTATGTAAGTTATTCTACAATTTGAACTTGTGAGCTGCATTTTAGAAAATATGCATGCATCTCAGCTATCACATTAAGGCAATGAATTATCATACCTATATCTATTTAAATATCTGTCCATAAAAGCTGTGGTCCCAAGAAATATAAACTGTGATTGAACTTTCTTTTGAAAGTTGCAAAATGTTTGAAAAAATATCTTTTGAAAAGTCAGAACAGTAAATATGACATGTTTTAATTAAAATACACCTGAGAGTGAATTAATAGACCTTCCAATAGATCTTCCAGTGAGAGCAATGACAGCTGTGTATTATCTCTCTATTATGTTTTAATTATCATAGGTACATCATTAACTATTGTAATAAAACCTTGCTATCTACAGCAAGCAATGTCATCTAATTTCCAGACAGAAGACTTTCAATTTGTCTATCATCTATTCCTATAAATGATAGTTAAATTCTTGCTTGTTTTGCGCTGTATCACTACATGCTCATCTTCATGCTATTCTTTGAGTTTTCATTAACTGTGTAAAAAAGTGTAAGAGCTGTCGTGCAGCAGCCTTGTTACTCTGGACCCTACTCCAAGCCACATAGCAAAGCTCGCATAAACCAAAACGTCAGTAAATTATAGGAAAAGTCCAGCACACTGCAGAAGCTTTTATCTCCTTCCTTTTCACCCTGAACATCTGTTCTCCACTTCTGTTCCCTGACCAGTACATCTGTGGTCCATCATACACTTGGTTTTTTGGCCCTGAACATGCAATCTCCCACATGCGCATGTGCTGTACATTTTGTGCATTTACTCTCCACATCCACTTTCCAAGCTACACATACATATTCCAATGTCCACTATTGCCCTCCACCCTTTATAACTTTTTGCTATCCTAGACATCTGGCTAACTAGTTATACACACTCTAAATGCACTCTCTTGCTATAAGCAATGTCCTATTCCTTCCAGGTGCACTCTATCCCATCCAAAATGCTTCCCTCCCTGCACATCAGCTTTCCAGGTCTACACCCACACACCATATATTCTCCACACCACCTCACCACCTCTGCAATACATTTTCTAAATCTGCCCTCTACATCTGTTTTTCACCCTACAAATCCTCTACCAAATTCCACATCAACCTTTTAATCTGTACATCTGTGCTCCATATCCACTCTCCCCGTACAACATTCTTTCTCTAAAGGCTGTCTGTCCTCTATCCTCTACACCCCCTATATAAAATCTGTATCAGGTATCAACATCAGCTATCTACCTCACTCATTCATTCTCTGGCCAGTACACCCACTCTCCAGTGTCTACTTTGTGTTTTCAGCCTGTAAATCTCCTGTCCCCATAATGTAAACTTTTAACCCTCCCCAGGCCCTTTCCAACATCTACGTCTCCTCTGTTTTACTGTCCATCCTGTAAATCTCCCCTATACATCTGCCATCTGTAATTGCTCTCTGTGCTCTGCATTTACTCTTCGCCTTCAGCACAAACTCTGTATATCCACAGAAGTTGCTGTGACACTCCAAAAATGATCAACGCCAACCTTTGCAAGACCTCAATATGATTATTCTTCAAGCAACTATCACAATTCTTCCTATACTCCCTAGTAAAGCTCTTCATATGAGCTCTCCTTATCCACTCTCAACATTCAGTTGCACTCCATCCTGAACTTTTTGCAAGAATTCTCCATGTCCACTCACCACACTTCAATACCAAATCCATGCCCTACTAACCATCGGTTTACTATTCCACTATACACAGGCACTATTTGACTCAAATCGCCATGTTTAGTCTTCTAATGCTGCTTACACTATTTGCATTTCCATGCTTTTCGTGCCACAATTCACAACCCACTTTAATATCTGATCCCCCATTTCAGCATCCGCTCTCTGAATAATCTTTGAACATGAATATCTGATCACCATAAACAATATGGGGCAGATGTACAAACTTTTTTGCGGTTGCAAATGGTAATTCAGCCCGTTTGCGACCGAAAAATTGGTCTGCCACATGCACAAACAATTTTTTGCCAGTTGCTTACCTGTTAGCCACTTGCAAAATATTGTTTGCAACTCGGTATTAGGAAGGGGCGTGCCAAGGGCGTCCCTTCCTAATAGCGAGTCTAACACCAATGTATGATTGTTTTGCAACCGCATTTGCGGTCGCAAAACAATCCCAGTTCACCACCTACTTCAAGTAGGTGGTAAAACACTGAGAAATGGGAAGGGGTCCCCAGGGAACCCCTTCCCTTTTATGAATGGGTGCGAAAATATTTTTTAAGAGCAGGCAGTGGTCCCAGGGGCCACTGCCTGCCCATAAAAAATGAAACTGAAAAGTTTCATTTTTCTTTTTTTAAATGCATCATATTTTCTTTTAAGGAACACAGGCTGCAATTGAAGAAAAAACTGCCTAATTAAAAAGGCAGTCACAGACCTCCCAGTGAATGCTAGTCATTCCCAATGAGGTCACAAATTATGCTTGCCTCGTGAATATTGATGCGGCATGCAATGAGCGACCCCCATTGGGAATCACAAACTGTGTCTGAGAAACTGTTGTACATTCAGTTGAGCAAGCCGCAAATTGCGAGTCACATTTCTGTGCAATTTGAGACTCGCTAAACTGAATGGTCGTACATCAGGCCCTATGTCTCTTACAGCTTCACAAAATGTATTCTGTGCTCACTACCCATAACTGCTCAACACCACCTATAAATGCCAGTCTCCAAAACTCACTAACTGCACAACGCACTGACATTACAACCTTCTAAAAACACTGGAGTGATTTATGTCATTTTTAACAAGCCACTCTTTAGCAGAGTCTAAAACCCCTATCACTCATTGCTCAACTCAGATTTGTTGCTCAGTATAGTTTTTACTGGTATTTTGCTACTTGATTCAATACAAATTCACACATGCAACACTAGCCACATGCATACCTAACCACTTACAATTAAACTCCAGCTCACCCAAAGACATTTGAAATACAATTCAAACCAATTATCCTATTCCACAGAGAGTATTTTCCAGTCACACTGCACAAAACATATGAAGTTCACTTCTAACAGGTATCAAAGCCCTATCACCCCAGCTCCTTAGAATTGTCCTCTCCCACAATTATTACCACTTGATCAGTCAAACACAGCTTGCCAAATCTAAAAGAAGGGAGGGTTATCAAGAGTGGGATTCAATATTTTGTTTCTATTTAGAGACATACAATACGACTGCATTAAATGTGGTAATCTCAGTTGCGGGCATTGGAAGCTGCACCTTTAAATGGGGAGTAAAAGATGAAAAGTGCTTGCACATATTCCTGTCCGTAAGGCGTATTGGCAGTATCCAGGGCCTGTCTCTTTTTCTGGGCTCCTGGTACTTCGTCTTGGCCTGGTGTCTTTATTAGCAGCATCCGGCAGCCCTCAGGTTACAGTATCATTTATGCTGCATTCCCCAGGCACCTAAGCCTCCTAGCAACTTGTAGGGCACATGAGTGTCCAGGAGGTAGCAGGTTGTCTCCCATTAATGGCCACCCCCCAACATGATCAGATCATAGATGTTCCAGGGGAACCCTCTCCTCCAATGCTGCCAGCTATTCCATTCCTCTAGAGTCCACTAGAGAGCGTTGGAAAGCCAGTGACCCTGGCTTTAAAGAACAAATCTATTCACTGGGTGCCAGCTGAAGTCAGACGTCATCAAGTCATCTTTTCCATCAGAATACAGACGTTCCTGAGGCCCTTTCTAAACCAGAAGTCAAGAATCCATTAGTCCTTTTATTAAACAGGATGCAGAAGTCATCTCACTTCCAGTCAGATCTTCTTCTTCAGGTGTAGCTTTCCCCAGGTCCCATGCTGCTCTCAAAATTATGTCCCTTGTGCAGGCAATTATAAGTGGAGGTGGACAGTTCCAAAATATGGGATCCTCTGCCCAATACAAAAAAGGACAGCTCCTCACTCCATGCCTAACCCATCCCTCTGACAAAGCATCTGCGGTCAAGGTGACAGCTTCAAGTGACTTGTGGCCACAGACCTCTGAGAACCTTAAACTGAGATCATAACTGAATGAGCAGCCAGCTTCTTTCTGTAAAAGAATTTCAAGGACGAGCCCTTTCTGACTGCCTCCATTTGTGTCTTTGGGGATGGACGTGGCCTGGCTTCTCAGGCAGGGAAAATGCAATTAACTGGTACATATCCTGTCCCCACCCTCTTCCTCTGTCAGCAACAAGCTTAAATCCCACCTTTAGTGCATATTTTGAGTGGAAGGATTTGATCTATCTTCTGGCCAGCAGAGTAATTAACTTGGTGCAGCATGGTAGTTCAAATCCAAAAGCCAATTTAGAATAGAATCATTGAAATATGGCCAAACTCACAGTACATGAAGGAGAAGAAGTATTGCCAAATTGATTTTATATTTGCACTTTCAGCCTTTGTTAATGTAGGGAAGAGCATGTTAAACATTTCACTATTTTCAATTAAGTTTTTACATTGGTGCTTTCACCTACTGTGTAAATGAAGTATAGTGCTAAAGACTTTCATTGAAGCACTAGAAACTCACACAGTGTTTCATTTTGTTTGAATGGTGAATTAAAATATAAGGCCTGCACAGACCATAAATAATTACTATTTATACCCATATTTTAGACAGTTATCATACTTGTTCAATCCACACATATTGCTGGCCATGACCTAAGATCTCAAGAGCCTCTAACTCCAGCTGTGCCGCAGGTCTTATTTTTAAGGTAAGCAGTGGCAATGAGCATGCAAAATCCTCTGACGATAGTCCACTCTTTGTGAGATACAGTGAGACTCACTCACAGCAAAGAACCCGCAAATCTAGGGTGCTAAATGGGTCTGAACCCATTCTTGACAATAGTTACAAAAATTGTAAAGCAAAGTTAGACTATCATTTGATTTCTGCATTTATTTATTAGAATGTTATAGCTTATATTTGACCCCTTAGACATTATTGACATTACCTCTGCATCAACAGAGCTCCAAACCAGGTGTTATTTACTTTGAGGTCACATTAAAGCGCAAAGGGCAAAACATTCCTTTTTTGTTGTATGAGGTCGGCTGTTGAGGAAAAGCTTGACCAGCAGCACAAGCTGCTTTTTTTCTTTGTAATGATGATCAGCATGCATGGTGAGCTGACATCATTATTGTAAGTGTGAAAGTAAAACAAGACAATCAGCTCATTTTACTTTTCTTAGCATCAGTGCTCGTGGGAATAATTAGGCCTCCCCAGCACTAATTGTGATGGGAGGGGTAATGTTGAAAAGCAGAGAATCTCCCCTCTACAAAGGTATCTCTTCCTCATTGATACCTGCTTCGGGATCACCCTTAGAGAGAGTTAGGGTTCAAACCAGGGACCACTGCATTTGGTCCGCTTCTGTAACTGGAGCTAGGCACCGCAACACAAACAGGGTACCATTTTTATCAGAAGAAGTTATGTGTTCTTATGTTATCCCATTTATAGACTGCAATGTTACTACAAACGGAGTGTCCACACTTTAACAGTGACCTAAGCTGCACTGCCCCATGGAAAGAAGGTATTAAAATTGTCTAAAAAAACAAGATTTTAGTTTCTTCCAGAAGAATATTTCAGACCGTTCCTGCCTCAGATGGAAAGGAAGAGAGTTCCACTGTTTTGCGGCTCAATAACTGAAGGCGTGACCTCCCGTATGTGCTCTAGTTATCCTGGGGACTATAGCCAATGCAGCACCAGGAGTCCCCAGACAACAATTAGGATGGTATGGTTTGATCAGAGGATATATATAGCTAGGACCCCTTGATTTCATAATTTTGTGGCAAAAACGTGATGCTTTAAAAGGGATTATTTCCCTCATCGGCCAGGGCAGACCTCTTAGAGGGGAATCTAGGGATGTGAAGCAGCATTCTAGCCACAGCATTCAGAACATGTTGAAGTGTTCTCATTCTACCTTGGGTAACTTCTCAGGAATATCGCGTTACATTAGGCCATCCTGGACACCGGTAGAGCTTGGAAAACTGTCTTTTTGGCCGCATTTGGGAGTGATCCCAGGATCTTTTGGAACCTCTTTAAGATGCCAAAACAAATGCCTGCAAGGTTGGCAATCTGATGAACAAAAGCGAGAGTATTGTCAAACCATATTTCTAAGGTTTTGATCTTATATTTCGGAGTTGGAATAGGTCATATCACTTCTGGCCACCATGCGATGGACCAGATGGAGGGCTGTTTCCCAGCAATCAGCACTTCTATTTTTCCAGCATTAAGTTTAAGGCAGCTGCAGTCCATCCAGTCAGCTAAGTTTATCAAACAGTTCCTAAAATTGGCTGCAGAGATGCCTTTATCCTGAAATAGGGAGACAATTATCTGAGTTTCTTCTGCATAAGACACGATCCGGACACCGAAACACTCCACCACATCCACATCAGGGCGCATGTAGAGATTGAACAGATTGGACCTAAGGGGCACATGCATCAATGTTAGGAATTGCATTTCTTTAAAAGCGATTTTTAAGGAATTGCTATTAAGGACTCACAGTTCCCTATGCATGTAGGAATCGCTAAATAAATTGCGATTCCTACACATTCCCTATTAGAGAATCGCAAATTGTGATTCACTAATGGGGAGTGCCTTTCCATTCATTCCTATGAGCCTAGAGCTCATAGCAATGAATGGGAAACCACTCGCAATTTGCGATTACCCAAAAGGTAATCTCAAATTGCCCATGCAATTTCAAGGGTGCTGGTGGCCATAAGGTCACCCTGATGCACCCCTAAAAATTGCATGAGTGCCCATGAGGCACACACACATGCCCAAAGGGCATGTGTGTGCACCCCATGACACTTAAAAAAACAAAATTTTGAGCATTTTTCTAAGGAATTGCAAATTTCCATCAACTTGAAGTTGATGGTTATTTGCGATTCCTTAATGCAAAGTCGCATTCTCAGAATGCTTCTTGCATTGCATTTAGGGAATCACAAATTGCGGTTCCCTATCTGCATTCACAAAATAGGTAATCGTAAATATTGCGATTACCTATTTTGCGAATGGCTTATGGTTTGATACATCCTAAAAAGCTAATTTGCGGTCCCAAAGGGCCGATTCTGCGAATTGGCCCATATGCAACCGCTAATTAGCTTGATGCATGTACCCCTAAGTGCCTAACCCTGTGGCAACCCCTGCTGTAAGAAGAAGATCTCTGAAGCAAACAACGCTGTTGGATATCTGAAAGGTACAATTCTAAAGAAAATTGGCCGTTCAGCTGAAACTTTGACACCGAAACCCCACAGCCATTCAAGAAGAAGGCTGCGGGACACGATGTTGAAGGCTACACTGAATTCCAACAAGACCAAGGCAGCCATCCTACCCTCATCATCCGTGAGTCTTAACCCCTTCCATGCGGGGCGGATTCCCCCGCGGTGCTGACCGTTACCTGCGCGGGCGTGGTCATGACGGAACGGTTCCGTCATGAGCACAGCTCAACCGACGCTCATGACGGAACCGTTCGGTCATGAGCGTCGAAGGGGTTAAAGACTCAGAGGAAAGCAGAAGTGCAGATTCATTGCTGTAATGGGGTCAAACCCCAGATTAGGTCCTGTACAAAAGCTTTTTCTGCTCCATATATTCCATCAATTGCTGATTGACATGCTTCCCGGCTATTTTAGCAAAAAACAGATTTAAAGATATAGGTCTTCTCCCTCCCAAAAATAAATGTCAATACTTTTAAACCTTTTCTCTTTCTTTCAATCTGCCGTCATTTATTTCAGTGCTAGACTAGCATTTAAACAAGTTTTCATATTCGCCACTCTGGTGCGGACTGGCTTTGACACTTTTTTCTAGCCCCTTTTCAAGATGGCACTCATACTTGCTGCATCCTAACAAATGTTCTATGCTTCCCGGATTCCTTATTAGTTACGGTTTGCTGGTCCTTTTCCCTGGCACACACTAAATGGAGTCTTGACGATCCCAGTGACTCACTCAGACCTTCTGACCGACTTTGACCTTTCAGGTACTTTCTCTGCATATACTTGCTTTTCGATGCCACACTGCCTCACTCCCTAGCACTTTACTGTCTTCACTCTCTTTAAAGTGGGTTTAACACCAAACCTCCGCGTTGTATTACAGCCTGCCCAGAATACCTCCCACGCTCTATGCGTACATACAGGGACATCTTAAGGATTTTGGGGGCCCTGGGCCAAACATTTTTTGGGGGCCCCTGTTCAGAACAGCTTTGAATTTATGATCCAATTTGTGACCCTATTTCCCACGCTGTTTCCGCTTCCTCAGCTGTGTTAGCGATCCAGTTTTCATCATAAGCATTAGCTTATATATTCCCGATGCAAACGGACACGGGCAGCTGACAGTGGTAGGTATTAGTGTTTCCTGCCCTGCTACTAGGTTTTTAATACTTTTTAAATTGTATATGTGTGGCTTTTTAACAATTTCTCCTACCAACGCGCACTTGCACTTTACTTTATTCTGCTTGCCTATACCTCCTTAGCTGCTTCAATTCGCATCTCGCTTTTCCTCCAGTCCTGGTCCGCCACGGCTGATACGCCGATTGTGGTCCTCACTTCCGCCCAGTCAGTTTCCAATTCCTCAGCTGCGTTAGCGATCCGGTTTGCATCATAGGTATTAGCCTATATATTCCCGATGCAAACGGACGGGCGCAGCGGGCACACTGTAGGTGCACCAAAGGCAAGCCCGTCTGCGCCCGTAAGAGTTCTCAAGGTGTCCAGCGCTGGCCATGCTGCCCAGTTCCCCTCTGGTGAGTTTCTTCTACTATATTACAATAGGGAAAAACTGCTTAGCCGTAGGCAGCTACCATTATGTCAGTGCACAGGGGCTGATCCGAGCTTGGAGGTAGACGTTCGATGCAATAAGTGCAACTTGTCTCTTCCCCAGCCCAGGAAACTCACACCCAAGATCCTCGCAAGCAACTATAACTGTAAAAACAATAAGAAAACAGAGGACTTAAAGGCTACCCTTTTAAATTGTTGCTCTATTCAAAAGCATGAACCACACATTTACGGCCTACTTTTAGACAAACAGCCTCATCTTTTATTTCTTACTTAGACCTGGCTGTCTGAAGCCTCCTACCCTACTATCACCTCAGCCATCCCTACGGGTTTTAAAATCCTTAGGAGGGACCGACCGAGTGGGAAGGGGGGCGGTGTCGCCATAATTTACAATCAAAAACTAGACTGCTCTCCTATCCCGATGGGAAACATCGAGGGCGCAGAGTCCTTAGGCTTCCGCTGTACCTTATGCCCCCATCATAGCATAGCTGGTTTCCTGATTTACAGACCACCTAGTGCCATTTGAAATTTTATTACTACGCTTAATACAGCCACCACCTCCCTGGTACAATAACTGCCTTATTCTGGGAGATTTCAATATACATATGGACAATGGAAAAGACCCTCAAACAATTTCCTTGTTGGAGACTATGCAGGCCTGCAATATGTTTCCATCTATTTCTTCGGCTACCCGTGAGAAGGGGCATACCCTAGATCAATCTTTCATAACTTTGAGATATTAGTAAGCCTACCTCTTCCCATTATCTGGTCTGACCACCTCCTATTAAAAATTTGTCATTCCCAACTCTGCCACACCCCCTCGGGCTATTGCTGGGCAGAGATCCATAATTACAGGACGTTCCATAAAATATCCATTCTGATGTTAGCTGACGCCCTCGGTCATTCCTCAACGGAGCTGTCTGGCTGCCCCGACTCAGACGCCCTCTCAATCGATTCATGGCTCTGAACCAACATTGATGCAGCGGTACTGGATGTTTCGTGCTCCTCAAAGAGTTTAGCCCCACCAGCTCCATGATTTAACGATTCCCACAGATCTAGCTAAATTAATTGTAGAAAATTGGAACGGAAATGGCGTAAATCCTATCTACCTGAGGACAGGGAGGTGTATAAAGGCAACTTAAAAGCTAATTACATTCTCATGAAGGTAGCCAAGAAAAACTTCTTTCAAACCATGATAAAAATGCCCAAAATAAGAGTAAGGAAATCTTTAGCAAAGTTAAATCCTTTACTGCCCAAAAGCCGGCACAAAGGAAGGGCCATGCACAGAAGAATGGTCGAAGCAAATAGCTCAATTCTTCCACAAAAAGATCTCCCTGATCCAACAAGCCTTCTCTAACATCTCAGAGGAAGAACTGACCTTCTACCTTAATTATAATAGCAAATTTCACCTCTTGGATCCTCCATCTTTACTAGTTTTCCCTGAGATTCAGCTTGAAGAGTCACTGACCCTTCTCCAAAGCATTAAGTCTGGCTCGCCTACCGTCCCATGTCCAGCGAATATCCTGAACCTATTGGCTCCCACCATAAACCCCACGGTAAACCAGCTCTTTAATGCTTCCCTCTCCTCAGGCTACATGCCAAAATCAATCAATCAATCATGACATTTGTATAGCGCACTACTCACCCGGGGGGGTCTCAAGGCGCTGGGGGAGGGGGGCCCGTCACTGCTCGAAAAGCCAGGTCTTGAGTTGCTTCCTGAAGGAGAGATGGTCCTGGGTTAGCCAGAGGTGGATGGGGAGGGAGTTCCATGTCTTGGCTGCCAGGTAGGAGAAGGATCTTCCACCGGCGGTGGCTTGGCGGATGCGTGGAACGGTGGCGAGGGCGTGGCTGGTTGACCGTAGCTGGCGGGTGGGCGTGTAGAAGGTCAGGCGGTCGTTGAGGTACTTGGGGCCCAGGTCGTGGAGAGCCTTGTGTGCGTGGGTAAGGAGTCTGAACGTGATCCTCTTGCTGACGGGGAGCCAGTGCAGGTCTCTCAGGTGGCCGGAGATGTGGCTGTGTCGGGGGATGTCCAGGACGAGTCGTGCGGATTCGTTCTGGATGCGTTGGAGTCTTTTCTGAAGTTTGGCCGTGGTTCCGGCGTAGAGGTTGTTCCCGTAGTCCAGTCGGCTGGTGACGAGTGCCTGGGTGACCGTCTTCCTGGTTTCAGTGGGGATCCAACGGAAGATCTTTCGGAGCATGCGCAGGGTGTTGAAGCATGATGACGATACGGCGTTGACTTGTCTGGTCATCGAGAGGGAGGAGTCCAGGATGAAGCCCAGGTTACGTGCGTGGTCCGTTGGCTTGGGAGTGGAGCCCAGGGCGGCGGGCCACCAGGAGTCATCCCAGGCGGAGGGAGATGGTCCCAGGATGAGGACTTCCGTCTTGTCTGAGTTCAGTTTCAGGCGGCTAATCTTCATCCATTCGGCAACGTCTTTCATCCCCTCGTGTAGGCTGGTTCTGGCGGAGGCTGGGTCGTTGGTGAGGGAGAGGATCAGCTGGGTGTCGTCTGCGTAGGAGATGATGTTGAGGTTGTGTTGGCGTGTGATGGCTGCGAGGGGGCTCATGTATACGTTGAAGAGGGTGGGGCTGAGTGAAGATCCTTGTGGTACGCCGCAGATGACTTCGGTGGCCTCGGATCTGAACGGGGGGAGGCAGACTCTCTGGGTTCTTCCGGCAAGAAACGAGATGATCCACTCCAGCGCCTTCTCTTGGATACCGGTGTTGCTGAGGTGCTGCACTAGGGTGCGGTGGCAGACGGTGTCGAACGCTGCGAAGAGGTCCAGGAGGATGAGGGCCGCTGTTTCCCCATTGTTGAGCAGGGATCTGATGTCGTCCGTGGCTGCAATGAGGGTGGTCTTGGTGCTGTGGTTGGCACGGAAGCCGGATTGCGAGTGGTCGAGGGATCCGTTCGTCTCGAGGAAGGCGGCAAAATGTCTGTTGACGGTCTTCTCGATGACTTTGGCGGGAAAAGAGAGGAGCGAGATGGGTCAGAAGTTCTTGAGGTCGGTGGGGTCCGCTGTGGGTTTCTTCAGGAGGGCGCTGAGCTCGGCGTGCTTCCAGCTTTCCGGGAAGGTGGCGGTGTTGAAGGAGGCGTTGATGATGTCTCTGAGTTGGGGTGCGATGATGGAGTCTGCCTTGTTGAAGACGTGGTGGGGGCAGGGGTCGGTTGGGGATCCGGAGTGGATGGTGTTCATCCTGCGGATGGTGTCTTCGGTGCTGACCGGGGTCCAGGTTCTGAGGGTGGTGGTGGGGGGTGATGGTTTGGTGGTAGGGTGCGTGGTCGGAGCGGCGAAGCTGTTGTGTTTTTCGGCGATCTTGCGGTGGAAGAATGAGGCGAGTGAGTCGCAGAGGTCTTGCGAGGGAGTGATGTCATTGTTTCCGGCGTTGGGGTTGGAGAGCTCTTTGACGATGCTGAAGAGTTCCTTGCTGTTGTGGGCGTTGTTGTCCAGTCGTTCTTTGAATGCTGTCTTCTTGGTGGTGTGGATCAGCTGGTGGTGTTTGCGGGTGGCGTGCTTGAGGGCAGTCCAGTTGACTGTGGTCTGGTATTGCGCCAGGCTTTCTCGAGGGTGCGGCAGTTCTTCTTGGAGTTCATGAGTTCGTCGGTGAACCAAGAGGCTTTCTTGCTGCCGTGTCTGCTGGGAGGGGTCTTCAGTGGTGCGAGGACGTCTGCGCAGTTGGTGATCCATTGCGTGAGGTTGTTGGCTGCTTCGGTGGGGTCCGTTGGGCTGGCAGGTGGGTTCTGGCTGAGGGAGGTGGTGAGCTGGTCGGCGGTGATCTTGTTTCAGTTCCTGCGGGGAACCTGTTGCGGGTGGTGGTGGGTCATGGTTCTTCTGAAGCTGAAGTGGACGCAGCTGTGGTCAGTCCAATTAAATCCGGTGGAGTGGCTGAAGGAGATGTGCTTGCTGGAGGAGAAGAATGGGTTGAGCGTGTGGCCGGTGTAGTGGGTGGGGGTGTTCACCAGTTGTTTGAGGCCGAGGTTGGCGAGGTTGTCCAGTAGGGTGGTGGTGTTGCTGTCTTTGTTGTTCTCCAGGTGGAAGTTGAAGTCCCCTAGGAGGATGTAGTCAACGGAGGAGAGGGCGTGCGGGCTGATGAAGTCTGTGATGTCTTTGCTGAAACGTGTGCATGGTCCTGGGGGTCTGTAGATGAGGGTGCCTATGAGTGTGGTCTTGGGGTCGGTGTGTATCTGGAAGTGGAGGTGTTCGGCGGCGGTGAAAGTGTCGTCGGAGCTGGTTGTGATGCGGATGGTGTTCTTGTGCACGATGGCGATGCCTCCTCCAGTCTGGTTGACGCGGTCCCTCCGGGTGATCTTGTATCCGTCCGGGATGGCGATGTCGGGCGCTGAGGAGGCGTTCATCCAGGTTTCCGTGAGGAAGGCGACATCTGGTGATGTAGTGTCAAGCAGGTTCCAGAGTTCGATGGCGTGTCTGTGGACGGAGCGGGTTTTGAGCAGGATGCACTTGAGGTGGTTGCTGTTGGTGTTCGGCTTGGCGGGTGCGGTGCAGGTCCAGAGGCAGGTGAATTTGCAGGCTTGGCAGGTGAAGGGTCCGTGGGTGCGTTTCGGGGTGGCTCGGTAGCTGGCGGTGGGCCGGTGTTGAGTGCGTTGAGGGTGGCGGCGTTGTAGGTCCGTCGTGTGGTCTGGCGATGGCAGGGGTCAGGGGTCCTGGCGCTGGGCGCGGGCCAGGCTCGGACGGGCGCAGACGGGCTTGCGTTTGGCGCGCCTTCGGTGCACAATCGGCGCGTGAACGCTGCGCATATGCGCGGACTCTGCCATAAATGGAGAGTGGGGGGGCGGAGCGAGGGAGGAGCAGCTGGGAGGCGGGAGCGGGGTGGCGAGTGGGGAGGGGAGCGGTGCAGTGATGCTGGAGGGAACGGGGGTGGGGACGCGGGGGAGCAGCGGCAGGGAGCGGGGAGCGTGGTGGAGCAGGGGGGGAAAAACGGCGGTATAGGCACAAAAACAATCAGGGCACAACAGTTGAGAAAGAAAACAATTACTGGCACAACAGCGAGATCAGGGGCACAACAGTAGAAAGAAAAACAATTACTGGCACAACAGCGAGATCAGGGGCACACCAGTAGAAAGAAAACAATTACTGGCACAACAGCGAGATCAGGGGCACAACAGTGGATACAATACGGGCAGCGGCGGCGGCAATGGAGACCGGGCACACGAGGATGGGCCACGCGGCGGGTGGAGCGACCGGCTCTGACCAGGTCAGGTCAGGTCACATGGAAGAATGCTAAGATTCTTCCACTGATAAAAAAGGCTAACGCCAAACCGACGGACCCTGCCCACTACAGGCCAATCTCCCTTCTTCCGGCCCACTCCAGAGTATTAGAGAAGCATGTAAACAAGGCCCTCCAAAAACACATTGAAGATGGGAAGCTCTTTCATGAGTCCCAATCCGGTTTTAGGGATAACTACAGTGCGGAGTCCGCTCTGCTGGAAGTGACTGAATTTCTCAAGGGAAAGCTGGACCAGGGAGGCAAGGCTGTTCTGATACTGCTCGATCTGTCAGCTGCCTTCGATAAGGTCCCACATGAGAGGCTCCTGGAGAGATTTGCTAACATTGCCTGGGGGGACCCCTGAACAAGGATGTCATCCTTCTTGGCAAATAGATCTCAGGACATCTGGCTTCCCCCTTTCTCATCCCCGGTTCCGGCCATGAATGTAGGTGTCTCTCAGGGCTCCGTTATCAGTCCTACCATTTTTAATATATATCTATCCCCCCTTGCATTTCTGGTAGAGGAGGAGGGCGGCAAAATTGTTTCCTATGCTGATGACACGGAGCTGATTTTTACGTGTGAAAAAGGAACCGACTTTGAAGGGGAAATGATTAGGTCTTGCCTCACAAAGGTTTTTAACTGGCTTAAGATCTATCAGCTGAAGTGCAATCCTGACAAAACTGAAGTTGATTCTTTGGTAATCTAGAAACGCCTGACTGGAGCTCTTGGTGGCCAAAAGATCTGCCGCCCGCGGAAAAGGAGAAAGTCAAAAACGTAGGAATTGTCATAGACAAGACACTCTCCATGCGCTTTCAAATCCAAAATCTAACTGGCGCTTGCTTGGGCATACTCCGGATGCTAAAAACAACCTGCCACTGTTTCCTGTTGAGAGCTGAAAGATCGTGGTGCAGGCTCTGGTGACATCAAAGCTTGACTATGTCAACAGCTTGTACCTCGGTCTTACCAAATCCCTTATCCAGCGCCTACAAGTAGTTCAAAATGCGGCGGCCAGAGCCATCCTGAGACCTAAACCCAGATCCAGTATGACCCCTATTCTTAAATCTCTACACTGGCTCCGCATAAAAGAACGGATAAACTTCAAAGCAATGACCATCTTCTTTAAAGCTTTCCACAGCTTAGGAGCCGGCTACCTAATAATCTAGAACCCTAAGATCTTCCAATGCCTACCTGGCCATCGTGCCTTAAATATGCCGTGCCCGCACTGGAGGCAGATCCCTGTGCTTTCTAGGCACAAAATTGTGGTGTGGAATACACTCCCTGAGTCTCTGAGACTAACCACTGACCTACTCTCTTTCAGGAAGAACTTAAAAACCTGGCTTTGTAATAACTGATGGGTATTTTACGCACGTTTTTGTAAAGATGAAGATCTCGGAAGCAGGTAAAGTTAGAATGAAGTTAATTCCAAGTAAGCCCTGACACCGAGAGGCGTCTGACAGTCTGCGGTGAAATCCTCAACTGTCCCTCCAACCGTCACCCTCGCCCAAGGTTCCAGGATAGAAAGAGGAAACGTCATGGAACCCTGGGCGAGAGCTCGAGGCTGAAGGTTGCGCGTGGCAAGTCGCGAGGACAATTAGAGGTAAACACAACACATCTCCTCATTTACAGAAAATAAAGAAATGCAAGAGGAGTGGGAAAAACACAAGGCTGAGTAAGCAACTGTAAAGACAATGTGAATACAGGAATGCCATAAGTGCAAGGAACACAAAACAAAATATAATTAATCACATACAAAATCTTGTAACTTTTTTGGAGGAACTATTTCTCTCCCATGCCTACTAATGGTGGGCTCCTTGACAATGGAAGCACCAACGTCAAGCTCATGAGGGGGGGAACCATCATGAGACATGTCTGAAATTCCAACTTGGGGAGTATCGTCAGCACTACAAGTGGTGGAGTCATGTGACGTTCGAACAATGGTCTCCCCAGCGGAACTATCAGAAGTAGAGTGATCTTTGGAAATGGCACTAGAGTCACTGAGACTGGTGAAATTCTCCTTCAAGATAGGACCACCACTGGTGCCCTCCTCAGGATCATTTAAGGGAGGAGCTTCACTTCCTACATGGGAATATCCCTGGTGGATGTTGTCGTCAAGAATCCAATCATATCTAGAAGTGGTGTAGACACTCCTCCTCCCTGGATCAGAGTGCTGTGGAGGCAAGGTACCATCTCCCCGGCACAATGACAGAGACGACAAATGCCACACCTTTCCATCACTCAAGAGTGCAGAATTACAAAAGATTCCTCGACCATAAGGGGTTGCGAGTAACGGCTAAATCCTTTTTTGATAAAACCACTACTCTTGACTCTAACCCACTGTCCTACATGAATGTTGACATGTTTGCATGCATGTTTGGAGTTATAATGGTCTTTACTCCTTTGCTGAGTTTGTGCAATTTTATCGTTAACAGATTCCATAGACCAATCAACTTTCTTTGGAAATGACCATCCAATACAGGCTTTGGTGATAGGTGTTCTGCCTCTTAATAACACAAAAGGACTAGAGCCAGTAGACTCGCATGGTGTCACGCGGAAAGCCCACAAGTTGTGAGTCAATTCCTTCCTCCACAAGAGATTGTTATGATTGGCCAACTGCACAATCCCTTTCACAACACGGTTAAACCTTTCCACTGCACCATTACCAGCTGGGTGGTACAGGGAGGTAGTCTTGTGAGAAATGCCATTGTCATTGACAAACTGCTTAAAGTTGTCAGAAACGAACTGTGGACCATTGTCGGTTACAATACATTTGGGTAACCCTCCCCTCGTGAATACACTTTTTAAGATTTTGATGATGGCTTTGGCATCAGCAGATTGCACAATTTCCACTTCTGGCCATTTAGAAAAATGATCCACCAAGATGATGAGATAAACTTGCTCTCCATTTTCCCAAATGGGACCAAAAATGTAAATTCCCAATCTCGTCCATAGCATGCAAGGACTAGATGGTGGTTGAAGAGGTGGTCTCAAGGTGTGCTGTGACTTATCAGAATTTTCACAAGCCAGACAGTTCCTCACCCTCCTCTCTATTTCTAGGTCCAACCCCGGCCACCAGTAAGAGTTTTTAACTCTACTCTTAGTTTTCCCTATGCCAAGATGACCCTCGTGGCAGATATCAAGCAATTTGGATCGGAGAGAAGTAGGGGGTATGACTTTACCATTTCTGAGGATATGGCCACCTTCTAATGACAACTTGTGCCTCAGTTCCCAGAAAGTACGCAAACTGTGGGGTAAGTCTCTTTTGATGGGCCAGCCCTCAACAATATACTTTCCAACCTGGCACAAAGTAGTGTCTTCATCTTGTGCTGATAACCAATCATGTTGTGAAATACAAGAAATTTCGTCCATAATGTTAGCAACACAAAAAGACTCGTTGTCTCCCACGGAATCATTGGTGACAGGCAAGGGTAAACGACTTAAGCAGTCAGCAACAACATTCTTGGACCCAGGAACATATTGTACATTGTAATTATAATCTAACATTCTCACAGAAATTCGTGCAAGACGGGGAGAGGCACTATGTAAACCTTTAGTGGTAAGGACTTTGACCAGGGGTTTGTGGTCACTTCTCAGGGTAATGTTAAATCCCCAGATGTACTGCCTAAAGTGCTCTAAACCCCACGCACATGCTAAAGCCTCCCGCTCTATAACAGAGTATCTTTCCTCTGTGGGTGTAATGGAGCGTGAGGCAAAGGCAACAGTTCTTTCAATGCCCAAACTGTCAATTTGGCTCAAAACAGCACCCAAACCTTTCCCGCTAGCATCAGTGGTAACGATGGAGTGTAGGGAGGGATTAAGACCTTGCAAAGCTGGGGCTCTGCAAATTTCATCTTTTATGTTCCTAAAAGCTTTCTCACACTCATCAGACCACAAGAATTTGCACCCTTGTTTAACAAGCTGTCTAAGAGGAAAGGTTTTAGAAGAAAAGTCTTGAACAAATTTTGCATAAAATTCAGATAACCCCAAAAAAGCTTTCACTTCGTCTTTGTTCTTTGGGGAAGGAACGTCTCTGATAGCTGACAACAACTCTCTTTTAGGTTTGATGTCGTCACCACAAATTTCATGACCTAAATAGGTAACACTGGTCTCAGCAAATTTACACTTCAGAATGTCAGCGGCAAGACCATACTTTTCCAAAGTCTTAAGAACTCTATTTAAATTCTTATCATGCTCCTCCCTGCTGATTCCCATGATCATAATGTCATCCTGAAAAATTAAAAGGTTGGGCTTATCTTTAAATAGCATATGCATGAGTCTCTGAAACATAGCTGCAGCAGAGGCTAGTCCAAAAGGGACTCTCTTAAACCTAAAACACCCAAATGGAGTCACAAATGAAGTGAGGCTCCTGCTGTCAGGATGTACCGCAACCTGATGGTATGCTGCGGTCAGGTCGACAGTCGAAAACTACTTTATTCCATTTGTGCGAGATAACATCTCGCTGATTCTAGGCAAGGGGTATTGATCAATAAGGATATTTTTGTTCAGGTCTCTGAGGTCTACACATAAACGGAGCTTGCCGTTGGATTTTTTAGCGCAAACCAAAGGTGCGACCCATTCTGCAGATTCCACGGGTTCAATAATACCGTTCTTTTGTAGTTTAATGAGTTCAGACTTTACTTCATCTCTGATAGAGAAAGGGATGTTTCTGCATCTATGTATACAAGGAACAGCATCTTTTTTGAGTTCAATTTTATGATGAAATCCTTTAAGCTTTCCTATTTTCCCAGAAAATACAGTTTGAAATTTCTTCTTGATAATTTTTTATATTCATCCTCCGATTGCAAAGACAAAGCGGGATCAGGGCTGTTGGGATCGAGGAGTATACCCAGCTTACCTTGGTCCATCCACCCCAGTACAGAAGGACCAACGGCAGAAACGTATAATTTGCTTACTGTTTGTCTGTCTTTGAACTGGAAAGGTAGTTCTCTGTAACCTAAAACATCAATTGGCTCTCCTGTGAATGTCTTGGGTGAAATGTCAGGACTGGCAAGCTTGTGGCCTAAAACTGGAATGAATTTTTCTTCCCAGACACTTCTGTTAACAATTGTATAGGGTGACCCAGAATCGGCTACAATTGCAATGTCCACCCCACCAATATTCATATGGCAGATTATTGGTTTCTTACTTTTGCCCTTCACATTAAAAACGTCATCATCAACAAGGAGCACAAAAAGATTCATGTCTTCGTCATCAGAGGAATCTGATACATCATATTCATCAGGTACAACCACTTTTACGTTAGAGTTCTTTCTTTGCTTGCTATGACACAGTTTGGCAAAGTGACCAATAATACCACACTTAGTACATTTCTGTTTGAGAACAGAGCAATTTTTGTCATTTGCCAGATGAAATCTGCTACCACATCTAAAACATTTCTTGTTCCCACTCAACATGACCTGAGACGAAGACTCATTCCTTGTTTTTAGCTCATGAGAAGCTGTCTTAGCAGTGTTTCTAAAGTGTTTCACTTTGGCTACAATCGTTTGATCTTCCTCTGAATGTTGAAGTTTGTTTTCAGAAAGGATGGCTTTGGCGCATCTACCTGTTAATTCCGTTCTTTTGACCATGTCAATGATTTCTTGGAGAGGAGCTTCGCCCTTAGCCCACAGTTTTTCTTTAATCTCGCAATTTTGCAGAAACAATGTACAAGTGCAAAGAAACTGTAGTAATTAATATAAAGATGCACAAAGTAGTGTGTGCATCACTGAAGAGTAGACCGTGGTAATAATGGTGCAGGAATAGAAAAAAAAATTCCTGTAAGTTCTCTTCCTTCATAAAGAAAACCATCCAATCACAAATGAGTGGAGAAACCACACTAGGATGGCAGCAGGCAGTGTGTGCGTTAATTCCTTAAGTTCACTTCAACTCAACTCAAGTGTGCGCGTCACTGTGAAGGAACTAGCAGGTGAAGCGCGTCAATCGCGTGCAGGTCACTCTTAAAATGGCCGCTGAGGTTCCAAGTGCGAGCCCAATTTAAAATGGCCGCTAATGCGTTCCAGTGACTCAAATATAAACTTTAAGTTCAAGCAGGAGTGCGCCACAATACAAATCAGCATGGATCTCACCGTGAATCATAAACCGGAACCGCAACAACGTGGCAGAACTCGATGCCTTCTTGAAGGTCCACGAAGATCCTGACAAAACCAGGAGTGTGCATATGGGAAAAATAACACACTTTTGTGCCTGTTAGCTTTCAATCTTCTCTAAATCACAAACTAGGCCTGAGCCTCTAAATAGGTAATCCTAAGGAAATGGCATTGATAATTCATGGAATGTGACTTCAAGAGAAAATCTTTGGACCTTCCACATTGCCCTCAGAGCCTGGAAGAGGCCTGTCTGCAACAATCCACAGATTAAACAACTTGGTGTACCCAACCCACGCTCCATTGTTGTTAGCCTCAATCACTTCTAGGTCCTCGTGTACAAGTTCCATAGATTATTTTTGGTGCTTAGTGCGTTTGGGTGCTGTTTTTACTAAATAAATCTTTAAATATTCATATATCTGATTTCACTAATTGGATTTTTGTAATGTTCATGTATTTTGTTCATTGCAATTCACTCTAATTTTCTAATTCACTTTGGGATTTTTTATTGTTTGGTGTTATTGACTTTATTCCTGTTTTGGTACTGCATAAATACTTTTCAAATTGCCTTAAGTTAAACCGGTCTGTTCCATGCCAAAGCTATGAGTTGGTTGAGTCCAGATTAATTTATCACCTGTCACCACTGGTCAAGACCAAACTGTGTGATCTGTGCACTTTGCAACTCAACCCGATTCAGTTATCTCTTTGTGCCCTGGTTCCTCCCCTGACACTATTCATTTGTTTTGACCTCATTACTTCGTTTCCTTTAAAGGCCTCTATTTGGCCCCACCTATGTTTTAACCACTTTGAGTAGCCCCTGCATTGCTTCCCTGCCTCTTTCAAAATCCCTCAGGTACCTTCTGTGCTCACGCTCGAAGTGTCACAAGACTTCAAGCTTGATTATATGTCGAGGCGCCATCTTGGAAGGGAAGATATAAATACTATACCCCTTCTAGAAGATGGTGCTTGACTTTCTGAACTATGGTGAAAAAGGTTCTTTCCTGCGAGCTTTGCAACCCAGCATCCACTTACCTACACCTGCAAATCGCTGGATCACTCCACTATGCAGCCAAGTTCTGTACTGCATGATGATGCTATTCTGCAGCCAAATCCCGAATAATGTAATAGTGTGCCTTGTTGAATCCTGCAGCGGAACACAGCAACACACGATGACATGCCTTTTTGAACCCTGCAAAGAAAAAACACATAGTCAGGATCTCTGCAGCACCTCTTCTCCCTTCTTAGACTCCCAAGAACTGAGGGGAGGCAATTAGAGCCCAGGACTAACTCCAGCAGTGGGTACCAGCATGGTCCAGTCTAGGAACAGTTGGCACTGGATAACGCAACATTTCAGGTAAAACAACTCTTGCAGCATTTTGTGCCCATGTAGCCACACAAGAAGTCAGCCAACTGAGCCTAGAGTTGAGTTATTTGCCCTGAATACAATAGCAAGCAGCTCTAGTCCACAGCCACAAAATCAGGTCAAGTTCTCTTCTTATTGTCAGCACGTTCAGAAAGTGATTTTTCGGAAACTCCTTCAGATGCCACTTTTATGGTTAGCACTAGCCAGTGAGTGTTATTGACTCCTGGACACTTCCTAACCAATGGAAAAAAACGTATTGGTGGCAACCCTGCCTACATTTTTAGCAGTTTCCTCTTGCCATACTTCAAATAATCCCAGAACCACCTCAATCCGAAAATCCAATGTAAGGAAACCCTTTATCCCTTGTACAGTGATCTTGTGGCAATCCAGAGGTGTGCAAGGGAAATGAGCCTGGCTAGTGTCGGCCTTGGGGACAAAGGCATTCCCCTCTTCAGGCATTCCCTTAAACTAAACTGAAAATGAGCAGGCTTCACCTCTAACCCTGTCAAGTTAATGAAGATTCTGAGCCCACCGCAACTGTCGGCCCTGAGCTGATATTGCTCAAATGCCCCAACCCCTGTCCATCTTGTCACCAGGCCTAAGCCATTGTTTGGCTCGGGAAGCACCTCATTTGGTTGGACAGTTGTTGGAGAGCTAATGAAAATAAGCTTCCAGGAGCATTAGGCAGGAAAAGGTAACTTTCCAAAAGTTATCTTTCTTAAATATTTATAAGAAATGCAACTTAGCCAACAAATTGTACTTTTAATAGCTATGTCCTTGAATGGATGTTTTAACCGTTTCCTATCAAAAGTTAGAGATTAAAGGTTATAATCATTTCCTAGGATCCAGCCACAGCCATGCCAGATAAATCAGCTTTTGGGTGCCGTTCATTGGCAGACCATGCCAACATGCTTCACTTTTAAACATCAGGCACCTTACATTGGGGTTGATAAGGTGAAATTAGGAACAAATTTGTAATATGTAAAAACAGGGTTTCGCACCTGTCAAAAAAAGTTACTTTGAGAAGTTTGATAGCAGGTTATTAGGCTCCTGCAGTCAGGCTACACAATAGACCTGAATGTATGTTTTAGAGGCCAACCCTGTGGATGGCACCATAAGCTCTAGTGTCCACAGGTGGCTTTTAACTTCCAGGCCCGGGGTGTATTATATACACCCTAAAACAAAGATTTACGGACAAGTAAAATATATGAATCAGGGATAAGCCAATTTAACCATGTTTAAAGGGGAGGCACACAGAATTTCAAACACAGCATGGTATTTCAGTTCATGACATGCTGGAACATATTTTGAGGTTCTGAATTCAAACGAAATGCTCACCAATGACAAAAAAGTAATTATATGGCGGGCACCTCTCAAGCTGGTTTGGCGGTGCGGGACCGCCCTGCTGCTGCACCATCAAACTCATAATCGGCCCCAGAGTGTGGCATCTGACTTTTTTGTGATTTTGGGAACATGTGTCCCTCCGGTCAAACGTGCTATATTGGGGCCAAAGTCCTGACACCATTGTGGCATTGCTGCCTATCTGTGGGATCGATCTGGGTTTGCCTGTTTGCACATTTGTCTATGGGTTATGTGTCTACCACCCCCTGTGAACTGTCAGTCAGTTGCTTCAGCCTAGGTCACAGGGCCTGCCTAACCTTGAATGACTGACTCAGCGTTGAGGGGCAGGTCATATTGTGTGAATTCAACAAGGGAAATGTGAGTTTGTTATTATACATGCATATATGATGGTGTAGATTGACATCGCATTTAGAAATATTAACAACACTCTAAACTAGAAAGTCCTGCAAAGTGCCCATCCCTGCAAGCCTGTCCAGGCACTAGTGTTTGGTGAATGTGTGCAGGGACGACCACGTTGCCACCTGGCAGATATTCAGGACTGGGACTCTACGTGCTAATGCAGTGAAACCAGCTTTAGCTCTGGTGGAACAAGCCCTCGAGCTCTCAGGGGGCTGCTTCTTGGCCAGTGTTTAACAGACACAAAAGCAGGTCACAGAGCAGAATTGTAGTGCAAGGTCTGTTGCAATTAATGGATGAGAAATAAGCCTTCAGGTCTTCTGAACTATGGGGCATATTTACAATAAAGTGAAGCAGAACAGCAAATCAACTTACTGTGCAGCACTGCGTAACATGGAAAGGGCAGTAATATGTTATATTTAAAAGAATACCCACGCAACACCCGTGAAATGCCTTCCCAGGTCCGAGTAATGCAGCGCATTGATTTGCGATGCGTTGCGTAACTCCTGTTTTAGGAAGCCGCTCAGGGCCATGCAACGTGCGTGGTGCAAGAGGGATGCAACTCCTCTCATAAACATGCCCCTATGCTTTTATTAAATGGAGAGTCATTGGCAGACAACTTTTATATGGTAGTATGTCTATCATTTGCCTTACTAAATTTTATCATGCAAAACATGTATCATTCTGCACGGTAGCACACATCCTGACCCACAGTTGATTTTGAAATGACCTAAATGCTGCTCCTCATTCCTGATGTAAAAAAGATGATGCAAGGGCCCCTTTTTCAAATGTCTGTGCAAGGACCTTAAACCACATTCTTAGGCATCTGAAGCAAATATTAAATTTAGGAAGCACGCAGAACACATATTTGTTGCTGGTTCTCCTGAATGCATTTTAGCGTGCCCCTAGATAGGGTGATGAGTAATAATTAAACCAGATCCAAATCAAACATCAGTGAGAAGAAAACGTAATGCACATAATGTTGATTTAGCTGCAATGTAATGCTTATGTTATCCAGTAGCTAAGAATCCATGGTGAAATAAACACTCGAAAAAATACTTATTCTGTTTGCGTGCTTCGTGACTAGATGTGAGGCATCTCTGCTTGTCTTTACCTCTGTTTAAATGCACCAACCATTTTAACTAGAAGATATTGTGAGATAAACTGTATTGAAATATTGGGCTGTGATGCGGGAGAATAAAAGCCCGGCAACATGCGAGTCCGCACATAAATACAAACACAAACGATCAGTAGCCCAGTAAAAATTGGAATGCCTCACGGCAGGGGCAGTGGGAACAGGTGATTGGTCAGCAAGGGTCAGGTTTAAGCGGACACCGCACTTGCAGCCGGGGCTGGACCTGATGGCCACACAGACAGATCGCGGTAGCAAGGAAAGCCTGGAAGCCGCAAACACTAGACACCTGCTGAGGGGCCATCGTGCATGGCTGAGACAAGTATTGCTGTCAACATATTTGTAAGGACAAAGACTATGTAAATACTGTCCATTTGTGCTCTGTATTACAATAACCAAGTAATGTGTTTTGATAAACCATGTGTTACGCAAGATTTAATAAACTGCGGTCTGTTAGCACCATAGGTGGTTCTCAGTGTATTCAACAAAGTGGAAGGTGCTCAGGTCAGACGGGAGGGACAAAGACCACTCACACGACTGGGAGGGGTTTGACACCTATGGAAGTGGAAACAAATGTAACGCACCTCTGCACCGTCACTGGTACAGGTTGCCAGGATACACTGGGGAAATGTACGAATTATGGCCAGGTTCATAGTTGTTGTATTGGTGTATTTTGTTGTTTGCATGTACTTCGACAGGAATCTAATAAAAACAAATATAGAAAACAACGAATCTTTACCTGACACTGGCGAAAATACAGCCCAAGAAAGGAAGCAATAGATTGCTGAATATTTATGAAACCCACCATAAAAGTCGAGCTAGTCGAATAGAAGTTTCACACAGAATAGCACATTTCACGAACGATAGCCCCAAGAGAATATTCTAGAACTGAGTGAAGATCAAGGGACTGCCAATCCCGACAATCTACAAACGTCTGCAGAAAAGAGGCCTGCAACCCACCCCGAGAAATAAGAATGCTCTGTCGAGCATCGATTGGAAAAACAGAAAACCTGAGACGCACGCTCTGATGAATTCAGTGGGCTTAACAGACACGACGAGTACAAAAATAAGATGTTCTGTCGTAACGTTAAACATTTGTTTAAAAATGGAGTTTCATGAAACAGGCTGAACAATTAATAGCCATTTACTTAATCTTCTCAAATCATTAAAATGGTCCATAATGAAAAAACACTCCCATTTCTTTATTTTATCCGGAGGGAGAGATGGCTATCATGGAAATGCGCTATGAACAGACACTATACGGAGTATTATGCCTAATATTGTCCTGGCAGTGTCACCAGATTATCTAACAAAAGGCCATCCGAACCTTAGATGTCGGCTGCAAGCACTGAAGCAGGCAGGTGTAGAGGAGCCAGTCATGGCTGGGACAAAAAGATTGGGCTTGAAGTCCCTGTCTCCCTGGAAATAAACACTGAATATATGAATGGAGTAGTGATGATAAATGATGGTTTACAGGTTGGGCACTTTTGGCACTCTACAAAACACCACGGGACTCTAAAGGGGAACACCTGTGCTATTTTTTCATGGATGAAAACTGAATGATTTACAGGGTGATGCTGTTAAAATGAAATTCCTGCAATGAAATTACTAAAAGGATTTTTACATTTTTACAAAGTAGAAACCAGACTAAAAATAAAAGTGTTTGTATGCTGTGAATCAGATCTGAATGCAGGCAGAGTCTCAGTTCATTGCAAGAAAGAAACTAAGGGGAAATAGTTCGAATCAATTGCTAACATGTATACTGAAAGCCCTTCTTTTGATAGATTATTCCATAAAAATAGTGATTAGTTAAGATGTAGATGCATGGATGGGGTGTTTATACGATGTAAATTGATATTGACAATAGAATTTAAGGGAAGTCAGTGAGAAAAGATTACACAGTGATACAATTCTGATTACCATGTGCTTTGGTGACTTTCATTCCTATATGTCAAACCTGTTTTTGGAAATATAACTTGGTAACATGTGGCTTACTGAAGTAGAATGACGCGCAATACATAGTTTCTACATACAGGATTGGGACTTACATATTACACAGCTTCCAGCCTACAACCCCTCGGGCCGGCCGCGGAGGATGTACCCTGCCTTCCGTCGTAAATCCCACAGCCCTGTGCCGTCAACCCGGGGGTACGGCGGCGTTAGAGGGTACAAGTGTCTCACAGTGTATAGAGGGATAGTGCAGGACTCATTTTCCTCTTTTTTCCAACCATTAAAACACAGGCTTATTGCCAAAATGGCGTAAAGGCGCCTAACAGTCGAACTGCCCCCCCCCCCCCCAGTTAACGAAACAAGGTCATCACGTTCAGCACCATAAATCGCCTACGTACCGGTGATGCGACCTCCGCATCACACTCTTTAGCACCCGGAGCCACCATAGCGTTGGGGTTTTACAGATCCCCTGCGCCTTCCTGCCCAACAGGAGGAGGCTTGCAGATGCCCCCCCTGAAATCATTCCAATTGGACCACACTTCAATCCACTTCCGGGGGCACCCTCTCGCTATGTACACAGTCTTTTCCTGCAGCATACACCAGTCCATGTCGCTGTGCCAATCCGACACTTTGGGTGGGAGAGGACTGCCCCAGAGCCTGGCAATGTTCCTTTTCGCCACCATTTGTCCGAGCGTCACCCAGAGCCTCCCTTTCAGTGACAGGTCCGTTGGCTCCCATATATTGAGGAGGCACCTCTTGGCCTCCGGGTGAATTCCCACCTCCCATACCTCCTCCATACAATGCTCCACCCTTCTCCAGTACCGTTGAATCTTAGGGCAATCCCACAACACATGGAAGAAGGTACCCGTTCCACCACATCCCCTCCTACAGCGTACTGAGTCCGCCCTCCCCATCATGTGTAGCCTAGTGCAGGAGATATATACTCTGTGCAAGATCTTAAGTTGGATAAGTCGCAGCCGGGCTGATATCGCGACCTCGCGGGGGGAAGCCAGAGCGTATAGCCACTCTTCGTCGTCTATCTCCAGCCCATCAGCGGCCCATTTCTCTCTAAGGGGTAGGAGCATGTCGGGGGGGTTATTGATTAGCTTTTTGTACGTGAGTGATATGGCGTGTTCCGTGAGGTGCCCATCCAGTAACCTATCTTCAAGCGGGGAGGTTTGTGATAGCTTGGTCTCCGGTGGGATATTAGCCTGCAGGGAGTGTCGCACCTGTAAGTATCTAAAGTATTCGGTGTGCGCCAGCTCATATATGTCTCGCATTTGGGCAGACGTGCGGATCCCCGTAGGGCCCAAGATATCCTTGATTTGGGAGATACCGATCAAGTCCCAGTTGCGGAACCCCTTGGTACGTCCCAGGTTGCCTAATTTGTCGGAGGCCCAAAGTGGCGTGGCCATAGTAAGGACTCCTGCCCATCCGAGCTTCCTCTGGGCAATGTGCCATATCTGTACCGAGTGAAGTGTAGGTCCGGTGAGTTGACGTATACCCCATTTGGAGTAGAGTGCTATCTCATAGTTTCCCCCGGGAAGCAGCCATCTGTCCATGCCGTAGGCAGGATCATTCCCGTCTCCATACGTACCCTGGTTTATCGCGGATAAATGGGCTGCCCAGTAGTATTTGCGGATGTCAGGGAGGGCTATACCGCCGTCGTACCACCCCAATGTGAGTTTGGTCAAGGAGATTCGGGGTGACCCGGCCCAAAGGAGGTCGCGCAGTGCGGCCTCGATCGCCACAAAGTAGCCGTTGGGGACTAAGTCTGGATAGTTTTGTAGCGCATATAGAAACCGTGGTAGCGCTAGCATCTTAAATAGGGCCGCCCGGCCCAGCAGAGACAGTGGCAGGTGCTGTTAGGATTTGGCCTCTCTTTGGAGCCGAACCAGCGGCGGCTTGAGATTGCGCTCATATGACAGAGCCTTGTTAGTGGTGATGTACACTCCCAGGTACTTAAACCCGTCCTCTACCACATTGATAGGGCAGGCGTCCGGGAGCCGCGGAGGTTCACCCCGTAAGACATACAGGTGTGATTTGGCCCAGTTGACCCGGAAGCCCGAGTTACGACCGAAACTCGCAAGTATGTCGAGCGCCACAATTATCGACCTGCGCGGCTTACAAAGGTACAGGAGTATGTCGTCGGCATAGAGGGAGATTCTATCCTCCCACCCCTCCGCCCAAGATATACGTTTTAGGTCGACAGCCTGCCTTATCCAGGCCGCGAGTGGTTCGAGGGAGAGGGCGAAAAGAAGGGGAGAGAGGGGGCAGCCCTGCCTGGTCCCTCTTTCAAGCGTGAAAACCTCGGACAGCTTATTGTTCACCAGCACCCGCACCAGCGGCTTAGCATATAGTAGACAAACCCAAGCTATAAAGTGAGGTCCGAAGCCCAGTTTGCGCAGGACCGTGAACATATACGCCCACTCTAAGGTGTCGAAGGCCATGGTGGCGTCCAAAGAAACCACCACTGCGTCCTCCTGTAGTCTGTGGCATTGCCCCAGTACGCCGTTTAGCCTTCTAATGTTGAGGGCCGTGTTACGGTGTGGCATGAACCCCGACTGGTCCAGGTGGACCAACGAGGGAAGCACCGATCTGAGCCTATTGGCCAGCGTCTTCGCCAGTATTTTGGGCTCCGCGTTTAGGAGCGAAATTGGTCTGTATGACGCACATGAATCTTTGGGTTTCCCCTCTTTCGGTATGGCCACTATGGGGTGCAATATGCTGATCACGGGGCAGCACCCCCCTCTCCCTTCTATGCTCGAACATGTGATTCAGATGCTTGCTAATGGCGTCCGGCTGGAGCTTGTAGAGCTCAATTGGGAGGCCGTTGGGACCGAGCGCCTTACCAGGGCGCAATTCTCCTATTGCACGCTGAAGTTCGGCCTCAGTGATTGGGCTGTCCATAGCCTCCCGATCTTTATCTGTTAGGGAGGGCATTCGAATGTCCGTTAGGAGGTCCATGGAGTCCTCCTCTGGCCGGTCTGACTCACGCCTGTAGACCTGCTGGTAGTGTCTCGCAAACTGTTTCACTATTTCCTGAGGCTCAGTAACTACAGTCCCGCACTCGGTACGTATTTCTGGCACCACCTTACTGGCTTGTTGTTTTTTCGCTAGCCAGGCAATAAGTTTCCCGGCTTTATCGCCCTGATCGTATATTCTACCAAGCTTGTGACGAGCCACGGTCTGGGCCTCTTGGGTTACCATTTTTTTATACTCCGCCGCCTTCAACTGCAGCTTGTGCCTGACCTCCCTGTCCCCTGCCTCTGGCGCCTCCCTCTCCAGGACCTCCAATTCCGCCTCTAGTGTGGCGACCTGCCCGCACCGCTCCTGCCGCCTAGCCGATATGGCCGAAAGCGCCTCTCCCCTAATCACGGGTTTAAATGCCTCCCACAAGGTGACGGGGGATTTTACCGAGCCAAGGTTGTCTTCGAAGTAACGAGAGATTGAGTTGGATATCTGCTTTCTGGTGTCCTCGTGTTTTAAGTGCCATGCGTTTATTGGTGCTATGCAGCCCTCCCGTTTATTCCCAAATGTGATGTGCGTGTGGACTGGTGAGTGGTCAGAAATGCCTCTAGGCAGAAGCGCCGCCTCCAGTACTGTCATGTCTTGTTGTAGCAGAGTAAGGATGTAGTCTAATCGCGAGAAGGAATGATGCGACCCCGAAAAGAAGGTAAATTGGCTGTCTGTTGGGTGGAGCAGGCGCCAGACGTCCGTAAGCCCAAAGGCCTCAAGAAAGTCCGCCAACCACTCCTGCCCCTGGGGCAGGTCTCTGGGGGGCTGTCTATCCCGGGGGCCTGACACCACTGCGTTGAAGTCCCCTCCCATCACCAACTGACCCTCGGGAAGGGAAAGGAGAAAAGTGCCCAGGTCCGCGAAGGCCCAGGTTTGGAGGCCAGGCGGGATATAAACAGATAGTAGGTTAAGCGTGCGGCCCTCCCAGCGTCCAGACACTGCCGAGAAGCGGCCCTGTGGGTCTGTCCTGACTAGGTCTATATGGAGGGGTAGCGCGCGATGCAAGAGTACCCCCACACCCCTCGAGCCGGAGGTGAAGCCAGAGTGAGCTGCCAGAGTGTAGCCATATCTATTGAGGGCCTGACAGACATTCCCCAGCATATGCGTTTCTTGCAGTAGCACTACGTCCGGCTGGTGCCGCTTGAGGAATTGCAGGACTATGGTGCGCTTGAGTCTGTCCCCTAGTCCGTTGACATTCCAGCTGAGGACCTTCAAACTTTTTTCCCATCTCCTAGCCATAACTATAGCTTGTTAGGGTGCTTCGTCCCACCACCCAGGTAGTACGGCTTACTATAAGACAACATATTCCGTGTGACCGTAGAAGTTCCCCAACTCCCCACCCCTCCCTGGTTCCCACCCCGCAAATGCTTATAATGCTGACAGTCAAAGAACTGGCAAACCATGCGTGCCACCCACTTCCCCTCCTGTCTGTCCCCAACATCCCTGCCCCCCCTTGCAAAAAACAAACCCCCCCTCCCTGCCCCCTGCTCCGTGGGTTCTGAACTACCCACCACTCCAATTAGCGCCTGTCGCCCAACCCTGCCCCGGTGGAGCCCACCGAGGAACTCTACGTGGGAAGTTCGTGGGCCAGCCCCCTCCTGACCGCCTGTCCGTGGTGCCCCAGTTCGTTCAGCCCTCAGGCCAGCAGTGCATCATCTAACAGTGAGCCTGGCTCAAAGGATTTGGGCAGGCCCTCACCCTGCCCCGCGGAGCAAGTAAGTCTTACAGTCAAAAACTTTCATACATTACTGTCCGACGGCTTCTGGTCGAGCTCTAGTGGCCTCAGCGCGCTGCGTCGTCTCTGGGTGAGTCCCAGCGGGGACTGTTCGATCGTGAACGCCAGGACCGCTGGCTCTGCTCACCACCTTCCACTCGTCCTGCCGTTGACCCCGGGGAGGGGTGCCCCGAGCCACGCCATTGTGCGCCGTCCCGCCGGGGGGCCTCTGTCGTCTCGGTCGCGTCCAGCCACTCCTGCACCGCCGCCGGTGAGGTGAAGAAGAGGGATTTACCGCCAGTGATGATCTTCAGTTTGGCGGGAAAGAACATCATGTACCGAAGCCCACGATCTCGCAATGCCGCCTTGACCCCTTGAAAGGCGCGCCTTTCCTGTTGGACCTGGAGCGTGAAGTCCGGGAAGAAGCGAACCGTGGCCCCCTCGTAGTGTAGATCGCCGTGTTGTCTAGCCGCCTGGAGAATTGCATCGCGGTCGCGGTAGTTCAGTACTTTAGCAATAATTGTTCGTGGTAGGGCCCCTGGTTTGGGTTTAGGGATCGGGGCCCTGTGAGCTCGCTCAATCGTGAAGAGCTTGGAGAGCCTCTTGGGTTTCAGGTGGCGGAGAATCAGATCCTCCAGAAAGAGCTCCACACAGTCCCCCTCGAGTCCTTCCGCCACACCCACCACGCGTATGTTGCTCCTCCTGGCCCTACCTTCCTGGTCTTCGAGCCGTAGGGCCATCAGCCGCTGTTGGTGCACAAGCTCATTGACCCTGCCCTCGAGCCGCTTTTCCGATTCCTGCAGGGCTTTTATGTCCATTTCGTTGGTTTTGGACCGGTCCGTGGTTTTCCCCAAGTCGGCCCGGAGCAGGTTCACCTCTATAGTGATCTTGTCCATTTTTGTCTCCAGGTTCGTCCCAAGGGTTTGGATTGCGGCCATTATAGACGTCAGGGAGGGTTCCGCCTGCCCTGCGGCCTCCTTCGTAGTCCCTCCCGGCTGCGGCGTCGTTTTAGCTATAGTGTAGTGGTCCAGCTTGTTGGTCTGGGTCGCGGTGCCTCCTTTAGGCCGCATGATCGCTTCGGTGCCACTGGAGCCTGGTGTTCCTCCGCCCGCCTCTGCGCATGGGTGCCCGCGGGTCCGCGCCAGCTCCGATCCCCCGGTTGAAGTCTGGGTGTAGCCGCAGCCCCACCGGCACTCGACAAGTGTCAGCTCAGGGCGGGGGGCCCCCCAGTGTGTTCAGGCCGTCGCGATCCGGGGTCAGCGACCTCAGCCACCACGCTGCCGGCTCTCATGTGTCCAGCCCGCCCAGCAGCTACGAACTCGGGCCCCCACCCGGCAGGCGATGTGTGCACCCTGCAGCAGCAGCCCCAACCGGTCCTCTTTCCTCACTCCGGCGGCAGCAGATAGAAACTGGCCGCCCCTCTTCCCGGGAGGGTCGTCAGCTGGTCGCAGCCGCCGCGGCAGCTTGCCTATCCTCCGGGCGTCAGGGTCTCTCAGCAGTGCCGCTAGGAAGCCGGAGTCCGGCAGCGCCTCGGCGTTACCTGCGAGGCGCCGCCCCCTACTGCCGCCGTCGCTCCGGGCGCAGCGCGCCGCAGGCCGAAAGCCAGGGCCTCAATTATAGCAGGGAGCGGCCGCGGAGTTCCATGGACGAGGCGCCGAGCCGCCGCCCGTCACGGCCGCCGTGTGGAGGCGTCAGCAGGTTGTCGGAGTCCGCGAAGCCTCTCCGGCAGAGCACTGGGCCTTATGAAGCTGGGGGGCTCTCCGGGTGATCCCTCCAGCGCGGATTGGTGTCGGATGTAGACGGACACCAACGGTCCCGGCGGAGGTCAGGAATCAGGTGGCCATTTCGTACGGCGCCTGGCCACGCCCCCGGATTGGGATTTTTTGAAGAAACACTAATAGTCAACCCATCACTATTTTACGATTGATTCATAATTGGGTGGTAAGAGGTATACAAGTAGTGGTATGGAGTTTAGTTAATTCTAGGTGTGGGAAATGTGCCCCTTTTCATGTGGTCACTCCATTTTTCTGTATGATGCTGCTGGTTTTTTATCTCTACACACTTGGACTTTGCTGTCAAGGATCCAGCGTATGTGCACCTCCTAAAACATGACAGAAAGCATTATCTAACTCTTAAGTGTCATATTTCATTTTGATTAAGTTGATAGTATATGGTGCAGGAAAATACACCAATGTTATGGACGGTTTAATGTCATAAGTGTAATGGGGCACATATTGCGACATTCAATAGACTGAAAAAAAAAACATGGCTTCAGGACTATACGTGCAGCCTGACTACAACTGATTTGAAACCTGCAGATGTACCTGTCAAAATAACCCTTTTTTCATGAAAATTTCCTAATTTAAAATGTTAAATAAGTCACTTCTAATTAGGTCTCATAGACCACAAGCACAGAGTATTTTAACAAAATACATGTAATTTAGGGTTCTATTATATTGGCGGGCGGATCGCCACCGCCCGTATGGCGGTGGCGATCCGCCTGCCATTTTTCTCCGCCCGCCTCCCATTTCCCCCCGCTATATTAGGATGGCGGAAAAGGGGTCTAATATGGTGGTGGTGTCTGCAAGACACCGCCATCCATATTAGCATGCAGGCCAAGAATTGCCTTTCCATGGCGGCGTTGCCACCATGGAAAGACATGCGGTCTTTGCCTATGGGGCCCCATAGCAGGCCCCCAGGTAGTTGGGTGGGTGGGGGGTGCAAATGGGGGGTAACTATGGTACCCCCCTGCATTGGCACGAACAAAGAGACAGGCACTGCATGGTGCCTGTCACCTTGTGCATGTCAATGCACGCCGTGCATTCCCAGTATTGTGGCAGGCGGTGCTGTGAGCAACGCCCGCCACAATGCTGGGAATAGGGGATGCCACCGCCACGGTGGCGGGGCATCTTAATTGCCGGTGCAGGACCGCCGCACCACTGGGGGCAGATCCCAGCACCGCTAGGGTGGCGGGCGGACGAAAGTCCGCCCACCATCCTAACAGGCCCCTTAGTGTTGGCATGCTCCTACAGTGACTAACACCCAAAGGCTATTTTCACTGAAAAAGGCTGTTTGCTGCTCCTATAAGAAAAAAACTAAATATCAAATCAACTGCTATTTCTTCTAAATCTAGTGTGGGATAAGCTACATAAATGATTCAACCACTATGTTGATATGTATAACAAATTAAATTCTATGTTGAAGATATATTTTTGACTATTACTACTGAAAAAGGAAATTTTTAAAAGTTAGACTTGGTCTGCTGAGCTTCCAATAGACAAAATTGAATTACCTGACATCAGATGTCCCCTCTCTGTGATTCATTTTAGTGAAGTGTAAAAAAAATGGCTGAGGTTTATTCACAGTAAGACTTGGGAGTGAGGTATGTGTGCCTCTCAGTGCAGTAAGGGTAGCTGGGGAGGCTTCAGCAACTTCATTAACTTGAAAGAGACCAGTAGGACACCTATCCATTCATAGTTAAATGTAACCTGCGAAGGAGATGTCCTTGTTCAATGGGTCATCTGTAGCCAGCTTGACACTAACCAAGTGGAAGGGCTGTGTTTCGAGAATATGTTTAGTGTGTTTTAGGAGGCCAGGACTGCTCATCTCCCTAGATATGCCCCTGGCAAGGACACCAGACCCCTCCAGTGGCAGAAGGGTGCTGCCTTTTGCAATAGTTTGCAGCAAGGTGAACAGGATGTGATGCAAAGATTTGAAGGGTTCATACTTAAATCTTTTTTCCCCATTGTCTAGGGAGTGTCCAGGAGTCTCCCCACCCACTGGCTAGTACATCCTACAAAAGTGGCACCTCAGCCAGCACTCAGCAGAACATATCTGAATCTGAAGAACAAAAAAAGATGACTGGATCTCCTATCTATGACACATGTGGCGATCTAAGGGGCTGTGCCTGCTCCCATTCAGAAAAAGAACTAAGAAGTGGACTCACAGAGTTGGTTGGCTGACCTCCTCTGTGCCTACAAGGACAAAATGAGCTACAAGAGACCTTTATTTCCCTGGAGTCTCCAGCTGACCAGTAGGAACTGCACATGTACTGGACCCTGATGGTGGCCTCTGCTGGAGTGAGTACTAGCCCCTAAATTATATCCATAAGGTTCTGGGAGCCTTAGAAAAGGCTAAAATAAACTACTCCAGAAAGTCTAAAACATTGGGATATTTTTGAAATTCCAAGCTCTTCAGAGCTCCAAAAGAGAGACTAATGCCCAGATTTACTAAAGACTTGCATTGCCCTTGCATCACGCAAGTTGATGCAAGGCAATGCAAGCCTTTAGGTGATATTTACTAAGTGATGCAAGGGGCAATCTGCACTGTCTTACATGACTTTGGAAACACATGTAACTCAACACAGCTGCTTGTGCTGCAATGGGCTACATTTCATAGAGGTAGGCATTCCAGGGCATGCAGCATAGGCCACTTGTGTCAGTGAGCATCCACCCATGAAATTTGATGCAATCACAGACTTAGAGGATGGGGCACCTTCTGAGGATGGTGTCACAAGAAAAAAATATTGTTATTTCTCCTCTTTACTTCCTCTTTCTATGAGTGATTGTCATCCTTAAGCGTGATCTTCCCCCAATCTGCTTGCCTTCACACTCCTATGTTGCTGACATAATTTTTGTTTGTTTTTAGGACTCTGCACACTTAACCACCACCAGTGCTACTGTGCCTGTGCTCCCTCCTTTAAACTTGGTAAAATTGGCTTAACAAGGAGGGACTAGAGAGTGAGCATTCCCTAGCTCTCCCACTTAGACTGTAGACCTCACTAACAGAAAAGGACACAAACCAGCTGCTAAACGAAGAGAGCTGGGACTATATCTATCCAAATGTAATCTATAATATATGTATGAAGGGAAATAAACAAAAAAAGAAGGAAAAACAAAGACAGACAAAACCCATTGGAAAAGCCCAAGAGTTGCTTTAAGAGTGCCCTAACCCACCATGTAGTGGCTTGCTTCATCATAGGGCTGCTGACACACCCTGGTGCAGACCAACACTCAGAGTGGAGTGCTTGTTTTTTCGTTTTTTTGACGAAAGAAACAAGAACAAATGGAGAAACTAGGATCTATCAGAATCTGACCATTATCTGACACCCAACACAATGTGGAAAGTGAAACACTCAAATTAAAACTAAACATCAGTATTAGTTACTGTACTTAATGACAATCATCCTTACCCGAATCTCATTGTTTATTCTCCCAACTCTGGGCCAAAGTGGGGACAAAGCCCTCTAGTCCCACTCTGCAAATAAACTTAGTGCACACAAAAACAAGTCTGTTCATATCCATCTAGTCCCCTATTGAAGGTGAATTAATTTTCACTACGATTGCTAATTAGGTTATTCTCCTTTTTCTGTGTCATTCTATTTGTAGTTGTGCTGTCTACTGGAGCGCACCTTACTTCCAGTGTGCTTAAGTGCCTCTATTTTTTTTAAAGATCCGTAAAACCACAGGGGAGAATGCCCATCATTTAAATTATGGGAAACCTCTGTCTCATCTACTCTTTTTGATTTAACGGGAGCTGCTAATACTTACTCCCAGCATTAGTGCTATTGTTTCTAGTGGACCAAGTTGGCTTCCTTAGGCACCTCGTATCCAGGCCCACTAATCGGTAGCTATTGAATATGCAATTGAGCCTGATCGTCCTGCTTCACTTATTTCATCAAGGGTCAGTGTCTCCTTACTGACCACTTTGCAACCTCCGCCGTTGAGTTTCTGTATCCTCAGGATCCTTCAAATAGATCCCGCGGTTGTCTAGCTGTCTTGTGACTTTCTGTTCCATCATCATATTCGGCTAGAGCGGGGCCCAGCATTTACCGTTTGAAATTACTGCGTCCATCTTGAGATGGTCGCGAATTCCAACCAAGTACATTGGGAGTACAATCACTTAAATAGGGACTCGTTCCCTACGGTTGTGAATATGTTTAAACAATTCTATCAGTCCCATGGTTACAGTGAATTGTAAAATCCTCATTCCGCTGTGAATTGCTGATACCCAAGTTAGTGTACAATGAATGCTCGTGTGAGATGTGTCACACATTTGGTATAAAAAATAGCTACAAGCCCCCACTTCTCTTATTTTCAATTTAGACGGCCATCTTGTAAGTCTTTATGAAATTCATTGGTCACCCAGTTGTTCAATGGATGGGGAACAAAAAATCCCCCCCCGACTATGTAGTTTACTACACCCATCAATTCAGTGAAACACCGGAAACTACATATCGATAAAATATCATTTAACTCCTACAACTTCTCAGCTGTAAATGTTCTCTAATAAACCTATGCCACTGTGGATTAACTCCTTTTATATCTTAGTCTTGTATGGGCACATCATTTCCTGTTATCTTGATTATGGGACAACCAACTGATTATACTTTCCCTTCGTGAAGACCCATAGTTCCATAACTGGTATCTGCTGTCTAGTGATATTAAGATGGTGCCATGGGATAGAGCCGTTCAGTCCTTGTTCGCTACTTCTCAGCCTATGCACCCATCTTTGTTCTCTTTGGAAGAAGAGATTTGTGACATCTCTTGCTGTCGTGGGGAGGTTCTGGTTGTCTATTACCACCCATCTGAGATCTTTCTCAGAGTGTTCCATTTCTATAAAGCGTGCGGTCAATTTGGTTGTTACCCTTTTGCACCTTATAGTGCTCATATGTTCCAGGATCCTGACTTTTAATCACCCAGTCATCATACCTACACATTGATATCCACAAGGGCATTTTATGAGGTAAACCACACTTTCAGAGTTGCATGTAGTGCGGTTGCACAATTCCCATGGGTATTTTAAACCTACATCCACTGTTTTACTGTTTGTTGTAAGCGGTCATGCCTTCCAGCTGCCACAAGCAAAGTGCCCGGTGATGGGAGGAAAGCCCCAAGGTGTCAAATACATCCTTCCTCTGGGTTTTGTTGTCAAAGTTCTTGTGTGTACCAAGATGATTCTAAAACTTGCACTCGTCTGTAAGGAAAAGAGGGGGCTCTTTAGATTCAAACCATTTGAGTTAAGAAGAATGCGCCAATTTTTCATAATGATCTTTTTGACATGATTTGAGGTTGTATTGAATGTTGTAATGCAGATATTTCTATTCTCTCTCTGTCATTCATGTGTCTCTAACAAAGAGTCTCTATTATAATTTTTTGCCCGCTTCCAGGCCAACTTAACCACGAGTTGTTGATTTTGCCATTCTAGAAGTTTATTACTGCTTCTTTTTCAAAGTCGTTCAGCTCTGACAATAGGGTAGGATCTCTATGAGGGATTTGAGATGGACACTGTGGAAAGATAGTACATTATTTCTATCAGGGGGTTTATGGTACACTTCACTCACCAATTTGCAGTTGTTTGATGTTATGAAATTTGGCTTAATCCTGATTGGCATATGCACTTATAAGTCCCTTGTAGAGTGGTATACAATACATCCAGCGTTTGTAAATTAAAGGCTGCGAGTAGGTCTACAGCAATTATTGGGCCACCCACTTAAGTAGCCCCTTAAAACATATCCCATGCCTACCATTGAAGCCTGCATGAAGTTTTAAACTGCCAGTTCAGCTTGATAATATAACCCATTTGCCAAGCCTAAAGTATCCTTTTATTACATATAGGCCACCCCTACGTTAGGGCTAGGATCGACCATAGGGCAGGGTGCATTGTAGGTTCAAGGCTGAACATGCACTTTTAAGTTTTACATGTCTAGGTAGTGAAAAACTCCTAAATTCGTTTTTCACTACTGTGATACTTACCTCTTCCAAAGGACAACATTGGGTGGCTTTATTACATTAAATAAGTGCTACATTTTAATTGGGAACAGTTAACCTGAGGGCTTAGAAAATATAGCATGTAGTACCTTAGACCGTTTTGAATTAACCTCGACTGAGGAGGTCTCCAAAGGTCTGTCTACCGCTAAATCTGGTTCGTCTCAAGATCTTTATCCACCAAAGACAATGGCTCTCTTAGCCACAAGCTGTGCTCCTGCAATCCGAGATATTTATAACCACTCAATACAATCAGGCACTATCCCAACGACATTGAAGGAAGCGTTTGTTAGCCTAATGCTTAAAAAACCAACAGCCGACCCTCTAACACTCAGTAACTACCGCCCTATTTCTTTACTACCACTACTGGGTAAGCAGCTTGAAGGTATTATAAATAGACAACTGAGCCTATACTTGGAATCCAATCATATTCTGGATTCATCGCAATCTGGCTTCCGTCCATGTTTCAGTACTGAGACCACCATCCTGGCTGTGATTGACTCCCTTAGGCAGACAATAGACGCGGGAGGATCAGTAGTACTGATACTCTTAGATCTCTCTGCAGCGTTCGACACCATCTCACACTCAAAGCCAGCGGAGAGACTATTCTCCTACGGCATCCAAGGGACAGCCTTGAAATTTCTGCAACATTTTATGTCAGATAGAACGCAAACCATCATGTTAGGGCCCTACATGTCAGAAAAAATGTGTCTTGATAGAGGGGTACCCCAAGGCTCCTGCCTAAGCCCGACCTTATTTAACATTTATATGGCTACTTTGGCAAAAATAGTGCAACAGTTAGAATTTGAGATAATCTCATATGCTGATAATACTTAGCTTATGTTTACTATCTGTCCGAATCCAGAAGCAGAGAAAATTCGATTTGCCACCGGAATGCTCGCAATCTCCAGCTGGATGACGGAGATCTGTCTTCAGCTGAACCCGGGTAAAACCGAGGTTATGCTAATGGGGAAAGCCTCAGTTTCCTGGTCGGACGACTGTTGGCCCTCACAATTGGGAGCAGCCCCTGTTACTAAGCAATGTGTAAAAAACCTTGGTCTAAAGCTGGATCAGGCGTTGACTATGAGATATCATATTGCTGCTACTACCAGCTCCTGTTACTATAGCTCCGTCTATTAGCCATCGTAGAACTCTAGTCCAGGCTATGGTTATCAGCCGTTTGGACTATGGGAATGCATTGCTGGCCGAAGTGGGACGCTTACGGAGGCAGACTACCCCGTGTTGGAACCCCACTGGAGGATTTGATATTCTGGCCGGACATATACGCCTGTATTTGAAGGAAGTGAGTGGAGTGAGACTAAACCGTCCCTTCTGGTGATAAAACCCAAGTAGGGTTATCAGCCTGAAACTTTTTATAAAATTGGGATGTTCACTTTTTTGGTATATCTCGGGTCGATATTAGAGTGACCTACCAAGAAGTGACCCGCTGACTTGAAATTAAAAGGGCTACGGTTTCCTGTCTGGACCAAGTTGTGTTTGTAGGAGAACGCGACAAAATTGTATCTGATCAGGGCAGTGTCCACATATGGAGATTTAGAAATAATTTTAATACGAGTGTGGAAGATGTTCTTTCTTTCCTGAAGAAGGTGGGCGTCATAAACATCCTCGGACCCACCGAAACGCGTCGATGCTTTGATTGTTTGATCCCATCACGGATTAGCGACAAGTGCAACACTGTATGGTTATTATTTTGAAAACATGTTTTGATCCGATAGTGTGCACCTTTATTTACTGATTTATCTTTTGTCTGATTACTGTGATGTTTTCTTGATTGGAAATTATTTTGTCCTGCTGTTTTTCTCACTCGCTGTTGTGTGTTTGTTAGCTGTTTTTTATTTGGTTTTAATTCATGATTTCTGTTTGGTATATAATGAAATATTGACGTATGTAATTTTGCTATAAAATACTGGATTTCATGTAATTATGACTAATTGCTTGTGCATATATACCATTTTAATACATTTCATATTGAAATACATTTTTTGACTTGATTATGAAGCTCATTTATTTTGCACCTCTGAGTTTGATTGGATGATCCTGATACTGTCTAAGAGTGGATTTGAATATTTGTGGTTTTATTTGATCAGTTCTCCAAGGGGTTTGTTCTTTTGACTTTGACGACATTGCTAAATTGCAGGTGATTCAGAACACAGCAGCCAGAATGATTCTTAACCGACCCGCAGGCTCCCCCTTGGCCCCTTTGCTCAGAAAGCTGCATTGGTTACCAGTAAGTAAGAGATCATTTTTTTTAAATCTGTTGTCTTACCTACAATGACTTGAGAGGTAGAGGTCCTTATTATCTGCAAAATAAACTCTTAATATACTCACCATGCAGAAACCTCAGATCTAGCACGTTAGGACTTCTAAAGGTACCTCGGATTCGCCTGACTTGTAAAGGGGGAAAAGCCTTCTCATATCTTGCCCCAAGATATTGGAATAAATTACCTACGGCCCGAGTAAAATCACCATTTCAGTACTTCAGGAATCAACTAAAAGCCTTTCTGTTCTAATCTTGCATGGATCTGTATTCGACCTATCAGCCTTAGGTAACTAATTTCTAGTTAGCACCGAGATGCCCCAGGGTGAGTCATGCATTATAGAAATATAGATAACATAACATAACATAACATAAGAATTTCATGTTTGGTGTTTTTGGAATGGTAATTAAAATTTCTCTTTAACGGTAAAGTAGGATGTTTAATTACAATTTTGAGAATGCCACGTTTAGAAAGTTTCAAACAAAAGGGGTCACGTCCATTACGGGGGCCTGGTAGGACGTAGTAGAATTTATAAAAAAAGGGTTACCTGGCCTCCAATTCACAGCACTGCTTTTTTATTCAGCAGATTTCAGATACAACACATTCAGTTATTATACCTTACGTTATCAATTGTAATCATTTAGAATCACCTTCAAACAACATTATTTTTCTATAGTACATTCAAAAGATACATACTCCATTTTTCTGATAAAATTTCATCAAAATATAAAACAAATGTGTACAAAATATAACAAAACATTCAAAAAATGTCAATACATTAAAACTCATGTGCATTTTCAAAGTAATTACTCCAGTCAATATTGTTAACATTCAGCCTGCCTATACCAAAGTTATTTGCACTTTGTGTTTTTTAAGGGCAGACTAACTATGGGGAAATGAATGTTCAAGTTCTCTCTATGGGTATACATTTTGCTGGTAAACCCTCAAGAGAGTCCAAATCAATCTACCTCCCTCATAGATTCAAAGGTAAAAAGCAGACGCGTTTCCAATCCCCTTCAAAATTTGGGGATTATCGTCAGGGCTGAACCACCGTGTAATCTATAAATCGTGAAAAAATAAGAGGGGAGGGTAGAAAAAACAAAACCACAAATTTAAAGTCTGTTTCTGCACTTCTCCACTACTCTTGTATTTGTACTTGATTATTAAACAACAAATGATGTACCGATGTTTATTGAAGTGACTGACACTCGCTGTACACCATCTTATATGTACTTGAGACACGGTCACCGGATACCTAAAAATATTGTAATGACTTTGTGTGAATAGTCTGGTCTGACAATTCTTACTTCATTCTTACTGATCACTCATTAAAGACTTACTTGGCCACTGGATGTTTATCATGCATTTATTCAAACTAATTCTCACGCCTCACACTGGGCCGCCGCCATTTCAGTGCATGTTGTTTTTGTTTTTTTTTGGTTGCTTACGATCGCACGAAAGATGGCCTGAAAAATATATTGTTGTGGCTTGTTAGCGTGTTTGCAGTATATTTAATAACAAGGGAAGAAAAGAACAGGACTAGTCATTCAGCTTACTTAAAATGACTTCTTTCTTGTCCAAGGACGAGAGTATTCTCTGTGTTTTGAATAATCAACTATTTTCATTTAGGCCTTTGCTTTTGTGTCAGACTCGAAACCCTGCAGATTTAAATTACAGGCTGATTATTGCACTCATCTCGTCATTGAGCTAAAAACTACTTGCAACAATGTTCTTTTGCCGCTTTTAACATGAGCTCTTCGCGCTGATGTATGCGTGTTGCTACACTTTTATAAATCCCTTATTGACAGAGGGAAAACCTTTATTGATGACTGCCTTGATCCCACAGTGGAGGGGTCACCGTTAATTGAAGCATTTGGGCAGTTAACTAACCTGGTGGATGGGTCTTAAAATCAAGTGCCCCAATAAGGAGAACTGATTGCCCGAGAGGGTTCGATGGGGACTGTTCTCGTGCTTTAAGGGATCTTAAAGGTAGTCTTAAGGAAAGGCCAAGGGATAAACAAAAAGTAGCCCAGTGTAGAATGAAGTATAAGAAAGAGACCAAGAGAAGGAAAGAAATCCTTCAGGGCGAAGCATGGGCTGATTTAAGAGAGGCCGCAGAAAGGAGAGATATCACTGAGTTCTGGAGAATAATTAATAAACCCAGTTTACAGGACAAGAATGCCCCAGTGATTGGCACAAATATTCTCCCGGACCAGTGGCTTACACATTTTAAGGGACTGTATAATTATAGTACAGTACCCAATTCAGAGGAGGGGGGGACTATCAAGCAGGGGCAGGACGTACATTTCACTCTAAAAGAAATCACTGTGGGAATCGAGGGTCTGACAAAAAACAAGGCCCCTGGTCCCGATGGGACACCACCAGATTTGTTTCTGAGCAATATTGAGCTATGGGCCCCAATACTCACGAGAGTGATAAATACCGCTATTAGGCTGGGCCTCCCCCGAACCTGGTCAACGGCCATAATTGTCCCGATTTTTAAAAAGGGGAACAGGGACAGCCCACAATGCTACCGCCCAATCTCACTGATTGACGTGTCAGCCAAAATATTGGGCCGGGTAATTTTGAACCGCCTGACTGAGTGGACCGAGGAGAATAATATTATCTCGGACACTCAGTACGGCTTTAGAACAGGGAGATCCACAAGCGATCAATGTTTGAACCTGTATATGCTGGTAGCGAAATATACCAAAGCCAGCAATGAAGCCATTTACCTGGGGTTCATGGACCTGGCAGCTGCCTTTGACCATGTAAATCGGGACAAACTGTGGGCCATGATGACACATTTGGGGATAGACCTAGGACTGATTAACATCTTGAGGGAACTACATAGAGACACTTCTACAAGAGTACGCTATAACATGGAGGGAGGGTTGACTGAATCTTTCCCATGTACTAGCGGGGTGAGGCAAGGTTGTATTCTGGCCCCCTTTTTATTCTTACTCTACATTAATAACTTAGAGAAGTTTCTGACCAATTTAAAAACTGATTGCCCATGCGTAGGATCGCGTCCTATCCCGGTTCTCCTTTACGCTGATGACGCGGTCCTACTTGCACGTACCCCTAAGAGCTTACAGCTGCTAATAGATGGTTTTGTAAAGTTTATGGCAAACCTAGAGCTATCGGTGAACCTGGGCAAGTCATACGTGATGCTGGCTGGCAACAAACCCTGTAATAATTTTTCTTACAAAATAGGTAGCCACACACTAGAAAAGGTTCAGGCCTTTTCGGATTTAGGCCTATTGTTCGATGGCTCCTTGCAATTTAAACCCCTGGTGGAGGAACGTTGTCGCAAGCTGATATCCTCTAATGGTGCCATCGCAGGCTATGGGCGTAGAGTGGGTCGATGGTCTCCCGAGCAAACAATGAATCTTTATGGAGCTATTTGCTGTTCCAAGGCCACTTAAGTGCAGAAGTGTGGGGATTTGTAAATACTCAGCAGTTACAGCGGGAGGAAAACAAAATTTTACGCTCAATTCTGAAGATACCACAGAGCATCCCTGCTGTAATAGCCCTTAGAGAATTAGGGAGACCATATCTAGAAGATCTGGTCAAGCTCAGACCCATTTTGGCTTGGATGAGATCTTGGCTAAACCCGGAGGCGACCCAAAGTAGACAAATTATAAGTGACTGCATGGGAAGGGACAGAAGCTTGAGTATACCATGGCTGAAATATGTATTGACCAGTCTGGAAAACCTTGGCCGCCAGGATCTTTTCTTAAACCCATCGAGAATTGTGTCACAGGACAAGTTGGTTATAAAGAGATTATTCCTGGCCCAGAGAACTAAAAGCAGAGCAGAGGCTGAACGGATTAAACGTACCGTGAACGCCCATAGCCTGGTAAAAAATAGGGAGGGGATGGAGCCGTATTTGTACCTTATGCATAATGCCCAGGATAGGTTTTAGGCTCAATCTTTTACCTTACTTACTGGCCGATCCACCAGGTTTTATATCATTGATTGAGCAGAAGGGTGCCTGCGGCTGCGACAATAGGTCTCCGCAGGACACCCTTCATTTTGTACTTTTGTGTCCTTTTTATTCAGTGCCTAGGCGCAGATTCCTAGTAGGAATTTTAAAGCAAGCTAAAGTAGCACACGCTAAAGATGCACTAATTTTTCTGCAAAAAGCGACCGACCCCCTGACACTTTGTAGTATTATGAATTTTATTGGAGTTGCGGTACTATTAAGGGCAACTAGAGAACCAACCTGATTGTCCTTTTAAATGAAATGTGTGGTTTAGTTTCTTTTTTACTTATGTGTAGTAGCAGTCAGGATTCTGGATAATGATTTAATAGTTTTTTTAACTGTCTGTATATGTGTGCTTTTATAATGTTTTTTAATCATCGAATAAAGAAATACTGACTGGCGTGTTGCTACACAGTATCTTCCCGCTAGTAGGAGTAAACGAGTTGGTTTATATTTCAATTTTTGCAGTTTCCAGCCTGAGTGCAAGCGTTTCATTCTCCAAGGTATAAGCGGAGACAGTTACAACCATTTGGCTTCGCTTCAAGTTTATCTCTAATTGTGCAATTCGTTTCTTCGCATTAGTCGGCAGCAACCATTTTAGCAAGCATTGTATTTTTATGTACTCACTTTTAGTGTGCCTCACAGCTTCTTCCAACATTCGGTCAGTTAGAGAAACATGTACTCCAGTATGCTTGTATGGTCTCTACTTTTTCAAAACGAATCTCCCAAACAGGAAGTGGGTAGTATTGTGGGACTTGTGGTTCTACCTTTACAAGTTCTTAATTCATAGTTTGATTTAACTCGGAGATTTCATTTAGACCTCTTGTGGTACAATGGAATTTCAAGATTAGGTAGGCTTCTCTTTTTAGTAAGACATTTTCAAGATTTCCTGCATCTGGTGACAGTTTTAATCCAGATAAAACAGTCCATTCAAAATCTCGTTCTGAGTGGTTGTGCTCCACAAAGTGCGATACCATTTGTGCTGTCAAGATTTGTTTTTTAATACGTGAGCGATGTTGCACTATTCGCTGATTAATTTGCTGAGTCGTCTTTCCAATGTATATTTTTGAGCATGGACACTTGATCACATAGATGATATTTTTTGTTTTACAGTTGGTGAATTCCTTATGGGTCCATTTAATGGAGTCATGTATGAACTCATACCCTTCAATTGTTGTACTGCACGCTGAACAATGGTCACATTTTCGATGACCTTCAATGGGTGGTAGATTCCATTGGGCTCTTAAATCCGTCATTATTGTGGTCCTGGAGCCATATCAGCTCGAATTATTCTTTGTCCAATACTTTTGTTCTTTCACATCGCGAATAAAGGTCTTTCCATTGGACATTCCAATTCAATTAAAAGGTGCCAATTTGTTAAAATTATCTTTTGATATTTATTAGTATGGGGACCAAACGTGGACACACATACTAATTTGTTCAGCGGTGCCTTTTCTTTTTTTGTCAGGAGTGTTTCCCGTGGTGTATACCACGCACGCTTAACTGCATGCTTAAGCAGTTTGCGAGGGTAGCCTCTTTCTCTTAGTTGGTCGCAGAAAGTAGCCGCATTTATCATAAAATCTTCTTTCCGTGCACAATTCTCAGTAGTTGCCCATAAGGCAAATTGTCTTTTAGACTGTTAGGATGGAAACTTCGATTGTGCAATATGGCGTTTCTGTCTGTAGGTTTACGGTGTAGAGTTGTTGTAAATTTTTGATTTTCTGCGAATACTTCTACATCCAAAAACGTAAGAACAAACTTGCTTTTTGTGATCGTGAACTTGATATCTGGATGCCTTGTGTTCAGCCATTTATGGAAGCGTTCAAGGTGATCTTCTGTACCGCTCCATATGCACCAGACGTCATCTATGAATCTGTACCACTGTACAATTGATTCACTGAAGGGGTTGTCATCAATGATAAATCTTTTCTCAAACAGTGCATAAACAAAATGGCCATTTCCAGGGCAAAAGGACACCCCTTAGCAGAGCCTTTGACCTGCATGTAGAATGTGTTCTCACATTTGAAATATTTTTTTTAAGCGCGATCCAAGCCAAATCTAATATGAATTCGGTGGGTACCCTCTGAGGTTTTATGCGTGTCTCCAAGTAGAATTCCATAGACTCCAATGCTTCGTCTTGCGGTATTTGAGTATATAATGATGTTACATCAAAGGAGACTAACCACTGAGTCTGAACATCAAATATTTGTCCTTCAATTTTGTTAATAAAATTGGTGGTGTCTCGAAGGTAAGATGGTACTTGATTGACAAACGGTTTTAAAAAAACATCCACGTATTTGGCAATCGTCTCCAACACGGATTCACACCCTTAGACGATTGGTCTCCCGGGTGGCTCAGTCAAATTTGTATTGATTTTTGGGAGAAAATAAATGACAGGGGTCCTGGGATTCGATATATTCAAAAATTCAAATTCTTTCAGGCCAAGGATCCCTTGGTCTAATCCCCATTTGAGCTTCTCTTTAATTTTTTTTTTTTTCTTGTGTCGGGTCTACACTTCCTTATTAAGCATTTGCTTTTTGGCTTCAGATACATACAGGTCTTTGGCCCACACGACTAGGGCACCACCCTTGTCCGCCAGCTATAGAAAGTTGGCATTTTCCCCCTGTTGCTGGGCCATATGACTTAGTGTATCTGACAGTTAGATGTTGTTTATTTATCCCAGACAGCCAAACAATAGAGAGATTAGGTGTCCCTGGATGGGCCATCAATCGAAAGAATAGGGGTGGAGCTGGGCACAGCGCAACTTGCAACTGAATAGGTTGTGAAAGGGATTTGTCACTCCTGCATTGTTTATGCAGCCAGCTTGGAGCCTGGGCATGGGAAGCAGGAAACTTCAGACACTTTAAAAGGAATTCTCTAGACATTTCCTCTAATCAAAGGAAGCACCAGTGATAAAAAGATAACTGTCAGACTCACTCTTCAGTTCACTTTCTGGACCAATGGAAGAACTCTCAGAGGACTTCCTGCTGCTGTGGTCTGCTGTGTACTTCAGAAGACTTCCTTTTTGCAGCTGGAAGGGTTGCTATGAGGTCTGAAGGCTGCCTTGAACTCTTATAGGCATGCCCTGCTGTTTGAGCCCTGTTCTACTGCTGAACCCAGCACTACCAGAGTGACTGCAAGGGCGAGTTGGCTGGCCTCCTGATTAGAGCCTCTGCAACAGAAAAGGCTCCAACCATGTTGATCCTGTACCTAGACCCAGCCCAAATGAGTTTTAACCCCCTCATGTGGTGCCCCTCCATCCTGGACCCTTGGTAGTGGTGGTAATTGTGCCCAGATAGCCAAATCTAAAACCAAGGTGCATAGCTGTTGGCCCGACTTTGTGGTAGCTCCCGCTTCACTCGTCTCTGCAGCAGCAAATCCTCTTTAGTGGTCCTTCAGCAAAAGAGTGTTCGGCTTCCTGGAACTCTCATAAGCTACAGTCTTCAGCTTCATCCAGCTAAAGATTTTCGACTTCCAAAAACGTAACTAAGTCCGGACGTAGAAATCTTCACTGTAACTTTGTCCAGAGGCTCCTCCTGGGCCACTACCTATAGCCTTGCCCCGCTGAACTTTACCTTCTCAGAACACTTTTTCATCAAAATTCCATCTATGTCTGAAGATAGGTATGGACTGGACGCATTCCAATTTTTGTATCCAACCAGTGGTCCATTGCGGTTAGTCACATTTTTTTACTTTGCCCGGTCTTGCGCAACTAGTTGTCAGAAATTAGCACTTTGATCTTTTAGGTGCTGGTTTTTACTTTAAATATACAAAGTGGAGAGGTGTGGCTCACTGGTTAGAGGCGGCAGATCCGCAAGCAGAGAATCGGCCAGGGACCAGGGTTCAATTCCCGACGCGGCAGGGTCGTGGACCAGGGTCAAAACGGACTCGATAATTCTCGCCTCGGGACCTACTCTAACCAGGAACACACTCGGCAACTCTGGGCATTAGCTTGCCTCATCTCCACAACGGCCCCCCACATTCGCCGGGGATGCCTGGTTTCACCTTGGAGATACCCAGGAGGGACCATCTCACAGGGATAGCCAGGACGGGTTCCCCAGCGGTCTACAGCGTCACGACGCCTCAGGGCAGCAGTGCGCTTTACAAGACACATACATTTACATACATTTATAGTTCATCATTCTTGTTCTACTGATTGCATTTTTCTCATTTTGGTGTCATCTAATTGAACAGCATTTAATCTGTTTTTCTAAATTGATTTGGGATTTTGCTTGTGTTGTGTTTTCACTTTATCACTGTTTGTGTGCGGCATAAATGCTTTAAAAGCACAAAAAGATGATGTACAGAATGCTGAAAATTGTCAAACATTCACACCAAGTACAGAGATCTGGGCATAAATGTATATTATTTTTTGCTCACCAGGCCATTACAGTTTGGACCCAGCCATATGGAAATCAGTCTCAACCCTGCTCCCATGGAAACAGTCCAACCTGAACTGCCAGGCCAGATCATCCACAGACTAGAAACAAGCATCCTAGGACCGGTTTGGGGGTATCAACCCTCATCAGCCAGGATAGCTTGCCTTCCATGGCATGGTGAGCACGACCCACTTAGGGTGATAAATGCAAAAAGAACAAATGATGGACAGAATGCTGAACAGTGTCACATTCACACACAGTGCAGAGATCTGGGCCTAAATCCATTCTCTTATCCTCACCACGCCATTCCAGGTTGGATTTAGGCCTAGATCTCTGTATTTTGGTGTCTGACATTGTTCAGCATTGCATCTATCATCTGTTCTTTATGTATTTGTCACTCAAAGTGGAATGGGTATGCCAAGACGTGGGTCCCATGCTCACCATGCCACCGAAGTCATGTTGTCCTGGCTGATGAGGGGTGATACCTTGAAACATGTTCTAGGATGATTGTTTCTGGTCCGGGGGATATGGCCTGGCAGTTCAGGGCTGGGCTGTTTCCATGGGGAGCAGGGTCAAGACTGATTTGCATATGACTGGGTCCAATCTGGAAAGGTGATTGAATAAATGCACCATTGTTCAAGCACCAGAGAGATAGGATTATAAAGATGCAGTGAGAAATTATCTAGTTTTTCCTTAATGAGCACACCATTGATGTTAATGGTTGGCATTCATTTTTGCCCCTTGCACTTTAAGCTATCAGCATGAAATTGCTAACCAACGCCAAATAAGTACATAAAACTAGATGTGGTGTACCAAGCTGAGCAAGAGCAATAAAAATGGTTAAGCCTTTGTAGGAGAAAGTTCCTGAAATATGGCAACTCTGAAAGAGGAAGGAGTTCACCAGTTTTGCCATCAACTTGACTGCAAATTGGAATTTCTTATTGCCTGAAAACCTCTCAGATATTTGGCAGTGCTAATTTGACTATGGATCCTTGGCAGTGAGTGTCCACTTCTCTACGCTATACTTGACTGATTAATTTGCCACCCACACACATACATCTCTCTCGCAATCCCCGGACACCACTCGCCCTGACCTGCTTTGGCCTGACCACTTATCAAACTCTTCCACCATAGCCACCCCCCACTCCGCTCCTTCTGCACATTCCGCTCCTTCTGAGTATTCCACCACCTCCCCGATTGTGATTATTATTACCGACAGGGAATCTACACTAGACTCCACACATTCTGTGGCCCTATCCGAAGCTCCCACATCTTGACGCCCCTGCCTCTCCCACACTCCGCCTCCTATTTTTCATTATACCACACACATTCTCAAGACCACCCAGCACCCCTCTTAAGGGCACTTCTGCATGAGTATTCACAAGACTCTGCGCCCCTGCCTGCCCTTGCAAGCCCACCCCCTTGCTCCAACTCAATATAAGGGAATGACCGACAACTCCCACAATGATACACCACCTCAACTCACGGTATACCTGATCAAAAATCACGTCGTTGGTCTGTCAGACGGTCACCCCTCTTCCTTCATCCATGTGACACCCTTAGCAAGAATTGTCCTTCTCATTATATTCCAAGCATTAGGCATTAACTACACTCACACACGGCAGGTCAAGCACATTTTAGCTCCGGCATTTGCTTATCCCATTGCATCAAAAACTTGCGCACCAAAGCGCAATAAAAAGTAATACCTCCTGGTATACTTCTGCACCATCTGCCCTTCACGGCTAAAGGTCCCATGAATACAATATTTTAAAATAGAATATTGGGCACTTCTGTGCATAAAACACCAGATTACATTTACGTTCGTGTTCGCCTGATATCTCCAGGCTTAGAAATACCAACCACATTGACCACTTGCATTATCTTAGCATTTGCCAAACGTTTATCCATTGTTCTTTCATAGTTTCTACATAACAACAGAAGTTTTATGAATTGTCATAGTTTGGCAGTGCTCTCAAGGAGGAATAGAGAATATTTAAAAGTCGTAAGCCTGGTACTCTTAGAGACTGGTCTTTTTTTGCAAGTGAATTATCGGTTGGCACACCATCTAAATGTAAATGATATAGTGAAAGACTACTGCGGATAGCATGGGTTTTTGCTGCCAATACCTTGATGCAATTAATTACATCAGATGCTAATTATGTATTTCTTAAGTGAAATTATCATGCACATGGCTTTTTGGATTACACACTTGTTGAATTCAATTGACTTGTTTTGGGAGGCCTTTATATTTACATTAATGTAAAGCTGACATGTTTGAATGCAAAAGTGAAATAAGCACATTTATTTAATAAAATGTCGTACTCATTTCTTATTACAACATTCAGAGCTTGTCAATGAGACTGACTTTTCATACCTCAAAATGACACCGACTGCTGCAGAAAGAAACAGAATAAAATAGCCCAAACTTACATTTTGTAATATGTTGCTAAAAATCAACATGGCCAATATTTATTTCACCTTTTTCAAAATGGACACTGCAGCATATTTGAACTGACCAATATGGCTATCTTTCAGCGCCAGAAGGATGTTAACTGGGAAAAACAATCAAAGACACAGGTCATTGGCAATACATCACAGTAAAGGCCAAGAGACAGTCAACCCTGTAGGACTGGAAACTGACTCAACAGGTAGCACACAGGCCACCCCCTTTATACAAAGACCACCAGTCCTCAGACATCTTATCTTTGCAGGACAGGCTAAAAACAAGTTTCAAGGATGTGGTCCTTCTCATACAACTTACTGGTATATTCCCACAAGACTCATGCCCCATGTATTTTGTGTATGCTTCATACCCTAAATTGGCCCCCTTAGCCTCGACACGTACTAACCTTAGAGGTTACCAGATCTTTACCCTCTCCCTCCCTAGGCTTGTTCCTGTCCTTCGATGGTACTTGGAATTATCTTATCTTCCCTCCTGTACTAGTGGTTCAAACTGTTTTCTGACCACCTAATGTCCTAAAGCACAAGGCTCTGTTGGGGGTTGCCGTGGGTTCATGCACTTATATTAAGCATTCTGCAGCTTCATATCTACATATGTTCCCCTATAGTTGATACATTAACTATTGGTGTTAATATATTAACTATTAGTTGGTGCCAGTGGGCACCAACTAATAAATATAACCTGCATCATCTCTGACCATAATAAGGGGCCTGACAGTAAACATCCCTTCCACCTTTTCGCACAACCTTTGGCAGCAAGCTAATATTAATTAATAAAATCTGCACGTCAATAACAACACTACAATAATTGGAAACAAGGCCTTAAAGAGTCTTGGCATCCAAGATGGCAGCCAAGAGAACCAACCTTGAAACCAATCATCTGGGGAACCTCCTTCATTTTGTAAGTTATGCAATGCCTGTATTGCCTCAGTTAAATTACCATTGTTTGCATTGTTCCCAGGGACATACATACCGCAAGATGTCCTCACTTTGGGGCACACTCCCTCCTCCATGGCCGTATCTGTGCTGTATAATTAATATTCCCATTGCTCACAGCTCTTCCTTCACATCATTGAATCCCTGCTCAGTGGCATTGATCATCTTCATTAGCTCCCAATGTTTTTTCTGCAACCACCTTGCCATTGCTTGGTCTGTCTGGATGGTAACATGCTTCGAAAGAATAGTTGGGCATTGTTAAACAGACAGAATTTGTGAGGTGCATTCTTTCACTGAGGGGTCCCCATTAACTCTGCTGACCTCTTTCACCGGTGATGACATAACAGGGTGGATGGACGGCTCATGGGGTGCTCGTGCAGTTCAGTAATATTTGGGGCAGGCACCACCAAAGTGGGAGTGTGGAATGTGACCAGGGAATGAATTCCTCCCTAATACGAAGACTATTGGTTGCATAGCAGCTCTCCCCACTGCCAAAAGGGTCCATCAGGCTGGAGGCGCCCCTCAGCATATCAGTGTTATATATTGACGTATTGCAATTGAGATTTCTTGCTACACTAGTGAATCCATTTGTACTGAAACACAAAGAAAATATAATTAGTCTTCTCACTACCTGATGGCTAGTGTCTATCCAGGAATAACGTATCACATCGTTGACACCGCTCTATTGTTTCGCTGTCATCATGTGTACCTTCTATAATGATATTGTCCTACAAGCAAAGGTGATGTTGTACTTCCAGAAATAATTGTTACATTGGGAGCGTGGCTGCAGTGCCCCTAATATGCCTAAGTTTAGTATTCCATTTCTCTACCACTGGCCTTTGACCTGATCGGCCTGTTACATGCGCACAAATTTGGCTAGTATGTCTGGTTGTCCTGTCAGAATGTACAATACTTCTGCCTCAGTATCATATTTCGTGATGTTTACACTAAGGGCCTAGTTACCAGTTTAACCAGATGGTTACTCCATCACAAACCTGACGGGTATCCCGTTGGTTGTATTACAAGTTTCATTATATTCCATTGGATATAATGGAACTCGTAATAGAGCGGACGGGCTATCAGTCATGTTTGGGATCGTGTAACCCGTCTAACAAATCCGTAATCAGGTGTGTAACCCATCTGATGCAGTGGAGTGGGAACAGACATAGCAAGATTCATTTGATGCATTTCTTCCTATCTCAAACATGTGTTAATACCACATATTCTCAAACAGATTACTATGTGTTATGTGAAAGGTGATATTAACACTTGCATCCTTTAGAACTCCTGCTCTACACTGGCGTGAACTGCATGAGGCATGCTGAAAATGCATTGTTATTAAAACAAAAAGAAAAGGGAAAAAAAATAGAAATACATAACTGTCCATTAGTAGAGCCCAAGCGTTGTCCAAGTTTGTTGAAGAGGAGGCTTTTTACAGTTGCAATCATCTTCCCCCCTCTTTTTGCTTTTCTGTTGTTTCTGGTAATGCATGCGATGAGTCTAGGAGAACATCCAAAAGGTGAATCCATAGTTTCCTGCCATTGACTTTTACCCATGTGGGGGCTCTCATTGTCACTGAGAAGGAACTATCAAATTTTGGGTCCATACATTTCCAAATGAAACTGGAGATGTACACTTGTTGGCCAACTGTTATGGTACCGGGTGGGTGGTGTGCAATGGTGCACTTCTACATGTTTGATACATGGTTAGAAAAGAACTGTGCAGCTTTTGTTAGTTCAGACAAATTGGATCCCATCTCACCACCCAGAACCATCTGTTTTTGGTCTGACTATTGTTAATGGTATGGGCATGGGACATCCTGTTACAGTTTGGTGTGGTGTCAAGTGATGATCGATGCCTGGCTGATTTCTGAGCTCATACAAAGCTAGTTGTATGCTGTGCAGTCATTTCTTTTGCAATGTAGCACAACGTTTTCTTATTTTATACTTTGGAGATAATAAACAGATGGCAGTTTGTGCTTTATCACAAGCGAGGTGCAGATGTGCTGTAACATTGTATTAACAAAATGAGTGTCGTTATTGGAACAGATTGGTTCTGGAATGCCACACCTAGGTATGACATCTCTACTCGAAAACTGTCTGTCGCTTTAGCATTATTATGTAAACATGGTTCTACTTCTATCCATTGTGAAAATGGGAAAACAATAACTATTAAATACCTGCAATTGTTGCACCTGTTGCAACTATTTGTCATTGTATTGTTGAAGTTCTAACCTCAAGAGTAGGTTTGGGACTGTATTATAGGCATACTGCACATTCTGCAATGTACATGGGGATCATAGCCCTTAAATTAGGGATAAACCAGTCCACTTGCACAGTGGATAGAAGGAACTCCTTGGCTGTGTGACTTGTAAGGTGTAACTGTTCTAGGGCTTTGAGCACCAGGGGCTTGTGGCATCACTGGCTTCCCTGAACTCTCCTGCCTATAAACAAAATTGATGCTGACTTGGTGCTGCCTTGCTGTTCCCACCACTCTCTTTCATGTTGTAGAGCCTGTTTTTGTAACTCGGACAGATACAAACTTGCTGTTTCCGAATAGGTAGGTGGTACTTCGATGGTGGAGGGGTAATCAGCTAATGGCATTGATGCACTTGACGCCTATTTTAATGCCCAGTCTGCCATGGCATTCCCTCTGGAATGCCATGGCAGACTGGGCATTAAAAGATAAACAAACAGAGCACACCAACAAACAAGATCTTGCTTGTTAGTGTGCTCTGCACACTTTATCACAGTTACCTTGGAAAGAACAGCCAAGGATTTTATCAGCTGTGATAGTAAGCCTTTGTGCATTATTGATGGCACATCAGATTTGAGAAATTCCCTTCTTTCCCATCTGTGCATTCTGGAGTGTACTGTAGTGATAACATATTCTGAGTTTGAATAGATAGTCACTTCCTATCCCTTAGCCTGGTGTAGTACTTCAATGATGGCCACTAGTTCTGTTGCTTGTACCAAAGAATTAGAAGGCAGCAACATCTGCCTAACAAAGTGCAACATGTCAGAGGAATCACTCTTTTCAGTTTTGACAACTGCTGCTCCAGAATGTCTGATCCCTGTTTCCTGACCTATGAGGGGGAAACCATTAACAAAGAGCAAAATGCTCCCTGGGATAGGGTCTTCTACTGTACTGGGTTCATCAGGTATGTATGCGCCACAGTCATGTACCTGTTTGGTGTCCTTAACTGGGTGCACAAAGAACGTTGTTGGACTGACTGTGTGACAATGCACCAGTTTCAACGATGTTAACAAACGTAACACTTCATAGTGTGCTACTGTGCAAGGCATGATCATTGTGATGGACCAATGGGGCCTAGTTAAATGCCTGACAGAAATGCTACTTTCGAGCTCTTCACATGTGAAATCAGCAAGGAGGACTGTACTATGGGCCAAGCTATCCCATTGTTGCACATGCTACAGGAACAGCTGAAGGGGGTGTCTGCAATGTACGCAGGTGTGGATGAAAAAGAGAAGCATATGAGTTGGTGGAGAGCGTAACCCTTCGCTTATCTAAAAATACAAGGGTGCAAACGGGTATTGTGTCATCCAACCATTACATTTGTGCCACAATTCTGGATCCACAGTGCAAAGCAGTACTGAACACTAACACATTGATTCCTTTTTCAAGTCAAGTCAAATGGTCTTTATTCGGATAAAATATCCATAAAAGTACAAATCATCACCACCAATAAGATAAGAATACAAACATAAAACAAGAATAAAAACATGATCAATTTCATAATAATACTGTTAAAACATGGGCAGAAAGTGCAGGGTAGCAATAAAGTGCAAGTAAATTCGCTTATATAGCCAAGGCATCTTGTCAATATCATAAAGTTGTGCAAACTAGCAATAAGGTGCTCACAATTTCAGTGTACACACTATGCATACAACAGTCTAACTATAACCATGTGCAAATGAGCAAGCTCTAAGCAATAAATTGAATAACAGGAACAACAGGTATAATACAAACTATAAGATATCCATTGTTTTTCGTGAGCGAACCGCGGAATATAAAAAAGAACTTACTCTAAAAATCATCATATCACTTCCTAACCGTAGTATTTCGTTATATGCCATTTTATGGTCAGTGATAGCAAGTGACTTAAAATGAGGAATAAAATACTGTTTAGTGTAACTATTATAAAAGTTACAGAAAAGAAGGAAGTGTAGAATTGTTTGTTTTTGACCGTTCCCACATGGGCAGAGTAAATGCTCTAAATTTTTGTTAAAACCAAGAGGGAAGCAAAGGGAGTATTTTATACTTCCATCCCTAAGGCGAAAGAGCAGGCTCCTATTCCATCTTCCGATACTCTTTTTAAGATATTCCTGTAGTGTATCTTTCTTATAACCTGGGCTAGGCGAGATGGAAGTATATCTGATTATTGAAGATTTAGGAAGCTCTGAACGTTCTCTTTCCCTTCGGTATGAGTCAAATAATGCCTCTCTCAATGTCTTAATATTCACGCCCTCTGTGTTTGAACGGTCAAAAAAGATGTGTTCCAGTTCTACACTGGCTAAACTTTCCTTTACAGCGTTAAGCCACGGTATAGAACTGCCCCTATCACATTTGAGGCAGTCATTGATTATTTCCTGTGTTAAAATTGCAGCCGGATTTTGCCATATCTTCAGCCAGAACAAAGCTGGCCGGGACTTGATAAAATCCTCAACATAATACAAGTTTAGCTCTTTATGGCATATGTAGGTGGGTGATGAAATTTGAGCCCCCAAAATCTTTCTACAGAATCTATTTTCTTCTCTTTGGATGCCACTACTATTAGTGTACCCCCACACCTCAGCGCCGTATGTTGCGGTAGGTAGGCATTGAGATTTGTAGATCTGTATTAGGGGCATCATAACCTCAGCTCTCTTTGGCTGTTGTAAGCTAATAATAGAATTGACTGCCTTTGCGAGTTTATTTCTGCCATGCGCTACGTGTGCGGCCCAGGAGCCAGTGTCTGAATAAATCAGGCCCAGGTACGGAAAAGTGCTGGTGCTTTTTAGGATGTTCTCTCCTGAGGCTATATGATTGATACGATATTCAGTTGGACCGCACGACATGATATATGACTTTTTAAAGTTAGTGCATAAGTCCAAACCAGCCATGAAGGAGACAAAGCCCGTGATTAAAGTGCGTAGTGCTTTAGGTGTGCGGCCCATCAGGACCGCATCATCTGCGTATAACAATACTGGGAGTAAGTTACCATTAATTTTCGGCACATCGCATGTGGATTTAGACAGGGATTTGTTTAATTCGTTTATATAAAGAATAAAAAGTAGGGGGGCCAAGACACAAACTTGTCTGACCCCCTACCAATTAAAATATCCCCGGAGACCTCTTCATCATTGTTTATCCTAACGCAAGCTTTGAGGTCTCTATGCAGATGTGCCAGGAAATAAACAAGTGACTCATCTAATCCGTAATTTAGGAGAATCTCCCATAGTTTTGATCGATCAACAAAATCGAACGCTGATGATAAGTCCATAAAGCCCAGGTACAAAGGGACTTTTTTAGCAATGGTGTACTTGTCTAATATGAGGTTTAAATTCAGACATTGTTCTACAGTTCCCACTTTACTTCTGAATCCCAGCTGGCAGGAATGTAAAATTTGATTTTCCTCTGCCCAAAGTCTGATTTTATTAAAAATCACCCTGCCCAGAATTTTCAATGTATTATCTATTAAAGATATAGGGCGGTAACAGCTAGGGTTTAATCTATCGTCCTTCTTAAAGATAGGTACGATGATGCTGCTTGACCAAGTTTCTGGGATTTTGGTGTTGGACAGTTTGTTAAAAACGTTACAAAGCAGGGGGGACCAAAAGTCTAGTTCGGATTTAATTAGGTCGATGGATAGACCATCTGGGCCTGGGGCTTTGTTCCCTGCGCTTTGGATAATGGCATCTTCCACCTCAAGGATAGATATATCAACCTTTGGTACAGGGCAAGAGAGAGCGATAGTTGTTACAGGGGCTGCATATATTTTTGCAAAATGCTCCTCCCATGATTTACTTGGTATATTACAGTTAATGGGGGTTAAATTGGATCCCATGGACCTCAGAGCTTTTACCTCGCCCCAGAACCCTGTTACATCTTTGAGCGCGGCAGTACGTGCCAGTGAGTCCCACCTCTCCTTCAGAATCTCATCTGTACGTAATTTGATTACTTTTTTATAACGATTTCTCAAGGCCGAAACCAGCGTAATATTCCGAGTTTTTTCGGCCAATGCCTTGCGGAGGTCCCGATTTGCCCGTGAACAGGACCCATCGAACCATCCTTTATTCTTGCTCTGTAGCCTAATAGGTTTTGAGATTTCCTTTTTAATGGCAGAGCACAACCCGATAAAGGCCTCGACAATCTCTATGTCTTGGGAGTTGCCGGACAGGCACGTTTCCACCATTGAAGGATAGAGTTTTTTAATTCGCGCGAGTAATGCTTTATTATTTATTCCTTTCCAGATTACTCTAAGTTTATCGGTAGATACGGCCAGATCCCTAGCCCCTATTTCTTTTCGTTTGATAGTTTTATTGACAAATTTGATAATTGTCAATATGGGGTTGTGGTCGCTGTAACTAGTTAGTAGGACCTCAGCCTTAACTAGGCAATTCTCAAGGGCCGATGATATAAAAACATAATCAATAATTGATGAACAACCACGGCCTATAAAAGTAGGTGGTTGCTCGTTATCGAATATGCCACCAGCTTTTTCCATGACATTGGTTAAATCCCTAGAGGATAAATGGTTAAGCAATTCTTCCCCTCTTTTGCAAGGAATTATCGTGGGAGATGAGGCTGTGATGTTGTGCGGTCTTTTATACAAATGAGCATTAAAATCGCCCCCTAAACAAATTCCATCCAGTTTCCTGGGCCCATTACCCTCTATCATGTCATCGATAAAATCAAATAATGAGATAAAATTCCTATTTGGCAGTGATTTAAAATCATTATTATAAAAATTTATGAAACATATTGTGATCCCATTCGAATATATTATAGCCTGAAAATGACTGTCATTTGTTTCCAGAGGTTTAATGCTACTTCCTGCGGTGATTTTTATCCATGTGGATAGGCCCCCGCTGAGTCTGCCAGCATCAGGAGTAGAAGCAGTACTATTAAAGCATGAAAACCCCTCAAATAACAAGCTAGTAGTACTCCATGTCTCCTGAAACATCAAAACATTGAAACTGCTGACCATTTGTGTCCACTCTACTATGTTCAATTTTGATTTTAGGCCTGCGATGTTCCAGCTTAAAATTTTGAATTGTTGATCGGGAGACATGGGTTCGCAAATGGCAGAATTAGAGGGAGGATGCTCTGCCGGGCGAACTGTTCGAGTGTTCTTGGTTAGGATGGTTTTATCCATGGGCAGGTTAGCTGTTAATGCCTCCCAAGGCTGGACTGCAGTATTTAGAAGTTTACCCGGGAGTCAATCCTGACCCTCTAAATCAGTCAGGACATTGAACCGATTGTGTACGGGATATATCGAAGTAGCGGGATGACGATTAATTTGGGGTGGTCTATAAAAGAAGCCTAGTGGTAGAGAAGTTATAGCAGTTGCAATGCTGGGATGAATGAAATTGTGTTTTAATATGCTTTTTACCAGGGGAGGGTACCTAAAATTCACGACTATGCAGTCACCTGTGATGTTTTTTGTCGAGGGTCCAACCCAGCCTACCCGTCTCACCATCAAAATTTCATTAGCAATCTCCATGCCGATCCCCTTGAACTTACATAGCCAATCAATACATTTGTTCTTAAGTTGAACCCAAGACTCATTTTGATTTTCCTGCAAAGGTGGTACTCCGGCTAAAATTAAAACATAAGGACATGCTTCTGGCGGCAAATTAAGTACCGCAACAGCATGTTTTTTAGACCGGGTAAGGGGAGTGGGCTCATGATTGGTATGTAACATTGAGTTTGGGGGTGCTGACTCAAGGGGGGTGGGAGGGACGGCCCCTAAAGATGGGTTATGACGGGAGGGTTCGTTGGACACAAGAGCTTTTAACAGGGGTGATGAACTGGCCAAATTACTCATTAGGGGGCTGTGGGGCAAGCTCTCCTTGTTGCCATTACATTTATCGCGTACATTATCTACGCTAGTTATGATACATTTGCCACAGCCACCTTGAGTGCCCTTATTGATAGCCTCCATATCCTTTAGTAAACGTTCACCCCTTATTTGATCAATAATCGTGGTCCCTTTCCTCTTTTTCAGAAGTGGATGTTGCCAAGTACAAACTTTGATAGCTGAGGAAGCCAGTCACTTAGAAAAATAATGGATGTGATTAGAGGCCCACAACTCCAACCCACAACAAGTACTGCAGGGCAGCCGGTGTCAAGTTCAACTTCAGAGCCTGGGGGCAGTGTGGTTGACTCACAGCAGTCAAAACCACCAACAACCCCAAGAACAACATCAACAACAGCAAGAACAGGATCATCAGCCCCAGTACATTTGGCACAGAAATGGTATGTGAGGCAAGGACTTATTAGGTCCAGTGCTGAAGCAAAGGCAAAAGAGGCAGAGCAAAGTGAAGCACCCCTGAGCATTGAGCAGATGGTCCAGGCCTATTTGGATGACCCAACAGAGGTCTACATTGTTCAAAACCCATTGGTGAGTTGGTTTGGGAAAAGGGGCCAATGGCCGGTGCTCAGCAGGCTGGCGATACACTATCTGGCTTGCCCTGTTGCAAGTGTCTCTTCTGAGCATGTTTTCAGTGCTGCTGGTGCCATTGTAACAGTAAAAAAGACCAGTCTCTCGCCAAAAACGTGGAGAGGTTAACCATGATCAAAATGAATCAGTAATTTATACCACCAGATTACACCATACCTGAAGCAACACAGCAGGAAGATGAAAGTGACTTAGGTCATGGAAGTGGTGTGTTAGATGACCTACTTCTGCATGAACTACCAGAGTTTGAGGACAAGCTCTACTTCCCTGACAACTAGGCTTTCAACTTGTTACTTTTTCTTTCTTCCTTATTTACTTTTATTATTTGTGTGTGTCACTGTCTTTCTGGTTTGAATCACAGCAAATCCATCACCACCGTCTTACTCTTTATTGCCAGATTGGAGTTGTAACTGTGTGTGGTCATTAAAGAAGTAAGTCCACTCCTCCAAGTCCTCCTCCAGTCCACTCCTCCATTCCTGACTCACCCTAAATCAATTTCCCTCAATCCAGACATTGGATGGAGAATAGAACAAGAAATGTGTGCCTGCCTGCTCCAAAGAACATGACTAATTGACTATAGCTATCCTCCTTTCTGAGCCAAGAGCAACTGCACCTAAAGAACAGGCAATGATGATGGCATGCATTGGACGCTGACTTTGAGTGATTGGTGTTTGTGTTGATGTTGTTGTTGTGAATGAAGTGTACTAGTATTTTTTCTATTCTACACACAAAAAGTGACTCAAGTAAATGTTCCCTTTTTATTGTTTAATAACAAAATTGTACTTCTACGACAGGCTGATCCATTGCATTTTTGAATATGGAATCTGGACTCATTCGGTACACTACAGAGTTGGACACCATGGTGACCATACTATACTTGTCGCAGTCACTCAGTAGGATCGGAGATGATTGATGGAATAACTCGGGGCATTTCATGAAGTGGCCTAAAAGGCAAACAAGTCAACAACAACCACAGCAGACCTACATGTGTGTGTAGCGGTGGAGGCGAGTGGTATGATTGACAGTGGTGCATTGATTTAGATAATTGATTTGGAAAATGCTATGTTGCTGTATATGTGTGCTCTGTCTGGCTCAAAATATAAGCTAAGTGGAGGTTGGATGGGGGCCGCAGGCCTGCTCTGTCCTGCTGTTGTTATAGGTTAATGCTGGAAACAGAGTAGACATGATTTATCGATGCCGCCTCTGAAAGTGTTCTTTTTGCACTCCTCTGTAATTTATGCAGTTTAACTTTACTTTTCTCCTTGATTTTGTAATATCCCTTTAGTTTTTCAATCTATGCTTATAGGCTGGCCTTTACCCTCTGCTATACAGGAAAAAACAACTCACACTTACCTTACCAATCCGCAGCCGCCATGCAGGCAGTGGCACCCAAGATTGAAGGGCAGAGCGTCTATGGAAGGAAGGATCAAGAGGAATGCTGAGAGGCAACTCCCCAATTTGACCAAAACATGGTAACTTAGTATCATTCATTATCTTTTAATTAATTTGATTCATTTTTTTCTCTTCAATCATTACCACTGTGTGTGTTGTTGTTTATTATGTTTGCTCTTTGCTTAATTTGACCCCTACAGCTATTTTTTAATTTTCTTAGCTAGCTTTAAAAGGAAGTCCGGTACAAAAGAACATAAAATGTATGTAATTTGGGTCTCTCTGAGGGAAGACAGGCAAGGCAGTTGCATAATATTAATAATTAAATAATATACTGCTGCCCTGTACTACTAGTCTAGAACTACTTATCATTAACCATCAAGTCAACATCATGCATGCATTTCCTTTATCTCCCTAAACAGATGTATGATGGTTGTTTGCCAAGATTGTGTATTGTCCATGTTTAGTGTTTGTCTTTGTCAAACCTTTTCCTCAAATACCCCTTCCCAACCATTCAACAAACCCTAACCCTCTTCCCCCGGGCTGTATGATTTATATTGACTAAATTAAATTTACACCAATAATTGATCACACACTTGTTGGGGCAGATGTGGTGAAAGCAACACTAACTCAAGGCAGGGCGAAGATCTTCTTCTGCTGTAAGTATATATATATATATATATATATATATATATATCGGCCACACTGGCAACAGATTAGATTGCCCATTGCCCACCCATGGTCAATAGTATTCTCTATTCCCTTTTTTTTCCAGAGGAACATAATTATGAACCCATTATTAATTATTAATTGCCGGCATCGATTTATCATCCTTCCAGCACTAAAGGTTACACTTGTCCACTTCATAGGTCGAGTCAATTTCAGTTTGTTGTAACTTGTACTAGGCTAACCCTGTTTTATTTTACTTTAGTATTGCTCATCAACCTCATTCATCATCACTTTCTTCTTGTTTGGCAGTCTTCTTCTTGTGTACTTACTACTTACTGTACTTCTACTAAGTACTCGTTACCTAGTCTACCTCAGGTGACTGACTGTCTCATTTTCTGTTTTTGCAAATGCAACTGTCTACTACTGCTACCACCACCCACCACGGCACGTTAGGAAACCTAACCATCACCATGCAGCCATCGCTTCGCCTAAACATCAATCACAGGTAAGAGAAGAAGTGTGGGGGAGTCAAAAAATGTATATACAATGGAAGTTGATTAATTCTTTCACACACACACATCCTTCCGAGTACATACTACAAAGGGGTTTTAGTTGCAGAATGCATGGACTAAGGAGGAGGCACTGACAATAGCAGGACAAGTGAGGGTCCTGCATATATCTGTCGGTGTGTTACACTATTGGCAGATTTTCAAAAACTGGCTGCGGACCTGCAGCTAAAGGAGGAAACAAACAATGTGACGTAAAAAAAGTAACCCCCCCCCAGAAAAGATTTGCATCATATGTATTGGAAAACTATAAATAATGTATTACCCATATAAACTAGAAGAAAAACCCACAACACCTGACGCACTCCTCTCCCTTACCTCAACCAATTTCCAGTAAATTAAATAAATGTCCTTCCACGTTGAAGTTGAAGAAAAAAAAGTAAACACCAAGTTTTGTTTCCCCAACTCCCAACATCCCACCCACCAAAAAAAAGATTTAAAAAGGGGCAAGGGGCAAGGGGCAAGGGTCAAAGACTGAGGAGACGTCTAGCAGCGAGGGTGCAGGTGGCGGCTAGTTCACTCCATGACCTCCTCCAGCTTGGCCTCCAAGCGCCATCCTGAGGAGCATGTGGCACCGAAAGTTCCTGCAGGAACAACAGGGGTGGAGGGCAGAAGTAGATGATGATGAAGTTGATGGGCGGCGGGCGGCTGCCAGAGCATGGCGCCGTACCACTGGATGCATGTAGGGAGCCTGGCTGGGGCCCAGGGCATTGGAGGAAGATGCAGTTGCCGCCTCCTCCACCTCCTCCGCCAGGACAACCAACCAGTGATATTCATCCCGGATGGCCTCCAGCTTCCTTTGCAGTGCCCTGGCTGCTAACTCCTGCCTGGTGGATTGGGAGGCAGTAGCTATATCAAGATAGAAAAAAAAGACAATTGTAACCAATACTCTTAGCAAAACAATAACACAAAATGACACCCCAAGAAATTATAGTGGCACAGTAGCACTAGCAGTTGTGGTACTATTATCCTCCTCACTTCCTGTGCCCCTACGATTTGGATGTGATTATTAGACGTTCAGGCACTATGAAGTAGAGTAGATGTATTCTTCTTCTCTCTCTTGTTTAGCACAATTAATCTTGTAGGCATGCCGGCTCAGTCAGCTTGTGCCCTAGACAGACATACTTGTGTCGCAGACTTATGTTACTTTACTACTGTCTGCATGTGGGGCAGCTGTACTACACAATTATATATTTTTCCATTACGGCCATACTCTGTTAAATCAATGGCAAATGCTCAGAAAATTTCACTTTTACCCTTACTATTGCAATAAGGCACATGATGATGTATAATGATGACATGCTTCTGAAAGATGATATACGGCGGCGCAACATCATGTCACTCAAGTGATGATTAGGATGATGATGACATGTTGAGTGATATGTAAGTGCTAATTTACCATGCAGCCCATAGGCCACCCATGGCTGACACACTCAAAAATGCCATGGATAGAGACTGGAGTGGAAGTTGGCCTCGGAGTCGGAGAGGGAGGCGCTTAATGATGGGTGGGTAGGGTATAAATAATAGTCCTGCACAATATATATGTTGTGCTTGCAATATACAGTGAGTCAAGGGGATATTCCATTTGAAATACAAGTACAACTAGGGGTGGGCGGAATTTGCGTAATCGCGTTACGCAAATCTCCGCGAAACGGTAAAAAATCTCCGCGAACATGCAGAAATTCCGCGAACACGCGGAATTGCTTGTTCGCAATGCTTTTTTCCTGTTCACAGTTGCTGTTTGCGTGCTCGGGGAGAAATATCTCGCGAACACGCATTTTGAGAACGCGAACAAGAAAAAATTTCGCGAAGTCGCGGAAAGCAGAATTTTGGGCAATTTCGCGTTCTCCGCGGAACGCGAAATTACCGAAATTCCGCAAATTCCGCGAGCGGAACGGAATTTGCCGCCCAGGCCTAAGTACAACCTCAAACCTAATGCTAATGTTAAGTAAAGGGTGACTTCTTCAACTGTTCAGTGTTCACAACAACTTAGTCTCAGCAGTCTCAGTGTACTAGTACTGAGTGTACACCTTTGCAGCGAGTGTATTAATCATTCTCAATAAGTAATGAATATGACTTACCACAGCCCGCCACTGCTGCTGCCTTACCCCGCATCCTCCGCTCCCCCCAGAGTGGCATGGCCCTCATCTCTGGCCCCGGCACTGGTGGTCGGTAAACCTGAAAAGAGCATTTCACATTTTTTTAGATGCCATATACACCTCCCCTATTTATGTTTTTCATTAGCAAGATTTAAAATACATAATAATACATACACCTCACACATCACTATCTACAATTCGGATACTAGAGTAGAGCAGACAGTATGTCCTATCAAATAACAATATCCGGTTGGGTATTTTGTTTCCAAGAAGAGGACAACCCAAAGGATTGGACTCAGTGACTAGAGCTATTGGTGCATTTCATTTTTTGAAAAGAGGAAAGAGTGGCCAACTGGGCAGACATGTGGTCTCTCTTAGTTGGAAAATAATGGTACCGTCCTCCTACTCCTCATACTTCTTTCCAGTCATGGTGCACGGTAAGCAGTGGTTCAGTGTTCACCATCAACTGCTGCTACTAAAAAAAGTACTAGGCCTGGATTCTAAAAAGTAAAATACACCACTTTGGGGTGTACTGTCCAACGTGAATGACAACCATTACTGATTGAGCATGATGATACAGTAAAAGAAACTAAAGCCTTCTCATCTCACAAACCTAAAGAGAGTACCTTACTTGGGCATGCAATATGAACAGCAGATTAGTGCTACTAGTACTAATAGTAGTAAGGAGTCCTTACTGGTACTAGTACTAGTATCAGCCTAGGACAAATGGGTTCTCTGAGTCTTATAGTACCACTATTAAGCAATCCACATATAAGGGGGAGGGAAAGCTGAGTGAAACACAGAGAAAGCAAGCTACAGACGGACTAATACAAGTCAAAGCAGAGGTTAGTCAGATACAGTTTGATTTGATGTTAAAAAAAACAGGCACTAGAAAAAAATGTTAGTACTAGTACTTAGCAGTAGATAATGGAGAAAAAAACAAGAATTTAGAAACAGATAGATTGAAGAGGATTTTTGAAAAATTTAAATTAGGAAATGGAAATAATAGAGTGGTAAAAGTTAGGGAAATAGTAATATATAACAACACCAGGAGGAGGTCTTACTGGGGGCAGCAGCAGAGCCATCTGCACCTGAGGCCGCTTCCTGCTGCTCCTGGGAGGACCCTCCAGCTCCCGCCGCACTGCCAGCTGACCCAGTCTTCTTCTTGCCCCTCGATGCTGATCATGTAAGACATAATTAAAGAGACAAAAAATGATTTGTGTTAAATAAATAAATATAATTGGTCTAAACATATTTTTAGAGAGAAAACTGCAATTGCAATAACGTTGACCTATCCTAAAGATTGACTTATTCAACTAGTAGTAGTCGACTAGTATGTATCGCAGTTGAGTACCATACGATCAATATTATTACGCAGTTCAATTCTGATTCCTGAATCCTAAACATGCCTACTCCAGACTTTGGAATGAATTGCAAAAAAATTATATTTGCATCTACTAAGTTCCGATCTCATTCCCAATCGTCTCTATCTCCAACTCAAACCCCCTTTGACAGGCCAATTACTAAGTCTGCATTTTTATTCTTCTTAATGCATAGATGGACGCATGCATATTGTATACACAATTGGTTAGTTGCAATTCTATTCACTCACTTTACGAACAAACTACAAAAGGTTCTAGTAGGATTAAAGTCATGTGAGAGGACGTGTCACGTAGGCCACTAAATTACCAAATAATACTTACTACTACCACTATCTTAGTGACAGGAGACAGGACAGCCTGACAGACAAAGCAAAGGACTTGAGTCTTTCCTAAATGCATCACCTATCTCAAATTTTCTAACCTCTCTTACATAACCAGCCCAAGAGAGGGCAAAGTTGCAAACAAGTACGATTAGTTATTTGCGCCGAGAATGGAAGTAATAATCAGATAATAATAGGATTTTTAAACATAAGTTACCTGCATGTGAGCAGTAGTAGCATGTTAGCTATTTGCGAAACAAATTGATATTTGCAATAACACAAAACAGAAGAAAACAATAGTAACATAATTAGCTACTCACCAACCCCAGGACCTCAACACCTAGCAGGTCCAGCAGGTCCTGCTCCCAGTCCAGGATGTCGGACCACCAGTGCGTCCATTGGATATGGGTGCACTGGACCCCGGAGCAGCAAAACACTGCCCGGTGCACACTCTTCCACCACGGGTGGCACTCCCGGACCCGTACCTGAACCCAGGCCTTCCACCTGCTACCAGGGTTAGGGGGAGGGCTGGCTGGACAAACAAAAGCAGTGCGGTCACCTCTGCCTCACTGAATAAGGCCCGTGGCTGCACCCCTTGTGGGAGCAGAAGGTGGTTGCAGCTCTCACTCCTCTTCCCCTGGCCCTTGGTTTCCTTAAGGCTCCTTGCCATGGTTCTGGGTAGGTGCGGTGGAGAAGAAAAGGTAGGAAGTAAGAAAGTAAGTAAAAGAAATGAAAAAAGCAAGTAATAGAAAAAGAGTGAAAAACGCACAAAAGATTAAAAAAAGTTTCAAAAAACATAGGATTGAAAAAATATAGGAAGGATAGAAAAACAGGCCCAGAACCATAGCAAAACCATAGCAAAAAGTGGAAAAAGCAAGATGGCTACGCCCATTGGTGATCGTGTGGTGAAGTTACCGCAATATTTCCACCCGAGCGCCCCCAAAGCGTCCCTGAACATGCAATATGCGTTCCCGAACAGGAAAAACGCATTACGAACAGGCGGAACAAGCAACTCCAGGTGGTGCTTGCAGAACTCGCTGTAGCTTGCGTTTTTTTTTTCACGTAGCGCGACTCAAAATCATGTCTTGTTCTCCCACTCAATCCATGAGCTCCATGCATCTGAAGAGTATTTCCTTTGGTATCTGCAATTTTGTACCCTGTAACTTCAGTGTGTGTGCTATTATGGTGTAGGTGCCTTGCAAAAAGGCCTCTGTATCTACTGGCGCTGCCCTTACTTGCTGCCCTAGCTGTTTGTGAGCTAACAGGGACAGCATTCTGCCAATTGTGCTGCCTGGTGTGTGACATACCATTATGCCATCTTCTAGGTATGAAATTATCATGTTTAAGTTACTGATCAGGTCTCTACCTAGCAGGTTAATGGGTGGCACTGGGGAGTATAGCAATAGCTGCTGTAACTCTCTGTCTCTTATCCTCATATTTTTTGGTTTGTCAAAAAGGAACCCTCAAAACAAACCCAGGTAACCCCTATGTGTCCATTATTTGGTGGGAACGTGGTAGTCTCCCCTCCTTTATGCAAGATCTAGTGGCCCCTGCATCTATCAAAAAACTGAAGGGGTTACCTCCTATGGCTACCGTCACAGTCAGCTCCTCGTCTGACCTATCAGTTACTGATAGTACTTGACATAAATAATGGTATTCTGTGGGCATTATTACTAGGAGAAATAGGTGTTCGGTGAACCTTTGCCGGTGTGTTGGAGGACATAGAAGGGGTTACCTCCTTGCACTGTCTCCCCTCCTACTTGTATATGTGACTGTCTGCCTGCAATGTTACCAGTTCCTTGTGGCATACTTTGTGGTGCTTGTGGTTGCTGCACCCACTGTGTGTTTGGCCCTTGAAGAGGTCACTGGTGCATCTGAGGTTGTTGAACCCATTGTCCTTGTTGTGGGGTCCATTGATTTGGCAGTGAGTTGGCCTGTCCTTGTTGTGTGCCCCATCCTAGGACCTGTTATTCTCTCATCTTTTTCCTACATTCCCTGACAAAGTGGCCTATCTTGCCACAATAAAAACACATCCGTCCTGTTCTTGTTCCCCTTCCCTGTGCTGCTCCCCAACAACTAAACCTCCTTGTTCTCTTCTTATCCACCTTGCCATTTCCCCTCCTGGTACTTGCGTTTGCCCTGGCACCATGAAGGCCTTTTGTGGCAATGTCACAAGTACCCCTTCTGTGCTAGTCTTTTGAAGTTTCTGTTGCACCAACTTTGCTGCTGCCCCTTCTGTCTGTTCTACTTAGTGTCTGTCTTTCTCTTGTTTGAGTTTATAAAAATAAAGTATATGAGCTTCTATTTCTGACCATGTTTTTGTCTCTAGTCCTACTACACCCTCTAAGATGGTTCGTACAATGCTAGGCAGCCCCTTTTAAAGTTTTAAAGTACATTCTAAAACAATATAGCGTTTTCTCACATGTGACCTGTTTCCTGCATCCAGAGTTCCTTTATCCTTGATGGGAAATCTGTAACTTCTTCCTTTTTCTTCACTCTCTCTGCCATAAGGGCACCAATATCTGGTCTATCAGGGTATGTTTCCCAAATCACATTCCAAAAGTGTTGACAGACATTGATGATGGAGGAACCTTCATATGTGTTGTCTACCATTGTTTCTTGACCCATCCCTGCTCTACAAAAAATTAGGTTAGTCTTATCTCCCATCAAAGAACTCAATAAACGTTTAAGGAGTTTACTCCTGCAGTGAGTTTCTGCAAACCATCTGATCCATTTCCCTGCTCCCTCGGCCAGTGGGGAAAGGGCCATTTTCAAATTTGTCTTGCTAATATGAGACCATGGCACATATACTGGTATATGGCATTCTTTATAAATGAGAGGTAATTGCAGTGCTTAATATGAACCGGGGCTTTCCGGTGCTAAGCACCGGCACTTAATTGGTTTCCGGTGCTCGGCACCGTCACCTAATTGTCAACACCATGCATAGAACAGTCTACCACATGGTGGCGCTGCTCATTTGATTTAGAGATGAGCAGAACAACTGTTGTTTAGGAATACAATATATATAACAATTGCTAATACCTGCCTCCCCAGCCATTACTTTAGCTTTGGGGACCTGGAATAATCTGAACTGTCGCATTTACATGCGAGAGAGATGATTAGTAGTTGTTTTGGCAGCGATGACAAGGGCGATGGGTGGTGTAAGCTGCAGTGGCCTCCCGGTCAGAGCCCTGGCACTTAATATTTTACAAATTAAGCACTGGGTAATTGCATTGCTGCGTATTCTGACGAGATCTATGTCCCAATCTGGGGTTCCCCCGCATGTTATACTTTGTGAGAAAGTTACCCTTTTTGCCCTGATCACCCCCATTTTCTGACTGATACTAGCGGTTACTGACTCTGGTTGTTCTCTGGGCCCTGCTAACCGGACCCAGGGACTATGCTCTGTTTAAAAGGTATATGGTAATTAGATGCAATTACAACTGATATGACAGCCTACTTGTAAGCCTCTAGTATATGGTAGGGCATGTAGGTTTAGAGGCCCAGTGGGCCTCTAATGTGTGCACTACAATGTGGCCTGATGTCATTTTAAAGGCAGCCCTGCTTTGCTGACTGCTTTAAAAGTACAATTATACGGAAATCTGTCTTTGGAATTAAAGGTACTTCAAAAGTCTTTAACCACATTATGTTTACATATGTCACCCCTAAGGTCTCCCATAGGTGCCCCAGTGGTAGGGTGCCTTGAACTATAAGCAGGGGCTTTTTAAATGATGTTGTATATGCCCTGGCCAGTCCAAAACTGCCAAAATTGTTTTTCACCATTGTAGCACTTTAGCTCATTAGGCTAACATGGAAATACTTTCATGATGTATAACTACTTAGAGGAGTGAGCTAAAATAATAATTCAAATACTTAAAACAACAGTTATTATAAATTGCTAAGGTTAGATTTAATATATCTATTGCAGAAAATAAGTTATAGATCTCTCTTTTCTGATGTGACAAAATTCAGCCTTCCAGCAGTCCAAATTGGTCAGACATTGCCAGGCTTAGCCAAACTGCTCTGATGAGCTGTGAAGTGGCCTTCATAGCAACAAAGGACATCTGGTGAGATGAGATCTGCATCTGCAGAGCATAAGGCAGGATGGGGTGAAGTAGCCAAACTGGTCTTCAAAGAGGGAATAACAGTTAAGACAGGACACAGGGTCACCACCACTTCCTGCACCCCCAGCCAGACAGGGCCCCAGTAATTGAATTAGCAGAGGGGCTAGAAGGGGAGTATTAGGGAAGGTTAGCCACACCAGTGGATTGTCTTAGCCAGATCTTAACCTTCAGGGCAGAATTTTTCCATTTTGGATTTTGTAAAACAGTACTTTTTTGGACAAGAATATGGCACAATTAGGAGGAGGCTTTCATACATCTGGTTGGCACCCTGTGCCCCATTGGTCAGTGGTGTCTCCAGCAAGAAGAGACCAGCTGATCCCTTTCAGGTGGACTTTAAAGCATTTGGATAGATGCATTGTGGTACCTGTAGTTCCAATGTCCCAAGGAGCAACTCAAACATTCTGGAACCTTGAATTGGTGTTGAGGACACTTTGGAATTCCAAAAGGTCCTTCAGGAGGCATCTTCAGATGTTTGAGATAATTTGGGGCATTTTGACCGAAAAGCTTCATAAATTGACAGATCTATCATGTCAAACTACAATCCAGCCTGAAATCCAGGTTTGTCCCACTGAATCTCAAGAACTTATCATCATCAATGAGACTTCCAGAAGTATACCGAGGCCTCCCACTAGACCAAGTCACCGTCTTTGAACCTACACGTGGCCTGATAAGGAACCTCGCTTCACTGTATCCAATCAGCAATCCATTGTGGTCAGCCTGGAACTTTGACTTTGTCCCGGTCAAGAGCGACCAAAGTAGCATTTTTGGCTTTTAGGCACCAGAAAGTGTTTATTTTTTTTAAATTCATATCTCTGGCTCCCTAGCTTGGATTTTTGTCATTTTGATTCCAATTTAATCCTAAAAATATTTCCTAATAGTATAAATTGTTTTGGGGCTTGAATTGCATGTTGTATCTTACCTATTTAATGTATTGGTATGTTTAAATATTTTACACACCTGTCTCCTAAGTTAAGCCTGCCTGCTTGCAGTCAGCTACCAAGGGTTGAACAAGGGAATACTTAATTTACATTTTGACAGGGCCTTATATTGTGATTGTGACCCTATAACTAGTGGTAGGTACCTACCTACACCTACTAATAAACTACCTTACAACATCATTAATTTGTCAGGATTTGCAGACACCGGCGCCTTCCTCACATCAATACCTAGGAGGAACTACAAATCCTATGATGTCAGATGACCCAAGGCTCATGGGATAAAATACGCTATCGCATGACAGTCGGCACACATAATTCTCTAGTTGGTGTTGCTTTTAGACCCGTATTGGATGATCAGGTCAATGCTAATCTTCTCTTTTGGAATGACTCTGCTCCCCGATCTCCATGTTTTCCTTGGGCAATCAGTGTTCTGTTGGAGGCGGAGGATCACCTTCAACAGGCCAGGAATGTCTCATGGCAGTAGCGCCCATTGATCGAGAGTGGTAAGACGAGGAGTCTTGGGCCCATGGTATACCTGTGTTTTCAGCGAATCGGAGACGGGTGTACAACTTTTGTTTGTTTTAGCGGTAAAACTAAGTCATTTTCCACTTTTGGATTAGTTCCTTTCCTATTCCGAACTTCAGACACTAGTCTTCCAGGTAGGGAGTCTTCTCTGGGCCAGCTGCATTTTGCTGATATTGGAAATTTCTATTTTCAGATAACCCTGGATATATTTGTGTTGAGAGCATGTTATGGTTTTGATTATTCCTAAACAGATTAGCATTCATGGGTGAATGTGAAGATTTGCTAAAAGAAAAACAATCCTTGGATTTCTGACCCACAGAAGAACTGTTATTTTTCTTTGTTGTGGTTCAAATATTTTTGGATCTCTAGATTCATTATCAGAGAAAAGACCAGTATCAGCATTGTTAGACCTGGCACCATTGTCATGGGTCCCCCCTGCATTGTTTGCCTTTGTCTCTTGTGTATTTGCTTTGTGTTGGACTTTGTTTTGCTGGTCTAGATGCTTTGGGCAGTTTGCCACTGCTGTTCAGTGCCAAAGTGCAAGTGTTCAGTTTGTAAATTATAGTTATGAATGGGTGTTTCCATGATTGGCTATTTGAGTTATTATTCAGTCCTTAGTACAGTGCACTGTGCGTGCCCAGGGCCTGTAAATCAAATGTTGCTAGTGGGCTTGCAGCACTGATTGTGCCACCCACAGAAGGAACCTGTGAAAAATAACTCTGGCCTGCCATTGCGGAGCCTGTGTGCAGTCTGGGACTGCCATGTCAACTTGACCGGTGCACACACTCGCCAGGCCCTAACTTTCTCTTTTCTACATATTAGCCACCCCTAAGGTAGGCCCACGGTACCCCTGTGGGCAGGGTGCATTGTATGTGAAAGGTAGGACATGCCCTGAAGTGTGTGACATGTCCTGATATAGAAATACTGCCAATTTCGTTTTTTAATTTTGCAAGGCTACCTATTCTCATAGGACAGAATGGGGATTTTTTATAATATCTCATAAACATTACTAGCCCTGGGAACAAGGAAGGAAAATAAAGTTTAGTATGCCTGAACGTTAAAATGCATCTTTTGGAGAGGGTGATTTTTACATTCTGTGTTTAAAAATACCACTTTTAGAAAGTAGGGATTTTCTTGCCTAACCATCCAGTGTGCCTCTGCTAGGTTTGTGTATTACATATCTGGCTTATGGATAACAGGGTCTGGAGAGTGGCAGTCGCTCCAGAGAGCCTGATGAGTCAGGGCTGGGCTAAATAGACCTGGGCTACATTTAGAGTAGGGGGAGTAGATTTCCTTTAACCTGAATGGGCCTGGTCTGCCTTCAACAATGCTGTCTCTACCTCCTGCCAGGCAGCTGCACCAGTGAGAACAAAACTGGTTTTGACTGGATACAGACACTCTCTGCCTTCAGAGAACAGAGGATGTGTGTGTATAAAAAGAGGAGCCCAGACCCCAGACTTTTAGATCACTTCTGGGAAATCAAGAGGAACCTTTGCCAAAGAGAAGAGCCAGAGAAGCTGATAGGGAATACTGCCCCTGTGCTGTTTGCTGTCTGGGGTTGGCCTGCAGTGGCTGCCAAGAAAAGGAGAAAAGGACTTTGCTGCTTGCTTTTTCCCCCTGCTTGAAGAAAAGATTTCCAAGGGCCTGAACTGAGCTTGCCCCTGTTCTAGAGGTCTCAGAAACAGCAAAGACCTCACCGTGTCTGTGGGCACCATCTCTTCTCCGCTGAAGAAAAAGGATGACCGACTCTGTCATCGAGTCCGTCGGAGTATTCCGTGTCCTGAAAGCCCCGCCGAGAGCAACACCTCACTTCGCAATGCAACCCTGGTCTCACCGACGCCATCAATGAGCTACTGCTTGCACCACGTCCTATGCCCACTGCACTCTGCAAAGCTTCGCTACATGCTGCAAGGACGTCACTGACTCCGTCTCTCCCTGACACGAACATCGACTGGCTCCGTTGCCACACCGTGACCTGCCAACGCTGCAGCGAGCATCTTCTCGCCCTTTAATGCAAGCCCAGGTCTCACCAACTCTGCCATTGAGCTGCCTCCCGCACTGAATCGTGAGGACATCTACTGCCTCAATGCTCCGTTTCACAATGCAACCGCAACGTTTGCCCGGACCAACTCACTCCAACATGTTGGTCGCAAGGGACTGTGTCCGAGTCTGTCGACGATTTAGGTTGCCTGTATCGACGCAGTCAGCTGGAATTGTTAGACTCTGTCATATTCAGTATCGCAGTAGCCCCAGGAGGGGCTACTGAGTTGAAAGAACTGTGTTTTTTTGATTTTCCTGCAATTTAAAGGTTATTATACACAAGTACTATTTTTCAAGAGTATTGTATGTTGGATTTTTATCATATTTGGTTTTGTTGGTGTAGGTAAAGATTTACTATTTTTCTAAACTGTTGTGGTGTTTTTCACTGTATTACTGTATGTGTTCACAAGTGCTTTACACACTGCCTCTGAGATAAGCCTGTCTGCTCATGCCAAACCACCAAGGGGGTGAGCAGGGGTTATTTCAGAAGTGTATCCCCCTTTCCCTGACTAGAAGCAAGGGTCCCTATTTGGACAAAGATACCTACCTCTGCCAACTGGTGACGCCCATTTCTAACAAGCAGTATATAGTGAATCTATTGGTGATGTCTTTTACGATGTAATACTTTTGAAGTAAGAATCAGTACATCCAGTATTAGTGATACCTCCTTAGCCCTTTACCATTTTCCTTCTTGTGGTACGTATGCTATATGGGTTTTACCTTAAGCAATAACCTCACATTTCCAGTGTACGAATGAGAGAAGAAGAACTAGTTTATTCTGTTTATTTTTGTCTTATCAGGTGCTTGCAGGGAGAAAGATATAGAAGGTTCTGTCTCAGAATTTCAGTCGCTTCAGGAAGCAATTCTTTGTTTTCAAAGTACTTACAGGCTCTGAGTGAGAAATAAATGAGCGTAGCCTTTAGTTTGTATTCTACTGATTATTCGTTTATTTTTCTTCAGGTTCAAATTCCCTGCTGTTCCTTTCCCATTTCCCTTTTCCCGCCTTTAACCACTCTACTACTCTGGGGCCGATTCCTATTGCGGCCGCAAAAGGAACCAACCGACACGGACCCAGACCGAATACCGACCGACACGGACCAGCACCGTGCGACCTGTGCAGTACGATGCAACGTGTGTGAATTACAACCGACACGTACGGAATACAAGCCGTACGACTGAGCCGTAGGGAAAATAGCGATCCGGCTGGAAAACCGACGCGATTATCACCGACCGACACAAACCCGGAATGAACCCGACAGACCCGTACCCGCGATGTACGATTTGCGCAGTACGATGCAATGCGTGTAAACCAGAGCGACTTGCATGGAGACCAAGCCGCACGACCGACACGCACAGACAACCCGGCACACAAGCAATGGAGACCACTGCGACCGATACGTACCAAACACATAAGATAGGCAGCGTGAACGAGGCGGAGAAGCCCGCACGAGACAACAGCAGCGTTCGTTTCCGTCACATGAACGTCTCCTTCATGCCTACAAAACCCAAAGGAAAAAAGACAAAAAAAGGACCAAACAAGCAATGACAAAGCCAATAAATACTAAAAAGAAAACAACATGGGACAAAGACACAACCACAACTCCAACTATATAAAGGACTACAATCACTACCATCATCCCTTGCAAACAAGAGACACAGCCAGCAGCAAACACCAGTACACAGCAACCACAGACACACTCACAACTCCCCCATCACACAACTCACACACCAGCAGCACCTCATACAAAAGCACACACATACAGCCAGCAAAACCAACACCAACCCACCCTCACTTGCACCTTCACACATCCCTCACCACCATCTCCATGCCCCCAAAGAAAAATCCAAAGTTCACAGATAGTGAGTTAGAAGTGCTGGTAGACGAGATCATCAGAGAAGAGCCACATTTGTTTGGTACATTGGTCCAAAGGACCCCCATCTCACAGAAAACCAAGATGTGGGCAAGGATTGTGGACAAGGTTGATGAATACAGGCCCCAGCTAGGCCCGCAAGACACAAGGGTTCGCTCTCCTGTAACGGAATCTATAAGGAAGTTGGCACGGAAACTGCAAAGTACAAACACAGCATTTATTAACCCTTAAGGGTGGTCCTACAATCCACACAACACTCTTCAGTATTGCATGGAGTAGCACAAAGAACTTGCGTACATAGTCCCCTTTTATACACAACAGAGGGGCTCATGAGTGGGTGGATACAACATGAGGTCGAAGAACATTACCATTTATGGTCATTCTCGATACTGAATCAATACATGGGCGGAGCCAACACACTCCTTCAGCCCGCGAAACACATGGTCAAGCAAGGCTAATTATAACAGATGTGGTCAAGTCTGGGCATGCGCCAGACGGACAAGAGAGAGCTATTTATAAACTGTTACTAGGCAGATTACAAGAGCAACTAACACAGAGGTCGGACTCTCCTCGTGGCGAACACATGGCAGCATGTAAATACAAAATGGAGTCCGGACTTCGGTCAACATAACGAAGAAAACATAATCGCAAGGGAAAGCATTAATGTTTTCAGTAAATGCTTAATCACAGTCTGCCTTAATTTACAACAGACGACCCTTTCAGCATTTACTGAAGACATCCGGCTTCCAAGAATAATCATCATATATGTCAATTATCATCATTCCTTTAACCTCTTTAGCTAGACCCCTTTGGTGAGCAACATCGGCAACAGCTTTCTTGTCTGGAATGCAGAATGAAATGCATACAGAACAGCACAATGGTCCACATTGAATACACATACAGAAAAGGAACAGAATTGCTATAATAATACAGAGACCAGTTAAAACCTTCCATCCCCAGGCAGTAACCAATGCCCAAAACCATCCAGAAAAGGACCAAGTGCCGTTTTCTGTGTGGATTTCAGCTGCTATTTTATGCAGCTTGTTAATGGCGTTATAAACGGATGGCGTATGATCAGGGATGAACACACAGCAGCTACTTCCAATAATTTTACAGGCTCCACCTCGATCAGCTAGCATTACATCTAATACCATACGATTCTGCAATGCAACAATCCTAGTTATTTGTAATTCTTCCGTAAGATTCCCAAGAGCGGCAGCAGTCTGATTTGTCACAGCTTCTACCACTCTTGTCAATCTTCGGATCTTCCTACTATTCAAAGCAGCTCCAACAAAGAAAAACAGTCCTAAGTTAAAGTCAATATACTGTTGCAAGCTGGTATCGGTTTGATCCACATCATCAATTGATAGAGTACGTTTATACCTATTTACAGTCACATTATTCAACAATTTCAAATCCTTATGATATGACGCGGGTGCTAGGAATACAGGAGGTAATAGGAATGATACATAGCATACCCCAGACCACCCAGCCGGCAAACGGTAATAGCCTTTATTTCCACATACAAAGTAGGTATTATGGGACGCTAGGAAGGTACTGTTGTTTAATCCGTCAATGTTCAATACGGTTATGCAATCACTGACACCAACAGGGATAAAACCCACACTCTGGACACACAGGTCCGCTTGAGCTTGTGCTACTTGGATTATGAATTTGTCCTTCCCCGCAGTGTCTCTGGTGTTCGTGAAGATATAGGGAATGGATTCATTGTCTGGTCGGTACTCTTCCCACTCCCAAATTGTCCCATTCGCTTGTGGATACCCATTCTTGTCTTGATGGCATTCTTTATTAAGTCTAAAAAGCAATCGTCCCACTGTCGGTTTCCGAGTGGCAAAAAGCAAAGTGTACCATGCTCTACAAGAGCCATTATGAGAGAAAGGAAGTGGTATAAATGGCGTTCCTCCTTTCTTCTGATGGGCCGGCATCATCCCACATATCCAACAGTTCGTAGCGTTCGTAGCAACGTGGGTATGATGCAGCATCTGAATAAAAGTGTTGTTCAAGTAAGATTGTCGATGCTTCAACTCTTGATACGGTAATGTATAAAAGTAGTGCTCCTCAGGCACCGGAGTTGTCAACACAAGTGTTTTCCGAGCAGGAGTTACCTCCTCCACAAACCATGTGGTTATCCCAACAATAGTATTAAAATTCGAGAGTACCTGGCAAGGTAACACTCCATCACAAATGTTACAAATGTTACAGTACCATCACAATAGAATTAGAGAGGAACAAGAACATGAACACAGACGCATGAAAGACACGAAAATGAAAATGCTAGTTTCCCAGACAGTTCCAGCTGAAGGACATAAAAAGGGTATGACACATTCCGATTCAGCAGGACCTGTAAAAGGGACATGCAATTATTGTAAAAAGCCAGGTCATTACGTACACGATTGTCCAGTTTTAAAACATAATATCGCCATAGGTAAAACACAAGAAAGATCACGGCCACTCAGACAAGATCAGAATGAACAAGGAGCTCTGCAGCATGCTCAGGCCATGCCAGCCGCACAACAGCCAATACAGTTTGTGCCAGCTGCACCACCGTTGCCTGTTGCTGCCACACAGACAACAACACGACAAATGTATCAGACCGCACAGTATGAATATCCTGAGTATCAGCGTTACGCATGAACTAGCCTAGAGAGGGAAGTTGACTTACCCCTTATCGAGATTCCTGTAGATCAAGAAGGACCTTATGTACATAGTGAATTATTAGGCCAAGATAGAACATTTTTACTCGATACAGGGGCAAGTCGAACAACTATAAAACGTAGTGAAGTTCCAGGGGCACCCCTCTCAGGCTCTCAGAATATTTCCCTTGGTTTTTCAGGAAAACCTATTGTTAATGAAGTATCACAGCCTCTTCCACTTACGATAGGACCTCTGACCCGAACTACAGATTTATTGCTTACTAAATCATGTCCAGAAAACTTGTTAGGAATAAAAACACTGAAAGCCCTAGGAGCCATAATATGTTGTTCTCCGGAAGGAGTAAGGTTGTTTTTACGTGATTTTAAAGGTCACTATGTGTCTAGAGACATGGATCCCCGACTGCAGACTTTACCTACACATCTATGGGCACAAGGCCCTACTGATGTTGGTTGCATGAATATTACACCATATCGAGTCACATTAAAGGCAGGAGTGGTGCTACCACGAATACGACAATACAAGTTACCACCAGATGCTGTAGTGGCTTTACTACAAATCATTGACGAGCTCATTGCCCAAGGAGTAGTTGTGGAAACAGACTCCAATGTATGTAATTCACCGATAATTCCGATTCTTAAACGAACAGATCCTACGGCCCCGCCAGTATATCGATTGGTTATTGATCTGCGCGAGTTAAACAAATGCATTGTGCCACAATTTCCTGTGGTCCCAGATATCTCGTCATTACTGACAGCTATTGATTCTGAAGCAACATTCTTTACTGTAATTGATCTCAAGAATGCCTTTTTCAGCGTCCCAATAGATCCGGAAAGCCAATATTTGTTCGGATTTAGTTTAAATGGGCGTAGCTTTAAATTCTCACGCGCACCTCAAGGATTTACAGAAAGCCCCAGCATCTATAGCCAAGCACTGAAACGAGAACTAGATAGTATCCACATGCCAGTTAACACTGCCTTGCTTCAATATGTCGATGATCTGCTGATCACCGCGAGAAGCGAACCCGAATGTGAGAAAGCATCACTGACAGTTTTACAATTTCTAGCCGAAAAGGGGCACAAGGTGTCCCCTTCTAAGCTGCAATTCTGTGTCCAGCGAGTTGTTTATCTTGGACACTCGCTGTCCAAGGAGGGAAGGCAGCTTACACCGGACCGCATTCAGTTAATAGCTAACATGCCAATACCCAAGACACAAAAGGAGGTACGGGCTTTCATAGGCCTCACGTCATATTGCAGGCAGTGGATCCCTCAGTATGCATTTCTAGCAAAATCACTCATTCAGTTAACCACACAGGAGGCAGCCACATCGACTGTTCTCCCTTGGACTCAGGAACATACACAAGCTTTTGAAAGCCTAAAGAAAGCTTTATGTCAAGCACCTGTTTTAGCAACACCATGTTACAAAAAACAGTTTACACTCTTTGTTACAGAACGCGAAGGTACTGCCTTGTCAGTACTCACACAGGAACAAGCAGGAGCACACAAACCATGTGCTTATTTTTCTAGTACATTAGATCCCGTAGCTCAGGCTTTGCCTGCATGCCTGAAATCAGTAGCAGCGACAGCTTTAGCAATCAGACAAAGCGATGCCATAGTGTTAGGACATCCATTGACAGTACAAGTACCACACGCAGTAGAGGTTCTTGTAAATAGAACGCAAACACAACACTTGACTATAGCGCGACTTACAGGGTACGAACTTACATTGTTTCAGCCACATATAGAAATCAGACGCTGTAACACATTGAATCCTGCCACACTTTTGCCAGTAACCGGAACAGACCCACTAGCTCATGACTGTATTGAAGTTATTACAATCACGACGAAACCCAGACAAGACTTGACAGATGTTCCATTGTCAGATCCAGACCTGACGTTGTATGTAGATGGTTCATGTATGAGAACAAGTACAGGAGAGTTAGTGGCTGCTTACGCAGTCACCACAGATACTAAAGTCATTGAAACTAATCGTATAAATACTTTGTCAGCTCAAGCCGCAGAGCTCATCGCTCTGACACAAGCCTGTATTCAAGCCACAAATAAAAAAGTCAACATATACACTGATTCACGTTATGCATTCGGAGTTGTACATGACTTCGGCGTGCTGTGGCGAGAGAGAGGTTATTTAACTTCCCACGGTGCCCACATTCAGCACGGACCCCTCATTCATGCCTTATTAGATGCAATACATCTACCCACTGCAATATCAATTATGAAATGTAAGGCTCATACGAAAGTTACTGATATCATTTCCCAAGGCAATGATCTAGCCGACAGAACAGCTAAACAGACTGCTCAAACTCAAACCCCCGACATGATAAAGACAATAGTCCCGACACCGACACATTGTATGACAGTTAAAGATCCTACTCTTGACGTAATTGACATACAGACACATGCTACACCAGACGAAATAAAGAAATGGACTGAATTAGGAGGGATCCAAACGGATCAAGGATGGATGATGAAGGAAAAGTCTGTGTGGTTCCTTCCTGATTCAATGGTCCAAGTTATAATTAACAGTATACATAGTCCAGCGCATCTAGGAGAAAAAGCTATGCTAGACAGCATTCAACACATTTGGTTCAATAAACATTTACGAGCAGCAGCCAAACAAAAAGTCCGTACCTGTATGATCTGTTGTCAGTTTAACCCAGGAAAAAGCGTTCCCGTAGAACAGGGTGGATTTCATCCTCCTGATCACCCTTTTGAAGCCCTCCAGATGGATTATATCCAGATGGAACGATGTCGAGGATTCAAATATGTTCTCGTAGTTGTCTGCGCTCTGTCCCGTTGGACGGAGGCATACCCGGTTTCAGATTACACTGCCCCGACTACTGCCAAACAGTTGGTTCGAGAATTCTTCCCACGATACGGTTTACCACGTGTTGTCTACTCAGATAACGGCCAGCCGTTCTCATCCGAATTAATGAAACATGTTTCACTTCTGTTAGGATATCAGTGGAAATTCCACTGTGTCCGACACCCCGAGGCAGCAGGTCTCGTAGAAAGACATAATCAGATCCTGAAAATTAGATTGTCCAAAATATGCAGAGAAAAAGGTGTCGACTGGGTAGTAGCGTTACCAGTTGCACTCTTTTACATGAGAATGGTAGCACACTCTCGAACAGGGCTATCCCCGTATGAGGTGATCTTTGGCAGACCACCAAATATGTGGGGGACGCCTATACCACGCAAAATAACTGATGTTGACTGTAATATGCTGACAGATTACTTGGCTTCCTTGATGTCTGCACTACAATCTTGTCGTTCACAGGTAGCTGCAGCCTTTCCCGACAACACTGAGGTGAAACCCCATGACGTAGTTCCGGGTGATCTCGTATTTGTGAGAAATTTCGACCGAAAGACTCAGCTGGAGCCCAGGTGGAAGACACCCAAGTTGGTTCTGCTCACTACAAGGACAGCCGTGAAGATCGAGGGCCGCAAGGGCTGGATTCATTCAAGTCATATCAAGAAATTTCATGGACTATCCTCGGATATAGACATTGTGCCCTGCACTCCCTCACAGACTGATTCAAAACTTCCTTTGGTTGAAAAGACTAAAACCGAACTCTATAAAGTAAAATTGAGGCCTAGAACGTCAGACAATTTGATTGTTTAAGTCCTCTCCAAGGTGAAGCGGTTGAATTTGTCTCTGACATGTATCCTCTAGACCTGAATCATGCACAGTCGCGGAAAATGTTGAAACGACAGGCGTATTGTAAATCACTGCGTAGCCATTGCATAGTGACATTAATAATCTTGTTTTTTCTTGAGTCTTTTAATAATTACTGCAAGTATATTGTTGCACATATATTACCCTATTTCTAGACATATTTATAATGTTACGGCTGAACATTCTTTTAGTGACTTACCTCCGCATGAATTGTCTTATAGACTTGCGCTGCGCAATAACACTTTCATTAGTATGTTACATCATTCCCATCAGACTAGTAATGCCACCAATTGTTGGGTGTGTGGTCGGCTCCCTCCCTATCAGAATTATGAAGGAGTCCTGCCATTCTTTCCACACCCATTTACACATAATGGCTCCTGTGGAGCATGGTTCAGTTTAATCAATTCCATAGACTCAGACACAGCAGTTTACCAAGATCATTGGGTATGGGGAAACCTGAACCTAGTTTTACTCAAGGTCTGCTACCCTGACAAGGAGGGTCGCCCCAAAGGAACAGGAACTGATCTAGAAAATGAAGTATATGGATTAGGTAATTTTATACCTAATCTCATGATTCTAAATGTCGAATCCGAAGTTGAACTAGTCTTACCCACCATGTCAGTATTCCCAGCGAAGGGTGAATTGTGTGTAAGAAAGGTTGGTTCCATACATATGGGCCATAGTAAATGCACTACTATAGTAGAATTCAGTGATCAAGGCAAATCTTCATTTAGAGCTTATCGCCACTCCTACTTTATATGTGGTCAGACTGCATATATGCGTCTACCTCTAGATTGGGATGGTACCTGCTACATTGCATTCCTTTTGCCACCTGTTTTCCTAGCTCCTCCTGATTATTACAGAAATATTCATTTAGTACACAACAGAGAGCGGAGAGATCTCCCCATTGTCGATTACACTGAGACGGCATGGGACAAGTATGTAGATTTTAATAAAGGCATCTTTCCCTATATAGGTACTGTTACTAATAGTAAGCTGATACGTAGATTAACTAGAACCCTTGAAGCAGTAGTGAATGAGACTATTTCCGCCTTAGGCAATTTAACGGAAGAGCAGTCTGCTATGCGGATTGTTGTGCTTCAAAATCGTCTTGTCCTTGACGTCATCCTGGCTGATAGGGGCGGAGCTTGTAGGGTCATCGGATCAAGCTGCTGCGTATTCATACCAGAAAATTCGCCATCTGTATATAAAGCCATCACTCGCCTTCATAAGATTGTAAACCAGATACACCAGAACCCAGGCACTTGGACTTGGTCCAGTTGGTTTTGGAGTGTGGTATCAGCCTGGGGATGGAGAGTTTTATCCTTCCTAGGTATTGGCCTCCTCATACTATTTAGTTGCTGTCTATGTCTACAATGTGGACCAGCGATTTGTGGTCTGTGTACCACATCGTGTATTCCACCACCAAGATTTCATTCGTCACGGAAGAAGAAAGAAGAACAAATGATGCTATATGAACAGATCAATGGATTAATGAAGATTGATATCTCTTGACGGGCAAGTAGGGGACAAGGAGGGAATGTGGAAATATGGATTTTTCTGGTCAGTTATGTCCCCTATCTTGGACCCCAACGGTTCTATGTGCATGTCACAAGTACATGTATGTTCCCTCCAGTTCCAGTTATGAAGACGCAAATACATGTGCGTCCACCGTCAACATGTCCTCTGTCAGATCCGCCATGAATAGGCCGGATATTCCATTCCTAAATATGAAAGGCCACCGGCTTTATATGGTTCACTTATGCCATTTTACAGTCCAGGCAAGTAGGCCCTGATTCTGTCATCAAGCTTTTCTTGCCTTCTGCCTCTGAAAGCTCCAGTCTGAGCCTGCATCTGTGACCATGAACTTTGTCTCATTCTCTGCGCGGCTCCCGAAGCCTGACATCAGCCTATTCTCTGCCAAGAACTGTATTTCACCTTCGAATTATCTGCTTCCCCCTCAGCCGATGCATTCCTGCCTAGTAGTTAAGTAAACATTCTTCCAGTTACCGAGCAAAAGGCCCGGCTTCTCTGTCCTCATGCAAGTAATTCATAGCCCTGTTACCATGGAATATTCCTCCCCCCTCGCATTCAGTGTAGACACTTAGACGCTTGTACACGCACGCACAGTCAGTATAGAATAGATTCTGTCCGAGAGTCCTTCTTTCGTGGATAACATAGTTCTTTAAACATAGGATGTTAGATATGATTTGGGATTAGGTTGACTTGACCCCCCAGACTTTTTGTCTCCACATGTAGAGCCAAATGTCAAGTCCCCTTCACCCCCTAGTTGCACGTCAATTACACGTCATGCTGCTGCGCGCGCATCTATGCCAAGTATTATCTTATAGATCCACCTATATGTGACATCATAACCAATTATGTTCCTTTTTACTCCTTATTACACCCATTTTTGGTTACGCAGATAAATCGTCATTTTCCTTATCAATTGTTACGCCTACTGCATTCGCTTCATTGTAATGTATGATCTATAAAAGTCATTTCATGTCAATAATGTATGTACTTCACTTCCTGAACCCCCGTGGTGATGGAACTTGGAGCAACCGATTATAATCGATCATTGGAATAAAGCCCATTCCGAACCTCTAATATCACGGATTCTGCCTCTCATTTTACTGAGCTATTTTATTATGTTTCTGTATCAAATTAAGTCCAGGTAAAGGAATTTTATTTACCACAACTGTTAGCATGAACCCCAACGCACAAAGGATTTTCTTCTTCTCCATGTCAAAAGAAACAGTACCCTGATATCTTCCTGAAACTAAAAGGTCTGTCAGAACTCTTCCCCTTGGGCAGCGGTTGATTTCTTCACCAGCGGGCCAAGACGGGTGTCGCTACACTAATGCAGGGCTGATCCCCCCCCCTTGCCTCATCGGCTCTCCGTTTCACTAACCCAAGGGCCGTTCTGACAGTATGTCCCGGTACTGGAAACCTCACTTCCTCGGTCGAAGATGATATCGCCTTCCTCCAGAAGTCGCGTGGTCCGGAAAGAGCTCCTCAGTGTCATTCGGCTTCGCAGCACGGCCTGTCTCTGCTGCCAGGATTTCTCGTTGATCGGTCAGCACGGCAGACTCCACCAATCCGGGCGGTACCTTTCGACAGTGCAAGGAATGGATCCAATTCTTTCGGTTCGAGACTCGCACAGCCGTCCTCGTTGCAAGGAGGACTTGCTCAGGTCCTACCCATCTCGGCTCCAAACTGTTCGTTCTGTCAAAGACCTTCACCATGACATGATCCCCAGGCCGGAGACCATGTCCTTCGCCGGTAGACCGATCAGGGAGCGCCTCTCGGACCTGTTGATGAATAGAAACCAAATTATCCGTTAACTGTGCCAGATAATCGCTCATCATTACACAAGGTACATCATACACTGCCTTAGGCCTTGGTGGACCCCAAATATTCATTGGGCGTCCAAATACGATTTCATATGGCGTAAGGCCAGTTCGAGAGTGTGGCACTGACCTAATTGACAATAACGCCAGTGGCAAGGCGTCTGGCCAAGTCAAAGACGTTGAAGCTTGGATTTTGGTGATCTTAAGCTTCAGTGTACCATTATACTTCTCGACAAGTCCGGCAGACTGGGGGTGAAACACGGCGTGGAACTTCTGGGTGATGCCTAGACCCTTCAAGACATACTTTATAACATCCGCTACAAAGTGAGGGCCATTATCACTCCACAGAAGTCTACAGACGCCGTATCGAGGGAAAAACTCTTTTAGCAGTAGCTTCGCCGTGGTCATTGCAGTATTGTCTTTCGTAGGGTACGCTTCAACCCATTTGCTGAAAGCGCAGACCACTACTAGGACATACTTCAAATTGTTACAGCGCTCAAGCTGGATGTAATCCATCTGCAGAACCTCAAAGGGTGCAGTGGGTGTCGCAAATCCTCCTGCTGGAGTTCGAGTGCCTTTCCCTGGGTTATACTTCAGACAGATCATACAGGTCTGCACCACCCTCTTTGCCGTGCTAGCAATCTCTGGATGCTCCCAGACTTGGGTAAGCAATTTTACAATTGCGGAAGCTCCAACATGTGCTAGCCCATGTGCCATCTGAACCATAGGTTGTACGAAAGCCGTGGGTAACTTCCATCTATCCATCTGCTTATTTCTCCAACAACCCTCATCATCCAACTCTCCCTCGCTAGCCCATTGCTCCCGCTCTTTATCAGAAGCGGTCCTTTGCATTTCTCGCACTTCTTCCTTTGCATCACGCCATCTTTCCACCTGTGACTTTACTACATACATGGCAGTAGCGCCGGGCTGCATCGCAGTCTCCCGTGCTACTCGATCCGCTAACGCATTCCCTTCTCCAACTTTATCAACCACTTTCCTATGGGCGCTACACTTAACGATAGCAATTTTCTTTGGGTATGTCAATGCAGTTAAAAGATTATGAACTAACTCTCCATGCATTATCTGTACTCCATGTGACGTTAAAAACCCTCTCTCCTTCCAGAGTAGGCCGAAGTCATGCGCTACTCCGAAGGCATAGCGGCTATCTGTATAAACATTCACACATAATCCTGTACTGAGCTCACATGCTCGTGTTAATGCTATCAGTTCCGCTGCTTGAGCTGATTTCTGTGGTATGCGTGCTGTCTCCACTATCGTGTGTAATGTGGTAATTGCATATGCTGCTGAAGTCGTACCATCTGGTAGCTTCAGACAGGATCCATCCACCCACAGTTCTCCATCTACATCTGGAAAGGGCGTATCCTGGAGATCAATACGACCCTTTGTTTGTTCCTCAGTCACAAGAATACAATCATGCGCTTTCTGCGCCTCAGGCTGGGTCTCGGGGTATGGCAACAATGTGGCCGGGTTTAACGTTACACACCTTTTCAACGTAATATGAGGAGCCAAAAGCGTCAACTCATATCCCGTTAAGCGGGCACTTGTCAAATGCTGCGTCTTTGTTTGATTGAGCAGGGCATCCACAGCATGGGGAACTAACACCAACAATTTATGGGACAACACAATTCCTTCACTTTGGCGTATTGACACAGCTGTCGCCGCTACCGAGCGAAAACACCCTGGTAATGCTCGGGCGACAGGATCAAGCACAGCCGAAAAATATGCACAAGGGCGCTGCTTATCGCCGTGCATCTGCACTAAAACTGACAATGCACATCCATCTTTCTCATGCACATACAACGAAAAAGGTTTTGCATAATCAGGGGTCCCTAACACTGGTGCTGAACAAAGGGCCTGTCGCAGTTGCTGAAAAGCAGCATCACATTCATCTGACCAAGGGATTGGGATAGGCGTGTCTTTTGTCAAAAGAGCTAGTAATGGCTTAGCTATGTGTGAAAACCCCAATATCCACTGTCTACAAAAAGAAACAAGGCCCAAAAATGCACGCACATCCTTCTGCGTGGATGGTCTCGGTGTGTCCAAAATTACTTGGATACGATCTGATGTGAGTGCACGTCCCTCCTTAGACAAAAGGTGACCCAAATAAGTCACCTTTGGTCTACAGAATTGCAATTTCTTCCTAGAGACCTTATGATTGTGGGATGCTAAAAAGGAGAGTAGGGATAACGTGCTCGTCTCACACAACTCCAGGGTGTCAGCCGCCAACAAGATGTCATCGACATATTGAATGAGGGCGACCCCCTCGAGTAAAACAAAGGAATCCAACTGTCGCTTCAAAGCCTGACTATAAATACTAGGGCTTTCTGTATAGCCTTGGGGAATTCTACAAAAACGATAAGATCTATTGTTTAATGTGAACCCAAAAAGAAATCGGCTATCAGGGTGAATGGGAATAGAAAAGAAGGCATTTTTCAAATCAATCACTGAAAACATGGTCGCCGTAGGCGGGACCAAGGTAAGCAACGTCGTGATATCGGAGACCACCGGGTACTGAGGTATCACGATCTTATTTACCTCCCTCAAATCAATTATGAACCGATAGACCCTTGCATCTGTATCCTTTTTCAGAATAGGGAGAATCGGACTGTTACAGATATTATAGGGAACTTCTTCCACTACTCCTACTGCGATCAAATCTTGCACAATCTGTATGAGAGCTTCCTCGCCCTCCTGGGAAATACGATACTGCGGGAGGCGTGGTAGCACCGCCCCCTCCTGGACACTAATGTGGACCGGAGGAATCACCATTTGTCCCACATCTGTGTCCGAAGTCGCCCATAAAGCTCGGGGGAGGGTAGCCAACAACGCATCCTCTGATATCGTACACATCCGCCCAGACCGGGGGTAGTTGTCATTTAAGATCACCCTCACACCCTCAGGGGAGCAGCGGATTGTAGCCCTAAAGTACTTTAACATATCAAGGCCCATAATGTTATCCGGTGTATACGGAGCAAGCAGAAACGGACAGGGCGCAGAAAAAGAATCAACCTTAAATGTAAGGGGCTGTGAAAGAGGGCTTCGGGAGAGTGTACCGTCAAACCCTACCGATGTAACCATTGAGCCGGATGGGGGAGCCCCCGGAACCAAGTACCTAGACAATGCACTACGTGTCGCTCCTGTATCCACTAGGAACTGATCAGTAGAACCTAAAACCTCAGCCGATACATAAGGACCCGTCTGATCGACCGGCACCTCAACTGATTCGGACCCCCATCCAACGCATTCCTATGCATGCTGAGAATCGTGATATCCCGATCGATCGATGTCCGATACATGATACTGGTGCTGGCGATCGAAAACATTTGAGCTATCTCGGTGCTGCCCAGCAGTATCGAAACGGGCATTATCATTAGAATTCCCTCTAGAACTCGAGAAACCCTCTCTACCTCTCGGGCCACCCGAAGTATGCCCCTGACGTGAAGCACGCAACACTGGGCAATCCCTGGCCCAATGGCCCAATTGCTTACAATACGCACACTGGTTCCTATTCAAATCAGATCGGCCCGAAGGGGGACCATAAGATCCGCCCCTTCCTCTATTATTACCCCGTCGGGGCGGGCCATATACTTGTGCTAACATTACCTTGGTTTTGAGATCTTTCGATTTCTTCTCCTCCTGGCCCTTCGCCTCATGCTCCTGACGCTCATAATACTGAGCGATGGTCAGAAGGGCCGTCGGCGTCGCGGAGGACCAGGAACTCTCGCTCGCTTTTAACCGGGCCGCAACTGCCGGTAGCAGATTAGCCACATATTTGTCCGCGAAAAGGTGGCGGCCCGTGTCGTCAGTAAGCGACTGGCCACTAAAATCATGAAACGTCTCCTCAAAGCGCGTAAAGAAGTCCGCAACTGACTCGTCAACTTTCTGTTTACATGCAGCTAACATATTCCAGTCAATCTTTTTAGGGGGGATAATCGTCTTCAACTTAGCCACAATAGCCGCAGGGAGATCTAAAATATTCTGGGGTGGTTTCTGTGCGGGCTTCCGTTCCCTATCCTCATCCTCAAGGTCAGACCACCGGGCCTTGAAGGCAACCGCATCATCTACCTTTCGGACAGAGCGCCACGTATCCGGCGGTAGGATAAGGCCAAAGAACAGGTCTATATCCGCTAAGGTCATAATGCAAGAATTCAAGGCCCCCTCGACTTCTTCATAGAAGGCCGCTGGATTCTTGCGGGGGTCAGGCAACGCATTCTTTAATGCCATAACATCGGCCCTATGCCATGGAGTGTAAACCCAATTATACACAAAATATCCCCTTGCATCGGCGGAGTTAATGTCCGAGCTAGTCCCTGCTCCCTTAGGAGGAACATACAAAGGCGCCGCCTCTCGCATTGGTTTAGCATGCACTATGTCATCCTTATCTGACTGGGAGGCGGATGGGTGGCCCCCTGCTGCAGACGAATCCGACTGCTTCTCCTCCTCCGTTTGTTGACGTGCTTTCTCTCTAAGGGCCAGCACCTCGTCCCGCAAAGCGAACAGCCGCCGAGCCGCCTCAGGAGCCTTAGGGGGAGAAAAAACACCATTACGTAATGCTCCGGCATCCGAAGACACTTCGTCAGGCTCAAGGACACTAGAATATTTTCGGAAAGCAGCAATTACTTCATCCGCGAAATGAGACAGAAAATACACCCTCTCTCTATCTTGCCACAACCCCCAAGTATGGAACAACTCCTCTTTAGACATCTTGCCCTTAAGTGCACGGAGGGAAAGTTTCCGAAGCTCAGCCATATGCTCGGCCGATAACATGGACCGTGTGTCTACCTTACCCGAAGCCGGGCCAGAATCTTGCGGCCGCGGAGCGGATGCGCCAACATAAGGGGGCGGAGAACGATCTAGTAAATAAAAATCATCATCAGGATTATTAAGGACAGGATAAAGTGGCTGACGAACAACATATTGACCCGAGACCTGTAGCCTACGCTCTTTCTCTTGTCTGTCCGTTTGCTCTTTGTCCTCCCGACGCTTCGCTTCCTGCGCTCGCACATGATCATTCTTCCGTTGCTCTTTATCAAACAGCGCTTTCTCACGTTTCTCTCGCTCACGCACTTCCTTCATCCATAATCGCACACACTCAAACATATCCTGACGAGCACGTCGCTTACACATACACTGTTCCACATACTCAATCTTACGTATATCAAACGATCCATACAAAGGCCATCGCAACTCAGGATCCTTCTTCGTGTATTTCCTCCATAGCGTGCTGTACATTATGGAAGAAAGACCATGCTTCACGTACATATCCCTATTAGGAGTTCCCTCTGGGGGAGCTGGAGCAGATTCCTCGAGGTTCAACCGGTTACCAAAACAGCAGCACCACTTACGGAGTGCGCTAAAAGCAGGCATGCTAGAAATAATGCAAAATATGCAATATTATAAAGAAAAATGGCACTTAATCGTTGCGCCGTTCAAAGTTTACACAGCTCTGGAGAAATCTCTCCACATTACCTGCCTATATGTGTTGCAACGCATATATTTTCACAAAGACAAATTCAAAATATGACTAGTCATCATCAATCAAACTCAAATAGCCAAACCAGGCTTCAAAAACTCGGAGCAAGTACCGTACAACGGTTCTTACCAATCAAGAGTCCAGGTTCCAACTGCCAAGCTCCATAATCGCCCAAACGGCTCTCACGGCAGGACCGACAGAAGAGGTCTCAGTCGATGACCGGCGCCACCCAGACGGTCAGCTCGGAAGGGAAGGAAGAAAAACCTCGGGATGCCAGGGCTAAGACGCCGCTGGCAGTGATCACGTCCCCGGCCAAACTCCTCACCTTCGTCGCGACCAGTCCTTCGAGCATCCGAGTCGCCGATGAGCCCCACGTGACGGGCGCCAATTGATGAATACAGGCCCCAGCTAGGCCCGCAAGACACAAGGGTTCGCTCTCCTGTAACGGAATCTATAAGGAAGTTGGCACGGAAACTGCAAAGTACAAACACAGCATTTATTAACCCTTAAGGGTGGTCCTACAATCCACACAACACTCTTCAGTATTGCATGGAGTAGCACAAAGAACTTGCGTACATAGTCCCCTTTTATACACAACAGAGGGGCTCATGAGTGGGTGGATACAACATGAGGTCGAAGAACATTACCATTTATGGTCATTCTCGATACTGAATCAATACATGGGCGGAGCCAACACACTCCTTCAGCCCGCGAAACACATGGTCAAGCAAGGCTAATTATAACAGATGTGGTCAAGTCTGGGCATGCGCCAGACGGACAAGAGAGAGCTATTTATAAACTGTTACTAGGCAGATTACAAGAGCAACTAACACAGAGGTCGGACTCTCCTCGTGGCGAACACATGGCAGCATGTAAATACAAAATGGAGTCCGGACTTCGGTCAACATAACGAAGAAAACATAATCGCAAGGGAAAGCATTAATGTTTTCAGTAAATGCTTAATCACAGTCTGCCTTAATTTACAACAAGGTGAACGCACAAGCACCAGCAAGGCGCACAAAGGACGATATCCATCAAAAAAGATCACGCCCTGAGTCAGTGCTCCGGCGGGGGCCCACCTGCCAAACCAGTCTACTTCAGGACCTGGGAGGAGAAGGTGCGGGACATCCTACCACCAGAGAGCGTCCATGGCCTAACAGACATCCCAGAGCCTGGTGAGTACACAAACAACATACCCAAGATTGTGTGGCAAGGGGACAGTGAAACCATGCACCACAAGCAAAGCTACACTAACCAATAGATAATCAGGCCCAAGATGTGTATGCCAGTCAGGCAAACACAACACCTGCCATCTCAGAGTGACAGGGAACTGTGTCATGACATGCACCAACCTACAAACAAATAGAGCAAGCCAGTGGCACAAAGCCAAATAGACCCTGCCAGACAGTTTGCCACCACAAACACACCACCTCACAGTGCAGCTGACTGTCAGGAAGGAATAGTGGGGATGCAGGTGAAGTTAGTGTAGCCAAAAGCATGATGGGGCCTGTAGTCACAGATAATGCTCCCCCTCCTGATTGGCCCATCAAGACCTCTCTGAAACAGGCCCACATCACAGGGAGTGGAAAATGACTGACACGATGGTCTGACACTGGGTCCTGCTGTGGGGAGCACAAGGCCCTGCTCGGGCTTGTGTGCAAATCAGAAGCAGGACACCACTGACTGACATCCTGAAAGACAACTTGCACGCCCTACAATGGAAGCACGTTTCATGATGGGAAGGAGGACTGCCAGCCCTGACCAGCATGGGAAGACCCCCCCAACACAAACTCCACACAACTCACCGGGTACACTGCATTGACACACACCTCATTGAAATATCAGCAAAAGATACCAGGTACTGGGTGCTGCTGTGTGAAGCACAGGGGCTCACTTTGGACTTGTAGCCAAACAAACACCAGGATTTCACAGTCAGCCATCTTGCCATTGCTGTCACACCCCCTCACAGGGAAGCAGAGTCAAGAGGGAGGAAGTATGTGCATGCTGGGAAGGGGGGTGTAGCCAAGAGTATGATGGGACTCGCAGTCACAGACAACCTACACCCACCCACATGGCCCAGCAAGATCAAACTGAACCATACTCACCTCACCGGGATTGGGAAGGGACTGACAAGATGTCTGACACTGGGCTCTGTTGTGGGGAGCACAAGGCCATGCTGGGAAATGGCCAACAACAAACATCAGGACTTCACAGTCAGCCATCTGGCCATTGCTGTCACCCCCCCTCACAGGGAAGCAGAGTCAAGAGGGAAGAAGTATGTGCATGCTGGGAAGGGGGTGTAGCCAAGAGTATGATGAGACTCGCAGTCACAGACAACCTACACCCACCCACATGGCCCAGCAAGATCAAACTGAACCATACTCGCCTCACCGGGATTGGGAAGGGATTGACAAAATGTCTGACACTGGGCTCTGTTGTGGGGAGCACAAGGCCATGCTGGGAAATGGACAACAACAAACATCAGGCCTTCACAGTCAGCCATCTTGCCATTGCTGTCACACCCCCTCACAGGGAAGCAGAGTCAAGAGGGAGGAAGTATGTGCATGCTGGGAAGGGGGGTGTAGCCCAGAGCATGATGGGACTCGCAGTCACAGACAACCTACACCCACCCACATGGCCCAGCAAGATCAGACTGAACCATACTCGCCTCACAGGGAGTGGGAAGTGACTGACAAGATGTCTGACACTGGGCTCTGTCGTGGGAAGCACAAGGACATGCTGGGAAATGGCCAACAACAAACATCAGGACTTCACAGTCAGCCATCTTGGCATTGCTGTCACACCCCCTCACAGCGAAGCAGAGTCAAGAGGGAGGAAGTATGGGCATGCTGGGAAGGGGGGTGTAGCCAAGAGTATGATGGGACTCGCAGTCACAGACAACCTACACCCACCCACATGGCCCAGCAAGATCAAACTGAACCATACTCGCCTCACAGGGAGTGGGAAGGGCCTGACAAGATGTCTGACACGGGGCTCTGTCGTGGGGAGCACAAGGCCATGCTGGGAAATGGCCAACAACAATATCAAACTCTGTCCGTGACAAGCTGGGAAAAAGCAGTGTACAGGCAGGCATCTGTTCGAAAAGTATAAAAAGACATGTTTGTGAACCAACGATGCATGTAGAAACATAAATCACATTGTGTGTCTCTTCCAAACACAGGTGGTGCTGGGCACCCAGTACCAAATGATGAGGATACCCAGTCCCAGACTCTGGCGGACACTGAGCTCTCTGGTCTGACTCTCTCACTGTCCTCTTCGGATGACGACGACCAACCTGGCCCCTCCGGTGTGAGCCATCATGCAGCACCAACAGCATCAACATCTGCACCCCCTGTACCCGCGCCTCCAGCATCTGGACACCGACAGAGCACCCCCGCCAACATGGACAGACCAAGGCCAATCAACACCCACAGCACAGGGACACAGGACCCCCCGGAAGCTACAGCAAACACCAACAGCAACACCAAGACGGGTCCTCTTGTGAGTAATACCCTTTCACTTCTCACTTGTGGCACATCACTAGTTCACAAGGCTGTGCATTAAGCAATCCAGATGTCCCTGCATCACTAGTCCTGAGGAGACCCCGTACTGATAGAGGGTCCAAACGCCGTTGCCGCCGTCGACAAGCTGAAAGAGCGAACCATAGCCCAGCACGTATTATTATATACAGTTGCTGTTTGCAAAGAAATTATATAAGAATGGTCGCCTTTTAAGATTTATGGAAACCTTGTATATAAATATACACCCTGTCACTTAAGATTAGGTTCCATTTTTCACTTTGGGACACAGTGCACAAATATCTGTTATATTGTAAATTTAAACAATGTATATAATAAGTCTGTTGTGTTTATAAAACAAGTCATAATTGTACAAATGTGTTGGTGCTTCTTTGCCCTCTGACATTATTCTTCCCTCTTTTCATTGCGATTGTGCAAATTATATTGCTTGAATTATTTTTTATGAGTTCACAGGAACCGTTGTTTCCCTTTATATAACCATTACCCTGGTTCCCCTGTCCTTTCTCTTTTGACCCTTGAAACCTCCGGCGTCAAGCGCTCAGAGCACGCTCAGAGCACACTGAAGAAGCATCCACTTTAACCACATTTTATTCGTTGCAAATGGTTTGTTTTGCTAAAATCTGTGTTTTGACAAACTTTTATCATTTATTGAAGTCCTACCATATGTGAGGACCAAAGAGGAGAAAATTGGAGTTTGTTTTTGTGGCAAAACCACTGCTCGTTTAACGTATCTATCCCCAGGTTCTGCACATAACTGGGTTACCCCATTGATAAATAACGACATATTTAACATAGCCTCCCTTTTTGTCTTCTTCTTTCCTGTATATTTAGTACGTATGTATGTTAATGTATGATATATTGTTTTATCATCAGATGTGCCATGGATAGAAATGGTCCTTGGTTCCCTTATATCCTTACTTGCAATGTTTGGCTATTTTTGTATGCAAGTTTGGATATATATAAACTAATTCTGTATTGTCTCCTCATCCTTTCCCTAGTGTTTAAGAGTGCTCAGAGTCAAGTCTATTGACACCAGTCGTTCAACTGTCTCCTTCCCAAAACATCAGACTTCACTGTTTGCCCTGTCGCGGTGAAGTCCATGAAGGTTATCCCTCCCATGTAAGACTGGATAATACTTCAACTCGGGTCTTCCAGTGGACACCACTGGGTAATTCACAATGGACACTATGGAGTCTAGTAGGATGGTGGGCGGATCGCCCCCGCCGGCGGTAGCCACCGCTGGCCCTCCGTGGGCGATCCTTCCGCCATCCATGCCTGAATGACCCGCCGCCATATTAGTATGGCAGAGGGATCCGCGGCGGACGGAAAGACCGTCCAGCGCTTTTCCGCCGGTCGACTCGTAGACCGGGCGGAAAATGGGCATAATATGGTGGCGGTGTCTGCAAGACACCGCCATCTATATTATGATTCAGGCGGAGATTCGCCAAAAGGCATGCAGTCCTTGCTGTTGGGGGCCTGTTGTGGGCCCCCAGGGTGTCAGGGGATAGGGGGTGCACATGGGCGTACCTATGGTACCCCCTCATTGCAATGCACTACGTGGTGCCTGCCATGTAGTGCACGGCAATGCCATGCACAGTCCTTTTAAATTGCTAGCAGGGTCTGCAGCCAGCACATCCACCCGCAATGTAAAATTACCAGGATGTGCCTGCCAGTGTTGTGGGCGCATCCTAATACACATGGCGGGACCGCCGCAACTTCGGCGGTCGGTCCCTGGCTCCATTGCGATGTGGACCCCTATGTCCTCAACCTTCTGGTCTAACACGGATAATGCATCTTTCCATATTATTAATTGTAATATTCGCAAATATAAAACAGCACTGTCCTGTCTGCTAATTCCCTATTGACAAAACATGTGTCACGTAATCAAAAGTGATAGGTATTCAGAGTCAGCCTCACCTATGCAATGGCACAATCTCAGGAGAACCCACCCATATGAATAGACTGACCACTTAATGACCTAAATCGTACTGCTCTGTTGGGGGTGGGTGGAGATTCATGCGCTTATATGATGTATTCTGAAACTCCATGTCTGTGTCAGTGTGTGGGCCAGTTTTGTGGGTGTCCCATGTTGCAGTTGTAAATGTCTTTAGATAATGACTAGGAGTAAGTAGCAGACAACACTGTGCTGGTGACACTAAGGGGTTGAATAAGATGGCGGGCAGATCGCTACTGCCGGCCCTGTGGTGGCGATCCGCCCGCTATCAAAAGGTGATTTACCCACCGCCATATGGTGGTGGGAATCACTATTGTTCCGTGGCGTTGAGAAAGACCGACCGCCGCGGTTCCGCAAGGCGCTCCTTTTCCGCCCGTTTTGCGGAACCCGGAACCAGGCAATCATTGCGGCGGTGCCTTGCAGGCACCGCCGTAGTGATTACAATGGGCTTCTCCGTCTGTCTTTTTGCGGCGAATTCGCCACCGCAAAAAGGCAGGCGGAGACTAGCTTTGGGGGCCCATTGCGGGCCTTCGGGAGGGGTCAGCTGTGCAATGGGGGGTACCATTTCCATGCACAAGGTGGCAGGCACTGCACGGTGCCTGCCACGTTGTGTAGGGAAATGCACAACAGTCAGCAGCACCCGCCGCAATGTTAAATCGCTAGATGCAACCACTGCAGTGGCGGTCGCATCATAATTAGGGTGGCGGGACCGGCACATGGCAGGCGGGCGGTCCCGTTTCCGCTAGGGTGGGCATCCTAATGACCTCCTTAGTTGCACCGGTCACAAAGAAGACCGCAGCATTGATGTCTCAGATTGTATGTACGGAGCTCCATCATGCAATATTTGGTGGGCCAAGGCAAGTGGGTAGTTCACATTTTAATTAAATTGACTTCCTCCCAACCCACCATGTCGGCTGCACACATAATTTCACCGGTCCCCCACTATCGAAGTGCATATTATCTTTAGTCACACAGGCATTGAATGTAACAATAAATGAGCATTGCAAATCCCACGTAAAGCTCTAAGGAGTTATTGTGCTGGGTAAGTTTGGTCATGCTTTGTCCTCATGTGGGCTGTGATCACTTGCTGTGCAGCGTGAACTCTGCAGAGGTATACCTGCCTGCCAGGTTCTGTTATGCCGTGCAGCATTGGCCTGCCTGAGACAGTGGTTGAGGATTTGCTGCAGACAAGCAAAACATATATAGTTTGCTATGCATCTTTTTTCCCCTAACCAATGTGAATAAATGCTTTGTAAAATATACTATTTAATGATTGGTAGAAGAGAACCATTCCCCAGCTCTTCTTCAACCATTTTCTCATATTCGCTATTGCAATTGCCTCCACATTGGAGGGTATTTAAACGAAACAGAGAGTTGGAAATGTTGACCTACATAAATATCAAGTTGTAAACATTTTGACACAAAAATATCGACAGCAAGAATATTGTGGTCAAGAATATCGAATTGAAGGTAAGAAATATCGTTTTCAAAATTATATAAGTTATTAATATCATTTGTATGTGGAAGAGCAAGGGTCCTACAAATATCTAGGCATAACAATAGGGCAGCGCATAACACACAAATTGGCCAGAAAAGCCAAAGCGCAATCGCTAATCTTCGCATACAGATTACTACTTAAAAAATTAGACTGCCCAAACCACAACCACCTCTTAAAAGTGATGGCCGTGCACATTCTGCCCACTCTGTCATATGGTTTAGTCACTTGGTGCTGCAAGGAGGCAGATTTATTAAACGAACTTCCGACAAAGGCTTATAAGGTCGTTTTCAACCTGCCAAAGTCTGCCTCCCCAGCTCAGGTCCGGCTATAATTCGGCCTCCAGAATCAGAAATTCCGGGGCATGAGCGGCTTTGTTACGCTATGTCATAAATTCCGCTCCTCCGATCCAGACACAATGAACAGGTTATGCTGGGAAGAAATTAAGTACCAGATGGATCAAGAAATATCGAGCTCATGGGGAAGTTACTTGAGAACATCACTGGCTGAGCTGGAAATACAAACAGCATGGGGAAATAGGACAGATAGAGCAAGCATCAGTAAAGCTGTCAATGATGCAGTAAAAGAAGAAATCTTTTTTGGAAGATAAAAAAGCAATTTCCAGTTAAAAAAGAGCCACATAGACTATTGAATGGGCTTGCACGATTCAAAAGATCTACAGCCTTCTTGGAAAAACACCAAACAAACGCATTGTCGATTATGTGGCTTTTACAAGGAATCTTTAACTCATCTACTGTGGGGCCGATTCCGATCCGGGTCGGAAGGGCACCGAACGCGATCCGGCCGGAAAAACTACGAGCCATACGTGTGTTTTCCGGCCGACTCGTACAGCTGTACGAGCGAGCAAGTACGATGCGAGCTACGTGAGATTCACCGGGTCTGAACCGCTCTGTACGTCTCGGTCGGAAGCTAACCGTGGCGTGCAATGGAAGCGATTTACAACCGAGCCAGTACAATGCATGCGTCGAACAGTCTATGTGAGCCGGAGTGTTCGGCTCGCAAAAGCTCCCAGAGTTGGACTTTGGGGGTTTGCGTCGGACCCCCTGACACCAGCAGCCCTACGGCTCGGACACAGGGGGAGACCTATGGGTCTCCCCAACACAGGCATGTACGGTGCGGATGGCACCGATGCGTACCCAATGTAGGGGCCGCACTTGTTCGGTCAGAAAACACTTCGGATCCGACTCGGTCGGAGTGCTTTCCGACCCGGATTGGAATCGGCCCCTATGTGTATGCTCAGTAGTCATGCACCTGAGGAGACAGTATTTAAAATCCATTTTTAACGAACTGAATATTCGCACATGCAGGCAAGCCGTGATATGCTGGTTGGATGGTTCCTCTGTAATCTTGGCCTGCCAGGGAGTAAAATACCTGGCAGAGGTAAGAAAACTCTTACGGCAAGCTGATCTGTAGGAAAACAAAGAAGTATGACCGGCCCGGCATGGGCCCAGCTGACTCATCGAGGTAATAAATGGACTGAATGTAAAACTTATTAAGAGATAATTTATATTTTTAAAATTTTGAAGTTGGCATTATATATTTTAGTTTCACATTGTGTTGACTCACCGATAGTATGTTTTTCATGTTTACCATTCACAAGAGTGGGAGCGACTATATAACAGTAAGGTCTAAAGCACTATCATGGTTCTAGCAATGAAAAAGCCGTATTTAGTAAATATCTCTACAATGCATTTCTTGACAATTTATGCCAATGGTTAAGCACCTGCACTTTAGCTAAATAACCAACGGGATCCCGTCAATGTAATCTGGTTTTAAATTGTAAATGTAAATACATACTTTTACTTTTTGGAAATTTGTAAAGGTTTTAATTAATCATACAATAAACTATGACATGACATTTGCAAAAATGTAGTTGGTTCAAATATCGATTTTTTAATTAGTGTTATGTATTTTAGTATATATTTTAAATGTATGTGATGTATTTTTTTGTATAATTATTGTTTATGTTTTTTTAATATATGCACTACATTTTTAGTAGTTATCAATTTTATAATATTAAAATTTTGCGTTGTTTAGTTCCTTAGTGGGTTGTGAGTTTATAGGGAAATGTGTCCGGTGTCATCTTGGGGAGAGGAGTTGGCCTAAGTGCTTGGACGATCGACCTCGAATCTGGGGAACTGGGTTCAAGTTTCGGCAACGACGCTGATCTTCCTGTGATACTGGGCAAATCACTAAATCTAGGGGTGGGCGGAATTTGCGAAAGCGACTTTCGCAAATTATCGAGAAAATGTTAAAAATCTCCGCAAACAAGCGGAAATATCGCGAAGATGCGGAAGTTTTTTTCCCGCCCGTTCGCAATATTTTCTGCATGGTTGCGGGTCGCTAACTTACCCCTGCGGTTGCTCGCGGGCGCGGCCATCTTGTTCTCAGTTGTCTCGCGGTGCATGATCGCGAGAAGAAAGACGTGATCTCACGACGCATGACGTCACTGCGGACGCGAACTGTCGCGAGACAGCGCAAATGGCTAAAACAATACACCATCTCATGGAGAACGCGACCGGATCGGGAAAACTTGTCGGCGAACGCAGGGATTCAGGTAAGGCGATCGCGCGCGCGCGAGAATGTATTATTTTACAGTGCGAGCAAGAACCAAATGATCGCAAAGCTGCGGAATGCGGAAATTTTGACATTTCCGCGCTCTCCGCGGAACGCGGAAATGCCAAATTATCGCAAATTCCGCGAACGGAACGGAAATTTTGCCCAGGCCTAACTAAATCCCCCCATGCCTAACAAAAAATAAATGTGTCTTTGTGTAACGCAACTGGTGCAATGTAAAGCTCTCTGATACCTGATTCGGGTCAAGTTTGCGCTATATAAAACTCTGTAATATGTTTGAAGACTGAAAACAAATAAAGTTTCATAGATGTAATTAATGGTCTACAAACGGGCATGTCTGAAATTTTAAGCTTTACAATGCCTCAGGCAGAACACCATTCCACTGGCACATCTGGGTGCAATGACTGCATGGATTGTTGTGACTGAACTCATTTCCAGCATGAGTACAGTCTACACTGTTGAACAATCTTGCCTACACTGACCAAGTCTGACATCATATGGACAACGTCTGACTGACCCTCCCTTTGACAAAAATGTATGCACACTTTCCACTACTGGGATTGCTCATGTCTTACATACCATGTGGTAAACACATTTTCAATTGGTGCACATTTTATATATCAGAAACTGACAGTAATGCAAAATAAAGCTTGTTTACCAAACCATCATGTTTGAGTATTCAAGACCAGAAACACACATGTCAACAGTTGTGACTGTGTAGTTCACATCCTACCTTGAAAATCATGACATGTTGCAATCAGTGACAACCTGTGTTTGACAATGAATGTCTTGTGATTTCACCATCACATACTCCTACACATGTACACACTTTTCAAAATGCAGTCTGTATGTTTTGACATGACATCATGGGAAGGACATTGTGACATGTAGTCCGAGTCACCCTAGCTGTGAATGTCCCCTGGGATACATATGATCACAATTGGCAGCAAGTCAGTGAAAAAAACCTCTGCACACGGACCAAGACTAACAAATCTATGTCTCTACATTGCAAAATCCTTTGTCACAAAATGTTTTGCATGTGATTTGCAAAATTGGAATCACCCCTCAAAACATACTTCAATGATTTTTTCAAACCACTCTGAGAACAGGATCTCAGATCAGTGGATGTCCAGACACATGTAAAGCCATGGGATTCATGCAGAAACTCATACACTCGTCTTGTGTAAATTATTAAGCACACATGTGCATGTCAACACTGTTACAATCCCTGAACATGACTAATTCACATGTCCATGATGTCATTTATTGCTCCATCTGCTTAATCGAGTGTGAATGCCTGCATGTTTGGCAGACTTACAACCACTAAAAGTGCCACCAAGCTCAGATCACAAAAGCTGCCAGGATAAAGATAGACATGCAACATGTAAGTGACTTACTGCCTCCTTGCTGCTGTTGGGCCTTCAACTGCCCATCCAGGTCAGGGAAAACCACCGCTATGATGCGTCACATGTGGGGGGGGGGGTCAATCTTCGCCAGCCACCTCTCTTGCCCAGTTTTGACAGGCCCAGGTGGACCTCAGCAATCTTCTTGGCCCAACCACGAAGATCCTGCCACCTCTTGCGGCAATGACGAACACAACAATATGCAACCCTAACGTCACACAATTTCTTGGCGATGGCCATCCACATTTGGTCCTTCTCATGGGAGTTGACATGTAAGGGTGACATGGTCATAGTCCCTTAGTCCACATGCGTCATATGTCTCTATCATACACTAATATACCTAGCACATTGCATGTTTTAACAAATAACTGAGGGTAATGCATGTGGCATCATGTGCATCAGTCTTGTGTACAATCTAATCTCTGTTCCAATTGGGACAGTGATGACAATTTTGACCCAGGACATCCACCTCTACAGCAGTCTGCCTGTCAAAATCAGTACCACCCACCAGTTATGTTTTAAAATAACATAAATGAATATCTCTAATGGAGATTCCTACTGCCAGTAATGCACAGTTGTCACACATGTCCAAGGGCAATTCACAGTCAGTCTCGCTCACCTGCTCCTCTGGTTTGCCATGCATCTGGCTGTGTAGTGGCAGGAGTGTGTCCAGCAGGGCCTGATTCCCCTTCTCACTGAAAGCTGAGCCTAGGGTGTGTCCTTGCCATTGTGGATACCAGAGGATGTTGTCACAGCAGCAGAGAGATGGGGAGGTGCAGGAATGAAGCAGGTAGTGCTGGCAAGTAAAGTCTCTAGGGAACAGACAGACTTATATCTAAACAGCAGAGGCGGTCCCAATGCATGCATCTAAAGTGATAGGTTTGCATCAGTCGCATTGTATGAATTGGGCCAATGCATGGCTTTACTAGCAATCGACATGCCTACTGCGACGTTCAAACACTCTTCATGTGATCTCTTTTCAAATGGATACATTGGTGATGAGAGGGAACAGAGTAGTTTTTCTTGTGCTGAAGAAATGAGTCGAAACACGCGTCGCTCACCATGCCAACAAACTGCCAATGGCTGTAAACGAATCGTTTCGGATGCGGATGTCACGTCCTTTGAATTCTCACCTGTGTCTTTCACCATGACAGCCAATGGCTGTAAACTAATCGTTTCGAATGTGGAGGGCGCGTCTTTGAATTCTCACCCGCGTCTTTCACCATGACAAATAATGGCTGTGAACTAATCATTTCAGATGCGGAGGATGCGTCCTTTGAATTCTCACCCGCGTCTTTCACCATGACAACCAATGTCTGTAAACAAAATGTTTCAGATGCGGAGGAAGAGTCCTTTGAATAATCGGTTGTCAGTGCACACACTGGTGTGGATGATGTATCTCAGTACAGTACATGTGTGTAATGCACCATATACATTAAAAAAAATGAGATGTACATCAATGAAACATTCTCCCATGAGGAGCTAACCTTAAGGGACACATGCCACACTGTAAGATTTCCATGTAAAGCATGTCTGGATTGGCAGTGCTGTTTTCTGCATTGTATTGGTCACAGTGAACATCATTTTTTGTGTGGATGTACATGTGCAATCTTGCCGTGGCACTGCATTAGTGTTCTTTCTGAGCAATTGCACATTTAAAAAAAAAAAAGACTGTAGATGTCTGTAGTGACAGTCATGGCTAAAGATTTTACCATGGGATGATTGGACAGTGAAATCATCATGCATGTACATCTGGTTTCTGCAATGTGAATTAGTAGTCTATCTGTGTGCCCCAGACTGCAGTGTATGATATTGCTACCCATTTCTTAAGCAACTACATTGAAAAAAATCAGTGTATGTGAATCTATGTATTAAATAGACATAAAAGAATGACAGTGTCCAAACTGTGACAGTGTTGTGCATGACTGTGTATTTGAGATGATGTGTATATCATGTGTAACACATCTCTTGAATGACATGTCCCTATTCAGTATTATTGATGTACATGTAATATTTTTAAACACATTAAAGTTACCTATTTTAACTCTTGATTCTTAGAATCTGTGTTGTTTGCAGACATTCATGATGTCAGACACTAGTGACTTATATATTACACCACTATAATAGCTGTGTCACCATAGCCTGATAACATGTCTATGTATGGTACTGATGCTGGCATATGTATATAATGAAAATATTTGTAAATTAAATCATGCATTTGAAGGATCTGTAGGTTCAGTTGTGTTCACATTTCATGTTCCCTTTGTCTCTAAGCAGGTTGCATGGTACATTGTGACTTGACAATAACTGTGTCAATACTCTACACATAGGTATCGCAAACGACCTGCAGTCCACAGGTCCTTTCCAGACCTGGCAACCACGGAAAAACATGATACCATCAGGAAGTCCTGCTTCACAAGGCCAATCATTGAAGACTTGACTGCGCAGTTGTCACCCCATCTACAGCCTGGTCAGCCATATCCAACTGCACTGATGGACACAGTGAAGGTTATGGCAGCTTTACTCTTCTGTGCCAGGGGTACATTTCAGTACACCGTTGCAACATCTGGTGGCATGTCACAAACCATGTTCAGCCGTGTTCTGCGAGATGTTTTGGCTGCATTGAGGAATTTTCTGTGCCAATACATAAAGTTTTGAACACCTGGAGAATTTGGAGACATCAAGAGTGCATTTAATGCATTGGGGCACTTACCCCATGTAGTTGGCTCCATTGAGGGCACCCACATTGCATTTGTACCACCACAGGCTTCTGAGGTAGTGTATGGTAGCCGCAAACGTTACCACTCAATTAATGTCCAGATGGTTTGTGTGGCAGACATGACCATCTCCCACATCTATGCATGTTTCCCAGGATCTGCACATGACGCTTAACATCATGAGGAACAGTGCCATCCCCCGTTTGATGTCAAGGGCACAACATGACCGTACTTGGCTTGTTGGTAGATGATGTGACATGTGTGCTGTGTTCTGTGTAGATTGTATGTCTGATAATGCTCTGTTAACCAACTACAGATCATATTTTCTGTTTACAATGTAGGAGACTCTGGGAGTCTGGGTACCCCAAACAACCTTGGTTACTGACACCACTCCGTAACATAGTCACCCCTGAAAAATGCAGTATAATGAGGCACATGGTAGGAGCCGGAGAGTCATTGAGTGGTGTTTTGGCCTCCTGAAGACAAGATTCCGCTGTCTCGACCGGACCGGAGGAGCCCTACAATAGGCACCATTGAGGGTGTGCAACATTATCAATGCTTGCTGCGTGCTCCACAACCTGGCTATTCGGAGCGAAATTCCACTTATACAGGACGATGAAGATCAGCATCCGCCAGCGAGGGAAGATCCTGGACTGGGACATGACGACAGTGGGGATGATGATGATGGCGAGGATTTGAAGCGACAGCTTATCAACAACTTCTTCACATGAGTGCAGGTATGCAATGAAAGTAGGGAAGTAAACCCAGGTGTCTGTTGTTGTGTTGCTGGTTCACAATGTGTATGTATGTTTGTGAGTGTATACAAATTGCCATGTTGTTAGTTGTATGATAAGTATTTGTGAGATGGAAAAATTGAGATGTACTATGGTACGGTGAATCAAAGATAGTTAACACACTGACAATATTGTGCTCCAGCTGACAATCTTGTCAAAATTAAAGAGGCTCAGTCCTGTGCACCTAACTCTGTTCTATAATTATCCTTAGCAGGGTACAAGGCTGTGGTTACCATTCAATTTGTGAGCCCATCAGACACCTGATGCTTGCACCTACTCAAACATTGGACTTGTTTAGAATTCCAGGACATGCTATTCCTTTTGGATTGATGGACATTTTTCTTCACTTTAGAGCTTTTTCTAAGTGTGTGATGTCCATTTAAATAGTGATAACTGATAATGCACAAGGTTGTGTCAGGGAAATAATCCAATGATACACAAGGATTCATGCCTTGTGTGTTTTCACACATACAAAGTAATTTTTTAAAAATTAAACATGCTCCATGATGCACTGTTATGGTAACAAAAGTGTGTTTGTTGTGTCTTATAATGGTGCTAGTATTTTGACCAATATACTTGCTTTGCATCTGTGACATGTCCAATGGTTTGGGCCATGACTTGGTTATGTCCCTCTATCATGTTGTGACAATGTTCATATACTCACAAGGCAGTAATGTACTCCTTCAAAGTGATGTGTTATAAATGTTGTGCACACTTGCTTCTTTGCCTTTTTCAACATCATTACAGTTATTTCCTTAGTTATTCAAAGTAACAACATTACCACATTTTTGGGTGCAGAGTGATTTATTTGAGTGCATAATGTGAAGATATCAGTGAATGTCATGGGGATGTCATCAACAAACAAAATAAATTATACAAGTGAAGATAGTAGTTGGTAGTGTTTGTAGAGGAGGTATTCCGAAGTAAATGCACAGTTATGTGAGTCTATAGTCCAACTTAGACCCTCCAGCCAATGTGGAAGAGTTCTGTGATATTCAACAAAGTAAATGGTTGGCACAGAATGGAGGATATCAGGAGCAGGTAGTCACTTCCTGGGTGTGATGCGTAGACATCTGTCTCTCACTGTTTCTTCTTTGGACGACCAACTCCACGTTTTTCAGGGGGAGCCTCAGGTGCAGGCATCTGTGGGCTAGTGTCTCTCCGGCAGAGTCCATATCCCTCCATGTGGCTGTTGCAGAAGTTGTTGCAGTGGATGTGGTAGGCACAAAGGGAGGTGTGGAGATGTTGGTGGCAATCTTACGGCGGGAGGTGGCAATGTCCCTGTACACCTCAGTCTGTTCATCCATTTTTTACATAAACCTGTCCAGTTTTTCATTTTGGGCTGCCTGCTGCTGTTGCATAGTCCTGAGGATCCCTATGACCTGGCCCATCACTCCCTGTGAATCCTCATATGCATTGAGGATTCTGGAGAGGTTTTGGATCTCCACATTATCGGCAACAGCTGCATGATGTTGCCGATCCCCACGACACCTCCCAACCACCCAAGAAAGATGAATGGTCTGTTTCATGGTCCAGCAGTTATGATATGTGATTTGTTTCTATTTCTTGTAATGGTGGCACCGGTTGACAGCAGGAATTTTAGGCAGCAGAAATTGGAAGTAGACTATGAGTGTTTGACACAGACACATGCTCTCTCATTTAAGATAATTTAAAAAACATTTCAGCAAGAGTTTGGGGATTAACAGCAGGATTCATATTTAGGGCCCAATTTTGATGTCGCGCGGATAGCGTTCCAACCGACGCTTATTTCTAATGCTTTCCATACAACTCAACTGCGAGCCCCCAGTTCGAAGTAGTAAGGTGCATCCCATGTGAAACATAACCGAATCGTACGGACTGCCATCATTCCAAACCAAGGCTCGGTAAACCGCATCGATGCGGCCAACATGTTTGTAAACGTTCAACATTCGGATGCTGGTCAGGAGTCGGACTCGTATGAACACTCATTAAGGAGTAGGGGTGCAACATTTGCTGCAGGTGACATCCACGTTGAGTAGGCAGTTTATGGTGGTGGCCTTACTCTCTGTTTTATTGCCTACTTAGCAATAGAACTGACTGTTGGCATTTGCCTGAAATTCCAGTGAGAAACTTGACATACACGTGCCAGTGGTTACATGTAAGCCCGGGCATAGTGCTCCGCTCTGCCCACGGAGTGTACGTAGCGCTGCCTGCTTCGCGGTTTACGAAGTAGGCGTAGCAGGCAGCGCTACGCACATGCCACGGCAAAGCAGAGCTGCCCGCCACCCGCCGCCCGCTCGCCCTCATTTTAAAATCATTTAAAGACTTTTAAAGTACGTAAAATGCCTTACCTGCGGTGCGGCATCCTTGGGCTCCCTCTTCCTGGTTAACGGCAACTTCTTCTCACAAATGCGCATGCGCAGACGCCCGCACATGCGCATTTCTCATTACAATCCTATGCATATATTGATGTGCATTGGATTGTAAATCCCACCAGTAGACTTCGGATCGGATTTGTGGTGAAAACTATTTTGTAAAACATTCGCAAAGTCTTGGTAAATCTGGGCTGTAGTTCTTGGCTATTGTGCGCAGATACAGGAAGAGTTTTGATAAAACTTTTTGGGAATTGGTGAGCAAATATTCGGGTGTACCAAGATGGAGTTTGTGTGTGATACAGATGGGATTGCAGATGGTTGATGGTCACTTATGTATGATGAGGAAAGCCCAGGAAAGAAAAAAGATTATATACAGTTTTCAATTGGTGGAAATATATTTTGACAACCTCGATGATTCAGAATCTGAGGCTGAGTTACTCCAGACATATTAGTTTGGATGCTAGACAAAAATTCATATTCAAATTGAAACAATGAAATGTTCTAGAAAATTAACCTTAATGTCTTCTTTGCTAATACTACTTAACAATATACAATATTCAAAGCCCGGGCTTTGGGACCAACATCCACTTTCTTTCTCCTGTCACGCCTATACATGTGGAAGGTTTACCCTTTGAAAAATTACTGCTTAACAATTTGAAGATTTAAATATAAGCATCAATATATCTTCTTCAACATTATTAAAGGAGAACGATTTATAATGGTTTGCTTGAAATGTAAAGAAACTATCATCATTGCATAAGGAATATGAGGCAGAAGAATTGTTGTTCACAATATAGGGAATTGCAATCTTGAAATCAGGTGACAATTTTAAAAGTGTGAAAACTACCTTAGTCCATCTGGGTCCCCCTACCAGGCTTAGGGTGCTGGGAATTCCCACCCTATCCAATTATATCTATTTGTTATGTTTTTGTAAGACTCAGGACTGTATCCACAATCCGTAGATGGCTAGTGCCACATCCTTGTTGATGTGGTGGCTGCCAGCCAGATCTATCAGCCTGTGGATAATCACTGGCATGAAATCTACAATCACTTTGAACCCTAATTGCATACAAACTAGTGAACAGATTTACACCAAATCACAAAATGCACAATTTCTGCAACAAGTTCTAGCTTTATACCAAATTTGGTTGCATTTCCATTCAGTAGTTTGCCTATTGAAAAACAAATGGGGAAACACGTTTTGAAATGCCACTTTTTTTAGGCCCCCGCTTGACAGATCATACCAAAACCATTCATGAAGGAGCTGATGTGTATGAGATTTTTTTCTGGGAAGTTTCATGAAGATTCATCAAATGGAGCCAATGTTATTAGGAAAAGGAAAAATGCTTTCCCTATGTAAATGCAGACCTAACTATAACTACCCAGTGGTGACCACCACAGTGTAATTATAGTTAGGCTCTTGTTTCTACAGGAAAAAGATGGCTTGGATTCTGAAAAGAAGTTTAATTACCTCAGCTACTTCCTGTAACTTTCAAGGTAATCTGTGGAGTGGGCCGGTATAAAAGGGGTGTCTCAAAATGCACTTTCCTCTTGCAATTTCCCATAGGGAATTTTAGACACCACTAAAGTCAAAATGTTCGGCAGGAAGTTCAATCTTAAGCCATAATGTGATCTGGTGTAAATGATTCCATAGTTTTTGAAAAATTAAAGTTCACAATTGATTGACCTTAGGATGCAACTTCAAATGAAAGAGAGATCTGAATGGCTGAAGGGGATTTTTTCCCATTGAACACCTTGCCCCTGCTGGGGCTCTCACTCTGATTGGCTGGTCGCAACATTAAGAGAAATGTTGCTGTCTTCAGTACAGAAAACTGGGGCTTGATAAGAGATATGGTATAAGGGCATAGGGTAGGGTTATGCTGACCCCATGGCCCTTGTGGGGAACTGCCCATTGGACCAAACCTTTAAATAATTTAGGTTGCTTTCTTCCTGCAGACATTCACAGCAATCTTGTGAGAGCCAATTCTACCCCGTTACTTCCACATGAGTCCCATGGGAACCTGGGAGAGTAGTAGTAGTTTTGGCACTTGTGTAGCACATGGCTACTCAGAAGCATCCCAGCGCTGCGGTTGTAACTTAGTGGGCTGATCTTTTTATGGAAAAAGCCAGGTCTTTAATTGTTTTCAGAACTTCAGGTTCGGCTTGCTCCGTAGATGTAGTGGAAGGGCATTCCAGAATCTGGAGGCATTGAGTGAAAAGAGCCTCATGAGAGTCCCATGAATTAGGAAAACTATTAAGAAAAAGGGGATAGGTTGTCTGTGATGGGCTGGCCATGGAGAGGAGGTTGCCCTGCAGCACACCCTGTATGTGGTAGTGGGTGGATGCCCATAGTCGGGGTTCTACGCATGAAGGTTATGTGCAGCAGGGGAATGGCATAGTTATGTATGGCAGTAGAATATCACTGTAGGTTAAAAAATAAATCCTAGCGTTTCACTGAAAAGAACAAAGGTTAAAGTGACCTTATAAGTAGGTATGGTGATAATATCTTACTTTACAAAAAAACAAAAACCTGAAAAACTCACTGAAAAAAATAAAGGTAACAGTGAATTTATAGTTATCTATATATATTAGTTTAAACATAGCATTTTAAACTCAAACAACCACTAAAATGTACAAGTTATAGTTAACTGAAGTAACTATAACTCACTCCCTCGTCATGTACTGTTTATGACCTCATAAATTGCATGCTACCGCATAGGAGCAGCTTTGGTGGAGGACACTAAAGAGATTCAATGATCTGCCCTGAGGAAAGTGTATTTCTTCTGGTGTGGGAGTCTATACAAGTATTTAGCAAGAATGCACGTTGCTGCAGCAAGATTGATTGACTGATGGAGGCAGCCTAAACTTCTTTCACAAATTTTGCAGTGCACATAGGAACTTGTCAACACCCAAGATGTAGTGACAATTTGTATCTTAGCTAACATGTATTTCTACACAACAGTGGTCAGACTCAGAATCTGGATTTCTTATTTTTGAATCTTTTGCACCCTTTTATAATTTTGACTTCAGTAATCAGTTTGTACCTCTCAGTTTCAACTCATAGATTCTTTCTCATTTACTGTGAGCATATTTGCTTTCCTTTGGTTCAAACAAATTGTATCTAATGCAATGCGTGTTTTTTATTATCCTGCATACTTTACATCCTAATAACAAACAGAACATAGGACTTTGTTTGGACCTTAAATGCATGGACGATGTATCTCTCGCCTTATGTGGATGATTCGAAATATATTTTAATAGAACATCTTTGATGTTTTGCATGTTTCCGCTGGGAAATGTTTAAAAAAATACCATTTGAAGAGAATGTAACTTTTGCTGTTCTTAATGCACAGTACATTTTATTTTAAGCTGGAGTTAATAATGTCTGTTTCACTCTATTCAGCTAAAATAATTTAATTTCAATCTAACTGTCTTTTTTGTTCCCTTTTTTGATTTACAGATCCCAATATAAGAAGCATTTTAAACAAATCATGGCATATAGCACATCTTTACAATCAGCACAAATTTCACAATATGCTTTTATCTGCAAAGTTTATGACACTTTAGGTGGTGGATAATGAACAATTCCATTAATTTAATCACAAAAGAATTGATTAACGATGACCTTGTCCAATAGTTCAATGCTCATTTATTTTACTCTACATTTAGAATCTGGGAATTCATTCCAACTTTTACAACACTTTTTTATTTGAAAATATTTTATGTGTTGAATGCATTAGTTTTATCCACATGTATGACATTAAATTGATACAAGGTCACACTTATCAGCCATTTGATAAACCAATAAATTAACATAATCTCAATGTAAAGTTCTACTTTAAATACAAATAAAAATAAACCATCCGCGGTGTCTCAAGTATAAAGTACTGAGCACTGTCCTTATATCATCTTTTTTTTAAACGCATTTGCCCTTCACTGCATGAAAGTAAGATCTGTGGCTGTATCGCGATGCTGTTCTGCTCCTTTGCACTTGTGCAGAATGTGGTTATGCACTCTTATCCAACATCTTTATACTGTGTAATGTGCATGCACCAACTCTGTAACTCTGCGGGTTACTGAGGGAGCTGCAGGTGCCACAGCTCAGAAACAGGAGCTGTAGTCACAATTGCATGTTTATGAACTTCGCTGTCGGAAGCCAGTTCACTAACTTCTCAAGTTGGCTAGTTATGATGTATGCTGTAAGCAGGGCTATTTTCTTAATGCAGTGGCTATATCAGGAACGTAAGTGCAAGCAGAGAGTTGTGTCTCTTTTAGACATTGCACTGCGTAAGGCGCATGTACTAAGCTTGTGATTTTTTTAATGTAATGCTTGAGCGAATAACAAGATGCTTCCATTGCTTTCTATCAGTTTCTGGGCTGAGCAGTCTGCATCTCTTGCACTATTTTAGAGAATTTCTGCGATAAATGTAGGCACTTTAGACAGTGCAATATCTAAAAGATGAGAGCACAGTTCTGCTAGACACCAGTGTATATACATGCAAAGGCAAGTAAGTGTTTGTTAGGGAAATGTTCATTTGTGAACTTGGGCCCAGGACCGGACTGGCCGTAGCAGGCACAGGGTGTTTCCCGGTGGGCTGGAAGGGTGGGGACTGGCTCTAGACCAGTGGGGGCTGTTTTTGTCACTGTGAGCCGGTTTTGCCGCAGTGCTGCAAAATCATCCCCCTGTAACAAAAGCGCTGCTGCAGAGTTAACCACCAGTACCCTCTCCTCGGGGGCAGATACAATGTAATTGCCATGGATGGTTTGCCTTCCCAGTCCGGCCCTGCTTGGGCCACTAAGTAGTTGGAGGCCATGTACAACCTGTTTAACTCAAGATCCGGACCATTCTGCCCTGGGTGGCTCCTAATAAACAGATCCAGGTCAGGGCCTTTTCTGGCCTGATTGGGTACTATAGCAGATTTGTGAAAGGATATGGTACAATTTAGGCACCTTTAAAAGAACACACTTCAAAAAAAGTGCCCAAAAACGTTATTATGTACGGAAATGTCTCCATTTGAATGATAACCCCCAAAGTTTTTAGACTGATGCTGCTGTGTTTTTGAACGCTGGGTGTACACTGAGGCCTGCTAATCAAACCTCTTTGACAGTGCTCTGACCCTTAAAAGTGTATGTTTAATTGAGTTATACCCAATTGGCATATGTTAACTCATTCATAGGTCCCTGGTATATGGTACCAGGGGTACCCATTGCCTCTAATTTAAAGTGTCTCTCATGAGCGGCAGCACTTATTGTGCCACCATTAATATGACTCAGTGAAACCATGCCTCTCAGCTTGCCAATGCAAACTGGTAGAGCAGTTTTAAACTGCTAACTCAACATTGCCATTTAAACTAATAAAGTACAGACCTTACTTTTGGAAAATATACATGTCACACCTAAGGTAAATCCTGTCGAGCCCTAAGACAGAGTGATGCACACCAAAAAGTAGGACATGTATTTCAATATGTCTTAACAGCAAAATACTCCAATTGTAATTTTTCCTGTAGAAAGGCTAGTAGCTCCATTGGAAAGGAACAGGGCTACACACTGTCCATTCAGCTGTGTTAATTTCTGAATAGGACTATGTTAGAAATGGGATTCCAGGTTGTCTGAGGTATGCACCAAGGCCAGATAGGAACCATAACTCTAATCAGGGTAAGCTAGATACAGACTAAAAGATAACCTGTGCTCACCGACTGGTAGCTGTCAGGCTCATCTAAAAAGACAATGTGTAAAGTATTTGGGCAAAACACACATAATAACACAATGAATACACTGCAAAAGAATCCCCACTGGTTTAGAAATATATATTATTATATTCTGAACAAAACAAGACCAAAATGACGCACATCCAATCTATGGAAGTGAAGATATTGAATTTTATAAGAATAAATGCAGTAAAGCGGTTAGAAGTAAGTATGCTAAAAAGGTTAGTTTAGGTCACCCTGGACTGGGGCAAAGTCTAAGTTCGACCCGACCATGATGGAATGCTAGCTGGCTGCAGGATCCACACATGCCCCATTGAACTAAATACCTTTCTTGGTCGCAAACAGAAAGATGCGCCGATGTCGAGGCCCCCAGTGCAGGATGCGTTGATCTTTTCCATGCAGTGAAGGTGATGCATTAGTTCTAAAGATGGGTGCCGGAGTAGAGAGTCATCAAGCAATGGGCCAGATTCTGCCACATAGTCGAGAGAATGTGCCGATCTCACCAAGCTGCAGTGGTGGTGATACAGTGTCTGATGCATCATTCTTTGGAGGCAAATTGCGGGTTCTGATGTGATGTGCCAATTTAATCTCACAACCACCCTGATGCACCAGTTTTGCTACATGCAGACAGGAGACGCATCAAAATCCATATTGCAAATATCTGGCCCAATTACAGTGAGCCTGGCACAAGAGCATGGGTAGAGACTTTGAGCCCCTGAGTGTCAAACAACAGGAGGCAAGCCAACAAGTCCTTAGAGATCACTTAGAGTGAAGTCCATATCTCCTTCAGCAGAGTCAGAGAGCACCAGTCAGCATGACAACAAACAGAAAAGTAGGCCTTCCAGATCGCAGTTCAGTTGAGTCTTTTAATCAGCAAAGCAGTTCTTATGACAGAACTTCAGTTACAAGTCAAGTAGTGTCTAATTTGATGGGCTCAGAGACCCAGTACTCATATCCAAAAGTGCCTTTGATGTGGTGGTGATTTCAAAGCAGCTCTCTGATGGGCACAAGTGTCCCTTTCAACCCAGTCCTGCCTGCCAGTCTATCAGTGGAGGGTAATTAGTCCTTTGTGTGGGGAAAGGACACTGCCTATTCAAGTGAAATGTTATCCCCTCATGCCCAGGCAAGGTCATCAGAATGCAGATGGATTAGATGGGTACTCAGATACAACTATCCTTCCTGTGTTTTGGTTGTCTAAAGAGAATGCACAAAGTGTAGCTGTCACACACCCCATAAGGAGCATCTTAGAGCGAGCTCCATAGCGTTAAGCTATAACACCCATTTGACTTGAGCACTTATTAGGAAGTCAACACGTGCTGACACCTTTGGGATAGAATATTGGGGAAACAGGTAGGACTCTCAGGTAGAGTAGAGTAGGGAAAGATATTTTTGGTTTTCCCTCAAATAAAAGAGTATTGGACTCAGCTTCTATCCTTTGTTGTATTTTGATTTTGGAGTTCATCATATTATGCCTCTTATGCCGAATGAATTATATATGTAGACTCGACTCTGTATTAATTTTTATGTACCTATATACCCTGATATTGAGGTGTGTTTAAATAAAAACATTTTTGGCCTTATAATAAATCCACAAAACTGGAATTTGGAGTATGTGGTCCTTCAAAGCATGTCTAATTGAAAGTATAATCTTAAATTGTTTTCCTCCCCTCCACACTTTTAGTAGGCAATAAAAGATCCTCTGCCTTGAACTTAGTAGGGAAGGTAAGGAGCAAAATTAGCGTCACCAAGTGTGCTAAGTACGAAAAACATTTGGACCTTATGCAATGTTTCTGCTTGTTCCTTGATACTGCAGGTGTAGCACTATGCAGTCGCCACACTTTTACAAGCAGCAGGAAGCTTTAATAAAATTATTTTGGCAGAAATGAAAAGCAACACATGGTGTTGAGTATAGAATACTAAATCTCGGAGATCGGAACCCATAAATGCAGATGCCTTCCTAGACAAAATAGCTTTGGGTTGGTTGAGTGACACACAGCAGAACTTTCTAGCAGAGGACATGGCAGATGAGGAGATGTGTGAGGTGATCATGAATTGCAAACTGGTAAGAACCCATTGCCTGATGAGCAGTAGACTTTTATAAGAGCTGCATTGACCTATTATTACCAGTGTTAACATCTGTATATCAAAAGACAAAGCCAGATCGCATACTCCCCCTCTTTATAAAGGAAGCTAAGATCATTGCTCTGCTTAAACTGGATTAGGCATGCAATTCATGCAATATTTGTAGGCCACTGTCTTTTGGACACTGCAATGTTAACATTTTGGCAAAAGTCCTCACCAATCGTCTCTTCCTTCTTATGCTCTTCCGAGTGAGGCCTGACCAATTGAGCTCCATACCCAGGCATCTACATCCCATAATTTATGTACACTATTCGTACTCATGTAGGTTATTGATCCAGACCTGGGAGCAGTGGCAGCTTTCCTGGATTTCACCAAAGCCTTTGACTCTCTAGAATGGGACTACTTGATGGCTGTACCTCACCGGATGAGACTTCCCCAATTCAATCAATATCAATAATAAGCTTTATTTCAATTTAAAATGTAATCATAAAAGCATTACATTTAAAAGGAAAACCTCCCAACCAGTCAATACAGTATACAATCTTCAAATTCATTACAATGAGTTAATAGACAACTCCTCTAGTTTTACGTAATCTCATTGCTGCCTTCAAAAAGTTTAAAACACAAAATATTGTAAAGTGATCAGTAGACATTTTTAAAAACAGTAATGCCACCCTTACATGTTTAAACTTAAGTTTCTTGAGCAGATCTTTCAGATACTGTCTCCTCGGCCCGGCACAAAAAGAGCATAAAAATATCAAGTGAAGGGTATCCTGTGGAGATCTATGGTCACAGCCGCAGGGCCCTTTATCACTAAGTTTATCAGTAAAACCCTCTGGCACTGCTAGTAAAAAGTGGATAAGACCAAATCTGAAACGAGTCATTAAAAATCTTTCATTTGGGTTAAGTACAAAAGACAGATAGGGTTCCATACCAGTGGTTGTTTTGACCAAGGCATGTTCTCTCACAGTCCGCTTTGAGAGTTCCGCCTTTTCACGAGTGGTAACCAGAAAGTTAGAATGTAAGATCTTTATACTCCCCTTGTCGCTGGGCCTAATTATCTCGGGTGCACTATACAGTTTCTCACGTCCCAACTTCATAAAGGTGGTTTTGACGTATCGCAGCCATGGGATTCTGCTGCTATGATCCAAGTGCAAGCAGTCCAATAAAACAGATTTTGTTAGTCCAGAGTCTTCGTTGAGCCAAATTTTAAGCCAACAAAGAAGAGGTCTGACGGCCACCAAGTCAGAGATATAGCTGACCCCCAACTCCTCGTGTATGCTAAAAGTAGGTGAGCTAGGCGGAACTCTCAGTAAGCTTTTCAAATATTTATTTTCCACAGTTTGAAGTTTAGACGTTGCTGTGAAGCCCCAAACTTCGCTACCATATAGAACCGCTGAACAACAAATGGAATTATACAATTTTAAAATAAAACCGGGCGTCCAGTACCCCAGCCGTGTGGCATATCCCTTCATGGACCCTGTAATCCTGGACATGTTAAGACATTTTTCGTCTCTTACATTTTTAAAATTCAACTTTACATCGAACGTTATGCCTAAGTAAGTAAACATCGGTACGTTTCCTAGTACATGTGTACCAATTGTAAAGTTCTGTTGTCTTCCTGGTTTCTCCCCTACCGTCATCACATATGATTTAGTGAGATTAGTAGACATGTCCAGATTTGTCATAAAAGTTGTAAAACCATCTATTAATATTTGTAGTGCAGAGGGAGTGCAGGCCAGGAGAACAGCATCATCTGCGTATAACAGGACTGGAACTTTACGTGAGCCTATCCTATGGACATCTGTCGCAATACTGCTAAGAGTGGAGTCCAACCCATTTATATATAACACAAATAAAAAAGGTGCAAGAATACAACCCTGGCGCACCCCACTCGAGCATTCAAAACTTTTGGTTAGATGCCCCGCGGGCGAGTACCTAACTACGGCTGAGGTGTCGGAATGAAGAGTATGCAGTATACCTATGAGTAGGGGGTCAATCCCCATATCGCCAAGCAGTGCCCACAATTTGCTGCGGTTCACACGATCGAACACAGCTGAGAGGTCCATAAAGGCCAGAAATAATGATCCCTTTTTGGCTATGGTGTATTTGGCACTAATTAAATATAGGTTGAGACATTGATCCACTGTAGACTTTCCTTTCCGAAACCCATACTGGGTATCGGTAATCACCCCCTTAAGTTCTGCCCAGTCCTCCAGTCTGTTTAAAATCACCCCACCCAAAACCTTCATCGTAGCATCTATTAACGAAATAGGACGATAACAGTGAGGACTGTCCCTATCCCCCTTTTTATATATCGGGACAATTATTGCAGAGGACCATGAGGCTGGCATTTAACTTGTAATAGCAGTATTTAAAACTCTGGTCAGAAGCGGGATCCACACTTCAAGATTGCTATGATAAGATCTAGCGGGATACGGCCTTGTTACGCTTAGGGCGGCAATACATACACTGACTTCCTCCATAGAGAAAAATAGTGAATGTGTGGAATTCGTAGAGACTACTGGGGCCAAGAAGGCCACTTGATCTGTGGGGTGGTTATAAAGCCCTTTAAGTACACCTGCCAAACATCCGGTAAAATTACTGTTGAAATGTCTGGCTTATTTGGATCTGCAAAGCGTGTAGTATTGTGTAATTCTGCAGCCTCTGTTAAGTCTTCCCAGGCCGCGCGCTGAATTTGACTCATCCACTCCTTTAACCCCCTATTATACTGTTTCCGACATTCAGCCACTTTTGCCTTTACACGAGGGAATTCTTTCATAACCATTTTAAGGTTCCTTAGAGCAAGTGAGCATGAGGCATCAAACCATCTATTTTGCGGCGGGTTAAATTTCCTCGCAGGGGCAGTAAGGAGGGTGCTAATCAAATTTGCAAGAGCCCAAAAGGAAGTCATTATTTCCAGCCCCCCCACAGTGGGATCTAAGCAATTCATAATGTGCTCCTGTCCATCTTTAAAAAGAGAAGAAGTAAATAATTCCGTATCTACTTGTGCCCATCTTACTCGCCACCCTTGACCCGTGGTTGAAAGGGAGGAGACCTTAAGGCGACTAGTCAGAGATGTGGCACGGCCGATAGTAGGGAGCAAAAAGACAAGAGGGTTGTGATCACTGAATGGGCTAGAAATAATGAGAAAGTTTAGGATTCTACTTGCCAACAAAGGGGTGGAAAAAACAAAATCAATGAAAGAATTACAGCCCCTCCCTTTAAAAGTTGGGGTGATTAAACTATCTCCAGTGACGGAGAGCATTTCCATTATGTTTACTAAGCCCAAAGAACTTGTAACAGTAGTAAGTTCTAGACCTGCCTGCTAGTGTTCCATATGTAGGCCCTTACGCACCAGACATGTCGACCAGTCTCCCCTGGTGATCATCAAATTTGGGCACAAATGACAATTAAAGTCTCCCAACAGGATTAGGACGGTTCGACCTGCATTCGTGTCCAGTATTGAGCTCAGCCTCATGTTAAGCTCAGAGAACGAATTGCCTCCTTCACAATTAGATTGTGGCACGAGTGGTCATTATGATGCCCTGCATCACTGCTGAGTCCCACAACAGATCCCTCCATGTGCCCGACATTCCCAATCTTACAAAAACAATCAGACCTCCCTTGGCTCTCCCAGACGGTGATTTGGCTGCTGGTCTATGGTATGATTTATAACCTTCCAAAAAAATGTCATGCCCAGTTTCCCAGGTCTCTTGAAGGCAAATTATATCATACTTCCTAATCATTCTCAGTCAGTGTGGGTCATGAATTTTACTGGTTAGTCCTGCAATATTCCAGGAGATAAAATTAATACCCCTGTGTTCATATGTGTTCTCCCCTTCTCTAAGTACCCAATGTTCAGTGGGGCTTGGTGTAACTATATCCATGTTATAAACAGAAAGTTTCGACCTGGCATCTTGGGATCGAACTCCAATACCAGCATTTGTTCCTAGCTTCACTGACTGAACAATTGACCCCTGTCCGACTTGATGAATCAGCCGAGGTTAAAAACTGGTGTAGGACCCAAGGACTCAGTCAATCTACACCCACTAATGACTCCAAGCACTCCAGCGGGGCAAAACGATTACCATAATAAACCTAACCATTCAGCCAACCACCACCCGTTCTCGGGGGGCCCAAGATGGAGTTAGGGCGTCCCGTCGATCTATAGAAGTAAGCAAGAGGTAAAGGTCTTATTTGGGTATCAAAAGTTAGGTAGTCATTGCACTGTTGTATAATGCTCTGAACCATGCCTGGATGCCTTAGGGTGACGATAACACAGTCCCCCGGAAAGCTTTTAGTACTCTTTCCGATCCACGCTACCCTCCTGGCCATAAGTATCTAAGCGTGGTCTCTGAGGTTAAAACCGGCATATCTACATAACCAATGGAGAACCTTGTTCATTAGCTGATAAGTGTGTTCCCCTTGTGCCCCCGGGACCCCTGCCAAGACAATGGTATATAGGCTACATGCAGGAGGGAGATCTATTATAGCAGTAGCAGCATGCTCATGGTTTTTGCCCCCCACTTCCTTCCCCTGCTTATTAGAGCATTGAATGCTGACCCCTTGGGCAGTGTAGCTATTTTGACAGGCAAAATCCACCAATGGTCTCCCATGGCCTGTCAGGGAAACTACAGGTGGAAGGCTAGAGGGAAAAACAGTGTTTGGGTCTGTGCTGATCCGAGGCACAGTGAGAGGGTGAGTGGGGATTGACGTACTAACCCCCGGAGTGGTCTGGCTATTTAACTCGAGGTTATTGGGGATAGAAGCTTGATTAGTGATAGCACTATTAAGGACACTTGCAGGCATAACCCCCCCACATCTACCCTCACCAAGGGAGTGTCCATCCTAGCCACACCGTATGTAGACGGTTGACTAGCAGCCATAGCCTCCGGATGGGAAAACATGACACTATTGGACCTCTTTTCTTTGACCCCGTTTAATCTATGTTCTATAGTTACAAGCTTCTCCTCAATTTTCTGCAACCTACTGGTCAGAGGCTCCAGTAGCACAGACATAAGTGTAACCCTGGGCGTAGTTCGCGAAGTAGCACTTCGCGAAGCTACGCAAAGTGCACTTCGCACATCGCGAGCTACGCGTAGCACTTCGCGAACTGCGTAGTACCTTGTTCGCACTGTGCCAAATGTCGTTTTCAATGATTGCACAGTGCGGACAAGCAACCGGCACTGTGCAATCATTGAAAATGGCATCTTGCACAGTGCGAGCTGTAGTGTTCTGCTGCTCGAGTAGATTTTTACTCGAGCGGCAGCTTTCTCAACGCGAATTGGTAGTTTCTCATCGTGAGCGGTCGCGGGCATACGCGACCACTCGCAATGAGAAATCTGACCTCCTCGCGTTGGGAATCTCGCCGGGAGGTTTATTTTCCATGCTCGCGATCGCCAACTTGATGTTGCTGATCGCGAACAAGGAAAAAGTCTCGCCGGGATGTCATTTTGCTTGCTCGCGGTCGCCAACTTGACGTTGAGAACCGCGAGCAAGCAAAAAATGACCGCAGCACTACGCAACACTACGCTACGTGTGTTCGCACTGTGCTACGTGCAATTCGCGTATTGCGAAGTAGCGCGAACTTCGCAAACTACGCGAGCATAGCGTAGTGCTTTGCCCAGGCTTACATAAGTGCCTCGAGTCTTAACCATTGCTCGTCGTTGCTTCCCATAGATAAGGGGACCTGAGATGTATGTGTGGATGGAGTCGATGCTTGGTTTAGAAAGTCCCCGTTAGTTATATGGGTTTCTGCAACAGGCACTGGGAAAAGAGGGTTGTTTTAATCCCTTAGGTGGAACCTTGCATATCCGCTTAACTGCCGGGGCACGTAAAATTGTACCACCCCTTTGTTTAACGGGGGACATCTTATGTTTATAATTCCAAGCCCTCGTAACTCTAAGGGACACATTGACTTCTTGTACCAGCGCTGTTCCTGAGACTTTTGGGGGGAGAAGGAAAGCACTGGGGATGAGTCCAAGGGCAGAGATTGTTCATCCATTTTCGCAGCCAAAGGAACAGTCCTCAAGTTCACTTGTTCATCTACAGGGGAGGTCTGTGCTAAGCATGAGGGAAAGATAGAGACTATAGGCCCATTATTGACGAGTTGCGAGTCATCGGTAGCACTGTCCATAGCGGTGAAGTGACCGGAGGCTTCATGAGAGACAAAAACCGTTTAACAGCTTGCCTTGGGGAACTCACCCTGCTAATATGTCCCAAAGAAGACCTCCTTTCCAAAGAGACAGGGGCCAAGGAAATTCTTTTTTCTGTCATCAGAATTTCACGATTAAGAACTGATTCTGCACGGGTCAGAAAAGCATCTAATGTTCCCGCTACGCCACCCGTAACACCAACAAATTTCTCCTTGCATCTTACTCGCTTTGCCTTTGCGACAAATATATTACAAACACCTACAGTCACCTACTTGCGTGGCAGACCTTAGGGACGTGGCCCAGCCCAGCCTCTTCCGGGCTACGACGGGCATGGATGGGCCCGCCCTTGGCCCGGGCTTCGCCCGCACGCTTCCCGCGCCACGGAAGCCCGACCGCCCTCTTATGCACCTCCTGGCGCTTACTGAGTGCCTCAGCGGCGTGCGCCCCACAGGGAATGCCGGGGAATGTGGTTCCTCCAAGAACTCTCAACAGTGGCAGCTTCTGTTGCACAGGTAGGTCTCCAACTATGGAAGTGCGAATATCCTTAATGGGCCCCCGTGCGGCAGAAGCCTGACCGCCCTCTTATGCACCTCCCGGCGCTTACTGAGTGCCTCAGTGGCATGTGCCCCGCAGGGAATGCCGGGGAATAAGGTTCCTCCAAGGACTCTCAACAGTGGCAGCTTCTGTTGCACAGGTAGGTCTCCAACTATGGAAGTGCGAATATCCTTAACGGGCTCCCCAATTAATTTTCAACCTTGATTGCCCTTTTTTACTTGCAAGCAGTGGCAAAAGTTAATATTAATGGCTAGGTCTCATCCCTATTTCGCATTACTAGTGGCGCACAGCAAGGGTGCCTATTATTGCCGTTACAATTTGCACTGGTGATAGAGCTATTGGCAGCCAAACTACACCAGTGTTATCTAGAATATGTTAGCCGCTATCACTACCTAAAAATTTTAGTCTCAATAATATATGAAGACAACATTACCATCTATTTGAAAGATCCACAAGACAGCCTTAATGGGGTCCTGCTGGAATGTGTCCAGTTTGGGGAGCTATACTGTGTGCAAATTAATTGGGAAAAGTTTCATCTTTTCCCACTAACATCGTACACACAGTCATTCATCCCAGATTATCCTTTACAGTGGGGCCATTCCGAGCTTAAATACCTGTGGATAACAGTCTTGAGATTGAAAGAGGAAATTATCAGAGAAAATCACTGATAGAATGACTTATGGAATTTTACTGTCCCTGTCACTAACGGGTCAAATTGCACTAATGAAAATGATCGCAATACCAACATTTTTATATATCTTCCTAAATATACCTCTCTCACTAGGTTGTCCTTTCTTTCAATCCCTTAAAACTCAGATGATATGGCTTTCATGGGCAGGAAAGCAGCCTCAGATCCAATGGGAAACCCTTACAGTTCCATTCTCTAAGGGAGGGTTCAAGGCGCCAGAAATGGAACTGTATTATCTAAGTGCTCAAACACATCATGCTATCCATTAGTACAAACCCACTCCATTTCTTCCACACTTGGCACTAGAACAGGAAGATATGGCCCCTGTTCCCCCTAAAATCTTACTTAGGATCCCTATTGACATCAAACACTTATTCAGGTTCCACGGTTGCACCTCTAAAGCATGGCATAGATTGGCCCAGAAACTAGATAAACCATCGCTATATTTCCCACTTGTACCACTCTTTTATCACCCATTATTACCCATCACACACTTGAACACGTGCAGGTAATTGGTACAGATACACCGATATACCTATTGGGGTGATCTCTATCAAGAGGGCTCCTTTATGTGACGAGTTCTGTGATAGAGAATCGCCATACCCACTGGACATATGTTTGTATATTCAGCTCAGATAGAATGGGAAAGTTGCCACCAAGAAGTTTCCTAAGGAACCACCTATGCTGGATACTCTCAATTTCTTGCTTCAGGTGGAGAGCGCACAAAACCTAGTTTCCATCTTATATTGGAAAGTGCAAATTGAGGCCCCCTACACCTGGGGACATGCACAAGTCCAAGGTGAAGCAGATATAGGATCAGATATTACAGACGAGCAATGGCGATATTGCTGTGTACAAACAGGGAGAATCGCCTCCAGCAGTAGGCTTTCTATTATACACTATAAATGTCTCCCCAGAGTATACTACACCCCCGCCAGGCTTCATACTGGGCCCAATGACTTTGGAATGGCTGAGGCAGATTTTCTTCATCTAGCATGGTCATGCGATCCCATACAGGCTTACTGGGGGGAGGTTCCTCACCGCCATGGTAGGGCAGGACCTGTTGATCATCCTAATATGGTCCTGTTGGGAAACAAAGGGGAGGCTAAGGAAAGTTGCAGGAAATATGTGGCTTTGGCCCTCCTAGCGAAACAGACAGTCGCTTGCCACTAGGGGTGGGGAACAGCACCAAAATTCAAAAACTGTTTGCATAATGTAATTTGCTGAAATTACCAACGGGGTCCTTTAAAGAACTACATGTTAACACATTCACTGGATACTTGTGATGAAGTAGAATGAACAACTAGAGAACTGTACTAACACCCATCACATTACATATATATCCTTATATATGCTATGTATTTACTGACTACCGCATTGAATGAATATGTTCTGTGCTTATTTATTTTTATCAAGTGATCCATTTTACCTGTTTAACACGCTGTTACGTGAAATTGAGGATATCTACCTTATATTTGTCTTATCTGGGGCCTTTATGTTGCCCATATTAATATGTTCCTCACTCCTAATTCCCATCGCACGCACAATATGTTTTCCAATCTCTCTACTATGGCAATGGTTTCTTTCAAGCCTTGATATTTCATTTACAAATCCTTGCACTTTTAGGTTATGTGTGCACTTTGCAATTTGGTTGTGCTAAAGCAGCTCCAGTTTGTTCTCAAATTCAAATGTACAATACAAATTCCACAATGTCTGCAAAGTAATTTCCAACTTACTAATTTCTGTTTTAGGTTCCTGCAAAAAAAGTTGTGGTGCTCCAAATCTATTATGTATCTTAGCCCCAAAACACATTTCTAGCATTTTTGCAGTCAGTTTTTAAATATTAGGATCTTTCCCTTGAGCACCCTTCAAGGTTTTCTCTGAAATACTTGTAGTGTTGCAGGCTTGTATTACAAGGTTATGTAAGAGGACATTCTGCTATGAAATCGGAACGGTAAATCTTTTCCTACTGCTTCCAAGTAAGCGGTGGAGTATATTTACTAATGGCCTCATTTACAAAAAAAATGACTTGCAAGCCATTTTGCTATGCCTAGCTGCGTAGTTTTAAAAACACAGTGATGTATTGTGTTAACACCAATATGATGCATCTGTGTCGTTTCCCCAGTTCTGGTGCACAATTGGTGCTGTGCATCAGTGCAGCGACCCTTGCACCATGTTGCAAGGGTGTCTGCATTGCGATGATGATTGTTTTTGTGCAGGAAGGGACACCTTCCTGCACAAAAACAAACAATTATGGCATTTTTCTCTCTTTCTATGAGTGTTGCAGAATGGAGCATGCATAGAAAGAGGAAAAAGCGAGGAGAAAAATGCGAGGAGAAATAAAAGTATTTTTCCTCATTGCACCACTTCTGTGCCTCACCTGTGAAGGCATAGCATTCTGCTGCATTCTCAGCTTTACAAAACTATGGAAATATGGAAATGTGTCAGGTTCTATGGATGTAGCATGGGAACACCGTTTTTAGCGCTAATAAATAACTTGAAAGTAATGCAAAGCAGCACATAGTGCTGCTTTGCATTTCTTAGCACTAGGGGGGCGGGGGTCCATTGGTGGTGCCTGGGCATTTTCAGGCAACCTCCCTGTGTTTTTGATGTAAAACCCTATTTACTTGAAAAGGTAGACAGGGATTTGTAGCAAAAAAAGGTGCCCATTTCAAATAGGCAATGTGAAGGAGAAATGCTTTAATTTCTCCTTTCTTTACCGACTTTGCATGTGTGCTGCACTGTATGGCACACATACAAAGTGGGAAAAGGTTTAAAGTTAGTCTAAGAATAGCATTTTTTACTGGCAGGGTATCCTTCCAGTACAACACCTATGCTACACTCATGGAGACACCCTTGCACTATGGTGCAAATGTGTGTCCGTTGCACACAGCAGCACATTTCAGCACTGGCGCTGGGGAGAGAGGAGGAGAGAGCCATATTTTGTAAATACGGCTCTCTCCTTCTCTCTCCTTCTCAAGCAGCACAGCATTTTTGGCTCCTGCACTGCCCTGCGTGATCATCTAAAAAATCTAGGCCTGTGTCTCAACAGCTTTGGAATATGACAATGGGACTTGAATCATGCCAGATGCTTTCTGCAACAACTAAACAAAAGTAACTAACATAAAGAGCTAATAAAATAAAACAGTACTCCATCAACTGTCTCTTCCCAGTTCGCTAATCAACATCGTCTGTTCTGCTGGTCAATCCTGTGCCTAACAAGACAGGAATACTCCCTTCAGCATTACTTTCCAGTACACAAAGTAACAGTTTTTCTGACTAAACTGTAAAATAACAGTGTATTAACCACCAGAAGCTGCCAAACGCAGTATTGCTTAATGTGCATTCACTTCCTTCCTAGACACACCTTCAAATCACATCCCAGAAATTAACAGTTTTTTCCTCATGAGGTGCCCTTGACCATAAATTTGCAAAATGATCTTCCAAGTGTGATATTTCACCAATCATCCCAATATGGCTGTGTCCATAATGTGTCCACACACATTGAGTGATCACATATATAACTGGAAATGTTTGGCTTACTCTCATTCTTAGAGCAACGCGCATCAGCCATCCAGTAAAAATGGCAGCTATGGAGGTGCACATCTGCTGACTCCTGCTTGCATCAGACATTTGCCCATATCGCTATTGCTGCCTCTGGGAGGTACTTCAAAGATACAATGTTTAATAAAGTCTGTGCCATCTATATCACACTCACTTGTATGCAACTGGACGATAAGCATCTATAGGACTCATCCACTGGTTCTATAGATTGCTGACAGACTGTCACTTACATAGGATGTATTCTGTTGCAGTCTCTTAAAAGGATCTTGTAAATTTCATGAGGAATTAAAGGTGTGCCACTACCATCTACCCAGCTGCAAAGCCATGAATTCAAAGTTTCCTCATCACTGTAAAAAGCAGGAATAGAATAATAAGTGAATATTGAGAACACCTTCAAACAGATCATGATGCAAGAAAATGAATTTTTAATTGGGGTTGATCCAAACGTAATAAACTCACTAAACTGCTAGGTTTAGGCAGCGGTTTCAGTAATTTAAACTTAAGCTTAATCCCTGGTACCTATGACACAGAGCATACAGGCTTAATTTAAAGAAAAGGTATAAAGCATTTAAAAGTACCAAAACAGTTAGAAAATAAAAAAGCGAAAAAACTCAACACCAACATAATACAGATACCACTCTACTTTCGAAAAAAAGAGAAACATTAAATTACCAAATAACAAAAATCTAGTAAGGAGAACAGGTGATATGAATTGTTAGAGATTTAGGACAGAATTGGCAAGTAAAAGTAAAGCATCAATCAGTTACACTGTTGAATGGAACTTAGGTGTGATTTCAGGGCAACCACAATGAAGCTTGGGTCAGATGGGGCAAGCAGGTTTGTCTCAGTAAGGATTTTACCAAGACCTTGATGAAATTTGAATTACGCCGGATTAATTGGATCAATGTAAGTAATTTTGTGTTACTTTTGTAATGTGAAATTACTGATAATATGTGCTTATGTACCCCCGAGTAATTTTGGGAACAAATGCCAACCTCAAGTGCACAGAAACTGAGCAAGAGCAGCTGCAGGCTTCTACTGTTTGTGTTCTGTTGTATTTAGCACAAAATGCATCATCAAGTCCATCTTGGACACAAGGGTGCATATTGCTAATTGTAGAGGTATTCTGCTCATGTAAATCTGTGTAATCTCACATTCGTTTGCTGTAATTTTGCATATTTACGCTACAGCAAATTATGTAAGCTACTCCAACACCTTAGAACTTAGTCTCTGAAATGGAAGTTGAAATGCTCCAGCAAGGCAATGTTCTAGGCTGTATCTGATGATGAGTTCCAAAGGAAGGATAGCCTTTGAGTGAGTTCCAGCTGAAACCATTACTTTTGAAAGGAAAAGTTCAAATATCAAACCCAGAGAAGTCCTATTGTTGGTGGCATACTGTTGAGGCCTTTTCCCAGTCAAGATTTTTTCATTCAAGCATGCTCTGTTTTTCGGATATCAGAATCCACCTGCAGGGCAAAGCAGCAGTCTTTACTTGATGATGATTTCCACAAGGTCAGATACCTTCTCACTGAGGGCCCACTGTAATGGATTTGCTGCTGAGGAGATGCTCCAAGCAGGACAAACCTTTTTCTTCAACTCATTCAAGTTGAGCTTTGACTGGATCGGGTCAGGTACTTTAAATGGCTGGAAGTCTAAAAATATTCTAAGTCTCCAATTTTCAAAGATTGAAGGAGAAGTCTTGTTCCACACCTACTGAGAGTCCTAGGACCTCAGGTACAGCACTTAAAGATCACAACTCACTCCAGTTGAGGCAACCAGCAGGGCTCAGTCAAGGTTCAGCTGCAACTGGTCAAGTGGTTGATCAGGAAAAAATACTCTTGCCAGCTACGTGTGCCTCTGTAGCCACACAGGGGGTCAGCCACAGACTCTTAAAGTCAACTTCTTTGTCCTGGTTATGAGTGGCTATGGTTATGAGTGGAGAAAGCACTGCCCTTCAGGTCTACTCACAGGTCTCAAACAACAGCTACAGACTTTCTTCTGTTCTTTCACAGAAAGTGTTCTGAGGAGATGATGGTGAGGTTCTTTTTTTGTACAGTTCAGTATCCCAAGGTGGGGATGACTCCTGGACACATCCTAACCGAAAGGGAAAGAGTCCCTGGAAGGCAACCCTGCCCTTTTGGTAGAGCATTCTGTTTCTATTTGCTTCAAACTACCACAGAATTCACCTTTCAATGAGGAAGACAAGATGGAATTGCCCTTCTGACCTAAGAGGAAGCTTGTGTGCCAGCCAGGGATGTGATTAGGGAAATGAGCAGCCCCCTCCTCCTAAGCTACGCCAAACTAGTACCAGCTCAACCTCTCATTGACTACAGTGTTTGCATTAGGCCTACGGAACAAACGCTTCCCCTTCCTTAGTTCTCACTGTACACTAAATTATGAATGGGCAATGGAAACCTCTATGCCTTTCAAGTTAAAGAATTTCCTGGATCCTCCCCAGCTGCTCTTCCTAAGCTGATAGGTATCCCATGCCCCACATTAAGTCCATACTGTCAGCAGGTCTAAACCTCTACTCTGATAGCACTTTTCAGACCTCATTACATTCAAGCACTATAAGGTTTCTTTTGTCAGGCTAATACAAATAAACCTACAAATTAACCTTCAGGAGCTTCAGGCAGGGAAATAGGGCTTTCTAAAAATTATCTTTACTAAGCACTTTTTTTAGATTTAGCTTTACCATAATTAAATGGTTGAACTACTTCTGATAAGCAGCATTAATATTTTAATCTATACTCCAGCTTTTGACAACCAGAGCCTTCTACATTTAAGATACCTTTGTAAGGGCTTTTCACTGTAGGTACATGGTAACATTAAATGTCTATACATTCCACTTGCTTTTAAATATCATGCACTTTACCTTGTGGGCTACAAGGCCTACATAGGGCCGTCATATTATTATTTAACAGAAAGGTGTTGTCCCCTGTAAAAAACCTTATTACCTCTTTCAGAGGTCAACGGAGGAGGGAAAAAGTGGTCATGGTGAGAATGTGTCCATTGCTACTTCTGTGAATACAACAACTTATCCTCGCGCCGGGACATTCCTTGGAGCATCTGTGCATGTTACAAGTTCATAAAACATAACATAACACTTTCCACCCTTCTTTCCCCAAGGAGATCACCTCATTCAGGGCTAGGATCAAGTCTTCAAACAACCATCCCACCAGCATCCTCCCCAAAGTATTTCTCTTTTTTCCCCTTTTCCTCGGTTGGTGGTTGCATTAGGACAGTTTCTAACAATCATATAAACTTTTGGTCTCTCATACCCAACACAAGCAACCCCATCCTATTACTTTCTCCCCAAAAGAAGGATCCCTGTTGAAACAGGAAGTCCAAGACATGGCAAACTAGGATGAACGCTCCAACTTCCTAGTAAGAGAAAAAGGCTCTCAGACCAGTTATTAGTATTCACAACCTAAATCATTGGGTAGTCTACAAACACTTCAAGACAGAGTAAATTCACGTACTAAGAGATAACCTCCTCTCAGATACCAGAGTGATCAGACTGGACTTGAAAGTATATCAAGGATTCTTAAAATTCTAGTGGGGAAATCAGTCCTGGCAGTTTCACTGCCAACATTTGGACAGACCAAAGCTTTTGGAACCCTTACTTTCCACATTATTGTCCTACACTGGTATGCAGAGATAGGGATCATGACCTCTGCTCGAATTGTCACTTCCCACATTTGGGCCCATTTCACGCAAGGATCAATGGGATCCAGGGCTGGTTCAAGATTAGAGTGTGCCCTCTGGACCTCTGGTTGGTTCTAGTGGAGCTACCTTCAGGATCCTTTACCTAAAGCCAGCAACTCTTATGGCTCTTCGTTTTCTTTCAGGTATCCAAAAGTGAATATTGTATTACCTCAGTGCCTTAAAATAGAAAGGGAATTTTCCTAGCTTCAGTGCACAGCAACTCTATCTCATTCTTTCTATGAAAAGTCACCCCCTGATTAGCAGCAGCTAGGAGATTGCCTTGCTCTCGACAATATGAAGCAGATTCTCTGGATTGTTTATGTGAGAACCACCTTCCAGCTAATGGTTATCGAAGATTTATTTTCAAATCCCCAGTCTATAGCCAATAGCTTTAAAGAATTGGTTAAACAATCGTGCTACAATTTTCATATGAGGTTATGGCAGGAAAAGGTTCAATCTATGAATCTGTTTTCTCGATGTATCTACTGCACTGGGGATCAAACCATATTTAGTTTGAATTGCAAACAGTAATCCTCGATGCCATTGGACCCATTTACGGTTGTGCACTGTGCACTTTCTGGATGCTTTTTCGGTACAGGGTGCATGGTTCTCGGATTTGCAGAAATGTCCGTGTGATAACATTTCCACCCAATGCAGGACTCAGTTTAAGTTGTTCTGAATGTTATATTCTGCTCCAAGGGCCGCATACTTGACCCTGATTTTAGGAGCAGCTAATATCAGACATTATAAACCTGGGTTAGTCCTTTTATAACCAGTAGGGCGATTAAATACTGGCCAGGCAAATATTCATTTTATGACAAGAGCAATTTACATCAGGAGGAGCTACGGTCTACTAGATATATATTAAATGATGATTTTGAGGCAGTGTTTTAAATCATATTTTTATGAACATTTGTGTTTAAAATTCTCTGAGAGCTGTAGAAGGATAATTTCTCATAAGGAACATATATATTTACGAAATGTATTTATGGGACTTTATATGTCGTGTGGCTATTGCTTTTTAAACTGTGGCTATTATTAAAAAAAAATTGCTATATTCCTATACACTTGTATGGCTATTTTGCCGAATAAAGATTATTAAACTGAAACTGACTACACCAATGCTCTCTATATGTCTCCTCCTGATGGTCTACGTGGACATCTGCAAGTGGTTCAGTGCATATCAAGTCTGTCAATTCCATGTTATGGTAAATAATACCCTGACTAAAAGCAGCTCATGTATATCACACGTTCTGACAGGCGCTGTGCCACCTCTTGTGTTTTACTTGAAAGAAAACAGTTCTGTCGCCCTGTATGTAGAGCACATGTTTTAAATTAGATTCACATTGTAAATCCCCTCTGGCACCCTTGGTTGAATCATATGGATTTAAAAACATTACCAATGCCTATAATACTCAACTGCTCCTCTTGGTAGAGACAGAGTCGGTACAAGCATTGAAGTCTTTCATGGCCTACTTACATGCAGTTTTTAACTGGGTGCACATGAGTCACCTTAAGTGCAATACAGATAAGGCTGAAATTCTTTTGTTTTGTTCCTTTAGCTCCAGCTCATGGGATTCTGGTTGGCCGAACACTTTACCATCTTCTCCTCCCACTAAAGTAGTATTGAACCTCGGATTTTAGTCCAATCACCAACTCTCTTCCCAACCACAGGTGTTTGCAGTTGTTGGGTCCTGTTTTGGGTTGCTTCGAGCCCTTTAGAAGATTCGTTAACTTTTGTCACTGCATTTCAGAAAGACTGGTCCACGTGTTCATCACATCTCGTTTGAGCTGCGCCAATGCTCTCTATCTGGTCTAACTAAGGGGCATATCAACAAGCAGGCGATAAAAAATTATCGCCGCTTTTGCGGCCGTTTTCGGCCGAAAAGCGGCGATAATTTTATCGCCTAATCAGCAAGGTCACGCTAACGCGTGAAACCTTGCATTAGCATCAGGATTCCTAACGCCCAGCTTTGCATCTCTAATGAGATGCAAAGTGGGTGTTCCTGACCTGGCATGACAGGAGAAATGTCGATAAGCGACATTTCTCCTATCAGCAAGCCTAACGCTATGAAGCATAGCGTCAGGAAAAGTAGCGATAACCCCTGTTATCGCTACTTTCCTTACGCCTGCTTCAGGACTGACTTAGCCATGATATCCTATGGAAGGTGGATATCATGTCTAAATTTGTGAGTCCCTATCAACTAGCTTACGTGAGATTATCGCTGGGTTTCCAGCGTTAATCTCACGTTAGCCAGTTAGCGCTAGGATTGTCATCACCGATGAGGTAAGCATTGCTAATAGCACGCTATCTCAGCGATAAAAATCTGCGCTAGCCGGCGATAATTATCCGAGCGCTAAGTGCGCTCAGCGATAATTATCGCTGGTTGTTGTTGATATGCCCCTAGGCCTCTGCAAATGGTTCACAATGATGCATTTCGTCTAATTTTTAAGGTTCCTTGACGTGTATCTGTTTCTCTCCATCTAAGGTCTCTTCACTGGCTTCCAGTGAAGAAGAGCATCCTTTGTAAGTCTCTTGTCTCGCTCTACTGGTGCTCTCTATGTTGGGTCTCTGGTATCTTGTTGAAAGATTAGAGGGGCATATTATCAAGAAACGGCGTTAAAATTATCGCCGCTTTAGCGGCAGAAAACTGCCGCTAAAGCGGCGATAATGGGCTTGATAATATGCCCTTGAGAATTCCCATAGAAGCCCATGTTCTGGTGTCAACATGGGCTTCTATGGGAATTCCCTGCCGCATATTATCAAGCCCATTATCGCCGCTTTAGCGGCAGTTTTCTGCCGCTAAAGCGGCGATAATTTTAACGCAGTGCTTGATAATATGGCCCTTAGTTTTACCCCCTGGCTAGAGCTTTCCAGTCTGCTTTTGCCCCCTTGGCAGTGGTGCCAATGGCGAGGAGAGTGAGAAAGGGGAATGCTCCTTTTCATATTTGGCAGCAAGGTTTTGGAACAATATGTACCTCTCTGTAGGGAAGTTCTCTTCCTTAAGACGCTAAGGACATGGCTGTTTATTTCTGTCCCTAAAGGACAGGGGTTATTGTTTCTTGTTCAGCAACCCCTCTGCGCTGGGATACTACCAGGAGAAGCTACATGCCCTACAAAACACTATCATGCATTCATTTATTCAACATCAGAAATCAGCGAAGATTAAACACCAAGGGGCACATTATCAAGCCAGGCGATAAAATTATCGCCGCTTTAGCGGCAGAAAACTGCCGCTGAAACGGGGATAATGGGCTTGATAATATGCTCTATGGAATTCCAATTGAAGCCCATGTTAGATGTCCTTCACATCTAAACTGAGCTTCAATTGGAATTCCATAGAGCATATTATCAATCCCATTATCGCCGTTTTAGCGGCAGTTTTCTGCCGACAAAGCGGCGTTAATTTTATCGCCTGTCTTGATAACATCCCCCCCAAATCTCCAGGAATTCACAGTTAAAACATAGACAGATTTCTTTTGCTTTCTCTGTTTAATGTGTTTGACAAAAGAAGCCTCTGGGAAGTGCTCAACTTAGCATGCATTAAAATGAGTCAAATTAGTTTAATTTGCCTAATAAAGTAAAACGAGCAAGTAAATTAAGACCAAAACTGTGTTGTATTCATGTGTATCCTTTTTGCAGAATTATTCTTGATGTGCTATTTTCTTGGTTTATTGTCACGCAACAATGTATTTTTTAGTTTATGAAACACTTCCTTCTGGGTAGCAAACCCGAAATGCTTATTTATGCAATTATCTGGGAAATATTTAAGTTGAAATGCCGTCTGGAGCAATTTAAGGCATATATACGGCTTTGGCGTCCAGGCTTCCATTGTCTTAGCTGGCTATGAGCCCGAGAGCAGTGTAACATTTAAGGTTGTAGTGCTAGATGATGGTGTGTACAAAATGGTACATTAGTTAAATGACGTGATGGATACATTTAGGGATCCTGTTGCTCTTTGAAAGCTAGTGGTAATAGAAAATTGTGTTTTTGGTTCAAAATTCATGCCCATGTGGAAAGGTCTTTCCGTTTGCATACAAACAACAAACACTCCATAGTGAGTAAAATGTGAAGCAAATTAACTCATTTTTTTTTCAGTTTTCATCTAAGGGCTTGTTTATGTGTAGGTTGGTCAATTTCGACCTGTGCATAAACCCATGTTTACTCAGGGTTCAGATTACGAGGTAACAGGTTTTTAACTCTCAGATAATGATCGGATGCATTAAATATCTCAAGCATCGTTACATTTCGGCAGCTCACGTCTACCGAAATTTAACAAGGGGAATATGTACTGTATATACTATGACAAGCCGATCTTGGCGCTTTAAACACCAAAATCCACATTTTTCCCCACAAGCTTGTTATAGGCGATAGTTATCCCACCTGTTAAAAAGCACACCCCGTGGATTCGTTATTTATCAGGTGTGCAAAATAGCACCTACACTCGTAATCAGCGCCTCCATCTTTTTCACAGCTGGTCCCGTCTGATGCAGGTCGTCAGACGTCTGCTGGCTGTCTGAGTGCCTGGTAGCATCGCACTTTTTTGATTGGTAACATTTAGAGGACCTTTGATTTTAAACAAGCTCGCGCTCTCCTGGTATTCTTCGGTTTTATTCTTGAACTATAACTGAGGATGGTGAATGCACAGCTCATTCTTTCTGATCTACATAACCTTGAACATTGTGCACCTAATTGCCGTTAATGAGTTAGTGAAGGTGAGGAAGAATATTAATTAATTCAATAAATCACGGCATGCTGGAAAGATTCAGAAACTGTAAATGGGCAAATTGCAAGACCTAGCAGGTCAAGTGTGCATTGGACCAATGCACTTTTTTTGTTGACTCCTACATGTTGTATGGCGTCGCCTATATACTGCTCCATATTGGCTATTTTCCAATGGAGTAATACACTATTAGGATGTCTTTCATTGCAGGTTTGTCTAAATTAAATTAAAAAGTACACATAACTGAAATCAGTTCTGGTACCTTGTTGCCTAGTAGTACGTGTGTGTGTGTGTGTGTTTGTGTGTGTGTGTTTTATAGATTTGATTTGATGCACGGTCTAGTATATTTGGAACTGCATGTAAAATAGGCTACTCAACCAGAGGTTGCCCGACCTCCATGATATTCCACATCTTCGAAATTCCTAATCTATGATATGCTGTTATATTTTGGTTTAAACGATATTACTGCTCAGTTGCTATCTGTAAGTCAATGTTATTTATATCTATATATATGTTGATATTTTAATACCTTTTTTCATTCCAACCTAGATATGTTTATATGACACATTTATAATGTATGTTTCCTCTTCTCTGTTTCCCTACCCCCCTTTTATTGTATTGTACTGCATCACCTGTTTTCTTAATAAACTTACTTTCTGAAAATAGGCTAGAATTCACAGATTCATCTAGAATGTGTTATGAGGTTTTGTCAATACATACAGTGTGAAATGTGTTGCCCTTGTAAGATGCCCAGTTGACTAAGGGTAAATGTTTGGTCATAGATAGCTAGAGTCCAGATTGACATATTACAATGGTAGATTGAAATGATAGACATAGCATCATGGGAACATGTCATCTGCAGGATGAACAACCAACTGGGTACATTTGTGAACATGTAGAGATGCCTTTTAGAAGAATTCTGCATCCTAACTTACACTCATTTATGTAACAGATCACATATCTCTGACCAGCTGACTCAAGTGCTTTGTCAGGTTATAACTACTGTGTTGTCTCTTTTCATGAAGTAACGGCATGTTCTGTGTTAAGGACACTAGAAATAGCAGAAACAGCTCACTTTTAATGGAGTATCCCTTCACTGAAGCCTATGAAGTAGAGGCCTGGACACAGATGCCTCACAGAGGAAATACGTTAAAAAGCCAGGTTTTAAGCATCTTTGTAACAGTCATAAAGCTAAGGCATGTACAGAGCTGAACAGTTAACTTGTTCCAGTAGTATGGGGCAAGATAGGAGAAGGAAAGACCAACATCTTGAGTCGTTCAAATACAGCGATAAGATGGCGCCCTTGATGCGACGACGTTGAGACGATGCGACACACCCTGGCAGCCTTTCGGCGACTATGTACTTTGAAGCCGCGACAGGCCCTGCGACACGCTTCTCCGATGATGCGACGGCTACCCTCACGGTTGCGACGCGCTTCTCCGGTGATGTGACAGCAGACAGCTGCGACAAAGGCACGCTTCTGGGAGATGCGGCGGTGGCGCGCTTCTCCGGCGATGCGATGACTACAGCTGCGGCGGCGACACGCTTCTTCTCGTTGCATCGCGCTTTCAGCTTCCAGCGACACGCAGGCTTCTGCAGATAGAATTCCCAGCAAGGAAATTCAAAGGGGAGCTGGTGGTGAAGTCTGTTGTCCCTGAGACTTCAGCAGGAGGCAAGCACAAGTTCAAACCCTTGGAGAAATATTCTGCAAGATGATGAAAGTTCTGTAAAAGTTCCTTCACCTCTTCTTGGCAATGAAGACACCACTGCAAGCCAACCCAACACCACAGCACACTGGCAGGGGGGCAGTCCAACTCCTACAGCTTCCTTTGGTTTGTCTCCTTGGCAGAGGTTTCTTCTTGTTGTTCCAGAAGTGATCTAAAGTCTTGGGGTTTGGGTCCCCATATTTATACACCTTTTCTCTTTGTTCTCTGAAGGCAGAGAGGCCTTTGCCTAGTCCAAACCAGTTCTAGTCAGTCCTGGAGCACGTTGTTTACCTGACTCCTTCTTTCCTTTCAGAGTGCAGGGCAGAGACATCAGACACACCACAGGAGGTGGAGCCAGCATTGTGGAGGGAAGGCACAGCCCTATTCAGGTCCCAGATGCAACTCCTCCCACCCATCTACATGCATATCTTCCTATTCAGCCCTGTACTGACTCACCCTCTCCCCTGGAATCCCCATCCCCTGTCACTCACAGAACCAGACACACAATACACAATCTAGCAGAGGCAGGCTTGGACAGTTAAGCAAGAAAATATCTACTTTCTAAAAGTGGTATTTTCAAACACAGAATGTTAAAACCAACTTTACTAAAAGATGAATTTTATCATTCTGAGTTCAGGCATACTAAATTCGAATTTCTACCATGTTCCCTGAGCCAGTTAGGATTATAAGATGTAATAATCAAACTGCCCATTCTGGCCTATGGAGAACAGGTAGCCTTGCAATAGTGAAAAACGAAAATGGCTGTAATTCCGTATTAGGACATGCCACACACACCAGGGCATGTCCTACCTTATACTTACAATGCACCCTGCCCTTGGGCCTACCTTAGGGGTGTCTGCTATGAGGATAAGGGAAGGTTTAGGGACTGGCAACTGGGTGCACTTGGTCAGTCAGCATGGCAGTACCAGACTGCACATAGGCTCTGCAACAGCAGACCTGAGACACACTTTACAAGCTGCTTCTGTGGGTGGCACAACCAGTGCTGCAAGCCCACCAGCAGCATTTGATTTACAAGCCTTGGGCACACATGGTGCACTGTACTAGGGTCTGACAAGTAAATCAAATAACCAAATCATGGAGTCACTAATCAATACATCAATTTAACATAGGGAGCACTTGCACTGTGGCATTGAATGGCAGTGGCACAGCGCCCAAAGCATCTAAACCAGCAAAACATATCAAAAATAGAGGAGGCAATCAGAAAAAATGGAAGGGAGTCTCACGCCAATGGTACCAGGTGTAACACATTTGATAAGCTGTAATTTCTAAATTGGAACAGTTCATATTTGGTGCCTTTGGAACTGTAATAAAAAATCCTCTCTTCTGGAAAAAGTCAGATTTTAAAATGCCACTTTTAGAAAGGTGCTACACAAACAAATGCTGAACGGAATGCTGAATGAATCATAAATTCATCTCTAGTCAAACAATCTGAGTTAAATCCATCGTTATTTTGCTCACCATGCCACTCCATTGTAGACCCAGCCATATCCAAATCAATCTTGACCCTGTTCCTCAGGGGAACAGTCAATCCCGAACTGCCAAGCCAGGTTCTCCCTGTTCCGGAAACAAGTATCCTGGCACCGGTTTCGGGGTATTACCCCTCATCAACCAGGATAGCTTGAATCCAGTGCCACAGTGAGCAAGGACTCTCTTGACCTGGGGTGAATGTATGATTGATTCAGCATTCCGTCCATCATTTGTTTGCCTATCACTTTTTGCCCTACATGGGATTGGTTATGCCCAGACATGGGTCTCTTGCTCACTGTACCACTGGATTCAAGCTAGCCTGGCTAATAAGGGGTAATACACAGAAACTGGTCCCATGATACTTGTTTCCATTCTAGGGAGGACCTGGCTTGGCAGTTCAGGCTGGACTGTTCCTATGAGAGTTGCCTAATTCTGGGGGCTACCAGTCATCTGGGCAAATCTGAAGTGTTTTCCAGAAAAGCAAAATTTCAATTTTTCCTTAATTTAGTTGTAGATAACTTTGTTTGATCCAAGCAGCCATGCTATGCATGGCGTCCCCAAATCTGGCTTTCAGTTGGTCTGTTTCCGGACCAAATTGCAGCACCAGTTGGACGTTGTTGGAAATTGAGTTACTAGTAGTGATAAGTAGTGACTTACCACTAGTAATAAGGCCACAAACACAATAAAATGTTTACCTTGGGTCTCAATAAATTATTCCTTTGCTCAACCCTTGGAAGCTTGCAATGAGCAGACAGGCTTAATTTAGGAGGTAGGTGTGTAAAGCACTTAAAAACACCAAGGCATTAAATAAGTAAGACACAACACACAATGAAAATTCAACACAAATTTATTAAAATAGCTATATTTTTATGAACACATAGACACCAAAAACAACATAAATCCAATGTAGAGAAAAGGAGATATGGATTTTTAAAGAATAAACAATTTCTAGTGCTTAAAAGCAAATAGCGTTCAAAGGTTTTAAAAAAAAGATCGTACTGGACCAGGAAAGTGGTCCACAGCACCAGTCATGGGTTCAGATGCTCTGGTTTGTCTCTTGGGGTCTGGGACTACAATTCCCACAATGCACCTGGTCAACCTATGGAGCATGTTATAAAAGTTGCTCCAACTTTTTCAAACATCAGGAACTTCTTCCAGAAGGTTTCCCTTAGGGTTCAAACTGTCCAAAACACTAATCCAGGGATCAAAATCTCTGAGATGGCCCTTGGGGTGTTGGGACTACAATTCCCATAATTCACCTGGCCAAATTTGAAAAAGTCCACTGTGTGCACTGCAGGGTGGAGATGATGCATGTGGGTTCTGTTAACCTGTCGCTTGCAGGGGTCCACTCCTTAATCCCTCTTGAAGCAAGAAAAAGTCCTTAAGGCCTTAAGTCTGCAGTCTCAGAATGTGCAGCACACAAAGTCCTTCAGAGTGCAGATCTTTGGGGTGCAGCTCAGGTTTCCAGCAGGCCAGCCCCTCTTCTCCTTGTAGTTTCAGGCAGCAGATATGAATTCCTTGGCAACTCTTCCATATTAATGCAGTGTTCATGGGTGTAAAGCAGGGGGTCTCCCCTGACCAATTGGAAGAAAGGTGCCCCGCAGGGGGACGACTACTTCCTCCAAAGTGTGGCATATTCTTTCCCCAGAAAGCACAGTTCTTCAAAAATACAAAATGGAGAAAGTCTCTTCTTGGAGGTTAGATCAGGCTAAGCCAACCTACTGGTTTGTCTAAGATTCCCAAACACTCCCCTTCCAGCCCTCTCACTAATCTAATTACAAGGGTTCTTGTGTGGGTGGGTTGGCAGGATGTGGTGGCGAGCCTGTGGTGGCCTAAAGAGTCATTCTCCCTTTGAAGACCAGTTTGGCCACTCCACCCCCTTCCTGACTGTAGCTTCTGCAGCTTCAGTTCTCCTCCCACAGGAAATCTATTATTTCTCTGGCAGGCTGCTTCACACCTCATTAAGACAGTTTGGCTCAGCCTAGTAGAGGCTAGCCAATAAAGCGAGAGCAACTGGAAGGCTGGATTTTGCTTACAGAAAAGGAAGTTTAATAACTTATTTTTAGTAATAGTTATTATAAATCTAACAGTGGCAAGTTGTTGTATTTATCATAGCTCTTAATACATTGAATGATATTTATCTCACTCCTGTCAATACTTATACTTAAATAAAACATTCTAATGTTAGTTTATGGAGCTCATTATCTACAATGGGACAAATACGAAAGTGGCAGTATATCCCTCACCAGGGCTTATAAAACATCTTTTATAATGTTCCTGCTTACAATTACATGGCACCATACACTTGGGGCACATAGGGGAGAGCTTAGGGGTGACATATGTAAAAATAATGTAGATTACTATTTGGAAGGACCTTCAATTCCAAAGTCAAATTTGCATATACTTTAACTTTAAAGACAGTCTGCAAAGCAGAGCTGCCTTTAGAATGACAGAAGGTGACACAGCAGTGCACACTCCAGTGCAGGAAATCTACTGGGTCTCTAAACCTCCCTGCCCTATTATATAGTGGGCACTTATAGGTAGTTTGAATCCCCCTTGCCTTATTATATACAAGGGACTTACTTGTCATTGCCAATTCTAATTGTAATTCTAATTGCACCTAACCACATATACCTTTAAAGCAGGGCACTGGCCCTGGGTCTGGTAAGCAGAGCCCAGGGCACAATCAGTTACTACCAGTTACTACAAGTACTAGAAGTTCCCTGAGCGTCTGTGCATGTATTACTGACCTAGAGACTACTTGGGGTCTGCTATCCAAATAATATCTCAACCAAGCAAAGTCCTAAATATGCACCCTAATGGTATAAAGTCTATTGATCAGCACTGCATGTGACACTGTGTCAAACACAGCGGAAAGATCTGAAGCTGCGTAGATTACTGAGTATATTTCCTCATAGATATATTCCTCTGTGAGGGAACTGGAACTACCTTCCAAGCCATAATCTCCTAAAAGGGCCACAGTGGCTAACAGACCTGCATCTAGTTAATTTATCACAAGCCTCTCAGAATATCGTTTTTCTATGAATTGCCTGTTTAACCTGCAGATGGCAATTAGGTCGCATTTTGTTCTAACACCAACACAAGGAGGGGTTAGTTCTGATATGTACTGGGAGATAGTTCCAGATATTGGTGGCACTGTCTGTGAAAGAGTAAGAGAGGGCTTTTTATTTATGTTTTGTAGGTGGATGAGAAGTAGGGTGTTGGAGCTTCTTAGATTTCTGGTTTGGCCTTCCTTTGAGAGTTTGGTCACTCGGTATGCTGGTTTACCAGTTTGTAGGACTTTGTGAATGAGAAAGGCAATCTTGAAGCAGCAGTGTGCTTCGATTGGTAGCCTCTTTAGAATGTTCATTGAGGGGGATATGTGGTTGTATCTCTTTGATCTAGTGACCATCCTTGCTGCTGCATTTAGAGTGGCTCTCGGAGGGGCTAAATAAGATTCTGGCATGCTGGTGAGGGTGGCGTTCCTAAAGTTCAGTCTGGACAGAACCAGAGCTTATGTGGAGATTTTTCGGTCATTTTGGTAGAAGGAAAGGCTTAGTCTTGATCAGGAGTTTTATGTTGTAGAAGGTGCCCTTTGCTGTAATAGCATCTATCTGTATCCAGAGAATTGTGTACATCTTATGCTATATTCGATATAGCTGTTTCCATGCTACATCCCTTCCTGAAACCTGATTGGTGTGAGTCAAATAGGTTGATGGAGTGATTGTGTTGGTTGAGTTGAGATAAAACACATTTCTCAAGAGGATGGGAAGGTTGAAGACAGGCCTGAAATTGTTGAGATCATCCAGGTCTGCGTCTGTTTTTTAGCTGGACGGGTGATTTAGGCCAGCTTGAGGCAGTCCGGCATTATCCTGTTGCACAGGGAGCTGTTTATTATCTTGGTCCAGAGAGGGGTTAGGGTGTGATTGAGACTTTTAGCCACGGCAGCTGGAATAGTGTTTGTGTAATGGGAGGAAGTTTTAGAATTTGCAATCACCTCGTATATGTCCTCTCTGTGAGTGGCTGGAAAGCCTTCCAACTCCTGGATGCTGTGAGGGCCTAGGGCTCTGTTTGATTACGGTGTTTAATGGGGGAAAAGCCTCTGATGGTGGGACCGAGGAGTGAGATGGGGAACTGTTGACATCTGTGGAGGGGGAAGGGTTGCCAGAGAAGGTACGCAATGTGGCCGCCTTAGGAGAGTTCAAACTTTGTGATTTCATCATTGAGTAATTTGTCAAAGTTGTTGCAGTGTCCTTTGGAGAAAAGAGGGGCTTCTTTGGTTGATTTGCTATCTGATGATGTCGAAAATATCTTTCGAGTGTTTTGTACTTTGTCTAGTGTGCAAAGGAAGAAGGAGGCTTTCTCTTTTAGCATATAACTTTAGTATTTCCTGCATTCCCCTCAGAGTTAGCAGAGATGGGTTAGGGAACGGTTGACTCTTCAGAGTCTTTCCACAGCTCTCAGTTGTCTTCTTTCCACGTTGAGGTCTTTGTTGAACCAGGATCTCGAGGGCGTGTCTCTGAACCTTTATATTTTAAAGGGGGCTACTTGATATAGGACGGCTTTCATCATCTAATTTTAATGCGTTGTAAGCTCGTCCGTTGTAAGGTTATCTGTTGGGGGAGAGAAGGGTCGTCATTCTTTCTTCCAGGTTGGTTAGGGGTATCTGATTGATGTTTCTCGACCATTGGTGAGTGTTCTGAGATTAGTTTGGAGGTGCTTCTGCTTGGTCCGGTAGAACAGGATGATGTGGTGATCTGCCCAGCCAACTGGAAGGATGTTGTCAATGCTTACCACTTTGTTTTGGGCTATGATGGCATCTAAGTTTGAGCGCCTATTTTGAGCTTGTCCCTTGCAGTGTTGGCTAAGATCTTTGCTCTGTAAGAGTTCATTTAGCGATTGGATTAGAGTGTCCTTCTCGCCATTGCAGTGGAGGTTAAAGTCACGTAGGACTATGTTATTGGAGCTAGGAAGAGAGCATCGCATTATCAGACCCAACGGAGAGTGAGTTTCCTGGAGGGTGGTTGATGAGGTGACAATTCATCTCTTTATTTCCTTTTAGCATACTTGTGGTACTGAGGTATTCAAATGTGGGGTAGGAGAAGGTGTCTGTTTCTTTGAAAGTCATGTTGATCTTGTGGATGATGGCTTTGCCCCCACAGTATCTTTCTTGATAATAAAAAACCCGAGGGGACTAGATGGTTGAGGATTGGGTAGGAGGATTCATTTAGCCAAGTTATTGTGATGAATACAATGTCAATGTCGTAGTTCAGATTGCTTAAATCAGCTCTGTTGCATGCTTGGATGCTGACAAACAGTTTATGAGCATGCAGTTCATACTGCTGCTGCTACTGTGCTTCTTGGAGTGGGGTACCATAGGTATTTTGGTATTTGGGCTGGTGGCCTGGAAGTCCGATGAGGGTTTAGGTTTCTGCCAATTCTTGTGATCATCTGGATCTTGGCGGTGGGGGTGTCCAGGGATGTTGTTGGGGGGTATGTCTTCACTAGATCAGTCGCCTCACTTAGGGACATTATGGGGTTAGTTCTGTTTGGCCTGTGAGATTGGTTGTTGAGGGGAGATGTGTGTCAGCTGTTTGGTTGGATCCGAGACCAGCATAGGGGTTGATTGGTAATGTTGGCAGTTGGGAGGTGTGATTGTTGATCGTATGCAGGGTGAGTTATGAGGTTCATAAGGATGGTATCAATGTCCTGTGTTACCTTCTTGAGATTCTTATAATGTGAGTTAGACAAACGGTTATGTCTATCATGGATCTAAGGTTCACTGGAGTGTGTAGCTCGAGTTGTCTTTCCATGCAAGTTACACATTCCATTATGTCACTCGAGGGCATAGGGCTCAGCAGTGAGAGTATGGAGTAGTTGTGGAGCAAGTTGTCAATTGTGTGGTATTTTGGACTCAGGGGTTAGCAGGTTTTTAGTGATGTGAGTTGAGTTTTCAGGTTTTTTTCCTCTGGTGGAGATGGGTTTAGGGTAGAGTTCTGAGTGCACCATTGTGCTTTCTCAGCTGTTGCTAGAGTGAGGGATAATGGCAGACTAGGGTTTATGGGATAGGGGACTCTTGGTCTTTAACTTGCATAGCATGTAAGAAACTGGGGATGGGGAGTTTGGGAGGGAATAGTTGGGGGAATGTTGTTCAGGAGGTTGTTAGGATGGGTACTGGGATTGAGGTTGGGCTCAGGTCTAGCTTTTTTTCATGGGCTAAATGAGCATTCCCTACTGCATGATCCTGTGGTTGGAATGTGTCCTGGGAGATAGGGGTAGGAAGAGCAGAGGCGTATGTCATGGGAGCAGGGTATGTGTTAGAGGTAGGTATGGAGAATGTGTTTCTAGTGTATCTCGTGTGCGTTACTCCCTGTGTTAAGACCTGAAGGAAAAGTTGTGTTGAGCCTGGATTGTTGTTGGAATGGGAGATGGCATTGCGCAGCATTGGGAATAGGGATTCAAATGAGTACAGGTTGGTGTTATTGGCTTCGATCATGGCATTACTATATCTGAATATTGCTATGGTAGTGTTGCCTTTGAATTTGAGTGAGTTGGAGATTGACAATTTAAGGCCATATGGGATGTTGGAGGTATTAGTTATATGTAGGTAGTTCACTAGATTGGTTCTCCATTTTGACTGTTGGGTCATTTAGAAGATGAGATTGGTTTTCTCTTAACCTTTGGATATGTTGTAGAAAAAGTCAGCTACAAGTGTTTCGGGTGTTGCTTGAGTAGTCAATGTTTGAAGTCTTTGGTGACATTAGCTGAGAGGTTGGGTGTAGGAGATGGAGAAATAGTTTGGAACATAGGGTTTCAGGTAACCCCGGGCGGAGACCTCCGCTCTGCCTGCGAAGTGTGAGGGGATTTGCCTTCTCTGTGTTCCGCGGAAAACGCAGAGAAGGCAAATCTCTGCACACTCCACAGCAGAGCGGAGTTGGCCAGCCCCCGCCTCCACCCCCACTATTAACAAGTAAGTAAACATTCATTAAAAATACTTTTAAAACCACTTAACTCTGTACTGCGGCATCCCCAGGGTGCAGTCCTCCTCTTCCTCGCTCTATCGGTAATCCTTGTGAAAACTGCACATGCGCCCGTGCATGTGCATTTTTCACAAGAAAGGCGTATGCGCGAGCACACACGCATGTGCAGTTTTCACCAGGATTACCGATACGGCGAGGGAGAGGAGGACTGCAGCCCGGGGACGCCGCAGTACAGAGGTAAGTAGTTTTAAATGTATTTTTAATTAATGTTTACTTACTTGTTAATGGGGGGTGGAGGAGGGTGGAGTAGCGGAGCTCCACGGAGTTCCACAGAGTTTGTTTGCGACTCCGTGGACCTCCACGTAGACCCGCTATGCCCACCACGCCCAGGGTTAGTTTCAGGTTGTAGAATTGTGTATGGGGGGGGTTCTATGGCGATTTGCATTTAAAAAAAAAATTACATTTATTTATTGATTTTCAAATATAACAACCATAAAAAGTCATCAGTGTTTGCACATTGTTACAGAATACATAGCAGCAAATTGATAAAGCGTCATTCAGTTCTGGAATGATAGCATAACATAGATCATGGCATAAACATACAGTACAGTCAGTTGGCAACCCGCACTACCATGTATTCAAAGTTCATCCGGCTAATCTTTTTGGGGTGAAATCCTGGCGTGTGCTCTGCCCCATAACACCAAAGAGTATCTAAAACATGATGCTGATGCATAGCTACTCCTACATATTAGATGAAAAATCATCATTTGACCATAATTTATTCATTTTAACATAAACATACAGTAGGCATATTAACATCATGCAGAATTCCATTAGTCACCCGTTTTAGTCAACATATATGTAGTGAATGGACCCCAAATGTCACGTGGCTGTGATGCACTAGGCAATTCTTCCGCATAACAGGAAAGTTGGTCCCGACAGTATGCTATATCCCTTAACCAATGTACTGGTTTAGGCGCGGGTCTGCCACCCCAGTGAAGGGGGGCCCTGTGTTTTGCCAGGAGTAACTCTATGGCTGCTAATCACCGATTGACAGCTTTATGTCTGAGCACATTTCCTAACAAACCAATGTTCATATGACATGCTATTTGTTCACCCACCATTTCTGTTAATGTCACTGTGACTTTCCCCCAGAAGTCAGCTACTTTCGGACAACTCCATGCCAAATGTTGAAAATCAGCATTGTCGGCACCACACCTCTTAGAGCAGTGTGACTCTCGCAGGCCATATTTGTAGAGTTGTGCTGGAGTATAGTACATTTGGTGTATGTATTTATAATTTATAAGTCTGAGATTCCCATTTGCAGCAAATTGACCTGTTAGCTTAGAACACGTGGTCCATTTGTCCTCTGTCAGTGGCTGGGACAAAATATTATTCCATTTTTCCATGGGGCCTAATCTAACAGCCATCTCATCTATCTGGGAAGTGTTATACAAGCGAGTAACCAGTTTACCCCATGTTTGCATCGTGTATATAAGTTGTAGAGCCCCCAGAGTTGGTGGTTCATCAGGGAAGCATGGGTATAACGCCCGTAAGACAGCTCGTAGTCTACTGTATATGAATGTCAACATTACTGGCCATTCCTTGTCGCCTATGAAACTCTGGCGATCAATACATTTTCAGTTGGGATATATGTAACCCATGGTATGTACACCTGCGTTTTCCATAGTCCTTAGGGAGCCCGTTTCACTTGTCACAGATATCGACATATGATGCACCAGCGGCATTGCTGGCGCATATAGTGGCAGCCTCTGTGCTCGTTTCCCCAGTTCATTCCAGGCTTGAGACGCACACCGTACCGTGTTAACTTCATCTCTTTCGAATATAGTGTTATTGTTAACAATCATTGCTTAAGGCGGTATTGGGTGAGCCGCACCTGCCTCTACCGGTGTATATGGTGGTGCGTTTTGCCAATAATAGGAATATTGTGCTTGTGCGCACAAATAATATAATTGCATATCTGGGACCGTAAACTCACCCATCGCGTATGGTAACGTCAATACCTCCCATTTAACTTGTGTTTTTTTATCTCCCCAGGCTAACGTAATCAGCAAGGTGCGTAGTATAGTAAAAAAAGTTGCGTTAATTTAATGGGATTATTCACAAGCAAATATAAACATTTTGGAAGGACTACCATTTTGATTAAAGCTACTCTATCTAAAAAAGTTAGCGGTAGCCGGTTCAATCTGGATATTTGCTCCTTAAGTCGAGATACCGCTGTGCCATAATTTGTCCGTATAATGACCTGCGGGTCCCTATGAATCCAATTACCCAATTATTTTACAGGATCTGTACTCCATTCTAGTGGATATTCTAATTCGATCTGCGTCGTGCATTCTGTCAAAGAGAGCATAACCAACTTATTCCAATTGATTCCAAGGCCCGAATGCCACTCAAACCGGACATACTCCCTAATGAGCTGTTCTAGATTCACTGCTGGCTCGCGCACATACAACACCATGTTGTCTGCGTACATGGATACCGCCAATGGCCGCTGGTGGAAACGCTGTGCCGCCTGTGCATGTCGTTGCCTCAAAATACAGGCCAGCGGCTCTAACACCACTGCAAATAGTAAGGGTGAGAGGTGGCAGCCATGTCTCGTACTGCGCCGGATTTAGACTGTGTCAGATGTCTGCCCGTTAATACGCACACGTGCCACTGGATACATGTACAACAACTTGATCCAATTGGTATAAATGTATGGCACTCCCATACGGTGTTGCACTGCAAACATATACCTCCAGGAAATAGAATCAAATACATTTGCAGTGTCCAGTAGGACCGCCGCTGCAGGTAGTGTAGGTTCTAGAAGGTGCATTACTGCAAAGAGCGTCAGTAGATTGTGTGCGGTGGAGCGTATAGGGATAAACCCTGACTGGTCAGGCAGTACCGTGACAGGCAACAGTAATCTCAGCCTGTTTGCCAGCACTTTCGTTAATATCTTGACGTCTGTGTTCATGAGTGACAAGGGCCTATAAGATTCACAGCTATCAGGCGCCTTCCCCGGTTTCAGTAAGGTTATAAGCAGTGCTTCACGAAGCGTGTCCGGAAGCCGTTTCTGTTCGTATGCTTCTTCGTACATGTCGTGAAGATAGAGCACCAGTATGTCAATGTACTTTTTATAAAATTCCACTGGGAGCCATCTGTGCCTGTCGCCTTGCCATTAGGCAGAGCAATTATAGCGTCACGTAGTTCATCTATCATCAGTGGGTGTATCAAGAATTCTTGTTGTCCTTTCGACAACCAAACCAATGCTATATCTTCTAAGTATTGTGCTATGTCATCGTCTGCAGCTGTTTGTCTACTGCTATACATGGTTTTGTAGTATTGCACAAACAAATAAAGAATGCCTGGCTCGTCGCAATGATTAGTATCACCCACCAAAATAGATTGCACTGTATAGTTTTTCACCCATGGCTCAGTAATTCTGATGGCTAATGCCTGTACCGGTGTGCCTCCCTCTCCTTAGTATATAGTTGTCCATCGCCTCGATATATGCCTCAACTCTAAATATGCCAGGTCATTATATTCAGTGATTTTAGTTCGAATAGTAGCTAATGTAGCGCTATCTGTCATGTGTTCGTAATGCGGCTTGTGGAGTACTAGTTCTTGTTCGAGCTGCTTCATAGACCCTCGTAACGATTTAAGAACTCTGGCTTGTAGGCCCATGCATACTCCACAAATTGTCACTTTGAATGCCTCCCATATATGTGCCCAGACTTTGTACTGACCCAACATTAATGATAAAATAATTTTCTATTGCTTCGTGCACCCCTTCCTGGAAAATCTGGTCTTGCAGTGCAGAGGATTGCAATCTCCATTGAAACGTGGATGTTAGCATGGTGAGCAACGCCGGGGAGTGATCTGATAACGTGCAAGGTAAGTGATTAACCTTAGTGATCCATGAGCTCACCTCACTCGTAGTCAGCCAGTAGTCAAGTCACGCCACATTAAAATCCCCCCACAAATGATCGCAGCTGGTGGCAACCTATGCACTTTACCGCACAGTGTCTCGTAAAAACCAGGGTCGTCTATATTAGGCCCATATACATTGACTATTGTCATAGTAATCCATGTCTATACAGATTGAAGTAATTAGAAACAACAATACCAGTCTGCACATGCATGCAACTTTCCACGTTAATCTTCATTATCTGCATCATTACCAGCCGCTCCAGATGAGTCTTGCCGCTTCAGCTGCCGTAGAAATTGCATAGCGTCTTTGGGGGTTGTGAAGATCTTGGTCTTACTTCCAAGTTGTATTCTGAGTCATGCCAGTTACAACATGGCATATTGTAGTTTCATTGCTTGTAATTTCTTCTTTACTTGCTGGAATTCCCGTCGTGCCTGTTGCACTGCCGGGAACAGCGCAACTTCCATCCCTTGGTACTTGGTAGTGCCTATTTCTCTTGCAAGTTGGAGTGCAACGTCTCTGTCACGATAATTGAGAAGTCTAGCAATTATTGGGCGCAGGGGTGCTCCTGGGATAGGTCGAGGTGAAAGGGAGCGATGTGCCCTCTCCACAACTAACATGTTTGAGAAGTGTTCTGCAACCAGCATGTTTTTGAGCATTTCCTCCACATAGAGTTCCATTTTACCCACATTAGTGGACTCAGGCACCCCTGTAATACTTAGGGTATTACGCCAGGACCTGGCCTCCAAGTCCTCATTCTTAGCCTGTATCACCGCTAGTAGTTCATCCATCTGGGTACAGGATTCTGTGATAGTCTCTACTTTATCCTCCGTGTTGGATATGCGCTGCTCTTCTTCCGTTATACGTACTCCATGCTTTTCTAGCTTTGCCGTCATAGTATCCATGCGTAGATTCAGGTTATCGATTTTGCTATCGATTTTTTGTAGGCTTTGCTGCATGGCCAGCATCATGCATTCCAGTTTGCTGCTGCCACCAGCTTCCAGGTCCATCTCAGTGTCTGATGCAACCTGCGTCTGCGATTTTTTGGGATGTTTGGAGTTAAATGAGAGCTTGCACTGTAGCTGTTTGTCCGGCTTGCCCATCTTCACAGCCTGTGTTCACTTCCGAGCTCCGTACTACACCGCAGTCCCTGGGTGTCAGGAGGGGAGCTCCAACCACGATCGTGCTATCCCCGCAAGCATTAGGGGTCAAGTAGGCGACATTCAGCGTGTTCTCCCTGCAGCTGGCTCAGGATTATGCGCCGTTTCCATAAGCTACAGGGCCTCCCCACATTGTGTTCAATCTGCAGCCTTGCATCACTGTCCTCTAATATCCGTTGCGCCTTGGCAACAGATTGTCTAGCATTCACTCCATGCTGAAAAGGGCAATTGTTTTAGGCTCGTTATGGCCAGAGGGTTTTGCAGGTTATGGGTGCAGCTCCCTCACCCCTCGCGCCCAGCACGCGCATCAGTCTTAGTTTATCCCCCAAGTTGCCTACATGCAAAGCTGAGTCCGCAAGTGTCTGGGGGCCGCTAGGGCTCTTTCACTGCGCATTATTGGACTGTCCACTCCTCACAGTGCCTGTGTCGCTATGCTAGTTTTTCAAGCGCACTCTCAGCTCCCGGAGACAGCACAGGCCCAAAAATGGTGGTCGCGCTCACTGCGCCGATTCCCCAGGCCACAGTTTGTCTGTTCAGCATGCAGGGACTGAGCAGCTTGTAGGCAATGCTAATTGTGTTATGTTTTTCGTCGCTGTGGCACATAAAATCAGGATTGCGCAGCAGATGTCTGGCCACCTTCAACGTGCTCCCCTACCTGGACCGTGTGGACACGCAGTCAGCCGACGCTGGTGTTTCGTACTCTCAACGTATTTGTACACTGTCCCCAATGCGTAGCAAATGAAGCGAATACCTTCTCTCCGCCACTGCATGGCTCGCGGCAATCGTCTCAGGATTTCTTGCTAGCACTCCCAGCGCAACCGTGTCTGGACTCTGAGCACGCTGCGGACACTGTGCTTCGCCAGCCGCTGTGTACCTCAGCCGAGTCATACCTCTTGTAACCCTGTCACTGTGCCGGTGGCTCTGACCGTCAACAAGCCCCGCGTTAGTCAGCAGTCTGTGGGAGCCGGCATTTTGTCGCCGGTTTGCGAATATTTGCATTTTGGGTCTAAAATATCCTCGATCACTGTCTCACACACACATCGCCGTGTTCAGCGCATAAAGGGGGTCCGAAATAACCATTTCAAGTCACAGGATGGCTAGGAGAAATGTAGGATTTGGTCCCGATTAAGGCCCTGACCAGCAGAGCTGCACTAACGTGCGGCCATCTTGCTTCAGGCTCACTAGTGCCCCCCCCCCACAATTTGCATTTTCTGAAATGAATTGCTTGACATCTTCTATGTTAAGGGGCTGTTCGCTTCTTGGGTTGGACCTAGGATTGTCTTCAATAAAATAAAGTGTCCTAGCCAGTGAGATTCTATATTACCTAAACCATTGACGTAGTGCTGGCGACTGGAGATTGATCAGTCCAACATGGCTGCCATTTTGGGGGGCTGGGAGACTCCTAGTATCGTCCCAAAATCAAGATGGTTCTGGTCCCACTCTATGAGGGAGCTCTTGTGAGAGGGGAGGCTCAAAATTGTATTTTCCTGAAGGCAATATTAATTATCATACAGTGGAACCGTAGGGCTGTGTAAGGGTTCAGAATAATGAGTGTCTGACCAATCCAAGATGGCCGCCACTCTGTGAGATAGGTAGGTAGTCCCTCTTCTGTTTCTAATATTTTTTGGGCTGTAATATGGATGCAGCTCATGTAGGGACCTCAAAATGGAGTTTCAGTGAAACTGCAGAAGAGGGACTGGCGCCTCGTTTCGTGTTGAAGTGGTCCAGGGTGCATGAGAAATATCAATTAGTGGAACTGCACTCAGTTTTCTCAACGGAGGAGAGAATTATGCCCATGAAGTAAAAAAGGTACCTCACCACCCCCAGCGCCTTGTCCCCCTCTCCTTTATGGAAGGGTACAGTAAGCTTTGCTGTTATCCTTTTACAGTGATGTTGTAGTCTTATCATTTGTAAAAGGTCACAATATTTTTTTCTTTAGTCCACACGTACTGAACAAAAATCTTAATAAAGTATTGCTTCAGATGAACATGCTGATGGTATAGAATCATACATGACAACATTTTAGAACAGTAAAGTGGGAGATTTATTTTTAAATAATCATGAGAATGTATTTTTCCCATTTACTTCTGTTGAGACCTGAAACTGGTCTATTATCATGCCCTGGGACTAAATGAAAGTACCCGTTTTTTTCTTTAGCTATCAGGAGTATGGAGAAAGGCTATGGAAGGTAGAGAGAACATGACAAAAATGTTGTGCACTGGCCTGTACGAGCAGGTTACTGGCAGTGCATACTCCCACCCACACAAGACTAATCCCTCTCTGAAGAAGCCTTACAAGGAATCTGGTTTTTGCAGACAGAAATCGGGAGGCGGGCGATAAACCTTGCAATCAGTAGTCTCCCTACTGAATTGGGAGGGTTGGCATGTATGTAGAATGAACAAAAACAAAGTAAGCTAAAAGGGCGCATTCATGACTTTTCATGAAGTTGATTTCAAGACTTTCCAAACAATTGATGTTTCTTTAAATGCATGCTAATATTATCTGTAAAATTCATTAGATGATTATGAACACATGCAAATATGTTTTACAAACTGACAGGCTGAGGGTAATATTTCTGATGCATGTTGTTTCCTGATTTTAATGGAAACACCTCAAGGGCATTTTTCCTTTATTAGCCTGCAGTTTCAACTTGTTTTCTCCTTCAACTATGACTTACCTATTTTCCATCTTTCTCTTATCTACTCAACACCATCATAGCATTTCCTTTTGAAGGTGCTTTGTATGCCCATTGTGCCTTGTTATGCATTATCTTTCTTCATAATAAACCGAATTTAGAGGCTTGCCCTGCCGGAGTACCAAAAAAAGTGACACTCAGGCGGCGCAAGCCTCACTTTCATATCTGTGTGTTGATACAAAGCCACTCTGCATGGCTTTGCATGGCTTCATAGATACGGAGTAAGACAAAGCAGTGCAAGTCGCTGCCTTGCCTGACATCAAGGAGGCATTCAATGTGGTGAATTTTCCCATGCAACACTTATCAATTTTGATGCTGCCCCAGATTTATGTAATCACGTAAATCTGGGGCAGCGCTAAAACCTTATGCCTCCACTGGGCAGGTGTTAGAAGGAGAAATATTTTTATTTCTTCTCGTTTTTTCTCATTTCATGTGTGCTACATTCTGCAAAATGCCTTATAGGATTGTTTTTGAGGAGCAAGGTACCCCTTTCTGCACAAAACAGTCCTGCCTGGAACAGTGGCACCCTTGCACCGTGGTGCAATGCTGACTAAGTTGGCTCTAAGCAGCAGCACCAGCGAAGGGAGAAAGGACAGGAATGTACCCTATTTCACAAATACAGTGCATTCCTGCCCTTTCACATTGGTGTAGGACAGCGCAGCAAGAAGACTTTTAGCACTGCCCTATGCCGATTCCTCATAAATAAGGCCCTAAGTGTTTCATTGAGGCTGTAGGATGCTAGTAAGGGCTCCGATTCATTGGTCTTCCCAGAGCGCCGCTTGTGCAGTCTCTATGCATGTCATCAGGCATTTGAGATTGCTTTCTTTTTCTGTTCTGCTAATCTTCCATCACCTCATATTTAGGAAAGCAATGAAAAAAGGAGCAGTTTGTTAATGAGTGTCTTCTCTTTATTCAGTGCATTTCTACCAACAGGTTTTAACATTATGAGACTGTTGGGTGTAAGTGAATCTATTAACAGCAAATCAAAACAATGGCATGCAAAATTAAGGCCACACCAGGAAAGATTCAAAGCTTTCTTTCTTCTTGCTGTCTTCAACTGCACACGTTAAATGTAGCAAATTATTAACAATATATATATATATTGTGAAAGTGACAACTCATGTGATGAAGAGCATTTTTAATGGCAAATTAGTGGGTCGCATTGTTCTCTACAAACTCTTACGACCCTGCTATTTCATTTGATTATTTTAGATTGTGTCAATACGTCCCACAGCCTGCTCGTTTCCTTCTTTTAGAGGAAATCCATGATCACTATTTATTTGAAAAAAACTAAGAACCCTTTCTGCTGCACTTCTTTTCCCACATTTTTTCTTAATATTTCCGAGCCACATTTATTTTCTGATGTGTCATTGAATATGGTGAATGATTGATATATCACTATCTATGTGATTAGTGCAAGGAATAGATTTATTATTTTCCTAGAGATTTTTGCAGCTATTGAATGGGCCATAACGAAACCCCTCTATTTCAGTATGATCTAGTTTGAGTAAAAGAAAACGTTTGACTATGTGAGCAATCACTTTTGTCATGACCCTTTGCACATTCCCCCTGGACAGTCCTGGTGGTTCAACACTCAATAAAGGAGATGGACATAGTGATGCATGTAACTTGTGGTCTCCAAACTGACCACACCCATTCTTTGGTTAATTTTTGGGTCTCGCCTACGCAGCGTGCAAGCGCAGCAGCGCTGCTTAGGAGGGAACCTTTTGGAATCACTCAGGACTTTGGTTCAAACTCGAGCATGTTTTCCACTGTTCTCTATTGGCACTCGTGCACATTTGGCGTTTCCCTTGCGGGAGCGAGCAGCAGCGCCATCTATTTTTAATTATCTTGCTCGCGCTTTGGAAACAGATGGCGCCGCTGCTCGCTCCCACAAGTGAAATGATGTGCGTTTCTCATCCCCTTTTCCTTTTGCTTATTTGTTAATTGCTTCTCTCTCACGCGCATGTGCCCACCCTCTCTCGCTGTTTTTCTGTTCCCCTCGTTTGCTTGCTCCCTCTCTTTGCCCCCTCTCTACATTCACCATCTCTCCCCCGTTGTTTGTATTTTACTCTCCTTCTGCCTCTATGTTTCCTTTCTCTCCTCAAATTATGATTGCTTTCTCTCCAATAGTCCTTGTCACACCCTCCGTACCGCCTGTCACCCGTTTCCCTTTCCACATTGGCCCCTGTCACAGGCTCCTCGGTAACAGTGGCACTGCCCCTTTCCTCTGTCCCCTCCCTCACCGATGCTCCCTCTGCCAGACTCCCCCCACCCTCTCTCTGTCTGCCTGTCCCCGCCTCCCCTGGCCCCCTCTCTCCAGTGGCAATGGGCTGACTGCCCCCCTCGCCTTCAGATCAGCTCCTCGCAGCAGGTGCACCCTTCGCTTCTGTGCGTCCATGGACAGCAGAGCAGCGCTCGCGTGTGAAGAGAGGGAAAACAACACCGGCAGAGGCGCTCTTTCGACCTTCTGACTTTGATTTGACTTCGATCCGCTATCACGTGCTCCAGCTTAGCATTCAGCAATTAACAACCCTCTTCATCTCTCAACCAAGGGGAGCTGCCCATGCCCCCCATGCCACCATCACCCGCATTCCAGTTCATTCCTCGTGCCCCATGAAACTCTTCATGCTGGTCTGTCGTGTTCATTTTCATGTTGCATGGATGAATATTGCACATCTTGTAGCACGAAGGAAGCCTGAGTAAACATTTTAAAAGTTTGCATAATCCACCTGCATTGTAAACTAAAGTTGTAGTTCACCCGGTGCTCTGTTCCTTGCAGGGAAATCTGATCTGGAATGGGATTTGTCGGCTTCTCTAAATGTTCCGAATCGGTCTGCCTTCTCGGATTCAGTGAACAGTTCTGCACAAATTGCTTTAATTGCCCACTGTTGCATAAGCCAACCTCCAGCAGGTGCTGCGCTTGATTAAATAACTACTTCTGTGTTAAATAACTCCTCTGCGCTGTGCACGCTGTTCACTGCCACCGCAAGACACGTCGAGCAGTTTTATACTTGTCAGAACCACCAGTTTTGCTTCATGTTACTCTTACACGCCCTTGTGAATGGAACCAAAATAATCTAAAACGGGAATAAAATGTAAATAATCAGGGAATATTCATGTACAGTGTGTACAAATAGAAAAGGCTGTCCCGTCCTCATATTTCTAAAGGGAATTGAACATTTCGGGGCTAATTCAAAACTACATTTTTCAGTCCGCTAAGTAGTGGTCCGGTAGTGCTACTTTACAGACCCATGATGCCATTTCCATTGGGTCTCTAGGGTTTTTATTTTATCTTTAAGAGAAAAACTGGTCTTCAAGTCGGAGATGAAAAATCTGTTTTTATGACATTTCTCGTGAGGAGGGTGAGCCTGAGTGCTCAAGCTGTAAGAGGGCTAGAGGTCATAACATGGGTTTCCAAAAAGCTTAATAGTATACTGGAACGCCTTAAAATACGGGCAGTGATTACGCCTAACAGAGTGAAGGCCTATTTCTAAGGTGTTAAGTTGAAGCACTGATGCCTGCATTAGGGTTGTTAATATACACACATTTTCTACACAACTTTCTGTCCACCAACTGTGATAATGTAACGTAAAATGCAATGTTTGTGAAAATAATTAGTATTTGAAGGTCGTTGGCCTTTTCGGACGGAACAGCTAGAGTAGAAGAAAGCATCTGCTTGCTTCCCGTAGCTCCTGCTTGCAATGCTCAGCAGGCATAATACACCAAGCTGATTAATTAATCATGACGAACTGTTTATCTCGATAGTACAAGAGATAGCGCTGGTTACCATCTAAACCACAGACTTGAGTTCGATATCTAATAACCTCACAATAGCCCCAGGAATCTGACGAAAAGTGCATAAAAGCAGAGCTACATTTAACCTTTGTTGTCTATAAAGCCATGGGGATGTCCAAGGTTGTTCACTAGGGTGGAGGCAGATGCCGTGAAATACTGTAAAACAAGGGAGTAGTCAGAAGATTTAAATACCCCCCACCTTGAACCAAAGCTCTAATGGATGGCACCAAGCAAACTAAGCAAGTCATCACAACCCTCCCCAGAAGGATTCGCTCGTCTCTTCCATCCAAGCATCTATTGGTTCATCCTTTCATGCTTCCATGTACCCACTGAGATCCACCAGTACAATTTACATTCTATCATCATTCATTATTTCATCCATCATTCAGTCTTTCACCATATCGTCTGTCCATCCATCCATCACCCCATCCTTATCCAAAGCTATTTATTCATCTCCAAACATATCCACCAAACCCTTCCATCCATCTCTTCAGTCATGCATTCACCCTTCACCTAGTCATCCTTTTGCTTATCCATCCACCCACCCTTTCACTCATCCATCCACTCATCCATCCTCCCAACACCCCTTTCACTCATCCATCCATCCTATCACTCAACCATCCATCCTTCCACTCATCCATCCACCCTTCCAAAGATCCACCCATTCACTCATCCATGCTTCCATTTACTCTTTCACTCTTCCATCCATTTTTTCACTCATTCATCCATCCATCCACCCTTTTATCCATCCATCCATTCATCCCTTTCATTCATCAGACCATCCTCCATCCCTTTCACTCATCCACCCATTCTTTCACTCATCAAACCTTACACCCATCCTTTCACTCATTCATCCATCCACCCTTTCTCTCACCCATCCACCATTTCACTCATACATACATCATTTCACTAACATATCCATCCTCCCTTCTATCTATCCATCCATTCACCGACTGAAATTTCTCATCCAACTTTCAAAATACGTTTTTGAGCCTTTGTCTGCCGAGTTGCAGACAGAAGAGGCCCATCAAGAACCGCATCCTGTTGTAGTTGCTAACGCAGGGGGTTCACAATACCCCTGTCCCAACCCATTCATTCATCTCCAACCCTATCCATCCATCTGTACATCCATCCATCTATCCACCGATCCACCCTTTCAATCACCCATCCCTCCATCCATCCTTTCAACCTTCAATTCATTGTTTTGCCCATCCCTCCACCCTTTTACTCCATCAATTCATCCATCCACCATTTCACTCATCCATCCATCCACCCATTCACTCAACCATCCATCCATCTCCCAAATACATCCACCCAACCAATCCATGCACCCATCCACCTACCCACCCATCCATCCACCAACCCAATCCATCCATCCATCACCCATGCCTCCATCCACTCATCCATCCATTGATCCATCCATTTGATCAAGCATCCATCCATCCTTTCACTCATTCATCCATCTTTTCACTCATCCATGCCTCCATCCATCCACCCTTTCACTCATCCTTCCATACGCCCTTTCACTCAACCATCCATCCATCCATCCATCCATCTATCTACCCACCCATCCACCCATCCACCTCCCCAATCCATCCACTAAACCAATCCATAATAATAATAATCCACATATGTAAAGCGCAAACAATCACCCGTAAGGGTCTCTAGGCACTGGGGGCCATCGGGAAGATTAAGCAAGGTATTGCCCAGAGTCATATGGTGCTGGGCTAATCTGCCTCTGGCGCCGGGGATCAAACCATGATTCCCAGATTCCAGAGTCAGTCGCCCTGGCTGCTGTGCCACACCTCATCCACCCATCCACCTACCCACCCATCCATCCATCCAACCACCCAATCCATCACTCCATCCATCCATCACCCATACCTCCATCCACTCATCCATCCATCCACTCATCCCTCCATCCACACTTCACTCAGCCATCCATCCTCCATCCTTTCACTCATACGTCCGTCCATCAATTCAGTCAATCACCTTTTGTATTAATTATGAGCCTTAGTCTGTTGAGCTACAGACAGAAGAGGCCCATCAAGAAACCCACCCCATTGTAGCTGCTAGAGCCCGGGGGGGTCACCATGCCACTGTTGTAAAAACATAAGTGATAGATGCCTCCAATCAGACTGATTCAGCGTGTAAAGGGGAGAGACAGACAGACCCCTAAGATCTGTGCCTAACCAGGGATTTAAGACCTTCACACCACTTGTCCTGCTGTCCAGACTGGGACTTCTTTTTCATCATCTGACTTTGACCCTGAGCAAGAGATAGAAGGCAGAAATGGGAGAAAGAAAGCGAAAGATACAAAAACAGCGTCAAAGGCATAAAGAAGGGATGAAACAGAATCTGCAAGAGTGAAATAAAGAAATAGGAAGAGTAGGATGGTGGACGAAAAAGGGCTGAGGTGGAATCAACAGTAGGCTGTCAAGGCATTAGGCAACCTCTACATTAGGCACTGTTGGGACAGGCACTAGCAGCAGGACCACCCTAAAAACCTGCTAGCAACCTGACTATAAGCATTAAACAGGTGGATCTTCAGATCTTTCCTAAAGGTCCTTTCCAAAGGTAAACAAGCATTTAAAATGCAATAGGTCTCGCCTTTGATTAACTTAAAGCCATTTTCTTTGCTAATGGTATTGTATAGCAAAGCAAATGGCTTTAACTTAATCAAAGGCGAGACCTATTGCATTTTTAATGCGTGTTATTAACTTGCTTATGCCTACGTCAGACCAAAACAAAGACACTTTTGCTTTAAGTAGGCACTCCAATTCCCCTCCCTTGGGCATCCCACATGTTGTTGCCGAATACTGATGCAATACTACACCCCCAAAGCGTGTTACCTTGGACACAGTAGAGATACCATGTATGAACCTCAACCATGCTCCACCTAACATCTCAACTATTAGGGTATAGAATACTAATTTGTAATACTTTGGGCACTGCAAACAAAATACTTTTTCATAAATTCTATTTGTAGAGATATGGGATTCAATCTTTATTTTTCTGTCGATGTCATGATGTATAGTCCGTACGTTCTATGTGTCTTTCTATTCACACATGATTCATGCATTCTTTGAATTTTACTGATGCTCTACCTTGCTCCATCACCCTTAATGCCTACGTAGATTCATTACTCTCTGATGATGCTTTAGATATATGCACATTCAGGGTCTCTAACTGCTTTAATTTCTGCACAGACATTTACAAAGTTTACCCAATAATTGGGCTACGCGATATGGCACAATGTATTCTAGTTAATGTATGTTTGCGTCAGCTGTCGACGTAGGTATGTGTGTTACTCGCCATGCCCCCAAGAACAGGCAACCAGCTTATTAGGGGTTTCTCCACCATTAACATTAGAAGTCAGATGATGAAGTGGTAGACAAATTCCCGGAGGACTTCCTTGATGAAGTTGTTCTTCAAATATCTTGAGCATTTTGCTTTTATAATCGTAGGATACACACTTATTCCTTTTTATTCAATAGTGTGTGACTACAGGGCACACTATCCATGGGGTACAACTAATCTAAAGGCAGAATGACGGACTCTATGGTGGTGGACCTGTCCGCGCCCGTCAGAGATTGGAAGAGGCTGGGCTGGGCCTCCCCTCTAACGTTTGGGGGCTGAGGATAATACCAACCTACTATGGAAAAAGGAAGTTTAAGCAGCCAGAGCTGGGTGGGGAAATGATCATAACTCTGAACTCTTTTAGTTTAGTAAGAGCAGCCAACTGTTTGCCTAAAAAAATTGAACTCACAGGTTATCTATGGGATATACAAGAAATGGAGAAGTTGTCTGTGAAAGTCTCTTGAGAAAGATAGCTACTGTTGTGCCGGAGGACTCTCCTGTTGAAGTTTCTGTCACCAAGGTTGGGAAAAAATGACAATATCACTATTTCACCAGTGGAGCCTCCCGTAAAAGGAAAAAAAGGTGGCCCTTGGCGACAGCAGGACCCTAAAGCTAGGAAAGCAAAACATGGTCCTGCAACTGAACTTTCTCTACAGTCACATTCACAGGAGCTGAACATTGTAAATTTGAATGACTTATATGCAAGGTTGGAAAGCGCTTTATTAGCCCAGATTCACCATCTGAATTTCGGTTTGGGCGTATAGAGCAACGTTTAAATCAACTAATTGAGCAATAGGATGAAATTCAGAAAAATCCCCTGACTGTCACTACTTGTGCCTTGAATTTACATTCAAAGGTGTTTGAACCTATTCAAGGTGATGAGAGAGGGGGTAACAGGAATGGAATGGGTGAGCTACAACAACTGCCCCAGTAAATATCCACTCAACCACCAGTGCACCAAAGATCATGAACACAGCACCTAGAGAGTACTTCTACAGATAAAGGAGGGAGGTCTGCAAATATAATCGCTAAACCCATGCTGTCCACCTTGCAGTAATCAGGCTCATTGTTAGCTCAATCCCTGAACCAACACCACGATCTAGGGTATCACATGCTCAACCTAATCCCACTACCACATATGGGGGTGAAAGAAGGATGCTAACAAGGGAGCCTGGTAGCACATAACAAAGCCCCTTGGGGAGGGGTAAAGGTTCAGACGTTATGCTCCCCTTCTAAGCGTGCCCATTTGTGTTAATTTTGGTCAACGTATCTGTGCTAAGGAAGTCACAGTCTGAATCCACTGAGCAACTGATGGATAAATCATGCCATTGGTTGTCCACATTTGCTAGAATGGGCATGTTTATACATAGACATATTCTGATGGGAAGGAGATTTCCGAGAGTAGGTCCAGCTTTAAAAACCATCGCTGGGGACTAGTTCGCCCTAAATTGTGATAGCCCAGGGGTAGTGAGGGACCTGTTAGGTCAACTACCTAGTGCACAACCAGAGGGCTCGCAGATATATGCTTTACCCCTAGGGTTCTTTTATAAACCTCACAATTTGTGCAGAATTGCAGAAGGGGCGTACAACATTATGGCAACCTAGCGCTCCTGCCCCAATTTTAATTTAAATGTTAATCTTTTAAAAGGAATTACATAACTGTGTGCTCGGAATAGGTTTGTGCATTGGAGAGTTTAGATGGCTGAGACTGACTTCCAGGGAGGGGCATTACGACATGGAATGGTGGGGATCAGAGTCCGCTTTCCGAAGAGTAGTGCCATAAGGAGATAGTGGGGCGAGGGAACGTCAAGGTGATAATTTGGAATATAGCTAGACTTAGCCGTAAGTGAGATGACCTAAATGGATAGGAATGATAGCTAAATATGATATCATATGCCTCCAGGAAACATGGGAGGTGGCTCCAACCTACCTGGAAGGGTATAGATCTTGCCATACCCCGCCAGTGCTGTCTAGAGCTGGAAGGGCAGAAGGAGGTATTCTAACAATAATGGCGAACACTCTCAGAATTACAGTTTTACATTTTCTTAATGATTCTCCTTATTTGCATTATTTGATATGCAAAGGGAGAGGGGATTTAATTATTATAAATTATTTTAATAATAATGATTTTGATATAAGGGATTCTGTCGTAGACGAAGTGTAGCGGGCGATTAATGAGGCTAGCTCCCAACATCACATACCGGTGAATCTTATCTAATTGGGAGATTATAATGTTAGATACTGTCCATTCGTCTGGAAATCAGCGTGTGTGGTTATGAATTGCGAGGGCGAACCAATCACTCATTTTAATCATGAAAATGCATTAAATAGGGTTTTAACTATCTGGAACCTGATGATAAGTAATAAAATAAACATGTTGACAGGCGTTATGGACAAAACATTTCAGAGCACAGGGAGGGTGTTCACAATTGATTATATAATTACTTCCAAAATTGTAACAGATAGATCTATTAATACGCTGGTTACTTTAACAGAATTTAGTGACCATATTTATTTTGTATGCGATCTGAAATGGGAGATTAATTCCAACAAGAATGTACAGCGAGTCCCAAAAACCATTTTGGCAAGTAAAAATGGAGGCATTTCAAAATGGGACAAAGTGAAAAATAAGACACTCTGTCAGCAGGGATTTCCTAGAGGTTACGACCTGTCTTAATAACAGTGCAAGCATGGGGCAGGCGGTGAAAGCCTTTGAAGAGGTTTTAAAAGAGTTTAAAAAGCAGCTACCTTGACCATATAGAAGTAGAGAGTCCCCACAAGGGCATTGGTTCGATACAATGTGCACTAAAACCTCCTCTAACCTTCATAAAGCACTGCGTGAGGTTCCTAGGGATGTTCTGTTAATTCAGGCCTTACAAGCTAGATATAAAGACTCTAGGCGGACTCGTTTAAGAAGCCTGAAAGAAAAAGCATGGGATGATGTAAGGATGGCAGTAGACAACATAGACTGTAGTGAGTTTTGGAAGGTGGTGAACAGAACGCCCCACTCCTAAGAGATGAGGGGGATCCCTTGTTAGATGTACACATAGAGGAGAATAGATGTGTCAAGCAGTTTCGAAATATCTTTTTAAATGCGAATGAATCGGCGACTGAAAGTTTCAGTATGCAGGAGCAGATGAATTATTTTTTACATTTTAAAGTAGGAGAAGTAAAGCAAGCTTGGAACAGACGTGCTTGTTGAAGGCTCCTGGACCCGAATGGGTTCCTATGGCTATCTTCCTCGAGATTAAAGATCTTTGGGAACCAATATTAACAAATGTATTTAATGTGGTAGTTAAATTAGGCCCTCTATATGGATGACACAGAATATTAATATCCCGATATACAAAAAGGGGGATAGATCGGACTTGAAAGTTTTTAGGGACATATCCCTAATCGATAGCACAGCAAAATTGATGGGAAGAGTACTATTAAATGGGTTAGAGGAATGGGCAAGGAAAAAGAAAGTCCTTGTTGATACCCAGTATGGCTTCATGAAGGGCAAGGGAAAAATTAATCAGTCCTAAAATGTGTCCATGATAGTTTCCAAATATACGATGGCAAAAAAGGGCCAACTTTGTATTGCCTTCATGGACCTTACTGCCGCATTCGATTGCGTGGCCCACAGTAGACTGTGAACCATCATGGAGGGCATGGGAGTTGACCCCCTCATTCTCATTTTCATAAGGCAGCTATACTCTAGCACAAATGCGAGCGTCCGCTATGGCAGAGAAGGGGAGTGTGCAAAACCTTTTGTCACTGAAAATGGCGTGAGGCAGGGTTGTGTCCTTGCTCCCTTTTTGTTAGCTCTCCATAAAAACAGGTTGAATAGGCTTTTGAGAGAGGTGGTCAAGGACGCTGCACATTTCGAGGCATCCTCTATGTAGATGATGCAGTGCTTTAGGCTAGGACACCATTGGCACTACAGAAGCTCATAGATTACACGAGATTTAGGGCCAGTTTGCACTTGAGCGTAAATGATTCTAAATCATAGGTGATAACTACTGGGTTAAAAACCAGAAAAAAACACATTTTATATAGACAAGAGGTAGGTGGAAGTAGTAGGCACGTTTCCTTACCTGGGGCGCTTCTTTATGGGAAATGACCATGCAAAAATACGGTTTTAAATAGAGTGGCCCTCCTGGAAAATAGTATTGTGCAAATGTTTTAATTTAAAAAAAAATTGGGCTCCAAGCCAATCCATTAAAATTTTAACATGTATTCGATCAAAGCAAAAGCCATCACAAAGACCATCGCTATGTATGGGGCAGCAGTTTGGGGCATGGTGGACGTAGACCCATTGCAGCTGTGAAGGATACATTCTGTAAAAGACTGTTATCACTCCCCCAAACCTGCACTAATTATATATTTCTCATAGTAAATAAGGCTTACCACACCTCGAGGATTAGATCAGATTGGCCACACTATTAATATGGCATTCAATATGGAAGAGGGTACTACTGAACCAAACGTTGCTTAGGGATGGCTTAACAATGGACTATGCCGACAGGATGCTGTGGTTGAGTTACCTGGAAACCCTTATGTCGGCACTGGGTCTTCAAACTTTGTTCGACTCCCTGTCGCTGTTTGCTAGTTTCCCGAAGGCTAAGCTAAAAGAGATCTTTCTGAAAAAGGCTGCAGAGGTTAAATAAAGACATGAGTATGGGAGCCATGACCATACGTTGCCCTTTTTGAACACAGGAACTCAGGCCTATCTGACTTTTCTACAGAATTCCCAGCACAGATATCTACTGACAAGATTCCACTTAAACTATATTCCGCTTATGTCCGGTTTTCCCTCCAATATATATTCAATGAAGGAGTTACCCCCTTGTCAATGTGATAGGAGGACGGCACAACCAAACTCGCAAATTTTGTTTTTATGCCCCTTTTATGGCCCTCAAAGAAAAAAGTGTTTATTCCCTTCTTTGCAGAAAAAAGTTTTTAGGCAATATCGCCCGGCCCTAGCTTTTATTCCAAAGTGGGAAGATCCATATGTGTGCTAAACACTTGCATCCTTTTTGTGGGCGGTATCAAGATGCAGACAATTGCAACAAGAACTGTGATCGAGGTAGTGTTTTCTACACATTGGTGTGGATATTCCGGAAGGGGTTTGGAGCGGTGCACCACCAATTTACTTATCAATACATCACACCAAGTGGTCAGTTGTTTGTACTCAAAAAATCTTTATTTTAAATTAATTGTCCAACCAAAGTCTCAGCCAACGCGTTTCGTTCAGATTGAACTTCGTCAGGGCTGGAAGAGTATAGAGAAACATAACATAAATATACGCACCACAAAAAACATTTAAAAATTACATTAAAAGACACATTTAAAAGCACCACATACTAAGAGAATATGCACAGGACAAAAAAGGGATATACTATAAACACTCAATACATAAACATAACCATACAGAACAATTTTATGCAAAATTTTTTTTTATATACAATACATAACAATGAAAATGAAAATGCCATGTATATAGATTATAATATTACATTAGTAAACAAAGGGGGGCATACGTATGCCTATGTGGTTCCAAAATTATATATTCTGAAGACCCTTTTGCTTGAGAGTATGATTCAATGAAAGGCACCCCCAACGGAAAGATAATTCCTATATATGTAATGTTATATCTAAATACCCCATCAAGACACGTGTAATATTAAAATATTTCATCAGAAAAGAGGGGGGTATACGTGTGCCTATGTAGGTCCAAAGTTGAATATCCTGAAGGGTGAAACGCACCCCATACTGCAAAGTAATTCCTATACATAGAGTAAGCAAATGTAAAAGCCAACTGATTAGGACAGAGGGGCAGGAAAAAATTATGAGTAACAGTCCCCCAAAGGGAGACACGTACCATAAGTGAGAATGCGAATATAATCCAAAGGTATGACCACCGTCTATGGAGACAAATATCCGTCTCGAGAGGAGCAGTAATACAAGCGTCGTACTTTTCAGGTAAGCGGTCCTAATTGTGCTTCCAGTGCCACCTTGATAAGGGCACTGTACACGATTCTGTCAAGAAAACAAAAAATAGACAAAAAATAACGAATCAATTCAAAAGATATATGCATATATAAATAAAGTAGGAAACAGACCTAATATAGCTTTTGGACGAAGCGGAAATAAAATACCACTGGGGCGTGAGATTAGACAGGACGCAATGTCAGTCCAAAATAATAAATCCCACTCAAGAATATCTAACTGGAAAATACAATAGCAGTCCGAAAACATCCTACTTATAAGTACTAATTGAAAATTATAAACCCAAGGTTCCAAACCAAAACATGGTAACATAAAAAACATGCAGATAGAATTGCCAATGGAACTGACATTAGTTCGACGATGTTAACTCAGGACAAGTCGCATTCAACCCTCGTGTAATGCTACTACACCAAAGTAAGTGAGGCAAAGCATCCGCCATATCGACACATTTATAAAAAGAACCGTACCATAGCACAAAAAGGAGGAGACAAAATGGGAATTCCCTTTAACAAGCCCGTAGGCACCTGGACTCTAAATATTCCCCAAAGGAGAGTCAAAACAAGGGCTTTGATAGGTAAGCCCCCAACCCCATACCGACAGTTTCAAATGGCCACCAAAAATTACACCGCATACCTGTAACTCAATAGATGTCCGTGCTCTCCCCTCAGAGTGTCCCGTATCGTTAACGAAAAGCGCGCCAAACTTTAAAAGGAGATGTACGTATGCAAACATAGACGTGCGTCGGCAATTGTGGGCGGGCGTTTAGAGGGTAGCCAATGTAATCCCTGCATTGTTGGTCTCCCGGGTAACCTGGGTGTTTACCGAAGGTTGAAAAAAGGGACTTGCGTTAAGGTAAAAAAGAACGTCTAAAACGTCAAAAGCGTTGGGAGTTGTGGGCGGGTGTGTAGAGGGTAGCCAATGTGATCCTTGCATTAATGGTCCCCCGGGCAACCTGGAAATCTACCGGAGGTTGTGGAGAGGGGGACTTGTATTAGGGTAAAAAACGTCAAAGGCTCAAAACGCGCCAAGCTTTAAAAGAAAATGTACGTATGCAATAATAGCGGTGCGTCGGAAGATGTAGACGCGCGTTTGGAGGGTAGCCAATGTAATCCCTGCATTATTGGTCTCCCGGGTAACCAGGGTGTTTAACATAGGTTGGGAAGAGGGGCTTGCGTTAGGGTGAAAGACAACGTCTAAAACGTCAAAAACGTCTGAAGTTGTGGGCAGGTATGTAAAGGGTAGCCAATGTGATCCTTACATTGCTGGTCTCCCGGGCAACCTGGAAAACTACCATAGGTTGAAAAGAGGGACTTGCATTAAGGTAAAAAAAAAACGTCAAAAGCTCAAAGCGTAAGGCTGTAATATTCCAGTATGCCGTGTATAACACGTAATCAATATATGAATAGAATCAGTCATTTCCCGGTCTGCATAAGAGCCACAAAATGCATATTTCCAAAAAAATTCTGCTTATGATGGATAAAAGTGTAAAGTACACAAAGAAACAGAAAACCCCATGTTCAAGCCCTTCTAAAATTAAAACGAATCTGGGGTATCGCGGCAATCTATACCCTCTACAGGCAACCCGTGACATACAAGAGTCCTTCCTGAGGGATAGTATGTATAAATCCGCCGCACAGGTACAAAAGGTTTCCCGTATGTCATGTATGAAATAAAAGATCGGAAAACGGGACCAGAGCGTATAGTTTCGCAAATGGTATTTAAGGAACACTGAACATGTGACCCAGAATGTCAATGTCACTACATTACTTCATACCTGAGTGAAGTGATGCAACATGATAGAGAAGGAAAATTCAAAAGCCCAAAGATCTATCAAGTAAGAAAGATGCATCCACAGGCAAAAGAATATTAATGCAGGAGTTTAGTCACTACCATAATGTTTATGGTATAAGTATAAAGGTCATACAAACCTACTGTAAAAAGGTGCCCTAATCTAAAATACTACCGGCCCAGAATGCAAGAATCACACAATGAAGTGACATAAGAACATTCTATGACTCATGATAGGAAAACTCATTTACGCCAGCAGAATGCACACGCAAAAGTAGACCATAGATATCTGGAGATATAAAAAAGGGTATCACACGGCTACCTGGAGACCGAATCAAACGAAGGAAATAAACAAAAAATGTGTTCTATGGTTCATGGAGCGAAAAAATTGATATACTGAAACAATATACCTGAAGGATATACAAACAAACCATAGATCATATAAATCTACAGATATATTCAAGGTTTCATAAGGCTACCCGGAGACAAGAAACTGGTGCAATGCAGACATTCAAAAGAGTCCACAGTCCTCACAGGATTCCAAAATGTCATATCTACACAACCCTAGTGCATATCTCACCTGAACAGATAAGCTCATGTAAGGAAGTAATGGAATTCATGGTCCGAGTTGTGCCCCATGGTAACCGACCGTAATCTACATATCCATTTGGATTCAGTTTGTCTCAGTGTGAGGTCTCTGTTCCCTCCTCGTTTGTTCACAGGAATATGGTCTATGCCACAGAAAAGGAAGGACTTATCACCCAAATGTACTCTATTGTAATGCTCCGTCATGGGGTATCGTGCGTCATTGTTAATAAGGTCTCGTCGGTGTTCTTGAATACGAGTCTTCAAACAACGTGCTGTACTCCCCACATAAACCTTCCCACACGGGCACTCAAGTGTGTATATTACGTATTTACTATTGCAATTGATGAAATGCCTGATATGATGTATCTTGTCAGTGTTGTAACTAAATTCTTTGCATTTGTTACGTCCAAAAGTACATACATTGCAAGAGGTACATGTGTAAAAACCAACCGGCGGTTTAGGTAACCAGGTGCTGGGTGTCTTCTGTGTGGTCACATAACTCGGACATGAAGAACTTCTGAGTGTACGTCCCCTTCTATACACCAAGGAGGGTTTTCCACTAATATTGGGGCGTAATCTAGGAATATCCACGAGTAGATGCCAATGCTTCCTAAAGGCTTTGAAAATTTTGTCACTATGTGCAGTATAATTCGTGAAAAAACATATTTTTTCTCTTGTTTTGGAACTGGTGAGCGAGTTCCAGGAAGCCCCTCTATCAGTATGCATAAGGGTCTGGGATCTGGGTAGTTTTAAGACTCTACGTTCAGCTCTGTCAAGTGTACCAGAATCATATCCCCTATGTGTGAAACGCTGTTTGATATCCTTAATGTTCTCCCTGAATCCATTTTCCTCGCTACATAACCGTCTGGTTCTGACCATCTCCCCATACGGAATGTTGGCAATGACGGAACTGGCATGTGCACTTGAAGCATGCAAAATACTATTGCATGCTGTTTTTTTTCTGAACATTGTGCTGTGTATTTGGCCCTCTTTAATGTAAAAATGAATATCTAAAAAATCGATATTTTCTTTGTTGTGTGACATTGTTAGTTGTACATTAAAGGAGTTGTTGTTGAGGTATGCTAGATATTCCATAAGCTGGGTTTCTGAGCCTGACCACAGACATACAATATCATCTATATACCTCCCCCAAAACACGATGTAATTTGTCCAGGGGGAGGCATTCCTGCTCCATGCGTGCTCCCTCTCATACCACCCCATAAAGAGGCCGGCATAAGAGGGAGCAAACCTGGAACCCATGGCCGTACCTTGGAGTTGATGGTACCACCTTTCATCATGTTTGAAAAAATTATTCGTGAGAATGAGATCAATCATTTCCATGATCATAAGGTTATAGGAGTAATGGTCAGCCCCTTCCTTGTCTAGGTAATGGCGAACCGCCAACAGACCCAATTCCCTGCGGATACAGGTGTGGATAGCCTGCCATGATTAGCTATCACAATTTGTTGTGTTGTTAGGTACTCGAGATGAAGAATAGAGAAGGTTGCATTATATGATAATTTGAGATTAGTAGGTGGGACTAAAGGGGTAAATAGCTTTTTTTGCACAATATTCTTTAGCATATATGTGTTTTGGTGAACTTAGATGTTATCCTACCAGTGAAATATTTTATTAACTGTTTTAAAATGAGTATTTATGATTTTAGTGTGATTTATATTTATGATATACTGCAATGTTTTGTACTTTTATGCATTGGAAGTATTGTGAAATAAAGGATTGATTGATTGATTGCCTCACTCTATCACCCATGTGTTCTCACAAACCTTTTAGACTTTGTAGTGTCACTACCACCTACACGAGTGCTGCATAGTTTTTCCATACCACACAACAATTGTCTATCATTGCGCTTGTCAGTGTTTATTTCCATAGCTGCTTAAACCAAGGGCAGGTTATAATATAATAAGCATATAATAATATAAGTGTGCTTTCCTATCTTTTTGCTTCTAGGTGATCTTGTGAACTTTTATGTCATATCTATGTAGAGAACCACACATGTGTAGATGAGTGTGAGTGGAAGTAAAGACATTAAAGAGATAACAGTCTTGAGGTAGGCCTAAATCCCAGTGGGGCCCTTTGAGACATCTGAAACATTGAATTTGTGGACCAGATAGCACTGATAATCACTACTATTCCAACCATTGCTTTTAATATTTCACATTATTCTATCCCTGCTGTACCTATCCCTTGTTGTAGGGTCTTCACCCAGATTTTTGTCTTCTGTTGCTGAATCATTTTTGTTGGCATTAGAACTCTGTGCACTTTACCACTGCTAACCAGTGCTAAAGTTGTTGTGCTCTCTCCTTCAAACATTGGCTTGCATCTAATTGACATCATTAATTTTCTAGTAAATCCTTAGTACATTTGTATCCCTGTACCCATGACCTGTTAATTAAATATTACTAGTGAACCTGCAGCACTCATTGTGTCACCCACTAAGTAGCCTTTAACAACATGTCCCAGGCTGCCATTGCAGACTATATTGTCATTTAACATGACAAAATAAAGCTTTTGCCAGACCTAAAACTTCTTTTTAATACATGAGTCACCACTAAGATAGGCCCTCAAGGCTCATAGGTCAGGGTGCATTATATTTAGAAAGTAGGACGTGCGTTAAGTTTAACATGTCCTGGAAGTGAACTTCTAAAGTCATTTTTTATTACTGCAAGGCCTATCTCTCCCATTGATTAACTTTGGGGTGGCTACTACATTTAGTAAGTGAAACCTTTTAATTCGGAACAAATATCATGTCAAGACTCAAATTAATTGTAATTTAAAATCCTTTTTAAATGTAAAGTCAGATTTTAAGTCACAATTCTGAAAATGCCACTTTTGCGAGGCTGGTAATTTCTTGTTATAACCAAATGTGCCTTCTGTCAGTATCCTGGGTCACATGACTGTGAATGGCTCTGAAGTTGCAGTATGTGTATTCCTGCCAGGCAGTGGCAGAAAAGGAGATTAGGTGGGATCAGAATGGGCCATCCTTCCTACTTACACTACACTTACATGGAGCTGTTACCTGACCCACTTACACGTCAAAGGGCTTGCCTCCAGCACAAACACCTGACACTAGCCCTTTGCCACTGCAGACATCTTGGACCATTGGCAGGAAAAGGGAAGAACATTCCACAACCAGAAGTGGGGGTAGCATAGAAACTGACACCATCTTTAAATATTTGACCCCAGGCCAGCTCTTCTCTACAATCCTCGACCTTTGAAGACTTCAGAAGGACTTTCACCTATCCCAGAGGACTGCCCTGCTGCTTGAGGCCTTCCTTGCTTCCCAAAAGACTGCTCTGCTGTTTGAAGGAGTACTGGACATCTCCTTGATCCCAGGACCAGCATAAATGACTCCAATGGCTTGTTGGCTGGCACCTGTTTAAGCTACTGGGACATAACATGTGGAGTGAGTCATCATAACCCAATCAAGTGGTGCCCCCAGGTCCATGACCCTTGGAAGTGGAGTTAGAGGTGCTGCTCCTAGCTATACTCAAAAGTTGGAACTTTTGGGAATTTTCCACCAAAAAGTGCCAGGAGAACTAGAAGACCAGAATCCACCTGGCAGCCAGTCTGCCAAGGTGCATTGCAGGTCGGCCTGACTTTGTAGTACCTCCTGTTACATTTTTCTACCAAGCAGCAGCAAATCCTGTTCAGCAGAATATCCATGCTACAGTATCCAGCCTCATTGAGCCATCTTCGGTTAAAGTCAGACGCTTCATCCTGCTGGAGGTTTTCGACTTCCAAAAAGTTGTCGAAGTCTGAAAGTAAAAATCTTCTCCGAGCTCTACAGCAACAGGCTCCGCATCGATGGTGACAAACTCCTAGGCCTGGAAATCCAGATTCTCCTGCTCAGAGCTTCTTCCAGCCATCATTGTCGGCTTTACGAAGACTTCATCCAGTGCTCCTTGGCAGCAACGGATCCTCTTCGGACACAGCCTGCTGCCTTGCCCCACTGAAATCTATCTTCTCTTAGACTTTTCTTCCAAAGGTAAGCCAAGTTTGGGCCCAACCGCCTCTTGTATCTGACCCACTCTCCATCTTGGTTGTCCTTAACTTTTGCTTTAACCCGGTCTCACACAGCTGTATACCCACGGTTGGCACTTTGATCTTTTAGTTGCTATTTTATACTAAAACTTGAAAACTTCATAACCCGTTTCTACTGACTGGATTCAATTTGTTTTGGTGTCATTTTATTGCTCAAAATGCATCCTATTTTTCAAAGATAGTCTGGGATTTTTTGTGTTTGTGCTTTCACTTCACTATTATTTGTATGTTGCAAACTTACTTTACACAGTGCCTCTAAATTAACCCTGACTACACTTTATAATTTGGCAATGTTTGAGACTCACCCTCACAAGGATTGTGGTTGTTGCTTGAGTAGGGTTTCACCCCCCACAACCATGAACCCAATTCGTGCAATCCCTGAATAAAGTTAGTAATAATGGACACTTGCTGGAGGGATTTTTAACTTCACAGGTGAGCCAATAATGACCACTGAATTGCTCTCAATTACATTGATTTAGCCCATTCGTCTCCCTAACACAACTGTCGGCTGGATGTAGACAACCCTATGATGAAGCATGACACTTAGGTTGGTGTGTGAGGGTTTGCCTTACATTTTAAGCGATTATCAGGCACATACATGTTCACTCGTAGGTGAGTCCCTCCAACTACACCTGTACAGTTAGGGGCCCATCACTTCATAGAGTGATCCCTAGGTAACCCCTTGTTTTTGCTGGTATTGCTAGGTAGTTTGTTTTCCTGGGGTGCCTCTTTTCTCTCTTTCACCTTTTCGGTTTTTTAATATGTCAGCCAACAGCTGAAGGACTGCTGGAAAGATTACAGTACTTGACGCCTCTCTTGGTGGGCTATGCTCTATTCTCAAAGGGCACCAGAGGCATGCACTCTGTTGCCCTAGTCTACTTTAGCTCACCAGATTTCTGGACCTTGATGCCAGAGATGCCTCTTTTCCTGCAGAGGTAAAAACTGCCTTGATAGATATTCAGTTTGTTCAGCAGGCGACACGTTTAATGCAACCTCTCATAAACTTTTTTTGTTTTTAAAAAACAAACTTAAGGTAGAGGATTTTTAGGGGAAAAAACCCCAAAAAGTATGTTTTTTTCTGGAGGAAATCATACTGGCAGAGACACTTCTGGCAGAAACAAAAATGTCGGTACGATTATAAACAGAGCGAGTGAACCATCAGTTTGGTGAATAGAGCAACTCAGCCACATTTTTTCAGAACAGCTTATCTGCCAAAGTCTACATAATTCCTTTAGATGTCTGCAACTGATTACAACTCAGACTATCAAGCAGAAGAAGGTAATAGCAACTGGGTGATGTAAGTACGGCAGACTAGGCCTGGTTGAAATTTTAATAACTATGATGTAATTCGCGCAATTTGCGGAATTTTGCATTACTCTTGGAGTTCCACCTATTAGACACCATTCATGCGCTATTCATGATACATATTTACAGTGAAAACACAGGAAAACAGTATGTGAGCAGCTTTTGTTTGCAGTGCTTTTGTTTTGTTGCACCTCACATAAAAATGGATTCAAGGGTAAATTTTGTGCTACGATTTAGTATGAGATGATGAATTTGCATTTCAAACTAATTGCATATAACTTCCTCTAATTTTGCAGAATTGTAACATAATTACATGAATTCAAATTATGCTAATTTCACACACTACCATAGCAAACATGAACAATGGTGGACTTCTTGAAATAAGTCATATTATTTAAGTATTGGTCTTGGTCCTCTCTACAGGGTCATCCCCAGGGTAAACAGCCCTTACAACCCGGCTGTTTCCCCGCATATTATTACATCGCATGCATTACAACACATGCGATGTAACAACGTGTAGCCATCACTACGCATGCCATTACATCGCATGCGCTTTTACAACGCATGCGATGGAATGGCGATCCACATCGTTGTGAGGAAACTGAGGCTGTTCCGTTTCCTCACAGCGATGTGCACCGTGTAAACCGAGTAAACTCCGGCATACGGCCGAACGGAGGTAAGTAAAGAAATAAATAAATAAAACAAATTACATTGCGCACGCTGAAATGCCAAAGACAAGGCCTGCATTCTTTTGCCAAGAAAGTGTTTTACGGAAACACTTTATGATACCCAAATAATTGTATAAATCCTTGTTCAGATTGAATGTACTTTGAGACAGTCCTCAGATCTGCTTCTGTAACTGCTCCTGGTCAAAGAGTTTAATTAAATTATTGTTCCTATTTCACGAACTGCCTCTTGTCATTTGTATTTTCAAGGTAAATTCACATTAAGGCAACATTTTGGTGACACAGATAAGACAGATCCGTACCTCGGATTCGGCTGCAGCTGAAGGAAGGGGACCCTGCCTGGACAGATTCACATTTGCACATCAAGGAAGGTGAGCAGACACCACAGTTAATTGGAAGCTATGCTGAATCTACGAGGCGGAGGTCCATCCTAAAGCTGCCATTAGTTGGTAAGAGACAACATCTAATCCTTAGTCCCTACATTTTGTGTATGGCAAACTAGGAAAGAGCGCAAAAATGTTACCTGAGTGCCCTGCCACTGACTGAAATCTGGCATGTTACCTATTTTATGTGTCCGAACTGAGGAGTCACACAGCGGACTCAGAGGTGTTCCTGTGGAGGTCACCTTTTTTTGATAGCACTTTAGGAAAGGTGATTATTTGTTATCGCTTGGGCTGCTGGGCACGACACAGATGGTACGCTTCTCCCCTGGGTGTGATACAAAGTTGAGAACTCACTGGTTGTACTGCTGGGCATGAAACAGAACAGAACTTGGGCAATACTGTTCTTTCTGCCTTCGCTGGCGCAGTTTCGGCAGCCTAGCGCCAATATAGGCACCCTTGCACCATTGTGCAAGGGTGCCTCCATTGCAGGCACAATTGTTTTTGTGCAGGAAAGTGCGTTTTCCTCTTTCTACGTGTTCTGCAAAACGTAGCCCAAATTGAAAGAGGGAAAAACGAGGAGAAATGAAGTTATTTCTCTTTGTAACACCTCACCTCAAGAGGGGTACCGATTTTGGGCTTCCTCGCGCATGTACCACTTTACATGGTGCAAATGTGATGCAGAGTAAGCCCCTTACTATCTAACTCTTTATTTGTACAAAGGACCAAGATCTATTTATATCACCATGGAACATGGGTATTAATGTATAGTTTCACAACTATAAAGTATTGGCAGTACTTATTTAATGTGAACGTGTGCATAAAAGGAACTTCTCTTAGTCTTTAGTGCATTCAGAATCAAGAATGTTCTTTAAAATGAATTGTTTAGCACATCATGCAATGTGATCTTTAAATATGCAACCAGAATGCGTATTAAATGCAGAGGCTGCGAATAAATCATTCCAAGAGGTGTACAGTGTAATCTGACTCAACAGTGTCACAGGAAAAGTTCATTGGCACATCACTTTTCACAATGTTCTGCTTCCCTAATTGAAAATCGCACTGCTAGTTTCATAGCTCAAGTATTATTACAAACACAGCTATACTTGTATGTGTTACATATCAAAGCAGTGCAGTAATTTGTGAACAAATACGCGAATCTTTGCTATTTAGAAACTTTTTAATTTGAAATCCGACAATGTGAATGCTACTGCAATGCTGGAAAATAAAGTTGAGGCCTGGGACAAGAACAAATGCCACTGCACATCCTATAAGATGTAACATATTAAGTGAATGCGTCAATCGATATCCAAGCCGAACTCTTGCACTTTGTGGGATGATAACGTCATATTTTTATCCCTGGAGAGGCGATTCATATTGTTTCTAGAAAACCAATTGTGACAACGGAAAGAATGTCATAGGTCTTACCAGACTTTCTGACTGTGTATGGCGCTCTTCATATCTTAGCTTAGTTCTTGGATATTGTTATTGATACAGACACAATTGATTTGTACAATAAGAGCATAGGACACATCTCATTTTCCTAAAAAGAGCATCCAAGCACTCCATATCCATGTGCTCAGACGGAGGATAAATCATTTTTGGGCGGATAACTATTTTCTCTAGTTGTTCTTATGTGGCTGTTGAGTTTACTACTTTTGCAATTGCCATATAATTTGCTACATAAATGCTTTATTTGAAGAGTTTATAAAAATATTGTTTCCTGATCAAATTAAAGAAAATAGGGCCATATGTACTAAAGCATTTTCCCATAGACACAGAATGGGTTAAACCCTTTGATACACCTGGCCAATAATACTCCAAGGAAATGTGCCAAGCATTTTGCATTTTTGTGGCATATTTTGTTGCATTTTTGGTCCACAATTCTGCATTATCCTAATAGTCTTGACGATTATAAAGCTCTGTAGAACTGCCATTAAGATGATACAGTCGATATTTCACAGGCAATATTGAAATATGTTCCATATTTCATGGTGCCTGTGAAATATGTGTTTTTTATAGCACTGCATTTACTGCAATGAAAGTACCCAAACTTGTCCAGACAGTGACTACTGGTGGCCAATATGAATTACGTACAACCTTCAGATGTGTGCAGTGGTGGTTGGCTAAATGGGTTGATTTTAAGCCTGTGTCAAAATATTTGAGCTGCCAAGCCCTGCTTGCATGAACTTCAGCTCCGCACAGTAGGGGTAAAAGCATTACGGGGTAGCAGCACAATCCCCACTCCACTGGCCTTTGACAGTGCACTGCGAACATTTCCATTCTGCCTGGAGTAGAGTCAGGCCATGCACCGACCCCTCTGTAGGCTTTAATTCACTGCTGCACAGAGCAACAAGTCCCTTTGAACGTTTTAAAAACATTTTTTGGGGTTCTAAGAGTAATTTGGACAGCAGTCTCATGGGTGATGTCATCGGTGATTTCACTAGTGATATTATCAATGGATTCATTTTAGATGTCATCAGTGATGTCATTTACCATGGTATGAGTGATGCCATATATGATGTCACAAGCAGTGTATGATGGGGTCATGAATCGGAGTTCATTTAGCTAGCCATAGCTGGTGAATTCCGTGGTTATTAGTTATTCTTTTGTAAACTCTTTAAGTGTGCTTTTTTCTGTTAATTTAAGAGCTTTTCTAAACCACACATTAAGTTTTTATGAGCAAACCTAAACATAACTGTACTTTTGCCTTTGTTTTTTTGGTGAGAGGTGGCAGGCGAACCCGTAAGCCTGGCCGCAAGTTAGTTCCACCCCTTCTTCCCAACCTGCACTGTGATTCATCATGGACATGCAGTTAAGAACTTGCTTCAATGAGAGACGGAGATTTGAGGTTGGAGTTTTGATGTGAGTAATAAATGATTAGCCTATGCCTGAACTTAGGCACTTGGGAGCCACACCAGAGAAACGCCTGGGAATCGCACAGCACAACTTTACACGGTGATATGTATGATTAGGCATTAAAAAGCCGGGATTGGAGTGTGGTAATTCTGGACCCATTATTGGGAGCAACCCATTGATATAAGTAGAGTGCTTTTGCTTTGGCTCTTGGGTACCTATTTTCTTTTCTAATTCCTTTAGCTGAGTAATCAAGAGCATTAGGAGGGATATCTGGGGACAATGACTTTGAGTGGTTTTGCGTTAAGATTCCCAGCATATTAGTTTCATTAACTATTATGTTCCAATAGTGAATGTTCCTTCTTAAACAAATGTATTCATCTTTGTTGGATGCAAGGAGGCTAATCATTTCGAGGGTGATGTTTATCCATTGCAGAACCCCCGCGCAGGGATAAGAAACAACTAAAATATAAATCTGCTTCAATAGTGGTTCAACTTAAGCAAGATTATTGCTTGCTAGATCCATGGCACATTGTTAATCCTGATGCTAGACTGTTTACTTGCTATTCTAAAAGATTTAAGTCCACATCTTTGATGTAATGTTTTCTTAACTAAGTCACAGTTCTAACAGTTTTGTCTCACAATTGCTAGGAAATTTCTTCTTGGACCATTCTGTGGCTTCCCTTCACCTGGAAACTAGGTCAGGTAATACTAGAAGCATTAGATTGTGTTTTGATAGGTCCTTATTAGTGTGCACTTGAATATCAGAGATGATAGAACTAGACATCAATAATATCACCACTTGTAGTGAAGATATCCAGAGAATGTTCTTTAAGCATTATTCCTCTCTTTATCAGGCAACATGTGAGGTAAGCTATTACAAATTTTCCAAACACAATTCAATTGCCCCAGCTATCAATTGAGCAGCAGGAACGTTTCCTAAATCCAATTTCAGAAATTGAATTTAGAATGGCTTTGGTCACTATGGACAATGATAAGGAAGCAGGACATGATGGCATTCAGATTGAGGTTTATAAAGAATATGCCATATTTTCCAAGGTATATTGATAAATCGTTTTAATGTGATATTTGTAGATGATATGATCTCACCTTCATTTACTCAATCCACGGTATTATGATTTTTGAAAAAAGATAGCTCACTTCTCAATCCTAATTTGTATAGCTCTATTAGTTTGTTGAATGTGGGCTCTAAACATTTATTGATGATCTTAACTACTGTCTGGTTCCTCTCGCCTAGAAATTAATTCATGGGGTTCAACCAGCTTTCTTCCTAATAGGTCTATGGTAGTTAACACTAACTAATTGATTCAGGTCATAGACTATGTCTCGGTCAACAAACCAAAGCTACTGTAATTGTGGTTGATGCAGAAAAAGTTTTTGACCTAGTTAGCTGGCGGGCTCTATTTGAGATTTTGAGGAGGTTTTGTTTTCTTGTTTAATTTATAACCCGTCTTGAGATTCTTTATGCAGGAGCAGGAACTATGGTTAATATCATCTCAAGTAGTGTAGTGCAAGATTACATTTCATGTGGAATGCATCAAGGGTGTCCTCTTTCTTTAATGAACCGTTGGTTATTCAATTACAATATGATGATTCTATTCCACCTCCAGCTTCTGTTATGTCCAAACCAAAAGATTTTGTGGACGAGATTATTTTATATTTGGATGCAAATTGAGCTAATACCCAAAAAACATGTAATAGGCTTAATACGTTATGTTATTTGGATGCTACAAGATTAACCACAGAAAACTAGAAATGTTGTTGTTTAATGCAGGGGCAGCTCCTTCATAATGGATAATAAGGAGTGTCGCCCCACTGCTCAGAGAAAGCAGATAAATGAAATGATAATAATACAGTGTTATCATAAGTTTATTTGTCACTGTACTCTGAGCTGCAAAACCGATGAGTCTAGGGTGGGACTGGGCCAGACCATGGCATGGAGGAGAATGAGTGGTGAGGGGAGCTAAAAGTGCACATGTTGGTTTGGCCAGCCATCTTAGGTCAGCCAAACAGACTTGCGCAATTAGTTTCCCCCAAACCATAGTAGCTGAATCGAGGATATCACAACTAGAGGACCAAATGAACGTAATGCTCCAGCAAGCAAGCTCGGCAGCACAGGATAAAATAATTATGGAGAACAAAATTGAAGAACTCAAAAATCATTCACGCCGATCAAATCTGCAGATCGTCGGAGTCCCCGAGGGGTGCAAAGTGTCAGACGCACATAAATGGGTGGAGACATTTATAAAGCAAAAGATGATCCCTGAGTTCTCAGGAGACCACACACTGACCAGGGCTCATCGCATTCCAGCCCACCTTCCACCCAATATGAAGTTCCCCCGACCAATATTAATTAATTTTGCGGACTATCAGAGTAAGGAGAACATTTTGACCAAGGCTTTTCAGAAGAGACAATTCGATATAAATGATGGGACCAAATGTAGAATCTTTGCGGACATGTCTGTTGCAGCGGCACGAAGGCGCAATGAATTTGTAAAGCTCTTACATTTGTTCAAAGCCCAAGGGGCGCAAGCCTCAAATGCATAGCAATCTAAACTAAAAGTTCTTGTACAGGGAAAGTTCCACATATTCACAGGAATTGAGGAGGCTCAGGAATTACTTAAAGAAATCTCAGTTGTAAAGTAATTTTGTATTTGCTTTCTACTCTTCTTTTGCTTTATTAGTTATTGGATGATTTGATTATGCTTGGGGTTAACTTTATTTGAGGGGGCAGGCTACCTATGGTGCAATAAAAGGGCACCAGTAAGTTCAGAAAGGGGGGGTGAAATATGGATTGCGGGTGAGGCCTCATTTGTAGGATCGGGGGCCAGGGACAAAGCCCAGGGGTGGAACCCATTGGGTGTTAGGGAGGAGGCAGGTGAAAGTAAGTGAAAAAAAGAGCACTTGCAAACAGGATAGAAAAGTACAGAATAGAAAGAGCATCGTTAAATTTTTTCATTTAACACGGGCAAGATGAATACAAGTAGCAGATGTCGCATTATATCTTTAAACGTTAATGGGATATTGAATAACCGAAAATACGGGGGGTTAATTAGGTGGTTGGTTACATTAAAACCTCAAATTCTTTTTATGCAAGAAACACACTTGAAAACGAATCCACCAAAACCTTTTATTCCGGGAATGTGTTCTAGAGACTTTTTTGCTTCAGCTGGAATTGAGATGAGAGGAGTTGCAATCTATTTTTCTAGAGAGATTGAATGGGAATTTTTGCAAGAAAAACGAGATCCCCAGGGCAGATGGATTTAGATCAAGGTCAAAGTTAATGGGAATACCCTAAATTTCATTAATTACTATGGGCCAATCATGGATGATATATCTCCACTATTAACAATACATAAGTTTTTAATTGGGTATTCTGGTCAAATTATTTTAGGTGAAGATTTTAATTTTATACAAGATTTAAGAGCAGACACCTCAAATAGAAACAAAAAACAGCTGAAACCCAAGACAGAAAAGGTTTTCGTTGATCTGGTACAGGATTTCCAGCTAATTGATGCTTGGCGCAGGATTAATCAGGATGCTCATGAATTTACCTCCTATTCGCGGCAATTTCACACTGCTTCACGCATAGATTTTTTTCTTATGTCACGATCTCTGATACTCACTGCAGCTGAAATTGGGGCAAATGCATTTTCAGATCATCCATATGTCCAAATTGATTTAGAAGTTGGATCCGGGGGGAGGCGGAGGTCCAGGTGGCCGATGGACCGCCTCCTCCTCCAGGATTCTCTTTGAATTAATAGCTTTAAGGAATGGATTTCAGAGTTTTTCAATATAAATGAAGGGACTGTCGAACTGTTTTCGGTTTGGGGTAGTTTTAAAGCCACAGTCCGGGGTCAAATGATTGTAGCATCTGCTGGTAAGGCGAGAAAACATTTAGATAAAATTGCAGAATTACAGCTATCTCTTCAAAATGCCTCTAGATTTCGTGACTCTTTGACACGGGGTCAGTGGGAAGAAGCAAAGAAGATGTTGAGGGATTACTTTATCCTTGAGGAAATTAATAGTTCTCAGACCTACTTACAAAAAGTTTACGAAGAAAGCCAAATGGTGGGGAAAATGTTAGCCTGTGCAACAAAAGCACGTCAGGAATCAGTCTGTATTTTAGAGAGAATAGATCCTAAATCCAACGCAATTGTAAGAGACAGAGCACAAATTGCAAGGGTCTTTGTGGAACACTATCAGCAATTATACACTACAAATTATAGTATTAGGCTGGAAGCGATTCAGGAATATTTTGCGGAAGTAGAACTTCCTCAAATGTCTTCGATTTCAGCTGCTCAGCTACAAAACGAAATAGCAACATCTGAGGTTTTGGTAGCAATTAAGTCTATGGCCGGGGCAAAAGCCTGTGGGGAAGACGGATTGACCATCGAATTTTATAAAACTTTCTCAAAAGAGCTGACGCCATTCCTTAAGAAATTATTTAAATACATAAAAACTGGAGGGGCTGTTCCAGCAGAATTTAAGAGGGCGATTATAGTTAGTTTTACGAAAAAGAGTGAGAACCTCAACAACGTAAATTCATATCGACCTATCGGTCTCTTAAATACCAACTACTTGATGAAGATCTGGGCGCAGCGGTTTGCCCGGTGGCGCAGGAAGTAATTCACCCAGACCAAACGGGTTTTGTCGCAGGACGCACTAAGTCATCTAATACTAGGTATTTGGTTCAAGCACTAGATTATTTTAATGTTGACAAGACACCTGCCTGCATCATGATGGTAGATGCGGAAAAAGCTTTTGATTTAGTCAACTGGGAAGCTTTATGTTTTGGGCTAAAAAGTGTTGGTGTTCCGTTCCAAGTACTCTCTATGCTACATAATATTTACACAGGTGCTCAGGCGCATTTAATAATCAATGGCAATCCAATAGGATCAGTGGATATAAATTAAGGGACCAGGCAAGGTTGCCCCTTATCACCTTTAATGTTCACTTTTTTTATAGAACCCTTAGCGAGTAAAATAAGGGGAAATAGAAATCTTCAAGCTCCGATTTCAGGTATGGCAAAACTGAAGGTATTTGCCGATGACGCTAAATTATATCAATGCCTGGAAAAGTCAAATTTAGATCAGGTGATGTGCGAATTTAGACAATTTGAATTCATCGGGGGATACAAAATTAACACAATAAAAACAGCGATCATAACATTAAATACTGATACCGAGTTCTTGCCATATAATTTAAAACAGCAGGCTCTTACAACTGACCCTAAACGTTATCTTAGGATCTATATTACAGGGCAATATAGTCAGCTCTTCAAACCTAATTATGAGGCTACTGCCATTAAAATACAGGGGATATTGGAAAAATGGGCAAGCCTTCCGTTATCTATAATAGGGTCGAGTGTCGCTAATTAAGATGTCCGTTCTGCCACTAATAATTTTTCTCTTTTCGAACATCAATATCAAGATTAACGTTAGTTATTTTAAAGAGCTTGACTCTATGATAAGCTCTTTTATTTGGAATATGTCCACTCAGGTGGTCTAGCTTTACCACATATTCGGACGTATTACGAGTCGGCTTTTTTGGATTATGTAGCTTGTATTCTGGCCAATGCACGAGGTATAGATACATTTTTTATAAATAAAATGATTCAAGAAGCAGGAAATCAAATTCCAACTTTTCTTAAAAGTTCAAAACTTCCTTAAAATAACAGGTACAAAACGCTTTTGGATCTTTCAAATAGATTAGAGGTTTGTTTTAAACAGATTGGTTTTTCAAGTTTTTTTACTTCAAAATTAAACAAGTGTAGAGATTTGGGTCTTTATATCCATTCCTCTCATTTTAGAACCTGTCAGGATTCTGGTCTGGGTGCAGTTAATCAGTTTGTTATACAGGGGAGGATTATTACTTGGGAAAAAGTTCAGATCAGGTGTTATAATCGGAACAAGCCTTTTTAAGAAAAATATTTACAAATAATTCATTTTTAAAATAAATATAAGCTCATTTTGAGTTCCTCCCCTTCTAGACAGCTATTGCCTTGTATGTAGTCAGCATGGGAGGGATTGGAAACTGGTATCGTTTGTTGCAAGCCCAAAACGACTCTTCTTTGGTGGAGAAGTTTCTGGAGAAATTGCCTCAGAAACTTCATGTACCTTTTCCAGTCAAGAATGGCAGATTATATCAGTTACTGGAAACAAGTCCCTCAGAGCGGCTAACTTTAAGAGAATGGCTTTTCTTTGACATTGGATGGCCTATTACACCCCACAGGCCCTGAATAGAATCTACCCTGAGGTTGAAAATAGATGTTTTCATTGTCTCACTCCAACTGAAGGGAGATGGCGACATATTTTTTTTACTTGTCCAAAATTGGAGCTGTTTTGAGAAAAAATCTTCGGATATTTTAGTCAAGCAATCCAGAAACCTTATGTCCCAAGAGCCGAAACCACCCTTTTTGGCATAACAAGGTGGGAGGTTACGTTACTTAAATCAGAGGGATATTTTCTAGCTATTTCAATGTTGGTAGCTCGTTCATTAATTCTACAAACTTGGAGATCACTTAAAGCACCTTTGTACAAGAAATGGTTTAAAAAAATGAAGCGTACAAAAAAATTTGAGGAGGCTTATGCTAAATGAGTAGGGGCAATTAAAAATGTTTCCTGCACTTGGAAGTATTTTTTAGAATCTGAAATTTGATTTCTGTTTATTACAGTTTGATGAAAGTAAATGTCTATGGTTAAGTGTTTAAATTATAGTTTATAAAATTCCATGTAACTCTATAAAGCCATATAATGAGATATACTTCGTGATTACATCCAAGAAATTTCAAATCATCGATTTGTATTTATTTAATTTGTTTTGCACTATGCAATTTTATGTATTGTCTTTCCTGTAGCTCTGCTCAATAATAAAAAATTAAAAAACAAGTAACACTGAAGGCCAATAGTAGAACTAATGCAGCGATATATTGATTAAGTAACAGTCCAATAAATGTAATATCACACAATGAAAATATATTACAGACAGGTGAAGAAACGGCACAGAGTCCATGCGTGATTGTGCCTTAGACCACCCCACTCAGGCCAATCCTGGTGCTTCTCTCATGATAGGTATAGCACGAAAGCAGTGTCCCGATTGGGTAGGAAGCCTGTGCTGCATGCCCCGTCATGATAGGAGCAACGAGGTGGCCATTAGCATCAGTGGGGGCAGATGGTAAGTCATTTAATTTTATATTTATTCCTACCCCTCAACCCATCTTGCTGCTCTACCACTTTAGACTGAAGGCACTGGTTTAATAATTCCATTAAGGATCTTCCTATTGTATTTCGAGAGCAGTGGTAGCCCACTCCTCCCGTTGGACATCTTGGTGTCCAACATTCTTGATCTAAACAAGATAAATTATTATGCATAAAATTTTATTTTGGAATGATGGAGATTTTTACCCTTGTCCATTATTGGCCGAGTTGCTCAAATTAAAATGTTGCTTCAGCCTCTTTTTTTGTTTTCTAATGGAAGTCATCAGTCCAAGTAGGAGATTGATACGGTAGCAACAGTACCCAGATATTGTTTTTTTCCAGCTATCCAATTAGAAGAAGATCAGAGTGGGTTGGCTGTACCTGATGTTTATCAATGCTATTAGGCAGCCTTAGTTGATCATCATGCAGGATTATATGCAGATCCCTTCTCAGAGGATAATTTTTTTATATCAATCATACATGAGCTAGGGTTGTAGCTCTTGTTTTTCTGAAATCATGGAAATTCCCAGACAAAACATGGTACAAAATACTAAAAACAATAATTTTGCATATACATTTATTGGGGTCAAAATATAAGATTTTGAATGTTCATCCATTCTTCTCTTTACAGGTTTGTGATAAGCTGGGCTTGAGGATCAGATTGGGGTTTGATACGTTGTCTGATTCTAGTATTAATAGTAGATGGAAGACCTGGCAGAAGTTGGGTCAGCTAATCTACGAGAACCCATCCCTAGGGTTTAGTTTGCCAAACTTTCCAGCTGCTTGCGAAATCTCAATCCCGATTTGGACCATTTACTGTGAAGTATTTGAAACTATTTTATAAGCATAATATGACCAGAGTTGGAAGTTGGTGCAAAGTGTTGCATTCGCCACTTTAGCAGTGCTGTATTTCTAAGCATCTACAGATAATTGCATCAGTTACTAGATGTGTTATTTCTCAAAGTCAGTGGGCATATATTCCCATATTTGACCATAAACTGATTAGGGCAGCTAATTTTAAATAAATCAATTTTTTTGCTAGATCGGTTCTTATTATACTCCCCTTTTTTTTTTTTAAATAAGCACTTACCTAATTTTCCAAACATTTGCTTTATATGCACCACAATGTCACAGGGAGATTGGGCACATATTTATATTACTTGTCCAGCCTGTATTTGTTTTGGCATCAGATGTTGACCTTCTTTATCTCTAAGATTATCTTTTTTTAAATAATTGTATTTTGAGTCAGATGATCAATGCCGCTGTGGCAAATGATAAAAGTTTCAATGGAAATAACCCCTGTTGCAAACACAAAATTACAAATGAGTACAATAGCCAGTCATACAGGGATGGAACATCATAGTACATACAAAAAAAAACAGAAAGAGAAAATAAACAAAACACAAAGAAAACCGAAATATGCTATACAACAGAAAACCACTAACCAACCACAGCGTAATGACTATAGCATCTTGTAAATTAGTTTACATATTAGTCTGTGGCCAGCGCCAGTTCAGTCTCATATATTTCTGAATAACTGCCCACCACTCAGTGACCCTTAGTGGTGATAGGAGAACCCTTGATCTGGGGATACATAACCTAGCAGAGACTATAATTATGCACAGCTGCTATCTTAACCCAAGGTTTGAATTCCATTCAATATCTCAACATAATCTCCTTAGGGGTTAAGTACACTACAAAGCCAAGACATTATGAAATTAATTGAGTCACCCCTTCACAAAATTGCTATGGAGATGGGCATGTAACAAATATATGGAGAACATCATCCGTGGAGCACCCACACTTAGGACAGATAGTCTTATCAGCAGTGGTATTCCCACTTCATGATATTCATTTTTCAGGCGAGTAATCTTAAATTGCTGCAGTGTAAACTTCTGATGGTAGAATCTCACAAGATAGCAACCTGCTCAACTTGGCCTTAACATGTGGGCTATCATCAACAGCATCACATAGCCTTTGATTGAATGTGCTAACAAGGGATTCCTAGATGTCTTACGCATGCATTACATTATGTCAGAGCCTTCCAGATCCATTGGAAACTTGCACCTAGATAGAAAATAGTCCCTTAGCTGTAGATATTTAAAAATGACGAGGGAGATCATAGGAAGCTTGAAGCCCAGCAAACCAGCAGAATCCATTAAAAATCCTACAGCTACCCAAAATTCTTCACCCCTAGTTTTAGCCAAACCTCACAAATAGGGTCATGAAATACTTCCAGGAGTGCTGGAGTATCCCATAGTGGCGTATTGCTGTGTATTAACACAAAAGAATATTTGGCACATATTTACTGCCAAATACATATGATATCCCTGATTAATTTAAATCTTACACGTTTATAGTAATTTGGATGACCTAGTCTATGAAAAGTCAGAGTGCATTCGGACCTAAACACTAAGACCGAGGAGTGTGTTTCTGCTTGTGTTAGCAAATTACTCAATCTACAGCAAATGCCACATACAAATATAACAAAACATTGTGTATCTGCAGCCCTCCCTGCCTGCAAACACCCGTTATCATTGCAATAAACCATCCAACGTATCTCAAGCCTAAGTCCATGTGTACCACAAGTATTGTCAATTAAAATAGCAAAAATTGACCATTCTGACTTATTTCACCTGTAAGCTCAGCCACCCCACCTATTGCAAGATTCTTTGTTGTTTGCCTGCATAAAGCGAGCCCCCCCACTTATGTTCACCCCCACCCTGCTGTGAACCCCCATATCTGTAGAAGGGAATCATCCCCAAGGCTATCAATGGATGAGACAGCCCTGAGAGACTACCTCCGGATACTCCCTACCATCCACCTATGACGCACACCACCACAAATAGAGAGAAAGTGTACGGCCCATCCAAGAGTATAAATAGAAGGAGAAAAAAATGCATATTAGTGCTCAAACTGTAGCCTCAATAGAACCCCAGTCAAAAGGAAGGACAACCATGCGTGTATCTATTTTGGAGCAGCGGAAACCTAATCTACAATGCTGTCTGCTAAAGGCTGCTAATAACCTGTGCAGCACCTTGTTCTGTAAAGCACATGTGTCGGTCTGTTTTTAATGATCTTAAGCCTGGGTGGTTTCTGTAAAAAAAGGTGAGCACCAACAGCCTTCAGTGGATCAGTTAATTGACGGAGCTTCAGACATCTATCCATATGGACTTGGACAAATCTGAATGTACTGAAATTGTCATGTCATCGTCCAACATTGGTGAAGCTGGATGAGTCTTTAGGTAAATTGACTGGCTCAACAGGATTACAGGATGAGAATGTGCCAGCCTGGGCTTTAGGAGTGGTTGTTCTGGTTTATGGGGAGACAGTGAGTCCATGTTCAAGTTCATAAGATCAGGAAAGGGTTTCCCAAATAATTGTACTATGAACAGCCTGGGGTCATCACCTTCTTTCCCTTCCAATATTCCAAACACCTGAAGATTGTTTCGCCTCTGGCGATTCACTAAGTCAATTATGGACTGGACAAGTGCCAAATGACAGTCGTCATTTTCAATAGATTTTACAGGTAGCCATTTCCTCTAACTCTACGCCGACAACTCACTGCTGTAATGCCACCATTTCTGTGGAAAGAGCTGCCACTTTACCAGTAACTTCGCCCTAAGACTGTTGAATTATCACAGTTTCCACTCTAGCGTAATCACACTGCTAATGTGCCTCCACCGGCTGAGCCTGTAGCAGCTGTAATGTTTCCAAAAGAGGTTACCTGTACTTCTTCTGTAACAAAAGTGTCCGTGAAAGCTGCTGGTGAGGGATAACTAGAAGCGGCATTGCCAAAAGAAATAAAACTGATCTCAGGAAGTGAAGTAGCTTCTGGACTGTAGGAAGTTGTGGAGGGTGGCTCGGCAGTCCCTCGCTTATCAACCTTTGTCCCTGATTGGCCTTCTGGGTGGACAGTACACAGTTTGGAAATTAAGGGGCATACTTTCAAGGAGCTATCGCCGAGTTATCAGCACTTTATCGCAGCCAAAGTCGTGATAAATTTACCGCCCCATTTACAAGCCAGCGCTAACAGCCCATATCACCAGTTTTCTGGCGATAGCATCCTCAAAAAACATCGCCACGGATGACCCCGGCAACTATCGCTAATGAGATGCAGAGTAGGCGTTCCCGAGCAAAAAGCTGCAACAACACCACACCTCAGCATTCTCAAAGACCAGCCAGATGGGCAATATGAACACAAAACATGCGATAAGGCGCGTTAGCAGCAGGAAATTAACACCTGCTCTGACCTGGTGCAAAGTTGGACGACAACCGGCACCATCCAAGGGAGCCCAGCCATGAGCCACTCCTGAAGAACAACAGATGCCATGGAGCCAACAACACCCACCGCCACCCACCCTCTTATCACCCCACAACCCCCCGGGGCCCCACCCCAGGCACCCCCCCAGACCAAGAGATTGCACATCAACATCACAAAATCATGAACAAAATCATTTGCCTGTTGCCGCAGAATCACAACAACTAACAGTCATGTGAGTACAGAAAAAGCAGAACCAACCATTCACCATTGAGAGTCCAAACAAAATATCACAATCAAATTTCGAAGCAAACAACTATTTGGAAGAGTCATGGCGGGTTAACCCTGGACAACCCGTAAGTGACAGCCTGGAAGACAACATCCCAGATAAGAAGTTGTGTCAGGCAATCATCAAAGGAAAGAGAGGGAGACTGAACAAGGACTGCAAGGACAATCGGGCCCTTGGCACATACATGCCAACTGTTGCGTGTGTCTCTCAATTGGTGCACCCAAAATCTAAGGCCTGGCAATAATTGCAGTGCGAAGGCCACATCACATTTCAGAAATGCAAGTAGTAGTCAGAATAAAATTAGGCATGAAAGCTCCTTTGTCTCAATACACAAGGGGGAAGGACATCCGAACCACCGATGGTGGTCTCCAATGCACCCAGGACCCCCTGAATGAGATACCATACCAGACTCTGGTGACTCCCACACCACGAGCTGCGCTAATGAAAGAACAACGTGTCCACACCCCTCACACACTTCTCCCTGCTTGAGCTACATGTGCATGGCATGCCCACAACACATCTGTAAAAAAGACAACCCATACTTCCAAACTTCGAACACACATATGACCCATTGCTCAGGGCTGTGGCATATTGTTCACAGAACTGCCGCCGGTCTGAGGAGTGCCGGTGGTACGAGACCAACAAACGCAATGGCTGGCATTCTTGGACACATGCACAACCCCAGTCACGTGGAACTGTACCGTGCATGAACGCTGCATCTCTTGGGAGCTCTGCCAATGGCAGTTTTGCAAATCAGTTACCGTCTGAGTTTCCGGATTGCTAACGTCACATGCGTCCAGCCATGGTTCCACTGTTGATAATGCACATTCGAGTGGCCCATGGAGGTCTGCCTATCTAACACAACGGTAGCTGAACTGGATTATGACTTGTGTGTGCGCCCCCTGTTGTCCCATGAACAGGAGTGCAATGGGAATACCCGGGCATGGGATGCCTTGATATGTGGTGTCTGTACGGACAGCAGTGGATGGGAGATTGCACAAGTCATCGTGTGCAGAGACCACATTGAGGAGCTCCCCTATTGGGCTGTGTTGCGGATTGGTGAAATGCCGTGGTCGGAGCACATCTGTCCGGACCAGTTAATGGATTGGCTCTCCCTCGTATTCCTTGAACTCGAGAAAGGTGTGCTTCTGGAACTGATTGCCTATGAAGCAGCAATCGCTGTCATGGACGTATATCGACCTTCCTGCAGCCACAACTGACTAACACCCAGAGCACAGGTCCCAACACCGTGTTACATCGTGGAGGAATGGTCAGATAAGCCAGAACAACAGTGGACCTGTCTGCATTCGCTCGGACTGCATGTGCATACATCTACGCATATTGTCACACACCTGTGGAAGGTGCTGCAGCCCCATGGGCGGAACTGCACAGTGTCGCTTGGCAACATTCCAAAATCTGACATACTGGTGAAGGGAGACTACAAACATGGCAATGTGGCACAACACGTGACCTTGTTGGTCCCTTTCATCTGCTCACTGTCAGCATAGCACAAAGGCGGCGCAGTCCGGTGGCACAGCTCCATGCAGATCCCATGGGCTGTGAGTCCTGTCCCCTGACACGGGGCAAAGAGCAGACACCAAACATCACATGACTCGACCAGCAAGGCAAGGTGGGCTTACACCGTTGCCAACCATAAGTATATGTGTTCATTTTTGCTACCCCATTCCTTGCACCTCGACACATTCCCATTCTGCCTGTAAGTGTCGTAAGCATCTGTCTGCCTGTCGTGTCCCATCATTTGCCCGTACTGACACGCACATGTTAATAAAGTCCACGCAACTTCACCAGTGTACAACTGTGATGAGTGTCGATTAGTTTGAGACATTGTGTGCCAGAATGAGCATTGTCCGTACACAGGGAGGGACAGACTGCCTCTGGTACATAGGTGGTGAATCCCTATTGGCAGCTCCGCCACTGTGAGCCACACATTGTGTTTGGGATAGTTGCTGGTAGACCTGTGCCCTTATGTGTCTTCAGCAATGTGGATCAATATGATCCATTAAAACAGTCTGTGTCCACAATGATATGTGTGAATACGTCATGCGAAGAGATGTACTGTAGCCACATGTGATGGGGGACACTACTTCAGTCGGGCTACCTATACAGACATTTACACACACAGCCCTATATGATACATGGACGTGGGAATACGTTGTGAGATGCGAGATTGTTGCTCATGTGCAATGAGGCCACAGCTAGTTCACACCTTCACATTCATCTAATTGGACATGTGGGTCAGGCTCAAACATGCGCATTGATGACATTTACCAGGGTGTACCTTTCAGTGCAAACAACGTCCCTACATTCATCCATACTTGTACACATGAGTGAATATAGACATGACACATCAGTGTGATTTGGAATGTTTTATTCACTTTCTGGGAGTCTTGGAGCCGTAGGGGTACATGGCCAGTACATACCCACATGACAAGGTTGCCCAGTGGTGGGCCAACCAGAGTCCTTGGGGAAATGCAAAGTTAATCGGAAGCTGAGGAGTTCAGTCCACAGCAGGATATCTGTGTGATTGGTACAGGAGCAGATATGGCAGTCCATGTCGGGGTCCAGGTGAATGTCGCAGAGTGTTCTGGGGGGCAGTGGGAAGTGTAGTTCCAGGGCATGATGCATAGGTCTGAACCAGGCAGGGACAGGCCATGTGGCGGGTACAGATGATACTACCTCCTTCCTCACACAGCCATTACTCCTCTGAGATTTCTTCTGTGTCCGGTGTGTCAGGTGTGTGTGGTGGTGTTATGGCAGCATCACTGTGGGCCACTGACACATCAGGGTATGAAGGTGATAGGGCTGCATCACTGTATGCCAATGACACATCAGGGGGCGCAGATGTGTGTGTCGAAGTTCCAGCAGCAGTTATCTGAGACAGGCTTCTTGGCAGCAATGGCAGGATGAGGATCTGCAAGGCCTGAAAGATCCCAGCTACATCTCACTGGTGTTCAGCTGTGGCAGCCATCCTTCCACCCTGCATCCGCTCCATGGTCTCCAATGCCCTCCGCATCTGTGCCAACTCTGTGCTGTCATCGCTGGAGCCTGTCTGGCTCGATAGTTCTTGTATCCGAGTGATGGCCCTAGTGAAGTCAAAACACAAATGAGGAAGGGTCCAAGGGAATGTTTAAAGACCTAGACAGACTCAATCCCCTATTCAGTAATCAATAATACAAAAAGGGTCTGTAGGTCTATGTGTTGAACAAGGTCAACAAAGAGATAGATGTAAATGTAAAGCATGAGAGAGAAACCTTAGAGTGCTAATTGGTTGTAAAGGATTTCCATCAATAACCAGTGATTGGTAGGTGTCATCATCTGGATATCCAACCTTCCCACCACAATAAACCACTCCAACCAGGAGTATTAAGTGTGGTATCGGTGTCGACCAGAGCACTTGGATAAAGCCCGGGAAGGGGGAAGAAAAGAAGACAGCGAAGTCACTGGCTTAGGCAGGATGTGCAGGTATATACCGAAAAATGATATATGAACAGTGCAGTGCAAAAAAGTGAAAATGTTAAAAAAGGATTTAGAGGAAGAAGGTAGTTTAATACAAGATATTCCTACTAATCCTTAGTTAAAAATGGTGCAGAAACAGCTTTTAACAAATAGGCTGTATGACAATATGGTCAACATGTTTCAGCCTGCTTGACCCCATGGTCAAATGGCTTTCGTCAGGACCTTGTAATCTATTAATTGCTACTGCAACAATGAAGTGTGAAAAAGAACAATAAGTGTATAAAATACAACCTTTTGTGGTGTATAACTTCTTCGAGCACTCAGTATATATGAATTTATCTGTGCAAACACAAAAAACCAAAAAGAACACAATGTAAGGTTTAGACATTAAACATACTCTCTCAGGGTGAAATAGTAAGTCTTAGGCCAGGCCCATAGCATTGTTTCAAAGTGCTTACCTGGTTAGCACGAGAAGTAAGCCTCACCTCACCCGGAACTGACTCAGGTTTAGAGGAGGCCCCGCCCTATAGAAAATATGGGGGGAAGTAGAGAGACTGTTAAACCACAACGGTGGTGAGCTCTCAATTTTAACAAAAAGTAGGACCGTGTAACATAGTCCTTTTACACGCTCTGTTAAAAACTCTGTTGTAACATTCCCAAGCTAGCAGATATAACAGACCAGATGGCGCAGTGTCGAATGTATGTCTGAAAGTCTGTAAAAATCGATATGAAACCGTAAACGCTCTAGCACTACAGCTGTCAGGTTAAAAGTTGTGACATACGATATGCGGTTTACAAATAGATCGGAGTTAAGCCAGTCCATTAGTAGTCTGGCATTAAAACGGAACACGCAGCAAATTGGATACAAAAGAAAGGTCCGTTACCCTACCTCTCCGTCGGTACCTCGGAGTAGGTCTGAGCCGTATGGGAGGTAACAAGTGAACCGGATCTTCGATGTTAAAAAGCCATCGAGATGCGTGAAATCGCATTCCCATTGGGCGGCCGGTGGCCAATCAGTGTCGTTATTATTACTTTCATTGTTGTTGCTTACGGAGCCTCCAATCCTTGTCCGGTTGCGCTTAAAACTACAGAATGACATCAGCGCACCAGGGAATTGTAGTTCCACAGGCAGAAAATGTTAACTTTATCGATCTTGTTCGTGTGAAACGAGCAAATGACAAAGCTAATGGGCATGCCAGATTAAGAGCCAAGAAAATATATATATATATTGATAAATATATATATTATGAGAACTGGGATCAACAGTGACAACATCGCCGTAGTGTGTACATGTTGCAAATGTGTAACCAGACGTCCAAAGATGGTGTACTTGCAGCTGCTTAAGGTGGCTCTTAATGACCAATGCGCGCAAGAGTGTGTGCTAGACATCGCGGAAGCTACTTATGTGCAGGGGGAGCTCTATAAAGATGTATGGCAATATGCTATGTATGTTGATTAACCAATCTATATGGAAACAGAGACAAATAAAGATAGCTCATGCACTATAGAACCCAGTTGTGTCTCACAGTGAAACCCAAGGAATGTCATCATTTAAACCTTCTAGATCGCTGTGAATTCTGAAAACCCATCGTTGTTCTTTAAGAAACAAGAAGCGAGATATATCGCTGACATGAGATGGGATAAAAGGTTTTTCTAGAACTGTCCAACAGAAATCATTGGCTTGATGATTGGCCTCTTCAAAGTGGCGTGTAAGCCTCGTGTTAGTTTTTTTGCACCTGAAGGTGCTCTTATGCTCTAGCATGCGTAGTCTGACTTTCCGAGTGGTCATACCCACATATCGGAGTTTGCAAGGGCATTCAATCAAGTAAATTAAGTTCTCACTATTGCAATTAGTGAAGATCCTTTGTTCCCACGGTGTTTTTGTACCTATGTCTAAAGATTTGGAATGTCTAGTTTGTGGGCATACTGAGCATGTTCCGCATGGGTGGTGTCCCACTACCGCTGGTAAGTCCCACAGAGTGCCGATTGGACGTGGTCTCTCTTCTTGAGGTCTTGTGTGGACCAATTTGTCTCTGAAGTTGCTTCCTCTCTTTAGAGAAAATAGGGGTGACTGTATCTTTTCTTTGCATGAGTTGAGGAGACGCCAGTGTTTCTTCACACATTTCTGAATCCCGTTGGTTAGAGTGCTGAAGGTGTGGACAAAAGTTAACCGATCTAGCGGTGGTTTTGCATAGGGAGGTTCAATTAATGCCTCTCTGTTGTTATTAGAGGCCCGTTTGAAAGCTTTTTTAATCAAGGATTTCGGATATTTCTTCTCAATTAGTTGTTCTGTAAGATTTTTCGCATGTATCTGATACTTATCAGATGTGGAGCAGTTGCGTCTTACACGCAGAAATTGTCCGTAAGGGAGATTGTCTCTAAGTGATTTCGGGTGTTGACTATCATATCGGAGAAGGGAATTGCGAGACATAGGTTTTTTGTAAAGTTCACTTTCTAATCCAGTTGGAGTGCTAAAGATTGATAGATCTAAAAAAGCCAATCTTTCTTTGTGTGCTTCCACTGTAAACCTCAAAAAATTGTTTCTGGTGTTCAGCCAGTGTAGAAAGGGAGAGATTGATGACAGATCCCCACGCCAAACTACAAAGATGTCATCAATGTAGCGCTTCCATAATCTGATGGAATCAAGGAAGGGATTGTCATGATTAAGCACATGTGTCTGTTCAAAAGAATGCACATATAGATTGGCTAGACTTGGAGCAAAAATGCTTCCCATGCTGGTACCGGAGACTTGCAGGTATACAGTATCCTCGAATTTGAAAAAATTCTCTTTCATAGCCAAATGTGCAAGCGTCATAATAAAGTGTACTGGAGTGATGGAATCCAAGGGCGTATTGTTCAGGATGGAGAAGATGGTTTCAAGTGTCTCATCCTGAGGGATAGATGTATACAATGATTCTACATCAAATGATACTAAAACATCTTTATCGATATCAAAATCTACCGTAGGTAGTAAGCGTAGGACGTCTTTAGTATCTTGTAGGTATATTGGCATATCCTTAACCAGAGGCCGCAGGAATTGGTCCACAAAAGTGGACAAAGGTTCTAGTAGTGACCCTTGGCCCGATATAATGGGTCTTCCTGGTGGTGGATGTTGAGTTTTGTGAACTTTAGGTAAAGTATAAAAATATGGCATCACAGGATGGGGAGTATGCAGGAATGATGCTTCTTGTGAAGTGATCCAGCCATTCGCTGACGCTTCTTCCACTGCTTCGGTGATGGCTCTTTGAATTCTCTTTGTTGGATCCTGTTGGAGAGGTTGATAAAATCTCCTATCTGCCAGTTGTCTAATACATTCCTGACGATATATTTCAGTGTCCTGAATGACGACCGCTCCGCCTTTGTCGGTTGGCTTGATTACAATAGCCTGGTCTTCCATGAGTGCTCTCAATGCCAATCGTTCTTGCTTGGGTAGATTACTGTATTGATTTGCTTTCTTCTTGTTGTTACATAAAGTTGTAATGTCTTCGGTAACCGCTTGTTCAAAGGTCAAATCTTGAGGCGGTACGTTGTGTAATGGCGGATTGAAGGTCGATCGATCCTTAAGACCAGTATTTATTTCCCTTGATGTAGTGGGGGACATGTCTTTATTGTTGAAGAAGAAGTGTAATCGTATTTTGCGGAAAAATTTGGCCAAGTCGCACCGTACTTGAAAATCGTCTCCATGTGTTGTCGTCACAAAACCAAGCCCTTTGTTAAGGATTGATGTCTCATCTGGCGTCAAGATCTTTTTACTCAGATTAAGTACTAGATCGTCTCTGTGCTTGTTCCTGGTTGAGGTTGTCCCTTCTTGGTTTGGCTGCGTGTGTTCATTTGTTGAGGCATTGATGTCGACAGGTTCCAGTGTACCTGTGGCTGTCGTCCTCTTCTTCTTCCTCTGGACCTCCCTTGGCCAGACCCTAAAAAAGGCTGGTAACTAGGGTCCTGTTGATGCATTGGAAACGAATTAGGTGGAAAAGGCTGAAAAGGCTGAGGGGGAGGGGGGTAGCCCCAAGGTGTCGGGGGCCACCATTGTTGGAAATGGGGTGTATATTGTCCCGTCCAGTTCCTTCTATTGCCCCGTCCTCTATATTGTGGCCTATTCAATTCTGGGCATTCATTATCATTGTTGTCGTCATCAGAACTGCTCCCTGAATAATTCTACCCATAGCGACGTCCTTTTTTGTTAAACTCAGGTGGAGTATAGGAGTCACTGGTGTAGGGATATATCACCTCATGTTTAAATTTAGCTAGGTCTTTTTTAAACTTTTCTATTTTGGAGATCAGTATTGAGTCTTTCAGTTCTTTGTTGTTTTTATTAGCTTCATCTTGGTTCTTTTTAAAGAGAGTGGCTGTGACAGTGACCTTAATTTGGGCCTCTAAGACCTGTATCTCAAGAAGGATGGTGTCTGCAACGCGCTTGGCTGTACTGATTATTAAAATGAGCCAATCACGCGTGCAGCGCCACGCTATGAGGGACCAGTCTTTCAAAAATCTTTTGTCTTGTAAGAATAGGCGAGGGGCGTTGGTAACGATTAGGCCTGAGGGGGCACAATTACCCCGTAAATATTCACCAATAATGGCGCCATGTATCGTTGTCCGTGTGTGTGATTTCTTCAACGTTAATATCTGGCTCCAGTCATCAATATTAGTGCCTGGTAAAGCAAATGTATTGTCTAGAATGCTGGGTGTGCTGTCCAATATGGATTGGTAGGTGGAATCATCGTATGCTAAACCGCTGAATTCTGCCATACTGGAGGACAAATGGGTGTCCGTCTACTATATATGGGAAAGTCAACAACAGAGCAACTAGAGCGGAATCTTGTTTGATTGCAGACTGCCAATAGCTAGTCAGATCAACAAGAAACTAGAGCTTAAAACGGACCCGCAGCCATCAGCTGCACATGAATCAAAACACAAATGAGGAAGGGTCCAAGGGAATGTTTAAAGACCTAGACAGACTCAATCCCCTATTCAGTAATCAATAATACAAAAAGGGTCTGTAGGTTTATGTGTTGAACAAGGTCAACAAAGAGATAGATGTAAATGTAAAGCGTGAGAGAGAAACCTTATAGTGCTAATTGGTTGTAAAGGATTTCCATCAATAACCAGTGATTGGTAGGTGTCATCATCTGGATATCCAACCTTCCCACCACAATAAACCACTCCAACCAGGAGTATTATGTGTGGTATCGGTGTCGACCAGAGCACTTGGATAAAGCCCGGGAAGGGGGAAGAAAAGAAGACAGCGAAGTCACTGGCTTAGGCAGGATGTGCAGGTATATACCGAAAAATGATATATGAACAGTGCAGTGCAAAAAAGTGAAAATGTTAAAAAAGGATTTAGAGGAAGAAGGTAGTTTAATACAAGATATTCCTACTAATCCTTAGTTAAAAATGGTGCAGAAACAGCTTTTAACAAATAGGCTGTATGACAATATGGTCAACATGTTTCAGCCTGCTTGACCCCATGGTCAAATGGCTTTCGTCAGGACCTTGTAATCTATTAATTGCTACTGCAACAATGAAGTGTGAAAAAAAACAATAAGTGTATAAAATACAACCTTTTGTGGTGTATAACTTCTTCGAGCACTCAGTATATATGAATTTATCTGTGCAAACACAAAAAACCAAAAAGAACACAATGTAAGGTTTAGACATTAAATATACTCTCTCAGGGTAAAATAGTAAGTCTTAGGCCAGGCCCATAGCATTGTTTCAAAGTGCTTACCTGGTTAGCACGAGAAGTAAGCCTCACCTCACCCGGAACTGACTCAGGTTTAGAGGAGGCCCCGCCCTATAGAAAATATGGGGGGAAGTAGAGAGACTGTTAAACCACAACGGTGGTGAGCTCTCAATTTTAACAAAAAGTAGGACCGTGTAACATAGTCCTTTTACACGCTCTGTTAAAAACTCTGTTGTAACATTCCCAAGCTAGCAGATATAACAGACCAGATGGCGCAGTGTCGAATGTATGTCTGAAAGTCTGTAAAAATCGATATAAAACCGTAAATGCTCTAGCACTACAGCTGTCAGGTTAAAAGTTGTGACATACGATATGCGGTTTACAAATAGATCGGAGTTAAGCCAGTCCATTAGTAGTCTGGCATTAAAACGGAACACGCAGCAAATTGGATACAAAAGAAAGGTCCGTTACCCTACCTCTCCGTCGGTACCTCGGAGTAGGTCTGAGCCGTATGGGAGGTAACTAGTGAACCGGATCTTCGATGTTAAAAAGCCATCAAGATGCGTGAAATCGCATTCCCATTGGGCGGCCGGTGGCCAATCAGTGTCGTTATTATTACTTTCATTGTTGTTGCTTACGGAGCCTCCAATCCTTGTCCGGTTGCGCTTAAAACTACAGAATGACATCAGCGCACCAGGGAATTGTAGTTCCACAGGCAGAAAATGTTAACTTTATCGATCTTGTTCGTGTGAAACGAGCAAATGACAAAGCTAATGGGCATGCCAGATTAAGAGCCAAGAAAATATATATATATTGATATATATATATATTATGAGAACTGGGATCAACAGTGACAACATCGCCGTAGTGTGTACATGTTGCAAATGTGTAACCAGACGTCCAAAGGTGGTGTACTTGCAGCTGCTTAAGGTGGCTCTTAATGACCAATGCGCGCAAGAGTGTGTGCTAGACATCGCGGAAGCTACTTATGTGCAGGGGGAGCTCTATAAAGATGTATGGCAATATGCTATGTATGTTGATTAACCAATCTATATGGAAACAGAGACAAATAAAGATAGCTCATGCACTATAGAACCCAGTTGTGTCTCACAGTGAAACCCAAGGAATGTCATCATTTAAACCTTCTAGATCGCTAGTGAAGTCAGCCAAGGATTGTCAGTGAGCATGGTGCACACAGGGGGCATCCGTAAGGGACTGTAGGTGGTCCCTGATGGAACTCAGACACCCACGTATGGCATCGAGTTTGGCTGCCACGAGCAACCCACCCGCAGCTGATCTGCCAACTCCACCTGGCACACTAACACACGGCATTGGAATTCCATGTGTTGGTCGTGGGGGTCCGGTGCGCCAACCATGGTGGTCTATGCAGGGTTGTGGGGTCACCGCCGTGGAGCTGGGCTGCCCTGCTACTGGGGATGGGGTGCTGATGCTGTCCACAAGCCGTTGGAGGGTGTCTGGGCAAATGTGCAGCTTGTCCTCTTCATCATCACTATAGAGATGTGTGGTCTGCTCTACAGGAGGTGTTGATTGTACCGCTACAATGTAATAGGGAGATGCAGGTTAACAGTGTGTTCCATGTATGTTGACGTATTGCACATGTTTACATACAGACTGCATGACAATGTACATTGTGACTGTTTTGGAGGAGCTGGCTAATTGATGGCAGACAGTGGTCATATCAACTACATGACGGATGTGTGGTTGTATTCGTACGTTCTCATGTCACGGTGTCATGCAGTGCCAGATGTGATTGGCCAGTTTCTACGCACGAGCGGCACCAGTTGTGTCCTGTGGTGTAAGTGTTGCACTTTGTCCACATTGTCGTCAATGTTGATGTGCTGTAATTGCTATGTGTGTGTGTGCTTCATTGTTGGCGAGTCTGCCCTGCAGCTCTGATTTGGCGTCCCCTTATCCCTTTGAGTTGGTGTGCCTTTGACTTGTGTGCTTTTCAGGTGCTGTGATGTTTGCAACTTGGGTCATTTGTGCTCTTGGACATATTTGGTACTTTTGAGCATTGTTTGTCTGAAGATGTGTTTTTGACGTCATGGGTTGTAGGTGCACGTGGATGTGTCAGAGTGTGACCTGCTCCTTCACGGATGTGGTCCACACTCAGCCACCTCAGAGTCTTGTGCACCATGTCATGTATTGTGAGTGCAGCAATGCTATCTGTCATGCAGTGTCACTTGCATGGTCCGTGTGGCCCATAGAGCCGCTGCTTTTCTGGATTCAGCACATGTGCATGGGTAGGTTGTGGCATAGGTGATATGGAGGTGAGCCCATTTGTGCACATTGTGGACGGGGGCCTACTTGGTGTTTCTATGTGTGCTGCAGTGTGCCAAGGGTGTCAGGGACGTGTTCCACACTCATTGTGGGTGTGCAGTGTGCTGCGCATGATTGTGCATGTCCCACCTCCAGTCGCCTTTGCTGCCTTCCTGTTGGCAGCAAGTTTCTCCTTGGTTTGGCTGTGCACTTCATGCCAGCGCCTCTTGACCTCCTCCATTGACCTCCTCGACACTCCAATCGCATTCACGTTGGTGATGATAGACTGCCACATTTCCGTTTGTGTTTCCAATGCGGCAGTGGAGGTGACAGGCAGTTGTTGGTAGTGTTCGATCACCTCTGTGACGATGATCCGGTCTTCCTGCAGACTGAACCCCGTCTTCCTCTTCTCCTTGCACATTCTCAAGAACGGGGTTCCTGGCTGGTCCTCTGTGAGGCTTGTGGGGTTTGGGTTGACCTCTGCACTCGGTCTGGGTGCATCCATGGTGCTTACGCAGTTTGATTTGGTTTTGGTGTGGTTTTTTTGGTGCTTTTATGGTGCATTTTCCGACATGACGGCTGGGATTGCAGGCCAGTGGCTGGTTTTTGCTGATTTTTGTATCGCGCTTTGCATCATCACAGCTTTTTATGCTTTCATGTTTCTCATTTTGGCTGCATCGCATTGACTTTGTAGCGGACTTTTAACGTTTAACGTGTTATCGTGAGCCTATTGCATAGTGCCGCCGGCTTGGGAATGCTGCGTTACCACGGTGGTATTTTCCCGCAAAAGACTGCGATGTGAAGAGTAGAGTAAAGCTGCTTTTGCGGTCGTTTTCACACATTCTTGAGAATATCCCCCTAAGGCTTTCATCTCCCCCTTTGACATAACCCAGTCCTGCTACCTACTGCCTTTGGTTCTTCTACTTACAGCCCTATTCCTCCACCACAAATCGGCAGACTTTCTAGGCTGCGAACCTTTTAAGGCTTCATTAACTTTCTTGAAGTTGCCCGACTGCTTTAAGCCAGCTGTCTGTCTCTATTTGATCAGGATGTTCCAGTATTTTTGTTAGACCTGGCATCATTAGCATGGGTCTCGCTTCCTCTCTACTCTCCCTATCTTTTATATTGGCTGGATTTAGATGTTCTGGGCGCTGTGCCACTGCTACTCAGTGCCACAGTGCAAATGCTCCCTGTATATAAATGACTGTATGAATAAGGATAACTATAACACCTACCTTGGTGTAGCCTGTTTCAATAGTGAGTTACCTTCCATTTCACTGTTGCTACTGCGAAACGATCCATTCTCATAGGCCAGGATGGGACGGTTAAAGATCGCTTTCTATCATCCTATCGGGCCCTAGGAACCTGATAGGACCCTCAAGTTTGATGTGTATATGCTCAGGACATTGAGGAGCACCTTATTGTAAGGACCGTTTATATATTGCATGTGTTGAAATACCTTTCCTGAAAACGTGGTAGTTTCTTGCCTAGGCTTTACTGTAGGCTGTTGAGCGTGTGTGTATTGGCCGTCTGGTTTTGGAGAAGCAGGGCCAGCTGGGTCAGACCTGGCTGGAGAGAGAGATCGGTATTCGGAGCATGGGGAGGGGTGACTCTTTGATCAGAGCAGGGCCGTGGCTGGCAAGGTGAATGATGGCTCCACCTCCCACTGGGTGTCTGGTAGCAGATCCCCTCATTCTGGAAGGGCAGGATGTTGCCTTGTAAACCAAGTGCTCCCCGACCCCACCAAACTGGTTCTGATCGGAGTCAGTGATTTGCAACCTTAGAGAACAAAGACTTTTTAGGTATGAAATGTTGCACTGGAACTTTAGCCAAGTGTGTTCCTTCTGGATGTCAAGACGAAACTCTGTCCGAGTGAACAGAGGAAAGGACTTCGCAACTTTCATCAAGCTTGCTGAAAAAACTACCCAAGGGCCTAAATCGAGAGTGCCTCCTGCAGAAGTCTCAAGGACATTAGACTGCACCCCGTCCGCAGTCGGAATTCCTGTGCGAGGAGTTCTGCTTGCAGGTGAGGCCTCCATCAAGTAATCCGTAGCCTCTGGTTTTACTGTGAGGACCGCGGACTGGGTGCTTCTGAACTTTTGCTAAACCTGTGTTGGACACTGCAGCTAAGAGAGAGCAGCTGCCGCTGAGAGCCCGCCTGAATCGAAATCAAGACTTTCTAAACTTTTGCAGAAACCTGTGTGGGCCGCTGCAGCTAAGGGAGAGCTGCCACCGCTGAGTACCCGCCTGACTCTGAAACTTTGAACCTTCTTGCTAAACCTGTGTGGGCCGATGCAGCTAAGAGAGAGCTGCCGCCGCTGAGAGCCCACCTGAATCTTCACCTTCTGACCTTCCGCTGAATCTGCGTGGACCGCTGCAGTCAAGAGAGCGCTCTGGCTGCTGAGCGTCCACCGTGGTGCCCGTCTGGTCGAGACCATGAATTGTCCCGCGGGCCACCACAGTTAAGAGACAGCTGCTGCTGCTGAGTGCCCACACCCTTTGCTATGGTGCACCATCGTGATCGGTCTCATGGGCACTGCAGCCAAGAGAGAGCTGCTGCCCCTGGGTGCCCACACCCTTTGCTACTGTGCACCATCGTGATCGGTCCCGTGGGCCACTGCAGCCAAGAGACATCTGCTACCGCTGAGTGCCTGCACCCTTTTCTACTGTGCACCATCGTGATCTGTCCCATGGGCCGCCGCAGCCAAGAGAGAGCTGCTGCCACTGAGTGCCCACACCCTTTGCTACAGTGCACCATCGTGATTTGTCCAGTGGGCCACCGCAGCCAAGAGAGAGCCGTAGCCTCTGAGTGCCCACACCTTTTGTTACTGTGCACCATTGTGATTTGTCCCGTGGGTCGCCGCAGCCAAGAGAGAGCTCCTGCCGCTGAGGGCTCACATCCTTTGCTGCTGTGCATCATCGTGATTTGTCCAGTGGGCCGCTGCAGTCAAGAGAGAGCTGTAGCCGCTGAGTGCCCACTCCTTGTGCTATTTTTCATCTTTGTAATTTGCCCCACGGGCTGCCGCAGCTAAGAGAGAGCTGTGGCCGGTGAGCGCCTGCACCATTGACAACTTTGCATTCTTGGGATATGTTCTGTGGGCCGCCGCAGCTAAGAGAGAGCCGCTGCCGCTGTGAGCCCACCAAGTAGCTGCACAACGAGAGTCATCACCACCACCAGCCCGGGCCGCCGCGCGCTGCTGCCACTGAGCGTCCGCCTGCCCCTGAGTGACCGAACCATTGTGAGTGCACGCTGCGGACCTCAGCCTCCACGACCTGTGGTCGCTGGGAGTCCGCCTATCACCGACTCTTCTTCCAGTAGTTGCGTGCTGTAGTCCCTTCCAACGACAGGTACCTGGTGCGCAACGGGTCACGTAGGCCCCGGCCCTGAACTCAGTTCGTGTCCCGCTTTGGGTGAATACGTTGTTGTCTCTTTTATTCCCTACGGGTTGATGTGAATTGTAGTTGTTGAAACGCTTTTAGAGTCTTTGAGTTAAACTGTTAGATAGAGATATTATTTTTCTATATCTACCTGAGTTGTGTCCTTTTGTGGTGTCATTACTGCCTTATTGTACGTGACATTAAATGCTTCACACACTGCCTCTGAGATAGGCCTAACTGCTCATGCTACGTTACCACAGGGTTGAGCAGGGGTTATCAAAGGGGGTAGCCCACTTGCCCTGACTTAGGAAGAAGCGTCCCTATTTGGACATTGGCGCCAGCCATGGCCAACTAGAAACCCCCATTTCTAACATTGGTGGCAACGGGGGGATCAGGACTTGCCTTTATGATCCACGTACAAAAACTGGTAAACACCACTGGTGAGTGTAGACCAAGCGCAGCCACAACATTTGTTTTTATTGTTTGGTTGGTTGTCTTAGTAGTGCCTTGTTGATAGAAGCCACGAGTACTGCTAGTAGAAGAAGGCCAATGTCCAATGCTTCGGAGGATCTCACCTTTGAGGAGGAAATATTAGATACCTACACTGCCAGACAGCTGAAGTCATTTTGTAAGCAATTCGCAGTCCCTGTGATAGGCCTCTCTAGGAAAAAGGAGTACCAGAAGGCGCTAAAGGCCTGGTGGGAAGCGAGAGAGTCCACTGGGGATGAGGAAGAGAATGCTGGAGGGCAGCCGGATGGTGCAGTAGAAGGGGGTGGGGATAGAACATCCTCCAGTCCAGGTACTAGTGTATCCCAAAGGAGCCTGACCCCAGAAGAGCTGGAGGACAGGGATAGAGATAGGAGGCATAGTTTGGAGATGGATACATTGGAAGGTCAGAAGGACCTTGAGAGTAAGAAGTTAGACATTGAGAAAAATCGATTGTCAATTGAACTTGAGAAAATTAAAATGGAGCATGAGAGAATGTTGAGGGAGATAGAGATCAGAGCGAGGAGTGTCCCGGTCTCCCCCTCTGGTGGCAGCATACCTTTAGTAACTCCTGAGAGTAAAGTTTATATTCCTAAAGATGTCATTAAGGATTTTCACAAGAGTGAGGATATTGGGCAATGGTTTGCCGCATATGAGATAGCAATGGTGTCCCACTGGGTCCCTGAAAAGGATTGGGGAGCGGGGTTGTGGGGACGCTTTTTGAGTGATGGTAGGGATACCTTGTTGGACCTGCCTGAGGAGAGCAGGATGGTGTATGCCCATTTGAAAGTTTTGATGACCCGTTATGGTTTGACCCCAGAAATGTACAGGCAGAGTTTTAGGACCTGTAAGAAGTTAGAGGGTACCAGGTGGGTTGAATATGTGTCTTATTTCTGAGGAGCAATGGATCGCTGGGTGAAAGGTAGCAAAGTGTTAAGCAGTTATACAATCTGTTTGCGTGGGAGCATTTTTCTAGTAACTGTTTTCTAGAGCTACGCCAGCACTTGATTGATAGCAAGCTGACTAACCCTAGGAAGCTTGCTGAGGAGGCGGACCGCTGGGTCAGAGGTGGGCAGGGTCCCCAGCAGAGAAGTGGGGGGGGACAAGGGTAAGCTGAGGGAGTTCCAGAAAGGGCCCCAAAGAAATTCCCCAGAGAACCAAGCAGTGGTGTCCCAACCTCCCCCTGAGAAGAAGCTGGCGTCCCCATCAGGTAGGCCTGTTCAGAGGGGACCGCTTACTTGTTTCAAGTGTGGTCAAGTGGGCCACCCGTATTATGATCCCCAGTATCCCCAGAGGGACCCCCATGTACCCTCTCATGCACCACCCCATGCACCATCCTGCCAGATTGCCAGTGTAGCCCTGGGGGGAGGAGATGGAAGTTCAAAGTGGGTGGGATCCCTTGGAGTTAACCCTTGTCTTGCTAGGAGACTTTGAGAAGGTCCCTAACCCCACACTGCCCAATAACACTAAGAAGTACCGGCAGTGGGTGATCATCAATGGCCAGACAGTGGAGGCTCTCAGGGACACAGGAGCTAGTGTGACTGCTGTCAGCTCCAGGTTGGTGTCCAAAGAGCAGATTGTCCCCCATGCGTTCTGTCCCGTAGTATCAGCAGACAACTCCGAGAGCCAGAGTGAGGTGGCTCAGGTTCCCTTTGAGTGGGGGGTCTCAGGAACTCTTCAAGTGGCTGTGAGGCCCGCCATGCCTGTAGACTGTCTGTTGGGCAATGATCTATAGAACTCCCTGTGTGCTACGGTGGAGAGAAAGTCTCATTTGGAAATGTTGGGCCTACCTGAGTGGGCGTGTGCAACCACTCGGTCCATGGCAGCTCAGAAGGGTGTTCAAGAGGGCCTGAAGCCTGTAATTATGGCCCAGGCCCCTGCCTTAAAGATAAGGGGTAGGGGGAATGGGAAACCGGCCCACACAGTTCCCACGGTCCCAGAGGGAGCAGACCCTGAGGAGGATGCCCTGGAACCTACAAGGGATCAAGTGGCTGAACTGGGTACCTACAAGAGCTGACCCATTGGCAGCAGGAAGGGGGACCCTCCAGGGAGGAATTGTGCAAGCAACAAAGAACCTGCCTTTCTCTTGAGGGGGTGTGGTGACAGGCCGTCACCCAAGCAGCTGGTGATATGACAGGGTCACATTGGATCTATTGGGATAATGACCTCCTTAACAGCGAGCCTAAGGTTGCTGAACCTGGGTCAGCCCATGTGCTGGTGGTACCCCAGCGCTTCAGGACCTTCTTACTGGGGTTGGCTCATTTTGTACCATTGGCCGGACATCTGGGGCAGACCAAGACCTTTGAGAGGCTGGTCTCCCACTTCTATTTGCCCCAGATGCGCAGGAGCTCAGATGCTCACTGCAGGACATGTGAGACTTGCCAGGCAAGTAGGAAGAGTGGGGGAAAGATTAAGGCCCCCCTACAGCCCTTTCCTGTTGTGAGTACCCATTCTAGAGAGTGGGCATTGATATTGTTGGACCTTTGGATCCCAAGACAGCCAGGGCAAAAGGTTCATCCTGGTCTTGGTGGACCATGCCACCCGGTACCCCAAGGCCATCCCTCTCAGGACAGTGATGGCCCCCATGGTGGGACGGGCACTGATGGGGATTTTCTCCCGCGTGGAATTCCCCAGAGAGGTGGTGTCCAATAGGGGAACTAATTTAATCTCCAAGTACATGAAGTCTCTGTGGAAGGAGTGTAGGGTAACATAAAAGTTCACCGCTCCTTTCCACCCCCAGGGTAATTGGCGGTTTGAGAGATTCAACCGGACCCTTAAGGGCATGATTATGGGCCTAGGGGAGCCCATGAGGTGTAAGTGGGATGTCCTCTTGCCATGCCTGTTGTTTGCCTACCGTGAGGTGCCACAGAAGTCCTTAGGGTCAGTCCCTTTGAGCTACTCTATGGTCACCCGGTAAGAGGGCCTCTGAGTCTGGTCAAGGAAGGCTGGGAGCAATCTCCCAGGAAACCTCCCCAGGATGTGTTTAATTACATGCTGGGCTTCAGAAACCAGACTCGGCATTTCAGGAAACTTGCTGAGGCAAACCTGGAAGCCAGCTAGGAAGAGAAGAAACGGTGGCATGATCAGAATGCCACTCTGATCGAGTTTCAGCCTGGACAAAAGGTTTGGGTCATGGCCCCAGTTGAGCCCTGTGTGTTCCAGGATAGGTGAACTTGCCCCTTTGAGGTGGTGAAGCACAAAAGTCCTGGTACCTACATGGTGGACTTGCAGTCTCCCAGGAAACCCTTGTGGGTCCTACACGTTAACCGCCTGAAGCCCCACTTTGAGAGGTCTGAAGTGGGCATGCTTCTGGTCACAGATGCTGGGATGGAGGAGGAGAGTGAGCCCCTTCCTGACCTCCTGTGTGCCTGGGAGCGAGATGGGTTAGTGGAAGGTGTGGTCCTCTCCCCCACACTGACTCCTGAGCAGCAGGGTGATTGTCGGCAACTGTTGGGGCAATTCAGTGATCTGTTCTCCCTGGTGCCTAGTGTCACTGACTGGTGTGTCCATGACGTGGACACCGGCGACAGTCCCCCCATTAAGCATAAAGCTTAACGAGTGACTGATCGGGGAAAGGCCTATATTAAGGACGAGGTTACCAAAATGTTTGCCCTTGGGGTGATTGAGTCCTCTAGCAGCCCATGGTCCAGCCCAGTGGTCCAGGTCCCGAAAGCTGCTGCGCCTGGTGCCACCCCAGAACTTCGGTTCGTTGTGGACTACCGGGGCCTCAATTCAGTCACGAAGACTGACGCGCACCCCATCCCCAGAGCTGATGAGCTCGTAGATCCGTATGGGGCTGCCAAATACCTCAGCACATTTGATTTGATGTCTGGGTACTGGCAGATCCCCCTGACCGAGGGAGCAAAGGAGAGGTCAGCATTCTCCACACCCGATGGGCATTACCAGTTCTGGGTGATGCCCTTTGTATTGAAGAATGCCCCTGCCACCTTTCAGAGGTTGGTCAACAGGGTGTTGGTTGGGCTGGAAGATTTCAGTGTCGCCTACCTGGATGACATTGCGGTGTTTAGCTCCTTTTGGGAGGACCACCTGCGCCACCTCTGGGAGGTATTGATGGCACTGCGGAAGGCAGGCCTCACAATCAAAGTCAGATTGGGCAGGGTTCTGTAGTATATTTGGGGCACCAGGTGGGGAGCGGCCAGGTGGCCCCCCTGCAGCCCAAAACTGAAACTATCCTGGCGTGGGAACCCCCCAAGACCCAGATGCAGGTGAGGGCCTTCTGAGGACTCATGGGGTACTACTGGAGGTTTGTCAAGGGATATGGCAACATTGTTGCACCCTTGACTGAGCTGACTTCTACAAAGCAGCCAAAGAAAGTTAACTGGACTGACACCTGTCAGAAAGCTTTTGACGCCCTGAAGACTGCCATGTGCACTGCACCCGTGCTTCAGGCGCCCGACTTTTGAAAGGAATTTGTTGTCCAGACGGATGCCTCAGAGCATGGTATAGGGGCTGTTCTCTCACAGATGGACTGGACCAACCGGTAGCCTTCCTAAGCAGGAGGTTACTTCCCCGGGAACAGAGGTGGAGTGCAATTGAGTGTGAGGCATTTACTGTGGTCTGGGCGCTGAAGAAGTTGAGACCATACCTGTTTGGGACTCACTTCCGGGTTCAGACAGACCACAGGCCCCTTAGATAGTTGATGCAGGTGAGGGGTGAGAATCCTAAGTTGTTAAGGTGGTCTATTTCCCTACAGGGTATGGATTTCACAGTGGAACACCGCCCTGGTACAGAGCACACCAATGCTAACGGTCTGGCCAGGTTTTTCCGCCTCAGTGATGAGAACCTTCTTGAGCAACCGCCATGAGGCGGTTCGGCTCACTCAGTTTTCCGCGGACGAGGTTGAGCTAACCTGTGGCGTCCCGCAGGGCTCCTCCTTATCTCCCCTTCTTTTTAATTTACACCTTACCCCCCTTATTCGCTCTTTACGAGGCAGCTGTGTCACCGCGTTTAATTATGCGGATGACATTCAGCTGGTCTTCGATATTAACTCCACGGCCCAGTCTATTGACAGTTTTCAAACTACTCTTTGTCACTTCAGTGACTGGATGGGGGCGAATCATTTGAAACTTAACCCCGACAATACAGAACTTCTGCTTGTCGGGGGTACAATCATCCCCTGGAACTCCACCTTTTGGCCCACAAGGTTGGGCACCCCCCTTAATCCCGTCAGCTCAGTGAAGAGCCTTGGGATCATCATTAGTAATGATCTCTTGATGAAATCCCAGATTAGTGCGGTGGTGTCCTCCAGCTTTTTCCAGTTGAGAAAAATCCGTAAGATTGCCCGCTTCCTGACCACCGAAGCCCACACCCTGGCATTACTGGCGTTAGTCATCTCCAGGATAGACTATGCCAACTCTCTCTATGTTGGCATACCGGCATACCAATCAAAGAAGCTTCAACTGGTCCAGAACCAGTCAGCACGGCTCATTCATCACCAACCCAAACACCTACACGTACGCCCCCTTTTAAAATCTCTTCACTGGCTCCCTGTCACTGAGCGGTGAAAATTCAAACTGGGCTGCGTTATTTTTAAGTCCCTTGTTGGTACAGGACCCTTGTTCATCTCTTCACTTTTGCACCCATATGTTCCTTCTCGCAACCTCCGTTCCGCCCACCTGGCTCTACTCCAGATCCCAACCTTCAAACGTAAAAAACAGGGAGGACTAAGGTTCTCATTCCTTGTCCCTTCCTTTTGGAACGCCCTTCCACTAAGTTTAAGACTGGCCTCCCCCCTAACCCACTTTAGGTCTCTCCTAAAAACCCACCTGTTTCGCATAGCCTATAACTAATCTCCTTAGCCCCTTGGACTGTTTGTTTTCTTCTCTCTTTGCTTCCAGCGCCAAGAAACCGTCTGGTGTTAGCCGCGCTTTATGAATTATTTTTACATTACATTACATTACATACAACCACCAAGGGGATGTGTAGTTTTCCCCACATTTCAGCTGGAGGGGACACATGTTAGACCTGGCATCATTGCCGTGGGTCTCCCTTCCTCTGTTCTCTCCCTATCTTTTATATTGGCTGGATTTAGATGTTCTGGGCACTGTGCCACTGCTACTTAGTGCCACCGCGCAAATGCTCCCTGTATATAACTGACTGTATGAATAAGAATAACTATAATACCTACATCGGTGTAGCCTGTTTCAATAATGAGTTACCTTCCATTTCACTGTCGCTACTGCGAAACGATCCATTCTTATAGGCCAGGATGGGCTGGTTAAACATTGTTTTCTATCATCCTATCGGGCTCTAGGAACCAGATAGGACCCTCAAGTTTGATATGTATATGCTCAGGACATTGTTTCAGTAAGGACCGTTTATATATTGCATGGGTTGAAATACCTTTCCTGAAAATGTGGTAGGTACTTCCCTAAGCTTTACTGTAGGCTGTTGTGCGTATGTATATTGGCCGTCTGGTTTTGGAGCAGCAGGGCGAGCTGGGTCAGACCTGACTGGGGAGAGAGATCGGTATTCGGAGCATGGGGAGGGGTGACTCTTTGATCGGAGCAGGGCCGTGGCTGGCAAGGTGAATGATGGCTCCACCTCCCACTGGGTGTCTGATAGCAGACCCCCTCATTCTGAAAGAGCAGGAAGTTGCCTCGTAAACCAAGTGCTCCCCGACCCCACCGAACTGGATCTGACCGGAGTCAGTGATTTGCAACCTTAGAGAACAAAGACTTTTTAGGTATAAAGTGCTGCGCTGGAACTTTGGCCAAGTGTGTTCCTTCTGGATGTCAAGACGAAACTCGGTCCGAGTGAACAGAGGAAAGGACTTTGCAACTTTCATCAAGCTTGCTGAAGAAACTACAGAGGGCCTAAATGGAGAGCGTCTCATGCAGAAGTCTCAGGGACATTCGACTTCACCCCATCCGCTGTCAGAATTCCTGTGCGAGGAGTTCTGCTTGCAGGTGAGGCCTCGAGTAATCCGGAGCCTCTAGTTCTACTGTGAGGACTGCGGACTGGGTGTTTCTGAACTTTTGCTAAACCTGTGTGGGATGCTGCAGCTAAGAGATGGCTGCCGCTGCTGAGAGCCCACCTGAATTGGCACCTTCGGACCATCCGCTGAATCTGCGTGGACTCCTCCACCGTGGTGCCCCTCCTGGTCGAGACCCTGAATTGTCCTGTGGGCCACCGCAGCTAAGAGAGAGCTGCTGCTGCTGAGTGCCCACACCCTTTGCTACGGTGCACCATTGTGATCGGGCCCGTGGGCCCCTGCAGCCAAGAGAGAGCTGCTGCCGCTGAGTGTCCGCACCCTTTGCTACTGTGCACCATCGTGATTTGTCCCGTGGGCCACCGCAGCCAAAGAGAGCTGCTGTTGCTGAGTGCCCGACACTTTGCTACTGTGCACCATCGTGATTTGTCCCATAGGCTGCCGCAGCCAAGAGAGAGCTGCTGCCGCTGAGTGCCCACACTCTTTGCTACTGTGCACCATTGTGATTTGTCCCATGGGCTGCCACAGCCAAGAGAGAGCCGTAGCCGCTGAGTGCCCACACCTTTTGCTACTGTGCACCATCGTGATTTGTCCCGTGGGTCACCGCAGCCAAGAGAGAGCTGCTGCCGCTGAGGGCCCACACCATTGACAACTTTGCATCATTGGAATTTGTTCTGTGGGCCGCCGCAGCTAAGAGAGAGCTGCTGCCGCTGTGAGCCCACCACGGAGCTGCACAACGAGAGTCATCGCCACCAGCAGCCTGGGCGGCCGCAGCCGTGTGCTGCTGCCACTGAGCGCCCGCCTGCCCCTGAGTGCCTGAACCACTGTGAGTGCACGCTGCGGACCTCAGCCTCCAGGACCTGTTGCCGTTGGGAGTCTGACTGTCACCGTCTCTGCTTCTTCCAGAAGCTGCGTGCTCTAGTCCCTTCCAACGACAGGTACCTCATGCGCAACAGGTCACGTAGGCCCCGGCCCTGAACTCAGTCCGTGTCCCGCTTTGGGTGAATACGTTGTTGTCTCTTTTAGTCCCTAAGGGTTGACATGAATTGTAGTTGTTGAAACCCTTTGAGAGTCTTTGAGTTAAACTGTTAGATAAAGATATTATTTTTCTATATCAACCTGAGTTGCGTCCTTTTCTGGTGTCATCACTGCCTTTTTGTACGTGGCCATAAACGCTTCACACACTACCTCTGAGATAGGACTAACTGAACGTGCTACGTTACCAGAGGGTTGAGCAGGGGTTATCAAAGGGTGTAGCCCACTTGCCCGGACTTAGGAAGAAGGGTCCCTATTTGGACATTGGCGCCAGCCATGGCCAACTAGAGACACCCATTTCTAACAATCTTATTCTGTTGTACCTACATTTATGTATAGAGTATAATGCTTATCATTGCATAAACCACCAGTTTGGATAAAAGCAGGGGCAAATATAACAGGGGTGACCTTTGGCAGATTAGGAAATCAGGGCCCACGCTCTGCTGAGGTGGTGCTGGAAGAAGCACTATTGGGAGGTTATGCATATCGCCCAGTATATAGTGTTCCATGATGCCACAAACCCCACTCATGCTATCTGATGCAATGGCCCCCTGAGTACTCCCTGGATTGATGGCTCAGTCAGTGTCAGGGATTTCTACTGACAACAGTTCTAAAAATTTCCAGGAAACCAGCTGAGCAGAGACTTCAGAAGTGCTGGACAGCAGGGGATTGATAGAATGTTTCAAAGGCGCAGATTCCGCAATTCTCACTCAGCTAAGTTGGCAGGCTATGACCAGACATGAGTCACTTGCTCACTTTGCCATTGGATTCAAGCTAGCCTGGCTGATGAGGGGTGTCACCCCGAAACTGGTCCCAGGATGCTTTGTTCTGGTTCAGGGAAGACCTGGCTGCTTCGCAGTTTGGGCTGGACTGTTCCCATGAGGCACAGGGTCCAGACTGATTTGCATATAGCTGTATCTGAACTGGGGTGGCGAAGTGAGCTAAAGAACGATGATGGATTCAACCCAGATCTGTGACTGGGGCTGAGTGTCTGAAAACTTTCAGCGCTCTGTCCATCATCTCCTTGTGTTTGGCTCTTTACTATGTGCCTGGAGCAAACTTGCTGTTGTGTCAGATCTAGAAGCTTCAAGATTGGGAGTCCGATCTTAGAGGCATGACTGTCTGATGGAGTCAATGAAGAGCTGGACAAATTCTCCTCTGCTTCCGCTGAGCTCTAGCTGGATTGTGGGCCCCCACATGCCACGAAGTACATTGAGTTCGGCGGCACCGTGATGCCAGGAGTCGACCCCAATCTGCAAGCGAAGGAACGACCATCCACGACCACTCAATTTTTCGAAGAAGTGCCGCGGGACCATATCATCCCCACCTACAAAGCCACCACATAAGAGTCTCCTATGAAATTTAGGAAACTAAATAGATACAAACAGATCAGCCAGGAAAGTGTTAGTCAGCAGCAAGGCAGTGTAGCAGCAGGTGGCTGCAATCACAATAGCGATCAGAGAAGGTGTGATCTCAGCTGCGCGATAAATCCACCATCTTCCCCTTACTCTCAGATAATCCTCCTCCAAGATGTTTTAAAGGTTGCAGCCAGGCTTATTAGTATCATTCTTCGGAGTAGTGGTTGACAATGAAGCTTTCTGGTGATTAGAACAGAAGTTCATTTTTATGTCAGCTTCGATTGCTAGAACACTCATTTTACAGTGCTGGAAATCTTCTAGATGCATATCTTTTGGCCAATGGCAAAATAATCAAAGTGATACATTTGAGCACTTGTGGAGTTATTTCCTGCTATCAGAAGATAATGATAGATAAGCACAGCTGGAAATATGTAGTTGTTGGTATTGTGATTTGATCTCTGGTAGTTGAGTATTGCTATTTGTCTGAATGTTTTATGCACTTTAGTGATTACATTTTGATTTTATGGTTAAAACTCTCCCTGCTTATTTTGAACAGGTTGAAATTGTGCTCTTAACAGTTCTGCAGCTTTATTGCACTTGTTCACTGTGCACTTTAAATATGTACGACTAGCAGCTCAATTATCTTTTTTTCAAGAAATGAAGCACTTTAATCTAATTTTTTTTAACTATTTCTTGAATTATTGAGGATAACACTTCGTACTTATAGATGTCTTTCTCTAACTGCTGTGCGGCAAGATTTTTGGAGAGCATAGTAGTATTTATGACTGTTACCTTTTTTGATACCTAGGTAACCCTTTTTTGGGGGGAGATATAGCTTGCTTTGTACCACTCCTTGTTATAAATGTGCTATTATACTGTTAATCTATTGTTAATACTGTTAATCTCCCACCAAATAAAATATATTTTTAAAAAACATATCAACTCTTTAACTGTGCTTTTTTCTGTTAATATCAGAACTTTTCCAAACCACACATCAAGTTTTTATGAGCAAAGCTAAATATAACTGTACTTTTACCTTTGTTTTTCTGTAAGGGAATTTCAGTTTTTTTGTATCATATTCCACAAACTGAAGTTCACGTTTTGGCCTCTGCTCAAGCCCTGCTCCCAACCTGCTGCCATGACCATCCATTGCTGTGTATTTTTTGTACTTTATAATATTTTCACTTTCTATACTTTTTTAAACCAGTGTGTTTTTTTAACTTTTTTAAAAAAAGTTTTTGTGAAGTTTATTTTTGCCTTCTTCGTGTCTTCAAAAGTGGAGAAGCTTTTATCATGCGAGAAGTGACCAATATGTTCATTTCTTCTGAACAAATGACTATTTTGTATTTGTTGCAGGATGTTGAAAACATTTGCAAACTCATAAGACCTTCATCTGCAGCTACAAGTACTCCCCTCTTCCCATTCATACGGTCATTGCTCCTCCATTTCTGTTCAGGAGTACTTGTTTGTGTGCATGGCTCATAAGAGTTTCATCATTAAAGCTATGCCATAGGGTTTACATAGGATCTATCCATATCTACCGACCATTGCAGTGGTTTGATTGGCTGCTGCACAAGTTTTTAGCCCCATTCAAAAATGTCTTGGGCATCTCATACAGTTCTCTGGACTCCTTATTATTGCAAAGACTAGCAACGCTGAGATGGTACACTGTATGGACTGGGACACACCTTTTTGGGGGGATCCAAAACCTTTATTACCTGAATAATGAAGGTTTGGTGAGGTAATGAAGATGAAAATTAAAACCTAGAAGATGTATGTGCTGAGGGTTCCAAGCCACCCCCAGTATCCATCATTTGGATATTTTCCATCACTCTACCAGGTGAAAAAAATTGTCCTCGAAGAATGTGCTAGTAGAAGCTAAGCTGCGGAAAGCGAGGGACATGCAGCTTTAGAACATCATCTATCCACAATCATCCTAATTCATGCCATTAACAATATTGAAATGTTGAGAAGAGGAATAGGGACATAGAAGAGGTGAAGAATATATTCCTCACCATAGCAACACATCATCCCTCCTAGTGACTGGTTGTCAGAAGATATCCTGCAGGAGGAGCAAGAAGACAGCCTTGTGAGAAGACAGACACATCCCAATTCATATGTCAGTGACAACTCTTCCCACCACTGTAGCTCAGGAAGGCACATCAGCCTGGTGATGGGGAACCAGGATATGCAGGGCACACATCAGCTCCCTTTGTGTGACTGTCTAGAGTGAATACACAAACAGACAGCTGTCAATTTAAACCAAACGTAAATTCCACATGCAGGCAGAGGCACAGAATGGAAAACCAAGAAAATGCCCACTTTCTAAATGTGGCATTTCCAACCACACAATTTAAAAACCACCTTCCCATAAAGATGTGTTTTTTAATCCTGAGTTTAGGGAGACCAAACGCCAAGTCTCTCTCTCTTCCCAATTGGAAGTCAGACCTGTAAGATGTTACAAGGCAGCTCTATTAAGAGGGAGACAGTCCTTGCAATAGTGAAAAACGGAATTTGCAGTATTCACTATCAACACATGTAAGACATACCAGCACATGTCCTGCCTTTCATATAAATTGCACCCTGCAAATAAGGCTACTGTGGGCCTACTTAAGATGTGCCTTCCATATAGTAGAAAGGGAAGGTTGGAGCCCGGCAACTGGGTGCTGTTCCCAGGTAAGCATGGCAGTTTGAAACTGCACATGCAGACATGTTTACAGGGCTACTCATGTTGATGGGACAATCAGTGCTGCAGGCCCACTAGTAGCATTTGGTTTACAGGCCCTAGGCACACACACTTTACAAGGGACTTAGCATTAAATCAGATATACCATTTATGGATAAACTAATCACCATTACAATTTACACAGAGAGCATATGCAATTTAGCACTGATTAACAGTGGTAAAGTGCCCAAAGTCCTAAAGCCAACAAAAACAGGTCAGAAAAATAGGAGGAAGGAGGCAACAACTTTGGGGATATGCCCTGCAAAAAAGGTCAGGCCCAACACTAATGATCTAAAACATGTTGTGTTACCCAAATAAGTAAAATCTAAAATAGGAAATGGCTCTTTTCAGAATAAGTTGTGATGGAGTAACTTCTCCGCCAAAACTAAATCAGTCCCTTTGATAGTATAAAATTTCAGGAGTCTGTGCCCAACCCACCGAGGGAGGGCTACATCTGCTGTGCACAGCCTTGTGCCATGCATAGTAGTAGTTGGTGGGGATTAAAAGTGATTGATGGTCTGAGAGATTGATAAACCTGAAGTCCATGACACATATTTTTCACCATCAGATCAGATGTATGAAACACTAGATCACTTTCAGACGTGAACCTCATATGCTCAAGTGATCGAGTGACAGGCATTGGACACATTGCTTTATAGGACTATGACTGGATCATCTCACATTTTGAGACGGAGTTGGGCCCTGCCAGAAACAGACAATAGAGGCTGTATCATTCCTTACTTTACTATGCTGCCAGAGAGGACATCAGCTCCATGATTCAATTCTACCTGTAGAAAATGACAAGGAGAAATCAACACTGGAAATGTTCTGGGAACCACGTAAGTTCTTGGTAACAGGAAGGTTGATAGTGATGGCTGGTGAACAGAATGAGGACACAGCTGAGACTAGGACAATGTTAGAATTACAACTGCAAGAGCTTGAACGGATCTATAAGAGGATAAGGTTGATGAAAATGTTAGAAACGTTATAGCAACTAATGTCGAATTGATGGCTTTAGATATAGAAAAGTTAAAATACTCTACAATCAAGTACTATAGCAAAGCAAACAAAGCAGGCCAACATTTGACTTGCAAACTTAGAGCCAAAGAAGTGAGAGCTACCTACTTAAAGGACATGTTGGGATGATGCAGATAGAAAACCATGCTATAAAAGAAGACTTTAGAGCCATCTATTATAAAGTGTAACACTCACACAACAGCAGTGTATCCAACTGCGAATGTTATTGCATACAACTCGTTACTAATATTCCAGCGGTCAGACACATTACATCAGAATGGGTTTGATTATGACTGCGAGACATGGCTACTGGCAGGCTATTAGACTCCAAGTCTACAATAATGATCAACAGATGCTCTTCTAGTAACTGTCATATCCAGAGGGGAACATGACAATGGTGTCAAATGAATCCCATCCATTTCATCCTTGTTATGGAACCATTTGCTAAAATGGCACATCATAATAATTAAAAAAGGGGAATACGAATTGGTAGTAATATGTTGAAACTATCAATATATGCAGACGATGGCTCTGTATAATGTTTTGCCCTAGATTCTCCCAGCTGCCACTGGTGAAAGAGTTGGAATACTTTTGTAGGGAATCAGTGTCTAGGGAGAACTTCATTAGCAAGGATGATAGAGGAAATGTATGGACCTCTCCGGTTGGGTTTCAATAAAGAAGGACCCGCCTGTAGTCTATAAGGGTTATTGCTGTTTGGAAAGATAGCCTGGGAGAAATGCAATATTGCCAAACATATCAATTTTAAACACCTCAAGTACTGCTAAGTATGCCAAAACCAATGAAATCTCTCAGAATAATGGTAGACTAAGTTTGATTTGAAAAGAAACCGCCTATAAAGATAATATTTCTTGATAGCTCATGAGGAAAAAATGGCTTGGGCTATCTTGTTCTGCTAAAATACTGCCATCCCATGCAGCTATGTACATGTTGAAATGTAGTACACCAATAACAGAAAAATATAGATGCCTCACTGATCAGCTGATTACCAGGGCCAACATTTAGAAAATAGTTTAAACAAAAGACATATGGATAGAGGGCTGCACTTCTAAACAGTTTTAAGAGCGATATTGGAGGTGTGACAATAGTGGTCATGAGGCAGGCACTTGCATCAATCCTGTCTCCTCTCACCTAAATTCTGAACTACCCAGACTACTCCACAGCACTGCAAGGGCAGGTATTTATAGAATGACAGGGTAAGAGGTGCAGAAGTCTCTGCAATATAGCTGATATGACTGACATTTAGTAAATCATTTGTCAATTGCTATAAATCAAGAGATAAATCATTTGTCGTGGAGTCACTTAATTACATTTGAAATATGGCTCCCTTTAAAAAGTGACAATAAGAAAATAGTCTTTGAACTTTGTAAGATCTTAGAACCAATTGGTAAAACACCTTAGACAGTTACTGAGAGGGAGTATTAAGATTGATATAAAAGGGCACGCTTCTCTGTCGGATGCACAATTGGTAGGGTGGTGTTGTGCATAGTGGCAATTCATTGTTACTAATGGAATTTCTGGAATTTACAGCAGCAGTGAAAGTCCTAACACCTCGTATTTTGACAATTCTCCTAAGAAACCACATTGTTAAGGGTGTGGTGGCTTACATAGATTCCATACAAGCCACACCACTCTAAATGCCTTGGGCATCTATTTTTGAAAAAATGCCTAGGGTTAGTAGGGTTCCCTGGAAGCCAGCTATGGTCAGGTCCAAATACTGCAGCCATTCCCATGGAACTTTTAACAAAATTGTGTTCTATGTAGCAATACGTTTGCAGGGCACTCAAGGTAACACATACTGGTGGGATCCTATTCCTGTCAAGTTGCACATCCTTGGCTTCCGCAGAGTGTCTAGTTTTCAAAAATATTTAGATTCATCAGCGGTGAAATTTGTTTTTTTAGGATGAACTACAAGCCAGCATACAACAACTGTAGATATATACCACTTGTCAATCTCAATGACAAATCACAACTCTAAAATCTTACCACATGAATGCAATATTAGAATGATTGCCTCTAGCATGATATGGCCTCCCACACATATGGCATTATCTTGACAAAGTGACACATGGGATTTCTGGGTGGGGAACACAGGGCATTGGGACTCTAGACCACCATGTACTATTCCTGTCAATTTCAGAGTTATAGAAAATACATTAACTATTGTACTAAATGAGACTCTCTTCTACTGTGGTGAAGAGTGGGAGGTAGCATCTGCTTTCCAAAGGAACCTGAAATGTAAGTACAGCGTAGCCATCTCAGACAGGCATGCCTTTTGCCAGAAAGCTCAGCTCTCCACTTTGCTTGACTAAATATGATGCATGCATCACCATCTGCATTTCAGCTCTGAAACCCAATCTTCCCTATCTTGGTGACTCAAATGTGTCCCAATCAACATTTTTTGTAAAACTACAACAAAAACATAATGGATGTGGGTAGTCTTAGAGGTAAGAGAACAGCCTCCACCTAGCTCGCGCCTACCATCTGTATTACAGCGGGAGAAAAGATAACACAAATTAGCTCCTCATCTGTCCCCAACGTCTTTATTTGTATTTTTATCAACTCTGGAGTGCAGATAGAGCAAAGCATCAATCCAACCTTACAATTAAGGGAAACATACTACCAGGGAGGTTATGTGGGGTCTAGCAGACACTATAAGTAGGGCTGCTCACTATTTAATTCCCTAATTTCCAGCAGATCTTTCCTCTTCCCTCAAGGGAACAATAGAGAGGTGCCCCCTTCTTTTGATATCCGGTGGAACATAATGGCTATTTTCGCTTGGGAGTAACGTTCCACTGATCTCTCCTCAGGAGGCTGTTTATGGCATGGGTGGCGTGGGAGTTGACCCTTATGTTAGGATGGGTCTCCCCATTGGTAAACATCCTGGCTTCTAGTGGGGATTCTATTCCCCTGGGGACCCTACTACTGATCTCCCATGCAGGGAGGTGGAATGGCTTTTTTAGGCTGCAAGGGGATTCAACACCTTAAAGAGAGGGTGAGTCTCTCATTGGTATACTGATACATTATGCTGCTAGCTCCTCAAGAGGGTAGATAAAGGAACACCCCACTCATACCCCTGTTCTAAGGGAAGGGGTAAGGCTGTTAAACTATGGAGGGTAAGGGGAATGATTTGACCCTTGTGATAGAAGAGGTTTACACACATGCATTGGTTATAATATTGAAGATGTCATGCTCCACTGCAATTTACTATAAAGGGTATCTGTATTGTCCTTTATTCTTTCTCGAGTCAAATAACCTGGTTTAACCATGTTTGTAAACCATGAGGAGGCCCCGATGAACCTACATATTGTAAAAAGTTATCTAAAGGATGAAACACATGTTGCCTTTTTGACTTTCAAACGTCCATTACCTGGCTTCTAAGAAAGTACATCAACCATTTCAAGTATTGTGTATAATGAGGATTTATTGAATATTAACTCATTAATCTCGGAGGCCTGTCCTTTAAGAATTCTGCAATTAGTATACTTCCTGATATCTAGTTGTGCTTTCCCCTTCCCTGGGGGATCCTATCGCATATTTTCAGGTCAGAAGGAAAGACTCTTTAGGATGTGGTAGAAGTCAGCTTCTGTACTGGAGAGTAGCTCACCGGTTCATATACTTCCTGAACCCTAGTAATATTTTACCTTCCCTGTGGAATTGGGGGAAGAGGGTTTTGGTAGAATACCTTTGAATGGAATCTGTCTTTTCTGCATGGTCACCCTAGAGTTTTCACATTTTCTGGACTGTGTGTGCTCTGACCTTAAAATTGTTCTAATAAAATAGGTTTCCCTCCAACTTCCTATTTACCTTTCCTGTAAGGCCATGGTAGATGGTTCAGAAAGTGTGTCAGTAGAGTTGTAGTTAAATGCCATATGTAGGCTGCAATGTGCCTTTGCCATGTAGTTATACCTCTGTATACATATGTAATAATCCGCTTCTAAATTGTTCCTTGTAAGTCACACAGTGCACAGTGCTAAATATATAAAAAATTGCAAACTATTTCTTTGAAAGGTATGCACTCACAGTGACTGAATGGACAGAAGCTATGTAGGTAAAGGCTTCACTATCTAGTAACTTGCCTAAATATGATTGAAATCCTTAATTCATATCTTTGCTTGGGAAAGTTGTAGCAAAATGAATCAAAGTCACTTTCAAATTAGTTTTTAACTGTTTCAAAAGTTTGATACATTTAGTGGGAAACTACATTTTAAAACTATACTTTGTTTTGTCACAGCCAAAACAAGCTTACAACCAGTTTTGCCTCTCACCTTACTTCTAAAGTTAAGCACACATTCTAGGCTGAAATTAAAATCTTTGCAGAGGATAATAGCCTGGCATCTAGACCATGGTATGGAGACATGTCAGCAACCTGGTTACTTAGCAGGAATTAGCCATCTAAGAAGTGACAGGAAGAGCTAGCAGAACACGGGCCAACTATTACACTTCTTCGTCTGAGTTAGAGATGCCAAATGGGTGTGACAGGTCCTGCTCTTTTTCATTTCCCAGGCCCTCCTAGACCCTCTGGCTTTAAATCTAGAAAGCTGGGGTACCAGTTTGGATCCTGTTGTTGACTACTCTCACGGTCACCCAGGAAAGCAGGGTCCAGGGTGCTATGGGTGGCAGCTTTAGCTCCAGGGTCTTGAATCAACCCCAATCTTGCCCTCAAAAGTGCATGCATGGAGATGCAAAGGAATGCCTTCCACGGTATGCGTGAGCATGTAAAGACTTAACAGCAGTGTTCGCACCACCACATCACATTGAGGTGAGTGCCTTCATCGAGGAAAGAAAGTTAAGAGATGAAATTTGAATTATTCTTTAGCACGTTTTAGTGTTGGCAGAGATGCGCGCATGAGTTGAGTGACAGAGATGTACACATGATTTGAGAGATTGACAGCATACTGAAGCCACACCCAGTCACCATGCCCATTGCTAGGCAATCGGTGATCTGGGCGGCTGTATCTAACCAGAAGACAACACTTACCTGTGAGCTGCTCTGGAGTCTTGAGTGTCTGCTATCCCCTGCTGAGCAGCAGTTGTAGAAACCCCAGCAATGGCGCTGACACTCCCATCACAGATTCACCCTAGAGGAAAGGAAAGAGAAAATAATAGTTTGTGAGTAAAAAGACAATAGTGTGTATGCATGCTTCACTTACTCTAACAAACTTACCAAACTAATCTATGCATGAAGTGACACCAAGTTTCATTTGTTGGTGACTGAATAATCAACAGAAAGGCGGAAAATAGAATTGAGATGCATCGAGCCAGGCATGAGATTTAAGAGGTTTAGTCCACAATATTGTCAAAAGGCTCAAATTGGGAAACTCAAGGACCAAAAACTGTATTGTGAGATAAGTCTCTTTCTTCAAGAGACAATAGATCGGAAAAAGGATTCAAACTCGGGCCTAAGACATGTTGGTTGATTTCACAACCTGAGTAATTGTACACATCAAACAAGCATATAAATGCACTAGCTCTTAAACAACAAATAGCTCACAGAGATGCATGTGCATGGCATGGTGTATATATGCAGTAATTGTTAGATAATGGCATATCAAGTGCAAGTTGAGTAACATCTTGAACCTTTATTTACTAGATCACAAGATCACAAGTGATACAGCTCCTCAGAGTATACCTGAATCAGAGGAGGCATGCGTGTGACAAAGTATGGTCAGCGGTTGGTCATTTGTTATTTTGTTCCTTTTCCCAATTCTCTTAATTGATTCATGGAAGTGACTGAATGACGTTCACTCCATGCCATGGAGCATTGGGGGGCGTGGAAGGATTAACAGCGTGCATCGCTCCCGCTGGGTCAAAAACTACAAGTTAGTGCATGTTACTCACAGTTATAAATTGGGCTCAACATCTACATGGGGATGTGATTTTGAGAGAGCCAGAGATCCTGCTGGTGAAAAAAGTGGCTAGTCATTTTGGATATAGGGCTTATGAGATTTTTATTTTACAGTAAATTGAAGAGGAAGTGCTGCAAATTGAGGTGGGAAAAGGTGAGAAAGTAACCATGATTGGATAAGAAAAATCTCCAATCCCTGTCTTGTGAACCAGATAAGAATGCCTGCTCCCCCACTACAGCCTGAGAACATTCCTGTATCAGTGAAGAGACCACCTGAAGAAAGAAGATTGTGCTGGAAGAAAAGGTGACTTGACTCATGCTGGTACCCAGCAGGTGGAATTGCTCTCAAGATCCATGGACAAAGGACTGGATGGTAGGACCACTGACTGCAGATGGAGATGGTGCTAGAATCCTGCCATGAGGAACTTAGGGCTACTTTAGAGTCCAGTAGGCTCTTTAACAGTAGCATTACTAGCAGTTGAGGAAAGGCGGGAGGATCAAGAGAAGATGTTGATTCTTGCCAATGGTGGTTGTACCAGTGGCAAGAAAATCAGGTGCATCCGATTCTGAGCTTTTTGCTGCTCTGGAAACAGGTTTAGAGAGAGCTCACAGAAGGGGATTCGGCCTTGCAGAGCCATAACTGTCTACAGCTGTCGTACTTTAATCTCTGTGACCGTGTAGGGGACAGGGCCCCACCCCTGTCTATCCTGGTATTGGCGAACCGCAAATGGTTAATGCGGTATGTATAAGTGCTTTGTATACCGTTCTAGCTACGAATCCACTGTGTACACGTTATTCTGCATCACTACGCGGGTTCCATTTTGGAAGCGGTGGCCATCTTGTGATTGCCCTCACATAGGCTATAATGAAGCAAATACGGGCCTCACAGCATATTTGCCTTTCCATGACTCTTCTGTGACCTGGGCAGCTTGGCTCTGCTGCCCCAGGTCAAACTGGTCTCACGAGCTCCCCTTCTTCCGGCCACCTGTGATTAGCATCAGGGTTTGACACGCCATAAAGTCCTTTCATCCCACACAAGCCTCTGGCTAATCTCTTTCACACCTGACTGTTCCTGCTTTATGACTTGTTTCTATCAACAGGAGCTGCCCGTGTTTTATTGGGGCCTATCAATATCTGATGTGGGATCTGAACCTTGCTGTGTAAATAATTGTGGGCTGGCTTAACTGGAATGTGGGATGGTCATCATGACTCTGCTCTTTCGTTTGAAATGTACACTTGTATATTGCCGTGTCATAAACCTAGGAATGTATGCCTGAAGCAGGAAAAAGTGTATTTAAGAAGAAGTCCGTTTCTATGATTTTTAGCAGTCTCCTGAGAACATACACGCTGTTGTACTTCTAGGATACCTGTAATTGGTCTGCAGCCAATAAATGAATCTTTGACTTCACCCAGAAGACTCTGTGTTTCTGTAGGTCTGGAACAGGGAGAACCCAGAAGTCATAGGGTGTGTGCCCCTGCACCGCTGGGTCTAAAATACCCAGTACTTCAGTTTGGCGCCCAACTCGGGACGATTTCAGCGGTACCAGTCCAAGCCAGAGGTTCGTGAGGAGCTTCGTGTGGAAATTCCGGAGGAAGGCCGCCACTTCATCGACCCCTGCATGTCGACGTGGTCCGAAAGTCTTTTCTGCGAAGGTTCTCAGCGTCCCGACGGCTACGAAGGACTGCTGCCCTGATTAATCGACCTGTTTTGGACCCTTGATGAGTTTTGATAGAGCGAAACAATCAAGAGAGTCTTCTGGTGACGCCATTGATCATCAATATTCAGTTAAGTATAAGTGGAGCGTCTCCCATTTGTTTGGTATCCCTCGGGATCGTTTTGATTTGGAAATTTGGAGTTTGCAAACGCCAAAGCCAAAGGACTCGTGTATTCACGAGACTATCGTAATCGACAATCCTTTGACGTTTGGATCTAGACTAGTGAGCAAAAGATGCCTGGTTCTAGAATATTTGGTAGATTGTTTTGTTTGGGTTGTGGAAGAGATTTCCAGCTGGAAGAATCATGCCCGGTTTCTCCGGTTGGAACTCCAACTTATGAGCTCTATGTAAAACATGGCGTAGGCACCATTGCATATAACGAAGTATGGATCCACTACACCAGAAAAGACGGTGTTTTAAAATGGCCCCAAAATGGTAGTTTCGATACCGATATTTTAGATAATTTGGAAATTAAATTGTTTAAAAAGAAAGCCCGGCCGGCGATGTTTGATTCTTTCCGCTTATGGCGGAAGGAAGCCAAACAGAAGGAAATTAAGCTAGCGAAAAAGAATAGGAGAGAAAAAGGTATGACAGTAATGCAAGCAGCTGTACAATTCAAAGACAATGAGGAGGAGCAGATGAATGAGCAATTGCACAGACAGCGTAAGTTAGGGATCGACAAATGTTACCCAGCTTTACCGCACTCTAAACAGAATGAGTTAGAAGAAAAGGAGAAAGATCCCCTGATGTCGCATTTGTTGAGTTCGCCACCCCCGTATGCTCAAAATGCCACGGCGCCTCCCCAGCTTGTGAATATGCCACCTCCAGTTAATATACTGCAAGCCTTGCCGCAACCGCCAGCTGCTTCGCAGCCGGCTCCTATCCCTATAGCGCAGCCCTCTCAAGGGCCGCCAGTTGTGTTTCCAACTGCCCCCGCGCTTCCTGTGACTTTGTCTAATTCAGCAGCTGCCTCCCCTGACACTCTTCCTTGCACCACTCCAGTACCTGTTTCTGCATCCTCTTTTCTCCCCTCTGTTTATCCCCCTGTTTTCGCCTCAACTTCTCCTTCAGCGCGACAGCGTTTAGCTAATGTGGTTACTACGTTAATGTCACCTCTCTTTGAGTCATCCGGTGCGACTCCTGGCTTACAGCGTAAGCAATTGCGCAGTCAATTGCCTAACCCCGATGAGAAAAAGGTAATAGATCGCATGGCGCGTAGATGGATTGTTTTCCCTTCACTGTATGATGTGGAATAAGTTGTCAACGTTTTCCATCAATGGGATGCCCCAAAACAGAGGTATGTCTTTGAGAAAATGTGCGAAATTCTCTGTGAGGAATTGGATGATAGTGGTAAAGACCCAAGCCCGCAGGAGTTGTGTCGAGTGAGATTTGATTTTGGAACTGGTACCATTGTGGATCGCGATGTAGATAAAGCAGTTGCGGTTGTATTATCCTTCAGGAATGATGATTGTCAACAGTCGTTGTTTGAACCTGATGTCCCTGTGGGAAAAAGGGTAAAAGCACGCCAATATCCGATGCGTGAGGTTCCCCCAGTTTGGAGACCTGCTGAACCAAATGCTAATCCACCTGTCGTAGCACATTTTCAGCGTATTTGGGTACATGTTCCATGGAAAAGATCTGAGGTGTTAGCACTTAAGCAGACATTGCCTGATCCCCGTAAAAACCCTACCGGTTATTATAAGGAGTTGTCACAAACTGCAGAATCCTGTGTAATGAATCTGGCTGATATAGATATGCTGTTTGGGAATGTGGTTCCACAGCCTTTGTGGGGATCCATTCGTAATATGGATCATGCTGCAGAACTAGGGGACACATGGGCTAACATCATCGCTGCTGACGCTAGACAGATTGGTGGCGCGAAACCAGAGCCATTAATAGCAGAACTCCCTGGTAGAATCATCACGTATATGAAGACAATAATGCCCGCGATGCGCGTAAATTGGGACAAGCTATCTGCATGCAAGCAGAAGAAAGATGAGACAGTGTCAGACTTCTTTACCAGGTTTGAAGAAACGTTTATTGACCACAGTGGGCAAGATATGAGTACTGAGGGTGGCCAACGGGTATTTGTGGATAAATTTGTGCAGAATTTACTTCCTGACCTGTGTAAAAAGTTAAAAGATTCAGAAAGTTCTTGGGCTGTTTCTTCTTCAGCGCAAATACTGGCTACTGCACAGTATTATGAAAACAGAGATAAAGACGAGAAAGATAGAACAGAAAAGAAAACGAAAGAACTAAAAACAAAGGTCCTTTTACAGCAGGCCTATCCGCCACGTGGAGGTCAGAATAATTATAGGCAACCCCAAGGTGTCTATCACCAACCCCAACAATTTCAGAACAATCAGCAAATTAATGGGTATTATCAACCACGTGTCCCTGTAGGTCCCAACCAATGTTCATACTGTAAAGAGGAAGGTCATTTTAAATATAGTTGCCCTAAATTGATGCAGCGTAACGGCAATATGTATGGCGTAAGAGGGAGGGGTGGTCAGCAAGCTCCTAGAGGCAGAGGGCGTGGGAATGTTCCCCAGAACGCGCGTCCTCTGCCGCCTCAAAATACCATCAATAGTTTTGATCAGCAAGCCAACGCGATTAGTAATACAGCTCAGTATTACAATAATGATTATTATGCAGAGGACGGCGATGCAGAAAATAATGATTACTAGGACAGCCGTAGACAGAGAGAGGGAGTTGTTTCAGTGCCAGTGGATCAGACGGACCGTATGTTGAGGTGACTACAGCAAATGTAACGGAGCCCTTTCTGCTAGACACTGGTGCTGCAAAGAGTTCAATCATGCATTCAAAACTCCCTGGCGCACCTTTGTCTGGCGATATAAATGTTTCAGTAGGTTTTTCTGGCGCCCCAGTTAGGAACCCGATTTCTAGTCCCATGTCACTTTCTATTGGACCTTGCGAGCTGAAAGCACCCCTGATCCTAACGACAGGTTGTGGTGAAAATTTGCTAGGGTTAGATTTGTTAAAAAGATTGCATGCTACACTGTATTGTTCACCGTCCGGGGTACAACTTACATTAGGCAGGAAAGTGATTTCCCCGATGTACTTGTCTAAAAATACAATGCCGCCTGAATTGTCATCCCTTCCGGATGTCCTCTGGGCTACTGGTCCCAATGATGTGGGCCTCTTGGAGATACCGCCATATGTGGTAACTTTAAAGGCTAATGTCAGACTGCCACGTATTCCCCAGTACAAGATCTCTAATGAAGGCCAGAAAGCATTGTTAGACATTGTCAGCGACTTGATTAATAAGGGTGTAATTGAAGAGACAAGAGGCAACGTTTGCAATAGTCCGATTTTACCTGTCTTAAAACGAACGGACCATTCACAGCCACCTGTTTACAGATTTGTGATTGATCTTAGAGAGGTTAATAAGATTGTTGTGCCACAGTTTCCAGTTGTCCCTGATATAACTGCCTTGTTAACGATGATTCCAGCCTCTGCTGCATGGTTTTCAGTGATCGATTTAAAGAATGCTTTCTTTAGCATCCCAATTGCAGAGGAGAGCAGAGACATTTTTGGCTTCAGTCTGGGAGGCCGAAGCTTCCACTTTAAACGCGCTCCCCAGGGCTACTGTGAAAGTCCATCAATATACAGCCAAGCTTTGAAAGCGCAGCTTGATGCACTTGTTTTACCTAGTGGCGCTATCCTGATTCAGTACGTTGACGATTTACTAATTGCCGCGGATACTGAGAAGATCTGCAAAGAAGCCGCATTATCATTGTTGCGTCATTTATCTGCTTTCCATCATAAGGTGTCTCTCTCTAAGCTGCAATATTGTCGACAAGAAGTGACCTACTTAGGTCATCTCTTGTCGAAGGAGGGAAGGAAACTGACCCCAGAAAGAATTCAAGCCATTGCACAGTTGAGTGTGCCAAGAACACAGAGAGAAGTGCGTGCTTTCTTGGGCATTACCTCATACTGTAGGCACTGGATCCCAAATTTTTCCTTGTTGGCAAAACCTTTGTTAGCATTAACATGCAAAGACACACCGAATCCTATCCCATGGTCTGAAGAGTGCCAGAAAAGTTTTGTGGAATTACGCAATGCATTATGTTCAGCTCCTGTGTTGGGTACCCCTGACTACAGCAAGCCTTTTACATTGTATGTTCACGAGAAAGATGGTTGTGCATTATCAGTGTTAACACAGCCTTTTGGTGACAGACCGCGCCCATGCGCATATTTTTCATCAACCTTGGACCCTGTAGCGAGGGCATTGCCAAGCTGTCTGAGAGCGACAGCTGCTGCAGCTATGTCTATCCGACAATCTGCTGGTTTGGTAATGGACAACACATTGATCGTTATGGTTCCACATGCTGTAGACACATTATTAAACAGAACCAAGACACAACACTTGACTAGTGCGCGATTATCAGGCTATGAGCTCACACTGTTAGCAAACCACATACACATAAAGAGATGCAATACGCTGAATCCAGCTACGTTATTGCCAATTCCAGCAGACCTAGATGAGATTGAGCAACATGACTGTCTGTTCAAAACAGAGGAAGAGACGAAAGGGAGAGTAGATCTAAAAGATACTCCCCTGACTGAGTGTGATGGTACTTTATGGGTGGATGGTTCGTGTTTCAAGCTCCCTAATGGTGACACGACTGCTGCATATGCTATCACGACCTTACACACGGTTGTGGAAACTGCACGAGTGCCACATAATTCGGCCCAAGCAGCAGAATTAATCGCCCTCACAAGAGCATGCGTGTTGTCTGAAGGAATGAGAGTGAATATATACACCGATAGCCAGTACGCCTTTGGCGTGGCTCATAGTTTTGGGCGATTGTGGAAAGAACGTGGGTTCCTGACGTCGCATGGAGCTAAAATTCAGAATGGCAAGTTGGTGAATGATCTCCTTGAGTCACTGACCCTACCGTTGCAAGTTGCGATTATGAAATGCAGTGCGCACAGGAAAATCACAGATGATGTTGGGCGTGGGAATGCGTTTGCTGATGAGATCGCAAAAGAAACAGCACAGAATGTAAAGACTAGAATGTATGTTGCAGGCCCCGCAAGATGGGTTGATGATGTTGGAATGTGTGAAAACACGATAGAGAGTGTGAAGTCGCTTCAAGCTGAAGCTACAGAGAAAGAATTAAGCAAGTGGAGAGAAAGTGTGGGTAAGTTGGATGAGAATGGTTGTTGGATTGATCTGACAGAACATAGGCGATGGTTGTTGCCTGATGCATATGTGCTTCCAGTAGTTACAATGGCACATGGAATGGCACATATCAGTACGAAAGGAATTTGTAAGTTGTTGGCTCCAGTATGGCAAAATGCTGGAATTCCCAAGTGTGCAGAGAATGTGGTCAAGAATTGTATGGTATGTCTGAAGTATAACCCTGGTAGGGGAACCCCAACTCCAGCTGGTCATTTTGCACCCCCATCATACCCATTTGAAGTTTTGCAGCTGGACTTTATCCACATGGAAAGGTGCAACAACCTGAAATATGTATTGGTGGTTGTCTGCGCTTTTTCAAAATGGGTAGAGGCCTATCCTCTAAAGGATAACACTGCCCTATCCACAGCCAAAGCCCTTGTGAAAGAGTTCTTCCCTATGTTTGGAATGCCAAGAATGATGTGGTGTGATAATGGAAGTGAGTTTGTAGGTAAAGTGATGAAGAATGTGTGTGAGGGGCTAGGTATTAGGCAGAAGTTCCACGCTGCAAATCACCCCCAATCAGCTGGATTAGTAGAGCGCTACAACGGCGCTCTAAAACTTAAACTGGCCAAAATCCAGGCGAGCACCGGTCTTAAATGGCCTGATGCACTGCCTTTAGCACTCCTGTCCACCAGAATGACCGTACACTCACGAGTGGGACTTAGTCCTTACGAAGTGGTTTTTGGCCGCCTGGCCAACGTATGGGGTGTACCAAGGCCTACGAAATTCAGTGAGATCGAGCATCCAGTACTACTCGATTACTTGTATGATTTGACTGTTAAACTACGTGTTTTACATCAACAGGTGCATGATACTCTTCCCCAAGCTTCTGAAACTCCTGGACACCCTATCGACCCTGGCACATGGGTGCTGATTAGAAATTTCCAGCGCAAGAGCAACGACGAGCCTCGTTGGATCGGCCCCTACCTTGTACTTCTGTCAACGAGATCAGCGGTTCGGGTGAAAGGGAGAAAGAATTGGGTCCATGGCACCCACTGCAAGGTAGTCCCCTTGCCCCTGCCATATGACCAGTGGGTCCAGGAGGGTATCGCCGACAGCTTCAGACCAAGAGAGTAACGATATTTTGCAAGAAGCTGTGCCACCATCAAGTCGATTGGACACCACAGAGCCTGAACTTTTGTTCCAGGATCAAACAGCACCTGGCCGTCTCCGCTATAATTTGCGACCAAGGCCTATGGACAAATAAAGATTTCCTTACTATCTTTTCTTTTTGACATTATAAGCTCTCCCATCTGAAGGACTTTCTTGATTTTTGTTTTTCGAACCACCATCCGGGTTCAGCCGCAGGGTCGCGGTGCCAAGACTTTGGGGTACAGACCGAAGACGTTAGGTCAACGGTTCTGGTTGGTCTAGGGCGTTTCCCTGGACTGACAGGCGTACTCCTTAGCAGAAGAAACTCATCCGCCGCGAGCGGCCCGATTAGAGGATGGAGTTTTTTAAGATGGAGAGACCCGTTGAGGAAATGAACTTTAAAGCAAGGATGTGTAAAACTATAAAGAGTAAATGTTTTGTATTTTTGTGCCTATTTATACTATGTAGTATAATAATGTTCATCGTTGGATTTGTATTTTTCTCCTTTCAAAAGCCCATTGCACCCACTATACAGCCTATACCTCTTTCTACTGCCTCCTCACACTCTTTTCACCCTCTGCCTGAACATGAACAAACCAGACGATCAGAGTTTGTAAATAACTCGTTTATTCAGCTCTTGCACCAACACCAACTAGTAATGAATACAACCAATTGCTGGGTGTGTGGGTTAATGCCACATACCATTAATAAGGGTATTCCCTATTTGGTGCTGCCATTTAGTTACAATGGATCGTCATGGGCATTCCAGACCATGTTTCTCTATGCTCTAGATACGTACTCCCCGCGACAACCGCGTTCCATCAGACCTATCACCAATAATAAGGCTTTGATGAAAGGAGTTGCCGATATGAGCAGAGATTTCGATGCATACTCGTCCATACCCAAGGAAGAATTGAGACCTTATGTAGGATGGAACGCAACGGGGTATAGTATTAGTCTGGGTGAAAGACAGCGAAAAATCTCATCCCCAATCTGGGTCGTACCCCACATAGGTCGGTTCTGCTTACAGGGTAATGGTCAGAATCCTAGAGCTCAACTGGGGAGAAGTGACAGTACTGAAACGTACACTTTCCCATCACAGTTTTCTCCTGCGTTTTTGGCTGCCAAGGGCACATATTTCATCTGCAATGACCGAGCATATACCTGGTTGCCCCCTGATTTCTCGGGCACATGTTATATTGCGAACTTGCTACCGCCAACATTTACTGCTGCCTCTGACTATCACAAGACTAGAGTTGTGAGGGGCGTAATTAGTAAGGAGGATACTGCCGGTCAGGAAGCGGGAGACTTCTTCTTGGGTTTTCTGCCGTTTTGGGGACCTATGGTAAATAGTAGGAACCTGAGACAACTGACTCGTGTGGTTGAATCCACTGTCAATGTAACGGCTGGTGCCCTCGGTAATTTGACAGCTGAGCTCCAAGCGGATCGCCTCATGACTTTGCAGAACCGCATGGTTCTAGACGTTATTCTTGCAGACCGCGGTGGGGTATGTAAGGTTATCCAATCCAGTTGTTGCATTTTCATACCAGATAACGCTCCAACAGTCTATCAAGCCATCTCCAAACTGCATAAAATATCTGAGTCCATACACGCGGATAAAGGAGATTGGTCACTGATGGGGTGGTTCTGGGAACTGATATCTGCCTGGGGTTGGAAGGTTCTGATGGTCATTGGAATGATCTTAGCCATCCTGTTCCTGTTCTGTCTGTGCCTACAGTGTGCTCCTGCGATATGTGGCCTCTGTGCTACCTTATGTGTAAGGAGACCTGTATCGAGAGACGAGCTAAGTAATAGGATGATGCTACAGCAACATCTCCATGACTTTGTGAACATTGACCTAGACTCGGATTAAGATGAGTATAATGATTGCCTATGTAAGGGCAAAAGGAGGGTCTGTGGTACTTTAATCTCTGTGACCGTGTAGGGGACAGGGCCCCACCCCTGTCTATCCTGGTATTGGCGAACCGCAAATGGTTAATGCGGTATGTATAAGTGCTTTGTATACCGTTCTAGCTACGAATCCACTGTGTACACGTTATTCTGCATCACTACGCGGGTTCCATTTTGGAAGCGGTGGCCATCTTGTGATTGCCCTCACATAGGCTATAATGAAGCAAATACGGGCCTCACAGCATATTTGCCTTTCCATGACTCTTCTGTGACCTGGGCAGCTTGGCTCTGCTGCCCCAGGTCAAACTGGTCTCACGAGCTCCCCTTCCTCCGGCCACCTGTGATTAGCATCAGGGTTTGACACGCCATAAAGTCCTTTCATCCCACACAAGCCTCTGGCTAATCTCTTTCACACCTGACTGTTCCTGCTTTATGTCTTGTTTCTATCAACAGGAGCTGCCCGTGTTTTATTGGGGCCTATCAATATCTGATGTGGGATCTGAACCTTGCTGTGTAAATAATTGTGGGCTGGCTTAACTGGAATGTGGGATGGTCATCATGACTCTGCTCTTTCGTTTGAAATGTACACTTGTATATTGCCGTGTCATAAACCTAGGAATGTATGCCTGAAGCAGGAAAAAGTGTATTTAAGAAGAAGTCCGTTTCTATGATTTTTAGCAGTCTCCTGAGAACATACACGCTGTTGTACTTCTAGGAAACCTGTAATTGGTCTGCAGCCAATAAATGAATCTTTGACTTCACCCAGAAGACTCTGTGTTTCTGTAGGTCTGGAACAGGGAGAACCCAGAAGTCATAGGGTGTGTGCCCCTGCACTGCTGGGTCTAAAATACCCAGTACTTCACAGCTTCCAGTCTTGCCCCACGGGAGTATTGTGAGAAACAAAAAAGTGAATAAGGGCCCAATTTTGACTGTGTTAGGAGCATATTCTTTAGGATGTATGATATTACAACGCGGGTTTTTACCACGCGTGCAGTTACATCGCATGCGTTACAACGCATGCGATGTTACAGCGCTATGCCATTAGAACGCAAGTCTTTAAATCGACTTGCGCTAGATGGCGTGCTGACATTAAAAAAGTGTAATTTACTATTCCAACTCCAGTCCACTTAACAGTAGGGAAGGTGTTGGGATAGTAAACTACACTATTTGTAATGTTAGCACGCCATCTAGCGCAAGTCGATGTACAGACTTGCGTTCTAATGGCATAGCGTTGTAACATCGCATGCGTTGTAACGCATGCGATGTAACTGCACCGCGTGGTAATAACCGCGTTGTAATGGCTGTTCCCCTATTCTTTACCATGTGGCAGACGTTATTTCCTCCGCCACCTAGGTTATTTTACCAGCTCACAAATTACGAGATCACTGCAGACCCTTCAGTCACCTCTTGGCCTTGAGAGGAGCCACTGAAAGTTTATTATATGGCGGCCATCTTTTAGATGATGTGCACCAAACTTTGTGTTTTTCAGAGACTCCCAAAGTGAGAGTTTATTTAGGAAAATCTTGGTTATTTCTGATCCGAATAGAGTCTGTGATCCAGGTATTAAGTAGACTGTTTACTTTGCCACATTTATCAAACCTGAAACTACCATTCCAGCTCAACCTATGGCCATCAAAACATGGAATTAATCCAAAGTACTCACTGCCCCACACGGATTACCTCAAATGTTTTATTTCATTATTCAAACATTATTATCAACTAGCATTTTTTGCTTTGGCAACATAGATACTTTCAAAGCTTTTCATTGGTAACTTATTCTTATTCTCTTCATAATTGCAACAACAAATTAATTAATTTCATTATTACGATAATTAAAAAATAGACAATGTACTAGTATCAAAACTCACCTCCCCCACTTAAAACATAACCACTCATTTTAATCACATACAATCACATTCCATACTCATTAACAGTTCCCAAGACCCATAGAAAACCCTTTATATTTTTACAGTATCCCTACAAGGAGACTACTTTTCACTCTTCCATTGTTTTTCTTGAGCTGGGATCACCAAATAGTAGCCTGTCTGCTAAACACTACATCAGGCCCTAAGTCTGAAGGTAAAAGCGTGGAACATGTCAAGGTGGCAAAAGTATCTCAGCATTGAAGATTCCTGGGTGGCTATGAAATACAGTTTTGCCCTATTTGGAGATACAAAATAACCGTATTCACTGGAGCTGTATGATGACGTATCCAACTTTGAGGCACCCTCGCCAGCATCAGCTTTGGGCCTTTACCACTGCAACACATTCACAACACAATAACCAATACGGTAGGGCAAGTAAGAATGAGATTACCATGCATTATATTTGCAACATATGTAAGGTTGGAAGGGTAGGTTGATAGGTGGTGGTGTGTGATGTTTAGGAGCAGCAAGGAGTACAGCGAGGTTTAGAACAGCACAGAGATTTTACAGCTCAGGCATGGGTAATGTATAGGTCTAGTAAGGTATTTATAGGGTTCATAGATGGTACAGTATTGGGGTAGAATCGTTTTTTTAGGTGTCCTTGATGGGTAGAGTTTAGGGTTAATGAGGGGAGTTTAGGTTTCATGCATAGCTAAAGAATAGGAGTAGTAAGGGGCTTTAAGGCCTCATGAATATGTACCTTATAGGAGCAGAAAGAGTTTTTAGTTCTCAAAGTTGTTTGGTGTATAGGTGTAGTAAGGAGCTTTTGGATTTCAGGGATAGGTAGAGTATGGGGCTAGGGAGGGTTTTTTAGATTGAGAGCCGGGTAGTGGTACGGGATAGCAAGACATTTAGGGCTCATTGAGGGGTAGTGCTGAGACATAGTAAGGGGTTTTAGGGATGAAGAGTGGGTAGAACTTAGGTGTGGTAAGGGATTTTAAGCTATGGGGTGGGTATTGTATAGGATTAGTAAGGAGATTTAGGGCTCAGGGATGGACAGTGGTAAGGTATAGTATGAGATATTTAGGGATCAATGAAGTAGTAAGAGTTTTTCAAGGTTCAAGGGGGTGGTGTATAGGGCTAGTAGGGCTAGTAAGGGGCTTTTAGGTTTCAGAGATCGTTAGAACATAGGGACACTAAGGGTTTTTAGGTTCAGCATTAGAAGTGTATTGGGGGTACAATCATTATTGTATGGTTAAATAAAACTTTTACCACAAGAGCAGGAACAAGCATTAAAGGCAAATTATATAAAAAATGATAAAACATATGCAGGGGAGAAGACTCCAGACTGTCTTATTCGAAAATGCAGAAGCTAAAGCAATACATTTGTTGACCTTCTCTATAGTAAGACAAGCATGCTGATAAATAAAAGTTATATTTAATAAGATTCTCTTTTCTAAACCATGTGCAGAATGTTTAAAATATATGCAACAAAATAGCATTATCTTAACCCAAACTGCACAGCTTCTTTACAACTTCTTAAGTCCAACTGATTACATTTCTGTCTCAATAACAGCTTTTGAGACTGACTGTAGGTGGAATATAAGTAATAGATGGTTATAAAAAGTCACATTTGAATCTTCAGAATACCCAATTTCTGCTGCCTAACGCATTCCTAGGTTGACATTCACAAAACTAACATTAGCTATTTCTGATGACACCAAAATGTCTAACCAAACTTGATAGTTACCAGAACTTTATGAGCTCACTACCAAGCCAAAGTGTTTTTTCATGGATGACACTTGTTTGTTGTGAGAAAGTGAATTGAGGTGGAAGGTAGTCCACCACAAGTAATAAGGTCACTTTCTTGTTAGGTCCAGTTAAAGGTTTCAGTAATCTAAAACTCAGCTCAAACCCTTGTAGGTATAGCACAGAGCAGACAGGCTTATCTTGGGAAAATGTGTAAAGCATTTAGAGGTACCAAAAGAGTTAAAGTAAAAAAATATATTGCAATAAAAATCCCACCCCAATTTAGAAAAATAGAGTAGTTAATAATGAAAGAAAGTATGGCAAAATGACAACAATCTAACTGGAGGAACCAGAGACATACATGTTTAAAATTTTAAGTAAAGATAGTTCCAAAATGTGCAAAGCGCCAATGGTAGCCAATGGTTACTGTAGACCAAGATCTAGGTGCAATTTCAGGCCAAACGTGATGGAGTCCGGATCAGATACACCAACCAGGTTTGACCGGGTCAGAGGTTTTGCCTTGGGATTTTTGTATTCCAGTCAAAATCCTTCAGTGGGGCAAATCAGTATGCTGTATCTGAGAAAGGCCCCACAACATCAGATAGGTGTTGGAAAAGGTTCCACTAAAGCAGTTGGAAAATACTCCAAGTGGAAAATTTTGAATTTTTTCCCCAGGGAAGTCCTCTTGCTTCCTTGCGTCCTTTAAACATATGGGCTGATTCAGATATTGGCAGAGAAGGAACTCTTTCTCAATGGAGACAGAGTTCCCTCCCCGCCAACACAGTGATCCACCCTTCTGTTTTAAATCGGACAGAACATAGGTTTGGCGATGCAGTGGTTACTCTATCACTGCCATAGCTAAACTTCTTTGATGGCCCAATGGAGTATGTGTCATTGGAGAATTGGATATATGTCCATACACCCAATTAAGATGGATAGATATTTAGCTGTTTTGTTTTTACTGTTGGTCACTGCCAGGTAAACCTTGGCAGTGAGGGGCAATAAAAATAAAAAGATGTCCTCCTCGCCATAGGAGGGGACCTTCATGGTGGGGGCATTAACTGTTTCATTTAAAAAAATAAAATCCAGCTTTGGAATTTTCTTTTTGAAAACAAAAATAAAATAGTTTGTCCAAGGCTCTGCCATGTTGACAGAGTCCTGCACAAATGTACAAACAGAATTGACAGGAACCAAAGTGACAGAACCCTGCACAAAACTACGAAAAATATTGACAGGAAATGCCTTGATGGCGGTTTCTGCCAATGCTTTAGAAATGACTACCAACTTGGCAACATTTGGCACAGGGTAATTTAATTTGTCACCCAGGTGGGGAAATGGGACTCCAAACAATATATAAATTGTCCAATGGAGCAAGACTGAAGACTGTATCCAAATAGGACTCCATGAGGCCAGATACCTCCTAGGTAAGGTACTTCTGAATCAGATTTGCTTCTCCAGAGAATCTCAGAGCGGGAAACACCTGTTTCAACAGCTCAGCAGCAATGCGCCTTGGACAGATTGGCTTGACAGTTTTGCTCCAGTCCTTCAGATGTCTTGAAGTCCAAACATTTCCGAAGCCCAGGTTTTCAGGCAAAAGTTAGGAGGAGTCCAGTTTGACTCAGCTGACGGTCCCAGGCTCTAAGAAAAAAAGTTAATACTCACTCTAGCAGAGGTCAACAGCAGTGTCCAGGTCAGGTCTGGTTGATACTGGTCAGTTGGGCTCTTGAGGAAAAGGCCTCTTGTAGCTAGTTGTGGCCCTGGTGCTTGCAGTTGAGGTCAGCCAACTGACCCTTGGAGTCTACTCTTCATTGTCTTGGGTACAAGTGATAGCAGGACTAGCCGTTGAGGTTGCCACATGTATTCTCATGTCCTGTTCTTTCACAGTTGCAGAGTGTTCTGAAGAATGTATGTTGGGATGCTCAATGTATGCCTGGCACTTACTTGTCGGTAAGGGGATGACACCTGGCCAATAGGATAACAGTTCTCAGGGGTACCTCTGCCAAATTTTTCAGCAGTTCCTGTGTTCCCTACTGTACATAATATGAAAGTGCCCCTCTCTCACTAAATTCAAGATGGAACTGGGAACAATTCTGCCACTCCCACATGGGTCCCCTGCTCACTGTGTCACTGCAACCAAGCTGGAACTGGCAGATGAGCCCATAACTAGGCTGAACCTGGTCCTGGGTCGCTTGTGTTCAGGTTCTGGTTCAAGGAGGACCTGGCTTAGCATTTTGGGTTGGACTGTTTCCATGAGGAGCAGGGTGAATGCTGATTTGCATATGTCTGAGTCCGAACTGAGGTGGCATGGTGAGCAAAAGTATGATGGGTTGGAGTGCTACACCGAGCTATTGCCAGTGAGTAGATTTTTTGCAACCAGCCTCCCACCACCTTTTGCGTGTTTCATGTACCATCTCAAGTGGCATAGGTATGCCCAGACATGTGTCCTATGCTCAATGTGTCACTGAAACGAATCTGTACCCGGCTGATGAGCCCATAGCTAGGGTGAAACTTGTCCTGAGTTGTTTGTGTTCTGGTTCCGAGAGAAAATGGCTTTGCATTTCGAGCTGGACTTCCCATTAGGAGCAATGTCAAGCCTGATTTGCATATGGCTGGGCCTAAACTAAGGTGACCTAGTGAGCAAAAGAACAATGGATTGGAGTGCTACCCCAAGCTATTGCCAGTGGTTAGACTTATTGCAAGCAGCCTCTCATTACCCTTTGTGTGTTTTATGTCCCACCCTAAGTGGCATGGATATGCCCAGACGTGGGTCCGTGCTCACTGTTTCACTGGAACCAAGTTGTATCTGGCTGAAGAGCCCATAACTAGGGCAACACCTGTACTTGGTTGCTTGTGTTCTGGTTTAGTTATGACCTGGCTTGGTATTTTGGGCTGGACTGTTTCCATGAGGAGCAGAGTTAAGACTAGTTTGTATGTGGCTGGGTCCAAACTGAGGTAGCATGGTGAGCAAAAGAATGATGGGTTGGAGTGCTACCCCGAGCTATTACCACTGGTCAGACTTATTGCGAACAGCCACCCATCACCTTTGCATGTTTCCTGAAATGCCCTAAGTGGAATGCCACCGGTGGGTCCCATGCTCACTGTGACACTGGAGCCAAGCTGTGCCCGGCTGATGAGCCCATAACTAGGGCAAAACTGGTTGTGTGTGTTTCAGTTCCGGGACTACCTGGCTTGACAGTTAAGGCTGGACTGTTCCCATGAGAAGCAGGTTCAAGACTAGGGGTGGGCGAAATTTGCGAAATTAACTTTCGCAAATTATCGCGAAAATGTTTAAAATTATCGCAAACAAGCGGAAATATCGCGAAGATGCAGAAGTTTTTTTCCGGCATGTTCGCGAGATTTTCTGCATGGTTGCGGGTCGCCAACTTACCCATGTGGTTGCTTGCGGGCGCGGCCATCTTGTTTTGAATTGTCTCGCGGTGCATGATCGCGAGAAGAAAGACGTGATCGCGCGACGCATGACGTCACTGCGGGCGCGAACTGTCGCGAGACAGCGCAAATGGCTAAAAACAATACAACATCTCATGGAGAACGCGACCGGATCAAGAAAACTTGTCGGCGAACGCAGGGATTCAGGTAAGGCAATCGCGCGCGCGGGAGAGTGTATTATTTTACAGCGCGAGCAAGAAACAAATTATCGCCAAGCTGCGGAAACCGGAATTCTTGACATTTTCGCGCTCTCCGCGGAAAGCCAAAATGTCAAATTATCGTAATTTCCGCAAACGGAACGAAATTTTCACCCAGGCCTAGTCAAGACTGATTTGCATATGGCTGGGTCCAAACTGAAGTGGCATTGTGAGCAAAAGAACTATGGGTTGGAGTGCTACTGCAAGACGTTAGGCTTATTTCAAGTAGCCTCCAATCACCGTTTGTGTGTTTCAGGCTAAATGAAATATGCAAGTAGGTGTCTGAGAGTGATTTTTAAGTTAGCACAAATCCAGGTACACACTAAGGGGCTTGTTTATGAGAGCCCTGAGTCACTTTTGCACCACAGAAGGTGGTACATGCATGATGCAGGGCACTCATAAAGACTTATGAAGCCACGCAAAGCCACCAGGCATGGCTTTGAGTGGACTCATATATTATGAGTAAGGTTACACAGTGCAAATCGATGCCTCACCTTACACGCTCGCATGTGCATTGCAGCTGGTTTTCTCACTCAGCCCCCATGGAATTTGATGCTGTCACACATTTAAAAAGGGATGTTAACCTGGGGAAATTTCAAATCAGTATGCCTCCTGAATTAAGGTGTAACAAGGAGAAATATGTTTATTTCTCCTTCTTTTTCATCTTTCAGTGTCTGCTGCATTCTGCAGCACACACAGAAAGTCAAAAGATGTGTCGTAGGATTTGTTTTTGTGCAGGAAGGTACCCTTTCGTGCACAAAAACATGCCTGCTTGCAACAGAGGCAACCTTGCACCATGGTGCCTACGTTTGTGATAGGCTACCAAATTGATGCCAGCACAGGCAGAAAGGACAGGAATGCATCGTATTGTTTAAATACATTGCATTCCTGCCCTTCCACTTTGGCGAAGGCAGGCAAGCATGGTCCCTTTCTGTGCTGCCCTAAGCCAAAATGCCATAAATGAGACCCTGATTTCAGAAGAGCTGTCCCCCAGGGGTAATATCTCAGACAGTGAGATGTAGTCATTCCTATAACTCTGTACTCCGACACTTCACCTTTATGTGGAGAAGACATATAGCTTTTACTGCTATGGATCATAGGTGATGCTGTGGTTTATAAAAGATTTTCTTTTCCAAAGCAGCACCAGTGGTGTATTTGAGTTTTGCCTCTGAGCTAGAAGAACGGTCCAGCGTGGATATAAATATATGTATATGAAATCTGTCTATAGCTAAGCCCTGTAATTGTATTTGCCTGGAATTCTGCGAAATCACCTTTGTAATCTTTTTTCTTTTTCTGTTTTGACTACTGACATGATGACGCACTAAGAACTGTGTCTGATGCTATTATAAATAAACCAACTCCGAATCAAGAATGGATTTGTCAGCGGGGATAGACTTAATGGGGCTAATTCCTGGAAGCATTTATGAGTAAAGGGAGCAGTAATACAGCAGAACTCTTTTACATACTCTTACATTTTTTTGTGAAACCAAACTGAAACTTCCTTTTCCCTAGTATGAAAAATGCAGAGGTCAGAGTCCTTTCTATTTGCATTAACTTTATGCAAATATTCCCTAAATATTCTGATTGTTGGTCCCATTCAAGATGTTTTGGGGTCAATTCATACAGGCATATAGCAGGAAGTAAAGGAGGAGCACTACTTTACCTGTTTCAAAATGTACTGTCATACCTGATTAAATTCAAGGGCAAGAAGGCACATACCATTTTCCTATTTTGTAGAGGAGGTCACAAATGGTGAAGATAGAAAATAGGTTTTGCCCGAGGATATTTTTATTCTGGGGAGACCAATGCAATGTTTCCTTTGTACTTAATTTATAGAAATAATTTTTAGATAACGCTCAGCAAGATAGCCTATATAATCACTATTCTGATCTCACAAAGATGGATGCTTGTCCCTGAAGATTTTTGTAACATTCGAGACCTGACCTGCCTTTCATGAGAATCATGAAATAAATAGCTATTTTTGGATCTGATATACAGGATGCGTTAGTTAGGAAGAACCCAAAGTTATAGGGCCCGATTCACAGAACTAACTTAAGACAAAATCCTAAACCTACTACCATTTTGGTATTCACAGAAGGCACTTACTAATTTTGGTATTCACAGAAGGCACTTACTCATTTCGGTATTCACAGAAGTTAGGAGTCCTAACTTTAGAACTCCTAAATGCCTTCTGTGAATACCCAAAGTCTTAAAGTTAGGATTTTTCTCAGTTTAGGAGTTATAGTTTGGACTCCTAACTTTAGGACTCCAAAATGCCTTCTATGAATACCGAAAGTCTTAAAGTTAGGATTTTTCTCAGTTTAGGAGTTGTAAAGTTAGGACTCCTGTCTGCAACCAGTTTGCTGCTGGGCACTGAGGCTGCCTGTCAAGGCCACACCATTAACTGACCCATCATCAGGGTTCTGTGAGAGGAGGTCAGGGAGTGGGTCACTCTCTTCCTCCTGTCCCTCATCAGTAGCCATGAGCAAGCCCATGTCAGCCCTGTCTACATATGGCTTTAGCCTGTTGACATGGAGAACCCTGTGGGGACTCCTGGGAGTTCCTAGGTCTACTAAGTAAGTAACCTCTCCCTTCTGTTCAACAATAGTGTGGGGTCCACTCCATTTGTCTTGGAGAGCTGCTGGGGCCACAGGCTCCAACACGCACACTTTCTGTCCTGGCTGGTAAACAGTCAGTGCAGCCTTTTGGTCATGCCAGGCTTTTTGCAGTTCCTGCCTAGCCCCAAGGTTTTTAGTTGCCTTTTTCATGTACCCAGCCATCCTGGAGCGGAGACCAAGTACATTGTCCACAATGTCTTGCTTTGGGGGCTTGAGAGGTAACTCCCATCCTTCCTTCACCAAACACAATGGACCCCTGACAGGGCAACCAAACAAAAGTTCAAAGGGGCTGTAGCCATCCCCTTTTTGTGGCACCTCCCTCTATACAAACAAAAGGCAGTGCAGGAGAATGTCCCATCTTCGCCTAAGCTTTTCTGGGAGCCCTTTAATCATGCCCTTTAAGGTTTTGTTGAACCTTTCAACCAAACCATTGCATTGTGGGGGATAGGGTGTGGTAAACTTGTAAGTCACTCCACACTCCTTCCACATTGCCCTTAAGTAACCAGACATGAAGTTGGTACCTCTGTCTGATACCACCTCCTTAGGAAAACCCACTCTTGAGAAAACTCCCAAAAGGGCCCTTGCCACCACAGGTGCTGTAGTGGTCCTAAGGGGAATAGCTTCTGGATACCTGGAAGCAAGATCCACTACCACCAGGATAAATATGTGCCCAGATGCTGTTTGGGGATCCATGAGACCAACAATGTCAATCCCCACCCTTTCAAAGGGCACCCCCACCACAGGTAGTCAATCAATCAATCAATCATTTGTACAGCGCACTACATACCCGGGAGGGTCTCAAGGTGCTGGGGGGGCACTACTGATCGAACAGTCAGGTCTTGAGTATCCTCCTGAAGGTCAGCAGGTCTTGGGTCTGTCATAGGCTCAGTGGGAGGGTGTTCCATGTCTTGGTGGCGAGGTGGGAGAAGGATCTCCCACCGGTGGTTGTTCATCGGATTCGCGGGATGGTGGCTAGTGAGAGGTCGGCGGAGCGTAACTGGCGGTTGGGGATGTAGAAGGAGAGACGTCTGTTGAGGTAGGCTGGGCTGGTCTGTGGTATCAGGGGGGCCTTTGTAGTGCCACCTGCTTTGCCACTGGCTTGGCAGGTTACACAGGAGCGACAAAACTCCTTTGTGTCTTCAGACATGTGGGGCCAGTGAAAGTGAGGGACAAGTCTGTCCCAAGTCTTGTTCTGGCCCAGGTGACCTGCTAAGGGGATATCATGGGCTAGGGTCAATAGGAAGCCCAGGAACTTCAGAGGTATAACCAACCTCCTGGTGGCACCAGTCTTGGGGTCTCTACACTCTGAGTACAGGAGTCCATCATCCCAATACACCATATGAGTACCACTAGCACTCCCAGCAGCCTCAGCAGCAGCTTGCTGTCTGAGGGGTTAAAGAGAGGGGCAGCTCTGCTGCTCCTGGCTCAGATCTGCCCTGGAAGGGCCCCCTGTCCCCAAGAACTCAACCTGATCAGGCTCAAGCTCCTCTGGAGCAGTTCCTTCTTCAGGACTGTGATCATCTCCCTCAAGAGTCTGATCCTCCTTCGGAGTCAGGGGGGACGATTCTGCCATAACCCTTCTGCTCCTCCTCTTGGATGGCACTTGGTCCATTATTCCAGAATCCAAGGCCTGTTCAATTTCAGACATTTTGGCCTGTGACCTGGTCACAGCAAACACATCTGCAGGGATGCACAGCATATCTGCATGAGTCCTGAGCCTTACTTCTGCCCAAGCTGAAGTCTCTAGATCATTGCCAAGCAAGCATTCGACTGGTAGGTCTGGACTCACCACAATCTTCTTAAGGCCAGTTACCCCTCCCCAGGAGAAGTTAACAACTACCAGAGAGTGGTCTGTTCTGACATTGCTAGCATTGGTCACTTGGTACATTTCACCAATTATAATCTGCCCAGGATCCCCAAGATCTTTTGTCACCATAGTGACACTTGCTCCTGTGTCCCCTGAATGCCAAAGCCTGTACTCCATTGATTAAAGGCTGTTGCCTGTACCTGTCCAAGTTACTGGGACTCACAGAGGGGGTCATAGCCATGCCCCCATCAAAGACAAGAACAGCCTGAGAGGTTTCGCTGACTAGGCCAGAGCCCAACTCAGTACTCAGTGTCAACCCTACTATACCCTTGGCTTGTGTATTCCCACTACCAGTTGTAACTGTACTAGGGGGAGCAGGTGCCTTAGGGGCATTGGTGGGGGCTGGAGTATTCTCTTTGGACATGGTGCAATCACTGGTCCAGTGTGTCTTTTGCTTACAGACTTTGCACCATGGCCTTTCCCTTTGTTGGACTCGAAATACCCACCTGAAGTAGATTTTGGGGACCTTGTGAAGACTTCTGGTCTTTACCCTTCTCACCACCCTTGTCAGAGTTCTTAGAATCTTGCTTCTTTGGGTCACCACCTTTGTTCTGTACCTTCTGCCTCACCCTGGTCCTGACCCATTCGTCTGCCTTCTTTCCCAATTCTTGGGGAGAGGTGAGATCAGAGTCTGACAGTTATTAAGAATCTGCTCCCTCATTATCAGATTGTACAATCCTATGAAGTCACACACTTTACTGCCCAATAACCATCTTAGTCTCCCCTCTACTTATACATTTTAGACTGTTTACCTCAACAGCACTGATATAATATATAAAATGTTGAACCTTTGACCACTCGCTTCTGCTATCTATAGATATCTTTCTTTACTTACTCCTGTCCAGATCACTGCTCTATTTTGGTTTGGAAGCAAATATGCAAAATGAAAAGTTAAAATACTGTGTAGAATCTTACGAATAACAAGGTAAACATCTGACTTGGATTTCTGTATCAGCTTGATTGAAGCATGAATAAAATAGAATAACCACGGGGGATTCGAGTCACCCGGCTCCCTTTGGAGTTGAAAGCACGTACTAATGAAACTTGATCCTATAAACATTCATATCTTTATTAACTTGTCACAAAGGTTGCTGCACTTGGGAAACTGCCCTCGTTTCCTTCTCTATAGACTGCATTATAAATTAATAATAAATACAAAACTTCTCACTTCGTGTTTTTATCACTCTTGAAACTGAGCAAATAATATTCTTCCTTTTTACATGATAAATGGGACTATTTCCTACCTTCTCACATTCCTTGAGCACTCATTGATGTCACTATTTCCTTCTATTTTTAGACAATCTTCACTGTCTACACATCCCACTGGGTGCATTTTGGATCTTAAGCCTAGTATGTCTAACAGTGCTTTATCAATATTTTTTTCAGCCTTGATAAAGCCCTGGCCCAATTTTCGAGCCGTTGGGCGAAACACGTGTCGGCTGTTCACTTTCTTTTGTTAAATGTGAAGAAAGAAATAGTAAAATTGTCTATTCTGCTATAAACGTGAAGAAAGAAACAATAAAGAACTTTCTAATAAATGAAAACCTGTACTTATGAAAGTACTCAGATTATTCTTATCAAGGAGGAGTTTTTGACTTACATCTTTCAGTACTGCCCAATAACCAACTTTCCAGAGCCTTAGCAGCAGTCACCAAAGTCCATTCAGTCTTGATTTTGTGCCTTTTGGGTATCCCTGAACTTTAACCTGTATTGTTCAGTGGTTAGGCCAAACCCTTCTATCAGTGCACTTTTCAAGACCTGGTAATCATCAGCATCCTCTTCTCTTACAGTGAGGAGCTTATCTCTACCTTTGTCTGCAAGGAGAACCATAAGATTGCTGCCCACTGCCCTTGGGGGACCCTCTGTACTTTACAGGCCCTCTCCAAGGCAGTTATCCATTTCTGGATGTCATCCCCACTCTGGTAGAGAGGGACAATCTTACTTAGGTTTCTATGGTCATAAGACCTCTCCCTATCTCTAGGGAAGTTGCTGCTACCAAGGGACTCTAGTCCCTCCTTTTTTCTAGCTCTATGGAGCTCTAGGGCTTCCCTATCCAGGGCCATCTGCTGCTTTCTGAGCTTGCTCATACTTCAGCAGTCTCTCTCTCCTCTCCTGGGAGGTTTCACTCCCTCTGTGAGAAGAAACAGAGGTCCCTACAGATGAGGTAGACTGGACAGACTCCCTTGAGAGAGATCTATCCCTTCTAACCCTAATTTCAACTCTTCCTGGAGGGACAAAGAGGGGAGCATTGTGCTCATCCTCATCATCCTCAGCCAGTGGAGTTGGGTTTCCCAGAACCTGATCATTGTCATCAGTCTGGTCAAAAGGAGAGGTTTGGCCAGGGTGATTTCCACCCCAAATCCACCCTCAACTGCTGCCCCACCCACTCTGCCTACCCCTTCAGGCTCACTAGCCCATGAGAGATCATCCAGCCTGAGTATCTGCAAGAGGTGCTGGGTGGTTAGGCTTTTGCCTGTCTTCAGCTTCCTAATGGAACATAAGGCCCTAAGCTGAGCACAGGTGACATCCTCATATTTATAGGGAAGAAGCCCACAGGCTTCTGACAGGGACCCACTGGTTCCTGGCTGATTGGACATTACTTGTGTGGTGTGGTGTATTGCACTACCTACACTAATGTGGCCTAGTAAACTCTCTTTAGTTGTAGAAAGGGTGTGCTAAGCCCTTGACACACAACTCTAAGTTCAGTAGAACTTACTGTATACTAAGATTGATATTATATGTACCTAAGGTTCCTTTAGTGGTTTTCAGTTGATCAATTCAATTGAGATTATCTGGTAAAACAATAGCAAGCTGGAATCCCACACGCTGCACACCAATGTGAGAAGTTGGCCTGATATATGCTGTCCACTAGTTATAGTGGGCACCTTGTATCAGTCCAAACAACCCCTTATGGTGATAGGTTAAAGACAACCTTTATTGAAAGCTATCCTAGTGGTAGCTATGGAGAGCATCCTTCAGGCTAAGTCTTGAAGGAATGTAAAGCAGCTTGTTTTACCAGTCTATAATCTCTTGAATGACCAAATGAAGGACAACCACACCAGGTTTATATTTAAAATATATGTATTTAGGATACAACACACCCCTGTAGTCTCTTTATGAGGCTGGAGTTCGAAGTACTTAAGTTACAAGTCAGTATTCAACAGTAGAATCACAAATACACGTTTGAGCCCTAGGGGCGTACCAAACCATATACCAATAAAGTGGTATAAGAACCACAACTGAGCTAGACACAAGGCCTAGAGCCTGTAGAAGTGCTTGGACCACAATCAATGAACCACCCAAGGTACTGACACAGGGGACCCATGGGGACACGTGCAGTGTGAGAACACAGCCGTGAATCGCCGTTAACTTCTATGGGGAAAGTCGCGGTTGTAAATTAAGAGTTTAAGGACACTTAGAAGATGACTACAAGTGAACCCTTTTGGACTTAGAGGTGTCTAGGGCCAACACCCAAGGGAGCACTGGAGTACTCGAGTTACCTCACCCAGGGAAGCCGGGTGCATAGGTGTCTTTTGGTGTCGGGTCGCTTCACTGTTCTCAATGGAAGCTAGCAAAGAAGTGCTGCTGCCGTGAAGAGGAGAAGTTTCCGAAGAGATCCAAGCTTGTATCTAGGATGGAAGGAACCTGAAAGCAGAGGGGACAGAGTCTGGGTCACTTACCAGTGACTAGGGGCACGATAGTCCAATGCCCACAGATGTCGGGTGCTACAGGTGAGTTGACTGGTGTCTTGACTCTTCAGCCACGAGGTCTAGGAGATGTTGATGACAACCAGGAGCTGGATTTGAGCTGTCCCACAAAGTTTGTCGAGTGCTGCGGTATCGGCGACCAGGATGGTCCCAAAAAGCCTTGGCAACGGCAAGTCATGTGGAAATAGAAAAAGGACATCGGTGCAGACCAGCAAGATCTGGGGGACTCACCCAGCAAGGTTAAGTTGGGGCATGTATCGAGCAACCAGGAAAGCCCAATCAGAAGAGGAATTGCCTTCGTGGGGGCCCACTAGCCAACGGGCTAGCGATCGCGAAGGAGCCTCAAGCGGTCGCACTTGAAACTGACCCACAGGTCACTCGTGGAGTGGAGGTCAGAGATCTTCGGTGCAGGAGGTGCTCAATGCTGGGGCTACTCGGAGCCAAAAGCACAACTTCAAGGAAGACCAGGAAGATGATGGATCAGCAAAAGATCACGGTGTCCAGGGGTCACGGTTCTACGTCACCCACGATAGCCACAGGACCCAGCTTTGCCGTGGACTCAGGGTAGCCTCGGGGAAGTCTGGAAAATCCACCTCTGGTGATGTAAAGACTTCAGCGTCCGGTGGGAGCTTCAGGGTGCAGGCTGGACAGTTGCTTCTTTGGTGCCTGCCAAGCAGGGGAGTCACTCCTTGACCCCAGTGAGATTTCTTTAGTCTTCTAGCGGAAATAGAAAGTCGAAGATCCATGATATATGTTGCAGAGTTTCGTCCAGGGTAATCTAAATTCTCAAGGACTGGGTTCCCATACTTATACTAAGTTTGGGGGTTGGACATACTCTAGGGTCCCACCTATGGGAGGGTTTGGAAAGAGGGGTGGTTACACCCATTTCCTTTGTCCAGTTTCATGCCAGAGCAGGGGCAGGTAGCCCCTGCAACCGGTTTGAACTGGACTATGCACAGGGACACCAAGTATGCCCCCAGTGCAGGACTTCAAAGCACCAGAGAGTGCTCCCGCCCAGCCCCAATACACATCTGCCTGTCTGGGGAGGTGGTTACACCTCCCTGGGACAGGAAACCTATTGTCCAGGCCTCCCCTGCTGGAGTTTTGGTCAGTAGCAGGAGGCCAGACCCGTGTCTGTGGCATCCATTTTGTGATGCCAGGGCTCTAGAAAAGTCTTTACCGGGTAGACCAGTGTGAACATGTCTCTCCCTCTAGAAGGGTGGAATGCTACCCCTGCCGCCAGAACTGGCGGGGGGGGGGGGTAGTATTCCAAAGTGTTTGACACCAAACATGACATGTTTCCGTGCAGCCATTCCAAAGTTAGCATTTACCGTGAGGTTATAATGCACTTAAGAGTATATGGTCAGGCTGCACCACAAACAGCATCAGAGGAGGTACTCCGAACGCTGCAGAGGGGCTCTGCTCCTGCAGGGGCACCCTCTCACAGAAAAAACAAGCACTCTGCCTTCAGGATTGTCAAGGCCTGCCATAGGAGTGACTTATAGGTTTTATATGTGTGTGCAATGGTGGTGATACAGGTAGCCTATACCACAGTAATGGGTGCATGCACCACCTTACCCAGGCTGCAGTAGCAGACCTGTGGTGTCATTTTGGAGTGCTTCCCAGGGGTGGCATAATACATGCTTCAGCCCCTGGTAGGTCTCTGAGGTACTTATGCCCTAGGTACATAGTATACCATACACTAGGGGCTTATATGGCACTCCAGAATCCAATTAGTAATGTACCTAATGTACATGGAAACCATTTTAGAGAGGAAGCAGCTAGGCTGCGGTCCTGATTAGCAGGGCCACAGCCAGACTAAGGTCGAAAAACAGTGAAACACCAGCAAAAAGTGGGGGTACCCATGTGAAGCAGATCATACTCTCCTACAGGTTGTTTTGGAGATCATTGTAGTAAAGTGAGGTTTGGGCTGATCCAAGAGGGATGAAGTAGGGAAGAGTCTTGAAAGGGTTATTTTGGAGATGATTGTGGTAGAATGAAGTTTGGGATTAGTCAGAGTGGAGGTAGATGACATATTGAGAGAGGTACGGGGTGAAGCATAGAGTAGAGCATTAGAGAGACACAGTTATTCTTTTACAGCAGGAGTAAAGCAATGCATATATAGATAAATAAGTACACAGAAGGCATACATTTATACATCAGGTAATACATTAAGATTTAGGTTGCATTTAATAAACTTTAGACTTTCAAGTGTTGCTGTACTTTAGCTAATTTGTGTATTTAAAATAACAATAAAATTCAATATTTAAATAGAAAAGCAATTGTAGATAAAATAGTTAAAATGTTTACATATTGTAATAAACAGAAAACCATAAGTATCTAATCAATTAATGATGAAAAATATACAGTGACCTATATACATGTTACTCATAGAATAATCTATATATAGTTAACCATACGTAATATGTACATTTGTTAAGCAGACCTAAAACAGGTAGAAAAGGAACTAAACTGAAACTATGTTTGATGAAAAGATGAAATTAAGAAGGAAACTATTGAACGTTGATGTGGGACAGGTGGTGAAAATGAAGAATCCTTGGAATATTTGCAAGGGAAATTGTACTATTTCAATTCCATGAGAGCTGTGAGGGTGGACAAGAACCATTGTGAAGCGGAGGATGGTACATTATGAAACAAGAGTATGTTTGTAAAAAAGCATTGGGAGGGTGACGTGATGAGCACCACGATTACGTGTTCTGAGAAGCAAATTGAGAAGGATGGTCCATATTTAAGGTTTAAAGGATTATAAATTGTAAAACATGTACATATTGTAAATAACAGCATTTATTACACCTGACTCACTATAACTGAAGGGGTTCCAGAGTCTTTTTTCTGTAAGCTGAAAAGAATTGTACATATTGTCAGTAACTGTGTTGTGTTAAGTATCAATCCATGTTTTAGGTAACTAGACAATAACTGGAATTTTATGTTGGAGGAATGGATGTATTTCTACTGGAATGTTCATCTACAGCCATTCTGTGGTGCGGCCACACTTGAAGAAGAGTCATGCGTAGGCAGAATTGCGACTGACTTCTCCTTCGAGCTACTGAGAATAGACCTGCAAAGACCGCTACCATTTGGCCAAAGATCCTTATTTTTCAAAAGATTACAATTAAACCACATGCATGATTTTCAGAATACATTTAAATTAGTTCTGACCGATCTACTTCCCCAATTTCCTATAGGTCAGCTCTGACTTCTCAAAACTGAATGGGAGACTACGCCATCACTTATAGCCACGAGATTCTGCTGCACTTTCCGCATAGTTATAGATTTAATGCACTTGTACATAATGTATCATCTGCCGCATAATTTACAGAATAAAAAGAATTTCTAGCACACACGCTTCCAATGTTTTTAAAAACAGAGTGACACATGTTGCTGCATATGTTAACGCCATCTACAAAGATTGGCTATCGCAAGTGGAAGGGGTGTGGTGCAGCGGCCAGGGTGCCTGACTCCGGCCCACAGGGCTCACGGTTCCATCCCCGGCGGCAGGTTAGCCCAGCACCATGTGACTCTGGACATTGGCTCGCTGAATCTTCCTGACAGCCCTCAGCGCCGGACACCTCTCTCGAGGCAGTTGTGCGCTTTACAAATGCTGGCATTTACATTTACTTTTCATATTTTAGTTATTTTTTGTTGTATTTAAATGTTACACTGAGACCAGTGAGGTGAAAACGTTGTCAATACATTGTTAAAGTGTGCACAAAATGACTAAATAATGAAGTAAATCTATAACAAAAGGTGCAGCATTGAGCCTCATAATTTACTTTTTCTTGTAGCATAATTTAGTCAACGCAGGCGCATACCACATAACTTGGTCTTCCACTGCAGCATGATTCCAGTGGCCTTGACAATTTAATCTAAACATCTAATTGCTAGAATCATATCTACCCCACGTAAGGAATCCACTCCGCGGTTGCAAAGTCTTACACACCATTCTTCGGGTACTTGAATGTCACTCCAGTGCAGCTCACACTGCCTCTGCCCGTACTGCGCTACTGAGATACGGATAGAGCTACATGTCTACAACTGGAGCGATCCTCGGGTTTTTTCACTAAACATGCAGTTTCACTGCAGCTGTTTCTCACGCCTCATCCTATCTCAGGAGGGCAGTGATGCAAGTGTCACTGTCCTGCATGGCTAAAATTCCAAGACTATTTCTCTTCTGATGACGACTATGCAAACCTTTCTGAATTATTGATTGCAGTCGTGAAAAGGCCCCGGGTCTGTGTACTAATTAAGCATGTGTTGGCAGTCAACTTAAAGAACAAAAGTGGAACATCGGAATTAAACAGTTAAAAAAAGTGGATGAAATCCTAATGTATCATTAAAAAAAATGCTTGCACCATTTTTTTTAAGAATTTGAAAATCTGACACACCTAAATGTTATTTTCCCTTGAAGTTCTGTCGCATCTTATATATACACGTGTACTAATTACTAGACCCTAGGGATGTATGCATACATACCGCAACCAGTGAATTGTATTTGTATAACACATTTAGGTAAATAGGGGGGAGTGTAAGGTTTGAGCAATTATATCTCCTTCGCTTAATTCCAGGCTGGCAAAGTGTCTGTCACCTTACCTACAAGAGCTCACTTTGTGATACACTACCCACTACTGACCAGAGGTTACTGAATTCATCAAACTGTATAAACAAGAAAAGGGGCTGGTGCACATCCAGCTTTATCCATGCAGGGTGATGTGCAGTCTCCTGTGCCGGTAAACAGGCTCCTTTTTAATATAAATTGGAAATGTCTGGCACATGGCATAGCACCCAAATATAGTAATTTGTGTGCTCAGGACCCCAGTCAGCCTCTTAGTGTCTTTGTTACAAACGTGCAGTATGTTTACGAGGTTGGGGAGAGAGATCCCCACTCTGCTCCTTGTCGCTGCCCTGAAAGTACAGCTATAGCCAGACAATTATGTGAGCATCTATGTTAGCATTTGAAAAATAATTTCATATTAATCACTATTGCCAATATGACCTAGATACCAGGGATGTATTAAGTAATTGCTTTGGTGGTACATTGGGCATGTGTTTTGCAACCCTGCAGCACTTCGCTATTACATAAGGCACCTCTGATGCATGTGCAGCTCTTTGTTTAATACCCACTACTCTGTCATATATTTTGCACTTACACAGATTAAATTGCCTCATGCCAACGAGGGAACACTTTTACTAGTGCGCACATGCCCAGATTTCCTAAGACTTTGCACCTGCACTAGCGTGTTACAATGTAAAGCTGCAAATACAGGTGCATATTTACTAAGATATCACGCAGTACAGCACAGCATGTCATTTGTTGTGCTGCATGATAGGGAAAGGGCAGCAATGCACCATACTTAACAATATACAGCGCATTCCTGTCATTCCCTAGCACTGGTGCACAATGTGCAGGCTAGCACCACCACTGGCCCCCTTGCACCATGATGCAAGAGTGCCTTTGTTGAAAGCAGGATTGTTTCTATGCAGGAAGAGACACCTTCCTGCACAAAAATAATCCTCTGAGGCATATTCCCCATTCTATGTCTGCAGCGGAATGCAGCACACATAGAAAGAGAAAGTAATGAGGAGAAATAAAGATATTTCTCCTTGTTACGCCTTACTTAGGAAAGGCATAGCATTCTGACGCTTTACAGGTCTACCAGTATTGGTATATCTGGAAATGCTTCAAAATCCATGGGTGGATACTTGGGAACACCCACAGTCCAACCACGCAACACTATCCCAAATAGAGTAACGAAACGCAGCAATTTGCACTGCATTGCATTACTCTGGATTTAGCAAGGCACTAAGTGCCACGTGAGTTGGCCTTGCGTGGCCTGATAAATTCTACTCAGGTTTTGCATCCCCCTTATGATCCCTTGCACACCCTTGAGTGGCACAAGGGCAACGCAGAACCTAAATAACTATGCCCCACAATGTCTTATGTAGCACAATAGGTGCCATAAATTGGAAAGCTGCTTTTTTCAGTATAAAAACACATTTTGCAATGCTTTGCAACAAGGGGACATTATTGGGGCAGATCAGCGTAAACACATACAGATATGACACAAAACCTGGTCTATTAGGATAGCCAAACCATGCTTTGGATCAAAACTGACCACCAATGTGAAATAGAAAGAAACAAGGCAATAAATGTTTATTCTCAAACATTGAAGCATTGCAGGTGTGCTGCAGTCCACAACATACATCCAATGCTTGGTAAGCCTCTGGGTTGGTACACACGTAGAAATGCCCAAAGGAAGGGAATGTCTCAGTGAAAATCATACGCTAGACAGTACACTTTCACCCCTTCACCTTTGAGTCAGGCTGTGCAAGAGGCTAGTCTTTGAGTGCTTGTACAGAGTATGGCGCCAGGAGCAGGCTAATCTTAGCAGCTATAGCTCTGCACTGTGCTTTACCCCTCCCCCCAGAATGCAGAACAGCAGATTTGGGTGTTACGTTGTGTTTCATGAAAACTTTGTAAATCTGTGCCCTAGAGCATTATCACTGTGTTTTCAGAATGCAATACGCATTCCAGAGGTGCACTAAATAGGACGTGGCATAAGTGGGTGCTCAATACACAAGCATATATTTGGTGGGGATAGAGGAGTTCCAATGGCCTTCATGGCACCCTCCTACCCTCCACACAAACAGGTGAAGCCACACACTGCTCGGGCCTGAGAAGGCCTGTCTCCATGAAGTGAAAGACAGAACAGAGCTTTGTAACTGCCTGTTCATCTTGCACTGTGGCACTGTCTTTTTTGCTGGTAGCAGGTAACCCTTTGCACCTAAGTTGTTTATAATACAGTCACTGTCAGTGCCGAGCATAGGCAATATAGATGCGCACAGCACCAAAACGGACTGTGGGTCATTTCACCGCACCAGTCCCACTTCTTTAAATGGACACAAATATTTTATAACACATATTTTATATACATATTTGTGATTTAGATACTGGTAGAAAGTGTCATGAATACTTGACATTGATATTGCCACTGTTCCTAAGGAGGGCACAAATGCCATTGTAAAATGGCTTCCAGTTTAAAAATTCATTTGAGCAAGAAGCTGAAATGGTTCTGTCACTTTCTTTTAGGTCTTTTTCTAATTATTTCAAAAGCTGTTGCCGGGGCCAGATGGGCGTGTAATGAACACACATGATACGAACAGCATGAAACACATGCACTGCTTATCTGCGAAATAGATATAAAACACCACAGGGATGCCAGAAAATGCATGGGCAGATGCTGTTAGTTTTTTTCTGAACGTAGTGCTGCTATTGCAATCCCTAGAAACCATTTGAAAGTCGAAATTTTGAAGATGTACAGCGAGTAGCTGCTTACATGAAAGCCCCTTAACTATAAAACAAATAAAAAAACAAAAGCTAAAAGAGAAACAGAATATTTTACTCAATTACACGTTTTGAATGTTCCTTAATGTAGAAGCAATATTCAGTTGAGTGTGACTCAAAATCATGAACATTGTCTTCTGTTTTTGCTCTAGATTGGGAAAATGTTGCTTACAGTCTTTCTCTATTTCCTTTTTTGCAAATAGTGTATAAACATAGCATGTACTGCAAGTCAACCAGTCCCGCCAAGCACCACGCATCAGTCGCTATACTAACGCATTTCAGTGTGGTGGTCAGCATCACTGCACTAAAATGCGAAGTCACGCATGTACAGCGCCTCCTGAAGCTGTGAGGCCAGAGTGCCGTGAAAGGCAGAGCACGTTTCACGCTGCTCTGGCAGCCACTGAGTGGACATTCTGACTGCTGCAGGCCTGAGGGCTGGCTCAGCTGCACTCTGGTCCATTCGGCAGGCACGTGACATGATGGTGTCACGGAAAGTTCAACAATGTGTCCCAAATTTGCCCAATGCTGAGACAGGACTGTATGGTGCGTGCTGCAGCCTCTCATCTAGGTGCTTTGGAGTCTGGACAGGAGTTGGATGGCGGCCGCTGCAGACCTGGAGAGAGATTTAACAGGTGCTTGCAGCCTCGCCTAATGAGTCCGGACCGGACGACAGCTGCCAAGGTTTCAGATTGCCTATGTGTTACATTTTCTTATTTGTAATGCAATTATGAGTGACATTCAACAACTACGAGTGACATTATCTTGCGAGCAAAGTCAAAGAATGAAGATGAGGGAAACACATAAATATCAGAAATTACAGCCATTTGAGCTACGAGAAACTCTAAGACAATTTTAAAACTGCTCCAAAGCACCAGGAATGGAAGGGCACTCTGAGACCCAACTGTATCAAATAGGACGGAGAGGACAGACTGCCTGCAAATGAGCCTCATGTTTGTTCCATAACTTTCAAAGCTATGATGTTTTCAGATTGCTTATGTGTGACTCACAAGTTCGTTTTTCACTACTGTGAGGCCTCCCTATCACATAGGATGACATTGTGTTACCTTATTTCATTTAATTAGTGCCAACTTTTGATTGGGAGCAGGTAGAAATATCATTTTTGTTATCTAAAGAATTGTAATTTAAAATCCTATTTATTGATAAAGCCAGATTTTAAATCACAAGGATGATAATGGCACTTTTTGAAAGTTGGCATTTTCTTGTCCTAACCATTTGGTGCCTGCCGAGTGTTTCTAGGTCAGATGACTAGGTATAAGTGGCAGTTGGCATTCATGTATTCCTCCCAGACAGCCACAGATTAGAGTGACTGGATGGTGGAATTATGGGCGTCTCTGGCTGGATAGGTAGACGGAGCTGTGAACAGACCACTTGGACTTCAAAGACATTGACTCAACACTCACACTAAGAAATTTGCACTAGGCTATTGTGACTCTAGACATCCTGGGACCAGGGAAGGTAGGCAGAAAATTCCACATACTTCTATGGGGGAAAACTCCAGAAGTTATTTCCACCTCAAAGCTAGCACCAGGTATTAAAATAGGACCCTGAAACGCACTCTTTAGAACTACCCTACATGGCCGTCTCACAAATGTGAATGGACCCCTCAGGTCCTCCATAGCCCCATGAGGCATTCTTTACCCCAGCAACAAATTTCAGGCAACACACTGTGCCTCTAACTTTGATGCAAGAAAGGAAATAACACCTGGAGAAGATATATGTAAGTTACTGGTCTTACTGAGGTTCCCTCAAATTTTGAGGTTAACCATCTCACTTAGTCCTGACAAAAGCCTTTGACCTTATCACCACATGTATAGGAATAGTAATTCCTCACCAAAGCATCCCCATTTCTTTTAATCTTATCCCCATCCCCTTTATTATCTATTTTTAATAAATACTTTCTCTTGGATTGGATATAATTTTAATACACTCACATGTCACCACTGTCTTCATATGGGCATTTTACCTCCAAGAAGGAACATGGTTTTTCACTTGGGTAATGGAAGACTCAAGTGAAAGAGAACCCATGACGATGCTATCCAGGACATCAACCTGTTGGAGGGATTCTGCACAAATACACAACTATGTGCAGGAACTGGGACCTTGGTGTATAGGGACTGAGTCTTCCTACCACCTTAATACCCACAAACTCAGGACCGACTAGCCATAGTTTCTCACTTGGGCTCCTACTCACTCCCAGGGACATAAATGATTGGACACCCCAGAACACAACAATCCCAGTTCTCTCAGGAATCACGGTAACAAGACAAACCTTTTCACTCACTCTCTTGTACTCATCCACAATAAGATCTGATGGAGACACAAAACAGTTTAAAATATTTATTTTAACTAACATGCTCTAACATGCAGTTTACGTGCACAACATGCATGAAAATGTATAGTACAAATATTGTCAGCATAGCATCAGTCCACAAATCATGATGGGAGATGTCATCATAAAAAGACAATGGAGAAAAGACTATAGTGCCTAACCTCCCTCCCTTTGCGAAGAAGAAGTATTATTATATAATAGAAGATCTCTGGTCTTTGTCAGCAGTCCCCATATTTTAGACTATATATGTTTGATCTAAATCATGAGCGCTCGTCTCCCTGGAAAGGTCCCTCTACAAGTGTGTGTTACCTATTTGTGCACCCCACTAAAAACCCAAGTACGCTGTCCAAACAACAGCTGCATTGGTATATTTTGTCTAAGGGCTAACAACTGGAGAGAACATAATTACAAGGGGCATTGTTGCTTGACCTTGCACATAATGTTCAGTCAAAATTTCAGGAACATGCAGAGAGCGAACACAGCAAAGAGTTCTCATGTGAAAACAGTCTTTGAAAGTATTGCAGTAAAGAAAACGTGTAGTAACATGCGCAAAGCAGCAGGCAAGCTGCAATGAGCCTATGCTAAGTTAGTGAAAAACTTCAATGTCCCTTGGCCACGTGACAAACCCAGCAGAGATAACACACCACACTGAGGTTGAATACATGATCAGGATCTTCAAGAGATTCCTCTATGCATCTTTGGAGAATTGACAATGCGGTTCCCTTTTTAGGTCGAGCATTCAAGACCTCTTGTATATACTTTAGTATATACTTATATGTGTATGTACTTTGTGGGCTCTGGAGATCAGCCCTAGGACTTGTCTGCTTCTGCTTAGGGACTTTTGCTTTCTGTTCAACTGCCTCTATTTAACAGTCTTGATAGAAAACGACCAGTAGAGGTCAGTAAAATACCAGAAATGCTTTCTGCTTGTTCAACTGCCTCTATTTAACTGTTTTGATAGGAAACAACCAGTAGCGGTCAGTAAAATACCGGAATTGCCTTCTGCTGAGGAACTTTTTTTTATTTTTCTGGCAACTGCCTCTAATTAACTTTCTTGCTAGAAAATGACCAGCGGGGGCCAGCAAAATACCAGAATACCTTTAGCATTTCCTAGATTCCAGTCCATAGAAATTGTCTTCCACAAGCACCCGTAGACAATAATATTTTTTTCAAAACTTATATTTTCAGTGATATGACCCTCGAAGGCCCTGATTTTATGTTTGAAACAGAGCTTTGGACTATACCGTTTCCAGCTGTAAGGCAATATTTCTCTCCATGTGTTCCCATACCTGGTGTGTCACGCAGTTTGGTGCTTACTTTCCCTCCATGTTAAAAAACAGTAGATGTTTCAGCACCCAGGCTAATGTGCTGCATAGCTAAATACATATAAGGTCCCAAAGGCAAGACTGATTGCATTGCAAATGCTTGCTTTGATGATTGGTACTGATGTTGGGAGACTGAGTGATGCAGCTGTCCTTACTACTAACTTCCCTTCTTCTGATTTTTGAAGCATGAGTAACTCCATGTCATGGACTGAAGCATGGGGACTTTGGTGCAGTCTGCAAACACATGAGGGAAAGCAGCTTGAGGAGAGGTAGCATTGCCCATATCAGGTGATACTGATGACGACACCGTGGTGCTGGTGTGACGTAGTGGATCTACACGGCTCACACAAAGAAAGTAAGAGCAGCTTAAGAAGTTGATAGGTCAGTTATTCCTGGCTGTTGCAGTGTAAACATTCAACACATGAGCAGCAGAAAGAGGAAGTAGCTCTGATGCAAGCAAAAAAGCTGCAGTTGAAGATATAGTTACAGAGTCCCCCAAAGAGAAACATAATGTTTTGTGGAAACACGTAAAGACAAAGTTGATCAACATTAGAGTTTGAGTTTAAATACAAGTGCAAGTTCAGGATCAAGTGCCTGTGAACACAGAGAGACTGTGACATAAGTTGTTGCCAAAGGAAAAAACTACGGAGAAGATATCCCAAGGAAAAGAACTTTTAAGAGAAAACACTGTGAACAAGCAGAGAAATTAGAGATACAGAAACTATAAATTAATGGCAGTGAATCTCCTGTAGTGAAAAGAAAAGTTACAATTGGAAAGTATGCCTTACCTGAATGCGTGCACCAAGCAACTGTGTCTGAGGACGAAAAAGAAGCAGTAGAATTAAAAGACTTTAACGCTGTGGTGGATTATTGACAGTATAGGTATGGAACAGAGTCAGTGAGTGAACTAGAGACCGAAGAACAACCCCCTTGAATAAGAAATACAGATTGTTGAATGAAGGAGAAAATCAAAACCCCTGAGGTCTAAAAGACTGTAATAAGAGATTTATAAAAAGGACTTGACAATTTTAAAGAGATGTACGGAACTGAGTCGTAGTAGATTTTGGAGGTTTTTACTGTTTTCCTCATATCTGAGCAAGCTGAAGAAAATCATTGTGTAGAAACTGATGCTGAATCTTATGAACATTTGAAAGAAACATTTGAAATTAACTCATAAACTGAGAAGATTTTTGATTTTGATTTTTATCTTAGTTTAATATTGTTTTAACAAAATATCACAACAAAGTAAATATTATTGTTCTAACAAACCATTTTGTTGATTTTAAATTGGTTTTTGGTTCCACAATTGAGTTTTCTGTCTCGATCTGAAAATGTAAAACAGCAGATGCTGTAAAATTATAGGGACTATAATGATATTGAAAATATTGATAGTTTTAGTTGGACTGTTGGTGTGCTTAATATTTCTGGGCGATACGTTTAAAATCTGATCAAATATAAAGTGATCAGAGTAGTAGTAAAGATAATACAATTGAACATAATGAATTTAGTAGTAGCTTTAATGAGAATAGTTATGTTGGGATGATGGAAGAGACATAGACATTGCCAATATTAATTACTGTTATAGTGTACTATGCTTCCTATTTCGACTGCGGAGGGCATTACTTACATCCAAGTGTTCTTATCATATCCTTTATCATGTAGCGTGTTTATAGATATATTTACTTAATATGATGCAAAAAGTGGTACAAATGTAATCATGCAACTAACAATAATAATGGGGAATATGTATGTGAATATAATAAAGATGAATTTGAATTTATTAGTGAATACAATGAGAGAGGATTACAATTGAGTAATGCAGCAGAAGGTAGGATTGTGGATGACAAAAGGAAGAGGAAGAATTTAGAAGTTCAAATTTGCTTCTTAGTTAAATTGAGAATGCATAATACATAAAAGAAGACTTGTGTTTGAATCAAAGACCAAAAATGGAGATAAAGTAGAAAAACAGGAGAGAATGTGTGTGAACAAAGTTAAGAAATAAAGGGTGATTTTTTTTAGGTGGAGAGTCAATTTTGAAGGGAATGTATTAAGAATGGGAAAGGAATGTATATTTTAATTTGTCTAAAATTTGGATTGTGCTTGCTGTAAGGGTTTAGTGTTTCCAAGATGTGAAAGAGATTGAAAATGCAGTTGGCTCTAATAGAACAGAAAAGAGCTTTGGTTTAGTAGTTTTAGATATTTTAGGTGCTATATAATAATCCTTAAGTAGGAGTTGCTCTTAATGAGGCATCTTTCAACTTTGGTAATTAGAATGCCAGTTGATACAGCAGGAGGGTTTACAAAAGTTAATAAAGAAATGCTTGCAATGAGAACAATGGTCTTGCAAAAAAGTTTAGCATTAGATATTATCCTGGCAAAGGAAGGAGTCTGCAAGGTAATAAAGGCAAAGAATTGTTTTGTTTATGTGTCGGATAATAGTGGAGTAATTAAGGCACCTATCCCTAGTCCTGCTAATATTTCTAATTTGTTTCATTTACTTGTCAAACCTGGGAGAGTGATGTTCCTGGTTTAATAATTTCGGAAACAGTTTTGAATTGTCTAGTGAATGGTTGGGTGATGTTGGGGAGTAATACTTTTAAAATAATATCAACACCTGTGATAATCATAATAATAAAGATTTATGCCTTAGTTTTATTGCTTTTTATTAGCTTTATAAAGTGTTTAATTAAAAGAGGTCAAGGTACTAGGTTTAAGAAGACAAAAGAATATATGGAATTCGAATATTTGAAGGAGAATGTCTGCAACCAGAGGAAGATGATGTCCTCATTGATGGCTGATTAAAAACGATTTATAAATGTGGGTTTTATTATCTTGGGTGACAAACTATTTTTGGTAATAATGATTTTTCTGAGGAAATTTTCTTGTAACCAAGGAATTAACTATTGCGCACTTGGACATGTAGCAGTGTGTTTATTAACATGATTTAGTTTTGCCTAATTGGAAATCATTTTAGCTAAATGAATGATGTTTCTGAAGCACAGTGTAAACTGATGCTTACTTCATCCCCATACCAATCATGCCCTCCTGAAATGTCTCCTTTCTCATGTTTCAGCAGACACTGCAGTGCACACAAGATCTTGCGATGTAGTTGGTAACTTTCCTATAGTTCATGTACTCTGAGGTTCATCTGGCAGTAGGTTCCAAACGCTGCCTAGTTGAAATACTTATTGTTTAGTAAATGATACAAACTGTGTAGTATATCTCTGGATCAAAAGAAGCTGATAGGATCTCCCAAGTAGAAGGGGTGTTAGATAATTTTACTCAATACTATCTTGTGTTTACTTGCAATTGGTTAAAAGTTTGACATCTGTGAACATGTCATGCTGAATCTGCAGTTTCCTATTGCAGTGTCTTATTAGTTATGCAAACATATGTATGAACCCCCTTGTTTTGGAGGTGAGCATGGAAGACTTTCCCATTTATTAGAGATGTTTCACTTCCATTAGAGATGCTGTCAATGTTCTTTCTGATCCTGATATTGACTCCCCTTCACTTTAAAGGCCTCTTTTACATTATTTAGCCATTCTTTAATGATTGTGATGTATTTTGGAAATTGGCTGTATCCTGATTTCTGATTATGTATTTGCTGTATGTCTTAAGTATGATTTCCTTAATACATTTTTAAACTTTCCTTTGGACTGGAACTCAGTTATTAAGTGGTCCTAATTTTTCTTATTTAAAATGTTTACTAACTGATATTTGATGAGGAAAGAGAAGGTGCCTTTCACATCTAGATCAAGGGTGCTGGAGGAGAATGAGGTAATTCTGGTCATTTTAAATATTGGGGTTCTGTTTCTGCTCCCACAACATCAAGATCATACAAGGATTTGTTGCAGTGGATTAGAAGCCCAGTTGCTATCAAGGCCTCCTTTTCAATCTTGATAGGAGTGAGTAGAGGAAAATATGACATAATGTTGACATTTATCTGCCACCATGCAGTCCCTCACTTTTGGTAGAATCACTCTCTGTAGTGTGGAAAAGTTTGAGAAGTTACCTACCATCCTCATGTCTGCTAAGAGATACCAATGTTATACCTGCATCTGAATTCCACCTGTCTGGGAGCATTCACCATATGTGGCAGCACAGCTCCTCCATGATAAGAGTGTGATCAGTACAAGCAGAACAGCTAGCAGTGGCTGTGGGTCTGAATGAACCACCACTTCCCACCTATCACATCCAATCCCCCATAGAGCCTGTGAGAAAGTAACAAAATACCCCTTGTCACCTTGCACCATGCAATGGCAGGGAGGGGGGCTGACTTACCCAGCAGCACATTCTTCATGTCATGTCCATCTTGGCAGTGTACTCAATAGGTATATGACAGACCCCAGGCGTTTGCTGAAAGAGAAAAGATGCACTATGGGAGCTGCCTCATCCACCCACAGCAATCTCACTGGAGTCAAGCAAAGGGTCAGTGACATCTTGTGATGGTAATATGTCTCCAGATCCCGCCACAACCATATTGTTTCTGCCAAGATCGTCAGACATACAGAATATATATGTGTTTTCTAGAAAGACTGAAATAATTATCACGATTTTTACTTTTGCACCACATGCGTAAGCATAGATGTGGGGTCTAACTCTGATAAGGCTAATCACAGGCTGTAGTTGTGATATACTTTGAAAATGGAATTGATGTTTCCAATTGGACAGTGTCATCACAATAAAAAATAGTCATCTGCAGTACGCATATTATCAATCCTGTAATGCTAGCGTGTGCTTACTAGTATGCCTGAGCTCCTTGTCCAGGTTGGAAGTGTGCATATTACTAAGCAGAGAGGAGCCAATGTGGAGCACCTTTCAATAGGTCACTTGGCATTCCCATATCTTAATCCACTTTAATTTCAATTGAATCAAAACTAGTCTCAAAAGCAACAAAACTGCAGTACATAGAAATATTTTTTTTTAATATTGCCCATCATGTGAAAACCAGACACTTCTGTAGAGTGAAGCACTTTGACAGGAGTTTGTTTGTGTCTTAGATATAAATGTGTTTTTTAAATTAACATATTCATATATTCACCTCAATGGAATGTCAATAAAACACGACTATGAGGTCTCTTCTTTACTTTAGTCTTTAGGAACATGGTTAGGGCCTGTCTCCATAAATTCTGGATTATGAAACCATCTCCGGAAGATATCTAGATGATCTTATTGTTGTAGCAAAGACAATAAGGAAGTCCATCATGCCTGGAGAAAATATTACATCACCAACTTCCTTCATCCCAATAGCCCAGGATGTTCTCATAAGTTTAACTACATGTATCAAATGTATCAACAATGTATTAACCCTTATGGAGTAATCGACTGAGACCTCAACTAGAGGTACAATGTTACTGAACATCTGTGATTCACCATAAAAGCTGAGAGACATAAATAGCGAGTCTTTTAATTAATTATCCATTAGATAAATACATATGTCTTGCTTTCTTGGGATTTTTAGAAGTGGTGGGTTAACATTGTATCCCATTAATCCTAATCAATATTTGGATTATTTTGCTATTTATTATGAATAGTGGTCACCTAGGCCACCAGCTTCGAGAACATTTTGAAATCCCTGTTAAGTATGATTATCAATAAACAGGTGGCCTTTTTGTGTACAATTCATTGTTTTTAAGGATGGCTCATAATCTGTTATTTTAGATGGGATTGATTTTACTACCAAGCACCACTCTCATCCTGCTCCTAATCATCCCGCACCTTGCAGTAGGGGCATATATATTAAGAATTTGTCCTTGTGTGATACAAGTCATCATAAGGCAATGAAAGTCCTTAAGTGGATCTCAGGAAGCCACAGAAAAGGTGATTTATGCCGCTTTGCAGGAATTTCAAAATCTACTGTGTAGTGTTACATTTCGTTGTGGTTGGCATTCCGTGTGTGGAGCATAGGCGTTCCTATGCATCCATCAATTGAATTTGACACAGTCTGAGATTTACTGAAGGCAGCAAACCTGGAATAGTGCAAAAATGCTGTGCCTACCACAGACGAACATAACAAGGAGAAATGTCTGTATTTCTCCACGTTATTTCCTCAATGTAAGCTGCATTCTGCTGCACACATAAAAAGAGGAATACACTTTCAAGGACTGTTTTTTTGTAAGAAGGTATACCTTCCTGTACAATAACAATCCTAGCTGCTTCTGAGGCACCCTTGTACCATGGTGCATGGGTGTCTGCATTGTCACTAGACCGCATACAGTGCACCAGTGCTAGTAGGGAGCAGAAGTACACCATATCGGAGTAGATATGGCGTATTTTTGCTCTCTCCCTCTGTTTTACACAACGGAGCACAGAAAGTTCCCTTGCTGTATTACTTTGCCTAAAATGTTAGTAAAGCTGCTGCTGAGATCCTCATTGCTATATTGGCAGATTTTGGAGCTGGTGCACAAGAGGCCCAGAATTCAAGATTTGGTCCAATATTTCAGCACTAAATTCGACTGATTAAAATGTCTTTAGGATAGGTATACCAATATACCCCAGGAAGACACGATAGAGGTTGTCTCAACAGTCTTAACCAATGAAAATCTAAGAGGAGGTGACAAAGGTTTCATTATGGCTTGTGTCCGTACTGTGTTGAAAAACAATATGTTTTTATTCAAGGAAGATCTATATTTACAAACAAAAGGGACCAGCATGGGAGCCACGTGTGCTCCCAGTCTGGCCTGCCTGTATGTGGGCGAGTTTGAACGCCGGAATATTTTCAATGAGGTCGCCCCTTTTTTTGAAAACGTCACGTGCTGGCACCGTTACATAGATGACATCATTTTTATATGGAACGGTGCCAGCACAGAATTAGGCGAATTTTTGGAATGGCTTAACTTAGGAGACCCCAACTTGAAATTCACGGCTCACTACAGCGATGCCAGTGTAAACTTCCTAGATATAAAAATCAAAGAGGTAAAGGGTGAATTACAGGTGGAACTCTTTACCAAACCGACAGACAAGAATACCCTCCTTAAATATACGAGTAACCATCCCCAGGCACAGAAGAACAATATACCCTTTGGGGAGTTCTTAAGACTGCGGAGAAATTGTACGAGTCTCGCAGACTTTTACTACCACGCAGAGAATACCAAATCTAAATTACAAGCAAGAGGTTATCCTAAAAAATTAATTAAAAACTCACTGAAAAGAGCCAGGTTTTATGATAGAGACAGTTTATTAGACACAAAAAAAGAGAAGGAAAACAAAGCAACTGGCAAAGTGGTATTTGTGACCCAGTTTTCTAACATAAGCAACAAAATCAAAAATATTGTAAATAGAAACTGGACGATTTTAAATCAGGGTATGGAAAATCACCTGAACAAACCACTGTTCTCATTCAGACGAAATAAAACGATAAGAAATTCCTTGGTGAGAACATATCCAGGACAACTGGAGAGACAAAATACATTGGAAGGCAACAAAGCAATAGGGAACTACAAATGTGGCTCCTGTTCAATATGCGCACAGTGCGCGGAAGGCAAAAACCTCATTTTCTCCGGTAAAAATCTAACATCTACCACATTAAATAATTGTCACAGCAAAAATATTGTCTACCTCCTAACCTGCCCATGTGGGTTAGGTTATGTAGGAGAAACAGGCAGGGAACTGCGAGTACGCCTGCTAGAACACAGATCAGCATTGAGAACCAAAAAAGAAAATGCCCCTCTGGTAGATCATTTTGTAAAGAACAACCACGACTGTAACGATTTCAAGTGGTTTATATTACAAAAGATTACGATGAACAGGAGAGGTGGCAATGTAGACTATATGAGAAAGAAAAGAGAACAATGGTTCATCTGTTATCTGAATACCGTAGAAAAGGGCCTTAACTCCAGGGAAGACTGGATGAAGCTCTTATACGGAGAGTAATGAGAATCTTTTTCCTGAAGCATTTACAAATCTAAAACATGCAAGTCTACATGAGAATGTAAGTAGAAATCATCTTGCAAATTAGAAGCACCATTGAAAGGTAGAAAATTTTTTAATCCAATCATAGCCCTAAGACGATTCGCATAAATAACAGAGACCAAAAACCAGACTGCAAATTAAAAACATCAATGATACCTTTACAGGTATGCGAACAATTCTTAGAATAAAAATACAGCCCAGGGAGAATAAAAAGGAAGGGAGCAGAAGAGATCAGCGGGAGCTAGACAGTAGGCATACTATGTAACCCAGACAACAAAATAACCTGGAAAATTTAAAAACATACACACTATAGAAGTATAAACCTCATACTAACAATTAGGAGGAGGAAGCGACTAATTATCAAGATGTGAAAAGAAGTTTAATATTAGGAAGTCTCTCGATCGCCGTAATAATTTGCTTATAAACAGGCAAGGAACAATAAAGTTCACACGAGGGGATGATAGAAGAAAAAAAGGAAAAAAAAGCTTTTGGGGAAAGGGCGGGTTCATGTGCCCTTTCCGATCCAATCCTTGAGCGCCTCAAAGAGGAATAGTACAGAAGACATACCAGGTGATATGCATTAATCAGCAACCAATCGCCGCGCGGCTTAGAAAAGTTTACGAGTATGACAGGCATCACGTGTCGACGGTAAACCAATGGGAGCCAAGTTCACTCAGAATAAATAAGAATCGGCAGAGAAAGATAACGATATTGCTCCGATCCAGTGAGAAAACACGACGGACAGACGATAGCGTAATTGAGGTAAGAGTATGGAAAGGATCACAGAGTCTCAAATAGGACGACAGGAAAGGGAATAGACTTAGCTGACTTATCAAGATATCCCTCCGTTTTTCCTCTTTTAATTTTAGACACGCTGCTAACAACGAAGAGGATTTAACAATCAAAATTCCTATGACGTGACCATCGGGTCCTGACAATTTAAGGAAGAAGAAGGTTAAGAATACATACCTCTAATATCGCCGAAAAAGGTAACCTTGACAATGCAATGAGGCAAAGGGCAGGAACTAGCGGGCAAAGTAATAAGGACGCCAGTTAATTTGAGACATTTAATATTTTCCTTCCATTGTAGATAATAGGCGATTTGCCACGTAATAATATCAGAACAAAAATAGATGGAGAGTTGGTGTTTGCTCAAAGTCTACTGAACCAGGAGCTTATATAAAGGTCTCGCTCAATCGAGGTGAGGAATAGCGTATAATATGTAGAATAATGAATCCACAAGACATTGGGAAACATGGCCTATCAATAACATATCTGGGTAATGAAGGGTAATGGTGATAAGATTACAGGAATGTATTTAATTGAGACATGCCAAATTATATTAGAATGTCATGAAAAGGAAACTGAGGAACGATAAGGTTAAATACATGACATAGAGTGAATAAACCCTTAACAAAAAAAACCCTTGGTTCAAATATAGAAAATTCAGAACAGTGTAAGGAATTGTTTCCATTTTGAACTGTTTTAAAAATCATAATTAATGAAGGATAAGGTCAAATATATAACCCAGAGTGGATAAATCTAAAAAAACCCTTAGGTTAAGATGTAAAAAATCCAGAACAGTGAAGGTAATTGTTTGCATTTGATCTGTTTTAGGAATTGCTCGCATTTTGGAGACAGCATAAAGTTTGTCTTGATAAAGATGGTCATATCCCCAAAAGCCATCGAAACGCGTCGACGCAGTGGATTTGCATAAATCGAAGTCCCAATACAGATTCAATAACGCACAAATTCATTAACGTGTGAAAAGCTGTATTTTAGGGTTTTTTGATGTGCACAGAAAAAGAGTAATTTGGATCTTTTTGTTCGTCTGTCTCCTTGTTATGCTGGTCATAATAGGATTTTCGTAATTGTTTCACATTGGTTGGAAATGATGACATGTATTGTATGACGTTTTTAATTGATACGATTTAATGTAATATGAAATGTTTTATAATTGTGTTTGCTTGTATAGATAAACATGTGTTTTTAAAAAGAATTCCTTTTTTATATACAGAAAAGAATAATAAATATTAGATACAAAATACCCCTCTTTTGACATAACTTATTGTTTCTTGACAAATAGTAACAAGGGAAAATTTCTCTCTCTATTGGTTTAGGATAGGTAGGACATGTGCTGCTTTGTTCAGATGGAATAGAACCTGTATCCAGCATAAGATTAGACATCGGTTGGATTAACAGAGCAAGCTGTATAGATAATGAGGGCATTACTCTGTGTTGGGCAGATATCGGGGGATACCCTGATTTCGCCACATCTAGAGAACTCTGGGCCTCCTCCAAACAGAATGGTACAAACCGGTTTAATAAGGGTATCCCTTCTACTCTCACCTCAGCCACACTGCTAATATTGTGTGTAGCAGTCAGGGTCTTGAAATGTAAGTAAATCTGAGATTTTCTCCTGAAAGAATGTAGCAAGGGAGTCACACAGTTCCGTTGCCACTGAGGAGGCCTGCATAAATGCCTGAGGGCTCGTGAAATCCCAAATAATTTTGAAAAGCTCTTTGAAGGCGTTTCCTCCCTGTTCAACTTGATCAATGATAAAGAGATTGCGTATAGATTTAATGTTTAGATGATATCTAGCCAGGGATTATTTGTAGGCATATTTATCCTGTGAATTATAAATTCTACACCATCTTCTCTCTAGGTTTTCATACCAATTTTTCATTTTCTAACTCTGTTGTATACCAGGGAGCAGAGGAATGCACTTTTGTAGAACTCATCTTTTTAAGAGGCGCAGTTTTGTTCAAAACCTCAGTTAGAGCCATATTTTAAATTCCTTAAAGCTGCGTTAACATCAGAGCTGTTAGATGGAAAGTCCGGCGAAAACAACTTGCTAAAAGAGTCTGGTTTTATCCCATCCGCTGTTATCCATCATGTTGGATATTTGAGTGGATTGGAATTGGAAGGGGATTAGGAAATGGTCAGTCCAAGTCAGAGGCAAAGCTGGCTCGCATATGACTGCCTCATTGTTTGTAAATAGCAGATCCAGTGAGTGGCCCACTTGATGGGCAGGGCCAATAATATGTTGATGCAAACCAAGTGTTTTCTGCTAAGAGCTGCGCCACCTCTGTGTTAGCAAGATCTTCTCCGTGATTGTTAAAGTCACCCAGGAAAAGAAAGGTTTTTGCGGCTCAGACTTGAGTAGCTATTTCTTCCACCAAGGGCTGACTAACACCATTCTTTGTCCCTGGTGGGCAATATATCAGGGCCCCTTTCTAGCATTCCGTGGTGAAGAGAATTATTTTAAAAAAAAAATACTTAATTCCATAGCGTCGGTAAAAGAGGTGGTAATCACAATGATAACTGGCTTGGGGAAGGGGGTCCTTGGTCCCCCTCTCACCATAATTAATAACATGTCCCTGGGGGTGGGGTCCCCAGGACCTAAAGTGGAGGGAGGTCATGCATGGCAGGAGGTTTGCTTTACTATGATAATATAATATTACTATACATAAATAAAAACTAGAAGTTTATTGACAAAAATAAAGGTTTAACTAACAATACAGTTAATTATATATTTCATTGACAATGAAGCATTTTACATTTACAAAACCACTGAAATTCACCAATTGTAGATATCTCATGCCCTAAAGTATTTATTACTCACACCATCGCCATGCATTGCTAATTACTCCACATATTACATCACTCATGACATCTTCTATGACATCATTCATAATAGCACTGCAACATTAGCAATTAAATTATTAATGAGAAAACTGTGTGGAAGGGCCGAGTTATAGTTACCTTAAGGCACAATTCTTTTTTAAATTGGTTTCTAGTTATATAATTAGGCTTCTGTTTTCAGTTTCTATTTTTGATCAATTCTGGTGAGGTTTGTTCAGTGTTTTCAATTCCTTAAAAAACAGTGGTTATCAGTGGTTACACATTTTCAAATTCCTTTTTCCTTTTTACAAATCAAAGTTTTTGTAGTACACCATACAATACTTCTTTAGTGAATCTTTGGTCCTCATGATTACTATTTCCATACCATGTAAACGTTTATCTGTGAAATACATACTACTCAACACCCGCTCAGTCCACAAACACGCAGTTGAATTCTGGGACTTGCTCGAGTCATCCTCCCCGGACATCGCCTTCCTGACGGAGACCTGGATGAACGCCTCCTCGGCGCCCGACATAGCCATAGCCATCCCGGACAGCTACAAGATCACCCGCAGGGACCGAAACAACAAACCAGGAGGAGGAATCGCCATCGTCCACAGGTACACCATGAGAATCTCGACCAACACCGAAGACTCACTCAGCACGGCAGAACACCTACACTTCCAGATCCACATCGATCACAACACCACCCTCAGAGGAACCCTCATCTACAGACCCCAGGGACCCCGACTGCAGTTCAGCGACTCCATCACCGACCTCATCAGCACGCACGCCCTCGCCTCCACCGAATACATTCTCCTCAGAGACCTGAACTTCCACCTTGAGAACACAAATGATAGCAACTCCACAACCTTGATTGACAACCTCACCAACCTCGGACTTAACAGCTCGTCACGACACCCACTCACTCCGCCAGACACACCCTCGACTCCATCTTCTCCGCCAGCAACCACGTCACCTTCACCCACACCACCGAATTCCACTGGACCGACCACCAGTGCATCCACTTCTCCTTCGAGAAACACAACGCGCACCACCAACCTCAACGAATCCCACACCACAGCTGGAACAAAGTCACTGAAGACCAGCTTATCAACACCCTGCCACACGAGCCGTCAGACACCAACGCAGCGGCCCACAACTTCAGACAATGGATCAACAACTGTGCGAACACCCTCACCCCGATCAGGAAAACCTCTAACAGGTGGTCTGGCACGAGAGCCATCTGGTTCAACGCCAACCTCCAGACTTCCAAGCAAACCTGCCGAAGACTCGAGAAGCAGTGGCACTACAACCAGATACCAGACAACCACTCAGCCCTCAAAAACGCCAGACGTAAGCACCACCATCTCATCTAATCCTCCAAACAGACCTCCTTCAAGGAATGCATCGACAACAACGCACACAACAGCAAAGAGCTCTTCAACACCGTGAAATAACTCACCACCCCCAGTGCCAGGTCCAATGACAATCCGCCGTCGCAAGAACTCTGCGACTTCCTGGCCACCTTCTTCCACCGCAAGAGCACAGACATCCACGACAGCTTCGACACCCAGACACCAACAACAGACGCCGACACCCCTGAATCTACGCCCACAAGACACACCGACCTCCTGCTCTCCTGGAACGTCAACGACAAAGACATCAACAAAATCATGAACACCATCCACTCCAGCTCACTTTCCGACCCCTACCCCCACCACATCTTCAACAAAGCAAGCCCCATCATCGCACCCAACTCTGGAAGATCATCAACAGCCTCTTCGAGACCGGTGCCTTCCCGGAGAGCTAGAAACACACCAAGATCAACGCCCTACTCAAGAAACCCAAGGCAGAACCAAAGGACCTCAAGAACTTCCGACCCATCTCCCTGCTCCCGTTCCCGGTGAAAGTAATTTAGAAGACCGCCAACAGACAACTGACCCACTACCTGGAGGAGAACAACATTTTGGACTCCTTCCATTCTGGCTTCCGTAGCAATCACAGCACCAAAACCACCCTCATTGCCGCCACCGAAGACATAAGGACCATGCTGGACAACGGCGAAACCGCGGACCTCCACGAAGGAATGAAGGCCGTCGCAGAGTGGATGAAGACCAGCCACCTGAAACTCAACTCTGACAAGATGGAGGTCCTCATCCTTGGCTCCACCCCCTCAGCATGGTATGACTCCTGGTGGCTGGCCACACTGGGAACTGCCCCGAAACCCACCAACCACGCTCGCAACCTGGGGTTCATCCCAGACTCTACGCTCTCTATGACCCAGCAAGTTAACACGGTCTCCTCCTCCTGCTTCAACACCCTCCGCATGCTCCGCAAGATCTACAGATGGATCCCCACCAAAACCAGAAGGGCAGTCACCCAAGCCCTCGTCAGCAGCAGGCTGGACTACAGCAACACCCTCTACGCAGGAATCACGACCAAACTCCAGGAAAGACTCCAACGCATTAAAAAAGGCCTCTGCTCGGCTCATCCTCGGAATCCCTCGCCACAGGCACATCACCGCCCACCTGACAGACCTGCACTGGCTCCCGATCAACAAGAGGATCACCTTCAAGCTCCTCACCCACGCTCACAAAGCACTCCACAACACCAGACCAGCATACCTCAACGAATGACTCACCTTCTACACCCCGAACCACCAGCTTTTCTCCTCTGACCAAGCTCTCACCACCGTCCCACACATCTTCTGCGGCGGCATATCAATCTCCCACCTCGCCGCCAAAACATGGAACACCCTCCCCACCCACCTGCGACAAACCCAGGACCTGCTGACCTTCAGGAGACTTCTCAAGACCTGGCTGTTCGATCAGTAGCTGCTTTTCCCCCCACCTTTAGCACCTTGAGACCCTCACGGATGAGTAGCGCGCTTTACAAATACTAGATTGATTGATTGAAAAGGCCCTCTCATCATTGGCACTTGAGACAGGCACTGCCAAAACAGCCAGTACACAATTTGCTAACTCTGACCACTGAAATTGCTTTCCTTGCCAATACTGTTGCACCTGAAGATTATGATTCTCTGGGACAGGTTCTGCAACATATGCGTCAAAACTGACGTATCATTGCACATTTCTTTACTTACCAAGTGGCAAGCAGTTCCTGTGCATAACAAAACAGTGCACCAAAATGGACTACAAAAGTCAATTGCATTCTTTATTAACTCTGAAGATTGTAAAGATACTTTCAGCATACGATCTAGGAAGTTGCAAAGATCTCTTACAGGGAAGCACTTCAGTTCAGGTTCTGATTTTGACAGGTCATCACACACCTTTTTCATATATGTAGCTGAATTACTGCAAATACAAACAACATCACTCCAATCTTTGTTGAGCTTGGTAAGATCGTTTTGCAGCATCATCCCAAGTGACATTGCATTCCATGTCATTTGAGATGTCTTCAGTGATGTCATCAGTGCTCTCACTGACCATGTTATGAGTGATGTAATATGTGAGGTCATAAGCAGTGCATTGAAGGGGTATGCGAGTTATAGTTAGCTTAGCTAACTACAACTTCTGAATTTCTCTGGCTTTGTTAACGTGAAATCTGAGCCTAACTATAACTCCCTGTAACCTTTGTTTTTTTAGTGAACTTCTAATGTTTTTTTAATTCTATCTCCTAACCGGAATGGCCCTGTGACCCATGTTTTATTCGGTGAATTTGAAGGTTTTCTAAATACTAATTCCTAACTATAATGCCCCTGTAACCTTCCTCATGACTGTGCACTATGGTGGCAATGACCTAGGCACACTAACTGTATTAGGACTGGAAATCCTAATGAAGGATACCTTTGATGAATTGATCATGCTTTTCCCTCACACTGTCTTGGTGCGCTCTAACGTATGCCAAAGACAGAAATTGAAGTGGTCAAATCCATTCTGTCCGCAGATTGGCAGAGCCAGGAAACATGTTAATAAAACTGTTTGGGCATTGCTCAGAGACCATGACATGGGCTGTATCTATTACAACAATCTGCATTTAGACATGCATGGAATTATAGAAATGATGAGTGCACTTTACAGATGAAGGCAACAGGGTGTTTCTAAGTAACCTGAAACTTAGCATCTGGTCTTATGTGTAGAAACCATTTACACACAAGCAACACAAAAGCTCTATTCAGAGCTACAATAGTACCTGAAATATTGTTAATTTTCTTTAAAAAATCCTTTTTTTCAGTAAGTGGGGATCTCCACAACAACGTCACAATTCCCACAAACACGTCGCGAAAACAGAAAACTAAAGCAGACAATCAATGGCCACCAACACAAAATCCATTCTGAACATTGAACTACACATATCACTATACACATACTTGTTTCAAAGCATATTTAAACTCACTTTTTCTACTAAGTAAATAAAAAACACATCTTTAACACCTATTTTCCATTTTCGCGGTTATTCGGGTCATCGCGATGACATCGTTAATCGCGATGAGCACGTCTTTTTCATGAAGTCTAAAATATATATATATTTACACACATATTACAGTATTTTACACACTAGGGTTTTTTACTGTACAGTTCAAACCCATTATTTTCTTGTAAATTTCTAGAACAACCATCTCTAAAACCTATTTTACGTTTTTCCAGTGACTCTGGAGACCGCAATGTTGGTAATCGCAACTTATCAAAAAATAATATGTAAAAAAATCCATTCTGAACATTACACTACACATATTACTATATACATACTTCTTTCACAGCATGTTTAAGCTCATATTTTTGTACTAGGTTTCTTTAAAATCATCTTTCAGACTAGTTTTCCGTTTTCGCAGTTATTCGGGACGTCGCGATGATGTCATTAACCGCAACATTTGCACCTTTTCCATAAAGTTTACAACACATTTATCCACACATACTACAGTATTTTACACACTAGGCTTTTCTTACAGTATTCTCTAAACTCATGTTTTCTAGAGTGTTTCTATAAAAAAACCATATCTAAAGCCTATTTTATATTTTTGCAGTGACTCCGGAGATACCAATGATATCAGTAATGGCGATCCCCCTGGAAACGTTGCGAAAAAGGAAAAGAAAAGCAGGAACTTTATAGCCACCAACACATTAAAACATGATACCAATATAATTAATTCTAACCATCACAGTAGATAACTCACTATCTAATTAACTCTAAAAAACATCAATTTCAATATTTCTGTAAATATGCATATTAATGATTTACTGATATATTTTTTTATAACTCCACCAATATTTGCAATGACGTTGATAGTCAGGATGTCCCCGCGACGGTACACAGGGGGCCACGCTGGCGGTTGTGGCATTGTCCCAAATGTCGTGGGCGATTATAAAATATTATTTTGGACAAATAACTTGTGTCACCAATACCCCCATTTCTCAAACATGGGGTCAGAGTATCTCCACCCTGACCCCTTATGTGGGCTTTCACACACATTTTCAGCCCCAGGAACAGGTCCCGATAGATAAAATGGCAGGCACAACTTTCTGATCAAGCTGCGTCCAGCTAATCAGAGCATTCTCATTGGCACGTGCACTTGTGATTCATCACAAAACCTTATTTCACGCCCCAAATTCTCGGTCTCCACTGCAATGATCACCCTCAAACTTTGCACGACAACCAGAACCTACCATGACACAATTTCATGAAGATTGGTCAAACAAGGCCAAAGTTATAGCCTCGTTTGGGGAGAGGAGTTGGCCTAACCGCTAGGGCAGTCAAAATCGAATCTGGGGAACTGGGTTCGAGTCTCTGCAATGACGCTGAACATCCTGTGATTCTGGGCAAATCACTTGATCTCCCCGTGCCTAACAAAAATGAATGTGTCCTAATGTAACGCAACTGGTAGCCGATTCGGGTCAAGTTAGCGCTATTTAAAACTCTCTAAAAAAAAAAATAGCTACGTCAAAATATGCTGTTCCTATGTAAACATGGTCCTAACTATAACTACCTACTGGTGACTTCCAGTAGGTAATATATATGCATACATATATACATCTTGTGATCAAGGCCTCTGGTAGGCCGAAACGCGTCATGGCGGTGGTGCAATCGTATTGGACTGAATAAAGAAAATTAGCACTTACTACTGGGTCCGTGTTCGTCTCTTGTACGAGGATGGTGTGCAAGTTGTGAGGCGATTCCTTGTGACATATATACATATATATGCTTACATATATACATATATTTATGTTTACATATATATACACATATGCATAGATATATATAACACAATTTTTGAAAAAATATATATTAGATAATATTAAGTTATTTGTATAATTTATAAATGTACTACTATTAATAGCATATATACACACAAACACCTATTTATCTATATATTAATCTTTCTATCCCTATAAATGAAACATAAAACATGTCTACAATTCAACTATAAAACACTAAATAAATTACAAAGTAAATAAAATATAAAAAATTTATATAACATTACAAAAAATATTATTAAAATGTTACAAAAAATTAAAATATAAACAACTGATATACAATTAAAACATATAATAATGTATCAGTTAATTAGATTTGCTTTTCCCACTTCAGTCAGCATAACTGTAAGACAAGTATTGGGCTTCTGAGGAGTTTAATGTATTATTTCATTACCAAACAGCACAATGGTAGAGAGGTAGCGGTAAGATTTACTATTCCCACTCCAGTATATGCAACAGCAGGGAAAACGTTGGACTTTAGAGGGGTTACATTTACTACTCCCACCCCAGTCTAAGCAACAATAGTGAAAGTGTTAGATTTTGGAAGAGTTACATTCACCATTCCTACTCGAGGCACGCAACAGTAAGTAAAGTTTTGAATTTCGGCGGGGTCAAATGTACTATTCTTACTCCAAACAGCACAACAATAGGAAAAATGTTGGACTTCCGAGAGGTTAGATTTACTATTCCAACTCTAAATAGCACAATAGTACAGGAAGGATTTGGATGTCGAAGGGGCAAGATTTACAATTCCCACTCCAGTCAGAGCAACAGTAGGGGAAGTATTAGATTTTGGGAGGGGTAAGATTAACTATCCCCACTCCAGTCTGTGCAACAGTAGGGAAAGAGTTGGATTTCATAGTGGTTACATTGTCTCTTCCTACTGCATTCTAAGCAACAGTAGCAGAAACATTAGATTTTGGAGAGTTTAGATATACTATTCCCACTTCAGTCAGCACAACAGAAGGGAAAGTATTGGAATTTGGAGGGGGAAGATTTACTATTCCTACTCCAGTCAGCACAACAGTATAGAAAGTAATGGACTTTGGAGGGGGTACATTTACTTTTCCCTCTCCAGTCTGTAGGGAAAGTACTTCACTTCAAACACATTTCATATTTGAATAATCCTATACGCTTGGAAAGAAGATTAAACTCCTTATATAAATAATATTAAGATAAACATATTTATATATAATAAACACATGTAAAAAGTAAACAATTTGCATAATTAATAAACAACAAATTAATTGACAATAAAAAAAAGTATTTAAATATTACTTAATCAACTCCCCAACCTAAACCCTTAGAAACCTAGAAGCCCACACCTAACATATAACAAAAAAATAAGTATAGCTCACTTTACATAATATATAATCAATTAAATAAATTCATTACCAATAAATGATAAATATTTAATTAGATATTACTTAATTATTCCCCACCCTATGCCTCTACAGACATATAAACTGATTACATAATTTACATACTTGGTAATCAATTCAATAGCAATAAATTAATCATTAATTGTTAATTAATTATTACTTAATTAACTTCCCACCCTATACCCATACAAACCAACCAAGCCACAACTAAAATATAACAGAAATAAATAAATATAGCACAATTACCAAGTTGATGATCAATTAAATATTTTATTAATTATTAAAAATGAAGTGTTTATTACAGAGTCCAAATTCATAATAGCTCTGGGAACAGAAAAAACTTTTGGCCACAATTTGGATGCAGAATTCCATGTTCACCTATAAAACCTATGGAAGTCCTAGTCTTAATTTTGACAATCAACTTGCTCATGGAGAAATCAGGGAGAATGACAAGTATGAGTCTTGGAAAAAATCATGGCTGTAAGAACAAGACTGAAAATAGACTGAATTTGAAGAAATATACAGTGAATAATTGGATTGTGGCATATCCCAAGTCAATATACATAAAATATCGTTTTTTAAAAGTCATGAGGAATTTTGAAAATATCAAATTTGGAAAATGACAAAGTATTTTTTAATCCTGAAAATGCAATCTTGCACAACATATCTGCACTATGTATTAGTTAATTTAACCTGTAGGATTTAAAAATACATCTTACACAAAAAATATAGATATCTTATGAGGCCGAAACTGCTATTTTGCACAATGTTTTTGCACTATGCGACAGTTATTGCAATTTGCACTTATGAGTTTGAACCTACTAATTTGCACAACATTACTTGCACTTAGTGCTTATTACTTTAATCTTTAGGTTTTAAAACATGTCTCATGAGGTTATAGCATGTTGATATGCAAATTGCACATTGCACAGGTCACTTTCTCATTTTATCCTACACTTTTAGGAACTTAATTGCTTGGGATAGAGCTATTTGAGGCCATGGTCTCAAGTGTTAACTGTATTTTCTTAAATATCGATTAAGTCAAAAGCCTGATCCATAATCTAGTTACAGCTTCAACTCAGTAGTCTTCTCCAGTTTGAATGTGTATACAAACATGAGCATGATTTGAATAATTCTCAAGTTCATCACGTTTTAACCCTATGTGTGAAAGTCTTCCGAATTTCTCTTATGCCGATATAAGGATGAGTACTTTACTGAAAACACTGCCAACATTGTTTGTATATTCACACATAACAAAAAAAAGTAAAATTAAAAGAAAAATGGCACTTATTTCATGCCAGACTCACACAAGTCGAATGAGGGGTTAACATTCTAGTCTATTAAAACAAACAAGGTAATCCTTTTTTAACATTTCTTTTTTGCACTCTATCACTTTAAAAAAAGACTGTCTAGACAATGGGACTCTATGGTCCAGTTGAAGGCATTCGCCGAAAACGCGTCGACCGTCCCTGCTGTTTTGCACCTGGTGTTTTGAAGAAAATGAAATAAACACGAATTGAACTACCTTGCCGTGCTGTGGAAATCCTCAGTGCTGTGGATACTCTGGTGGGGGACACTGCCGAGTTGCTCTGAAGATATATATATATATATGTATATATATGTTATATATGTATATCAAAGCTCCAAGGTTCTCACCTGTGGAGACACACTCTGACATCCACTGCAGCAACCTTCATTAGTTAGAAGCCGGATTGGCAGGCGGATCCAATTTACAGCATGCCTGTCGATTCACGCCTGACGTGTTTCGTGCTCATTGCACTCTTCAGAGGCGCGATAGTCATTTTGGCATAGAGTCCACACCTCCCACTTAAAAATAATAGCCCTCCAATGGGCGACTCGAATGTGCCGCGGGAGATGCACCACCCGGAAATTTGGGGCTACAAAGCTCCGAATCACGGAGTCTCAATGTGGAAGCATCCATGGAGGATTGACAAGCCGGATGTGCGAGTGGAGGCCCATTGATGGGCTTGAAACATCTCAGATAATGGCACACAACTGAGGCACACACTACAAGACCCACAAACCAACGCAGACCCATTCGAACTAGCTCTACAGTGCCACTACCACCCCCTGTATCTTACAGTAGTGTAGGTAGTTTCTGGCAACAACTGAACATGACAACCCTGATTCCTCAGGGATCGTGGGAAACAGTACAGTACTTTTCGCTCAGTCACTCATGCTTGCTTAGTCTCAGAAAATACACAGGATGGCAATTAGAACGTTTCAATAAGTATTTATTAATATTATATTATTATTATATTTGGGTTTGTAAAGCGCACAGATACCCAGGGGTTTCCCGGCGCTGACAGAGGAAAAGAAGCAGGGAGACAAAAGATGGGAGAAGATTAAGCAGAGAAAAGCCAGGTTTTCAGGCCTTTCCTGAATTTCAGGTAGCAAGTTTCAAAGCGCAAAGAAATGGGGAGTGTGTTCCAGAGTGATGGCGCCAGATAGGAGAAGGAGCGACCACCAACTCTGGTGCATTTGAAACGGGGCACGGAGAAGGTGCCAAAAGAGGAGGATCTGAGGGTGCGCACTGGACAGTACGGTTGAACCAAAATGGAAAGGTAGGGGGGGGAGTTGCCTGTTTTAATCCGGTGCATATAGCAGAGGGCTTTGAATTTTGCTCTTGATTGGATGCGCAGCCAGTGAAGGCTGCGCAGGGAAACGGTGGCAGAGGCAGTTCTGGGCAGGTTGCAGAGCAGGCGAGCTGCCATGTTTTGCACCACCTGTAATTTACGTGTTACCTCCGTGCTAGCCCCAAGGAGGAGCACGTTACCGTAGTCTAACCTGGAGGTTACTAAAGCCTGGACCACAGTTCTTTGGGTGTCTGGCGGAAGCATCCATGCTATTTTTCTCAGCCACCGCATGATATTAGTACAGGTGGCTGAGACTTTCACAACATGCTGCTTCATGGACAGTTGGTTGTCAAATGTAACTCCCAGGTTGCGAGCCTTGGTGGATGGAACCGGCAGGGGACCCATTTGCTGAGGCCAATGCTTAGGGCCCCAGAGAGAGGTGTCAGGACCGAATAGAAGGAGTTCGGTTTTGTCGCCGTTTAGTTTTAGTTTATTGGTCTGCATCCAGTTGGCAATATTAATGAGCCCAGATCGGAGAGATGAAATGGGGGCGTGTTTATTAGAAGAGAGAGAAAAAATGATTTGGGTGTTGTCCGCGTATGAAAATATAGAGAGACCAGATTGTTCTGCCAGAGAGGCGAGAGGACTGACATAAATATTGAAGAAAAGGGGGCTCAAGATAGAGCCCTGGGGTACACCGTGTGGGGACGGGAGGGCAGTGGAGGCAGAAGTGGAGGAAAAGACCTGAAAAGTGCGTGCGGACAGAAAACTGGCGATCCAGGCTAGAGCGGTGCCATGGATACCAGCGGCCTTTAGGGTGGAGAGGAGGATGTCATGGGAGACGGTGTCGAACGCAGCGCTTAAGTCCAACAGGATAAGCGCCACCGTCTCCCCTCTGTCCACCTGCTGTCTGATAGCCTCTGTGACACCTAGGAGGGTGGATTCGGTGGAGAATCCAGCCCTGAAGCCAGACTGGGATGGGTGTAGGAATTTCGTGTCCTCAATGTGAGAGGAGAGGCAGAGGTTGATGTGTTTTTCTAATACCTTGGACAGGCAAGGGAGTAGAGATATGGGTCGGAAATTAGAAGGGTTGTTGGGATCGGTGTTAGTTTTTTTGAGAAGGGGAACCACCATGGAGTGTTTCCAAACTGCAGGAACGGTGGCTTCCGACAGAGATGCGTTCAGGAGGGCTAGGATAGGTAAAAGAGCGGGAGTGTCAAGGGTGCTTAGAATTTGAGGGGGCATGGCATCAAGTGGGGAGCCAGATTTGATTTTAGCCATGAGTTTAAAGAAGAGTTCTAAAGAGATCGGATCCCATTTGTTAATGGAAGTGTGAGGGGCAAGGGTAGTAGTATCCTGGGGGAAGGTGGTGTCAGGATCTGTACTGGGGGGGTTGTCCAATGCTCGTGGGGAGGCATCAAAACCGGCATAGATGCGGTCTATTTTCTCCGTGAAAAATTAAGCAAGTGTATTGCATTGGACTGTGTCCAAACAGGGGGCTTTTGGCGAGTTTGATTGTCCAGAAAGTTCTTGGACTGCTCTAAAAAGAGCTTTTGGACGGTTTTGGGCTGATAGAATAGAGGTGTTTACATAGTTTGCCCTGGCAGATTTGCACAGGGAGTGGTAGTATCGAAGTTCCGTTTTATAAATTTCTTTATCATTGGGGGAATACTCAGATCTCCATATGCGTTCAAGTTTCTTGCACTTGGATTTGGCGCATTTGAGTTGGTCATTAAACCAGGGGGCAGGGGGGTGGGTAAAGTTTTGTTTTCCGTTTCGGGCCGGTAGACAGATGTCAATGGCTGAAGAAAGCCATGTGTTAATTAAACTTTCATCTTTGGTAGTGATATTGTTAGGTAGAGAGGGTAGGGTTGTGACAAGCTGGCGATTCAGTTGTGGCAGATTGAGTTTTTTCCAGTTTCTATTCGGTCTGAGGGTCTGAATGTGAACTGGTGGACCGACAATAGCACTAGTCAAGATGTTAAATTCGACAATGTAGTGGTCGGACCAGGTAATAGGGTTATTGGTCCAGAGTCAGTCTTGAAAGAGATTGCAAGTACCAATATCGTAAATAGTAGATATATTTCTACCATAGTGCTAATAAGATGAACATAAGCAGTTCAGATAAAAAGAGTAGCACTTGCATATTCCTAAAATGCGTGCCCTAAGTAATTTGTCTAAATGTACCTAGCCTAGATATATAGGTGTAGCATGTATATGTGTATATAACCAATAAACCCCTAGGGAAGAACCAACCCACTCACCTGATGGTAGCGAATGAAGGACCCCATCTCTGCTTCGAGGATGATACCCCAGAAGGGATGTCAGACCACTGCATGTCGAAGATTGAGCATGCAGGACCCCGTGTCAGCTTGGAAGGAATTCTCCTCTAATTTGCGGGGGGAAATAAGGGTCTTATAAACTAAAGTGGTCATTCCAGGGTTTCTTCTAGAATAAATATGTTTTGAAAACAATCCTAAATGTTTTGAAAACAATTATCAGTGTTTTTCCAAACAAATGCGATCATGCACAGCGGGCTCTTGGCCAAGGATGAAAAAAGTGGTGATCCTTATATAGAATAATTATGCAGTGCCTGTAGACATGTTTATGTGCGTCAGGTACAGAGATTATGATAAACTACTAAGAGCCTTGTGTCGAAGAGGCTGGAGCAAGCTACTATGTAAGAGGTCACCGGTTCATAACCATTATTGTCATGTGGAGGGGACAATGTATGTAAAAAGGGGCATACATGACAGGACTAGCCTGAAGCACATGACAGGCACTCTGGTCCCAGCTGGACACACACAACATTGTAATCTGTTGTGGGTCATGGGGAGAGGCCACATAAATAGTAAATCTCTCTCTTTCTGTATTAATTGTTGCATTTATTCAACTGCTATTAATATATTAACTTAACAGATAATGTTTATTATGTTTGTTAATCATTAGTAAAATGTATATAACATTTTCATTTTAATACATTTATTAAAAATAAAGAAAAATTGAATTTTCTATAGGATTAATATTTTTTGCAGTTTTATTTTAATTATCCATTTTGTTGTCACTATTGCAGCATATAACCATTAGAGCTCTTAAGCTCACAAGGAGGTTCTAAATGGTAAAAGTTGTCAAGCTAAGTGATGCAGAGATTAGTAGATCCAACAAATTACACATTGGGAGTGGCATATACCAATACTTTTTCTCGAATCCACCAAGTTCAAGGTGATTGTATCATTTTGTCCATTGGATCCATTAGAGAAGGCATCTCTGTGCCAGGGAATTCGGGATCTTCTAAGGTAAAATATGATTTTTTGATTTAAAGGAGCAACAGGACCAGGAACCCTTTATGAAAATAATGCTTCTGATCAGCCCTTGAGAATGTTGTCATTTCTGGAGCTTAATCACATGCAGAATTACACATTGGTAAAACTGCATGCACATATGGTAACAAACCTGGTATTACAGAGAGGTAAAATTTAAGCAGAAGAAACTGCAATTATGAGATATGTGATAACCCTTTTCAGATGAGGCAGTAACTATCTCTTCCTCCTGCCCAGAGTCAGAACAAATCATGGCCAGATACCAAGGCTTTGGAAAAGCACATTCATTTCCCACATTTCACCAAAAGTAAAGCATATAGTAAGTACACATTGATTTTTTGTATCTTTTTGTGAATAAAATTAGCCACGGACTCTACAGAAGGAAACAACATCCCTAGCCACAGTTGTCACTTTTCTGCAAACCATAAACTAGGCACATATTTCACAGAAGTTGAAATTAAGTCCAATTCCACTTGAAATCTAAGGACAGAAAGATCTCCAAGGATCATAAGCCCTATTTCTCTGATTGGCTGCAGGAACATAGAAAGCTGAAAAGTACATGTCTTTGACGAATCCCAGTTGACCAGTGGCAACTGGATCTGGGCTGGACTGTTCTGTGCCTTCTGCCTGACACACTGAGAGTTTCTAAGTGCTCTCCATGAGGTCCTGGGGAACTTGGAAGTGTACTCCTGTGATTGTTTGGGAACTTTTCCAAACTTTTGCTAAACAGCTTTAATCGGATCGATCATGAAGACTATCTGACCAGCAGATACATGGCATTGGACTTAGTTTCAAGTTTGTCTCATGCAGAGAAGAGATTTGCTTTAGCAAAAAAACTAACAAAATCATTTTTCAGATTGGGGCTTAGAAACTTTATTGAACTTCTCTACTTCCAGAACATAGCAAGGTAAATCACCTTGGTATACCTGACCCATGCTCCATAGTGGTTGGCCTCAAATCTCAAATCACACCTAGGTCCCAATCTACCACTTCCACTATTTTATACTTACGGTCCCCATAAGCCACCAGACAGTCTACGCCAATAATTTTTTTTACTTCAAATGGAGTGTGTTCTTAATGTTTAATAGACTATACATACACACAAGCCTAATAACACCAAAGTCACCTGAAAAAAACAGAATGAAGTAGAAAACAAGAGCACATAATAAATGTACAGTTGGAGTATGACTGTATTGTAATGTCTATACATTTCTGTGCACAATTTCTTGGAGCAATCCAGGACTCCAACATCATTCAGAAAAGCAGGATTTTGTAAACCATGGACACATACCACTCAAGAATAACATGCAAAATGTGTGAGTATATATGCCTGTTTAAACCACCCCACTCGCCATTCAACACTCATCTCTGTAACTCCACACACACCAGTGAAGTAATAAATGTTACTTGTCCTTATTGTTTAAATAGATGCTGCATAGCTAGTGGAAGAAATTATTGTAAGAAACACAATAATAATGAATGCTGGCACCTTCACTGTCATAGCAAAAATCATAACATAAAAGGAACCATATGTTAAGATTATGTATAAGTGCAATTAGTATGTTCAACAATCTCTGTCACCATAAAAGACTAATTTAACAGTGAAACAAAATATGCCATGTGTCTATGTTTGTTTCTAATACCCTCTCAGACCACATAAAACACAGCCATAACACTAACCAATACAGAGTGCTGCATTCCCAGCTGTAGAACAAACCACCAACCTTGCGAGGTCTTAGAATAAGTTAAAAAAAGAGTACGGGGGACATACATTTCTGGCCCCCAAACAAAGGGTCAACTTTCAAACATTACTTCTGAGGGGGCTGCTCAACTTCTGCAACCCCCACCCCCATTGGCTGTTGTTCATGTTCCTGTCCACCTGGGGCCAACACAAGGCAAGTGCAATATGAAAATAAGCCTCTCCTGAGGCATTATGGGGCGCTGCCAGCCAGGAAACATACTTCCCCATATCCTGTGCTTGTTGGGGCCTAGAGATGGGGTCGCTGGCCCCCTTACTTGCATTAGCCCCAGTCGACATGAGGGTACTGGGGGCAAAAATTGGTACAGGGAGGGGGCCCCAAGCACTCACCCTCCCTGCAAATAAATATCTCTAGCCCGATGCCTGGGCCCTGGCACAAAGTGTGGGTATTTTTCCGATCTGGCCTCAGAGTCAAGAAGATTTAGCTGAACCATGTTTTAAAAAGTGTGTACGGGGCGTGGCCGAGATGGCAGCCGGATAGGACATGCTTTCCTGTCCCTCCGGCTCCACCGCTCAATAGCACTTTCCCTTGCTGTGTCACCGGGAGAATTAACTCAGATTGTGATACCGAAACCCTTGTGGAGTCGATTAAGGTCAGACACAGCATTGGGGGAGAGCCCTGTCACTTTCAGCGGCTCTTGGTGAAGGGAGCAAGGCCTGGACATGGACTGCGTCGAAAGAGGGTGAATTGCAGAGATCATGGATCCAGTGCAGTGCCGCAGTGTGAGCTGCTATGCTTTGGGGCCTCGTTCCTGCAGCCCACAGTGGGAACTCCTTCCTCCCGTTTCAACCTAGGTACCTCAGAACGGATTCTGTGAGTCCCGGAGGCATGGAAAGAGAGTCGAGGAGCCGCCGAGACTGAACCATCACGGACGGAAAGGTCACGTCAGGAAGATAGAGAGTGGAGCGGGTGCCATTTTAGGCCCCAAACGTGGCCCACCGGAACTAAGAGACAACGACTGAAGTGCAGACACTGCAAATGCAGCCCACATGCAGCTTTGCCCTGATGGCACAGAAGGTGAGCCAGGAAGCCATTGAGCTGAGGCTGCAGTGAGCTAGGGGAGGGACGGCCATCTATCAGGCTGTGGTGTGGTCCACCGGGATGAAGAGAAAGCGAGTGAGGCTGGGAATCCCCTGTCAGATGCTGACTGTGGCCCGGAGGTGAAGTGGTAGAGCCCTTTCAAGCGTGCCCCTTTGGGTAAGAATAAGTGCATGGGCCAGATCACCTCTATTACAGGCTCCCTCCCGAGAGCGGACCGATGACTCGGGACTTAATCTCCTTGAGTTCAGACACGCTAAGAATAGCAAGAGACTCCAGCACTGAGGTGAATGTGGTCTGCCTAGGTATCTCTCCTATTAGTATAAGCCTACGACATTAAAAGGGCATGTACTGCGACTAGGCCCCTGAGCAGACTAACAGGCCTGCGGTCATGACCCGACTACAGTCTGGGGACCTGGTGTCTCACTACCATCGAGAACAAGCAGAAGGAGGCCTCTGGCAGGAAGCGAGGATTCCGGGTGAGGGGGGCTAGACCACCTATTACTACAATGTCCAGTCTCCGGTAGAGTGGAACTCACCTGGCTGGACCCTCCTCTACAGCGCTAACGAACAATAATCCAAAAGTTTCAGGAACTGAAGTTAAGTAAAGAAGCAGGAGTGATCTTTCTTTGCTTATCCTGATACAGAAAACACAGTTGGTGGTACGGCCTGGTTGAGTCTGACGTAAGAAGCATCCCGTGGCTAACCTACAATTGTATTACCCCCCATTTATTATGGTTTGTATTGTGGGGTCCCGAGGACGAATCTGGCTGCGGCGTTCTGGATGGTTTGGAGCTTGTTTAGCAGAGTTCTGTTGATTCTGGCGTAGAGGGCATTGCCATAGTCCAGTCTGCTGGTTATGAGTGTGTGGGTGACGGTCTTTCTGCATTCGGCGGGTATCCACTTGAAGGTCTTGCGGAGGATGCGAAGGCAGTTGAAGCTGGTGGTATATGAAAGGTAGGACCTGCCGTGATGTGTGTGGCATGTCCTGATAGTAGAATACTGTCAATTTCGTTTTTCACTTTTGAAAGGCTAGCTATCCCATAGGATAGAATAGAAGTTAATTTATAACAGCGTATTAATATAACTTCCCATTGAGACAAGATAGGAAGATAAAGTTTATTGTGCCTGAACTCAGAATATAAAGATGCATCATTTAGCGAGGATGATTTTTACATTCTGTTTGAAAATACCACTTTTAGAAAGTAGGTATTTACTTGCTTAGCCATCCTGTGTGCCTCTGCTAGGTTTGTGTAATGACTGCCTGGCTTTGGGGTGACAGGGGCTGGGGATGTGCATTCTGTTCAGACAGCCACTTGGGGGGGTGAGTTGTGTCCTGCCTTTCCAGAGAGAGTCAAGTTCTGGGCGGAATAGGGGAATTAGATTTCTTTCACACCTGAATGGTCCTGGTCTGCAGTTGACAATGGTGTTTCCACCTCCTGCCAGGAAGCTGCACCAGAGAGGCCAGAAATGATTTTGGCTGGGCAAGAGCTTCCTTGCCACCTGAGAACAAAGGATTTTGTGCTATGAAAAGTGGGGCCCAGACCCCAGACCTTTATATTACTTCTGGGATCAAAGAGGATCCTTTGCCAAGGAGAAGAGCTGGAGAAACTGAGAAGTGCTTCCCCTTTGCTGTGTGCTGTCTAGATTTGGCCTGCAGTGGCTGTTTCTGCCAAGGGAAGGACTAGGATTTTGCTGTGTGCTGTGTCCCCTGCTTGAAGAAGATCTCCATGGGCTTGAAGTAAAGCTTTTCTACTGTTCTGAAGTCTCAGGGACACAACAACTTCACCCCCAGTCTCTCCTGAACTACTTTGATGGAGCTTCTGATCTGCGAAGAGGTGCCTGCCAGTGTTCTGGACCTCTTGAGGTTATTTCTGGGGCAAGGGCTGCAGAAGAGTAAAGAACTGTAAAAATCGATGCATCGCCTCGTTCTGACGCATCACTGCAGTGTGAGAGAACTTTCTGATGCATAACCGCAGCCAAAGATTCAATGCAGCGCCTGCCGTGTGACAAGTCCTGTGCACCGATGTCCGAGATCACTGCACCGACTCTGACGCAGGCCCTGCTGTGTAAGAACCGACTCAACAAGGGGACGCTGCTGGAATCAACGCAGCGCATCCCGGATCTTCAGGCATCGCATCGTCTCATATTGTCACGCATCGCATTGAAGCGCCAGGTCTGTCACATCATTGGGGGATGCAGTAGGAAAGTGATGCATCACCTCCCCACGCAGTAAGAAACTGACACATCACCTCCTCTCCTGTAAGGAACCGACGCATCACCTCCCCTGCACAGCAGTAAGGAACTGACGTATCTCCTCCCCTGTGTGTACGGAACCGATGCATCACCTTCCCTGCGACCCTTTTTATTCATGATTTTGACGCATCCAAGGTACTTTGTGTGAAAAGTGCCGCGTCTGCAATTTGCTTTGAACAGAACTGTTTCTACCTTTTGAAAGACATCTTTTTATTAGTGTATTGTGTATTTTTGTTGTTTTGTTTAGATAATGATTACTTATTTTTCTAAACTGGTGTGGTGTCGATTTGTAGTGTTTTTCCTGTATTACTGTATGTGTACACAAATGCTTTACACACTGCCTCTGAGATTAGCCTATCTGCTCGTGCCAAGCTACCAAGGGGGTGAGCAGGGGTTATTTTAAAAGTGTATCCCCCTGACTAGGAAGAAGGGTCCTTTCTTGGACACAGGTGCAAACCAATGCCAATTAGAGACCCCCATTAATAACAATTCCTGTATGTTTCTAATACCATCCTAACTCAGGACACTTGAAAGAAGGAAATTCTGAATAGAACAAGAAGCGCTGAGCCCTAAACACAAAGAAGAGGGCATACACAGAAGGCACAGAGCTTTGAAATAAATTAATACAAATATGACAAATTATTTGAAAATGCTGCCTCCATATCAACCAATTATATTAACCTTAGGGACAGTTGGAAACATGTTTGCACTATTTCATTCAAAATAGTCAAATATTTCTAGGTCAGCTTCTGATGTAGTTAACCTCCCATGTTATATTAAAAATTCTTGCTCAGGACTTTTGCTATACAGCAGAAATGTGACTCAGAAAATATATCCTAAAATATATCAGTCATTTTCACTTACTTCAAAATGTTTTGTACCAATTAGTTGTATATCAAAGAGACTCTTGTATACTGCATGCGTTTTTCTTCCTAAATTCTGCAATATTTCTTCACTTTTTTCTGTTTTTAATAAACAGCCCCTAAAAAGAATTCCAATAAAGATTTAGTAACCTGTGATAACGCTTGGAAGTGCATTCGAAATTTCCACTTCATCAAAATGTGACCGATTTCCTGCCTACCCTACTTAAAGTCCATTATAGCCAATTGTACCACGGAATGGGGCATCCACCATCTTTTGAGAAAGCGCACTGTCAGCTCAGTCTTTTCTAAAATTACGCCAGTTAGGGGTATTCACTAGCCTTTCTTTCTAAAAAAAGATGTAATCTTAGGATTGTCTTATGGAAGGGTCCTAAATGTGTTGAACTCATCAAAATAGAGCACTACACCTTTTTATGATCATCAATTATTTTTTTTCACGAAAACACATAGGCCCTTATTACAGTGTTGGCACCTTTGTGGGGAAGGAACCGCCCGACCAAAGGTCGGCAGTTCTAACACCTTAATTTGGATGCTACCGCATGTGGTGTGATCGGACACATCCATTTTCCAGGCTCATATGTAGAGGGCCAGGGGAAAGGGCCCTGCTAGGGGACCAAAGTTGTTTTTTGACAGCAAATCCATATTGGAAAAGCCAACATTGACTGTCAGAAGCCGACATCGTAATCCCGACAGAAATGCAGTGCCTTGCTCCACCATCATTGAAGTGATTACTACCCCGCTCCTCTGCCAAGGGGCTCACAGTGCCCGTCAGAAGAGGAGTGGAATCCCCTGGCGGTTTTCCCTTCTGACCGCCGTAATCAAAATACGGCGGTTGATGGGAAAAACGTATACATTTTTAAATTCATTTAGAAATTCTTTCTTCTCTCAACAATTTTATTTCTTTCGCCAACATGTTTTTTTTCTTTTCACGAGCAAATGGAGGCATTAGTGCGCTTTCGTAAACTTTCTATGTCTGTTATGCCTGGATCTTCCAGTTGTATCTTAAGTGTTGAGATAACTATGAGAAACATGCTTGAATATGTTTGCGAATATGCTGTGAATGACAATTAAGTCACACTTGGAGTAGTGTGGAACACATTCGTATGGGATTTTCCTCATCACTTCCCGATCTCGCACATGGCTCCGTTCGCAAGGACAAGTTAAGAGGAAACATTATGGTAGCCATTGTTAAGCAAGTTAAACAATCTTAATTCGTTCACTTACATCAGTTTGTGATTATATTGTAACTTACCCAAGAGTAAGTTACTCTTATTTACAGGTATCGTCAGTCCAAGGTCTGAAAATGTTCTTTGTAAACTTGGCCCATTAAGATCAAGCATATGAATCAGTGATTCTAATATCAACCACCGAGAGTGTTGAGTCACCTACCTCGACACCCAAGGCTCAAACTAAACCTATTGACATCTTAAAATAAAAGCCAGAACTGTTAATTTCTTCTTCTCTCATAATCTATATTTCTATTGCAATTTGCTCTATGTGTTACTTCTGAGGCGATACTTCGCCTTTGTAGCTTTGTCAATACTATCAAATATCTTAATAAATTCATGAATGAAGAAAAGAAAAGAAAGAAAGAAAGAAAGAAAGAAAGAAAGAAAGAAAGAAAGAAAGAAAGAAAGAAAGAAAGCGTGAAAGAGAGAAAGAAAGAAAGAAGAAACTTTTAAAGATTTTGGTTAAATTCTAAATATGATATGCATACTTAGTCACCAAAGCCCATCAAATAAAGAAAACTCCCCTTGCAGGTGGTATAGTGCCCTTTAAAACTGGCATCAAGTAGCTTTAACTACATGTATGCTTATTAAAACAGGTGGTTTAAAGGATAATTGCCAACTGCTTCACACACCACTGAAAAAATCATTAATTGTTTTTTTCCATCAGAATTTTTTTTTGACTGAATATTTCTCCAACACTTGCTATAAATGTTCTTTCCCCGTAGGTCGAGCCTGAATTTTGAAATGATAGAACTGTAGCAAAGGGAGAGGATAATTTCCCACAAGAGCTGCTTAATTTATAGCTTTCATCACACCAATGACCCTTGCAATTTGGTACTAGCGCCATTAATTTTCCTGCACCTGCTCCATCTACTGTAAAATAAAATCAAAGGCACAATTCTCTTACATCACTTTCACTATTAAAGGCATTGTAAAAACACTTTCTATGGAATGACTTTTTGCGATACATTGTAAAAAGAACTGTAAAGAACAAAGAGGGAATGGAATGCATGAACGATGCTGCCAGTGTGTCACCTACATTATTAATGTGCGTCAGGGACCTAAACAAACATAATAGAAAGAAGGTTCTCAGAACTAATGCACTTTAGGGCTTTGTTACTTTTCAAACATCTATGGACGTGTTTGAAGTGATAGTGAGCGGTTGGTAAGGGAAAAGGTATATTTCTAAAGGCCTAAGCCACAAATGCAATGTTTCAACATTTAAAAACAAATCAGACACATAAGTTACATTGCAATGTCTAAAACACAAAGTAGTTGTGTATTTTTTCTAGGGAAGTTATTGTAAGTGAAAAAGGTGAAAAACGCCATTTTGTTAAAAATATTTCATTAAGTCCGATTCACAAAGATTTCTCATGGGTAGATGATGTCTTAGCGGTGAGTAGCAAACGATTACCCAGGCTGATTCACTACGCCTTTTCTATGAGTAGTTGTATCATAGGGTCTGAATATGAATTTGGCGGTTCTACAGTGGACGGGGCAACGCGCCGTTCGCTGTAGGTCCACCAAACCTGTGGTGCGACCACCCACCAGATCAGTGGTTATTCCTGGTCGTCTGACGCGCAGTCCTGCAGCACTATGACAGCGGAGGTCTGGTATGCTCATAAAAGGAGACTATCTTGCAGACCTCCACTCTCAGAGCACAGCCTGCACCTTCCAGCATGGTGTGGCATACATGACATACAACAGTGTTTTTCTCACTGTTAGTGATTCCCAATGGGGTCGCAAATAGAGGGGCTCATTAATAATAATGAGCCTCTCGCAATTTGAGACTCCATTGGGAATCGCAGGCCCTCCCAGGTATTGTGGCCTGCTGGGCTCAGCAGACGACCATGTCTGGGACTGCTTTTAAATAAAGCAGTTTTTTTGTTTTTTAAATGCAGACCGTTTTCCTTAAAGGAAAACAGGTTGCATTTTTTTTAAAAAAACGGGTTGCATTTAAAAAAAATAAAAATTAAACGTTTTTGTTTCATATTTTAAGGGCAGGCAGTGGTCCCTGGGACCACTGCTTGCTCTTAAAAAATATTTGCCCCTGCGTTTGTAAAGGGGAAGGGGTCCACTGGGGACCCCTTCCCTTTTGCTACCCTATTACCACCCTCTTAAAGATATTTGTACATTTGTACATAGTGTTGCGCTCGCTATTAGGAAGGGAATGACCCTTCCTAATTGCGAGTTGCAAAACCCTATTTTGCGAGTCGCAAAAATGGGTTTGTACATACCCCATGATATTTTTGCATGAGCAAACGGATTCGCAAACCGGTTCACGCATGCAAAAATGGTTGTTTATCTGGCCCACAATGCAGTAGCACTATATGTACCACCTGCATGCACCCCCTGGGCCCTGAGGTGGCATTCAGTTGTCTCACCACCACCCTTTCCATGGCAGGCTCACAACCTTGATAAGGGTGGTGGAGAGGCAACTTGAAACATGCTCAGCGGTGCCTCTGCAGCACCGCCAGCATATTTCTGCCTCTGACTGCTGCACGAACACCGCAGGATCCTGAATCCCTGCCAGTCGCAACGGTCCTCTGGTTGCCAACCTCTGCAGTCATAATACTCCAGGCTGCCCCGCAGAGCAGCGGTAGTTGGACTGCCAACATGGGTTTGACGGTCCTTTTGACCATGGAACTCATAATCAGGCCCTTACTCCTGGCTTAGTTGTGGCTTACTAAAGCATTTACAGAGTAAAACCTAAGTTTTCACAAAACATTTCATTCTGTAATATCAATAGTCAGGGGTAAACTAGAGTAAGACTCAACAACATGCAGAAAAACACTTTGTGAATCGGACCTGTCATCTCTAGCTTCTTGTGTCAGAGTGTTCTATACATCTATTTTATCAACACTGTCTTAAAGTTTTATTTTCTCTGTTGACTAAAATGTGGATACTTGAATTGTTGAAAGGTAAATAGAACAACTGCTCTACCATGTTTGCGTCATAGTAAACACAGGTCTTGCCCATGAAGCCTATTGGTGATATCTACTTTATTTGGACATGGGGAACCTGATAGGATTCTCTAACATAATCATTCAGGAGCCGAGGTGGGGGGATGGCAGTAAGTTTCAAAGAAGATCTCACTTTCATACATAACCTTAGTTTGGATTATGGCATGAGAAGATTCTCATTCGTTACTGCCTGGTCACTACTGAGATTGTGATGTTCTTTCATTTGGTATAATATATGGGTAGTTCTCTGCAGCGTAAGCACACAGAATATCTAAGTATTCCACGAGAATTACATTTTACTTATGCCAGAAGAGTCATTTTGCATTTAGCACTATTTCTTGCCATAAAAACGACCCCCTGCCGCTAAAATGGATTCCAGGATGCATTTTGCACTAAGAAATAGTGCTAAATGAAACAGAACATGAATGGCAAACATTAGCAGTTGCTTACATTTGCTAAATGTGCTCTTGGAGTAGGATTTTCTCCCAACTTACTACCAGCATTTAGAGATATTTCCTTAGCGCAAAATGCACCCTTGGAACCAAAGTGGACTCGAGGATGCACTTTGTGCTAAGAGGCAGTGCTAAATGCAGCAGAACACGAATAGCGAGCACCCGCTCGCACTTGCTCGATGTGTTCTTGCGGTAGGAAATTTTCCCCCAAATTACTCTTAATTAATGCAAGCAGGAGAGATCACATAATTATCGGTAATTCTGCATCAAAGAGTAAGACAGAATTACTGAAATTACTCCATGACTCCAGCATTATTGAAATTCTGCCTAGGACCCGGCTGTATACATTCTGAGCTACTTGTAAGAAACTGATCCTAATTTTTATATCAAGCAAAATCTCCAGTTGACATATCATATGGTTTACCGATTATCTTAGCAAGCACCACCCAATTACAAAACTGAAAGAGAGAGGGCACAGAAAAAGGGTATTTTGTCAGCCTACATTAGCATATATGTAGTTTTGTTCTATCGTTTAGAAAAACACTACACAGTATTTTAAAGATTCTCTAACATTAGCTCCAAAATACTGTATTCTCAAGCCGCACACAGACACATACAGACACACACACCTTCCACACCCAAGGCTTTCATACAGCAAAAGTTACAGAAAAAATATGGAAATAAGATTGAGGTCATCAGTTTACACCTGCCAAGTATCATTCTTCCATTCAATCTATCTAGATTTTATTTGTAGATCTACCAGGTTTCTCAGCATCTCTTTATCCTTGGAGTCAATTTTCAGTTGCCTGGAAAGCTAGGGCAGTTTCCTTGATAACAAAAGTCAGCATAGATAGCTCTGTTACTGGTCATCACCAGTCTCTCACTCTACTTCTTACATTAGGCAAGGAAAATAAAGAATATTAGCTTAGGAAATTGCTATATACTTGATAGTGTCTGACTGATACCTAGCAATTGGGTTTCTTTCCTATCTGGTAATCAAAAACTGCCTCAGAAGCTGCCAGAGACCATAGCTGGATGATAGGGATGAGGCAAAGTGATGTTACTTGACCATTTCACCGCTTTTGATGCTTTGGACCTTTAATGAGCAGAATCCGAGAAATTGGCACCCTAGGTACTGTCGAAACAATGCTTCCTGATGACCTTGAAAACTGCTCTCAGTCTGCAGCACTACCACCCATTTTCTGCAATTGCTAAAACAACCCTTCCAAAGGCACATTATTTTGCTGGTATGATTTTCGACTTTAAGCAAGACTTTGGGTGCAGATACTAATGTCTTATGGGTGCAGTGCAGACACTTATGTTAACACACTTGGGTTATAGTGTGAATGATCTATTTAGTACCTACTTCAACAACTAAGCTGAGTCTGCTAGGGACCAAAAATTGATGATCAATAACTTATAAAGCAACCATTGATAAATACAAAATAACATAGAATTATTTTGAAAACCCGTTCCTACAATGTTAAAGGTCTGCTGCTCAACAACTGGATTTCAGAACATTTACCCTAGAAATTTCCTATAAGCTTCCCAGTCTATCCTAGCTGACATTTATTTCTGAAGTCAAACCCTTACAGTCTTTTGCTTCAACAAAATTACTTGGAAAAGATGGTTTGCGTACACCAACAGCTATGTCCAAAATACATCTGCATCCATCCTCATATTGCCAATGATAGTACAATGACAGAGTGGGGACATTTATATCTTAATGTTTGGGTGTAATCATTAAATTGCCACTGTAATTGGTTGTATGGACCATTGTTCGTCGATGAAGAGAGTTTAAGAGGAGCAATCATTTACATCAATCCTTCCTTATCAACAATTTATTTGTCATTTGCAAGTCAATAAAGTTGTTATTTGTGATTTAAAGGGTTTTATTAATACTTCTAATAAAGTCAAATAGTTTTTTCAGAAGGTAATAATCTTCTGTCATTGTTATTAGAAATTCAAATAAGCAATTAGTCGATATTTCAAAACTAGATAATATACATTATTAGTAAAAAATATAGTAAAAATAGAGATAATGCTACATAAAGGAATTGCCCTGATCTAAAATAGGTTAAGAAGAGAAAAAGGTGTCAGTTCAGAAGCCCAGCAAACTGTTCAGATTGAAGAATAATGCATAAGAATGAAACCTTTGCACTTTAAATAAAATAATATTGTAAAGCTAGAAAATATTCTCAGCTATGAATCAGTAGACATCTAATGAAAGCAAATAGGCTCAAAAGAAAACTCTCATGAAGAGAGATTTAGTCTCAAGAACCCAGGAGATTATCTTGCGTAATACAATGACTTACTCTAGGAACACACACTAATATAAACACAGTGAATTATGAATCGAAACAAGTATCACATTCTCCATTTACAGCATCCAATAGAATTTCAGTAAACTTCTGGGAGAAGCTAAACTCCCCAGTCTCTCACGTCTTCACAACAGATCCAAGTCCTTGAAAAGATACTACATCCACACTTTTGCGGTTCGAACAGTTCATCCATGAATGATCCTTCCTGTTGGCTCCTCTCTTCCTGGTGAAAACATCTTTTTAATTTTTAAAATTTATTTTTATTAAATTTTAAACCCCATCAACATGAGACTCACATAACTTCCTATACATAACAGTAGTGCTTTGCAGTTGGATACTTCGGTACCGGACAATTATTAAAGAAACATCATCCGTTGTACATTACACTTGTGCCTTTATCGGCCGCACAGTCTTAGCGTTTACTTCAAGCAATGTTACCACAAACCTGATCTCAGTGACCTAGGACAGAGACACTATTACCCCCATTCCAGTTGTACACTTTAGGGCCCAGATGTTGCACCTGCTCTCTCCTCATTTGCAATGTCACCTCCATCATCAGCCTTGCACTCCACGTAGGTTTTATACAATGCCCAGAAATATTTTGGTCTATTTCATGGTGGGAGCAGATCGCTATAAACTTCAGTTTGCGTACTACAATAAAGCATATCCCTCGACCATTGTGCAAGTATGGGAGGAGGTCCTCGCATCCAGCATGTCGCAACACATCATTTTGCTAACCACAGACCCATATCTATTAATCTCCGTGCCCCCTTTGGTATTGCCTTAGAGTATCCCAATGAAACAAGCGCCGGCTCTGGCACCAGCGACAATTTTGCTATTTGGTTTAGTCCAGCAAAAATCAGCCCCCAAAAATGTGCTATTCCTGGGCAGATACAGGCAAAATGATGAAAATCAGCAGCCTGTGCATTGCACCTATCACAGGTCGACTCCTCACGGAGCCCGTACCTATGTAGTTGTTCCGGAGTGTAATAAATCCTGTTGAGGTATTTGAAATGTATTAATATATGCCTCCCATTCAAGGATATATGTTTTGTTCTGAGACAACAGTATGTCCACATATCGTCCGTGATGTCCCTCTGAAGATCACGCTGCCAGGCCAGCCTCTCCTTAGTGCAGTCACCTCTCCTAGTAGACATCGAGATAAGATAGACCCTGGATACTATTTTGGTAGGGACCTGTGTAGTGATAAGTTGGTCAGGGCTTTCAGTTCAGGGGGTGCTGACATATCCTCACCCAGAAGCTCACTGAGTGCGTGACAGACTCAGTGAAATTGGAATCGCGTAAGTAGGGTCAGGATCTCTTCTTCTGTGCCCAAATCCCCCCAGCTTTTTGCCACACCATCCGAAAAAAGTTTTCCAATTGTATGTATTCCAAGTGCACTCAGTGCTGTAACGACCCCTTTATCCGCACATGGCGATAATCATCAGTCGAGTCTACCAACCGGAGAATATAGGATGACACCAGCCTGGAGCTGTAATAGATAATGCCAAGCGTGTACGACGGTGTTGAGGGAGTCCATAATCACCGTACGTCCATCAAGGGGCTTAAACAGGAGAGCTGGGAGCGGGGTGGGGTCTGCCACGACAGATTCTATATGGATGTACGGTATTTCAAGTGGCCCATGAACCCAATGGCATTGCCTGCGCGCTCTGAGCAGCTCTGTGATATAGATCCAAGTCTGGGGCTCCGAGTCCTGCCATAGAGTACGGAAGAGTGAGGATCCGCCAACTAACATGCGCCTGCTTACCCGCCCAAGGTAGATGGATCATCAGAGATTGGAGTCGCTGGAAAAAAACCTTGGTAACACCATAGGAATATTTGTGAAAAGGAATAGGAAACGAGGCAGGATAAAAATTTTCATAATGGACACCCTACCTATCAAGGACAGTGGCAAACAAATCCACCTCTCTATGTCTTCTTCGAGCTTATTAACTGCCATCCCATAGTTCTCCCCAAACACCACTTCCGATTCTGTGTGCAATTTAATACCCAGATATCTCACCGCCTCTGTAGACCACCGTAACAGGTATTCTGGCTCAAAGACCATAGTGGATGGAATTAGAGGAAATATAATGGACTTGCCCCAGTTGATACGCAAACCTGACAGGGCACCAAAATGCACCACTTCTCGTAGTATTGGGGAGAGGTTGTCTTCAGGTTTACGGACATACAACAACGTTGCTGGAGCAGGGTTTTCTATTGGAAATTTATTGAGATTTAAACTCCAGTTTGTGTTATATGTCATGATTAAAATTACTAATAATTAATTGATAATTATTAATTTTGTTAAAATCTCTGACTAATCAACATTACTAATGAAAGAATTACACGCGGGAATGCATATATGTTGCTTAATTAATACGTGAACTAAATTGGTGAGCAAATTAATTAAATAAGTATCGCAAAAGTGCTATTTGTTTTGTGTTTGCGTTTTTAAATAACGTGCTTTAATGCTTCTTTATGTTGCAGACGGCTAGATAATTACATACACATAAGGGTATTAGTGGGTATTAACACTGTATAATCATTACGATGTGGTAACGTTGTTTTGTATTTCTTTTAATTAAGATGGTCTGTTTTGGCCTAATCCAAGATGGCCGATATTTACAGCCTGCACTCGAGTGATTCAAATGTGACGAGAGGCCTTGCTGAACATGGTTTGAAACCACCTGACTTCGGCCTCTGTCTGAATTAAAAGTTTCCGTGAGGACAGCAGCTCCAGGCTCGCTGCCAGTTGCCCTTGGAGAAGAATAAAGCCACAATGAACTCTGATAAACTTGTGGTGGCTTCACTATGGTTCAAAGGAAAAGCATTCATGAATGTATCATTTTTCTAGCTTGAGTTTCCTTCTTCCGTGTTTTTATTTTTGTGACTTTTCTGAGCGGAGGTTTTCTAAATGTTGCCAGTCAACATCCTTTCCTGCTCGCTCTGATCAGCATCTCAATGGACGTTTAGAGTTTGTTTGTTACTTTCAATTTGTTATTTTGCCTATAAATAATGTTAGACTAGAGAGGGTCTAAGGCCACTTCTTCCCGAACCTATGCTCGAGAGGATCGACGCTGATTGAGAGGACGGCGACTCAGGAGACTTTACTGAGAGACCTGTCCTGACCCAAATGACACTTAGCTAGAATAGGTAACTATGAGAATAATGATTTTGCTAATAATTGACTTTCTTTGAACTAATTTAGATAAAAAGATGACTTTTGTTTGAATTCCAGTGTCGGGTGGTTATTTCTGTGTCATTTATTGAGTTCCAAATGTATTTCCTGTGTTTAAAATCATGACTCAAGACATATCTTTAAGGTCGCATTGACCTCGCCTTAGATGCAGATTGTTTAGGTTTTTCTCTCGTATATTCAGTGTGGATAGAGTAATAGAATGAATGTTAGTGTAATGGGCCCTAGCGTATGATGAGTGTATGTGCGTGTGACTGTGGATTTACTCTGTCCGTGGAAGTAGGGAGAATTTATATGCTCTGATCTGCAGCAACGTCACCCGCATAGGTAGAGACAATCAGTGCGTATCCTGGGAGCCTTATGCCTCTATGGCTATGATATTCCCGTAGCGCACAGGCTAGGGGTTCGGCCACTAGGGCAAATAGTATAGGGGACAAAGGGCAGCCCTGCCTAGTACCTCTGGAAATCTGAATAGGGTCGGTAACCAGGTTGCCTATTTTTATGCGGGCTGTGGGAGAGTTATACAGCACCCCAAGCAATTGAATAAAGATCGGTCCCACCCCCATCTGAAGGAGGACATGTCGCAGGAAGGGCCACTCGACAGAGTCGAATGCTTTCTCCATATCTAAAAATACCGCAATAGTGGGAATCTCCGGTATAATATGTTGCAGGGGAGCAAACACCGTACGCAGATTATATGTCAGATCTCTGCGCAGCACAAAGCCAGCTTGTTCTGGCGCTACCAGAGTGGGTACTAGTGGGATCAGGAGGTTCGCTAGAATTTTTGTGAAATTTTTTGTGTCCACGGTAATTAGGGACAGTGGTCGATACGAAGCACAATCATCCGGAGTTTACCCGGCTTGAGTATCGAGACTATAATCGCTTCCCTCATGGATGGTGGCCTCATCCCAGTAACGCACATATCCTCAAACAACGTAGTCAGGTGCAGAAGTAGTAGTTCTAAGAATGCTTTGTAGAAGGCTACCGTCAGGCGATCCCCTCCTGGTGCGCTCCCCTCTCTCATACTTGATATCACAAGCAATAGCTCCTCCCGCTCAAAAGGTCGCATTAAAAATTCCCGATGAGTATTAGTGAGCCATGGCAGTTTGATATGGGTCAGGTAATCAAGCACGTGTTCGTCCGAGCTGTATATATAGTTCTGAGTAGTATTGGCGGAATTGCTCCGCTTCGTCTGAATCTGTAAGCAGTGTGTCGCCGTCCGGTGACACAAACTCTGGTACCACCGGCTGTTCTCTGTGCTGCCTAAGCAGTTGTGCGAGTACCGCCCCAGGGTGCTCCCCTTCTCCATACACTTGAGCTGTGGCATACTTGCCCAAATGTTTAACCTCCGCGTCCGCCTCTTTATAGAACTCTGCCAGGGTTGTCTTTAGCTCCTGCGCAATCGTCTCATCAGGTCCAGGGAGTTGGGTCCTTTCTAGGGATACAGCTTCCGTTCCAGATCCGTAAGACGTTGCCGGATCGACCGGAGGACACCTGCATGTTTAGACATAGCCACTCCCCTTATGTATACTTTAAACGCTTCCCACACAGTCTACTGACCCCACGTTTGTCTCCAAAAATATTTCAATAGCTTCAGCAATTTCTTCCTTGAAGACTGCGTCTAACAGCGAGTAGGGGGGAATCTCCAGGTAAAGGGGGGTATACGCGCTTTTGGTGTGTCGAGCATCAGCATTAATGGAGGGTGATCAGAGTAGGTACGGGGAAGAATCTTACATGTACGAATAGTTGTAAGCAGTTGCCTAGTCACAAACCAATAATCTATTCTGGTGTGGAGGTTGTAGTATGCAGAATAGTGTGTGTATCTCCTTTGCATCGGGTGCCAGTGGCGCCATACATCACACATGTCAAAGCGAACCAGTGTGCAATCCATAGCTTTAGCGGAGGATGATACACATCTCTCCGGACCACCACATCTGTCCAGTGCCGGGTCCCTAATTAAATTAAAATTGCCACCCCAGAGAATTCGGCCACCCAAGTGAGAACTTACAGTGTCAGTCAGTTTCAGGTAAAAGTCTGGGTCATCATAATTTGGTCCGTATATATTAACCAACAGAATTTCAATCCCCTTCCCTTTGCATCTTGTGATTACAAATCGGCCCTCCTTGTCTGTCTCTACAGGTTCAAGCTTCAATGCCTTCTTAGGATTCACCCACGTCAATACCCCTCTCGCATTTGTAGTGAATCCAGCAGCATGAGTATTATCTTGCAACCCTCTAAGGCGCAGCATAGGGCTGTCCAGTGGCAAGTGTGTCTCCTGTAACATTGCAAGGTTAACGTTGTGTCTGGTCAAATAACTCAAGTTCTTACGTATTTTCCAATGGTCATTCAGGCCGCACCCGTTCCATGTCAGTGCGTTTACAGTGTCAAGGCGAGTGTCTCTAAGGGTACTATCCATACTTTTTGTGTTGTAGATTTACATGTTTCCGCCGGTCTTGCTCCACTACCCTGTAAATGTACATGCTATACATGCCAATTCTAAGTGTACTTTTGCCGGAAACTAGCATTGTGAGTCTCAATACTGTCCCTCCCCTCACCCATGCCGGGCAAACCCCAACTGCGCCTGGCCAACAATATCCCTCCCATCCCTCCCCAAAAACCCCCAGTAATAAACTTAAGCAGTGTGATACACCTAGGGGAAAATGTTGCAAGCCAGAGCAGTACATGAGCTGTAGGGGAATCTAGCGCAAACTCCAATACTCCGCTCAACTATCTTAGTTCTGCCGCCATAATCACTTCCACTACTAGACATCTAAAACTATGAAGGAGCATCGTCAGCATTCCCATGGTAAACATCAATTAGTTTGTATATCTTTGGAATCACTGTTAGAATCATTGGAGAAATATACATCCCCATCCACCACTGCAGCACCCCAAAGCCCCCCCGGTCCTCCCCTCATCCCCAATGCAAGGCAGCTTGCCACAACATGATTTTGCTTACTGTGACCCCAACAGCGTCAAGCTCAGTCCTGTTCATCTAGGCTGCCACCAACAGCTCCTGTCTGTCCGGGCTGGGGCGTTTCTCTTTGCACCACTCCTTCAAAGCCTTTTGGAGTGACTATGGTTCAGTGAAAATTCGAGAGTGGCCATTCTGGTTAACTCATAGCCTGGCAAGGTATAACATGGCATAGTCTATATTCAGGTCTCTCATCTGCCATTTCAAAGGGGCAAACTGTCTGCGCACCTCTTGGACACACACCGTGAAGTCCGGATACAAGGAGACGGAAGACCCCTCATACTGCAGAGATTGTTTGTTCCGAGCCGCTGCCAACGGCGAGTCTCTGTCCCTATAGTTCAACAGCCACGCTATTATAGGTCGAGGGGGTGCCCCAGGTGGTGGGCGGGGACCCAACAACTGATGCGCTCTCTCCACCACGAACATTGTAGAGAACACTTCATTTCCCAGCAATGTGGTCAGCCTCTTCTCAACGAACTTCTCCATATTACTGGTGGGCGTCGATTCAGGGACTCCTGTGATCCATAAGTTATTGTGGAGTGAGCGTGCCTCCAAATCTTCAGCCTTGTCTTGAAGAACTTGCAGGACTTTACCCATTTGCTTGTAGTCAGTGTCCATCGACGTCTGTGCCTCCTCCACTTCAGTGACCCTGCGCTCCATCATGTCAAGGCGCTCTGCATGCTTGTCAAGTCTTTTGGACATCCTGTCCATCCGATATGAGAGTGCATCTATTTTGGTGCCCAAACCCGCCATGCTTCCTTGTAGATTTTTCTCCATTAAAACCAGCATAGAGCATATGTCACATTCCGGTTCTTTGGGCGCTGTATCTTGGCTGCTATCACCATCATCAGTAGTATTGTCCCGGCCCTTTGACTTCCTGGGGTCAAACATGAGCTTAGGTTGGGTGCGATCGACTCTGCAAAAGTTGTTACGTGTTGTGCGGTAAGGATCAGGTCAGAACACAGAAAGCCAGATCGGCTCGCTGGGTCGTAGAGCAACTGTCTCAATGAGCCAGGTCACCACGGCTCCCCGCTATATCCAGTCCCTGCTAGTTTCGCCAAGTAACATTGTTAAACCTCTGAGGCGGAAAGCCGGAGGACGGCACTTTTGTTCTATTTTTAAAATGCTTGTATTCTTGTCACTTTTTAATCCTTACCTGCACTAAAAGCGCTACCCTCACGCGCTGAGCAGACCTCCTGAGGTACCCCTGAGACAGCGGCAACCAGCGCTGAGACAGGGTAAACAAGCACACCGCCATCGCGGTTCGAAGGCGAGCCACGCCCACTGCGAGGCCACGCCCACCTGGGAAACCTATATAAACGCTGATTGCAGCGCACCACGCATTAGCATTGTTAAACCTCTGAGGCGGAAAGCCGGAGGACGGCACTTTTGTTCTATTTTTAAAACGCTTGTATTCTTGTCACTTTTTAATCCTTACCTGCACTAAAAGCGCTACCCTCACGCGCTGAGCAGACCTCCTGAGGCACCCCTGAGACAGCGGCAACCAGCGCTGAGACAGGGTCAACAAGCACAACGCCATCGCGGTTCGAAGGCGAGCCACGCCCACTGCGAGGCCACACCCACCTGGGAAACCTATATAAACGCTGATTGCAGCGCACCACGCATTAGCATTGTTAAACCTCTGAGGCGGAAAGCCGGAGGACGGCACTTTTGTTCTATTTTTAAAACGCTTGTATTCTTGTCACTTTTTAATCCTTACCTGCACTAAAAGCGCTACCCTCACGCGCTGAGCAGACCTCCTGAGGCACCCCTGAGACAGCAGCAACCAGCGCTGAGACAGGGTCAACAAGCACACCGCCAGCGCGGTTCGAAGGCGAGCCACGCCCACTGCGAGGCCACGCCCACCTGGGAAACCTATATAAACGCTGATTGCAGCGCACCACGCATTAGCATTGTTAAACCTCTGAGGCGGAAAGCCGGAGGACGGCACTTTTGTTCTATTTTTAAAACGCTTGTATTCTTGTCACTTTTTAATCCTTACCTGCACTAAAAGCGCTACCCTCACGCGCTGAGCAGACCACCTGAGGCACCGCCGAGACAGCGGCAACCAGCGCTGAGACAGGGTCAACAAGCACACTGCCATCGCGGTTCGAAGGCGAGCCACGCCCACTGCGAGGCCACTCCCATAACACTGCCTTAAATGTGTCGGCCATACCAGCGCAGCGGACGAGCGCAGCGGGAGCGCGGTTTGCGCGCCGAAGGCTCGCCTAAGGCAAGCCCGTCTGCGCCCGTCCGCGCACGACCGGGCCTAGGGCCAGAACCCTTACCGGACAAAGCTGCCCCCAAGGTAAGCTACTCACGTCGGGAGCTTCTAAGTCTCAGACCTCCCACCGCCTCCTCCTGTGAATATGTTCATGACCCAAATGGACATTTAATCCGCTGTTCCCTCTGCCAGCCAGTCCAGCTCAAACTACCTACAAGCCCCCACAAGCCCGCAGCCCTCAAACTTGCATCGTTGAATTGTCGCTCACTCCCCAAACATGCGACGCTGATCAACCATCTCATAGAAGATCAGGAGTTAGACATCCTCTTCCTCACGGAAACTTGGCTCGCCCCACATTCGGAGTCAGGCATGGTGTTAGCTACCCCACCGGGCTTCCTCATTCAGTCCCTACCCCGCCCCTTAGGCAGAGGTGGTGGTGTTGCTATTATTCACCGGGACTACCTTCACTGCAAATCTAGTGATGTGCAGATCCCTGACTCTGAAAGCCTACAGTTTACAATCAAGCTAGACCCGACTAACTCACTGACAGGAGTCCTAGTATACCGCCCCCCCGGCTATCCTGGCCCTTTCGCTAGCTCTCTCCTGGACACTGTTACGACACAGGCCCACTCTATCACAAACTTCATGATAGTAGGAGATCTGAATATCCATTTCGATGACCCTGCAGACTCGGTAGCTGCCGACCTGATCACCGATCTGGCGGCCCTTGACATTCGCCTCCTAAACTCTGGAGCTACACACACCAAGGGTCATTTGCTGGATCCTGTGTTCACAAGCACCCCCTCGATGCTAGCGAGGGAGTCCCTGCCCCTCCCCTGGACAGATCATTTTTTTAGTCTCCTTCCAACTACCAGGAACCTTTAGGAAACCTCAAAAACCGCCCACTTATATCAGGGACAGGACCTGGTCCAGACTTCCCACCGAAGAATGGGCTAGGAACTTAAAGTCTACCACCCCTGAATACGCAGAAGACCCGGCGGTTGCCGATAGTAAATTTAGAGAGTGGATTACTACCTCCCTGGACTCCGTACTCCCACTCCGAACTAGGGAGGACAAAAACGGGAAACCTGGCTCCGCCCCGTGGTACACCCCGGAACTCCGACTACTACGTAAAAACTGTAAAAGAGCCGAACGGCTATGGAGGAAAGACTGGCAGCACGCCAACAAGGAAGCATACCAAAACACAGTTAGACTCTACAAAGCTGCCATTAGGCATGCTAAAACGTCACACTACGACACCCAGATAAAAGAATCTTCCAATTCTGCCAGGGAATCCTTCCTAATTGTAAAAGAGCTGCTAAAAGTACCTAACTCCACTTCCTCCACTTCCCCCCCCAGTGGACCGAAGTAATGAACTAGCCACCTATTTCAACGACAAAATTGCCCGCATTTTAGCTTCCCTCCCCCCCCCCGGCCCCACTAGCCACATGGACAGCCATCCACCTCCTAGCCAGACTGAAAGCAGCATACGCCCCCAACTTGCGACATTCAGGCCAGTAACTTGCAACGAGGTGGAACTAACCTTGGCTTAAATGAAAAGCGGATCACCTCTGGATCCGGCACCCATCAGATTCCTCAAAACCATGGCCCCCGTCATCGTCCCTATGCTTATGGAGCTTATCAACAGCTCACTGGCCCAGGGATCTGTTCCTGCTAGTTGGAAGAACGCGGTGGTAAAAGCACTCCTTAAAAAACCCCAGCTCGACCCAGCAGATATGGCAAACTACCGGCCTATATCACTCCTCCCTGGGATTAGCAAGGTAGCCGAGAAATTGGTCAACGGAAAATTATCTCAGTTCTTCGAGACAAATAACATTCTGCGGCAATCCCAAACTGGATTTCGCCCGGGTCGCGGCACAGATACCGCCCTTCTTGCCGTCATCGAGGAGGCGAGGCGCATTCTGGATTCAGGAGGGTCAGTGGCAGTGATCCTCCTGGACCTCAGCGCAGCCTTCGACACAGTCAACCATCGTATCCTTCTCCATCGACTCGCGGCAGCAGGGCTCACCGGGACGGCACTCAGTTGGATAGAATCCTTCCTCACCGGGCGCACGTTCCAGGTTTGGGATGGCAATCACCACTCGTCCACCCTCCCTCTCACGAGCGGGGTCCCTCAGGGATCTTCCTTGAGCCCGACGCTTTTTAATGCATATATGGCCCCTCTTGAAGACGTAGTGACACCATTCGGTATAAAGATAGTAAGCTACGCTGATGACACACAACTGGTCGTCTCCCTATCCCAACTAGACGACCACCCAGACAACCTGGCTAACTGCCTCACGGAAATCCACGGTTGGATGTGTGATTCATCATTAAAACTAAATGGGTCAAAGACCGAAGTGATGCTCCTGGGAAAGCAATGGGTGACCATTCCCCCAGCAGTCTGGCCAGACGTGTTCGGGGAAATTCCTACCCCAAAGCGCGAAATTAAGACCCTCGGAGTGTGGCTTGAACCTGAGCTCTCTATGAAGACGCAAGCCGCCAAAACTACAGGCACCTGTTTTGGGCTCATGCGCAATACCCGCAAGATTCTTCCCTTACTACCACCTGCATCCAGGAAACTACTCATCCAGGGGCTAGTACTGTCTCGGCTGGATTATAGTAACATGGTCTACCTGGGAGCCCCTGAGGCCACCTTGACGAGACTGCAACGGACACAGAATGCAGCAGCACGCATGCTCATGAACCTTCCATCTAGAGTGTCAGCTAAACCCGCCCTCAAGGCCTTGCACTGGCTCCCTGTGCGCCAAAGGGTGGAATTCAAAGCCATGTGCACGGCATACAAACTGATCAACGGATCTGGCCCTGCGATCCTCAGTAAAATGGTCACCCCCTACAAAGCACCCAGATCCCTACGATCCGAGAATGAGCACCTAGCTAATATTCCCAAATTCAAAAGGACACGCACGGGAGGCCGACGATTTTCTGTACAAGCGGCTACTGGATGGAACTCCCTCCCACGTACCCTTAGACTGGAACCCAGTTATTTGGTTTTTCGTAAAAAACTGAAGACACTCCTATTCCCCAAATAATGTCTCCCCTCTTCCTCCCCCTCATCTGGATAACAATTCTTTACAGCGCGGGGATGCCCTTGGGTCACCAGGCGCTTTACAAGTCGCTAAATAAATAAATAAATAAATAAAAGCCTGCAGGTAGTGGAAGCCGCGTCTCCATCAAGTTCAGCGCCAAATAAACAAGCTTACAGGGGTGCCAGAGCAGCAAGCACACTGCACGAGATTGAGGTGCTCCGCGCATCAACTAGGTCGGGCCCGTCCCCCGGGCCACCCCACACTGCTCTTCCAGAGTAGTATAGTCTCATCAATTACACACTGCCAGTCACCAGAGACTGCCTCTATAATCCCATGCGCTCAGCAGGCAGGGCTCTGCACCAATTGCCAGACAACACTTGAGGTAGAAATGTCTCCCGCGCTTTGATTGAACAGTCGTGGGCAGGGTGCGGCAGCGTAGGTACTCAAAGCTCAGTGTTCTTAAACTTTGCTTGTCAGTGTGCCAGAACAATGAGTAATCTCCTTGATACTTGTTCTACACCACCAGGTGCTTTGACCCAGGTGAGGTCCGTTAGAGTGAGATTTAGTTGCGTGTGCACTTGAGGTGCCAGCTGCGTGTTCCAATCGTCCAGGAGTGTGGCCGTCCCAGTGCCTCCTGCCCCGCACTACAGGCCGTGCACGACCACCCCTGGTTCATCGTCCCAGGCCTCAGGCACCTGGAGTTAAGATGATGGCCGTGCCAGATCGTTGGGGGCTGCAGGCAGCACAGCTGCTCCGGTAAGCTCCGCGAGCACAGCGCACTTTCACAGGAAGCGCCTATAAACCTCCTTGCAACACCAGCAGTCATCCTCCTCTCACCACTCATAAGGCTGTGATCGCTGAGTAGAGTCTTTCTGCTCCGACCATACCACACACGGCACTCGCGGGTCTCAGCTAGGGCAGCTTACCAGTCCGTCCCGATGACTCTCTCAAATGTGTCATCTCCCAGCATTTGAGTGTCCCAGGCCAACCTCAGTGAGCGACACTGAGTCACTTGTGGCAAGTTGTCCGCTAGACCAGGCCGAGAAGGCCAGCAGGCAGCAACTCCCAATGGGTGCCCCTTAAGGACAGCGGCGGGTGTATCAGTATTCGCTGGTAGACCGCGTCTCCAAATGTCTCCAGCAAGGCCGAAAGGCAGAGTCCAAGCAGCACGGCATCCACCTCTCCTAGGGCTGGGGAGTTCGCAGGGTCGCAGGCAGCGCTCCGAAGGGTCCGACACCATCGATTATCATGGGTCGCCCACTGAGCTCGAGCGTCTCGGGTACCTGGGGACGCACAGTGTTCCAAACGCGAGGAGCGCGACCCTACGCCCCCATCTCCCCTCACTCCAGATCGGCGTCTTCATTCACATTGAGGGCCGCAACCGCTCATCTCCCCCCACTCGCTGCAGCAACGGCGCAGAGGTCTCCAGAGCAGTTCTTCGCGTTGCATGTATTTTCAGATCACCGCGCTGTGGTGTTTCCGGTCTGTTATGTACAGCAGAACCAGGATAATTACAGGATTGTACAGCGGCTGCCCGTAGCCAAGCACTCAAGCGGCCATCTTGCAGCGTGCAAGCTCTGCCCCCCCTGTTGAGAACCTCTTTATCTGTTGTCTAATACATAACATTTGCCTACACAAATATCAGACGGCTTCTGGAAAGTCGCAGAATCTGCAGTGGAAGCTTTTCCGATCCTCCCACAGAAAATGAATTAAAACATGGACCCCATAAAGACTACATGCAAAGCATACCAATTTCATTCTCAATCTTCAGTTCCTTTTTTTTAATACTTATATTAAACTCCTATAAAACAAAAATATGCGAGCAATTGTACATTTCACTTAACAGGCATGGTAAATGATCTATCTCACTCACTGCGTTCTCATGGCCAGAATGGGTCAGGAGCCTTCAGAAGCTTATAGATATTTTTGAGGTTTTCATGTCGGATTTGGACAAATAAAGCAAAATCATTTGCCTTGGTATGTGGCAACCCCTGGATCACATATGACTTATTTCCATTTCGCTGGTACTGTGTTTAGGTGTGTGCCCACATTTATCTATCTGGGCATCCAATTTTTTAGTTCTTAAAAGCCTGAGAGTTACTCAGTATGAGCAAGCCGCAGCTTTGTTGTTCAAATTTGTTGCTAAGCTATGGGTTATGCCCCTGGATGCTGCTGTTACAATATATAAAGCTAGACCTGTCCTGATTGTTTCCAGTTGTGCAGAGGTCTGGAGACATATCGACCACTCCCATCTGCAAACCAGTGAAAATAGGTTCATGTGTAGACTGGTGTCATTCATTAGCAGTGTCCCATCTATATCTAAACTGACAGGGCCCCCTAAGATTAAATAGCACATGTATATTAGAGCAGATTTGCGAGCAATCAGTAGGTTGGATCTGTTTGAAAACCCAAGGTGTATTAACCAATTAGAAAAATCTCTAGTGAAAAGTGAATTATTAAAAGATAATAGCAGAAAAGAATATGGTGGTTGAACTAAAGAAAAGGAGGGTTTAGTTATACCTCCAACTGAGTACTACACCAAGCATCGAGCCATATTTGCCTAAAATACGACGTCAGGAGAGGTTCTATCTGACTAGATTTAGGCTTGGCATGGTCCATGTCCTGGTGTCTTACCACACAAATGTGTACACTGATAAAGATGTGTCACCGTTCCCTTGCAACTCAATAGCTGTTCAACCACAATTCCATCTCTTTTTCTTCTGTGAGTTGTATAAAGAGCATAGAATAGGTATATTGAGTCCTCTATTGATGATTTTAAATATTTGGAAATGTAAAGATCCACTGGAGTATCTGCAGCTGCTCCAAACTGATGAGGTGTGGCAAATAATATATATATATGTTTTGCCTTCATAGGTAAATGCAGGAGAGCTGTTGGGAAATAAATGTGTTTGCAGCCCCAGTAATATTGGAATTGAAGACACATTTAAGTATCTGACCCCACGTATTATGAATTACACTGTTTTGTTTTATTGCACAGAGTCACTTTATCTATTGACTGTCTGGAAAGCCATTTGTATATATTGTATGATAAATTGTCCGGTTTTTTTACTCCTACCTTAGCTGTGACTAGCAAACGATTACCCAGGCTGATTCACTACGCATTTTCTCTGAGTAGTTGTATCATAGGGTCTGAATATTAATTTGGCAGTTCTACTGTGGACAGGACAACACGCCGTCCGCTGTAGGTCTGCCAAACCCATGGTGCGACCATCCACCAGATCAGAAGTTTCTTTTTGGTCGTCTGACGAGCGGTCCTGCAGCACTATGACAGCAGAGGTCTGGTAGGCTCATAAAACGGGACTATCTTGCTGACCTCCACTCTCAGAGCACTGCCTGTACCTTCCTGCATGGTGTGGCATACATGACACACCATGCAGTAGCACTATATGTACCACCCGCATGCACCCTCTGGGACCTTGATAAGGGTGGTGGAGAGGCAACTTGAAACATGCTCAGTGGTGCCGCTGCAGCACCGCCAGCATATTTCTGCCTCTGACTGCTGCACGAACACCGCAGAATCCTGAATCCCTGCCTGTCGCAACAGTCCTGTGGTGGCCAACCTCCGCAGTCATAATACTGCGGGCAGTCCCACTGTGCAGTGGTAGTTGGACTGCCAACATGGGTTCGACGGTCCTTTGGACCATGGAACTCGTAATCAGACCCTTACTCCTGGCTTAGTTGTGACTTACTAAAGCATTTGCAGAGTAAAACATTATTTCTCACAAAACATTTCATTCCGTAATATCAATCGTCACGGCTAACCTAGAGTAAGACTCAACAACAAGCAGAAAAACACTTTGTGGATGGGATCAGTCATCTCTAGCTTCATGCGCCCAGGTGTTATATACATCTATTTTATCAACACTGTCTCAAAGTTTTATTTTCTCTGTTGACTAAAATGTGGATACTTGAATTGTTGAAAGGTAAACAGAACAACTGCTCTACCATGTGTGTGTCAAAGTAAACACAGGTCTTGCCCATAAAGCCTATTGGTGATATCTACTTTATTTTGACATGGGGAGCCTGATAGGATTCTCTAACATAATCATTCAGGAGCCCGAAGTGGGGGGATAGCAGTAAGTTTCAGAGAAAATCACAATTTCATAAATAACCTTAATTTTGATGATGGCATGAGAAGTTTCTCATTCGTTACTGCCTGGTCACTACTGAGATTGTGATGTTTGTTAATTTGGTATAAATATAGGAGCCTACAATACCTGTACACAAGCCTGTCTCTAATTTTCTTACTGCAGGGGACTAGACATTTCTATTCACCTGCAGCACAGAAATGATGTAGCTGTTCAACTTTACTAACTTATTACAGTTGAGTGTTGATGTCACAATGCCTGATGACAGAGCCAACTGCAAATGTGAAAAGCATGCAATGCTTTGAACTTGCAGATTAAACAATGAATATTAAACTTAGCTTTTATTTTCTTCTGTGCTATTTCTCTAGATGAACAGTTGTCAGCAGGAAGGGGATTACCATACACATGGTAATTGTTCGCACTATTTAGGTAATTATTGAAACAATAGACTCTCACTGCATGATTCTATAAGATGTGGGTGTCACGTAGTCCTGTGCAGCGCAATCACACAGAATATCTAAGAATTCCACGAGATTACAGTTTTTATGTGAGAAGAGCTATTTTGCACTTACCAGTATTTCTTGCCACAAAGTATTTCTTGCCACAAAGGATGCATTTTGCACTAAGAAATAGTGCTAAATGAAACAGAACATGAATGGCGAACATTAGCAATTGCTTACATTTGCTAAATGTGCTCTTGGAGTACGATTTTCTCCCAACCTACTACCGGCAGTTAGAGATATTTCCTTAGCGCGAAATGCACCCTTGAAACCAAAATGGACACGAGGATGAACTTTGTTCTAAGAAGCAGTGCTAAATGCATCAGAACACAAATAGCGAGCAGCTGCTCGCACTTGCTTGATGTGTTCTTGCGGTAGGAAATGTTATCCCAAATTACTATTAATTATGCAAGCAGGAGAAATCACATAATTATTGGCAATTCCGCATCAAAGAGTAAGACAGGATTACTGAAATTACTCCAATGACTCCAGCATTATTGAAATTCTGCCCAGGTCTAGGCTCTATACATTCTGAGCTACTTGTAAGAAACTGATCCTAATACATTTTTATAACAAGCAAAATCTCCAGTTGACATATCATATGGTTTACCGATTATCTTAGCAAGCACCACCCAATTGCAAAACTGAAAGAGAGAGGGCACAGAAAAAGGACATTAGCATATATGTAGTTTTGTTCTACATTTAGAAAAAGACTACACAGTCTTTCAAAGATTCTCTAACTTTATCTCCAAAATACTGTCTTCTCAAGCCGCATACAAACACAGACACACTCCTTCCACACCCACAACTTTCATATAACAAAAGTTACAGAAAACATATGGAAATAAGATTGAGGTCATCAGATTACACCTGCCAAGTATCCTTCCTCCATTCAATCGATCTAGGTATTTTTTTTAGATTTACCAGGTTTCTCAGCCAAATACAGATCAGTCTTGACCCTGGTCCTCATGGGAACAGTGCAGCCAAACTGCCAAGTCAGGTCCTACCTGGACTGGAAAAAAGCATTCTGGAATCGGTTTCGGGTATCACCACACATTAGCCAGGCTATCTTGAAACCAGTGGCCTAGTGAGCAAGTGACCCACATCTGAAACTTCTTTCTGGGACACAAATATGCCACACTTATAAGGAAGTTGACATCACAGAGAGCTGGACCCTGCACCCCATTGGTCAGGGATACATATAGGAGAGCTGCCCAGCAACTCAGATCCATACCTGGAAGTATCAAGAGAAGAAGGACTGCCCTGCTGAACCTCTGGTCTGCACCACAAGAGGACTGCACTCATGAGAACTCCACCCGCTGCACACTTTGGGCTTCACAAAAGAGGACTTTGCCTGGCTTACAAAGGATTAAGAAGTGGACCCCCTGAAAACAACAGGTGAAAAGGAGCTTCAAGAATTCACCCGTATCAACTTCATCAAGTCAAGCCCAGCTGACCAGCTTCACCTGGCCTTTAAATGATTTGACCAGGTGCATTGTGGGAATTTTAGTTCCAAACCTGCAAGAGGCAAATCAGAGCTTCCGGATCCTTGGCTGGTATTGTGGACCTATGGACTGCACAAGAGAGGATTGCACTCATAAGGACTGCACCTGCTGCACTCACAAGGCTTCACAACAAAAGGACTTTTCTGGCCTTAAAGGATAAGAAGTAGACTCTTTGATCAGCAACAGGTACAAAAGTGCTAGAAGGGCTAACTGCAACATCAACAAGAAGGACAACTCTGATCAGCAACAGGTACAACAGTGCTGGAAGGGCTACCTGCAACATCAACAAGAAGGACAACTCCAGCTGACAGGCTTCACATGGAGTTTACTTTGATTGACCAGGTGCATTGTAGGAGTTGTAGTCCCAGACCCCAAGAAGCGAATCAGAGCTTCTGAACCCTTGGCTGGTGCTGTGGATAACTATTTGCGGCTAAGCACTAGTTTTACTTTTAATATTCACAAATTCATATCTCTGGCTCTCTACATTAGATGTTTGCCATTTTGGTGTTATTTTAATCATACAAATGTTTCCTATTTTTATAAATTGGTGTTGGATTTTATTGTGTGTTGCGTCTTACTTACTTACTGTATTCATGCTTTTAATTACTTGACACACCTGTCTCCTAAGTTTGAAGCGAAGCTACCAAGGGTTGAGCAAGGATACATTTGCTGGACCTCCTTTTTGATTGTGGTGTTATTACTAAATGTAGATACCTACCTACCCTTATTAATAAACCAACTTCAAATAATGAGCTTTTCAATAATTTTGGAAATGTTACGGAAAATTAAGGAAAATTATGTATAATTATGAGAAATGCAAAACAGCCACTTGACGCAGTATTGTACATCGAAATGCATTCTTGCATCCATTTTGGATGCATGAAGTATTTTGCAAACACAAGCAATGCAAACAGCATCTTCTTGCATTTTGTTCATTCACATTGTTCCTGTGAGTTCATGCTACATTTTTTACAGTTAACATCCATGTAAAAGATGACCATTGGTCAAGTTGCATGGATTATCTTTATCAGCTTTTAAAACCCTTGCAGTTTAAAAATCATCTTATTTATCTTATTGTTTCAACCTTCAATCTAGAGGTAATCAAAAATACATGAAACATTATTAACTGTCCAAGTGGTAAAGAAACATATGCAAATTTGCTGCAAATATTGGTGACAAGTGAAGTACCCAGACACTATTGAATAATTATAGTGTTGAAAGGGGAGCCATCTTGGTGAGAGTGAGTGATGAACATATATCTATTCTTAATTATTCTGTGTTTTGTAGAACTAGCAACGAGAAGCTGTATCATCAGTTATTATCCTAAGCTATTATTGGGGAATGAATGCCTTCAATAAGACTACAGATTACTAAAGAATTTATATTGGTCGAATTAGGAGTTATAGAATAAAGCTTATATTGTACCTTCATTAAAGAAATCATCAACTGGCATAAGAGTTTTGACAAGAATAAGATGCAGTGGTTGGCCTGAGGGACTTTTTTGGTCACTACTATTTACATTCATTTACATATCCAGAGGCCTACAGGATTTTAAGGAATGCCTTTTGTTATCATTAGTAATCATCAACTTAACATATGGAGGAATGTGTATTTAGGTGCAGTCTTGGGGACCCGATTTACAACAATAACTTGGAGTGAAAAACTCTGACAAAGGGAATTAATTATCTTATGTATATGATATAAAATGCTCAGTTTTACGAGGAAGTAACGCTGCTTTTCTACCTGTGCCCTGCTCTTGACAGAGATTCAGTTCCCGGACCCCGGCAGATGCTACACGTTTTTTGCTGTCCCCTGCCGCCGCCGCATTTACACACCTTGCGGCCGCTGGGTGCAGTGGGACCACAGTGTCCAGAATCCTCACCGGGGGAGGCCCGCCGACGACAGCACATTGCGCACAGAGGCGCATAAAATCACAATCATTTCCGGCAGAGCGGGTGTGCTCCGTTTTACGAGGACGTAACGCTGCTTTTCTACCTGTGCCTTGCTCTTGACAGAGATTCAGTTCCCGGACCCCGGACCCCGGCAGATGCTACACGTTTTTTGCTGTCCCCTGCCGCCGCCGCATTTACACACCTTGCGGCCGCTGGGTGCAGTGGGACCACAGTGTCCAGAATCCTCAGCGGGGGAGGCCCGCCGACGACAGCACATTGCGCACAGAGGCGCATAAAATCACAATCATTTCCGGCAGAGCGGGTGTGCTCCGTTTTACGAGGATGTAACGCTGCTTTTCTACCTGTGCCCTGCTCTTGACAGAGATTCAGTTCCCGGACCCCGGACCCCGGCAGATGCTACACGTTTTTTGCTGTCCCCTGCTGCCGCCGCATTTACACACCTTGCGGCCGCTGGGTGCAGTGGGACCACAGTTTCCAGAATCCTCAGCGGGGGAGGCCCGCCGACGACAGCACATTGCGCACAGAGGTGCATAAAATCACAATCATTTCCCGCGACGCGGGATCGCGCACGGGTCGGCGCCGGGCTAAGCCCGGGCAAAGGGCGGGCCCTCTGTGGCCCTCAGAGGCCCGAGGAGACCGGACTGGACACGTCCCCTTGGTTTATTCGTTCTCGCAACGAACTGCGTGCCCAGTAAGTTACCAGCACATCTTATTGTTATTATTTCTGGCTGCCAAGTTCATACTATGTCTGTGGATGTCTTGAGTCTGACAAAAACGGTGGCCAACAGAGTGGGTATGTTACTGAATGGAACCCTGGACAATTATATTGTCAGAACACCACCGGGAGGCACGTCAGATGGTCTGCTTGCAGAGTGCCGGGCTGATCGCCGACGCTCTATTGAAAACATTAAGAAAAGGGCACTATCTGAGCCTAATTTTGCAGCCATTCCTAACAATGAGTTAGTTCTAGATCTTGCAAATGATACTTTTTCTACAGATGGTGTACCTTACCTGTTGAGAGATAGTGAAGTGCCTAGCACTAGTCATACTGGAACAGATATTCCCATTTCTACAAACAATATTAATATTAATTGTATTTCCAGCACCCTTGGAGTTCCGACTGCTGTGTCACCCATCCCTCCTAAGTCAGCTCATTTGAGGCTCAAGAAATCTATACAAACTACAAAACATGGTCCACCTCCCACTAAGAGGAGACGTAAAAGGATGGAGCCTAATAAACAGAAGCTCAGTTCGACTGACTTTGGGAAAAAAGCCACCCCCTCTTGTATCAATGCTGCAACTGTTGCAGTTCTCAAGGATGTGACTGGAACGGTTGATGCTCCTGTATCATCGTTAACTTCTGCACTTACAGCGGGGGAATTTAGTACTAAATCTAGCCCGGAGGACAATGGGTTTAATTCAATACACACCAGTAACCTTTTGGATAGTATGGAACTAATCATGCGAACCTATACTTTAGTTATAGTGGAAAGATTGGAAAAAATGGAGAATAGATTAGGGAAAATAGAAGTAGATTTGGGCAGGAAGAGAAGTCTTACAAGTGAAGAAGCCAACACAGAGCTCAAATTGGTCTCAGTCCCTACCCCAGTGGATAACACCGCCATTAATTCCCAACCATCGTCTATTGGAATTGTCTCAGTACCAAATACAATTCCTAGCAATCCCCTAACGGATGCCCCGTCCTCTGGCAGACACCTTTTGAATGGGATAGTTCTTACCCCTAAATCTGCCCATATCAATCTTACTACTAACCAGATAAATACTTTTGCGAGCACTACAACAGTTAAAACTAACTGTCATCCATCAAATTCTGATAATAAATCTTTCAGAAATCAGGGCAGTAGCCCGATTGGATTAGTGAGAAATGAGGAGGGAGGCCTCAGGCAGATACGGGGGGAACAGATTAGGAGACCGCTACCGGATCTTCCACCAGAGGCTGTACCATATGTAGTGATCCTTACAGGGGTACCAGAGCTCCCAGAAAACAAGAGAGAGAGTTTTTCCCAATTAAAGAATAAAATAACTCATTGGCTGACACTACATAGGCCAATTGCTAGTAATATAGATGGCAAAATATTATTTGTACGCCGTCTACAGTGGTTAGGTGGAAGACCTAAAGACATTGGGGGAGACATGGTTGTGGTCAATTTTAGAGATTATAATGCTGTACGTTATATCCTGAATTGGCCCCAGACAAATCTTAATAGCAGCATTTTTCCACGCCCTCTGACCTATTTTTACCCAAGATCAGTAGTATTTCCCCTCCAACCTGCCCATGCTTACTCTCTTTCTACTACTAACTTCTCCTCTATGCTGAATAATAGGAACTCGGCTTTTGTTCATCATGTAGCTCCTGCAGTAACGCCTGGGTGGAATATAGTACCTACCAGGCCGGGCGCTGCTGTACATGTAGGCATGGATTGTCCAGTGCCATTTACTCCACTTGAGTTGTCAAATAGATTTGACGTCTTCAGCAGTCTGGATGCCTGCGATTGAAGTCTACAGTTAGAAGGGGAGGAGATGGAGGGTGCACACTCCCTAACTTCAGGTGGTTTGGATGAGGCTCTGGAAGGGAATGCACCCATTGTTCCAAGTATATCTGATGGAGTTCCTGAACTGATCAGTGTCACTGTTAATGTGCCAATTAATTTTGATAACTGTATGCAAATAGACAACCAAGGAAGTCACTTAAGTGGTATATCAACTTATGGTTTAACAACAAATGAGGCTTTCCCTGGAGTTACGGGATATCTAACACCTAGTTACCGGGCAGGGAAGGCTAACGAATCGGGCTATCAGGTGGAGGTCAAAGGATCAGAGACAGAGGGAGTGCAGGTTAGTAGTAGCATTGGAGTCACAATAAATGTTCACAATCTCTTAAATAGAAACGTGGAGAGCCAGTTCCTGGTTTCATGGAACGTGGCAGGTCTTAAAAATAAGATGGCATCCAGGGATTGGGCCTCCTTTATTGATCACTATATGATTGTCAACATGCAAGAAACATGGGCATTAGAACCCCAATATAGATCAGGGTATCTTCACTTTGCAATAGCTGCAACTAAAACAAACAAAGGAAGACCTAAGGGGGGACTAACTACGTGGGTAAAACAGGATGATGGATTTACAACCACCCAACTAGCAATTAATTCAAGGGATATTCTGGGGGTTAGGTTAAAATCTCCCTCATTCGGTGAACTCATCATTTTTAATGTGTATGCCAGGGGTAAGCCAGTAGGGAAATCATCAGAAGTTGTGGAGGCTCTGGGCCACTATTTGAGTATCTGGAGGGGAGGTGCCAATATATTAATCTGCGGTGATTTCAACTGCTCCTATGAGCCTCTGGACCATATGGATCTAGAGCTCACGGAGGCAGAGGATATCTGCTGGCAAATCCCCCCCCTTAGTATACCCCCCATCAAACGGTGGACTCAGGCAGCCCTTCAGCTTAAGACCTTTAGCTTAGAACATGGGTTGAGAGCTGTGAATGGTAGGACACGAGGGGATGAGCAGGGCAATCCAACCTTTAATAATGGACTGAGTTCAAGTAGAATTGACTATATTTTGGTCAACCTTGAATTGTGGTCATCAATACGGGATATGACTGTAATTCATCGTATTGAAAGTGATCACAACCCTCTTAGTCTTGAGCTACAGCTTTATATAGGGCCGGGGTTAATTTCAGATGATATAATAAACAATATCGTCATAGCAAACGACACACGGCGGGTTAGATGGGCCGAGTGTCTGGGTAAACCCGAAAGTATTAGCGAAATGAATGTTTTGGTAAAAGAAGCAATCACTGAAATACAGGCGGAGTTAGATCATGAGGACTACTGCATTAGGGTAGTCCATATCCACTCGACCCTTTTTTTTAAACTAAGCAAATATTTTAGTATTCCGAGGAAGAGGAACCCTGGTAAGGGGAAAAGAAAACCGGAGTCATGGTATGATAAAAACTGCAGGACCGCATATAAATCCTTAGCAGACGCAGTGCATTCTACTGATAGGGAGGCTATTCGGGCGGCAAGGAACCATTATAAATGGATACAAAATACAGCAAAAAAAGCATGGGACATTAAATATTGGGAGGAGTTATTGGCAGCCAGTAAGTTCAGAGATTCGAAGGACTTCTGGCATCTTGTGAGATGGGGCATGGGGAATCAAAAGCCAATCCCGGTTAATTATGTCCCGCCAGAACACTGGGTTAAGCACTTTAAGTCCCAGTTTGCTAAAATAAACAATGCCCCAATATTTGCACCAGCCTCCCCCAGCCGTCCCTTACAAGTAAATACGCTAGTGTTCACTAAGAAGGATGTTGAATGTGCCCTTAACTTAATACCTAAGGGCAGGGCCCCGGGCCTAGACAAAATTCCTGCAGATTTGTTTCTGCACAACAAATCAGTCTGGGTCCCTTACATCGAACTATTGGCAAACACCATTGCCAAAGGTACCACGGTACCCGATATTTGGCGGGGAGCAGAAATCATACCAATATATAAGAAAGGTGACCGAGCGGACCCAGGAAACTACAGGCCAATTAGTTTAATAGCCTGTATACAGAAGGTTGTGGCTAGGATGGTACTGCTCAGAGTCCAGAATTGGATTGAGGACTCGGGAGTCATGTCTACCTTACAGGCTGGCTTTCGACCCCTTACCAGTACGGTAGACCAAGTTTTTAGATTTTCCACTATATACTGGAAATGGGTGGTTCTGGGGGGTGGTACACTCTATGCAGCCTTTGTCGATCTAAAGGCTGCATTTGATTTAGTTCCAAGAGACAGGCTGTGGAGAGCGCTCCACGAGCCGGGTATCCCACCAGAACAGCTCGCGGTTTTGATAAAATTACACGAAAATAACTACGCGCAGGTTAGATGGGGTAACCAGAGCCAGGTGACCGCCAGTTTTCCAACGGAAAGGGGTGTGCGGCAAGGGTGTGTGCTGGCACCCACATTATTTACTCTATATATAAATAAAGTCACGGATTATTTTAAGGATTCCACTACCGATCCACCCAAACAGAACGGCATCCCCGTCCCCCTGTTAATGTTTGCCGACGATACCCTCCTATTGTCTCAGACTCAGGAAGGGCTTCAGAAACAATAGATTGCTTTGAAAAATTTTGTTATGACTACGGGCTCTCTGTTAATGTGTCCAAAACCAAATTTATGACTATGCATAGGTACAGGAACATTAGGGGTAGAGTCCATATGAGCGGGGAACCATTAGAGCAGACTGATTGTTTTAGCTACCTGGGCATCATACTGGGCTCCAGGTTACAGTGGAAGCCGCATGTGGCCCACTTAATTTCTAAACACGCACAACTATCAGGTGCCCTTTTAAGAGAATTTAAGAAGTCATCCACTAAACCTGTAGCTCCAGTAATTAAAATCTATGACTCTAAAGTAAGATCCTCCATGCTTTACGGAGCGGAACTGTGGGGGTCGTCAAATACAGCTGGTTTACAAAAAGCACATAATAAATTTCTCCGCTGTATAACAGGGCTTCCACCTTCCACACCACTTGTACCCTTGCGCATGGATTTGGGCTGTCAGAGTCTAGAAAATATATGCAGATTTAGACTAGTTGCCTACTGGAGAAGATTGTGGGTGACCCCAAAATTGCAACATTATGCGCTAGCACTTCTGGAAACACGTGATATGGATACTGGGGGTAAAATTGTATGGCTTAGAAAGGTTAAAACTCTTCTTATGTCTTTAGGTTTGGGTGATCTTTGGGAGAATCCTCAGGAGGCATTGTTTCCAAATAAACAACAGTTAAAAGAGGTCTACTGGTCATTCATATCCCAGGAAGAGTTTCAGTCACACATTGCCCCATCATACACTAAGGCCTTCCTGGAGTTGAAACATACTCCTAGGTATGAGTTGTACTGGGATCTGATTACGATGCCCAATGATAGGAAATTATTCCATCAGTTCAGGGTAGGTACTCTCCCACTGAACACGGTTACCTGTAAATGGGCATCAAGCAAGAGTAATCAAATGTGCCCTTTCTGTACAATATACCCGGAATCCATAGCTCACGTTTTGTTTATCTGCCCAGAATATAAAGTTCCCCGTCATAAATGGATTAGAGCTCTCTGCATTCAAAAGGGGATCATGACGGGGATTACTGCATTGAGAATATTTCAAACTGACTGTTCTGAAACAATGGTGATAGCGATAGCTAAATTTTTGAAATGTATGTGGATAATAAGAGTTGGGAAACTGAAAGGTCTCCAGTCGCCAAAAGCCAACCCAGTATAATAGTGGCATTCTTATTTTTATTGCATAAATCTTAGTATGTTTTTATAGAAGACAGATATTTATTTTTTTAACTGGGCGAGAATGAATATTAACTACGTAGTGTACTCAAATCTTGCGGTTCACTGTATTAGTGATATGCTCTCTGTGTATAACTTCAATATGCAGTTTTCAATGCTGTGTTTGATGATGTATCGTGTTTCTCTCTTTCTAACTATTTTATGATGAAATGTGTTTTAATTTGTCTTTTATGACATTTATGTCGAAATAAAGACTGAATAAATAAATAAATAGATATAAAATGAGGATTTGCCTGCCATCTTTATTAGCTGTTTGTAAAATGTATTTCTCTTGAGACACGACAGTAGATGAGAGAATATCACAGAAAGACAAATTACCAGAAGAAAATTAGGCAAGTGTTAAATAATTAGTTTCCCATCTGAGTTTGACGTCACCTTTTGCCTGTTTAAATTTAGTCACCATCTTTAAGCCAGATTGAAAACAATTTTTTATTCTTATAAGGCATCAAGGTTGCACTCCTTTAATTATGGAACAATCCTCTGTCCTCAAAATGCCAAGCCAAGCTTCAGGACCAACCACAGACCAGGTCACCCACCTACGAGAGCCACACACCTCCTTGTGCGAAGCAGGAGTTTGACGCTTATTCAGTCCAGTCTTAGCACAAGAGGCAATCTGGCTGATAGAGGAGCTTCTTCTGCATGGTTAGGTGTCCTTTAATTTTGGGTCCTCTCCCTTATTCACGCAGCCCCCCTCCCCTGGCAAATTTTGGCACCCGTGACCCAATACCCTGGCTCCCGGCCTACCTGTAATAGGGTCCTCGCTTTTCCAGTTTTCAAAATTACCAGTAGGGGATTTTGGCCCCAGAAAACCCTCTCACGGGGCCTGGCCGTTTTAAGATGGGCCGTCTGCCTCCAGTGAAAAACACATTCACTGGATGATGTCATCAGTGATGTTATTTGAGATGTGATCAGTGATGTCATCAGTGATGTCACTGACCATGTCATGAATAATATAATATGTGACATCATCAGCAGTGCATTGCGGGGCGCGAGTTATAGTTAGCTCAACTAACTATAATGGTGGAATTTCTATGGTTTTGTATGAGTGAAATGTCCAACTAACTATAACGTCCCTGAAAATGTTTTTTTCAGTGAATTTCAAAGGTTTTTTAAATGCTAATTTGTAACTATAACGTCCCTGAAACCTATGTTTTTTCAGTGAATTTCAAAGGTTTTTTAAATGCTCATTTCTTACTATATCCTCACTGAAAGCTAATATTAATAATAAAAGTGGATACTTATGTAAGTAACTAGTCCATTCTATCAGTACATGACAAGTAACTGGAATAATTACAGTGCTGTAAACAGAGTGCATGTTGAATTTATAAGTGCTTACGTATTGCCTGGATGGGTGATTGGAGAAGTGCATCGGACTCACAGGAGGATTCCTACACTGCATGGGTAATAACTTCGTATCTAGAGGAGTGTATCAATAGTATATAGGTGGTTAGAGATCTGCATGGATAGTGTAAAGAATATTGTAACTGTACTTGTATTAGTAATTAGGCCATTCCATAAGTACGTGACTAGTAACTAGATGATTATAGTGCTGTAAAGAGAGTGCCTAGTGTAGTTATAAGTGCTTGGGTATTAGTGGACAGATTGCATTAGTATATAGCACTGGCTGGGTGACTGGAGATGGGTATGGGGAATGACAGTGTCTTTGATAGACTGCAAGGGTAGTACCTGGGTGAATTAATCTTACCTGTTTTCAAGTAGATATCATATTAATAGTAAATTATATTCACTTCTTTTTTAATGCAAATGTAAAATATTTTAAGCTTTAGTAATAAGGTCTGTAAAAGAAATTCTGTTATTGCATATAATTTTATAGTTTTTGCAACACAACATAAGTATACAATTACATCACATATCCAATTTGCCTTTTTTTGCTATCTTCAGATTGCTTTGAATTTCACCATAAACAGTGATTTCAATGTTAATCATCAGATGACAGAGGGCAAAAAAATACAACCAATAAGATTGTTAAAAAAAAACAGATTTATCTTCAAAATATCTACAACAAACACAGCTTGGTATTTACATTTTCACAAATGAATATCCTTAATAACATAGTATATAATACAAAGATCAAATATATAACCACCCTTTTCCAACACAATTTTCCAAATGCAATATGAAAGAACAGAATCAATAATTGAATCCGTGAGGAGGAGCCTAGCGCGCATCCAAGATGGTCGCGTGAGCACAGGGCTCCCCGGACCCTCTCTGCTCCTCGGAATTTATCCTGAGAATATCCTGACGTGGCTTATGGAATCTGGGAGATAAAGACCAGCTTTTCAAAACTCAAATCGGACCTGGGAATCCTGAGTTGTCGTCGTCGGAACTTTTGGGACCCACCCGACGGAGGTGACCGGGGTGAAGGTGACCCGAGGGACCGGGCTGCAATTGAACAACAGCGGCTTCAGCGCGGTGCCAGCTGCCGATCCACCACTTTCGGTTTCGGTTTTGCACTTCAGGAGACCGGCAGGGAGGTGCGCTCGGGGTGGAGAGGTGCTTCCTGGGCCTCTGCATGAGGTTTTCTTTCACCTGCCACTAGAGTGCCTATCGCCTCGGACCCCCTATACCGACATTTTGTGGTCTTCTTGCTGGTGCCCTTACACCTCTTGATTGGAGGTCCCCTCGGGTGACCGTGTTCACATGGGGGGCAAAGGGGGTCCCGAGGGCCGCAAGACCAAGGCTTCCCTCCGCGGGAGAGCAGTCCAGAGCAATAACATGGACCGCTACACCCAGGGCAGGGGGCCCTCTGGCGCTGCTGGCCTCCCCTCGGATACTGCGGAGGGAGGCGCGACCGTCACTACGGAACTATCCCTGCAGGACATTATGGGCGCCATTGATGGCATCAGGGAAACCATCGCGACGCAATATGAGGCCCTGGCCCGTAAGATTGACACTGTCGCGATCGATGTCACCCTGATCCGGGCCGACCTCTCCAAAACTAACGAGAGGGTCCAGGCTCTCGACGCACGGACCTCCACCCTCGGTGCGGAGGTGTCGGATCTGCGGGCCGCGCTTGGAGACATCAGGGTGGTTAACGATCATATGGCCCGGCGGCTTGAGGACTTCGAGGGACGGGCCCGACGCAACAACATCCGCGTCATAGGTGTACCGGAGTCCTCAGACGGCCGCCCGGTTGACCTCGTGGTCGAGGAACTTATCCTGAAACAGTTGTCCTCGGCTGGCCTAAGTAAGTTCTTTGCCGTGGAGCGGGCCCATCGAGTTCCGGGCGGTCGGCCACGGCCGGGGGCCCCCCCGAGGCCTATCGTGGCCAAACTGTTCTACTACAGGGACCGCAACGCTATTCTGCAGGCCTCACGGACCCACGGCCCGGTTCGTCATGAGAACTCGACCATCAATTTTTACCCGGACTTCACGCAACTGGTCCAGAAACAACGGATGGGATTTCAAGGGGTGAAGCGTCGTCTCCGTGAGCTGGGCCTAAAGTATTCGATGCTCTACCCTGCAAAACTCCGAGTGGAACATGGGGATCGGACAGCCTTTTTTGACTCTCCTGTGGCTGCAAGTGACTGGCTGGACTCTCTGCCGGACGGAGGTGGCCGTCCCGGACCCTCTGCGGGCACCGCAGGTGATGGGTCCCCTTTAGAATGACTTTTGGTCCTTGATTTTGCCTTTTTGCACTGTACCGTCGGGTCTTATTTCATTTGCATATTGTGTTTTACCAGGACCAGTGAGGGGGGCGGGCGGGGACGGGTCCCTTACCTCCTCTGGGTTCTTTTCGTAGAATGGGGTTAGTGGGGCGACAGGCACACTGCAAGTTGGGGGGGTTTTTTGGCCCGCAGGGGTGCAGGGTGGGGGGAGTTGGTCCTGGGGTGGGGTTGGGGGGGAGGAGGGTTTGTTGTGCTGTGTGTTTTTTATTTACAGGGCGAGGTACTGATTTTTGTCCACATTTGGGAACTGTGCTGCAGGCTGGGGGACCCTTGATCTATTGGGGGGGATGGGGGGGACGGGTTGAGGCTTATGTCATGGAACGTCAATGGGTTGGGGGACCGTATCAAGCGGGGTGTAGTACTGCAATATTTGCGTCGTTTGACTCCTGATGTGGTGTTTCTCCAGGAGACGCATCTGGTTGGCAATGTTTGTCATGCAATGAACAGGGGGGGATACCGCCTCGTGGCCCATTCTGGTTTCACAACTGGTTCCAGGGGGGTGGGCATTCTGCTGCGAACCTCACTTCCGGTGGAGATCACTAAGATAGTCTCGGATGACAGAGGGCGCTATGTGTGTTTGATTGGGAGGTGGGAGGGGCAGCCCCTTGCCCTGGTTTCGGTTTACGTCCCCCCGGGCCTCCAGAACTCCACCTTCACTGACTTGGGTCGAATGCTGCTTGACCTTCCGGACAGCCTCCTGCTCATGGGCGGGGACTTTAATTCTGTGGTTTCGGGTGAACTGGATCGTCACCCACCAAGGACCCTCCCCGCTGCCCAGGCATGGCTGGGTGGGATGCTGGAGACCTTCGGCCTGGTGGATAGTTGGAGATTAATGCATCCGACCCAATGTCAATTCACCTTTCACTCGGGGGCGCATGGGAGTCTCTCTAGGTTAGACTACTTCCTTATGCCCGCGGCGCAGACTGGTCGGATTCGAGAGGTCAGGCACCTGGCGCGGGGTATCTCCGACCATTCTCCGCTGTGGCTTCTTTTTGACACCGGGCCGCGGTCTGCAGGGCGGATCGCTCCCATTAACCCATGGTACCTGCGAGACCCTACGACTCGTGACAGCCTGGTTAAGGCTATGGACCAATACTTCCTGGATAACGAGGGGTCGGTGTCTTCTGCAATGTCCCTGTGGGAAGCCTTTAAAACCGTGATCCGCGGACACGCCCTTTCCCAGATAGTGGTGGCTAAGAGGGTCAAGAGTGAGGCAGTGGTGAGGCTGGAGACTGACATCTTGGGGCTGGAGTCGGCCTTGGAGGCGAATGTTACTCCGGACGGGCTCCATGCCCTCAGCCTGAAACAGTTTGAATATAGGTCCCTGGTCACTGACGCGGCCAAAACTATGTATAGGGAGCAGCAGGGTCGACTGTACGATGCCGGGGACAAGGCGGGAAAGTTGATCGCATGGCTGGACAGGAAGGAGAGAGTGAATCGTGTGGTCCCGGAGTTGCGTGCTGCGGATGGTGTGTGTGTGACGGAGCCTGACGAGATTGTGGAATGTTTTGCCGACCACCTCCGGGCTGTGTACTCCCCAGTGACTGACAGGGATGAGGACGACTCTCGCCTTCTACTGAGGGATATCGCCTTGCCCTGCCTGTCCGTTGAGGACCGTGAGCGGCTGGACGCCCCCTTGTCGGCGGATGAAATAGCGACCGCGATCCGCTCCCTTCGCTCGGGCAAGGCTATGGGTCCCAACGGTCTGCCCATTGAGCTATATAAATTGCGCCCTGACAAGCTTGCGCCCTTCCTCAGTCGCATGTTCCGTGAGTCTCTGGCGGCGGGTTCCCTCCCGGCCGATCAGCGTTTGGCCACGATAGTCGTTATCCCCAAGGAGGACAAGCCGCGAGATCGCTGTACTTCTTACCGGCCTATTTCACTGCTAAATGCGGAGCCTAAGATCCTGGCGAAAGTCCTTGCCAATCGTCTGTTGAGCGTCGTGTGCGATCTGATTCATCCGGACCAATGCGGATTCATCCCGCATCGTAACACCGCTCTTAACTTGCGGCGTCTTCATGGCGCCCTTGCCAGGGCGGAGCTCCTCTCCGAACCGGCCGTGCTGGTTTCTTTGGATGCCACGATGGCTTTTGACACCATCGAGTGGCCGTTCCTCTGGGCTGTCTTGGCTAAATTTGGCTTTGGGGAAGGATTTATTGGCTGGGTGAAGCTTCTGTACACGGGACCCATGGCTCAGGTGGTGGTGAACGGGCGGGTCTCTCGGCCCTTTGCCCTCGGCAGGGGCACGAGGCAGGGATGCCCGTTGTCCCCTTTGCTCTTCGCTCTCGCCCTGGAGCCACTCGCGGCTTGGCTCCGCTGGGAGCCCTCGCTTAGAGGGATCCGGTGGGCCCCGGGCTTTGAAGATCGGGTTTCGCTGTATGCGGACGATATTCTCCTATATCTCACCTCACCGCGGCAGTCGCTCAACGTCCTCTTTGACGTTCTGACTTCCTTTGGGAATAATTCGGGTCTCACGATCAATTGGTCTAAATCCTGCGTCTATCCGATCTCCGGTGGTCCTCCACTCCTACCGCCTCGGCTTCCGATCCAGGTATCTCTGAGCGGCTTTAAGTACCTGGGGATATACGTTTCGCTGGACCCGGTGGCTCGCTATGAGCAGAATCTCCTGCGTCCGCTTCGGCGATTGCGAGAGGATACGGCCCGGTGGTGCAGGCTGCCCCTGTCCCCGCTGGGTCGGGCCGCGCTGTTCAAAATGATGTCCCTTCCCAGGTTCCTCTATGCACTCCAGAATTCCTTCGACGTCATCCCAGTGGCCTACTTTCGGGAGGTAGAGAGCCTGCAGAGGAGACTGGTGTGGGACGGGCGGGCGCGTATTGCTCTTGCTAAGCTTACTCTCCCCTGGTACGACGGGGGCATCGCGCTTCCCGACATTCGCAGGTATTATTGGGCCGCGCAGCTTTCGGCCATCAACCATGCCACGTATGCGCCTGGCCTGAACCCGGCGTATGAGATGGACAAGTTCCTGCTTCCCGGCGGGGACTATAACAGGGCGCTGTACTCCCGCTCGGCTGGCCGGACCCTTACGGGTCCTACTAAGATTGCGGTGCGGACCTGGAGGGCCGCCACTGCGGCCACGGGCTGGGGTGAGCGACTGACATGTGCTACTCCTTTGTTTGCCTCCGATCGCCTGGGGAGCCTCTGGACTACGAAGGGGTTTGACCAGTGGGACACGATTGGTATCAGCAAAGTGGGAGACCTGTGGCATAAGGGCGCGGTTAAGACTTTCGCGGCTCTTCAGGCCGAATATGAGCTTACGGACAGGGAGATCTTCCGCTATGCCCAGGTTCGACACGCCCTGCTCTCGGTCTTTGGAGAGGGGACCAAGATCCCGGTTTCCTCGCCCCTCGAGGACCGCATACTTGACGGACATGTCCCTGACAGTACTATTTCTTTAATTTATAAGAAACTGATTAATCATCGGGCTGACCTCTTGGTGCGCCTTCGGGAGGCTTGGACGGGGGATGGGGTGGAATTGGACGACGAGGACTGGCAGTCTGCACTGTCGTCCCCCAAGGAGGTCGCCATTCCAGCCCGTCTCCGGTTGGTACAGCTTAAGATTCTTCACCGGGTGTATGTGACGGGTCCTCGCTTGGTCTCGATGGGATATTCCGACGATGGGCTCTGTAAGCGGGGTTGTGGGCTCAGTGCCACCTTTCTCCATATCCTGTGGGAGTGCCGCGAGGTGGCGGACTACTGGCGCCGGGTACATACGGTTATGGGACAGGTCACTGGGGTTGTGCTGCGGCCGGAGGTGCGTCGCTGTGTCCTGAATGTGTGGGAGCCCAATGATTATAGCGCGGCTCAGACTCGGTGGGCGGCCCTGGGGAACATGATTGCCAAGAGAGATATAGCGCAGCTTTGGGGTGCCCAGCGGCCGCCCACCGTGTCAGTATGGAAGGAGAATATGGACTGGTGTATGTTCAGGGAGAAGACTGTGTATGTTGCCCGTGGTAAGCCGGGGGCATGGGGCAGAATCTGGGGGCAATGGAATGCATATCGCGGGGGTATCTGTACGCCCCCCCTGGTGGACACCGATATCGCCATGTCCCCCTGACCCTTGTCGGTTCCGGGCACCTTTTGGAATGACTACATATGGACGTTCATTTCCCTTGGCCCCCCCCCCCGTCCCCAGCCTCCCGGTACTCCTTCCTTTCGTGTGTTGCTTAATGGTCTGACCTGGAGTTCCCCGGAGGAAGCCTGACCTGCGCCGTTTGTCTTTATGCCTCGCCTTTTGTTTTTCTTTTAGTTTTCTGTGTTTGTTGGATTTAAGTCTCCTGTGCCTCTAGAACTATCCGGACTCACTACGGGGCCGACCCCCGGGAACCGACTGCAGCTTTGATAAATGTATATTTCATTCTGTACTTAGCGGCCGGCCCTGGTGGTTGTAGGCCCGTGCTTGTAATCGAATTATTGTTCAATAAAAACTTTAAAAAAAAAAAAAAAAAAAAAAAAAAAAATAATTGAATCCGTAATTACCAACATCTTCCCAACTGCCGAATGATGCTTCTGAAAATATTTCCATTAAGTATATCGAAAATAATTTTTTTAATTCATGTACACACCTTCCCAATAGGCCGAATGATGTTTCTGAAAACATTTGCAATGCAGATATCCAAGATACACTTCTAAAATCATATTAACATGCTTCCAATAGGGTGGATGATGTATCTAAAACCATTTGTAGTCGAAAAAATCCAAAATATAGTCAGTAATTCATGTTGATATCTTCTCAGAATTTTGGCATCAAAAATACTAAATTTGAATTCGGTAATTCATTAGGCAACCAAAATGTATACTCTAAATATGCATCATTACATAGTGTCCATCCTTTATTGCATTTTAAATATACAGTATAGTGTCCAGATGTTGAAGTAGTTCCATTGTGGAAAACAATAGCCACTGTTTTAAAATTCTTCCTGAAATTGAAACTTGACCTGCCACACAATTTTTTATTTTGGTTTCCACTTTTGTTCCATCTGCTCTACAACATTGCAGCATTAAAATAATATATTGTCCACATCTTTGTATAAATAATGTTGACAACATTTCTGATTTACAAGTACATTCCATATGTTGATTAGCTGATTTTACTAAATCGTTGAAAGACACTGTTTTCAAATCTGACATTGTCAAATATATGAATTGTTCAGTGTCTATTTTAGTAGTAGATGAAAATGAACAGCTGTCACATGTATCAACGCATCTGTAACGTAGTCCAAACAGATGTTCAATTTGTATACCCTTATCTTCTAATACTGCAAGCATAAACATAAGAAATTCCTGAGCATCTTGCTGTACATTTTGTGTAAATTTTGAAGATCCAGAACATATATCCAGAAGATTCCGCACATTAGAAGCAGTATGGATTTTTGTTTTATCAGGTTTTCAACCTCTCAAAAATATAATGTAACAAAGATCAAAATCTTTTTCCTCGATTTTCCATAGTTGCTTGCTGTAGATTTAAAAAAAAAAACACAGCGTTGACGATTACATTAGCATAGCAGTTGATACCCAAACTATTTTCATACTGACATCCTACAATATTAGCAACCATGTTCCCTTCTATTTTCTGTCCAGACTCATCATTCTTTTCAATTCTTTTTTTCTTTGCAACCTCAGTAAAATCTTTATCATATTTTTGTTTTGGATGTATTAAACGTTTTTCATAAATAGGATATTCACCTAAGCTAGGAGCATAGAGTCTACTTAACCTATTTTACTCTTTTACACAATTTACATCTGCACTAATCTTTTCTTCATCAAAATCAATCAAATACAATCTGGATAACGTTCTTACTCGAGATAATGCAACATATGCCATACCCTCCTTAAACACAGAACTTCCAATAATTACCAAAGCACTGTCTCACCTCTTCAATCTGATCAAATTTAATCTTCAAAAATTCAATTCCATCTCTATTTGCATAACTAACAAAGTCAACAACTTTCCCCATTGCTCCATTTATTAATCCTTTCTCAACATCTAAATTAAGCCGTAATAATACCCGGCAGTTTAGAGATACATATAAAATATTTTCCAAACCAACAGTCTTAGATATTGATTTTTCCAAAGAGTCTAATTTTAACTGCAATATCTCTGACAAAAGAATAGTTACTCCTTTATGTTCTATTTTATCAATAGCTACCATTTTCATTATCGGTTCATTCTCCAGTTTCAACAGTCCTTCATTGAATGTAGAGCATTCTTTCAGTGTTGGCATAAGGCAAATTATAGATTTCTTTTCTGCAATTCTTCAGTAGATTGTTTTAGCTGCAATATTTTCTTTTGGAAACAAGTTTCTTAGTAGCCGCCTTTCTAAAGCATTTTTTCCATCCTTTGTTAAGACACCAATTCTAATATTTTGAATATTTCCATAATATTCATCATTTGCTTGTCTCATGTTCTTGATCAGTTCCTTATATTCAAAATAACTCCAAATGTTCTCATTTCCAATACTTCCCAAATATTTTTTAGTGCCTTCACGAAGAAGGGTTTTGAAAACTGGTTGGCCTTTCACAGGTGTGAGTTGTAGTAGATCACCAAATACAATTAGATGTTTTCCTTCAAATAAAACATCATCATTTGTTTTTAAAAACTGCTGCATCCTCAAATGTACAAATGCAAGCATTAAGTTTGAGACCATGCTTACTTCATCAATTGCCAGAAGTTTCATTTTCTTCAGTACTCTTGAAACTTCGAAACAAGCTTCTTCAGATAGCTTGTGGTATTCCAACTTATTTTCATGTTCTACTGGTAACATAAGTAGACGATGTATTGTAATCCCTTTAATGTTGTGTGCTGTTAACCCAGTTGGAGCAGTTACAACAAAAGATAAATGTGAATCCGTTGTTTTCTGTAGATAACTTAAAAAACTTTTAATCAAGAAACTTTTTCCTGTTCCAGCTTGTCCACTGATGTACATAAGAATAGGTCTAAATGATGTACATTGGCAATCATTCTTTTCATGCAGCAATCCATGTTGTATCTGTTGTGTAACTTGTTGATATATTTCTTTTTGTTCAGTTTTCAAACGTTCCTCCAAATTTTCCAAATCAATATTCTCCTGTTGTGCTTGCTGCATCACTGTTTCCACTTCACTCATTGCAATTACTGTTTCATTTTCAAGTATGGCTTCTCCTAGTGGATCTTGACTTTGTGGAGCACAACTCTGACTATCTTGAGAACTATCTCTAGCATTTCAGCTGGAATAGTTCTTTCTTGATTAATCTCTTTGTTCAACATTTGTAGATAATTTGGAAAAATTGTCCATTCAATGCTATCTTTACATGCATTGAAAGAATCTTCATAGCAGTCAAAATCTCCAAGTAATTCCATTTCAATCCGCCAAGGTTTGAAGTGTTGCAGAAGAGCTAAATAGAAAAGCTCTCTTTTATCTGGCGTATCACAACTTAATTTCCTGTGATTAATCAAATTTCCTTTGTCATGCTTTTCCAAACATCCTTCGGATCCAATTACAGCGTATTTTCCTTCATTTATTTTTTCTGTAACTTTTTTTTAAACTATAATGTTGTAGTATTTCATATAGACATATGTTTTCCAGGTATGGACTTCTATTTGGATAGTATGTATCCAACATATTTGATTTCAGAATATCTGTACTTTCTGGTTCATTCAGTGCCAAGTATTCAATTTCTTGCACAGGTTTCAAAACTCGATTTTGTGCTGCAGCCAGGTCTAGACTTATCCAGATGATTCCTCTTGACTTTGAATATAAACTTGCAGATGTCAATCGATCCGAACATTCGTAGGATCCAATTTCTCGATGTGAAAGCATCTTCAAGCTGAAGCTGTACAGTTTTTGCTAAGTGTCTTCTCCTGTGAAATTTCCTCCCACATTTCTTTCAATTCTGTCTTCTCAGACTTGGCAGTATATGACGTGACATAGCGAGCAACAGCAATTGAGTTATCTGCAACATATTGTGTGTCCATATTTGAATGCCACATCTTCAAAATCACCGGATTCTAATGATTAATGTACTTCGATTCTTCTGTTTTTTTATATATAAGTATTTTTGGGTGATTTTCAAGTGATAGTATGCCTCACTGCTGACATAAAACTGTTCACTCTTCCTTTGGAAATTACTGGACGTGGAAAGCCAAATCGACTTTTTGTGTAAAATTTGTCCTTTGACTTATATTTCCGTCTGAAATATTTTCCACATCGATGACTCTGAAACCATAAAACTTGCTGTCTTAAGATATTTTCTCCTCCTCTTTTTGGAATTGCACAGGTAGCATACTCTTCCATAAAAGAGTCTCATCCAAATCAGTTCCGAATTTGGGTGCATTTTTTGATCCATAAAAGCATATGTATATGAGGAGCACCTCTAGCTTGGTATTCTTTTCCCCCCAAAAAATCAATAACTTCGCCAATAGGTGGATTTTTTTAATTAAAAATGAAAGACATCATAGGTTCAAATCTATGATTAAAATATCTGCAGAGATTTACAGGATCTAGGGAACACAGTTCTCCAGGTGTCTTCAATTCAATATTTTCTATATTTGAATTTCCTTCTCGTAGAAAATCCATTAAAACATCCCATGCGTACTCAGCACAGCTAAGTGTAACAAACCACGTAGGGGTTCCTAAGTTTCTTAACATACATTTTAGTTCCCCATGACGTCGATATCAATATTCATTAGTGCCACGTTGACATGCCATAAAAATAATAAACTGTGATTCTAAATGTTCGTCTCTTTCTTCAACTTTGTCCATAAATTCCTTTGCAGAAACATGTGAAAGATGCATTCCAGTTTTTAATATATGGTTGACTGCATGTGAAAGTGCAGACAGATCACTCTCAAATAAAAGATGAAACAAATATGAAATACACTGACGAAATCTTGGTTCTTCTGAGTACAGTCGTAAAGTACGATATTCTGAAGCTAGAATCTGATCTGGTCATTCATCATATCGTCCACCTTTTCCAGTAGGAAACAGCTGTGGAAAACAACGAGCTTCTAACGATTTTTCCCACACACTCATGAGAGTTCCTTTTGCTTTTTTCATTTGGAACAATTCATTAGTATCTCCTATCAGTTCTTTTGAATGTAAAGGGTGTATAGTATAATGTTCATACATTTCTTCTTTTCTGGAATTCTCCACTTTTTCTATTTGTCCATTTGAAATATGTGTTTCCTCCTCTAAAGTCATTTCTTCTTCTTCTACATTTACACTTTTATAGTAAATATTGTTTTGCACCAGATATAATGTAGCCTTTTGGACTTTCGTGACATCTACTAACTCTTGCCATATTTTCCGACTCTTTGTGGGTACACCATTAACAAGAATGAATACAGGTTCAGTATCCTCTCTTTCTACACCAACAGATTCAAAAATGTTCATACAATCTAAAGGTAAATATACAACTCTTCCTTTTAAACCTCTTTGTAGATCTGTTGGAGGCAGCTTACCTGTATTAGGCTCCATATGAATTATAGCCTGAAAAGAGGTGCACAGATTGTATAAGGATGGCCTCATATGTATTTAAATCTTTAAGTTCAGGAGGTATAGCTACTAATTCTAAGTCATTATGGACAGCTCAAGCTGGCATTTTGTTTTCTTCTGATTTATTGTAACAATATTGACAAATACATTGTACAGTACCTAACTCAAAACGACCTTCCACAAACAGATAAGCAGCAAATTCTTTCCATTTATCATTGTTTTTGTTTTCACTTTTTAAAAACACATCTACATTCCTGGTTTGAATTTTATAATGAGGATGTCGACCACAAATACAAACATAGTTGGAATTTTCACCAGAAACTATTTTAAACTTTGTTATTTATTTTTCAAACTTCACATCAGTACTATCTTCCATCTCTTGTTCAACACCTACACTTATCAAACTCTCATTTTCTCTACACTCCTCTTAACCAGCAAAGAAACGTAACTCTATATCATCACATTTTTTTCTTTTTACATCCTACACTGAACCATGCAAAAGAGCTGTATTAATTTCATTTAGACATAATGCAGGACTTTTCACGTAGTATAATCATCTTACTAACTTTCGCATTTCGGAATGATTTACTGCTAACATTCTTAAATGATGAAAACCACTTTGACACACTTTCCTAGAAAGACAAGCCAGAGAATGACCTTGCAACCCTGTATTTTTTGTCACTTTGCAAGGATCCAGTCCTTGTAATATCGTAATCTTCTGTTTCACAGTTTTTCTTCCATATTCTCTTAAGAAATTTAGTAAAATAGCAATAGATTGTTGACGTATACTACAAATACTACTACAATCCCATGTAAACACTGGAGCCTGGGTACGTCTCCCTTGAACTTCCTCAGCTATTACTTGTTCAACATTTCTAGGAACTATCTTTTCTTTTTCAATTGGACAACCCTTTTTCACTTCATAACAACAACCACAGGTATCAACTGCATGCAGTAATCTATTTTGTTGAAAATCTTTCTTCATTAAAAAAAGGTTCTTCCATTCCCCGGAAAATATTTTTACAAAAATTAGTATTTACAATTCTTTTTATTTTACCTTTGTCCTTCATACACTGCATTATTGTATTTAAAGTCTTCAATCTCTTTAAAATTAAGATAAACAATTTTCTTTTCAATTCAAACCCTTTTTCAATTACAATTAGAATCTCCTTTTTTTGTCTGTAAAATGCTGATCTCCTTTTATATAATTTACATTTTTTGGGGGAAATTTTGGAGTACTCTAATTTATAGATTCTTTTTCGAATTTCTGAAAATAGTTTCTTCCTGCTTCCAACATAATTATTTTTCCGATAATCCCAATTTCCACTTTTTTGTACATGTTTCTTTTCTTTGTGTTTCACTGTCCTTGTTGTATCTGTCTGTTCTTTATTTTTTAAATTGGAAACTGTTTTCACAAGTTTAAAAAAAAAATCTTTACTTCTCTTACCAGAACACTTTTTCTTTAAATATCCATGCTGTAGTTGATCTAATTCCTCTTTTCCTTTTTTTTTTAAAATAAACCTCTTTCCTTTGCACTCTTTTTCTTTGATCTTTTCTTGTCATTTTTACTCTTTCTTAATAATTATGCAAAATATCTGTAAAATAGGAAAAGTTTTGAAAACAATTTTATATAATTAAAATAATTATATATAAATATTCACATGTATATCTATAAAAATACATACAAAGAAACTAGATCAATTATTTCAGCAATGGAACAGTGCTACCTGCATAATTGTAGAAGTGTACGAGTAGTGTGAAAGATATTAGAGCACAGCATTAGTAGTACACATCTAATTGTAGAACTGCATGGTTACAACGTGTATCATTCCATGAATACATGGCTAGTGGCTAAAAGATTACAATACTACAAGGAGAGTGCCTGAGTGCATTTATAAGTGGTATTGGCGGAGTGTTAGGATAAGTAGATAGTGCTGGAAGGGTGATTGGAGAAGTGCTTAGGACTGACAGAAGGATTCCTACACTGCATAGGTACTAACTGGATATTTAGCGAAGTGTACCAATACTATGTAGCTGGTTAAAGGTCTGCATGGATAGTGCACAGAATGCTGTAGTTCTACTTGTGTTAGTGACTAGGCCATTCCATAAGTACATAACTAGTAACTGGAATGATTACAGTGCTGCAAACAGAGTGCATGGTGAATTTATAAGTGCTTAGGTATTGGCAGAGTAATAGGGTAAGTAGAGAGTGCTGGATGGATGATTGGAGAAGTGCATGACACTGACAGCAGGATTGCTAAACTACATGTCACGCAGAGGGACACCTGCGGGCCGGCTAACAGCTGCGGGCCAAATACTATAGTAAAAAGTATGGGCCGTCGCCTTGCAAAGAGATAGCTATGACCGGTAATGTCGGAAGAGGGAGCATGAAGGGGATATCTCGCAGAGAGAACTGCTGTATAGTTCCAGTGTTGGCTTGCAGAGGTACAACTGTGGGTCCAACGCCTTGCAGACAAAGAGCTGCAAGCCAAACGATGGTTTGCAGAGGGAGAGCTGCGAGCTGGCGGGCTGGCTCGGCGAGGAAGACCTGAGAGCCAACTGACTGGCTCGTGCAGGGAGAGCTGCAGCCCATGGGCTCACAGAAGTAGAGCTGCGGGCCGGCTCACATAGGAAGAGCTGTGTGCCAACAGCTATAGGGAAAGTTGCAGGCCGTCAGCTTGCAAATCATAGGTGCGGGACGGTGATGTGGGGAGAGGAAGCGTGAAGGGGGTATCTCGTAGACAGAGACCTGCGGTATATTTCCAGGGTTGGCTTGCAAAGCTACAACTGTGGGCCCGATGACTCACAGATGAAGAGCTGCGAGCTGACTGGTGGTTCGCAGAGGGAGAGTTGCGAGCCGGCGAGCTGGCTCATAGAGGAAGAGCTGAGAACCGACTGGCTGGCTCGAAGAGGGAGAGCTGCGGGCTGGCTCGCACAGTAACAGCTCTAGGCCAACTGCAATAGGGAAAGGTGCGGGCCATTGGCTTGCAAAGGCAAAGATGCAGGACAGTGATGTGGGGAGAGGGAGCGTGAAGGAGGTATCTCGTAGAGAAAGAACTACGGTTTATTTCCAGTGTGGCTTGCAGAAGTACAACTGCGAGCTAGCAAGCAGAGGAAGAGCTGCGAGCCAAGCGATAGTTAGCAGAGGGAGAGGTGCGGGCTGGAAGGCTGGCTCATAGAGAAAGAGCTGTAAGCATACTGACTGCCTCATAGAGGAACAGCGGCGGCCCGTGCGCTCGTAGAACGAGAGCTGCCGGCCGGCTCACACAGGAGCAGCGGCAGGCCAACTGCGATAGGGAAAGCTGGGGCCGTCGGCTTGCTACTCATAGGTGCGGGACAATAATGTGAAGAGACAACTGCGGTATATTTCCAGTGTTGGTTTGCAGAGATACAACCACGAGCTGCCTCGCAGACAAAGAGCTGCGAGCCCACCAGTGGTTTGCAGAGGGAGAGCTGCGAGCCAGAGGGCTGGCTTATAGAGGAACATCTGCGAGCCGACTGGCTGGCTCCTAGAGAGAGAGGTATGGGCCGCCTTACAGAGGAACAGTTGCGGGTCAGCAGGCTAGCTCGTAGAGGGAGAGCTGCGGCCTGGCTCACAGAGTAACAGCTGCGGGCCGAATAGTATGGGGAGAGCTGCGGGCCATCGACTTGCAAAGGGATAGCTGCGGGATGGTTATGTAGGGATAAGGAACATGAAGGGGGTATCTCGCAGAGAGAGAGCTGCGGTATATATCTAGTGTTGGCTTGCAGAGGTACAACTGCGGGCCCGGAAACTTGCAGAGCGAGAGCTTATTCCTAAAACCATGTAATCTTTCAAACATATGTCACGTCCGTTTTCTACCAGTGAAACTGATAACCACCTTCTCTATACACTACAGATCCCACGAACATGCCCAAAAAAGTATAAGTGCTATTTTTATACTAGATAAAGCTCTATTACTTAATTTTTATAAACACTACAATAGGGTGCACAAAATAAAGAATATGAGGAGAGTAAACGGAGGTGTAATTCCTAAACTTTAATTATACCATTCCTTTAATATACGTATATTCAAGGGTTTCAGTGGGATAAAAAAAATGACGGTTGTGTAAAAGCGGTAGCAGTGTTCAGCACCGGTAAGATCCGGCCCACTTAAAGGTCTGCGTATATTCAGCACAGAGATACAACCTAACAATTTTCCTCATTTATAATAACAGTTACTTTACTAGTGTGAAAAAATCGTACAGAAAATTTACTAAAACATTTTTTTTTCTTTTTTATCTCTCACACATTGATAAATTATCTCTTGTAAAGAAACGCCCCTCTCCACCTTTATTTCGTAAGAACGAGCAATAAATAATCCCTTTAGCAGCATCTAGTCAGTAACTACTAACACGGTTCAGTATACCCAATTGTAAAGCACAAACACTATTTAGATTATGTCTTAAAACATCATCAAATGATTGTAACCGTGCATACATACAGAAAGCAACATGTACGTTTGCTTTTTCCATTTACTCTCCATGTAATCTGTGCACATTTTCAACAGGTTCGCAGTATAACACCTGTCCACTTATATTCAAATATACCTCACGGTGTAAAACATAACATCCCGACCAATGCATATGTAATATTTCCAACATAACACAGTGCAGTTTTATACCAATGAAACTGATTGCACCATTCTCTATATAGACATACCCTAACAATATGGCAATAAACTTAGAAGTGCTATTTTTACAATACAAAGAGCTGTTTTAGATTATTTTTATAAACAGTACCGCTGGGGGCACAAAATGGTGGTGAGAGCGGGACAGAGTAAATAAAGGTGCAATTCCCAAATTTTTCGGTATCGTCCCTTTACTATTTTACTATACATATATTAACAGCTTTAAGTGGAATGAAAAATTTGGTAACTGTCTTAAACGGGTGGCGGCGCTCAGTGCCAACAAGACCCGGACCACTTAAAGGCCTGTGTTTATTCAGCAGACAAACACACTCTGACAATTACCTTCACTAATAATCACATTTACTTTAGCACTGTGAACAAAATTGTACAGAAAATATACACAGAACATCTTCATTTATTTATAAAAAATGTCTTCTGAAGAAACACTCCCCAACAACTTCCATTTATAACAACACCAAAATTCAAAGACTCCCAGTAACACACCAGTCTTGACTGATATTGAAATCTACCTCTCACTATAAAAAATACCACAAATTGTCCACATAACATTTCTGGTTTTTGTTCCATCTCTGTTAAGTTAATAACACATGAATTTTCTACTCTTACCCCTTCCCCACTATTTCCACACTAAGCATAATTTAACTTACGTTCGTAGTTGGTATGCAGATCCCAAATGTCACAAATGCATGCAATTCTTTCTTTGTCACACAGTACATGTAATGCACCGTTCTCATCAAGAATGGAACCAGTAATGGCACTATTTCCCTGTTGCTCCACACATAAATACATATAAAGAACAAATCAGAATAGTTCCTTGATTTTTTTAAATTCCAAAACTTCTCTCTATTGGTTATTTTTGAACTTTCCATATACACAGTTTTTTAAAGATTTAAGAACACATACAGGTGAGAATTTCAATGTATTCTAACAACACACTTTCTAGAACATTCTACAACACGTGAATGTTAAAAGTTAATATTTTGTTAAAACCTAACGATATTTTTTTGCAACATTTTCTCGACCATTTAACGCACCTGCAGGTTAAAAGTTCACCATTATTTTAAGTTCGAACAGTGCCTTCCAGATGCAAGTACCAGGTGTGGTCGAACTGAGCAAATGTTATCCTATCATATGTACTCCACGTTCAAACTGCTTTTTATTCACCAATGACAAAGATGTTTTTTGACAAACTAATATGCACCCTACTTTTAAGTAAACAATGCTTTTCATCTCCCAATCAGTTATCGTTTTGTATAAGAAAAAAAAGTAGTTCCCCATCTTTAAACATATCTCTGATTCTACAAACGGACTGCATGAGCTACAGGCATCTATCCATATCTTCCAGCTATACCTTCAAAATGCTAGTGTAGATCGTAGGACATAGCTATGTTTTCCGGTGCAAGAGTTATGCAGAACAGAGACATATTGACTTAGACCTAGGTTTACAAAATGTGGACAATAAACGGTTTGGACAGAGATGATTGATTTGGCACCATTTGCTCCCTTTGGTTATAACCTGTTTGCATCTCCAACACCCTGACCTCATGATTGTGCACTGTGGTAGTAAAGACCTAGGCACAATGACTGGGGTAGGTTTGGAAATGCTAATGAAGGACACCTTTAGACAATGTTGCTTTTGCCTCAAACTGTCTTTGTATATTTCAATATATGCCAAAGACAGAAGTGGAAATGGTCAAACCAATTTCATCCTCAGATTGAAAAATCTAGGAAAAATGTCAACAAAGCTGTGTCTGCATACCTCAGAGACCATAGAATGGGGTCGATCTACAACAACAACATACGTTTTGATATGGCTGATATCTACAGAAGTGATGGAGTACACTTCACAGATAAGGGAAATCAAGTTTTTCTGAATTACCTGAAGCTGTGGATCTGCACTTATATGTAACTCCAACTAATACACACAAAGGCTCTTTTTAGAGCCTCATTGTATTCCTAATATCGGTTCGCAGAGTGACAGCTGCGATTCGGATAGCACAGGGAGACCTGTGGGCGGTCGAGCAGCCTTGCAGAGGGAGAGCTGTGGCCCGTGGACACGGCCCACACAGAGAGAGCTCCGGGCCGTCGGCTTGCAAACGCAGAGCTGTGAGCCAACGGACTGGTAGTGTTTTATGGTTTAGGTAGTACAGTGGTGTTTGGGTAGTATAGGGGGTCGTGCTGGGGGTAGTGTTTTACGGTTTAGGGTAGTGCAGTGGTGTTTGGGTAGTGGAGGGGGTTGAGCATGGGTAGTGTTTTAGGGTTTAGGGTAGTGCAGTGGTGTTTGGGTAGTGTAGGGATTCATGCTGGCAGTATTGTTTTAGGGTGTAGGGTAGTGCAGTGGTGTTTGGATAGTATAGGGGTTGTGCTGGGGGTAGATTTAGGGTTTACAATAGTGTAGTGATGTTTGGGTAGTGTAGGGAGTCATGCTGGGGGAAGATTTAGGGTTTAGGGTAGTGCTTTGGTGTTTGTGTAGTGTAGGGGTTCGTGTTTTAGGGTTTAGGGTAGTGCAGTGGTGCTTGGGTAGTGTAGGAGGTCATGCTGAGGGTAGTTTTAGGTTTTAGGGTAGTGCAGTGGTGTTTGGGTAGTGTAGGGGGTTGTGCTGGGGGTAGTGTTTTAGGTTTTAGGGTAGTGCAGTGGTGTTCGGATAGTATAGGGGTCGTGCTGGGGGTAGGCCTGGGCGGTAAATTCCGTTCCATTCGTGGAATTTGCGGAATTTGAGTAATTTCGCGTTCTGCGGAGAACGCGAAATTGCCCAAAATTCCGCTTTCCGCTACTTCGCGAAATTTTTGCTTTTTCGCGACCTCAAAATGCGTGTTCGCGAGATATTTCTCCCCGAGCACGCAAACAGCGATTGTGAACAGGAAAAAAGCATCGCGAACAAGCAATTCTGCATGTTCGCGGAATTTCTGCGTGTTCGCGGATATTTTTTACCGTTTCGCGGAGATTTGCGTAACGCGATTACGCAAATTCCGCCCACCCCTAGCTGGGGGTAGATTTAGGGTTTGTGATAGTGTAGTGATGTTTGGGTAGTGTATGGAGTCATGCTCGGGGTAGATTTAGGGTTTAAAGTAGTGCAGTGGTGTTTCTGTAGTGTAGGGGGTCGTGCTGGCAGTAGTGGTTTAGTGTTTAGTTAGGTAGTGCAGTGATGTTTGGGTAGTGTAGAGGGTCGTGCCGACAGACTGACTCACAGAGCTCGAGCCAACTGACTGGCTTCTAAAAGCATAGCCGCATCCTTGTGATGTTGGTAGAGGCAGCGTGAAATGGGTATCTCACACAGACACAGATGCCAGTGTTTCCTCACAGAGGTAAAACTACACACCCAATGGCTTCTACACGGAGAGATGCAAGCTGACGGACTAAGTTACAAAATGCCTGCCAACAGTTCCTAGTTTCAACCGTTCACAGCCAATGAGCCGCGAGCTCGTGCTTGTAACCCCTCAGCCAGTCAGATGTCAGAATTCTCAAATATCGATATCTGTAAAATTTGATATTTCTCAAAAACTTCTGAACGGATGTACACCATTTCAACAAAAGTGCGCCTTTCTCCCTGCCATATTTAGCGTAATTCCGTTCAGCAGTTTGACCTGCTTTTTATCTTTGAATGTGTTTTCATTGCATTGAGAAAACACATTTTGGGTCTCCCCTTTTTTCTCAGCCCCCCTCTTGACCAATCACGCCAAAACCTTCAAGATAGGAACTGATTGAAAAAGAGAAACTTTTGGAAATATTTCATAAAGATTCATCAAACGACGCCAAAGTTAGAAGCACATGGAGGGCTCCAGGAGAGGGGCCGCGCAACACCCCTCCCAACATGAGTGAAGCCCCCGGGGTTGCGGGGACCCCAGCTGGCCCCCACAGCCCCAGCGAGCCCCCGCTATTATTTTTTAAGAAATGCCCCCAGGACCTAGCCCACCCAGGGGCCTCATTAAAATAAAACGCGGGAACCCGCGACCCCAGCGCAAATTGCGATGATTTTTTTTATTTTTAAAAAAATGCTTTTTTTGGGCCCTGCGGTCCTTCTGGGACCCGCTGAGCAGGCCTAGGGGGTCAGGGTGTTTCTACCCTGTCCCCTTCTCTGGTTTTATACCTTTGTTTCTCTGTTTTCTAGTGACTCGCTTCTACCGAGCCACAAGATGACTGTCAACACTTCCTTGTTTGGAGTGTTGGCAGCCAATCACAGTGAAGCTCGTGCACGGAACTTAGGCTTCGCCCAGATACCGAAACTTTTATTTTCCTAATATCTCAGCAACTACTGCACGGATTTACGCCATTTAAAAAAAAGTTCACTTTCTGATCCAAGCACTACCTTTTTACCAAATTTGGGGTCATTTCGTTCAGTAGTTTTGGCTGTAGCCTTGCACAACTTTTCTATGGGAAATTGATTTTTTGGACTCCTATTTTTGGAATTTCTCAAAAACTACTGAACGGATTTACACCATTTCCGTTCAGCAGTTCGGACTGTAGCTCGTCACAAAATTTCGTACGGAAATTAACATGGGGAAAATGTGTTTTGGGACCCCCCTTTTTTCTCAGTCCCCGCTTGACCAATCACCCCCAAACTTTCAAGATAGGAGTTGACCTGGATAGACTTTTTTGGGGGAGAATTTCGCGAAGATTCGTCAAACGATTCCAAAGTTATTAGCAAATCAAAAAATGCTTTTCCTATGGAAACTAGATTGTAACTGTAACTATCTATATATATATATAATTGGCTTCCGTGCTTCATTTTTGAAAGCCCCCAGGTGTGCCAGGTCCCGGGGGCAATGCTGTTTTATGTAGCGGAGCCCGCCGGGGCCCCCGCAGCCCGGGGGACTGCCACCTCCCCGGGGGCTGCATCAGAAAGGTGACCGGTTAACCTTTGACAGTGGTTTGCTGCGGTGAAACACCTCATGTTGCGCTTTTTATCATTGTTTGCTATATTTCAAATATAATGTTTTATGTTAATCTCCAGTAGTGGGGGGATTATGTAGAAGGTGCCGTAAAACCATAATTATGAGGAAATCTCCTCAGCAGCAGTATCATTAAACGCGTGCACCTAGGTATTTATCGCATTCGCACTTACTGTTATTGTTTGGCGCTTTAAACGCGCAGTCGGCCATTTGAAGGTGAATGTGACCATGTGGTGTGGATCCGAAGTAGCAGTAAGACAGGAATGGTGACATGAGTTGCTGCAGTACATTCACCTAGGCAGTCTACCCGCTGTCTGTCATGGTGACCTGTTAGTCCCGCCCCTTGAGGGTGAATTCCCCTAGTAAATACGATCATTAACCTCACACTGAAGACAGCTGTTTGGGGTTTGCCTGTAAGCAATAAAAATGTTATGTTTAGCTGCCTATTGTTTTTGCTCCTCTTCCCCCCCTCTTTCTGGTCCCAGCATGTGCAGAGTGGATTACTCCAACCGTCTGTGAACAGCTGTACAACGGTTTTACATTGCTAATCTTAATCTGCGACCTTTAAAGGGTAGCGGAGGGGGGGAGATGGCAAAATATCACATTTCTGTTTCACTGTCCTACCCTCTCCATCAGATCTTAACTGGGGTGAGGTGGAGCAGGCAGTCCAGGGGGGCACACACTCGTCTCCTTTGTCTGGGGGTTACTTCCTCAAGCGTGAGTGGTTTCAGGGGTGGGCATCATTAGACCAAGGGGTATGGTGGCAACAGGGACTAGCTCTTTGAGTGACTCGCCGCACCTCATGTAAAACATTTATTTAGAACCAAGCCCGAGTGTGGGGACCGAGTTTCCTAGATTGATTTGAGATCCATAGCACACTCACTATAATGCCACTGAATGGTTTGTATTGTAGATGTTAGGTAGCTCTTCTTACCACAGTGAATCTGCTAAGCGCTTCATTCACCTTGGGTTCCTGGGCCGTATTCGGGAAGAAAGTTTGATTGGAAGTCTGTTATTCTAGTTGGGCTTTTGTGGGTGATGTTGGATGGAGTAGGCAGCGTTGGCCCATGCATGGGCAAGCTGAGCCCATGCCACCTATATTTGAGGCACGCGTCCTGGCCTAGGTAACTGTTTTTTTCCCCCAGGCTGCTCATGCCTGTTCATTTTCTCTATAAATGTTCATTCTTTTCGCCAGCGTCCCTACATTTCGCTTTTACTCTTCTCCCGCACCCTTATTCACTTCCAAATTAGCATATGAATAGGTTTTTCAGGTGAAGGGAGAAGGTAAATTTGTGTTAAAAAGCCAGTCACTGCTGAGTTAATCAGCCCGGACCTGACATTTAAACACAGAAGCTCCTGCTACCCCTCCCAGAAACTCACACCAAACCACCCAACTAATACCACCAGCAGCAAAGAGAAAGATTAGGGGAGGAGAAAGTCAGTAGCCCTGTCATTAACAGCCAGCAACCCTCTTCTCCCCAAGACTCACTCCACGACATCCCGGGCTAGGGATCTGCAGATAAAATTAGTGGTTCCAGCTAGAGTAGCAGCAACGAGGACTATTTTACACAGGAATTAATAATATTTGTAAAGCACACGGTTACCCTCAGGAGGGTTTTTTTTTGTGCATATTCATATAGCGCGAACTCGACCCGAAGGTATTGGAGCGCTTTACATGAGCACCGTATTTACATTACACATTCAGGCACGGGGAGATTAAGTGATTTGCTCAGAATCACAGGATGTTATGTTATGTTATGTTATTGCTATTTTTAGAGCGCGCTATTACCCAAGGGTGTCCTGGCGCTATGTGAAGTCATGGGGAGGCCATGAGAAGGAGACAAATACAAAGATCACGCAGAGAAAAGCCAGGTTTTTAAGGCCTTCCTAAAAGAGAGTAAATTTGTTGTGGATCTAAGATGCAGCAGCAGACCATTCCAGGTCTTAGCTGCACATGCAACAAAATTTTGCCTCCCCAGCTAGCTTTGTGGACTCTGGGTACCGAAATCAGCTTTGCCTCTGACGAGCGTAGTGCTCTTTTTGGCAGGTACCAGGAGAATTGTTGCTTAAGAAACTCGGGGCCTTCTCCATGTAATGCTTTGTGGACCAGGCATAGAGCTTTAACCCCTTCAGCGCGGCTCGGATTACCGCGCTGTGCTGAAGGGTTCTTCCGCTGATGGGGCCGTGACGGAGCGGTTCCGTCATGCGCACAGCGCGACCGACGCGCATGACGGAACCGCTCCGTCACAAGCATCGAAAGGGTTAAATTGAGTCATTTTCCTAATAGGCAGCCAATGAAGCTTGTTCAACTCAGCTGAGATAGATGTATATTTTGGTATATTATTAATCAACGGAGCTGCTGCATTCTGGAGGATCTGCAGTTTATACATGAGTCCTTCTTGCAGCGTGAGGTAAAGCCCGTTACAGTAGTCCAATTTGGACAGGGCTAAGGTGGTGTTGGCTGTTTGAATACTATCTTTGGGAGGTAAGGCATTATTTTTCTGCACGCTCTAAGCGTAAAGTAGGTGGAGGATACAACCGCATTAATCTGGTCTTTAAAGCTGAGTTTGCAGTCCACACATACCCCCAGATTTTTTACTTTTTTCTTGGGGGTGGGCAGGAGGCCTAAAGAGTCCGGCCACCATGCCGGGGTCCAGAAGCTGGGGTCATTGCCGAAAAGCACCACCTCCGTTTTGCCGGAGTTTAGTCTGAGGCAGTTCTGATCCATCCAACTTCCTACCGTTGACATACACTCTTGGAGACGTGAAGCTGGCACTAATGACACCACAATTTGGGTGTCAACCGCGTAGGAGGTAAGCGAAAAGCTGTATGATTCAATAAGTGGAGACAGAGATGATAAGTAAATATTGAAAAGTGTAGGGCTCAAGGAGGAGCTCTGAGGGACTCCACAAGCCAGGGAGAACGGTTTAGAGGAGAAATACCCTAAGGTAACAGTTTGAAGCCTATTGGAGAGAAAGGATTCAAGAAGGTCCCAGGCGGTACCATGTATTCCAATCTCCCACAGACTGTCCATCAAAAGGACATGATGGACCGTGTCGAAGGCTGTGGAAATATCCAACATGATCATCACAGCTTTACCTCCTAGATCGAGTGAGGACCTGATCTCTTCCGTTGACTTGACAAGGGCTGACTCGGTGCTATGCCTGGCTCTGAAACCGAATTGAGAGGGATCCAGTGCCTGTGAGTCTAGCAGGAACCTACTTAGTTGCGAGTTTATAGGTTTTTCTGCTATTTTCGCCAGGAGAGGGAGTCTTGAGATTGGCCTGAAATTATTAGGGTCTATAGGGTCTAGAGTGGGTTTTTTCAACAGAGGTAGGATTGATGCGCTTTTCCAGATTTTGGAAAAGTAGTCTACTGAGATCATCGAGTTTACGAGAGAGGAAAGAACCTGAACTACTGGTTCCGAAGCTAGTTTAATAATGGAGATTGGAAAGGGGTCATAGGGAGAGCCAGATTTTGTTACCATAATAAGCTTTGATATTTCTGTAGGCGTTGTGGAGGGAAACCTATCAAAGTGTATATTTGGGCCCTGTCCTGACTGATTGGCATCGGAATGAAGGATGGTAGATTTAGCTGTTGCATTGGTGAAATTTGAGAAAATTGACTCCACATTAAGCTGGAAGAATTGAGCAATATTGTCACATAGCTCCTGATGTGGACGCGACCCTGAGGCTCGAACCCTGGTTTACTGCACCAAAGTCGGCAGTCTAGCCACAGACCACATCAGGGTGTCCTGGCGCTAGGCTAACTTAATGTGTACGGCACGCAACATGGCAGACAGCAGAGTATATTTTTCTCCTTTAGACAGAAACTATAGCACAGAAGCACTACTATTAAGTTGTGTTTTAGAGATGAACATTATATACTGCACTATAAAAAGGAAGAAGTGTGCAGGTGGTGATGGTGATCCTATAATAGGGTGGCTTAGGAGGGGCGCTATTTAAGCAAAGATGGCCCCTGGATGTGAGTTTTCTGGCTGAGCATCGGACGCGCACTGTGTAGCACAAACTGATTCATTTCCAAAATGCGTCCTCGACAGTTCACCCCCTAGCATTGTAAAATGAAGTCAGTCAGTGCAAGCGAGCGCCTTAGAGAGCCCGCAGGGAGCCTCGCATGGCTTGGAGACTGCCATAGACACTTGTCTTCTGATGGGAGGAGCCAGCCTGTAACCAAACAGGCTGGACCGGGAATCCCCACGCGCTGAGCTCCAGCCAGGCTTCAGAATCTGGAAGTGAGCTGTGGAAGGCAGGATCGAGGCAACCTGGGCTCAGGGCCGAGAAGGAGTCGGTGGCGAGAATAGTGCGTCTGCCCATGAACATGGAGTGGAGAAAACTGGGGCACAGACATGCCTTCAGATTGTAAGTTACATTTTTGTAGAGGAGGCCTGCCTATCGAGGAGGTCCCATCAACAGGGGTTTACAGTTGTTTTCTCACCATATTTTGTGTTTACTCTGCTAGATGAACTGAGTACATATGCTGAGAAACCGTGTCACAAGGTCCACAAAGATGTCTCTGTTGTCTGCACCACACCCTCTTATTAAAGGATGCACTGTTTATGAACGCAGCTAAAATTGGGTGTAAAAATGTTCACAAGTATGAACGAAACGTCTCTGCAAATGACACACAGTGCTTCACATTCGCCAGATGTTGATCCTGGACAGGTGCAAGTTTTTTTGTTGTTGCAGTTTTATGTAGCGCGAACTTCGAGCTGAAGGTGTTGGAGAGCTTTACATGAAAACCAGTTACATGGAGACTGGAACCTGGTTCCCCAGTTCCAAAGTTGGCAGCACTGGTGGTAACACCACATTCTATCAAAGGAGTTTTGTAAAGTACTGTCCTGACTTGTGAGTGGCCAACTCAAAATGTAGATTCACTTAACAGCCGCAGTGTGCCCATTCCAGGAACCATACCATACTTGTCCATCTGCATTACTAAACACATCCAACAGTCATTTTATTTGGTGGACGTTGTTGGCCACAGTTTTATTACTTATTACATACGTCACACCTGTACAACTCCCCTGGACACCTTCTTCAGGCCGGGGTCATAACTCATTATCACACATTATTACAAATTGGGTATCACCCATTGTCAGTTGGGCATCATAAATCATGGATCAAAAATCATTGTGTATCATAAATCATTCTGCCGCAATCGGTCATTATTTTGTTTGTCATAAATCACTCTGCCTGATCATCATATATCAGCAGCCATAAATCATGGGTCATAAATTATTGTTATGTCATAAATCATTCTGTCACAATCTGTCATCCTTTTGTTGTCATAATTCATTCTGAATGAGCGTCATAAATCAGCAGCCATAAATCATCGGCTGGCCATAAATCACTGGTTTGTCTTTTGCATCTCCTAGGGTCATAAATCACCCTGACAGCTCATAGATTGTTCTTTGTTGTTTACCACGCACGTTTGTGTGTGGGGGTAGTCTTTCCCCGGAGTTAGGCCCCAACGCGCTACCTTGTTAGTCTCTTTGGTGCCCCACCGTCTGGCTGGGGCTGGGCTGCGAGTGCCGTCTCTGTTTGCTACCTCGATTTTTTGTCATTCGTACTCACCCTGCTGTGAGGCATCCCAGAGTGAGTTGCCCTCCTTCTACACACTGCCCTGTTGGTGTGTTCCCATAACCAAACCAATACACTTTTTGTTTCCGTCACGCCGCCAGGGAGGCTTCCGTCTTCCTGCGACTCCCCCAACCCTGTGTTGTCCATTTGCGCCTCCCGCTGCTCTTTCTATAAAGCCTGCTAATGCTGTTGCCCCAACTCGAGCGCTAGGATACCAAACTCCAGCTGTGCCTACAGGAGGCTGAAGTCTGGGCAGCTCTGATGGCAATCTTCCCACAAACGCAATGATGTGCTCTGCTCCATTTTTGCCATTCTGCAGTGGCACGCGTGTGTCCTGTTCGATGTCTTACAGCACGGTCTCCTCTCACCATGGTTCATACATGAAATCAAAATTGGGAGACAGTCAGATACCGCTTGTGGAGGCGTGATACAGCATACATTGCTTAACTCACATCTCCTACTTCACCAATGCTTCTGGCAGGCTCCCCCGGGAAGATACCACTGTGAAACTAGTAACCCTGATTAGTATCTGCCAGTCTGTACTACCCACTCCACTGTACTTATTTCTTACTCAGGGAGGATGAAAACCTGAGATTGTGCTGCCGAGGGTGCAGTGAACATGCCCCCATGTATGTAAAGATTATTAATTTGTTCCTGCAACTCTGGGTGGGCACCCCTCATGGGAGCCTTACCTGATGGGTTCCCCCAGGGCCAATATTGTTGGGGCTGCTCCCCCAGCTCCTTGATGTGTAAGTGAGCTGCCCCAGGGAAAATGTCACCTTATATTCCCCCTTCCTCTTTTCCCATTGTTCTTGGAAGGGAAGTGTGGGCCTCAGGTGCATTTCGCCATGCGGCGCTTCCTGGCGGCGAAAACCAGATCCGTTCCTTGTTGGGCTCTGGCGGCCATAATGGCGCCAGCCCTCGAGGCCCCCTTCGGATGCGACCTTTGCTAGTACCACCCCAAGGTCCTCTGTTCAGACTACACTGGGGTAGAATACTGAGATTTGACTGCCTTACTGTAATTACCCACTTTTTGTCCCTGATCACTTAAATGGGTTGTATGTATGCTTATTCTTGTATGGCCACAGATCCATGGAGCGCTATGTAAGGGAGGCGTGAGGAGATTCTGAGGAGTAATTATGACGTATTTGAGGATGGAGATGACCCTTCTTCACTTTGTTACATATTCAATTATGGACTATATTTATGGAAGAACCTATTTCAGTGCTTAATTTGAGCTGTTGATTGCAGGTGGAGTACACCGCCACTCATTTTTGGGGACTCCATCTAAGGTGCGCACCTGGTGTTCAGCACCCCTGGTCCTAGTGGAGCTGGCTGTGGGTTTCTGAGCTATACTTTAGGCCCCAGCACTTATTGTTTTACAAGTTAAGCGCTGACACTGTCCTGTTCCATTCTGCTGAGGTAACAGATGCATAAAGAGGTATCAAATATGTACTAAAGGAATAAAGTACTCTGTACGATGTGTAGAAAATTGAATAGTTCCACAAATAAACTGGTTTGAGTACATTACAGGAACAAGGCAGACGAGTGCTGTAATTATATGAGTGGTAAGTCAATGAGCATTCCTTCTGTTGTCCGAGCAGGATGGAGTAATGGAGCAACTCTGCGATTCATCGGAAAGCCATGGCATACAAAGATTTTATTTATAATGTGTATATGGAAAGGATGTTAGTCAATATACAGTATCCCTCTGTTGCAGTATGGGTCTCCGTGTGTGTATATAGCTGTCATAAGCACATTTTGATCCAACTGAAGTGTGTTTCTTCTCCTTACTCGCTCTTTAAAGCGGGCCCGTTTTGCCTCTGTAGTTATGGTTGAGTTAGGTAGTCCATAGGAAGAAAAAAATCATAATGTTATCGACCATTAATAGCTTTTTACCTGCTTGACGTATTTGCACATCGTTGGGAACATTTCTGGTTTTACTGAGTTTGGCTTTCGAAATTTGGCTTATGGGTTGTCTGGTTTAAATATTATTTGTAAACCATCTTTTTGGGGTCTTTCTAGAAAATCCGATGTTCATTTTTCCTTTCTGCTAAAGTCAGAAAACTAGACAAGTATAAAAATATATATGCCTATTGGCTATTGGTCAACCATCACTATCCTCTCAATCTTCAAACACACTCATGTTGCACACTTTACTCTCACCCTAACTGTTGGGTCTGTAAGAGAGAAAGAAAAGTAACACGGAAAATAGAATTGTATTTGTTACCCAATTCTCAAATGTAAGCAACAGACTCAAAAATATAGTTAACTCCAATTGGGGTATTCTTAATGAAGGCAATGAAAAAAAGCTACCTAAACCTCTGTTTGCGTTCAAACGCAACGACAACATACGTAAAAACTTGGTGACAACATACAGGGAGGAGAACCCACGAGCACAGAGAACAATTGAGGGAAATGTAGCCTTAGGAAATCATAAATGTAGCAATTGTTCGATATGCATTAACTGTATAGTCACCAAATCTTTGACATACAACGGATACACAATGGTCCCCAAACACTTAAATAACTGTAGAACCAAAAATGTGGTATATCTCCTACGCTGCCCTTGCGGATTAGCGTATGTGGGCGAAACAGGGAGGGAATTAAGACTGAGACTACTAGAACATAGGTCAGCAATCAAAATAAAGAAACCCAATGCCCCTCTTGTAGAGCATTTCAACTCAATGAACCACAAACACACTGACTTTGAATGGTTCATTATAGAGAGAATCACGACCAACAGAAGAGGAGGGAACATTGAGACAAAGAGGAAAAACAGAGAGCAATGGTATATTTTCACTCTGAATACTGTCCAAAAAGGATTGAATTCGAAAGAGGATTGGATGACATTAGTGGTCTAATCATCTGGTGCAGTATTATTATCTGTAACATGTATCGGACTTAAATTAGGAATCAACAAAGACTCTTAGATTGTGCGAAGAGATAATCCATAAAGTATACAGAAAAATTTGATACAAGTGAGTCATGTATACGAACCCTCAGAATGGAAGGAATTGAAAATGATGAGAGATATATAAAGGAAAAAAAAGCAAGGAATAATATAAGAACAAAAAATTTTTTTAAAAAAATCAGAGTGGTTGCCTTTTGTCAGTCACATCAAAACCAGGTCTTACACACAACCGATATCGGGTCTTCACGCACTAAGAAGGGGTTGTATTAAAAACAGGGATGAACCATCATCCACGAAGCAAAAAAGATTATAACAAAAAGGATATAATTGTGTATTTATTTAGATTATAATAGTCTGACACCAATTGAATATAAAGGGTCTACTTCTGGTTTACTCGAATAATTCTTGTAATAAAACGGGTAATTTAAGCTCCTTAGAAGCATGAAACTAGCCGGGAGATAATTTTTGCCCCATTCCAAGATGGCGACTATGGATTAGACACAAAAACACGTCAGTTTCTATTGAGACACGTAAGGTGAGACGTCACATGTTTTTTAACGGATATAACAAACAATTGTAGTAGGTACGAACAGAAAGCGGAAGAATAGACGAAAGACGGAGGGATACATACACGACCCCGATACACGGTAAGCAATGGGTGGGTGAGTTAACTGTATGGGTTTAAATAAGTCCGTTCAGCCAGTGGATTATAGTGCGGGGGTAAAAATATCTCTAACATTATGTCGGAACCATTTAAATTATTATCGAGTTCCCACATGCGCTGCTTTGCAGCTAAGTGTAGCGAGTCAGTCAAACAATATTCCAACAACGGAGGGCTCGTGGTGTATTTACTAAAACATTGACCCGATAAGTGGGGGCTTGCGGTAAACTAACCGAGCAGTTGTAATGAGCACGATGCCGATTCAGTAAGGTGGACAAACGGGTTTATCCTTTTAGAATAGGAAATGTAAATAACAAGGGGTCACGAATACGCCTACCTCTATTTCAGGTTATCCTACAGCGATGATATAGAGGGGGTCTAAAAGAAAGTATTAATGAGCAAGTGAATAAATAATAAGAGGATGAATGGACAACTTAACAAATAAGCGGTGTAGATACATTAGGATTTATACAGTGTTTTTCACTCGCTTTTCAGAAAATTAAGGGAGATGACAAACTATATGCTCACCCCTGTCTGAACAACAAGTAAATATAAGAGAGGGATCAACATCCACCTGGAATATATAAAGCTCCAGAAAAGAAAGGTGAGCGCGAATTGAGCAAACCATTAAAAAAACTGGTGTATAAAGAAAGGGAGATTAATTAACAACCATTGCTCCAATTTAATTTTACAGTGACCGAGACCATTTCCGGCAAACTAATTGAACTTGAATTGAAGCCTACCCCGTCTTTTCGTCCTTTGAGAAAAATTGAGGTGGGTTTTTTGGTCCTAAATAGGAAAATAACTCAAGTATACCCATATAGAGATCGTATGGGATTAGATACAATCAATACATTATATTTCTATCGTGGGAATGTTTTGCCTGGAGGTGCAAATTATAGAGGTTTTTCATAATAGCCCATCGATTATAATAATGGATTTGATGTACCCCTTCATTGTAGCAATTTATGTAAAACGCACAACCACTAGTAATGAACCGTAAAAGTACGGCTAGATGATGTAGTAATAGTAAAATCAGTGACATCGAATAGGTATAAGTAAGGAGGGACCTTTGAATCTCAATTATTTTCGAAAATAGAGATCTACATATGAGTTTTCTATCATTCTAGCAATCTCTGCAAGTTTCCAACGTTCCGTCAAGACATCTACAAGTACTCCACTTTTGGAGACACTTTTGCCGTAGTACAATTGTACCGGTGAGTTCCATGTAGAAGTGGATGAGAAAGGTTGAGTGTAAGCACAATGGCTGAATGAGTATGGATAGGTGTGTGCAATATAGATTTGAATAACGAATAGTTGGGTTTGTTGACCGGTATTAAGCACTTTTGATCTTGAAATAGTTTACATATTTGGAAATACAAGTCTATTTAAAGATACATTGTAAAATTGAATATCTGTAGGAAAATTATATATCTGTATTGGTAACCTATGTAAATGCACCATTGTAACAAACATTTTTTTTTTTTTTTTTTAAATTATCAGTTTGGATTTTACAGTGTACAAATATGTTTCTCTAATAGGTGAATTTGACATCACAATTGAACACTTATATATACAAGGAGAAAATAGTTTGAGTCCTGAGGAAGGTGGTTCTATGTGAAGGTTTCACCACCGAAACGCGTCGACGCCTGTTGTTTTTTAAGTGTTAAATTTGGTACAGTTAGGGAAAGACAGGGATCAGTAACTTATGTCTGACACTGCCTTCAACAAATCCAAATTGACAGATGTATGACACATTGCTTGTCAATTACTGTTCTCCTTTTCATGGCATGGAACATGTTTTGAAACAATTGTGATAAAGTGTGTGTTGTTTTTATCATTTTAAACTGTATACGATCTTTATGTGTATGATTTATTATGTTTTATATAATACATCAGTGATGAATTTATATTGATTATTAAAATACAGATTTTTTATCTATTTCGTTTCATTATAAGTGCTTCTTACAGACCCAACAGTTAGGGTGAGAGTAAAGTGTGCAACATGAGTGTGTTTGAAGATTGAGAGGATAGTGATGGTTGACCAATAGCCAATAGGCATATATATTTTTATACTTGTATTTCTGGGTACTCCAGCCTTTGGCTTCAAGAGTCCCCTCTCCTTGTTTTCAAGAAAACTAGACAGTCTTAACACAAACGTGGCATGGACATGGCGCTAGAGTAGGATCTTTTCGTCTAGGCCCCTTATATATTATTTGTAAAACATTTTCAGCACACAGGAACAAAGTCCTATAGCAGCGGATGCAAGACTTTTACCAGACTTGTAGTCAGCCAACCAGATCATTTGGTACCGTGGAAGTAGCTGATAGCAGAGAAAACTACCTTGGACAATCAGAGGGCTCCATTTTTTAAAACTATGCTGAGGCAGGACCAACCATTCATAGTTGAGTAACCTTTTAGCCCCATCAAGCTCAACCCAAGCCCCTCTTTAAACGCAAATTTCTCAAACTGTTGAATGGTTTTTTACAACATCACAAAAAGCACAGTCTCTGAGTAAAGCGCCAACTTTTTGCCATATTTGGTGTGGTTTCATTCAGCTTTTCTTTCTGTATCAGACAACAAAGTTTCCTGTGGGAATGATCATGTAAATCAACGTTTTGCACTCTCCATTCCCCATCCCCCCATTCTTGGCTCCACTTGTTAGATCAGTGCAAAACTTTACAATAAGAAGCTCAGGTGGACAAACTACTTTTTTGGAAAGCTTCATTCAGATTTGTAACATTATACCAAAGTTATTAGCTAAAAACAAAAACGCTCTTGCTATGGATACTCTGGCCTAGCTATATCTATACATTTGTGACCACAACTGTGTAATATTACGTTTTGCTGCTTTTATTGCAATACATGCAATGGTATTAAACCCATATACCACAGGAATAATGAAATATGGGAAATATTTCACAGTTGCCTGTGAAATATGAATTAGTTTATTATAATGAACGACCCTAAACAACTTGGTAGAGCTTTTACATTGCCAGGACAACTAGAGTTAAGGTATGTTATAGGATGGACCAAAATATATAGCAGTGTTACCTGAATTATGTGGCGCAGTCTCTGGCAATATTATTTTAGTCTATTTGAGCTAGAAACAACAATTAGTATGTGACACAAGACGCAAATACTATAAATCCATAATTATATGCTAGCTAAACAGTGAAGCCACAAAACTGCATAAATCCACTGACCTTCGCGATGGCCTTTTTATTTATAAACTCATTTATCAAGAAAGATAAAAACCTCAACATAATAATTCCAGTCCATGCACAAAGTTAGCTGATCCTTGAAGAAAATAGGTTTTCCAAGGTAGCTACCCAAAATAAATATGTAATATTCATTTTTGACTGTAACGTCCCTGAAAACTATGATTTTTTCAGTGAATTTCAAAGGTTTTTTAAATGCTAGGTTCTAATTATAACATCCCTGAAACCTGTGGATTTTTCAGTGAATTTCTAAGGTTTTTTAAATGCTAATTTCTAACTATAACATCCCTTAAACCTGTGTTTTTTCAGTGAATATATATATATATATATATCTTGCAGTGAGTGCGCCCCTACATGCTTGGGCATTTGTTTATTCATATATATATATATATATATATATATATATATATATATATACAAAGCACCCGATCGCGAGTGAAGGGGAGAAAAGACAGACGGAGAGCGAGCGCGATATATATGCAATAAAAAAAAATATATATCTACACATATCCAAAAGCATACATAGTCTTTCTTTCTTATTTCTTAGTTAAATTCTACTTTTTTTTTAAATATCTAAAACTTTTTGTAGATTTATTTCTCTCATACACTGTTGAGTCCATCAATATTAATAATTTACATCCTCGTGATTTCTTTAGTCCAGGAATTGATAGTTGATCCAAATAAATTTCTTTAGCCATTTCAATACAAGTTTTCCATCAATATTTCCAATTCCGTCTACTATATCAAAGGATATAGATATGATATAAATACATAAAATATATAAATATAATAAAAAAAATTACTCAATTTATTATTATGTTAGGTGCAAAATACTGCCATTATGTCATATACTGCCCCTAAGTATCTGTATTAATACTTTACAAACGAAATGAGTATTGATAGTCAGAAGAACATTTTTACTAAATTAAAAATGACTTGCCATACTCTCCTGAGACAACTTACAATGCCTACTTAAATGTACTGTCCATCTCATATATATATAACCTACTATGGTTTTCCTATCCAAAATATGGGGAACTCGACAGTGCTATCCATAAGACTGTGCCAAATATCGTGACCAATATATAAAGTGCATATTAAATGTGCAAATTCGCAATAGTGTACAAGTGCAAATACTAAAAAGTGTTCTAATTATAATAGTTCCTCATAATGCATAAAAATGTTCTAAAATATAAGCCTCTGGACATCAAGTGCACACAAGATTGAATAAAATCCAACCCTGACTGCATCCAAATGTCAGAGGCCGCTGCTCATATACATGCCCCTCTACAACTAGATAAAATATGTGATGGTATACTGGGAACGGGAGGGCCACCTCAGAAATACTGTTACAAATTTATAAAAAGTTATGCAGGTCTTCTGTATTATTCAGGCCAAATGGAAACTTAGTATCAAGCTCTAAAATCATTTTTGACTCCAACTGCCTAAGGGCATTTTCGCGATCCCCACCCCGACATTGTTTAGGAAGAGCTGCTGCCACAAAGTAGCTCAAACAACTTAGATCATTATTGTGAGTTTGTTTAAAGTGAGGAGCCACTGGGTACGTGGGGTCGTTATTTACAATGGCACGTAGGTGCTGCAATATCCTGACATGCACCTGCAGCTTTGTGCTGCCCACATATCTTAGTCCGCAGGTGCATGACAGGACATATACAGCAAACTCAGTCCTACAGGAAAAGTTGCCCCTAATGGCAATATCATTTGGGATAAAGGGTGACGAGTAATGTGTTGTATTTTTCCCAAACTTACAATCCCTACAGCCAAGTTTTGGCTGCTGTCAACTCTGGGCAAACTTTTCCGATTTGTGTGCCAATGGAGATGCCCTTCCTGTAAGTGAGAGTGGGTTGAGATTGTAATCTACCCCATCTGTTAGGACTATTGGCCAGTGACGTTTAACAATTGCGCGTACTTTCCTCTCTTGTTTGCTGAAGGCAGTGATCAGCCTCGGGGCAGAGTTATCATCAGTTGGTTCCTCCACCTTATTCGTGAGTAAGGATTCCCTCGATCTCTCCTTGGTTTTATTCATGGCCGTCTTAAGTATCCTCTCACTATAGCCCCTTTGTTTAAATCTTTGGTAAGCCTCCTCAATGCATCTGTTCAAATCTTCATTGTTGTTACAGATCCTTTTCAGACGTAAGAATTCACCATAAGGAATATTGTCAATCATGTGCTTAGGATGGGCACTGCTGGCGTGTAAAGTTAAGTTGCCAGCAGTTCCTTTCCTATACAGAGTAGTGCCTAGTTGCCCATCACTTTGGTAAACCTTAACATCCAAGAAATCAATACTACTTTTACTGATGTTAGATGTAAATTTGAAGTTAGCAGCATTGATATTGATCTCCTTGATAAATTCAGAAGCTTGAGCTTCACTGCCTCGCCAAACAATAAAAACGTCGTCAATGTAGCGCATCCAATGCAAAACATGTTCTTTAAAAATAGTAGCGTACAGAACTTTGAGGACCTGCTCCTCCCACCAGCTGACATGCAAGCATGCGTAGCTTGGGGAGAAGCAAGCCCCCATAGTCACTCCTCTTTTCTGTAGATAAATATAGTTGCCAAATAAAAAATAATTATTGTGCAAACACCATGACATTAGACTTAAAAGCATCTTATTATGTTGCTAAAATTCAATAGGTCTCAAGTCTAAAAAATGCTCAATAGCCATCAATCCTGTAGAGTGTTCTATACTGGTGTACAAGGATTCAATGTCCAATGTGATAAAAAGTAAATCCTCTGACCATGTAATACCTTGTACCTTTCCTAAAAAATCACCAGTATCTTTTATAAAACTCGGCAATTCCTTGACAAAATCTTGAAGGAAAAAGTCCACATATTGAGTAACAGTTTCACCGACACTGTTGATTGCCGATATAATTGGCCTACCGGGAACTGGTGTGGTTTTTTTGTGAACTTTCGGGATGAAATGAAGTTTCGCCAAAACTGGATGTTCAATGTTCAAGAACTTAAATTCCTCCATAGATATCACCCCTTCCCTTTTCTAGGCCATTAATTCCTTCTTCAAAATCTGTCTTGCCGCGTTGTATTTACTATAGGAGGTCTTCTCATAACACTCTACATTTTGTAAATGCCGGTTGGCTTCTAAAATATAATCTTTCTGGGGCCAGATGACCATATTACCCCCCTTATCGGATTTAGTCACTATGATCTCATGTTTGCTGCCCAATTTTTTTATCAATTTGGCATATTCTACTTCCTTCTTACTCTTGTAACACTTTTTATGCTTTGTATGGTGGTAAAGCTTTTTAATCTCTTCAATTATAACCTCATGATAAATGTCAATGGCGTCCTTCGGCATAATAGGTATGAATTTGTATTTAGCTTTAAATGGGCGGATATCGGCTCCCAATTGCATTATGTTTTCAGCGCGCAGACCTTCCTGCATGGAGCACAGATCTCTTTCCAATTCAATCCCCACACCGGCCTCTTTATTCAGCTTGTCTCGCAATAGTGTTGCATCTGAGGCTTTTAACTCAATGATAGGCCTTCTTTCACTGACTTGGCACACACCCTGGCTAGTCTGCATCTCTTTGAGCCCATCCTTAATAGCGAAAAACATTTTTAGTTTTAACTTTCTGAGAAAACAGAACACATCCACCCTAGTTTGGGAGTAGTTAAAATCGCTTACCGGACAAAAAGATAGACCCAGGCTCAGAAGCTGTTCCTCCACTTGCGATAAAATGAAAGGAGAGAGGTTGATAATAGTGTTGTCATTCATATTCACTTTCTGCACCAGTACGTTTTTTTCAATGACGCCTTTCCGCTTTTTGCGCCGTTCCCTTCTTCGGATGTTTTTCCTTGTTCTGATTTCTTGTTGCTTTGGTTCTGAGGCCTTAGCGTTTGGCGCCAGTTGAAAGCTAAAAAATCAACCTCTTCTCCCAGATTTAGAATCTTCTTTTGACGACTAGCTCCCATGCTGGTTGTGCATTCATTATCTGATGAGACCTCACTGGTCAGAGAATCGCTATCCAGTGCCATGTTGCCAGTTGTCCTGGTTCCTGTTGTTTTGGGAGATTTTGCACTGTGAGAACCATTCTCAAATATGGCTTTATTTGCATTTTCATACTTTTGTGCGAAGGTAAAAATGTGTCCTTCTTCATAGTCGCATTTGTCTCGTAAAAACTTCTGTGCCTTGCGATTTTTAATTTTCTCCTCCTGTTTGTCCACTCTGTCCTGAATGTCTCTCTTTGTTTTTGTAATGAAATCACTCGATTCCAGCTTTGCCAGCGATTCAGTGATTTCGTCCATTAGCGCATGCGGGTCTATTTCACCAGAATGTGCACCAAGTTCATCGATGCCACCAAGTTGCTCTCCCCCCATTCACTTAACATGCTGGGGTTAGGGTTCTCAAAACTCGGGGCTAAAAGCATATGTAAACCCCTCGGAATGCGTCCAACTTCAATGTATTTCATGAGGGATTTATGTTCCCACCATTTTGTAGTTTCCGACCTCATACATTTCTCTAATCTCTTTGACAGGTTGCTCGCATCTGCTTCTTTACTGGTACCCATGTTCACCGTACCTTCCCATTCTGTTGTATTAGTGGGTACATCCTTGAATAATTCCTCCGCAGTGGCCTCTCGTGTCCGGACCACCTCCGCTGACATCTTCAAGGAAAAATGTGCCGATATTCTCAATACTTCTGCGGCTCAGACACGTTCCGCCTGACGCTCTCTGCCTCTCGTAGCTCCCCACCTGTGCAATCACTGCTGTGCTCGTTGCTGTGCCGGGACCAATATTAAAATGGTACCCTGTCCGTGTTCCGACACGCCAACACGAGCCTTCACAGCTGCTTAGGGGGTTACCGCCAAAACTCCTTTTTCGGATCCACACTGTTGGTGGTTGAGGGTGGCAACCACTCCCCGGGGAGTGGGTTCGTCACGGAAGCAACCACCTTCCGTAAATTGATATGCAATCACAACAGGACCTTCGTCTGCTTGCAGCACCGTACACGCTGACTCGTACTCGCTGACTCAGCCACCAAGGAACCACGAACCACAAAATCCAGGCAGATTAGTAATTTATTGTTGCTGTTTTCCTCTGATGACGCGTTTCGGGCACCACTTGCCCTTGTTCACATACACAGAGAAAATAAAATGCCATATTTTTATGTGATGCACAAAATATATGTGTGGTTGTGTGTCCTCTCAAATACGTAAAGTTAAAAAAATACATAGAGTATAGGCAAATTATCACAAAAACAAAAATATCACCTAGAAAGCAATATTACACATGCAGATGGTATTAGATATACTGCAAACATACACATGAGCTGCTTAACCTACTCAGAGTCTGATACATGCTGAAAGTTTCAAACACAGAACGTGTTAGTCAGAGCGTAACATAAAAGAAAATAGTCTAACAGAGAATTTATCTCACAAATTCAGAATGCCTGGAATGTTACAAATTAACATACTTTCAAACATAGGTATTGCCTTGTACACAAGGATAATCAATGATGGAGTGGGTATATTTGGAACGCAGTCGATTGCTAAAATCATAGAGCAGTTATCCCCCATTGGTCATATGGACCTTTTTGTTGTCGACTTGAAGCGTTTAGAGGGAGCTAACATTTAGAATCTATTTCAAATAGAGCGAAGTAAAAGGGGTTCACAATAAAGACTGACAGGATGGTTTTTCAACCACTAAGGTTTAGTTTTTTAAGCTATTAGTCAATCATCATTCAGAAAATTTGGCAGTGGTTCATAAAATATATTAATATAGCTAGACTATTCAAGTGCTCTAGATTTAAGAATTATGACGTAAAGGACAGTAGCTAACAATATGTAAAGAATGATAAATATCAAAATAACGTGTTTCATAAAGAAATCCACTCTGTCTAAGTATAGCATAAAGAATATAGGGATTTCTAAAGCAGAAGGGTGAAAGGTGTCAGCATTTTTTGAACCTCAGCAGAAGTTCAAAAGAAATGAAAAAGTGTCTAGCACCAAGGTTTCTACACAGGGGAAAATTCAACAGAAAGGTCTGCTTTCTCTTAAGTAAGGGGGAAGTTTGTCTGAAACTAACTATTGAACACTAATTGAAAGCACAATTGAAGGTTTTAGAACATTCAAATCTCATTCCGGTAGTCCAACACCAATCCTGTAGCAGCATTTACAGGGAAGACTCCCCAAATTCCCAGTCTTGCACAATTAAGAACACATCTCCTCGTCCTTGAGAGTTGCATCTTCAAAGTACGCCAGGAACAGGAGGCTCCTTTTACTGTCATCTCCGAAGCATCTCCTGCCAGGTTTCTCCTCCCAGACCTCACTATCCATATGATGCACAAGTAAAGTCAGGTGCACTCAAGGGGGCAGAAGTACATTGTGAGAAGTTGGCCAGGTATATGATGTCCACTAATAAACCCTTTGGGTGCGGCCATAATTCCACTGCTGTGCGGTGAACTCCAGGCGCGGGCAAATCGGACGGCACCCGGCCGTCCGACGCACACGCCCACCGTGACGTCGGATGGCCGGGGGCCGTCCAACGCATGCAACGGGTTAAAGTGGGCACTTCCACCAGTCCAAACAAACCTTATGGTGATTTAAGAGGTCAAAGATAACCTTAGAAACTATCCAAGTGGTAGCTGTGGAGAGCAGCCTTCAGGCTTAGTCTTGAAGGAATGTTAGGCAGCTTGTTTTACCAGAATGCAACCTTATAGTATTGGTTAAATGTAAGGAGAACAACACAGTAGTTATAGAAATATGAATTTATTATTATAACACTATCTAGTATGACACAATATCTCCTACACAGAGATAATCACAAAGCACACAATACTTAAGCACAGAAATGACAGTAAATATCACTGATACACAGTGGGCCCCAGGAGGGGACCAAACCATATACTAAGAAAGTGGTATAAGAATCACGACTTGAGTCAAGACAGTGTCCAGAGGATGTAGAATCACTGGGCCCCGAAGGAACCACCCAAGATGAGTACATAGGGACCCCACAGAGGATAGGTGCAGAATGGAAACACAACCGCGTGTTCCATACAATTCTATTGGAAAGTCGAATTGAAGTTTTAGAGTTTAAGGACCCTTCCTAGTGGACATCAAAGAAACCCCGTGGAAGATAGGAGGTTGGAGAGCCACCCCACCCATGGATACTGAGGTACCCAAGTTACCTATCCCAGGAAAGCCGGGTGCATTGTTCGGAAGTGGCGTTGGGAACCGCTATCGAACCCCTTGGAGGATTTCAAAGAAGAGCCACTTCTGAAAGGAAGAAAAGTGTCCGTTGGAATCCAAAGGTGGATTCTTGTCAAAGAGCACCTGAAAGCAGAGGGGACAGAGTCTGGGTCACTCAGGAGTGACCAGGTGCTCGGTAGATGAATGCCCACCGATGTTGGGTGCTTCAGGTGCGTTGATGGAGTCCTTGACTCGGCAGCTATGGGGACCAGGAGATATCGAGGATGACCACGAGCGGATACGAGCTGTCCCATGAAGGATGTTGTGTGCTGAGAGGTTGGTGTCTGGCGAGAACACCAACAAGCCTGGGCAACAGCAACCCACTCAGAAGATCAAGGATGGATATGGTTCGGACTATCAAGGTCCAGGAGACTTACCACAGGAAGGAGAGTCAGGGCAGGCCTGGAGCAACCAGGGGTGCCCAATGAAAGCAAAGTTGAGCCTCAAGTCGACTCACAGGCCGGAGGCACAGAAGTCGCAAGAGGACCTCAAGCGATTTCACCAAACAACAGCCCACGGAGCACTCGGTGTGTGGAGGCTGAAGTTCTTGATAGGAAATGGTGCCAGAGGTTAGGGCTACTAGGAGCCCAATAAACGTGATGTTGAACGTTCACATAACTTGTGTGATTCACAAAAAAATCATAATCCTACATGGATTTCTCTTATGTTTCACAATACCAAAGAATCTTGAGAAAAAAGAGATGATCACACAGTCAGAAAGTTTTACTCAAATAGCATCTCAAACTAACAGAAATTTTCACATACAACATCTGGCACTGACACAGAATCTCACACTTGCAGGGTTTCACATTTTGAGATATTCTCACACAGGCTGATATTCTGTAAAAAGTAGATTCTCAGAATGGCACAGTTTGCTAGACATAGACTTTCAGACATGAAGAACGTCTCAAAATCAGACCTAAAGTTACACGTCCTTCTAGACTCTTCTATAATGAAGAGGGCTTCACACACACACCATTGTCTCATCGTGACAGAAAATCATACACAAACATACAGACTGAATAAAACAGACATAGAAAAGTGAAACATCTAACAGTATTTACAAATCAATTTCACATATTGTCTGACCCTAATGCAGAGATGCCCACCTACTCAAAGAGTTTCACTGACAAAAGATGTCAACGCGGAATGCAACCTAACAAACACAGAGATTCCCACTCAGACAGATACACTGCCACAAATAGCACTAGTCTCCCTCAGAATGACTGTAAATCAGAAACAGCCAATGTGCTTTACATTGACAGAGTGCCAACTGTAATTTACTTGCAAGGAAGAGTATCTCATGTACAAAGTGACATGTACATGAATAGAATTATTGGGAGGCGGACTGGGAGAAGGCAAAATGTAGGTTTGCAGTTGATGTTTGATCCTTGATTAAAGTGTGACTATAGGATGACATCACACATGAATGACCATTGAGAGACCCAGAATAATGGTATCCTCCAGGACAGAAGACCAAAACTAGAGTTTGAGAATAAACCTTTCTATCCATAACCCAGGTACCCTATAAATAAAGGAATTCTTTGGGTATACCTGAGGGCATTTTTTACTTTTCAGTCTCCTTCTGGATCCCTGCTTATTCAGCCAGATTTTATCTTGGAACTCCCATTCTTTTGGGTGAGTCCGCCCTGGTGGTACCACCCTACCAGGGTGTGAATAGGCACTGATGATGAAACATGTCATGATAAAAGGAGTGAGGCATCTTCTTCAATATCTTTGGATAAACAGAGGTACAAGGAAGCAGAATCTTCCTAAAACAGGATCCATATTTCTCCTTCTTCAAATTAGTCCAGTTGCCCTTGTGGGTGAATAGGGACTTTGGAAGAATGCAACTTGTCTCATAGTCTCTCGCTCTCTAATCTTTTAAGTTTAAAATTGTAAAGAAGCATATTGTTGCTCACAGAGAAGCTGAGTTCAGAAGCCTTACTAGTGAGTGACAATTTCGCTTCCCTGCCAACCTTCGAGACAGAACGAGAAAGAATGATGACTGGCCTGTAGCCAGCCCCACTTGTCTTTTATTTATTAATTTAGCCTGCAATACCCTTGCACCACCATGGATGCACCATATTTACAATACTGCGCAACATGGCACAATGCATGTTGAAGCCTATACTTATTGTGTCAATTCGTATGTGCCTGCTTCAAGCAGACGTAAGGTTTTGACACAGTGGCGTCCTAGAAGTGGTACAATGCAATCTTGTAGATTTCACTGTATCACATTTACCAGACTTTCCTGCATGGGAACACCCCCCTGCATACATTATACATGACGCAGGTATAATGTGATGCAAGGCTTTACAACGTGATGCATCTCCTTAGATCTGTCACGTTGTAAATGGGCTGCAATGTGGCACATTGTTTATGCCGCCGCTGCGTCACAAAAAGCAATGCAACGGCAGTGCAAATTTGTCACAAGGGGCTTGTAACTCTTTAATGTTTGAGTCATTTTGACACTGACACGCAGACCTTTCTATGAGGAGATGTATAACATAAGATTGTCTTTTACTATGCTTCACTGGCTTCTCAGTGTCAGTTAATCCAGAAACTGTTCCAGCCATACCGGCATTTCAAATGCCCATGTTTGACGTGCGACTTGCCCGAGACGTATCACCCATCCAAAGTGAAACTCCTAATTTTCTCCCTTGACCCATCAAAGTCTGCTTTTAACTATCAGACGTGCTCAATAAACAGTCTTCCATCAGTGTATGTTCACCTACAAAATCACATTAACTAAAAATCGTCAAAACAACTATTTATCTGACTTCAGATCACGCTGCAGCATAGAGACCGCTACTTTACCCATCGTATCCAATGCCCTCCTGGCCACAGATAAAGATGACCCCTGCCTCCAGATATTGCTGGCCTCTCAGGTGTCTTCGGCGTAGTCGACTATCCCCCATCACATGCACCCTGGAGTTTAAAATGTGAGACGTTTCGTCACTGGTTCTCCTTGTTATTTCCAAATGACACCAGGTTTTCACATGGGCTTCTACTAGTTCCAAAAGTTCACCCAGGTTTCCATACCATCTGTTGTCTTCTTGAACTTATAGATAGAGCTGAGAGATGCTTTATTCACAGATAAGGCATCAATATTCACCAATATGCCAATGATACACAATTGTACTTGAAAGTATCCACTGCTTCAGAAATAAAAATGACTTGACAATTGCCTGAAGATCATCAAGACCTGAATGTGCAGTGGCTACCTGAAGCTCCCCCAAACAAGACAGACTTCTTGTTATTTGCCACGAGCAGCAAACAACATACAGTACACACTTTGCTCAATAGCATGAACTTTGACAGTGTTGAACTCCAACTTTAACTGAATGCTGAGTTACTTGGATGCACTCTGAACACCAGCCTGGCCTTCAAGGAATAAACTGAAAAAAGTTATAAAGACGGGCTGGTGCCAGCTCTCTCTTCTGAACATTGTGAAACTGTTTTTCTAAAACATAACTTCAGAACTGCTGTTCAAGTCCTCACGCTCTCTCATATGAATGATGTTAACACCATGCTGTATAGTATCCTAGACTCCCCAATGGCACCCCATAAAGGTAGCCTACATAATGCAACACATCTCATCCAGGGCCTGAAGAAATATGACCTCTCATTGCCAATCTGTATTATATTCAAAACAATTCTTATCATGTACAAAGCCATCATGACCAGTGCCCCTGCTCATCTTGCAGGCACACTATCCATCTCTATTTGTTCTTGGAACATCTGCAGCCAGAACACCATGAGACTACAGATTAAGAATACATTAAAAAAAGGCAGCAGGCCTTTTCCATCTATGCACCCAGGATCTGAAACAACATTCCTGTATCCATAGGAATTCCCTGTTGCTGCTCTAATTTAGGAGCTAGTTGAAGATGCACCCTTTAAAGAACACTGCATCACAATGCATCTAATATCTACAAACTAGCTACCTCTTCCCCCACTCATTGACTTCATATTTGTCTTTTACACAGTACAGCACTCTTGTTGGCTTTTGGCTTGGCACACGCTATAGAAATACCACATACATAAATAGATACATACATACACACATAATTAACACATATTCCTATAGCTTTTATATAATGATGTTTGTTTTATTTGCTTGTAGTGAGGCCCTATCACAGGTCTATAGTCAGATGGTAGAAGAAAAACAAAAAACATGAAAAAGTAGCATTAACGTTTTACAAGAGTTTACCCTTGTTCTAACTATCACTTCAAACGCTGCTGAAAGGACATGAAGATCAGTATGCTAAATGCAGTACAGATGTATTTTTTAATTGAAATGATCAATAATGGGCCATAAGTGATAATAATTTTCTTTTTGACTATGCAAGGAAGTTATTTATTTTTCAGGATTATTTCCCTCTTTGATGATGTGGATGTGGCACTGAGTCAACAGGCCAAGAACACTTAAACAGTATAGTGTAGTGATATTTCTGAATTGCTAGCAAGGTTTATCTGCCTATGTGCCTTAAAGTCCTTATTAAATGTAATTATAAGGTATGGGATAGGATATACTTTATATAATACCTGAAAGACATTCAAGAGCAATGTGGGTATAATCATACAGAACAAGAAAATGTACTGTAATGCAATATTGCATCTGGTGGATCCCTTGGAATAAATAGTTTTATGAACTGTTTAAACTGAAGCAACCGTGGTATTGTAAAAAGGTTATGCAATAGTTATTTGGTGAAGGGCCATTGTTAATAAATGTGAAAAGAAAACAAGCCCCCAAGAGTGAGTAATAAAGAAAGTAAGTCATGCACAATCAGGGAATTGTATTTCGATGTATACATATTTATTGCAAAGTAACGTATCTGTTTTGTTCTAAATGATTGTATTCTCTGTTTTATTATGTGTTGGTGTTGACTATCAGTTTACATCGATGTATGCTAATAATTGATTGTGCAGCCTGCAACATCGATACACTGAAACACATGTTGGCTGATCCTTGAAACATAGGCTGTTAAAAGGTGAAGGCCACACATATGGAGAATCTGTGACTCCAATCATTAACAATAAATGTGTGTTTTTAAATGCAATGCACTTTTGGATGTGAATTTTGAAATACAGATTGTATAAAGATCATAGGAAAAAGTTGTTATTTGAGTTATACTTTTTTCGCAATGTAAAAGCATATTTTTTCATATTAATATTTCCCACTATATAGGTGCCTAGCGTCTAGTAAATTCTCTAATTAATGAAGATCATTTCGTGACCAAAGTATTGGGTAGAAGCAGAGACAGGGCCACTTGAAAAGAAGGTCTATTTGCACCTTCCTGACCATTTATTCTCAATCAAACCTATTGTGTGTCATTGTACCCTTTAGTGTTGCAAATACATCAATTACATTAGGACTCTCGCCTAAAAAGATGCTGGTTCCAATACATCAATCCTCCTATACAAGTAGTGGTGACAATCATGGACACTCAGGAGTAAACTAAGTGGACTCCCAATTATTTGCCAACTCGACCCTTTATATTTTTCCACAAAACATTGCTCCATTTTGGAAAAAAATAACTTTGACTCACTAAAAACAAAAAGAAGGAAAATCTTCTCTGATGTCATTTCTGGATTAATTTTTCCTACCAGAGCTGGAGAGGTCAACTTCTTCAATATATTATAGGACACAATTGTAGATTGTACCTGATGTTTATGACTTATGTGCATGCTATTGGAGCCCTGGGTATAAAGTGGTGATGATCTGGTAAATATAAAGTCAGTTTCTCAGAGCTAGGTAGAATTAATTTGAAGGTAGTTTGTTAAATCTTAGACTCTGTCTGTGCAAGATTTAACCTTACGTTTGTAATAAGTGAGAGACAGTCTAGTGAGTGAGAAATATTGCAGATACTTTCTGAATGTTTTCTGAGACTTAGCCATCATGCATCATGCAGCTATTCATGTGAGAGAGGTGTGGCGCAGTGGCCAGAGTAGCTGACTCCAGAGCACAGGGCTCCTGCTTCGATCCTTGGCGCCAACGGCACCTAAGCTCAGCATCATATGACTCTGAGCAATAGATCACTTGATCTCCTTGACAGCCCCCAGCGCCTTGAAACCCTTAGGGGGGTGATATGTTGGCACTTTACAGATAGGAATTATTATGATTAATATTATTATTATTATTATGAAGAGTATTGAGATGTTGCAGATTTTTGTATCTGTAATCACCAAAGATTAAAGATTCTTTGGAAGACCTGAGTAAAACTTTAGCAAGTGTTTGTATAAGAATTGACTTCAAAGCCCTCACACCACTTAGTCGACTTAAATCCTTTTTAGCTTCACAACTCTTTTTTCAGTGATTTCCCCCAAACCTGCTCCAAGGCTACGAAACTATGTTCACCCTGGCACATTGCATAAATTAAACCTAGAACACGTCAACTAAAGAAACCCCAACTAATGGAAGCTCTCCAGTACATCTTAGGATCTTGCATCCAGCATTAATGACCATAAAGATCCTTCCAAACTGGATGTTTCATCTGATCATCAACACTCCTCACTTCAGCACTGTAATCAGTCTATTCAACCTCAAGGAAGCCTCATTGCAAACGCCTCGACACAAAAGCCATAGGAAGGCACTGATCTATATAAATACACCTCAGTGGGAAAGTAACCTTGACTTTTAAGGAAAATACTAACCACTATCCATCACAGTTCCTTTATGGGTTGACCAAGCTTTTGCCCTGATCTTGATATAACAACCAATTGCAGAATTTTTTTACTTTTCGGCTGCTTTATCTGAACCTTGCCTTCTTTCTTTTGGATTCTTTTAGAGACATCACTCCATTTACTAGTAATAGTAATATTTCTACCACTACCACTACCACTACTACTACTCGAAAAATGCTACTACTACCACAGATACAACTACTATTATTAATGCAATAATTTATCATCATTATTATTATTATTAATATTATGTTGTATTATTATTATTAATATCATCATCATTCTCACTCACTAAAACTGTTTGCCAGTTCTGAGCCCTGGAGATAATGGATGTTCCCCAATTTCATGTAACAGAACTAATAAACTTTGAAGTGATGAGTCGTTAAGGTGGCTTGTTGTGATCCGAATTTGTGAACTATAGGTCTCATCAGACATAGGCGCTTAGGGCCTGATTAAAAGAAACTGGTATGTAAGTATCAGTGGCTTTCTCCCATGATTTCAAGAGAAAGCCAGGAGCACTCCTCTGGGATTCAGAATTACTAGAAGAGTAGGTCACAGTAAACCCTATCTAAAGCCAGCCATTAGTGCTTAATTAACTGTGCAACATTGACCTCCCTATATTAAGTCGCCTATTCAATAAAGCTGAAAATGAGATCAATATAGTTAAGTTTCTTTAGAATATTTTCTATTTTATTTTTCAGTGTTATTTTTTTATAATCAAGGAATACATTTTATTTAATACACTTGCTTTGGATGTTTCAGATTCTGTTAAGTTATTTATATATATAGTTGGGGTGTTGGTCCTTGCACTGTCCTAGAAACGCAATAAGAAATAGTCTTGAATTCAGCCCTTGGCCTTCAATGGTGTGACTATGGCGCTTAAAGAAAATATTTTCTTTCCTTTGTTAAGCTTGCAGTGAACGACACATGAAAACTCATACAAGCTTCTAGCAAATACTTGGTCATTGTCACACCCTCTCCAACAGTGAGAGTTTATTATATTCCTGTTATAACTAAATGGCCTTTAAAATGGCATAATATATATTCTCTGAGACAGAAATAGTGTTTGTAATTTGCTGGCTTTATAAGCACATGTATGTAGCACAAACGTTTCATAATTCTCATAGGATGTGGCAAAACCTCTAATTCTTATGATAATTCTCGCTTGTACTACTGACTATCAACCGCCAAAATATTGTGATATAATAATATCAAGGGCAGAATATTGAGGGATAAAATAGTGAAAGGTAATTGCATATAGGAAAGTACAGATTTATTATTCCTAAATTAAATGTAGCATGAAGGTACAGATATGTGGATTTATATATATAAAATATACACTTGTGTCTTGTTGATATTGTTTTCAATATTTTGTCCCTGATATTGTGTCCCATCGATATTGTGAGGTTGATATCAGGGTGCACACCGTAATTCTCCAGATATATTTCTATGATCAGTTTAAACTATTGACTGTTTTAAACGTCCACGCATCCATATTTTCTAGATACATTTTCCAGAAACAAATAGGCATGATTCAATTTGCTCTGGATCCTGAAATTTCAGTGTGCATAGTTGGTTCTAGATTGCATGGTAAGATTCATTGACAGGGTTGCTAAAACCTTTACAATTTGTAAATCAGCAACAGATCCAATTCAGGAATTGGTATCTCACCATTAGTTTGCAACCACAATTATTGTTCCAAACCCATGATATAAAGAATTCCAAATTGCAAATAGGAGGTTGGTATACCTCAGAAGCCATCACAAATTTGCTTTGCAGTTGGAAATAATTTTTCAACATACAGACTAACACTTTTCCATAATAAAACACTTGTTTGCAATGTCGAAACATATGGTTTGTGAGACTCAATGGCTTTTCCCTTGCAACAAAATGTATCACGTTAGGCACTAGGCTCCTAACAGACTACAAAGCTTCATTTAATCTTTTACATTTATGTAATGAAGACTTCCCACTACAAAAGAATCGGATCATTCCAGCTTCCTGCTGTTACTGAATGTCCATTGGGTAATGTGTTGATCAATGTTAGCTAGGCTGCAGAGTCTCAAGGCTCTCTTCTTGTGTCAGTCAACAATGCTGGAGTCTGCCCCCTTTCAATCAGTAATAACACAAACAAATGAACAAACAGCATCTTTAAAGCGTCAGTCTGTCACCCCTACGGGTATCTGAGCGCTGTGTCTCCATCGAAGAGTCTGGTCTTGAGTCTTTTTCTGAAGTCTGCAAGTGAGGCGGCTGTGTGAGGCTGGAGGGGACAGTCATTACAGGTCTTGGTAGCATTGTAGGAGAAGGAGCGACACTGCGGCAGCTGTAACAATTGCAGGCAGTGTGAAGATGATGTGGGTGTCTAGCAGGTTGGTAGAAGTTCAGTTGATGGTTGAGGAAGGCAAGTCATAGGTCCTGGAGGGCTTTTTAGTCATGCTTGAGGATCTTGAACTGGCAATTTTTCTGGATGGGGGGCTAGTTGAGTTCTTTCAGGTGGAAGGTGACGTGGGATTGTTTGGGGAGGTCCGGGATGAGTCTAGCTATAGCATTCTGTATGATATGGAGCCTTCTGAGAAGCTGTGTGCAGATGCCAGCACAGAGGGAGTTGCTTTAGTCGAGGCAGCTTGTGACAAGTGTCTGAGTGATGGTCTTTCTGGTGTTGGTTGGGATACATCTGAAGATTCTGCAGAGCATGCAAAGGGTGTAGACGCAGGAGGAGGCAACTGTGCTAACTTGTAGTTTCATTGTTAATTCACTGTCGAGGATGATGCAGAATGCAAGCGTAGTCGGTCGGTGTGGGTGCTGGTCTGAGTTCTGCAGTCCACCAGCTGTGGTCACATGCAGAGGTGTTCTTCGAGAAGATCAGTACTTAAGTTTTGTTGGAGTTGAGTTGGAGACAGTTGTCTCTCATCCATTTGGCTATGTTGGTCACGGCATTACAGAAGTTAGTTTTGGTGTTGGAGAGGTCATCAGTGAGCGAAAGGATCAGTTGAGAGTAGTTTGCGTGAGAGATTATGTTGAGTCCATGGGATCTGACAACATCTGTGAGGGGGGTCATGTAGAAGTTGAACAGGGTGAAGCTGAGGGATGATCCTTGTAGTACTATGAATATGATGTATTAGTGTGCAGAGGTGAAGGGAGGCAGTCGGATGCTCTGTGTGCATCCTGTGAGGAGGGCTGCGATCCACTTGAGGGCATCTTGCAGTATGCCTATGTTGTAGAGTCTTTTGATGAGGGTGCTGTGGGAGAGTGTGTTGCATGCTGTTCATGGCGAGGAGGATCTGGGCCACAGTTTTTCCATGGTCGAGGAGTGTTCTGATGTCATCTGTGGTGGCAAACAGCGCAGTCTCAAAGCTGTGGTTGCAATGGAATCCTGATAGAAACAGCATCTATCCATGTCACCTGTAAAAAATATTGCTCTCGTACCCCAGTGGGTAAAATTAGATGAAACTCTTCTTCAATTGCAAACATATAATTCATTGTGGCATCATCTTATCCAAATGGACAATTCAAGATTACTTTTTGAAAAAAATGCAAACAAATCATCTTCCTTTCTTCTGACGTTTCAAGAAAACTAAAATAGAAGTAGAAGAAAAAGAAAACAATTGAGAAAAGTGTTATCTTAGTAACAACAATACTGTAAAATGTTCTACTAGGGTCCGCCAGTTGGAGCCATACGAATGACTACTTAAAAGTGCATACATGCATATCAAAAATGGATGTTAAGGATACCAAAGAGTACGTGATAATTCGATAATTCAAAAATTCAAAGAAATTTTTAAAAAAATTGAATATTTAAAAGACACAAAGTCATCTCAGGAAGAAATTATAGAAAGAGATACAGGATTTACACAAGACCTAAAATACGGAACAACATGTTCCAATAGCATACCTTACAGATAAGGAAGCTACCCTACACATGGAAGATCATACATGAATACTGAATACATTTCGAATTTACGGCCATGTTATTCCCCCAAATGCCAATACATCTCTTCTTCTGAATTCAAACCTGTAGGGGCCTTGGTATTTAGATCTAAAATATACCTTGATTCTAATTGACGGAGTTTACGTATTCTGTCACCTCCTCTTTGTTTAACCTCTACTCTATCAATCACAAAGAACTTCAGCAGATTACGGTTGCTGTTGTGAAATTCTTCGAAATGTCTGGCAATTGGTGAGAGTTTGTCCTTGTTTTGAATTGCCCTTTGATGTTCCAGCACACGTTTTTATATATAGATATTCATTAGTTCTGCTTAACAAATGTACATATTACTGATAGTTACATTGTTCTATGTTTTTAACGTGTATATAAGTGACTGTATAAATAAGTAAATTTTTTTATCATAACTATTTGTCTAATATATATATATATATATATATATATATATATATATATTCACTGAAAAAACCAGAGGTTTCACACACGTTATAGTTAGCTGGACATTTTACTCGCAAAAAAACAATAAAATTCCCCCGTTATAGTTAGTTCAGCTAACTATAACTCGCGCGCCCGCAATCCACTGCTGATGACGTCACATATTACATCACTCACGACATGGTCAGTGACATCACTGATGACAACACTGATGACATCTCAAATGACATCACTGATGACATCACTGATGACATCATCTAGTGAGTATGTGTTTTAGAAAAATTTGAATATGTTTAATATATATAGGGAAAGGCCTGTTTAAGAATGAGTGGGTATACAAGTGTGTAAATGGATGATTTTCTGTGGTGCATAACATGATTCTTTAAGTTAGTCATTAAATGTATCTTACTGCAGACTAGTGACTAAACTGTGTAAATGTGTGTATGTGTCTGTATGTTGGTGTATAAGTGGCTGCATGGTTTTGAGAACAGCTATATGAGTGTCTATATGAGTTATTGATTGCTTGTGTGAGTATCTGTATGGGTTCATAAGTGTTTGTGTGGGTAGGGTGTGTGTGACTCTGGATATAGATGTGTGAGTGGGTGATTCTATGGGTGCATGGTTTTAAGAGTGCATCTGTGTTGAACTGTATGGTTGGGTGAGTGTATGTATGGGTGTGTTAGGGATTGCATGTATATCTCAATGGTACATGTGTGACTAACTACATATGTGAAAGGCAGTATATATGCGTGTAAGAGTATATAGGTGGGTAAATGTGAGAGTGTGTGATTGTGAGAGTGGCTGTATGGATGAGTGTGTGCTTGCATAAATGATTGTATAAGAGCGTAAGAATGTGATACTATTTTTATGAGTAAGTGAACTTGAGTGTGTTTCACTGCCTAGGTGAGTAAATGGGAGTGTGATTATTTGCATGATTGAGTAAGTGTGAGAGCATCTCTATGGATGATTTGTAGTGTGTGTCTATTTATGTGTGTGTATAAATTCATATGACACTTTTGTATGAAGTGACTGTAAGTATGAGTGACTGTACAGGTGAGTGTGTGGAGGTGTATGTTGACCTAAGAGTTAATAATTGGGTATGTAGTTATTGGTATTGCAGTATGTATGGTTTTGAGAATGGAACTCTTAAATTTTTTGTCGGTGTTTCAAAGGTTATATTATAGTGTGAGAAGATGTGCTACTCTATCACACGGATGATGTCATCAGGGATGTCATCAGTGATGTCATTTGAGATGTCATCAGTGATGTCATCAGTGATGTCACTGACCATGTCGTGAGTGATGTAATATGTGACGTCATCAGCAGTGGATTGCGGGCGCGCGAGTTATAGTTAGCTGAACTAACTATAACGGGGGAATTTCATTGGTTTTTTGCGAGTAAAATGTCCAGCTAACTATAACGTGTGTGAAACCTCTGGTTTTTTCAGTGAATTTGCAAGGTTTTTTAAATGCTAATTCCTAACTATAACGTGTGTGAAACCTATGGTTTTTTCAGTGAATTTCAATGGTTTTTTAAATGCTAATTTTTTTATTTTTTTGTAATATTTTTGAAATATTTCTTTTTAAAACACTTCCCTATGTATACATTTATATATTATCTGTATCCTTTAATTTGGTGTGGCTTTTTTTTTTAAAGTTTTTTTTAATTTAAAGTTGAACAGCATAGTTAATATCTTCTATTAAGTTATGTCCACTTTTTTTTTTTTTATATAAATTCTTGGGGTGCGCGCTCAGAGCACGCACCTAGTACGTTTGCGTACATTTTTCATGAATTCCGGCATACGTTATTTACGTACGCATACATACGTATTACTGCGCGTTCGGAGCGCGCACCTAGTATGCATGCGTACGTTCGCACGCTTACGTACGTCGTACGTACTCCACGCGGTATACTTCCGTATACGCGTAGAGTACGCGCGCTGACGTTTACGCATACGCGCGTGCTGCGTATGCGCGTTACGTACGCGCATAGTACGTAAGCGCATGCGCGCATACGCGTTCGCGCATGCGTAATTGTACCGTGCGCGCAGGGAGCTTGCTCGGTGCGCGCACGTCGGGATATGTGATGAATAAAACAACACTTCTAATTGGTTTTCATTACTTTCAGTTTCAGATTGTTTCAACACCACACCCAATCCCCTCATGGCAAGTCATGTGATCCAGAAACATCACTTTTCATTGGTTCAAAGTACTTTTAGTTCCAGATTCTTTCAAAATCACACCCACCCCCCTCATTGTTAGTTCTGATTCCCTAGGAGAAGGAGCTAATCTGTGTGTTGAGATACAATGGCAGAGCAGCAGCCTCCTTCTGAGAGTGAGCAGGACACTCTTGAGAGACAGAGGCAGAGGAAGCAGAAAAGCTCCTTTATATGGCAGTTTTTCACTTTTCCTGAGGGACAAAAGAAGGTGAATGCACCAAAGGTCGCCTGCAAACTGTGTCAGTGCGTCTTGTCATGTGGGAATCCTAACAAGAAGTATTCTTTTAGTATTCATACTATGACAAGACACGTTGAGAAAATGCATCCAGTGACTTTTCATCGAGCTTCTGGAGCAAACCCTCCACCTGCTCAACCGACGACATCTGCAGCAGCTCAGCCGAGCACATCTTCGGCAGCTCAGGCAAGCACTTCTTCTGCAGTGGTGCCTTCACCTTCTACCACACCTCTGGATATTCGTCCTTGTTTTTTGAGGATGAGTACTCATTGCATGGATTGTGGTCGTCTTATTACTTTGGGTGAGAGCAGTATTGATCTCATTCAAAGAAAATTTGAGGAGCATCCTTGCGAGAGGCCATAATTTTCTTTTTTTTTTTTTTTTCGTTTTTCTCTTCCTCTGTCCCTACATTAATTCAAGGGCTCTTTTTAGAGCCACCTAAAATCAAAACACCACAACTTGTTTTTTACAATCTATTTCTTTTTTTTTTTTAGAGTGCGCGCACCCAGCGCGCACCCAATGGGTTTTTTTTTTTAAAAAAATCAAACATTTTTTTTCACCTTTACTAAACCATCAGGAACTCCTTGAGAAAGAGAGGGGAGTGGCAAAGTAATTAAAAAAGAGATGGTGTACATTTCACAGATGAACGTAAGACAGTTTTCCTATTAAACTTTAAACTCTGCATCAGTATTTATGTATAGGTACCCAAAAAACATAATAGCTCATTTTAGTGTTGCATTTGAATTGGCTGTATTTACAAGGAGAGGAAAAGACACACAGAGAGGCTTATCCTCTCCTTGTAAATATGGAGGAGCAACCTGCGCCACTAGTACGTCAAGAAAATTGACGTAGTGGTGGCGCAGGTGGCTTGTAAATGTGCCCCAGAGATGTTAAGGAAATTAAGGGTGAAACAGACAAATCAAGAGTGACAGATACAGACACAGAGAGCAAACAACTGAGAAGGAGTAAGGCAGTTAAAAAGACTAAGACATGTGGATACATAAAAAGAAACATGGATGACAAATTAGTGATGGAGGTAGTAAAGGTAGGGGAGTAGTATAGAAGGAGTGAGGAAGTTACAAAAGAGTAGTAAAGCAGGAAGAGAGAGTGAGAAGAGAAATGAGAAAAGTAGAGTAAGGATAGGTGAAGAAAAGGAAGCATGAAACGAAACCAGTGACACATACAGATATGTTAAACTTACCTGACCATCAAAATAAATAATTTAGAATTAAATGTTTTTATTTAATTGCAAAGATAACTGAATAACATCTTCTAAATTTTCTTTCTAGTTCTGTAAAAAAGAAAAAAAGTATTAATATTCAACAATACACTTTATTAAACAGTACATGTTTTTTCATATTTAGCAAAGCAATTTTTTGCCCTTTTTTTGCTGTTTTCAGAATGTTTTGATTTTCACTGAAAATAGTGAAATCAATTGTATTCATCATTTAACAGCGGGCAAAAAAAAAAAACAATCTGAAAGATTGTTTAAAAAAGCCCCAAATGTATCCTCACTAAAACATACCTTAATGAAATGTTAAAAATACCTTTTAAGAAGAATAACAATTTCTAAAAAATAACGTCTGTAAGCCTTGTTGCAAAAGAACATTTTCCAAAATAATATCTGTCAAAGAAGTCAACAATTGTTTGTTTTACCTTTCCTTACGGCCAAATGATAAGTTTAAAATCCCTTTTGAGAGAAATATCCAATTTTAATCCTTTGAAATTTTAATAATGCTTTCTTCCAATGATGATGTTAGTATTTAAAATATGGGTTTCAGAAAAATTAGGTAACAATTGGGTAAATCATAAGGCAAACGTTGCTTAAAAATCAATTGAGAATCATTACACAGTGTCCATCCTTTTTCACATTTAAGATAAACTGTGTAATGACCAGAAGTTATAGAAGGTCCATCATGAAAAATTATTGCAACTGCAACAAAAGTTTTTCCAGATATTGATAATTGTTGTCCTGTAAACTTCTATATTAAAGTGTCCAGTTTTGTTCCATCAGCTCTACAACGTTGCATCATTAAAATTACATACTGTCCATATTTCTTTAAAAATAACGTTGATAACATGTCTGATTTACATTAAGAACATTCCATGTTGTGATTAGCATCATTAACTAATTTACTAAAAGTCACTGTTTTACTCTCTGGTAATGGTAAATATATGAACCTTTCAGAATCAACATTACTACTGCTTGTGTTCATACAGTTATCACAACAATGTTCCCATTTATAAGAGACACCAAATACATTTTCTACTTCTACCCCTTCATCTTCCAGTACCATCAGGATATACATCAAGAATTCCTGTGCATCTTGCTGGACATTTTGTGTAAACTGTGTACGTCCAGAACATACATCTAAAAGATTTCTAACATCAGAAGCACTTTCTATTTTAGTTTTATCAATACTCAGCTTCTCATAGAGGAGACTCAGCAAAGAACAGAATCTTTTTTCTTGATTTAGTATTATCTGCTCTTGCAAACTTTCAAGATAAAATACAACATTCAGCACTACATTTGCGTAGCAGTTGACACCAGAGCTATTTTCAAAATGACAACCAACAACCTCTTCAGCATTCTCCATTTTCTTTTTGTTGCAGTCACATCACTATCTTTTTGTTTTCTCTTCTGTACACCCTCATTACAGATATCCTCAAATCTCCTTTTCCGACAAACAACACGTTTTTCAAACACAGGATACTGACCTAAATGAGGAGCATAGCTTCTTCTTAATCTATTATACTCCTTTACACAGTTTGCGTCAGCACTTACTTTTGAGTCATCAAAGTCTATCATGAATAAACCAGATCATTTTTTCACGCGCGATAAAGCAACATATGCCATACCTTTTTTAAACACACTAGATCCAATGTTTACAAAAGCACTATCAACAGTTAATCCTTGAGACTTGTGAATAGTTACAGCATATGCTAGAGAAAACGGAAACTGCTTTCTACGCACATATACGTCTTTCACAAGCAAGAAACGAACTGAACAACGACAAATGTCTTTAACCTCTTGTATCTGATCAAATTTTATTTTTAAACATTCGATTCCAACTTTTTTCTGGTAATTAATAAAACCCACAACTCTTCCCATAGCTCCATTCACTAAACCTTTCTCTACATCCAAATTCCGTCTTAAAATTACTCTACAGTTCATACACACATAAAGATTCTTTTCCAAACCTGCTGTTTTAGAAATGTTTTTCTCCAGAGAATCCAATTTAGTACCCAATTTGCCAGTCAATATAACAGTTATTCGTTCATGTTCTATTTTATCCACAGCTTCCAGTTTTATAATCTCTTCATTTTCCAATTTCAAAAGTTCTTGATTGAATACAGAACATTCATGTAGTGTTGGCATTAAGCAGATTACAGTATTTTTTTCTGCAATTTTCTTGTATATTTTCTCTGGAACTATTTGTTCTGTTGGAAACAAATTACTCAGCAATCGACTCTGTAATGCTTTTCTGCCATGTTCTGTGAGTAGTCCAATTCTTATATCTTTCAGAATACTTGCATAGTCCTCATCATTGGCTTGCCTCATATTGGTAATGAGTTCCTTATACTCAAAATATGTCCAAATATTTACATTGCCTATACTTCCTAATGACTTTTTTGTGTCTTCATGTGTAAGTGTATGGAATACCGGTTGTCCTTTAACTGGAGTAAGTTGCAAAAGATCTCCAAAAACTATGACATGTTTTCCTCCAAATAGGACGTCAAAGTCTGTCTTCAGAATTTGCTGCATTCTTAAATGCACAAAGGCAAGCATTAAGTTTGATACCATGCTTACCTCATCAATAATGAGTACTTTCATTTTCTTCAATACTCTTGAAACTTCCAAGCATGCTTCTCCTGCTAGTTTGTGGTACTGTATTTTGTTCTCATGCTCTACTGGTAACATTAGCAAACAATGTAAGGTAACTCCTTTGATGTTATACGCTGCTAACCCAGTTGGAGCAGTAACAACACAAGACAAAATGGAATCCATTTTCTTTTGTAGGTAGCTTCTAATTACATTAATTAAGAAACTTTTTCCAGTTCCTGCTTGTCCACTTACATACATTCTCATTGGTTAAAAAGATGTGCATGAGCACTCTTTATTTTCATGTAGTAATCCGTGATCAATTTTTTGTCTGACTTCTTCATAAATTTGTTTTTGTTCTTCATTCAGTTGCTCCTCCAAATATGTTAAGTCTACAAAATCTTCCTGAGCTTGATTCATAGCTGTTTCCACTTCGTTCATGGCTATTGCTGCTTCATTTTCGATGATCGGTTGTCCTAGAGGATCTTGACTGAATGTCCCAGAACTTTGACTGTCTTGAGAACTGTCTCTAGCTACTTCAGCTGCAATTGTTGCTTCTTGTTCAATTTCTTCATTTAACATTTGAACATACGTTGTGAAAGTACTGCATTCAACGTTGTCTTTGTTAGCATTGAAGGAATCTTCATAGCTCTGAAATTCTCCAAGTAGTTCCTCCTCTGTACGCCATGGTTTAAACAGCTGCAAAAGTGCCAAGTAGTAAAATTCCTTTTTGTCAGGAGTGTCGCAACTCAGCTTCCGGTGATTTATCAAACTTCCTTTTGTTTGCATCACCAAACATCCTTCCTCACCAATGACTTTATATTTTCCATTGTTGATATCTTCTGTGACATTCCGTTTAAAAATAAAGTTCTGCAGCACTTCATGGAGACACATGTTCTCAAGGTGATGACTTCTTTGTGGGTAAAATGTGTCCAACATGTTTGTTCTTAAAATGTCTGTACTTTCTGGTTCGAACTCTGCTAAATATTCAATTTCTCGAATAGATTTCAGAACCCGATTTCGCATTCCTGCAAGGCCTAAACTTGCCCAAATTATTCTTCTGGATTTCGAGTACAGACTTGCAGATGATAACCTATCTGAGCATTCGTAGGATCCAATTTCTCGATGCAAAAACATCTTTAAACTGAAACTGTATAGCTTCTTACTGACAGTCTTCTCGTGAGAAATCTCTTCCCACATTTCCTTCAATTCCGTTTTCTCAGATTTAGTGATGTAAGATGTGACATAGCGAGCAACAGCAATAGAATTGTCAGCCACATACTGTATATCCATGTTAGCATTCCACATGGATAAAATAACTGGGTTGTAGTCATTTATCTATTTTGATTGTTCTTTTCTTCTTCGGTTGTAGGTATTCTTAGGCGATTTTCTTGTAATGGTATGTCGCACAGCTGACATAAAACTGTTTACTCTTCCTTTTGAAAGAACAGGTCGTGGAAATCCAAATCGACATTTTGTGTAGAATTTATCTTTAATCTTGTACTTCCGTTGACAGTATTTTCTACACCGATGACTTTGGAATCGTAAAACTTGGTCTTTTAAATTTTTCTCTTCTGTGCTTTTAGGTATAGCACATGTTGCATATCCTTCGATGAAACTTACAACTGCATCATCAGAATCTGTTCCAAATTTTGGAGCATCCTTGATCCACAACAGCATATGAATATGTGGAGCACCTCTGGCTTGGTACTCTTTTCTCCAAAAGAAATCCAAAACTTCTCCAAGCGGTGGATTTTTTTTATTGTAGATGAAGGACATCATAGCCTCAAATCTATGATTGAAATATCTGCAAACATTAACCGGATCCAATGAGCACAATTCTCCTGCTGTCTTGTATTGGATGTTTTCAATATTTGAATTTGCCTCTCTAAGAAAATCCAGAAGATCATCCCAAGCGTACTCAGCACAGCTTAGGGTAAGGAACCATGTAGGAGTTCCTAAATTCCGTAACATACATTTCAATTCTCCATGGCGTCGGTACCAATATTCATTCGTCCCACGCTGACAAGCCATCAAATTGATCAATTGAGATTCCAAATGATCATCTCGCTGTTGCACTTTGTTCATAAAATCCTTTGCAGTCACATTACATAGATGTACTCTAGTTTTCAAAATGTGATTTACTGTATAAGATAGTGCTGACAAGTCACTTTCAAATAAAAGATGGAACAAATAAGGAATACTTTGACGAAATCTCGGATCTTCAGCATATAGTCTTGTAGTCCGATACTCAGAAGCAGGAATCTGTACTGGACGTTCATCATATCGTCCTCCTTCTCCTGTAGGAAACAGCTTGGGAAAACAACGAGCTTCCAAGCTCTCTTCCCATACACTCACGGGAGTTCCTTGTGCTTTCTTCATCTGAAACAGATCAATAGCGTTTCCCATAACTTCTTTAGAATGTAGAGGATGTATGCTGAAATGTTCATAAATTTCTTCTTCTTTTGACTTATCCACTTTTTCAAGTTGCCCAGTTGGTATTCCTGTGTCTTCTAGTATTTCTTCTTCATCCATATAAATGGCTTCATACCATTTATTATTTTTTTTCAAATACAAATTTGCTCTTTGTACTTTTCGTACATCCACCAGCTCCTGCCAAATTTTCTTATTCTTTGTAGGTACACCATTAACCAGAATAACTAATGGTTCAGTTTCCAAAGTATCTGCATCAATTGTTTCCATATTTTTTTTCAAATCTAATGGCAAATAGACAACTCTTCCTTTTAAACCTCTCTGTAAATCCGAAGGAGGTAATTTACCAGTTTTTGGCTCCATACGCACTATGGTCTGAAACGGATGGACACATTGAATGAGTATAGACTCATACTTATTTAAATCAGAAAGTTCTGGAGGAATATCAACCAATTCTAAATTATTATGTACAGCTCTAGCTGGCATTCTATTTTCTTCTAACTTGTTATAACAGTATTTACAAATACGCTGATCTTCACCCAAATCAAAACAATTTTCCAGAAATATATATGTTGCAAAATCTTTCCACTTATAATTATCTTCATTTTCACTTTTTTTATACAGATCAACATTCCTTGTTTGATTTTTGTAATGGCTTCTCCGGCAACATATACAAGTAATATTTGGTCTTTCATTAGAGATGATAGCAAATGTTGTCATTACATCATCAAAATTTTTACTAACAGTGAGTTCTACATTCTCTTCCACATTTTCATCAATAACTGTATCATTTTCTGCACTTTCTTGTTCTGGACCAAAGTAACAAAACTGAATTCCATCAGTAACCTTCACTACATCTGAAACAGATCCACGGAACAGAGCATTATTCAACTCATTTAACTATAGTGCTGGACTTTTAGCAAAATAGAATGTTCTCACAAAATTTCTCATTTCAGTATGATGAACTGCCAGCATCCTAAAATGGTGAAAAACACTTTGACGCACTTTCCGAGATAGACAAGCCAGAGAATGTCCTTGCAAATCAGTATTCTCTCTCACTCTGCATGGATCTAGTCTTTGAAGCACCTTAATCTTCTGTTTAACACTCTTTTTACTATATTCTCTTAGAAAGTCACGTAATTTATCAATAGATTACTGACGCACAGTACAAATACTACTACAATTCCAAGTGTACACTGGGGCTTTAGGACGTCTTCCCATAACCTCATCAGCCATCACTTGTTCCTCATTTCTTGGAACCATTTTCTCCTTTTCCATTACACACCCATCCTTAACTTCATATGCTCTACCATTGGTGTCAACTGCATGCAACAAACTATTACTTTGAAGATAACTCTCTTCATTAAAAAATGGTTCAGTACTTGAACTATGCTTCCATTCTCCTAAGAACACTTTACAAAAGTTTTTTTTTTTTACTTCTCTTTTCCTTTTGCTTTGTGAATTCATTGCATTGACTAATTTATCTAATCTACGCATCCTGCTCAAAATTAAAATGAATAGTTTTTTTTTATTTCTAATGCCTTGGTAACAATATTTTCAATTAATTTCTTTTTCTTATAAAATTTTGTTTTTTTCTTATATTTTTTCATATCCTTCAGCAAATTTAACATCACTCTTCTCTGAAACCTTTTCGACGAATGTTTTTAAAATCTATTTTCCATGTTAAGTCACTCTTCCTAACTTCTGAGTCTATATTAGCATTTTGTTTTTGCTGTCGACTCTGTTGTTGTTTTGTACTTGAAACACTGTTTGAATGTATCTTCCGATCATTTTTTTTTTTGAAGATATTTTAAAAAAAATCTTTAGTTTGCTTACCAGAAGACTTTTTCTGTTTTCCAACACGTGCTTCGCCTCCTATTATTTTTTATCAGTCGTCTTCAAATATAGTTGTTGTTTCTTTTCTTTTGTTTTTCTTGACTTTATAGGCATCTTTATATTTTTTCACTGTTGCTCACCAATACCTGCAAAAAACTAAAAAAAAACTACCTTTATGTAATTTAAATTCATTACATTTTTTTAAAAAAAACTTTTCAAATCCTATCACATGAGCTGATCCTTTGCTACGAGTCAAACTCTTACAAAATAGAAGAAACATGAATTAATTCTCTGACAACAATTCCTGTGTCCACACAGACTCATGGTCTGATTCTAGGCAGAAAGCGATATTTCCTTTGGCAATTTGAAAGCACATTTACTACAGGGGTAGAGCAAGTGATAATTACTGTAACAGACTGACACATGTTCCTTCTAGTTTAGACAGGCAGAAAGGAGCACATGTCCTAACAGCTCCTTGAGACCATGACCATGTGTTACAGGGTGACTGATTAGACTAGAGCAAAGGAAATGAGCCTTGGTGATTTTGAATCTGTTTGCGTTACACACTGCTATCTGAAACAGCACACAGAGCTGACTAATACACATGGGAGTGTAGCAGAAGCTGCTGCGTGTGTGCAAAGAGTGTGTTGCTGGAGACTGTGTATTGTCAGCTGCAAGAGACATCTGCATGGAGTCTCCCACAACTGCATGAAGAGTACAGACATGTGTGTAAGAGTACATGTGTGGTAAGGGTTAATTGGAGTTTTCAACATGTAGGAACCACCTCAGCCATTGCAAGAATTGATGAATAATCTACCATGCTATTTTCAAACGTGTTTGCATTTGCATCACATTTTTGAGATACTGCTTTCTGCTGATTGCTAACCAACACATTGGAAGAAAACAAGCTGAGCCTTTCCTGAATGTGCAAGTTTTACAGAACAACAGCAACACAAATTAAAACGCTAACAACAATTCCTGTATGCACACAGACTCATGCTCTCATTCTAGACAGAAAGCGATATTTCCTTTGGCAATTTGAAAGCACATTTACTACTGTGGTAGAGTAAGTGATAATTACTGTAATAGACTGACACATGTTCCTTCTAGTTTAGACAGGCAGAAAGGAGCACATGTCCTAACAGCTCCTTGAGACCATGACCATGTGTTACAGGGTGACTGATTAGACTAGAGCAAAGGAAATGAGCCTTGGTGATTTTGAATCTGTTTGATTTACACACTGCTATCTGAAACAGCACACAGAGCTGACTAATACACATGGGAGTGTAGCAGAAGCTGCTGCGTGTGTGCAAAGAGTGTGTTTCTGGAGACTGTGTATTGTCAGCTGCAAGAGACATCTGCATGGAGTCTCCCACAACTGCATGAAGAGTACAGACATGTGTGTAAGAGTACATGTGTGGTAAGGGTTAATTGGAATTTTCAACATGTAGGAACCACCTCAGCCATTGCAAGAATTGATGAATAATCTACCATGCTATTTTCAAACGTGTTTGCATTTGCATCACATTTTTGAGATACTGCTTTCTGCTGATTGCTAACCAACACATTGGAAGAAAACAAGCTGAGCCTTTCCTGAATGTGCAAGTTTTTCTGATCAACAGCAACACAAATTAAAACGCTAACAACAGTTCCTGTATGCACAAAGACTCATGCTCTCATTCTAGGCAGAAAGCAATATTTTCTTTGGCAATTTGAAAGCACATTTACTACTGGGGTAGAGTAAGTGATAATTACTGTAATAGACTGACACATGTTCCTTCTAGTTTAGACAGGCAGAAAGGTGCACATGTCCTAACAGCTCCTTGAGACCATGACCATGTGTTACAGGGTGACTGATTAGACTAGAGCAAAGGAAATGAGCCTTGGTGATTTTGAATCTGTTTGCGTTACACACTGCTATCTGAAACAGCACTCAGAGCTGACTAATACACATGGGAGTGTAGCGGAAGCTGCTGCGTGTGTGCAAAGAGTGTGTTTCTGGAGACTGTGTATTGTCAGCTGCAACAGACATCTGCATGGAGACTCCCACAACTGCATGAAGAGTACAGACATGTGTGTAAGAGAACATGTGTGGTAAGGGTTAATTGGAGTTTTCAACATGTAGGAACCACCTCAGCCATTACAAGAATTGATGAATAATCTACCATGCTATTTTCAAATGTGTTTGCATTTGCATCACATTTTTGAGATACTGCTTTCTGCTGATTGCTAACCAACACATTGGAAGAAAACAAGCTGAGCCTTTCCTGAATGTGCAAGTTTTACAGAACAACAGCAACACAAATTAAAACGCTAACAACAATTCCTGTATGCACACAGACTCATGCTCTCATTCTAGACAGAAAGCGATATTTCCTTTGGCAATTTGAAAGCACATTTACTACTGGGGTAGAGCAAGTGATAATTACTGTAACAGACTGACACATGTTCTTTCTAGTTTAGACAGGCAGAAAGGAGCACATGTCCTAACAGCTCCTTGAGACCATGACCATGTGTTACAGGGTGACTGATTAGACTAGAGCAAAGGAAATGAGCCTTGGTGATTTTGAATCTGTTTGCGTTACACACTGCTATCTGAAACAGCACACAGAGCTGACTAATACACATGGGAGTGTAGCAGAAGCTGCTGCGTGTGTGCAAAGAGTGTGTTTCTGGAGACTGTGTATTGTCAGCTGCAAGAGACATCTGCATGGAGTTCCCACAACTGCATGAAGAGTACAGACATGTGTGTAAGAGTACATGTGTGGTAAGGGTTAATTGGAGTTTTCAACATGTAGGAACCACCTCAGCCATTGCAAGAATTCATGAATAATCTACCATGCTATTTTAAAACGTGTTTGCATTTGCATCACATTTTTGAGATACTGCTTTCTGCTGATTGCTAACCAACACATTGGAAGAAAAGAAGCTGAGCCTTTCCTGAATGTGCAAGTTTTTCTGATCAACAGCAACACAAATTAAAACGCTAACAACAATTCCTGTATGCACACAGACTCATGCTCTCATTCTAGACAGAAAGCGATATTTCCTTTGGCAATTTGAAAGCACATATACTACTGGGGTAGAGCAAGTGATAATTACTGTAACAGACTGACACATGTTCCTTCTAGTTTAGACAGGCAGAAAGGTGCACATGTCCTAACAGCTCCTTGAGACCATGACCATGTGTTACAGGGTGACTGATTAGACTAGAGCAAAGGAAATGAGCCTTGGTGATTTTGAATCTGTTTGCGTTACACACTGCTATCTGAAACAGCACACAGAGCTGACTAATACACATGGGAGTGTAGCAGAAGCTGCTGCGTGTGTGCAAAGAGTGTGTTTCTGGAGACTGTGTATTGTCAGCTGCAAGAGACATCTGCATGGAGACTCCCACAACTGCATGAAGAGTACAGACACGTGTGTAAGAGTACATGTCTGGTAAGGGTTAATTGGAATTTTCAACATGTAGGAACCACCTCAGCCATTGCAAGAATTGATGAATAATCTACCATGCTATTTTCAAACGTGTTTGCATTTGCATCACATTTTTGAGATACTGCTTTCTGCTGATTGCTAACCAACACATTGGAAGAAAACAAGCTGAGCCTTTCCTGAATGTGCAAGTTTTTCTGATCAACAGCAACACAAATTAAAACGCTAACAACAATTCCTGTATGCACAAAGACTCATGCACTCATTCTAGGCAGAAAGCAATATTTCCTTTGGCAATTTGAAAGCACATTTACTACAAGGGTAGAGCAAGTGATAATTACTGTAACAGACTGACACATGTTCCTTCTAGTTTAGACAGGCAGAAAGGAGCACATGTCCTAACAGCTTCTTGAGACCATGACCATGTGTTACAGGGTGACTGATTAGACTAGAGTGTTACAAAAAAACAAGCTGCCCCTTTCCTGCGAGTGCAAGGGTAATAGAGCAAGACCAACCGGAATGAAAACTCTCTTTACATTTCCTATGTGCTCACTGTCTCATGGTATGATTCTAGGTAGAAAACAGTATTCCTGAGTGATACCAGTACACATTAACTTATAATGAAGTCATACTCCATAATATATAACATGTTCAAGCCACTTAAATATCTTCCTTTACATAAAATGTTAAACACAACTTTTAAAGTGGTAGGAAAATGTACCATACTATTTTCAAATGTGTTTGCATTCGCCTCTCACTGATCAGTAAATGATTTCTGCTGAATGCTAACCATCACACTTTAACATAACAAACTACCCCTTTTCTGCGAGTGCAAGGCTAACAGAACAAAAGCAACACAAATTAAATCTCTGTAAAAAAATCCTGTGTGCAGACAGACTCATGATGTAATTCTAGTCACAAAACAATATTCCTCACTAATACCACTACACCTTAACTTACAGTGAAGACATACTCCATAATATCTTACTAGTTCTAGACAGTTAAATTTCTCCTAAATCACAAAATGTAAAACACAACTTAAAAACAAGAATGAGAATTCTATTATTTATATCAAAATACACCACATACTTCCCCTCTCAAACTCATAACTCACCTTTAAAATGAATTAGCTGAGAAAGAAATGTGGGACTCAAACAGCAGATTATCAGAGCCAGAATCTCAGAGCTCTACACCTCTCTCCTCTCTGCAGAACCAGTAAATGGCAATTTTTCCCTCTCTTTTTTCCCACATATACATGTTAATGTAAAATCACAGTCCTTCCCACATTTTTTCAAATGGAATCACACATTTCTATTGGTTGCAACTTTCAACCCCTTTGCAAATCATCCTTTCCCCCAACATGACTTCTGCCTGCTACCATAGCAACAGCTCATGGAACACTGGTGTGAGCACAGAGGTCAGAAGTTCAGCAGACATTGTTTCAAATCAAAACAGCAAGAGTGCTTGACATTTCAAACCTAACAGCAAATCCAAAGTAATGTTCAGTGGGAACACATTTTTCTGTACCAATCCAAAACATGCTTTTAAAAATTTAAACATACAGCCTAGTTTTAACTGTAAAATGGTTTAAATCAGCCAATGAGTTCTTTTTATCAAAATAAAGTATGTATGCCTCCATTTTCCAACTGTGTTTCTTTTCATATTGCCATTCTACTGAAATACACCTTCTGAGTGCATCCAGATCTCCTTGAAACATGTTCACAGTGTGGATTGTAGGTCATAGCTATGTCTTCTGGAGTGAAAAATTTGCAGAAAAAAAGAGGTATGGTGAGAGACCTTGCTTTGCCAAATGTAGACATTAAATGGATTGGTCAGAGAGGGTTAAAGTGGCACCAATTATTGCCTTTGGTGAAAACCTTTCTACATCGCCCACAGCCTAAACTTATTATTGTGCACTGTGGTGGAAATGACCTAGGCACTTTAACTGGGGTAGGTCTGGAAATGCTTATTAAGGACACCTTTGTGCAATTGATGTCGCTTTTTCCTCAATCTGCCTTTGTATATTCTAACATATGCCAAAGGCAAAAGTGGAACTGGTCCAACCAATTTTGTCCACAGATTGACAAAGCAAGAAAGCACGTCAATAAGTCTGTTTCTGCTTTCCTCAGAGACTATGGTATGGGTTCTATATACCACGACAACTTGCGTTACAACATGCAAGACATTTATAGAGGAGATGGTGTACATTTCAATGATGAAGGGAACAGAGTCTTACTCTTGAACTTTAGACTCTGCATCGGTACTTACTTGTAGGTACCGAAAAACACTCAATGAACACAAGGGCTCTTTTTAGAGCCACCTAATATCGAAACACTTAAAAGTGATTTTTATTACTTTTTTTTTATAATGTTTTTTTTTGGGTGCACGCTGGGTGCGCGCACCTCTTGATGTTTTTTAAGTTTTTTCGGGTACGCGTAGAGTGCGCGCACCTCGCGATGTTTTTTAAAAAATTTAAATCTTTTTTTTTCCCTTCGTGGTCCTACTGTGCCCCCCTGACAATGACTAGGGGGTCTACAACTCCCTACCCTGCCCCCTCTTCACGGTCTCCACCTTTCCTTTTTAGTGCGACAGACAAAATGGCGGCCGACACTTCCAGATTTCGACCGATTCGAATGTTTACTGACATCTAACAACCAATCAGAATGACGCTCGCGCACGGCAAGGTGCGCGCACAGGGCTTGCTCAGTGTGCGCACGGTACGCGCGTATAGATATTGATATGCTTTTAAATGCTATTTTCTCAGGAAATACTGAACAGATTTACACCAAAAGGCACTTCCTTGACCTTATGGCTACCTCTCTTCCAAATTTCAAGTAATTCTGTTCAGCCGTTCGGGCTGTAGCTGTGTCTAAAGGTCCTATGGGAAAATGCATGGGGAAAACGCGTTTTGGGACCCCCCTTTTTTCTCATCCCCCGCTTGACGATTCACCCCGAGACTTTCAGGGTAGGAGCTGAACGGAGCGCCCCATTAGTTTTGAAAATTTCGTGAGGATTCGTCAACCAGCGCCAAAGTTATTCAAAATAGAATTTTGAGATTTCCTATGGAAACATGGTCCTAACTATAACTATCTACTGGCGACCGCCAGTAGATAATATATATATATATATATTATCTACTGGCGGTCGCCAGTAGATATATATATATTTATGTATATATATATATATATATATAAAGACCAACGCTTGTTCCCCATGAACAACAAGCACGGCACACTCCGGAATCTTGCGAGGGCTTTTAATAAGATCAACAAATCACATTGCTGGTAGTCCATGAGAAACAGGCATATTGACATGCTGGCAGTTCGTGAAACCATGGCATACGCGTTTCGGCGATGAGTCGCCTCGTCAGTGCCGGTGTCAGCAGATCCATCGAGTGTCAGCACACAGTCCAGTCGCTGTTGCTTCTGAGTCTGTTTAAAAATTTAACATGCCCCTCCTCCACATCATGTGCTGTGCAAGGCGATGACACTCCCACAGGCAAGGGATGCTGGGACTTGAAGTCCGAGTGGGCGATTGAATATATTTCAAAGCGCTCCAAACATCAAGTGGTGCTCTCACATTCATGAGCCCAGTCCGCAAACCAGCTCGAGTGCCCACGGGGGTGTAAAAAGACCTCGCTGGTTCCTTTGTCAGGCACACCATAATGCCTCCTCCCTCCCCATTACAGCTCGTGAAGCCAGATGGCAATACAACTGTTAGGGGGGGCGCCTTGTTTTGCCACAAAACAAAGTTTCCAAAGGTGCTAGTGTCTCCAAGGTGCTCCAGATCGGGAGGGTGTGCCGTTTTGTCCGCTTCCAGCCCACGGACCAAACACAAAGACCAACGCTTGTTCTCCATGAACAACAAGCACGGCACACTCCGGAATCTTGCGAGGGCTTTTAATAAGATCAACAAATCACATTGCTGGTAGTCCATGAGAAACAGGCATATTGACATGCTGGCAGTTCGTGAAACCATGGCATATATTATCTACTGGCGGTCGCCAGTAGATAGTTATAGTTAGGACCCTGTTTCCATAGGAAATCCGCAACATTCTATTTGGAATAACTTTGGCGCCGGTCGATGAATCCTCGCGAAATTTTCAAAATAGGTGGGGCGCTACGCCCCGCTCCTACCCTGAAAGTCTCGGGGGGATTCGTCAAGCGGGGGCTGAGAAAAAAGGGGGGTCCCAAAACGCGTTTTTCCCATGCATTTTTCCATAGGACCTTTAGACACAGCTACAGCCCGAACGGCTGAACAGAGTTACTTGAAATTTGGCAGAGAGGTAGTCCTCAGGTCAAGGAAGTGCCTTTTGTAGGTCTGGTGTAAATCTGTTCAGTAGTTCCTGAGAAAATAGCATTTAAATCAATATATATATGTGGGCGGAGCCTAACCACACATCTCATCCTGAGATCTGATTGGCTGTCAGCACTTCATCCAAGAAGTGTTGGCAGCCATCTTGGGACCAATATACATGATAGCACCTCATTAAAAAGCATTGCAGTTAATAGAAGATTTTAAGACTTTAGTTACATTATAAATCATTTGTTGATGGTACCATACTCATTTTAGGAATTGTGGTATGTTCTAAGGTGATTTCACCATGTGAAAAAGCCTTCTGCTGGGATATCATGATTGAGAGAAAAATATTTTCTCATGCTTTTACCACAGAGGTTTGGAAGGTGATCTATAAGCTAAACTGAGAGCTTATTTTCTGTAAATTCACATTATCTTTCTCAGTCATGTGAGAATGAAGTCTGACATTCTCAGTAAAACATGTACATCCAACAAGGGCAGAGACTGTCAGTTGATTCCTTTGTGTTCTACTGCAGCTTTCCAGAGTGTTCCAAAGAACTACTAGAGCGCTAACCGTCCTACTTATGATAAATGTATGGCACACCTGAAGCCATCTTGCTTGGATTAAAGTGGTAACTCTTAAAACATTTAATTTAAAAAGGAACAAAATGAGGTGGTTCATTTTTCCATAAAAAGTATGATTAGTGCTGCATAAAGAAAAATTAGGGCACATTTTGAGTGACTTCTCAAATCCTGGCATGCAGACTGAAACATGCACTTTTAATACCAGCAGCAGTTTTCCCTGGTGAGCAGTAGCTTTACTACAGTGATCTAATGAGCAAAAAGAGTGCTAACATTCTGATTTTATGGCAAATGTGTGACACATTTGAATGCCTTCTTGATGGAATCAAAGTAAAAAACTGAAAGTATTTCCTACTGAGGAGACTGCAGTAAATGAGGAAATTAGGAAACTTCATAACAAATAAGTCTCCCAAGATGGCCACCAGAGACAAAAGAGCCCAAATGTAGCCCAAATATCACCCAGATGTAGCCCAAGTATAGCCCAATGACAGAATGTCCAAGAATGTTCTTAAAAACAACTAGAGCACTTACTGTCTTCATTATGACAAAAGTATGGCACACCTGAAGCCATCTTGATTGGAATAAACTGGTAACACTTAAAACATTTAATTTAAAAAGGAACACAATGAGGGGGTTCATTTTGCCATAGAAATTATGATTAATGCTGAAGAAAGAAAATGAGGGCACATTTTGAGTGACTTCTCAAATCCTCTTCTATTTCATTAAAAAATTCTGACATGCAGACTGAAACATGCACTTTTAATACCAGGAGCAGACTTCCATGGTGAGCAGTAGTTTTACTACAGTGATCTAATGAGCAACTAGAGTGCTAACATTCAGAATTCATGGCAAATGTGTGACATATCTGAATACCTTCATGATGGAATCAAAGTAAAAAACTGAAAGCATTTCCGACTGAGGAGACTGCAGTACATGAGGAAATTAGGAAACTTCATAACAAATAAATCTCCCAAGATGGCCACCGGACACAAAAGAGCCCAAATGTAGCCCAAAATCACCCAGATATAGCCCAAATATAGCCCAATGACAGAAGTGTGCAAAACACTTATTATTTTGTGTTTTTGCAGTGTTATATAGTGCAGACTTGTCAGGTATTGGAGTGCTTTACATGAGCATTGGTTACATCACACAAGAACAAATTCATTTTGGTTGTAGACATGGGGAGACTAAGTGATTTGACCAGAATCACAGAATGTCGAGCTGAAGCAGAAACTTCAACCTGGTTCCCCAGTTGCAAAGTCTGCAGTTCTGGAAGTAACACCACATCCTCTCCCCTAAGTGCAACATTTAATCAAGTTGTCAACTAGATAAAAAAACATAAAGATAACAAATAATTTAAAAGTGCTTTGTCGCTATTTGAAAACTCAGAAAATATGTCCTTATTTTAGTCTTTTAGAGCACTAACCATAATTTTGATGCCAATAAGACCCTCTCATATATGTAATTTCTAAAGGAATGCTCTAGGTATTACAGTTTTGATTACATCAAGATGATGTCAGGCGCTCCACACTTTTGTAATAAATATAGAATGTTAGCAATCTAGTTGTTCATTAGGATACTGTTGAGAGGCAGAGGCCAGGGGCACGGACTCTGAAAATTGAAGGCAGGTAGGAGGGTGCAAAGGCAACAATTTAACCACACTGAGCAGGCAGGAAGGGCCGTGGAAGCACAACAGACTATGGAGGGCAGTGGAAAGGGGGGCAGGGGCAACAAACCAACAATACAGGACTTGCAAGAGAGGCTGTTGGAGGGAAGATCTATTACGGGTCAAGGAAGCTAGGGGCGGTCCCCAGAGCCCCGGGAGCCACCACAGAACTGAGCAGGAGAGTGAGTCAGGGACAAAAGGGGCACCTTAATTTGAGCCGGGGTGCCTAGGAACGCTTGCTCCAAAAATGAAGAAAACAGACATATGAGACATGGAATTGGAGGCAGAATACAATGGCAGTTTAATGAGAAGATGCAACTTCAAAGAAACCGCAGAATAGAGACCTAAAGTACAAAATACAGAATCCAGATAATCATACAGCTGTCATGATATTCTCTGTATCTCAATTAATGGACTGACAGAGAGAGAGAGAAAACACATCTATAAATGCATCATGAGAAACAAGTTACACCAAGGAAAATGTTACCTAGGGACACTCACATTTACTCTTAGAGCAAGCATTCCTGCAATTACAATACAACATCTTTTAAATGCAAAAGTAAAGAGAACAATGGTTAAACATAACATGACATTTCATATAGGTAAAATAGAATAAGATACTTCAAGCAAAGCCGAGCAAGACATTTTAAGCAAAGGAAGACAAGAGCTCCCAGTTCTTGGGGAAAACCTGCACAGCCTGTTAACCTACATACAGACGGCGAGGTTGTCCGTCGATATCTGTGGGTGCTCCCTTTTAATATCATTTTGTGGGCTCCTTTGCACGCTACATCTACCTACATATGCTACCCAAAAGCTTCGTCTGCAGATTTTACCAGACATTTCGTCATTTACCCACTTAATGCTGACAATGGACTGGGTGAAAAGGTCAGTCTCTCAGGCCAATCGCTTATCGTAAGTTCCATAGAGCAAGCAGAAAATAATGGGTATTGTACAGGAATTCAATATATTCATGTATAAAATCTCCTCAGTTCTCCTAACTTGACGCTCTGCGGTTGCCACTTCCTTAAAAGCGGGAAACCTGCCCAGGAAGCAAGTACCAGTCCAGGATGCAGCCTACTGTATGTCGACAGCTTCAGGGGGATGTTGAACTTTGATACCGAGCACGGAGCACTCGGGTAGGGTGGGGGCTACTAGTTTGGAGCAGAAGGCCTCGCAGACCTGCCTTCAGACTGCTATACACTAAAATTGCAGAGCTATGGTCAATTTAACAAAGAGGCCTACATATTGAACAGAAGGGCCTACACAGGGGTTTTATGCTGGCTGAGTGGTAAGGATGTCTCAGGATAATTATATAGCAACACAGGACCCGCTGGTCAATTTAATACGGCCTACAAATGCGGCTGGCAGGGCAAGGACAAGGGTCTCATACTTCAGGTGTGGACAGAACGGGCCAGGGGCCCCCTGTGATACAAAATCTACCCTCCTTCAAGGCTGTGGCAATGTAATAGACCATTGTTGGCAGAAGGAAGAGGCAATGGTAGTACAACCATACATGCCAACAGACCCGATTCAGCCAGGAAACGTCCAATGTTTTTAAGCTCAAATGGGCTTTATTTGATCTGTCTCCTGTCTACAATATCCTCTTTTTCAATGTAACTCAAAGGGGAAAATCAATACCCCAGTTTTTTTTCAAAATCTCCCTCTTACCAAGTTCAAAATGTTCGCAAGTATGGTACATTGGATCATGGAAGGAAATGGGATAGGGACATGGACTTGGATAACAGAGGACAGGAGAGACATGGAGAGGTGCACCAAACTGACCCTGCAGGGCAGGCATCAGGGTTTGCAGCAGCACAATACACCACACAGGGCATGCAGGACGGGAGTGCAGCACAACAATCCATAGAAAGCAAGAGGGAGGGGACAGGACCATGCACATGGACAACAGAGAACAGAGGGGCAAGAGGCAATGGTAGCTAGCTGACCATAATGGACAGACAGGAGAGAAGGCTGCAGCATAACAGACCATAAAGGGCAGGAGGGACGGATCAGGGGCATTACAATGGAACAGACAAGCCAGGAGGGAGGGAGTAGGGGTCTGCACATGTAAACAGAGGGCTGGGGGCAAGGGGGCAGGGCAGGAGCAGCAAGATGGCCATGGAGGTCAGGCAGGATGGGCACTAGAAGCAAGACACAACATGAAGAGCAACAGTGAGACTGTGATGGCATACACACAGACCATGGAGGGAAGGTGGGAGGGGGTCAGGGGCAGCTAACTGACCACACAGGGAAGGTGGGAGGGGCCATGGCAGCACAGAAGACCATGCATGGCAAGTGGGAGGGTTAGTGGCAGCACAATGGCTATGATGGGCAAGAAGGAGGGTGCAGGGGCATGCACAAAGGACGATGGAGGATAGAAAGGAGGGTCAGGACCTGTGCACAGACAAGAAGGTTCAGGGGAAGGGGCCTCACAACAGACCACACGGGGCAGGCAGGAGGAGCAGTTGCAGCACAACAGACCAGGGAGGGCAGAAGGGTGTGGCAGTACAATGGACCATGTAGGACAGGAGGAAGAGGATAGAGGCATGGCATGTGGACAGGCAGGGTGGAGGTGGCAGGGACAGGTTACAGTCATCTGACAATGCTAGGCAGGTGGGAGGGGAGTGGCAGCTCAACAGAACACTCAGAGTAGATAGGAGTGGCAGGTCCATGGGACATGGTGGGCAAAAAGGATGGAGCAGGGGCATGCACAAAGACATCGGAGGGCAGGGGGAAGGAGAATAGGGGCAGCAAGCTAAGCACAGAGTTTAAGCAGGAGGTCAATGATGGGGCATAGAATTGGGCAATGGAGGGCAGGAGGAGTGGACTGGTACATCATACTAAATTGAGGGCAGTGGCAGCACATCAGACCATGCATGGCAGGAGGGAGGAGGCTAGTCCATGGATTCACACAACAGAGGATAGGGAGGAGGGGGATGGGGCAGCAAGCTAACTGTTCAGAGAAGGCGGGTATTAGAAACTTTATTGTTTTTAAAACATTTTGTCTGTGCAAACTACTTAAAATATGAACAAGTATGCAGCATAATCTCACTTTAATTCAGGAAGAAGAAGACGTTAGTGACTGTGACTCCGGGCTCACTTGGCAAAAACACCCCCTGACCCTCCACCCCCTATCGCAAAATGTAATGCCCGTGAAAAGGGTAGGTGAACACAGTGTTATATAGAACATAGTCCTGAGAGCACGATTGAAAATGAAAACTAGATATAGTGTATGGTATAAACTATGCACCAAAAAGTGTGATATAAGATGAACCAGGCGTGAAATATAATATGCAATACATTGTGCGCAATGACAGATTCATTGGAGAGCGCGAGATAGCACAGGCACTAGCGTGTGCTATGCGATATGCGCCTTGGAGTGTAATATGCACAGGGCAGTGTTGTGTAACCTAACTAGTCTCTAAAGTTGTAATATAAAATATGTGCTGGGGAGTGTAACGTTGCATATGCACTGTGACAAAGATATGGATCCCAAATTGTAATATGTATGGCATAGCACTGTGCGTTATAACATAGGCATCGAGGAAGGCACGTTAGATGGGGCAATATAACCCGTGCGAAGGCAAGTGTGGCATGACATATTCACGGGGTGGTGTTACAGTGCACATGGGCTAGAGAGTGTCATAGCATATGCACTAGCTAGTGGAATACAATACAGAGGTGTGTGGTACTCGGCAGGCAATGGTGGGTGTAACACAGCATTGGGCTCTGTCAAGAGCGCGCTGTGACTCGCAAGTGATGTTCGTCCCCTTTCCAGAGAGTAAAATAAAAAGTATTACACATCCGGCAGTGGATGTGTGTTTTATTAACTGTGAGGGGGGTTTCTTGCATAGTTTTGGTCGAATTTTTGTCGAATCCCCTTTGAATGGCTTGGTGTGCATGTGTATTAAATGTGCCCGTCAATAGCTACCCATGTTTGTATAAATAAACGACAAGGGTGTCTACCGGGATTAGGCACGGTAGAGCATCAGACATGTCAGAGCTTCACTAGTGGTGTAAATACATTCCACGTGGATTAATTGCATGCATAGTCGCCTTTTAATGAATATCACGCAAATCGTCATGGTGATAGGTACGTACGGTTTGTCCAGCATGTCCTAGGTGTGTCTATAAATATATATTTTTTAAAAATAATAAAAAACAGTGGCCGGCCCTGGGGATTGGGGTAAAAAAAATATAATTAGGAGACAGGCCCTGGGGGATGGGGTCATCAGGGCCAATAAATTAGAATAAGAAGGGGAACCACACAGCCCCCCTTCTTAAAAAAATAAAATAAATAAAAGACTGGCATCGTGCCGGAGGCCATGCCCCCTCCATGCAGCACTCTGCAAACGCGCCCCCAACAGGCATCTCCAGTATGCGCCAGGGAGCTGCGCTGCAGACAGGTGTTCTGAGGCCAAGCCCCTTTTTACACCTCTCTGCAACGCAGCCCTTGGCGCTTACTGGAGGTACCTAGTGGTCTAGTGTGACCCTAGGGACCCTTAGGATTCAAGGGGACTTAATCTCTCAACTTAGAACAGCCACAGTGCGCGTTTACACAGTGGTGAAGGGAGGGGACGGGGCCTGAGGTGACGTGTGCAAACACGCACCATGGCACGTTTTAAATTGGGGATATAATTTCCCTTCAATACTGAGGGCCCCTGGGGGCTAACTAGCCCACCAAGTGCTTCCAGTAAGCGCCACTGAGCTGCATTGCAGAGAGGTGGTCCAGGCCGTGCCACTTTTTACACCTCTCTGCAACGCAGCTCTGTGGCACTTACTGGAGGTACCTAGTGGGCTAGTTGGACCCTAGGGACCCTCAGGACTCAAATGAACTTAATCTCCCAACTAAAAACGGACACAGGGCGTGTTTACACAATGGTGAAAGGAGGGGACGGGGCCTGAGTTAACGTGTGCAAAAACGCCCTGTGGCCTGTTTTAAGAGGTAGTTTTAATCCCCATGCCCTATTATATACTAGGGGCTTATAGAGGAGGTAAGGCTAATCACAGGGGGACCCCAACGCATAATGTTCCCTAGTGTATGTAGGTGTTTTCACTGTATTCTAAGTGTCTTTTAACATAGCACTGGCTCTAGGACTGGTTAGTCAGACTCAGTTACCACCAGTATCCGTCTGAAAAAGTTGAGGGTACAGGATGATTTTGCAACAAGGCTTCTTTCTGCTCTTCTTTTTGTTCTTTCTGCACGTTATCCTTCTTCCTGCACTTATCTTCGTATTTGAGGACTTCTGTTGCTTCTTTCTGCACTTCTTTTGTTTCTTTCTGTGCATTTTTTCTTCTTTCTTCACATGTCCTATCTCTGTAGGCATAGTTAGAAATTAGCATTTAAAAAACCTTTGAAATTAACAGAAAAAACCATAGGTTTCAGGCACGTTATAGTTAGGAATTAGCATTTAAAAAACCTCAGAAATTCACTGAAAAAACCATAGGTTTCAGGGGTGTTATAGTTAGCTGGACTTTTCACTTGTACAAAACCATTGAAATTCCCCCGTTATAGTTAGTTCAGCTAACTATAACTCGCGCGCCCGCAATGCACTGCTGATGATGTCACATATTACATCACTCATGACATGGTCAGTGACATCACTCATGACATCACTGATGACATCTCAAATGACATCACTGATGACATCACTGATGACATCATCCTTGTGATAGAGTGGCAGACCTCCTCTCACCCTAATATAACCTTTGATACACACATTCAAAAATAGAGACTAAAATTTTCAAAACAATGGACATACCAATACCAGTTACAACAACCTCTTCAGTAATTCTAAGATCCACATACACATCCACTCATTCACCAACAGTCCAATACAGTCACTCATACATGTACTCACTCATCATATGTACTCATACACCTATACATCCTGTTACACAATGCCACTCATCCATAGTTACTCACACACATAGTCACTCATGCTAATAAAGAATGAAACATACATTTACTTGCATATACAGTTATACACACACCACCACACTTACTTCTACGGAAACTTACACATACTTAGTCTTTTAAACAATCACTTATAGAAACACATACTTATTCATACAGGAACTCTTTCAATCTCTCACTCTCACATATACTCACATATATACACCAATAGTCACATATACTAGTTTAAAACATATGTAGTTACTCATAAAGACACTATTGAGACAGTCATTCACTCACTAACACACCCATACACACACTCATCCACCCATACAGTCCTGCACACATACTGTGTTCAACACATACAAACAGTGAGTCACTCATTCATGCACCTATGCACTACGTAATACCCCCACCGAACCATGCAGACACTCAGACTGATACTCAAAAAACCAACTAATAACCTATATAGACACCCATGTAGCTACTCACCAACCCATGCAGCCACTTATACACAAAGTGAGAGACTGATACAGATATTTACATATTTAAACATTACTCACTAAGCCATGTATTCACTATGATACACTTAATCAGTCAGTTACACAATCAATTTTTCAAAAACAAATCATCCATTTAGACACTTATATACCCATTTATTCTTCCATCGACCTTGAGATATACATATATAAAACATATTTAATTTTCAGAATAACACACATTCACTGGATGATGTCATCAGTGATGTCATCAGTGATGTCATTTGAGATGTCATCAATGATGTCATGAGTGATGTCACTGACCATGTCATGAGTGATGTAATATGTGACGTCATCAGCAGTGCATTGCGGGCGCGCGAGTTATAGTTAGCTGAACTAACTATAACGGGGGAATTTCAATGGTTTTGTACAAGTGAAAAGTCCAGCTAACTATAACACCCCTGAAACCTATGGTTTTTTCAGTGAATATATATATATGTACAAACTAAAGGGCCTTGCTTTTCTTGAGGTGAAAATTCTTTCAATATAAAAAACACAAAATAATTAAATTTCAAAGTAGAAAGTGAATCCCCCTTTACTGCACACACCTCCATGGGCAGGGGTTTGTCTCCAAATATTTCTGGTACATTTAGCATGTAAATCTTTCTTATACCAATGAAGTGAGCATGAAAGGATAGTTGATTCCAGATTCACTGAGTCTCCATGGGAAAAGGAGAGTATCATTTCTTGGCTGCATCACTGGAAGCATTGCTCTATAAAGGATTCGCAATGCCAACATGCTCCCAGGGTGAGAAGGATACTGCGGAGAGTTATTAAGGTTAATTTTGATCTGTTTTAAATCTGGTCCTTGAGTCCGCTTTAGCTGTTACACCAATAATTCCTGCACAACATGCATGCAAAGACAGGCTTTCGGTCAGCGGGCTTCATCCATTGGTCTGTTAAGATGTCATTCACGTTTTGTTCCACTCATGGGGCAGTGGGTCTGCCCACCTTACCAAGTGGCTCTCTTAAATTTGAGGGATTGCATAAAGCTTTTGCACATTGTTCACATTGCCCAAAACTAGTTATTTTCTCTTCAGTTCCAAAGCTGTTTCAAAGTGTGCTTTTTATATATATTCTTTTTATATTAACTTTAAATACTTGTTATTTATTTATTTCGCCTACTCGTTAGGTGCCCAGTTAGATAAAAGGTGGCAATTTGTTTTTCTTCCTATTTTTTGGGGCATAAACTTGCAATAAAAGTTTTAAAAACTAGCAAGGCCAGATCTATTACCTTGGCAATGCTTTTTTGGGTTCATTTGTGTACTGACATATGGTGCAGCAAGTGGACACATCTTCACATTAAGAGGCAATGATGACACTAACTTTCAGAGCAGTTTTTTGTTGCTCTTTTAAATGGCACCTGTAAATGCGGATGAGACGATGATGCCCCGGTCAAGCCAAATTTAAAACATTCAGTTTAATTTTAAGACACCGTACATGATAGTGACTTTGAGATGGTTCCAAGATGTAACGCCTTACTTCTTAAAGTGACAGGGTACTTATTTTATGATACGTTGTTTAAGATTCTGTTTGTGTGCCTCATTAGTAAGACTTTTGTGCTGGGCCCCTGCAGACTGATGCGCTCCGCACAGTGATGGATACACCAAATACATGTTGAGGCCTTGAGACCCTGTGTCAGCCCCCTGAACCAGATCACAATCCGAATAATTCAATGGTAGATGCTGGAACCTGAATCCTGCCAGTTCTCGCTCTATTCCGGCATTGCCGGGGCGCCTTTAACTTACTCTTTCCTGATAAGGTCACCAGTGTAAGGACCACGATATTGCAAATGGATTGAAACGTTGTTCTCCCTCTCCCAGTGCTTGTACCTCTCTGTGTCCCAGTTACTTTTCTCCTCAGCTTGGTGGGCTCCCTTCCCTTTATATTTCCTATTTGTTCCCGCCCTATGTAACCGTGGTTCCGGGTGCTTTTTTCCCAATGTGTTTTTCTTTCTTTGTGCTCACTACCCACAAAGCAATCCTAGCCCTGTGTGGGGTTTCAGTGTAGAATTATCAGGTGTTTACTGAGGCACAGTGGCAGAAAAATAAAACACCAATGTTTTTTCCACATATCAAAAAAGAAAAAAAAAACACAACATATACACTAGAACAGGCAGTGTCTCGTACCATTATGCCATTATGGGAGGTCATGAGCAGAGCACGATGGGTCTTATGGTATCTAGAAATAGGGAGTTTCAGCCTTTATGTAGGTTTTGGCTCATAACCATAAAATGATCTTCAACTGAAAATATTAAAACAATTTGTATGCTTTTTAGATGGCACAAATTTGTTTATGATCCTAGAAGCCTTCCATGATATCTTTTTTAAATGATTTTCAGTAAAGTCTTGTAATGGTGTTCTTGGGCCATTGCCAATTGACATCCATGTCCGCTGGGCATGTAGCCATGCCTTCAGCACTTTACAAGGCTGCAATCAATTATTGGCAATGAAATTTGAATACCCCGAAAGATGAGATCCATCGTTATTCATCTTACCTTCAGAAGACTACTCAAGAATTGGCTGTTCCCTACATGACCGCCATACTCAAAACACTAATGTACAACAGTAGTATGCACCAGACACCAGTAGTGCACATGTGTGTATGTAAGCGTGTGTAATTATACATATATATATTTATAAATGTGAATTTCTTTTTACAAAAGTGTACATCACTTATGGTTATAATATATAAATTCTGAAATGTATGCTTAACATGTATATAGGCCCCTGGATTGGCAGCATGACGATTTGACTATATGTTTATGGGTTTCTGTTTCATTATAATAACATATATAAACATGATTACACAGGACGTATGACTAAATGTTAAACTATTCACGACACTTAATACTTCAAAAAAAGTATCCTAAATAAATCACAAATAAATAATAAAACCAAATAATAATAATAAATTAATTAAGACAGAGAATAGTTTTATGTTTGTGTGTGTGTATATATATATATATATATATATATATTCACTGAAAAAACCATAGGTTTCAGGGGTGTTATAGTTAGCTGGACTTTTCACTTGTACAAAACCATTGAAATTCCCCCGTTATAGTTAGTTCAGCTAACTATAACTCGCGCGCCCGCAATGCACTGCTGATGACGTCACATATTACATCACTCATGACATGGTCAGTGACATCACTCATGACATCACTGATGACATCTCAAATGACATCACTGATGACATCACTGATGACATCATCCAGTGAATGTGTGTTATTCTGAAAATTAAATATGTTTTATATATGTATATCTCAAGGTCGATGGAAGAATAAATGGGTATATAAGTGTCTAAATGGATGATTTGTTTTTGAAAAATTGATTGTGTAACTGACTGATTAAGTGTATCATAGTGAATACATGGCTTAGTGAGTAATGTTTAAATATGTAAATATCTGTATCAGTCTCTCACTTTGTGTATAAGTGGCTGCATGGGTTGGTGAGTAGCTACATGGGTGTCTATATAGGTTATTAGTTGGTTTTTTGAGTATCAGTCTGAGTGTCTGCATGGTTCGGTGGGGGTATTACGTAGTGCATAGGTGCATGAATGAGTGACTCACTGTTTGTATGTGTTGAACACAGTATGTGTGCAGGACTGTATGGGTGGATGAGTGTGTGTATGGGTGTGTTAGTGAGTGAATGACTGTCTCAATAGTGTCTTTATGAGTAACTACATATGTTTTAAACTAGTATATGTGACTATTGGTGTATATATGTGAGTATATGTGAGAGTGAGAGATTGAAAGAGTTCCTGTATGAATAAGTATGTGTTTCTATAAGTGATTGTTTAAAAGACTAAGTATGTGTAAGTTTCCGTAGAAGTAAGTGTGGTGGTGTGTGTATAACTGTATATGCAAGTAAATGTATGTTTGATTCTTTATTAGCATGAGTGACTATGTGTGTGAGTAACTATGGATGAGTGGCATTGTGTAACAGGATGTATAGGTGTATGAGTACATATGATGAGTGAGTACATGTATGAGTGACTGTATTGGACTGTTGGTGAATGAGTGGATGTGTATGTGGATCTTAGAATTACTGAAGAGGTTGTTGTAACTGGTATTGGTATGTCCATTGTTTTGAAAATTTTAGTCTCTATTTTTGAATGTGTGTATCAAAGGTTATATTAGGGTGAGAGGAGGTCTGCCACTCTATCACAAGGATGATGTCATCAATGATGTCATCAGTGATGTCATTTGAGATGTCATCAGTGATGTCATGAGTGATGTCACTGACCATGTCATGAGTGATGTAATATGTGACGTCATCAGCAGTGCATTGCGGGCGCGCGAGTTATAGTTAGCTGAACTAACTATAACGGGGGAATTTCAATGGTTTTGTACAAGTGAAAAGTCCAGCTAACTATAACACCCCTGAAACCTATGGTTTTTTCAGTGAATATATATATATATATTACCTACTGGCGGTCGCCAGTAGGTAGTTAGAGTTAGGACCACGTTTCCATAGGAAATCCGCAACATTCTATTTTGAATAACTTTGGCGTCGGTCGACGAATCCTCGCGAATTTTTCAAAATAGGTGGGGCGCTACGCTCCGCTTCTACCCTGAAAGTCTCGGGGGGATTCGTCAAGCGGGGTCTGAGATAAAAGGGGGGTCCCAAAACGCGTTTTTCTCATGCATTTTTCCATAGGACCTTTAGACACAGCTACAGCCCGAACGGCTGAACAGAATTACTTGAAATTTGGCAGAGAGGTAGTCCTCAGGTCAAGGAAGTTCCTTTTGTAGGTTTGGTGTAAATCTGTTCAGTAGATTCTGAGAAAATAGCCTTTAAATCAATATATATATCTGTGGCAGCTTACCGTGCGCTTACCGTGCGCTTACGGTGCGCTTACCGTACGCGTACGGTGACGTGCGCGAGCGCGATTCTGATTGGCTCTTAGATCTTAGTAAACATTCGAATCGGTCGAAACCAGGAAGCGGCGTCCGCCATTTTGTGTATTTCACTCAGAAAAAAAAGGGTGATATCTTGAAAAGGGGGCAAGGGAGAGAGTTACAGACCCCCTAACATTTGTAAGGGGGTCAAAGAAGGACAGAAAAGTACAAAGAAAACATTTATTGATTTTAAAAAAAATCACGGGGTACGCGTACGGTAAGCTCAACGTACGCGTACGGTAGAAAAAAAATAAAAAAAAAGAAATGAAATGCAGATTTAAGAGTTTAGATATTAGGGGGCTCTAAAAAGAGCCGTTGTGTTTATGAAGTGATTTTTTAGTGGTACCTACAAGTAAGTACCGATGCAGAGTCTAAGGTTCAAGAGGAAGACTCTGTTCCCTTCATCATTGAAGTGCACACCATCTCCTCTATAAATGTCTTGCATGTCGTAACGCAAGTTGTTGTGGTAAATGGAACCCATACCATAGTCACGGAGGAAAGCAGAAACAGATTTGTTGACGTGCTTTCTTGCTTTGTCAATCTGCGGACAGAAATGATTGGACCAGTTCCATTTTTGCCTTTGGCATATGTTAGAAAACACAAAGGCAGTTTTAGGGAAAAGTGAAAACAGTTGTGCAAAGGTGTCCTTCATAAGCATTTCCAGACCTACCCCAGTCAAAGTGCCTAGGTCATTGCCACCACAGTGCACTATTATGAGGTCAGGGTGTTGGATTTGCATGAAGGATTTCACCAATGGCATCAATTGGTGCCACTTTAACCCTCTCTGACCAATCCATTTAATGTCTACATTTGGCAAAGCAAGGTCTCTCACCATATCTGTTTTCTCTGCATACTTTTCACTCCAGAAGACATAGCTGTGCCCTACAATCCACACTGTGAACATCTTCAAAGGAGAACTGGATGCACTCAGGAGGTGAAATTCAGTAGAATGGTAAAAAGAAATGAAAGACAGTTTGGAAATGGAGGCATACATATTTAAAAAAAAAAAAAGAACTGATTGGCTGTTTCATACCATTCTAGAATAAAAACTAGGCTGTATGTGTAAATTAATAGAAGCATGTTTTGTATTGGTACAGAAAAATGTGTTACCAAAGAACAGTACTATGGATTTGCTGTTAGGTTTGAAAAGTCAAGCACTCTTGCTCTGTGGAATTGAAACATTGTGTGGCGAACTTCTGACCTAACTCCACACAGCAGTGTTCCATGAGCTGTTGCTATGGTAGCAGGCAGAAGTCAAGTTGGGGGAAGGGTACTAGGCAGAAGTCAAGTTGGGGGAAGGGTACTTTTGGAAAAGGGTTGGTTTTCAACCAATAGAAATGTGTGATTACATTTGAAAAAAAGGGGGAAGCACTGAGATTTGAAACTTACATGTATATGTGTGGAAAAAGAGAGGGAAAGTTTGCCATTATCTGGTTCTGCTGAGAGGAGAGAGGTGTAGAGAACAGAGATCCTGGCTCTGATAATCTGCTGTTTGAGTGCCACATTTCTTTCACAACTAACTAATTTTAAAGGTGAGTTTAGAGTCTGAGAGGGGATGTATATGGTAAATTAAGAAATGAATAATAGAAATGCAATTCTTTTTGTTGAAGTTGTGTTTATTATTTTCTGTTTTGGGAGAAATTTAAATGTGAGGAACATGTAAAATAATATGGACTATGTTTTCACGATAAATTAAGGTGTACTGGTAAAAATAAGGAATACTTTAAGGGTTTGAGGTTGCACTCAGTAATGCAAATACATACAGCATCAGTAAGGCTGGTTGCCCTTGCTGGAGTGTAGGCAGTCACCCAGGTTACAAATGGTGCTGGTTTGAAAAAGCAGTTTGGACATGTGCTGTTTTCAGAATCTGAAAAGTGGATTCAAGATGTGTCAGTCTGTAAAAGTGTTTATCACTTGCCAAAAAAAAGAAAAGTAAGTGCGCTTTCAAATTGGCAAAGAAATTTCGTTTTGTGACTAATGTGAAAACATGACTCTGTGTGCAAATAGGAATTACAGGCAGAGATTTATTGCGTATTGTTCTGGAGATTTTACATTTGCATTAGATGGAAAGGGGGAGCCATTTTTTTTGTGCAGAAGCAGACTCTTAGCACACACCCAGCTGCTTATCCTGTGGAATCATGCACAGTATTCACAACCGAGTGGGGTTTGAGGTTTCAGTCAGTAATGCAAATACATTCAGCATCACTAAGGCTGGTTGCCCTTGCTGGAGTGTAGTCAGTCACCCAGGTTACACATGGTGCTGGTCTGAAAAAGCAGTTTGGACATGTGCTTTTTTAAGAATCTGAAAAGTGGATTCAAAATGTGTCAGTCTGTAAAAGTACTTATCACTTGCCAAAAAAAAGAGTAGTAAGTGTGCTTTCAAATTGGCAAAGAAATTTCGTTTTCTGACTAATATGAAAACATGACTCTGTGTGCAAAGAGGAATTACAGGCAGAGATTTATTGCGTATTGCTCTGGTGATTTCACAGTTGCATTAGATGGAAAGGGGGAGCCATTTTTTTTGTGCAGAAGCAGACTCTTAGCACACACCCAGCTGTTTATCATGTGGAATCATGCACAGTATTCACAACCGAGTGGGGTTTGAGGTTCCAGTCAGTAATGCAAATACATTCAGCATCACTAAGGCTGGTTGCCCTTGCTGGAGTGTAGTCAGTCACCCAGGTTACACATGGTGCTGGTCTGAAAAAGCAGTTTGGACATGTGCTTTTTTAAGAATCTGAAAAGTGGATTCAAAATGTGTCAGTCTGTAAAAGTGTTTATCACTTGCCAAAAAAAAGAGTAGTAAGTGTGCTTTCAAATTGGCAAAGAAATTTCGTTATGTGACTAATGTGAAAACAAGACGCTGTGTGCAAATAGGAATTACAGGCAGAGATTTATTGCGTATTGCTATGGAGATTTCACATTTGCATTAGATGGAAAGGGGGAGCCATTTTTTTGTGCAGAAGCAGACTCTTAGCACACACCCAGCTGCTTATCCTGTGGAATCATGCACAGTATTCACAACCGAGTGGGGTTTGAGGTTTCAGTCAGTAATACAAATACATTCAGCATCACTAAGGCTGGTTGCCCTTGCTGGAGTGTAGTCAGTCACCCAGGTTACACATGGTGCTGGTCTGAAAAAGCAGTTTGGACATGTGCTTTTTTAAGAATCTGAAAAGTGGATTCAAAATGTGTCAGTCTGTAAAAGTGTTTATCACTTGCCAAAAAAAAGAAAAGTAAGTGTGCTTTCAAATTGGCAAAGAAATTTCGTTTTGTGACTAATGTGAAAACATGACTCTGTGTGCAAATAGGAATTACAGGCAGAGATTTATTGCGTATTGCTCTGGAGATTTCACATTTGCATTAGATGGAAAGGGGGAGCCATTTTTTTTGTGTAGAAGCAGACTCTTAGCACACACCCAGCTGCTTATCCTGTGGAATCATGCACAGTATTCACAACCGAGTGGGGTTTGAGGTTTCAGTCAGTAATGCAAATACATTCAGCATCACTAAGGCTGGTTGCCCTTGCTGGAGTGTAGTCAGTCACCCAGGTTACACATGGTGCTGGTCTGAAAAAGCAGTTTGGACATGTGCTGTTTTCAGAATCTGAAAAGTGGATTCAAAATGTGTCAGTCTGTAAAAGTACTTATCACTTGCCAAAAAAAAGAGTAGTAAGTGTGCTTTCAAATTGGCAAAGAAATTTCGTTTTGTGACTAATATGAAAACATGACTCTGTGTGCAAATAGGAATTACAGGCAGAGATTTATTGCGTATTGCTCTGGTGATTTTACATTTGCATTAGATGGAAAGGGGGAGCCATTTTTTTTGTGCAGAAGCAGACTCTTAGCACACACCCAGCTGCTTATCCTGTGGAATCATGCACAGTATTCACAACCAAGTGGGGTTTGAGGTTTCAGTCAGTAATGCAAATACATTCAGCATCACTAAGGCTGGTTGCCCTTGCTGGAGTGTAGTCAGTCACCCAGGTTACACATGGTGCTGGTCTGAAAAAGCAGTTTGAACATGTGCTTTTTTAAGAATCTGAAAAGTGAATTCAAAATGTGTCAGTCTGTAAAAGTGTTTATCACTTGCCAAAAAAAAGAGTAGTAAGTGTGCTTTCAAATTGGCAAAGAAATTTCGTTTAAGGGCATAATGTGAAAACATGACTCTGTGTGTAAATAGGAATTACAAGCATAGATTGATTGCGTATTGCTCTGGTGATTTCACAGGTGCATTAGATGGAAAGGGGGAACCATTTTTTTGTGCAGAAGCAGACTCTTAGCACACACCCAGCTGCTTATCCTGTGGAATCATGCACAGTATTCACAACCGAGTGGGGTTTGAGGTTTTAGTCAGTAATGCAAATACATTCAGCATCACTAAGGCTGGTTGCCCTTGCTGGAGTGTAGTCAGTCACCCAGGTTACACATGGTGCTGGTCTGAAAAAGCAGTTTGGACATGTGCTTTTTTAAGAATCTGAAAAGTGGATTCAAAATGTGTCAGTCTGTAAAAGTACTTATCACTTGCCTAAAAAGTAGTAGAAAGTATGCTTTGCAATTGGTAAAGAAATTTCGTTTTCTGCCTAATTTCAAAGCATGACTTTGTATGCACACAGGAATTATTTTTAGATATTTAATTTGTGAAGGTGTTATTGTGATTTTCATTTATAGGAAAGGGGTTTATAGTATTTTAAGATTTCTAAAGATCATAAAAAATGTAGTAATATATTTAAATAAAATAAAGGAATTTTTTTAAGTTTTTTTCAGGTATTGCTGAAGAGCAGTGAACAAAATTTAAGATGCCTACAAAATCCAGACTAAAGAAAGACCACAAAAAAAACCTATATTTGAAGACAACTGGAGGACCTAAGTTAGTTGGAGATGCTCATGTTGGGAAAAAGAAAAAATCTTCTGGTAAGCAGACAAAAGATTTTTTAAAGAACATATTCAAAAAAAGGAAAAGTGTACAAAATGTCTGTACTGGAAAGAATGTTTTCAATAGAAAAGGACAGGAAAAAATTGAGAATTTAGTTAATGCAAATATACCTTCTGCAACTATAAAGATTAACTTAAACAGAAAAACAGCGTTTAAAGAGATACGTAGAAAAATGTTTCAGAGAAGAGTTATGTCCAATTTGATAAAGGATGTGAAGAAATATAAGCAAAAGGCAAAATTTTACAAGAGAAAAAAAGAAATTGAAGCCATTGCAGCAAAGGCATTAGAATTAAAAAGGAAACTATTCATTTTAATTTTGAATTGGATGCGTACATTAGATAAAATGGTTAATGTACTGAAATCACAAAGCAAAAGGAAAAGAGTAGTGAACAGAACAAACTTTTGTAAAGTGTTTTTAGGAAAATGGATGCATAGTTCAAGTAGTGAACCTTTTTTTAATGAAGAGAGCTATTTTCAAAGTAATAGTTTGCTGCATGCAGTTGACACCAGAGGTCGTGCTTATGAAGTGAAAAATGGTTGCATAATGGAGAAGGAGATAATGGTTCCAAGAGATGAGGTACAGTGATGGCGGATGAGGCTTTGGGGAGACGTCCTAAAGCCCCAGTGTACACTTGGAATTGTAGTAGTATTTGCACTGTGCGTCAGGAATCTATTGATAAATTTCGTGAGTTTCTAAGAGAATATAGTAAAAAAAGTGTAAAACAGAAGATTAAGGTGCTTCAAAGTCTAGATCCATGCAGAGTGAGAGAGAATACTGGTTTGCAGGGTCATTCTCTGGCTTGTCTATCTAGAAAAGTGTGTAATAGTGTTTTCCATCATTTTAGGATGCTGGCTGTTCATCATACTGAAATGAGAAAGTTTGTGAGACGGTTGTATTTTGCTAAAAGTCCAGCAATAAAGTTAGATGAATTGAATAGGGCTCTGTTCCGTGGATCGGTATCAGATGTAGAGAAGGTTGTTGATGAAATTCAGTTTTGTTACTTTGGTCCTGAACAAAACAGTGCAGAAAAGGACACAGTAAATGAGGAAGAAGTGGAAGAGAATGTAGAACCCTCTGTAAGTAAGACATTTAATGATCACATAACAAAATTTGCAATAATCTCTAATGAAAGACCAAATATTACTTGTATTTGTTGCCGCAGAACTCATTATAGAAAACAAACTAGGAATGTTGATCTCTACAGAAAAAGTGAAAATGAAGATAATTATAAGTGGAAGGATTTTGCCACATATATATTTCTTGAAAATTGTTTTGAATTGGGTGAAGATCAGCGTATTTGTAAATACTGTTACAACAAGTTAGAGGAAAATAGAATGCCAACCAGAGCTGTACATAATAATTTAGAATTTGATGCTATTCCTGCTGAACTTTCTGAATTAAAGACATATGAGTCTATACTCATTCAATGTGTTCATCCGTTCCAGACCATAGTACGTATGGAGCCCAAAACTGGTAAATTACCTCCTTCAGATTTACTGAGAGGTTTAAAAGGTAGAGTGGTGTATTTGCCCTTGGATTTGAAAAAAAATATGGAAACTATTGATGCGGATACTTTGGAAACTGAACCATTAATTATTCTGGTTAATGGTGTACCTACAAAGAATAAGAAGATTTGGCAGGAGCTGGTAGATGTACGGAAAGTACAAAGAGCAAATTTGTATTTGAAAAGGAATAACAAATGGTATGAATCAATTTATATAGAAGAAGAAGAAGAAGATTTACAAGAAGACACAGAAACACCAACTGGACAAATTGAAAAAGTGGACAAGTCAAAGGAAGAAGAAATCTATGAACATTTTAGCATACATCCTCTTCATTCAAAAGAAGTTATGGGAGACAATATTGATCTGTTTCAGATGAAGAAAGCAAAAGGAACTCTCGTGAGTGTATGGGAGGAGAGCTTGGAAGCTCGATGTTTTCCCCAGCTGTTTCCTAAAGGAAAAGGAGGACGATACGATGAACGTCCAGAACAGATTCCAGCTTCTGAGTATCGGACTACAAGACTATATGCTGAAGATCCCAGATTTCGACAAAGTATTCCTTATTTGTTCCATCTTTTATTTGAAAGTGACTTGTCTGCACTGTCTTATGCAGTAAATCACATTTTAAACAGTGGAGTACATTTACAAAATGTGTCTGCTAAGGATTTTATGGAGAAAGTGCAGCACCGAGATGATCATTTGGAAACACAACTGATCAATCTGATGGCTTGTCAGCGTGGGACAAATGAATATTGGTACCGACGCCATGGTGAATTAAAATGCATGTTACGGAATTTAGGAACACCAACATGGTTCCTTACCCTAAGCTGTGCTGAGTACGCTTGGGATGATTTACTGGATTTTCTACGAGAGGCAAATTCAAACATTAAAAATATCGAATACAAGACAGCAGGAGAACTGTGCTCATTGGATCCGGTTAATGTTTGCAGATATTTCAATCATAGATTTGAGGCTATGATGTCCTTCATCTGCAATAAAAAAAATCCACCTCTAGGAGAAGTAGTGGATTTCTTTTGGAGAAAAGAGTACCAGGCAAGAGGTGCTCCTCATATTCATATGCTGTTGTGGATCAAGGATGCCCCAAAGTTTGGAACAGATGCTGATGAAGCAGTGTTATCTTACATTGAAGAATATGCAACATGTGCTATACCAAAAAGCACAGAAGAGAAAAAGTTAAAGGAGCAAGTTTTACGTTTCCAAAGTCATCGGTGTGGAAAATACTGTCGACGGAAATACAAGAGCAAAGATAAATACTACACTAAATGTCGATTTGGATTTCCTAGACCTGTTCTTTCAAATGGAAGAGTAAACAGTTTTATGTCATCTGTGAGACATACTATCACAAGAAAATCACCTAAGAATACCTACAACCTTAAAAGAAAAGAAGAATCAAAAAATATAAATGACTACAACCCAGTCATTTTATCCATGTGGAATGCTAACATGGATATACAGTATGTAGCTGACAATTCCATTGCTGTTGCTCGATATGTAATGTCTTACATTACTAAATCTGAAAAAACTGAATTGAAAGAAATGTGGGAAGAGATTTCTCACGAGAAGACTGTCAGTAAGAAGCTGTACAGTTTCAGTTTAAAGATGTTATCGCATCGAGAAATTGGATCCTACGAATGTTCAGATAGGTTATCTTCTGCAAGTCTCTACTCGAAATCAAGAAGAATAATTTGGGCAAGTTTAGGCCTTGCAGCAATGAGAAATCGGGTACTGAAATCTGTTGGAGAAATTGAATATTTGGCCGAGAATGACCCAGAAAGTACAGATATTTTGAAATCAAACATGTTGGACACATATTATCCCAAGAGAAGTCATCATCTGGAGAACATGTGTCTCTATGAAGTGCTGCAGAACTACATTTATTCACGGAAAGCCGCAGAAGACATCAACAATGGAAAATATAAAGTCATTGGTGAGGAAGGATGTTTGGTGAAGCAAACAAAAGGAAGTTTGATAAATCACAGGAAGCTGAGTTGCGACACTACTGATAAAAAGGAATTTTACTACTTGGCTCTTTTACAGCTGTTTAAACCATGGCGTACAGAGGATGAACTACTGGGAGAATTTCAAAGCTATGAAGATTCTTTTAATGCTTGCAAAGACAGCATACAATGCAGTACATTCTCAACTTATCTGCAAATGTTAAATGAAGAAATTGAACAGGAAACTACAATTGCAGCAGAGGTAGCTAGAGACAGTTCTCAGGACAGCCAAAGTTCAGGAACACTCAGTCAAGATCTCCTAGGACAACCAATCGTTGAAAATGAAGCATCAATAGCCATGAATGAAGTGGAAACGGCTATGAATCAAGCTCAAGAAGAATTTATAGACTTACAAAATTTGGAAAGACAACTGAATGAAGAGCAGCAACAAATTTATGAAGAGATCAGAAGCAAAATTGATCACGGATTTCAACATGAAAAAAAAGAGTGCTCATGCACATCATTTCATCCAATCAGGATGTATGTAAGTGGACAAGCTGGAACTGGAAAACGTTTCTTAATAAAAGTCATCAGAAGCTACCTACAGCAAAAAACGGATTCTACTTTGTCTTGTGTGGTTACTGCTCCAACTGGGTTAGCAGCCTATAACATAAAAGGAATCACCTTACATCGTTTGCTAATGTTACCAGTGGAGCATGAGAACAAAATACAATACAACAAGCTAACTGGAGAAGCATGCTTGGAAGTTTCAAGAGTATTGAAGAAGATGCAAGTTCTCATTATTGATGAGGTGAGCATGGTATCAAACTTAATGCTTGCCTTTGTGCATTTAAGAATGCAGCAAATTCTAAGGACAGACTATGACGTGTTATTTGGTGGAAAACATGTCATAGTTTTTGGGGATCTTCTACAGCTTACTCCAATTAAAGGACAACCAGTGTTTAATACTGTGACACATGAAGACACAAAGAAGTCATTGGGAAGCATTGGTAATGCAAATATTTGGTCCTTCTTTGAGTACAAGGAACTTACTACTAATATGAGGCAAGCAAACGATGAAGAATATGGAAGTATTCTGAAAGATATCAGGATTGGACTACTCACTGAAGCAGGCACAAAAGCATTACAGAGTCGGTTGCTACATAATTTATTTCCAAAGGAAGAAATAGTTGCAGAGAAGATATACAAGAACATTGCAGAAAAGAAAAGTGTCATCTGCTTAATGCCAACTCTACGTGAATGCTCAATATTCAATGAGGAGCTTTTGAAATTGGAAAAGGAAGATATCAGGAAATTGGAAGCAGTGGACAAAATTGAGGATGGAAGAATTACTATCACATTAACAGGCACACTGAAAAATAAATTGGATTCACTAGAGAAGAACATTTCCAAAACAGCTGGATTAGAAAAAAATCTATATGTTTGCATGAACTGTAGAGTATTTTTAAGGAGAAATTTGGATGTTGAAAAAGTTTTAGTTAATGGAGCTATGGGAAGAGTTGTGGGTTTTATTAATTATCAGAAAAAAGATGGAATTGAATGTTTAAAAATAAAATTTGATCAGATAGAAGAAGTTAAAGACATTTGTCGTTGTTCAGTTTGTTTCATGCTTGTGAAAGACTTATATGTGCGTAGGAAGCAGTTTCCGTTTTCGCTAGCATATGCTGTAACTATTCACAAGTCTCAAGGATTGACTGTAGATTGTGCTTTTGTGAACATTGGTTCAACTGTGTTCAAAGAAGGTATGGCTTATGTAGCTTTGTCACGAGTGAAAACATTATCTGGTTTATTCATGATAGACTTTGATGACTCAAAAGTTAGTGCTGATACAAATTGTGTAAAGGAGTATAATAGATTAAGAAGAACCTATGCTCCTCATTTAGGTCAGTATCCTGTGTTGGACAAACGTGTAGTTTCTCGTAAAAGGAGAAATGAGAATATCTGTAATGAAGATGTAGAGAGGAGGAAAAAAAAGAGGAGTGATGTAATTGCAGGCAAAAAGAAAAAGGAAAATGAAGAAGAGGTTGTAGGATGTCATTTTGAAAATAGCTCTGGTGTCAACTGCTACGCTAATGTAGTGCTGAATGTTGCATTTTATCTGGAAAGTGTGCAAGAGCAGATAATAGTAAATCAGGGAAAAAGATTCTGTTCTGAGTTTAGTCTCCTTTTTCAAAAGCTGAGTAATGATAAAACTCAAATAGAAAGTGCTACTGAAATTAGAAAACTTTTAGATATATGTTCAGGACGAACACAGTTTTCTCAAAATGTACAGCAAGACGCACAGGAATTCTTGATGTTTTTTCTTCAGGTACTGGAAGAAGAAGGGGTTCCCATTGAAAATTTGTTTGGTCTCTCTTATAAATGGGAACATAGTTGTGAAAACTGTTTCAATACATGTGGCTCTAATGTTGATTCTGAAAGGTTTATTTATTTAACATTGCCAGAAAGTAAAACAGTCACTTTTGCTAAATTAGTTAAAGATGCTAATCATAACATGGAATGCAGTGAGTGTCAATCTGAAATGTTTTCAACGTTACTTTTAAAGGAATACGGACAATATGTAATTTTAATGATGCAACGATGTAAAGCTGATGGTTCAAAATTGGATACTTTAATAAAGAAGTTTACAGGACAGCAATTATCAATTTCAGGAAAAACTTTTGTAACAGTTGCAATAATTTTCCATGAAGGACCTACTGTTACTTCTGGACATTACACAGTTTATCTTAAATGTGAAAAAGGCTGGACACTGTGTAATGATTCCCAATTGATTTTCAAGCAACGTTTGCCTTTTGATTTAGCAAATTCCTATCTAATCTTCCTGAAACCTAAATTTTAGAGAGACTTGGCAAGATGTGTACAAAACAATTTTACCATTTTATTGGATTACCATTGGAATTTTCAAAAAAAATGATTTTTCAAATTATCATTTGGCCTAATGGAAAGGTAACCAATTGTAATGTGGACTTTTTAAATTTTTAATGAAACTTTGGAAAACCAAAAATTTAGAAAAAATCGGTAACATCTGCACAATTTAAATTTTGGAATGTTATTGGATTGCCATTGGAAATTTATTCAAAAAAGATTTTTAAAATTACTATTTGGCCATGAGGAAAGGTATCCAATTGTATTGTGGACTTATTTAATTATTAATTAATCTTTCGGAAACCAAAATGTTACAGAGAATTGGTGAGATCTGTACAATTTAAACTTTAGAATTTTATTGGATTACCATTGGAAATTTAATCAAAAAAGAATTTTAAAATTACTATTTGGCCTAAAGGAAATGGAACCAGATGTATTGTGGAGTTATTTGAGATATATTTTTGTGATTATACTTCTGAAACAAAAATGTCAGACGATATTTTAAAGAAATAAGTATTGATTTTAGTTGATATTTTTTTAGAATATTATGCATTTCTATAATGTTATGTTTAAGTTAAAAGAGATTCTGGGCTTTTTTTTATACAATCTTTGAGATTGTTATTTTTTTTTTGCCCACTGTTAAATGATGAATGCAATTGCTTTCACAATTTATAGTGAAATGCAATATATTCTGAAAACAGCAAAGAAAAGGCAAAAAATTTTTTGGGAAAAACTTGTAAATTCGTGTACTGTGTAATATATTGATTTATTAAATATTAATACTTTTTTCTTTTTTTTCAGATTGTGAAAGAAAATTTTCAAAAAAAACCAACCATTTTTTCAAGTAATTTCAATTACATTTTAATTAAAAATTAAATTGTTGGGTGGGACAGGTAACTGAGAAATTAGAAGGTCTCTTTTTTCCACTTTATCTCAAAAAGATTTTTAGTATTTAGTTATTAATTCCTCAAGGATCTTGAGATGTGGTAATTGATTTTAAGTGTTTTTTTTAGCGTACGGTAAAAAAAAAAAAAAGTTTTAAAGAAAAAATAAAAAAAAGTTGAGAGGTAAGGTTGGCTCTTAAAAGAGCCGTTGTGTTCATGCAGGGACAGAGGAAAGGAAGTATGGGAACATTAGCTGGTTGGACATTTTTGCTGATCTATTCTGTTGTTAATGAGGGAAACACTGGTCTCCCTGTGAACAATTAGATCATGGCAAAATGAACAATGCATAGTAACCCTACCAAACCGAGGGTTCATTTCCAGAGGTTCAGAAAAAGGTGATTGTGCCCCCACAGATGAAGGGCTCTGCTGAGCTTCCGAAGAAGGACTCGGCTGAGCTGCTGTGGATGTGCTCGCTCGACTTACTGAAGGGTTGCCCCTAGTATGTCGTGCATGTGTCCTAGGATGCATATCCTCAAGGTGTCTCAACATAGTGTGATTCCCAAAGGAATACTTCTTGTTGGGATTACCTCGCGAAAGTACACGCTGGCACAGCTTGCAAGTCACCAGTGCAGCATTGACTTTTTTCTCACCCTCTGGAAAACTGAAATACTCCCATATGAAAGAGCCCTTCTGTTTCCTCCTTCTCTGCCTGATGGTGGTGCTGCTAGCCTCACTCTCAGCAGAAGAGTGCTGGTCTGCCATCGTATCCCAAAGACAACTCAGCTCCTTCTCCTAAGGGATCACAAGCAGAAATGAGGGGAATGGGTGTGGTGTAGGAGAGTTCTAGAACTGAAAGTAGTTTCAACCAATCAAAAGTTGTGTTTCATGATCACATGACCCACCGTGCGCGTACGTTACGCTTACGTTACGCTTACGGTGCGCTTACGATGCGCTTACGGTAAAAGTGCGCATGCGCGTAAAAAAGACACGCGCTCGCACGCATGCGCAAAATAGTCACTCTACAACACTTCCGCGTAACGTGCGCGTGTAGCGTGCACGCCTACGCGCCCCACGCACAGTACGCGCGGCTACGCAAATTGCGTAACTATACGCAAACAGAGTAGATAAATTACAAACATTGCGTAAACCGTAAGCTTACCGTACGCTTACCGTACGTGCAATAAAAAATAAAAATATTTTTGATGTTATACTAATATATCTTACCTGTTTGGTAAAAAAAAAAGAGAAAACTTGATATATTGCATATTTTTTATAAAAAAAACATAGTGTTTAAAGAGAATAAAAAGTAAAAAAAAACTTGTTTATTTTTAAAAAAACACATTTAAGATAAGAATTTATAATAAAAAAACATACAAAATCAAAAAAAAAAAAAAGAAATAACATATGTTATAGGTTAGAATTAGCATTTAAAAAACCATACAAATTCACTGAAAAAACCATGGGTTTCACACACGTTATAGTTAGAAATTAGCATTTAAAAAACCTTGCAAATTCACTGAAAAAACCATAGGTTTCACACATGTTATAGTTAGGAATTAGCTTTTAAAAAACCTTGCAAATTCAGTGAAAAAACCATAGGTTTCACACACGTTATAGTTAGCTGGACATTTCACTCGTAAAAAACCAATGAAATTTTCCCGTTATAGTTAGTTAAGCTAACTATAACTCGCGCGCCCGCAATGCACTGCTGATGACATCACATATTACATCACTCATGACATGGTCAGTGACATCACTCATGACATCACTGATGACATCTCAAATGACATCACTGATGACATCACTGATGACATCATCCATGTGATGGAGTGGCAGATCTCCTCTCACCCTAATATAACCTTTGATACACACATTCAAAAAGAGAGACTGAAATTTTCAAAAAAATGGACATACCAATACCAATTACAACAACCTATTCAATAATTCTAAGAACCACATAAACATCCACTCATTCACCAACAGTCCTGTACAGTCACTCATTCGTGTACTCACACATCATATGTACACATACACCAATACATCATGTTACACAATGCCACTCATCCACAGAGTTACTGACACACATAGTCACTCATGAAAAAAAGAAAGAAACATACATTTACTTGCATATACAGTTATACACACACCACCACACTTACTTCTACAGAAACTTACACATACTTAGTCTTTTAAACAATCACTTATAGAAACACATACTTATTCATACAGGAACTCTTTCAATCTCTCACTCTCACATATACTCACTTATATACACCAATAGTCACATATACTAGTTTAAAACATATGTAGTTACTCATAAAGACACTATTGAGACAGCAATTCACTCACTAACACACCCATACACACACTCATCCACCCATACAGTCCTGCACATATGCTGTCTTCAACACATACAAACAGTGAGTCACTCATTCATGCACCTATGCACTACGTAATACCCCCCACCGAACCATATAGACACTGATACTCAAAAAACCAACTAATAACCTATATAGACACTCATGTAGCTACTCACCAACCCATGCAGCCACTTATACACAAAGTGAGAGACTGATACAGATATTTACATATTTAAACATTACTCACTAAGCCATGTATTCACTAAGATACACTTAATCAGTCAGTTACACAATCAATTTTTTAAAAACAAATCATTAGACACTTATATACCCATTTATTCTTCCATCGACCTTGAGATATACATTTATAAAACATATTTAATTTTCAGAAAAACACACATTCACTGGATGATGTCATCAGTGATGTCATCAGTGATGTCATTTGAGATGTCATCAGTGATGTCATGAGTGATGTCACTGACCATGTCATGAGTGATGTAATATGTGACGTCATCAGCAGTGCATTGCGGGCGCGCGAGTTATAATTAGCTTAACTAACTATAACGGAAAAATTTCATTGGTTTTTTACGAGTGAAATGTCCAGCTAACTATAACGTGTGTGAAACCTATGGTTTTTTCACTGAATTTGCAAGGTTTTTTAAAAGCTAATTCCTAACTATAACATGTGTGAAACCTATGGTTTTTTCAGTGAATATATATATATATGTATATATATATATTCACAGAAAAAACCATAGGTTTCAGGCACGTTATAGTTAGGAATTAGCATTTAAAAAACCTCAGAAATTCACTGAAAAAACCATAGGTTTCAGGGGTGTTATAGTTAGCTGGACTTTTCACTTGTACAAAACCATTGAAATTCCCCCGTTATAGTTAGTTCAGCTAACTATAACTTGCGCGCCCACAATGCACTGCTGATGACGTCACATATTACATCACTCATGACATGGTCAGTGACATCACTCATGACATCACTGATGACATCTCAAATGACATCACTGATGACATCACTGATGACATCATCCAGTGAATGTGTGTTTTTCTGAAAATTAAATATGTTTTATATATGTATATCTCAAGGTCGATGGAAGAATAAATGGGTATATAAGTGTCTAAATGGATGATTTGTTTTTTGAAAAATTGATTGTGTAACTGACTGATTAAGTGTATCATAGTGAATACATGGCTTAGTGAGTAATGTTTAAATATGTAAATATCTGTATCAGTCTCTCACTTTGTGTATAAGTGGCTGCACGGGTTGGTGAGTAGCTACATGGGTGTCTATATAGGTTATTAGTTGGTTTTTTGAGTATCAGTCTGAGTGTCTGCATGGTTCGGTGGGGGGTATTACGTAGTGCATAGGTGCATGAATGAGTGACTCACTGTTTTTATGTGTTGAAGACAGCATGTGTGCAGGACTGTATGGGTGGATGAGTGTGTGTATGGGTGTGTTAGTGAGTGAATGACTGTCTCGATAGTGTCTTTATGAGTAACTACGTATGTTTTAAACTTGTATATGTGACTATTGGTGTATATAAGTGAGTATATGTGAGAGTGAGAGATTGAAAGAGTTCCTGTATGAATAAGGATGTGTTTCTATAAGTGATTGTGTGTAAGTTTCCGTAGAAGTAAGTGTGATGGTGTGTGTATAACTGTATATGCAAGTAAATGTATGTTTGATTCTTTATTAGCATGAGTGACTATGTGTGTGAGTAACTCTATGGATGAGTGGCATTGTGTAACAGGATGTATAGGTGTATGAGTACATATGATGAGTGAGTACATGTATGAGTGACTGTATAGGACTGTTGGTGAATGAGTGGATGTGTATGTGGATCTTAGAATTACTGAAGAGGTTGTTGTAACTGGTATTGGTATGTCCATTGTTTTGAAAATGTTAGTCTCTATTTTTGAATGTGTGTATCAAAGGTTATATTAGGGTGAGAGGAGGTCTGCCACTCTATCACAAGGATGATGTCATCAGTGATGTCATCGGTGATGTCATTTGAGATGTCATCAGTGATGTCATGAGTGATGTCACTGACCATGTCATGAGTGATGTAATATGTGACGACATCAGCAGTGCATTGCGGGCGTGCGAGTTATAGTTAGCTGAACTAACTATAACGGGGGAGATTTCAATGGTTTTGTACAAGTGAAAAGTCCAGCTAACTATAACACCCCTGAAACCTATGTTTTTTTCAGTGAATATATATATATATATATATATATTATCTACTGGCGGTCGCCAGTAGATAGTTATAGTTAGGACCGTGTTTCCATAGGAAATCCGCAACATTCTATTTGGAATAACTTTGGCGCCGGTTGACGAATCCTCGCAAAATTTTCAAAATAGGTGGGGCGCTCCGCTCCGCTCCGCTCCTACCCTGAAAGTCTCGGGGAGATTCGTCAAGCGGGGGCTGAGAAAAAAGGGGAGTCCCAAAACGCGTTTTCCCCATGCAATTTTCCATAGGGACCTTTAGTCCAAGGTACAACCCGAACGGCTGAACAGAATTACTTGAAATTTGGCAGAGAGGTAGTCCTCAGCTCAGGGAGTCAATCTGTTCAGTAGTTCCTGAGAAAATCAAAAGTAAAATCATATATATATGTGGGTGGAGCCTAACCACACATCTCAATCTGAGATCTGATTGGCTGTCAGCACTTCATCCAAGAAGTGTTGGCAGCCATCTTGGGACCAATATACTCGATAGCACCTCATTAAAAAGCATTGCAGTTAATAGAAGGTTTTAAGACTTTAGTTACATTATAAATCATTTGTGGATGGTACCATACTCATTTTAGGAATTGTGGTATGTTCTAAGGTGATTTCACCATGTGAAAAAGTCTTCTGCTGGGATATCATGATTGAGAGAAAAATATTTTCTCATGCTTTTCCCACAGAGGTTTGGAAGGTGATCTATAAGCTAAACTGAGAGCTTATTTTCTGTAAATTCACATTATCTTTCTCAGTCATGTGAGAATGAAGTCTGACATTCTCAGTAAAACATGTACATCCAACAAGGGCAGAGACTGTCAGTTGATTCCTTTCTGTTCTACTGCAGCTTCCCAGAGTGTTCCAAAGAACAACTAGAGCGCTAGCAGTCCTACTTATGATAAACGTATGGCACACCTGAAGCCATCTTGCTTGGATTAAAGTGGTAACTCTTAAAACATTTAATTTAAAAAGGAACAAAATGAGGGGGTTCATTTTTCCATAAAAAGTATGATTAGTGCTGCAGAAAGAAAAATTAGGGCACATTTTGAGTGACTTCTCAAATCCTCTTCTATTTCATTAAAAAATTCTTACATGCAGACTGAAACATGCACTTTCAATACCAGCAGCAGTTTTCCCTGGTGAGCAGTAGCTTTACTACAGTGATCTAATGAGCAAAAAGAGTGCTAACATTCTGAATTTATGGCAAATGTGTGACACATCTTAATGCCTTCTTGATGGAATCAAAGTAAAAAACTGAAAGTATTTCCTACAGAGGAGACTGCAGTAAATGAGGAAATTAGGAAACTTCATAACAAATAAGTCTCCCAAGATGGCCACCCGAGACAAAAGAGCCCAAATGTAGCCCAAATATCACCCAGATGTAGCCCAAGTATAGCCCAATGACAGAATGTCCCAGAGTGTTCTTAAAAACAACTAGAGCGCTTCCTGTCTTCTTTATGACAAAAGTATGGCACACCTGAAGCCATCTTGATTGGAATAAACTGGTAACACTTGAAACATTTAATTTAAAAAGGAACACAATGAGGGGGTTCATTTTGCCATAGAAATTATGATTAATGCTGAAGAAAGAAAATGAGGGCACATTTTGAGTGACTTCTCAAATCCTTTTCTATTTCATTAAAAAATTCTGACATGCAGACTGAAACATGCACTTTTAATACCAGGAGCAGACTTCCATGGTGAACAGTAGTTTTACTACAGTGATCTAATGAGCAACTAGAGTGCTAACTTTCAGAATTTATGGCAAATGTGTGACATATCTGAATACCTTCATGATGGAATAAAAGTAAAAAACTGAAAGCATTTCCTACTGAGGAGACAGCAGTACATGAGGAAATTAGGAAACTTCATAACAAATAAATCTCCCAAGATGGCCACCGGAGAGAAAAGAGCACAAATGTAGCCCAAAATCACCCAGATGTAGCCCAAATATAACCCAATGACAGAAGTGTGCAAAACACTTATTATTTTGTGTTTTTGCAGTGTGATATAGTGCAGACTTGTCAGGTATTGGAGTGCTTTACATGAGCATTGGTTACATCACACAAGAACAAATTCATTTTGGATGTAGACATGGGGAGACTAAGTGATTTGACCAGAATCACAGAATGTCGAGCTGAAGCAGAAACTCCAACCTGGTTCCCCAGTTGCAAAGTCTGCAGTTCTGGAAGTAACACCACATCCTCGCCCCTAAGTGCAACATTTAATCAAGTGGTCAACTGGATAAAAAAACATAAAGATAACAAATAATTTAAAAGTGCTTTGTCGCTATTTGAAAACTCAGAAAATATGTCCTTATTTTAGTCTTTTAGAGCACTAACCATAATTTTGATGCCAATAAGACCCTCTCATATATGTAATTTCTAAGGGAAATGCTCTAGGTATTACAGTTTTGATTACATCAAGATGACGTCAGGCGTTCCACACTTTTGTAAAAAATATAGAATGTTAGCAATCTAGTTGTTCATTAAGATACTGTTGAGAGGCAGAGGCCAGGGGCACGGACTCTGAAAATTGAAGGCAGGTAGGAGGGTGCAAAGGCAACAATTTAACCACACTGAGCAGGCAGGAAGGGCCGTGGCAGCACAACAGACTATGGAGGGCTGTGGAAAGGGGGGCAGGGGCAACAAACCAACAATACAGGACTTGCAAGAGAGGCTGTGGCAATGTAATAGACCATTGTGGGCAGAAGGAAGAGGCAATGGTAGTACAACCATACATGCCAACAGACCCGATTCAGCCAGGAAACGTCCAATGCTTTTAAGCTCAAATGGGCTTTATTTGATCTGTCTCCTGTCTACAATCTCCTCTTTTTCAATGTAACTCAAAGGAGAAAATCAATACCCCAGTTTTCTTTCAAAATCTCCCTCTTACCAAGCTCAAAATGTTCGCAAGTATGGTACATTGGATCATGGAAGGAAATGGAGTAGGGACATGGACTTGGATAACAGAGGACAGGAGGGACATGGAGAGGTGCACCAAACTGACCCTGCAGGGCAGGCATCAGGGTTTGCAGCAGCACAATACACCACACAGGGCATGCGGGACGGGAGTGCAGCACAACAATCCATAGAAAGCAAGAGGGAGGGGACAGGACCATGCACATGGACAACAGAGACCAGAGGGGCAAGAGGCAATGGTAGCTAGCTGACCATAATGGACAGACAGGAGAGAAAGCTGCAGCATAACAGACCATAAAGGGCAGGAGGGACGGATCAGGGGCATTACAATGGAACAGACAAGCCAGGAGGGAGGGAGTAGGGGTCTGCACATGTAAACAGAGGGCTGGGGGCAAGGGGGCAGGGCAGGAGCAGCAAGATAGCCATGGAGGTCAGGCAGGATGGGCACTAGAAGCAAGACACACCATGAAGAGCAACAGTGAGACTGTGATGGCATACACACAGACCATGGAGGGAAGGTGGGAGGGGGTCAGGGGCAGCTAACTGACCACACAGGAAAGGTGGGAGGGGCCATGGCAGCACAGAAGACCATGCATGGCAAGTGGGAGGGTTAGTGGCAGCACAATGGCTATGATGGGCAAGAAGGAGGGTGCAGGGGCATGCACAAAGGACGATGGAGGATAGAAGGGAGGGTCAGGACCTGTGCACAGACAAGAAAGTACAGGGAAGGGGCCTCACAACAGACCGCACGGGGCAGGCAGGAGGAGCAGTTGCAGCACAACAGACCAGGGAGGGCAGAAGGGTGTGGCAGTACAATGGACCATGTAGGACAGGAGGAAGAGTTTAGGGGCATGGCATGTGGACAGGCAGGGTGGAGGTGGCAGGGACAGGTTACAGTCATCTGACAATGCTAGGCAGGTGGGAGGGGAGTGGCAGCTCAAAAGAACACTCAGAGTAGATAGGAGTGGCAGGTCCATGGAACATGGTGGGCAAAAGGGATGGAGCAGGGGCATGCACAAAGGCATCGGAGGGCAGGGGGAAGGAGATTAGGGGCAGCAAGCTAAGCACAGAGTTTAAGCAGGAGGTCAATGATGGGGCATAGAATTGGGCAATGGAGGGCATCATACTAAATTGAGGGCAGTGGCAGCACATCAGACCATGCATGGCAGGAGGGAGGAGGCTAGTCAATGGATTCACACAACAGAGGATAGGGAGGAGGGGGATGGGGCAGCAAGCTAACAGTTCAGAGAAGGCGGGTATTAGGAACTTTATTATTTTTAAAACGTGTGTCTGTGCGAACTACTTAAAATATGAACAAGTATGCAGCATAATCTCACTTTTATTCAGGAAGAAGAGGACGTTTGTGACTGTGACTCCGGGCTCACTTGGCAGAAACACCCCCTGACCCTCCACCCCCTATCGCAAAATGTAATGCCCGTGAAAAGTGTAGATGAAAACAGTGTTATATAGAACATAGTCCTGAGAGCACGATTGAAAATATGCAATACATTGTGCGCAATGACAGATTCATTGGAGAGCGCGAGATAGCACAGGCACTAGCGCGTGCTATGCGATATGCGCCTTGGAGTGTAATAGGCACAGGGCAGTGTTGTGTAACCTAAGTAGTCTCTAAAGTTGTAATATAAAATATGTGCTGGGGATTGTAACGTTGCATATGCATTGTGACAAAGATATGGATCCCAGATTGTAATATGTATGGCATAGCACTGTGCGTTATAACATAGGCATCGAGGAAGGCACGTTAGATAGGGCAATGTAACCTGTGCGAAGACAAGTGTGGCATGACATATTCACAGGGTGGTTTTACAGTGCACATGGGCTAGAGAGTGTCATAGCATATGCACTAGCTGGTGGAATACAACACAGAGGTGTGTGGCACTCGGCAGGCAATGGTGGGTGTAACACAGCATTGGGCTCTGCCAGGAGCACGCTGTGACTCTCAAGAGATGTTCGTCCCCTTTCCAGAGAGTAAAATAAAAAGTATTACACATCCGGCAGTGGATGTGTGTTTTATTAACTGTGAGGGGGGTTTCTTGCATAGTTTTGGTCGAATTTTTGTCGAATCCCCTTTGAATGGCTTGGTGTGCATGTGTATTAAATGTGCCCGTCAATAGCTACCCATGTTTGTATAAATAAACGACAAGGGTGTCTACCGGGATTAGGCACGGTAGGGCATCAGACATGTCAGAGCTTCACTAGTGGTGTATATAAATTCCACGTGGATTCATTGTATGCATAGTCGCCTTTTAATGAATATCACGCAAATCGTCATGGTGATAGGTACGTACGGTTTGTCCAGCATGTCCTAGGTGTGTCTATAAATATATATTTTTTTTAAATAATAAAAAACAGTGGTCGGCCTTGGGGATTGGGGTCAAAAAAATATAATTAGGAGACAGGCCCTGGGGGATGGGGTCATCAGGGCCAATAAATTAGAATAAGAAGGGGAACCACACAGCCCCCCTTCTTAAAAAATTAAAATAAATAAAAGACTGGCATCGTGCCGGAGGCCATGCCCCCTCCTTGCAGCACTCTGCAAACGCGCCCCCTGGAGAGATGTAAGTTGGGGAATTAATTCCTCTTCAATACTGAGGGTCCCTGAGGGCCAACTAGCTCAACAGGCATCTCCAGTATGCGCCAGGGAGCTGCGCTACAGACAGGTGTTCTGAGGCCAAGCCCCTTTTTACACCTCTCTGCAACGCAGCTCTGTGGCGCTTACTGGAGGTACCTAGTGGTCTAGTTTGACCCTAGGGACCCTTAGGATTCAAGCGGACTTAATCTCTCAACTTAGAACAGCCACAGGGCGCGTTTACACAGTGGTGAAGGGAGGGGACGGGGCCTGAGGTGACGTGTGCAAACACGCACTATGGCACGTTTTAAATTGGGGATATAATTTCCCTTCAATACTGAGGGCCCCTGGGGGCTAACTAGCCCACCAAGTGCTTCCAGTAAGCGCCACTGAGCTGCATTGCAGAGAGGTGGTCCAGGTTGTGCCACTTTTTACACCTCTTTGCAACGCAGCTCTGTGGCACTTACTGGAGGTACCTAGTGGGCTAGTTGGACCCTAGCGACCCTCAGGATTCAAATGAACTTAATCTCTCATCTAAAAACAGACACAGGGCGTGTTTACACAGTGGTGAAGGGAGGGGACGGGGCCTGAGTTAACGTGTGCAAAAACGCCCTGTGGCCTGTTTTAAGAGGTAGTTTTACCCCCCCTGCCCTATTATATACTAGGGGCTTACAGAGGAGGTCATGCTAATCACAGGGGGACCCCAACGCATAATATTCCCTAGTGTATGTAGGTGTTTTTACTGTATTCTAAGTGTCTTTTAACATAGCACTGGCTCTAGGACTGGTTAGTCAGACTCAGTTACCACCAGTATCAGTCTGAAAAAGTTGAGGGTACAGGATGATTTTGCAACAAGGATTCTTTCTGCTCTTCTTTTTGTTCTTTCTGCACGTTATCCTTCTTCCTGCACTTTTCTTCGTCTTTGAGGACTTCTGTTGCTTCTTTCTGCACTTCTTTTTTTTCTTTCTGTGCATTTTTTCTTCTTTCTTCACATGTCCTATCTCTTTAGGCATAGTTAGAAATGAGCATTTAAAAAGCCTTTGAAATTCACAGAAAAAAACATAGATTTCAGGCACGTTATAGTTAGGAATTAGCATTTAAAAAACCTCAGAAATTCACTGAAAAAACCATAGGTTTCAGGGGTGTTATAGTTAGCTGGACTTTTCACTTGTACAAAACCATTGAAATTCTCCCGTTATTGTTAGTTCAGCTAACTATAACTCGCGCGCCCGCAATGCACTGCTGATGACGTCACATATTACATCACTCATGACATCATGACATGGTCAGTTACATCACTCATGACATCACTCATGACATCACTGATGACATCTCAAATGACATCACTGATGACATCACTGATGACATCATCCAGTGAATGTCTGTTTTTCTGAAAATTAAATATGTTTTATATATGTATATCTAAACAATGATGGAAGAATAAATGGGTATATAAGTGTCTAAATGGATGATTTGTTTTTGAAAAATTGATTGTGTAACTGACTGATTAAGTGTATCATAGTGAATACATGGCTTAGTGAGTAATGTTTAAATATGTAAATATCTGTATCAGTCTCTCACTTTGTGTATAAGTGGCTGCATGGGTTGGTGAGTAGCTACTTGGGTGTCTATATAGGTTATTAGTTGGTTTTTTGAGTATCAGTCTGAGTGTCTGCATGGTTCGGTGGGGGGTATTACGTAGTGCATAGGTGCATGAATGAGTGACTCACTGTTTGTATGTGTTGAAGACAGCATGTGTGCAGGACTGTATGGGTGGATGAGTGTGTGTATGGGTGTGTTAGTGAGTGAATGACTGTCTCAATAGTGTCTTTATGAGTAATTACATATGTTTTAAACTAGTATATGTGACTATTGGTGTATATAAGTGAGTATATGTGTGAGTGAGACATTGAAAGAGTTCCTGTATGAATAAGTATGTGTTTCTATAAGTGATTGTTTAAAAGATTAAGTATGTGTAAGTTTCCGTAGAAGTAAGTGTGGTGGTGTGTGTATAACTGTATATGCAAGTAAATGTATGTTTGATTCTTTATTAGCATGAGTGACTATGTGTGTGAGTAACTCTATGGATGAGGGGCATTGTGTAACAGAATGTATAGGTGTATGAGTACATATGATGAGTGAGTACATGTATGAGTGACTGTATAGGACTGTTGGTGAATGAGTGGATGTGTATGTGGATCTTAGAATTACTGAAGAGGGTGTTGTAACTGGTATTGGTATGTCCATTGTTTAGAAAATTTTAGTCTCTATTTTTGAATGTGTGTATCAAAGGTTATATTAGGGTGAGAGGAGGTCTGCCACTCTATCACAAGGATGATGTCATCAGTAATGTCATTTGAGATGTCATCAGTGATGTCATGAGTGATGTCACTGACCATGTCATGAGTGATGTAATATGTGACGTCATCAGCAGTGCATTGCGGGCGCGCGAGTTATAGTTAGCTCAACTAACTATAACGGGAGAATTTCAATGGTTTTGTACAAGTGAAAAGTCCAGCTAACTATAATACCCCTGAAACCTATGGTTTTTTCAGTGAATATATATATATATATACATACATTTATTTAAAGTGCAACAACACTTGGAAGCCAGAGTTAATTTAATGTATCTTTATTCTGCATATACTACCTTCCTTTATGCATCTATATACCTTCGATGTACTCAAGGATCTATATATTTTTTACTTGAGGATCTATCTATTTGTTACTTTTACTTATTTATTACTTTTTTTCTATTTCAGCATATCCAATGCACTACCCTATTTTTCACACTATACCGCTCTCAATACATCCTCTCCCTCAACTCTCTGACTCATCTCAACATTTTTCTACTATTCTTTTCAATGCACTCCCCTATTTCTCAGCCTATGCCTTTATCAATATATTCTCTACCTCCACGCTCTCATTCATCCCAAACCCTCTACTCCACCCCTCCTTGTATCATCTCATACCTCTTTTTACTATTCCGATGCCCAAAACAAGGCTTTCTAAACCCTCACTCTGGCTTTTCCCCCTCTACCTCCATTTTACTCATCCCCCTCCACCTCCCTTTCGCTCATCCCAAGCCTCCTCCTACTGCTATGAGCTCCAAAACAAAAAAAACAAAAAACTATTTTATAAATCCTTTCCTCTTTTATTTCTCCACTGTCCTTTTCAATCCAAATATCAGACTAAGATGTCCATCACTCAAATGTATTCCATATTTCATTATACTAATTCACCACTAGTCCGTTATGGGTTCCGGAGTAGCGTGCTACTCACCGAAAAAAGCACTTCAACACATCATCAGGGGTAGCAAGCGCTATATAAATGCAAACCTTTTTTTCCTTTTCTATCCCTTTGCTACCCTTTTCAATCCAAATAACTGACTAACATATCCATCACTCAAAACACTTTCATATTTCACTATACTAATTCATCACTAATCCTTTATGGGTTCCAGAGTAGCGTGCTACTCGCTGAAAAAGCTCTTTGACGCCTCATCAGGAGTAGTAAGCACTATGTAAATGCAATTACAATACAATATATAGAAATGCTGTTATAGCATGTCTCTTGGCAAACTTTACTGCCCCTCCACGTTTGTGTAGTCAATGGAAACATAATTTTTAGAATAACAAATGTGAACTGCACCATCATAATTTACAGATAATAATTTGCACTGCACCTGAATTCCCCCTGCACCATTGAATTCACGTAGAAATCTTTTTCCATTACCATAGGATATACACAGTATCTCTTTTATGTGAAAAAAACAAGTTAGTGTAGTGTTAGACATGACATGGCTAACTTCAAGATTTACAGTTTCTACAAGGTAGTCAAATATGGCTGGATGGCAGAACTTGTATGAGACATGTGCGCCACAGTGTTAGTGAGAAGGTGCTCTGTATTACTTGAAAGTCCAGGGATTGCTGGCTTTTCCTGTTTATGCATATGTGCGCTGTTATTTGGTTGGAGATTCTTATATGTGTGCTCTATTCACACAGTTTCTTACATAGAGAAATACATGCCTAACAGTTGCTTATACTTTTAGTTTCCTTTTCTGCATTCTACCTGATTACCACCAGATTTCACTTTATGGTATTATTTGCAAGGAGATTTTGCTCATTCTTCATTCAAATACTGGGGGCCTCCTTTACTGCAAAATAGCACAGCGCTGCTATCCATTTTGCCGCGCTGTCATTTTTAAAGCACAAGGATGCGTTGTATTAACAACAATACAACACATACCTGTACTTTCCCCTGTGATGGCACACATTTGATTGGCATGCACAAGCCCATGCACCCTTGTGTCATGTTGCAAGGGTGCCTGCGTTGCGGAGATTGTTGTTTTTTTGCAGGAAGGGACACCTTCCTGCACAAAAACAATAATTAATGGCATTTTCCTCTTACAGGTGTCCTGCATAAAGCATAACACATAGAAAGAGGAAAAAGTGAGGAGAAAAAAAAGTATATCTGCTTGTTGAGCCACTCCTATGCCTCCCCCAGGGAGCCAAAGGATTCTGACACATTCCCAGCTTTGCAAAACATTGTAAATCTGAGAATGTGTCAGGTTCCATGGAAGTTATGTGGGAACACTACCAGCAACACCCATGGCACGCCCCTTTCGCGCAGAGCAATGTGTGAAAGAGGCCCATATTTACAAGGCCATGAAAAATCACGCAGGGTGACTATACTTGGCCTTGTAAATATGGGCAAGCCCATTATATCAAAAAATGTGGTGCATCAGCGGCACAATGGGCTTGTAAATAAGGCCTACGTCCATATGTTTACTCAAATGCAATTTGTGAATATCTGTGTGAGTGAAAATTGTCTTTTATAATTTTCAAATTCATTCCATATTCGGTAGGCTTTAATATTATTTACATGAAATGGGGTTTTCCAGCATGTGGCCTATGGTCTAGAGCATCGACTTCGAAGCTGGGGAAGGGGGTTCGAGTCTCGGCAGGGACGCTCAACATTCCGTTATTCTGGCAAACCACTTAATCACCTGTGCCTACCAAGATCTGTAAGGAAGCTGGTGCACATGTCTAGCACTCTGATACCTTCGGGTCGAGTTCCCGCTATATAATACCCCCAAAGAAAAGTATATATATATATATATCCCAGAGGAATTTGTAGGAGTTTTGCGAGTGATTTCTGATTTATCTGCTGCCTGATACATCTGACCTATACATGTCTTCTTCACTTCCCTGGACAAGCAGCACTAAAGGGTCCTTAAACGGAATAGGGGCCCATCAATAAACCAGCAATTATTCGGCTCATTCGGGTGGGAGGCTTGATGTCTTTACCCTATAATAGTATATATATAAAATGATATTTGTTTCTTTCTCTCCTCATGCTTTTTACATGCACAGACCACCATCTCTCCCTCTTATTAAAACACTTTCTGACACATAGACTGCCTAAAATACCTCGGTTTCAGTCCAAGCTTAACAAAGCTATACTGTCAATTTTGTGGTAAGATAAACTATTGAGCAAGGTTGTAATGTATCATTTATGGAGCTACATATACCAATGTAAATGCGTTGGGCTGTGTATATACAATTTCTACTAAGTGTGCCTTTAAGTAAGTCACATAAGCTGCACACACGGTGACAACGAATCAAAGTAACAAGAATGAAAAGCAGGTGCTATAAAGGTTGTTATACCAATATTTTAAATCAGAATGAAGTAGCCGTATACAAGTTTACTCGGGCAAAGGGGTATTGCAAGAGCTGATGGCGTGTAATCGAGTTTGTGCTTCAATCCTTCTTCAGGCGAGAGGCTGTGAGCATGATTGAGGGTGTCACTGTGAGTCATAAAATCTTCAGGCCATCCGTCGCGCTTTGCAATCTCGCTGGAGGTTTTTTTTCTTCAGGTGCATGACCGTTGTTATAGTGTGGCAATGCGACCAATGGATTACGTGTGCAGTGCACTGAGAGTGGCAAATTGCGAGATGAAAAGATAACAGCACAACAAGCCGCAATTCCGAGCACCTGTTAACAAGAATGAAAGGTGTATATAGAAAAATGGAGCTAACTGAATTGGGACCATTTTTGCAGATGTATTATGATTGTAAAATCTATTTGATGGTAACCCAGTTGTCACATTTCATTTGTTCGGAGAAGTTATAAGAAAGTCTGTTATGTCCGGACATATATTCGATCAGCCTTCAATTTGACAAAGGATAAGGTTAAAGGAAAAAACGCATTGGATCTCAAATTACATACTCTACTCACCACATGACAGACTAGGTGGAATATATCTACAGTCTGCAACATTTGTGACATATTTTAAAACTGAATACTAATGCATGTCTAGACCTAAACGCGCAGGTCAGCTTTCATGCTCCTCATAGAACTGTAGGACAGGGATATTGTTTTAGCATATGTGTATGACTTTTTGTTGATGATAGATGTCTTGCTGTGTACTGATACAATTTTAGAGCAAATGACAAGCAAGGCAGAATACTTATAACAGAGAAAGAGCGAGAAGCACACTGGGCCAAGCACTTTTAAAAAAAGTATTGAACATCTCAGTACCAACAGCCAAAGTGGACATACAAGATGCAGAGTCGAACTTGGACCTGTAAACCTGCCACACAACAGAAGGAAGACACTGTCATCCAATCTCTCAAGTATGGAGAAGCTCCTAGGCAAGACAGCCGGGATACAGTAATGTTTAAGGCAGACCCTGAAACATCAGTTTAGATCCTTAAACCCCTTTTTATTTTGATTTGGGAGGGAAAGAAAGTACTAGACAACTGAAACCAAGGGGAAACAGTTGGAACAGAGCGGTCTTAACCACGCGTGTTCTGACTATGCGAGCTAAACCACGCTTGCCAACTACTCATATGCCCCAACCACGCATATGCATGGATAAGGCAGTGCGCATTTTAGTTGCTTGCTGCTGCAGGCGGCAGGGATGAAAACAAGAAGACCTTGCCAGGAAGAGAGCCACAGTGAGGTAAGTAGGTTAGGCTGTAGTTTTCTGGGCTGTGGTAGTTATCTGGGCTGGGGGGTTGTGGGGTAGTTTTCTGGGCTTGGTAGCGGGTCGGGGTCGTTTTCTGGACTGGGGTGGTCGGGGTTGTTTTCTAGGCAAGGAGGTCGGGGTCGTTTTTTGGGCTGGGGAAAGGGGTAGTTTTCTGGGCTGGGGGTCAGGCTTGTTTTCTTGCCTGTGAGGAAGGGTTTGTTTTCTGGGCTGGGGGGTCGGAGGTAGTTTTCAGGGCTTGGAGGGTGAGGGCAAATTTTCAGGGCAGTGGGGTCGGAGGTAGTTTTCAGAGCTGAGGGCCGGTCAGGGCTAGTTTTCAGGGCTGGGGTGTCAGGTTCGTTCCAAGGCCGGGGGAGGGCCGGGGTATTTTTCAGGGCTGGGGGGGTCAGGGATGGTTTTCAGAGCTGGGGAGGGTCAGAGTAGTTTTCAGGGCTGGGGGAGGGTTGGGGTAGTTTTTTAATTAGGGGTAAGGGTAATAGGCCTAAGGGCAGTGAAAGGGGTTCTGGCAATTTTAGGGACAGCGCATGGGTCGGAGGGGTCGGGATCGTGTTTGTTGAGGGACAGGGTTTTAGGCCTCGGGCAGGGGAGGGGAAAGGGTAGTTGGGGTAATATTTAGGGCTTAAGGGAGGGCGGGTAGTTTTTAGGGCTAGGGGGACAGGGTCGTTTTTCTAAATAGGGGTTTGGGTTTTATGCCTAAGGGCAGTGGAAGGGGTTGGGGTAGTTGTAGGGACAGCACAAGGGGGTCGGAGGGGGTTAGAGGTAGTGTTTAAGGGTTAGGGACAGCATGGGGTTGGGAGGAGGTCAGGGTATTTGGACTTCAGGGCAGGAAGGGGAGAAGTTTGTGGTTTAGGGTGGGGGAGGGAGGTCGTGACCTTTGCGACACATACCCCTTTACCATTCATGCCTTTACCTCAAAATTACATGGTAAAGGAATGCATGGTAAAAGAATGCGTGGTTAAGACTCATTTGTGGTTTAGGCTGTGTAGTTGAGGCATGCATGTTTTATCCAGTCAAGCCTCTATCATACAACCAGAACCAAGGCATCATCATCTAGATTCCAAAGAACAGAGCATTAACCAACTGCAACAACTGGCCCTTCTGTCAATCCCAAATAAAATTCTGGTGGAAATCAAAATCAAATACTTGACAGGGTTGTGAGATGTCAGAGTGGCACTGCAACGTAGTCATCAACTGTGTGATGTGATACACAACAGAAGACCAAGCCACAGCTACCCAATGGACCTTATTCTCTACACTCGAGGACCTTGAGTATGCAGATGACCTAGCCGTGCTCTTTCACACATCGTAGCATATGCAGGAAAATACATCACTCCTTAACATCTCTACACAGCAAGTGGGCATGAAGATCAACACGAAGAAATCAAATGTCATGCCAATCAACATCCCAAACCCTTGTCCAATCAAGGTGGATGTAAAGGACCTAGCTATGACTGAAACATTCACCTAGCTAAGTACCATCAGACATGATGGAGGGGTAGGTTGCGACATGAAGAGCAGAATGAGCAGGCCAGGAAAGCCTTAAGGATACTAACCAATAACCAAAAGGCGAGATTCAATACATATCCTTATCCAGACATAGACTATGTCTGGACAAAGATATGTAGTGAATCTCGCCTTTTAGCCTGTGTTTGATCAAGACAGTTCGCTGTCGAATCCCGTAACTGAACTAAAAATAGACCTGCACTCTGTGTAACTCCTTGAGTGTGCGCTTCCTTTGGACTCTCTGTGTGGTAATTATGACTGGCAGGCTCCGCAGGCACAGCGCACCACCTTCCAACGGGTCAGGGCGTCCAAAAGGAGCATCTAATTGTATATATACACTCCAGTTCCACTTCCCCCGTTGAAAATCGGACGCCAACACTGAGATACGACTCATATATATTTTCTTTTTGTGCTTTATTTAATCTGCTGTAACGTGTTTTGGCAATACTGCCTTGGTCACACATAGAGCGTTGTTTGATCATTAGTTTTAAAACACCGGAACTTCCGGTCACATGATCTCAGTAACAATCGCAATTGAAAACAGACTAATGTTTACTAATCGTACAGGTGATTTTTTACAATTCATCAATCACCCCGGTTCAGAGAAGCAACACAATTAGGTGCATATTATTCCCAAAAACTAAACATTATGAAGGTCAATCAAAGATAGAACTGAGATAATTTTAACATCTCCTAAAGCATCCATGTTTTGCTTATTTTCAGTTGCTGTTCATTAAGAACTATACAACATTTCGATGAGGACTTCTGTTATTTCACAACATAAAGTGCAAGCGCTAACTTAAATTAAACTGGATGTGACCCTTACTGAAGGTATTTCTCAATTATAAAACAAATTTCTAAATAATACTTTCACCCCATTGTCCACAAATAATAAGTCATGTCCAAGGCTGCATACTAAGCAACCAGAATTAAAAGTGCAAGTGCAATACTTTTCCTTTTGAATCGTCATTTGTTCAATGACAGTGATACTAACCAAGTGGCTCCATCCTCTAATTGAAAAGTGCTAGTGCCTATTCCACTATGATGTTTATGTAAACGTGCAAAATACAGGTTAGGTCGCTAGTATAGACACAGTCAATACAATGTCATGGAGCTCATAGTTTAACTAGATTCTCTCTTGGAGATTGGTTAATTTTACTTTTATACTTGATTGCCTCATTCATAACTTCATAGGGTTCAAAAACTGTCAAAACGAATTTCATTACATTGATTATAAACAGTTTGCTTCATCTATACATATGCTGAGAAAACGAGGTTCCTTCACCACATTACAATTCATCTAAAAATGGAGAGCAACTAGTGAGGATACCTAGGTTCCTAGATGTACAAATAAATCCTCTTCTGAATTGAGACCAAATGGGATTTTGGTATTAAAAAGCAAGATGTATCTTGACTCCAACTGTTGCAGCCTTTGTTCCCGGTTCCCACCTCTTATATACATATGTACAACAAAAATAATTATAAAGTGGAAATATTTTAAAGATGCTTGTAATAGGTTTTTAAGAGCTGCAACACATACTCAGACTGTCACACCATTTTTTGGGGGAGAACGCTGGGTGCGCAGCTCTGGCGTGCTTTTTTGAAAGTGACATAGGTAGTATATATTATATATAGGTTTTGTTTGACCTATGGAATTTCCTAACAACCTATTAATACTAATGTTACCATAAACAATAAACTTTTTTAAGGTCCTTCTAAGAGTTTAAGCAAGCCGCAATGCCTCCGGACACTGTTGCAGCAGGTATTTCAGGGTACGTGGTGGGTGTGCAGCTCTGTTTTCATGTATATAAAGACATATATAGCCAGTTTTAAAGTTTTAATCACAGCAAGAGGTTTACTCATACAGTTCTAAAAGTAGTATATTTCTACTTGAAATGCATTTTTAAAGTTGTTCTAATGTATTTTGCAAAGTCAAACAGCTTTTCATCTTCCTAATTAGAAGAAACCACATCATTTCCTTCTGCTTTCTTTTCTCTTTGTTAGATGAACACCTATTTGTATTTTCTTTATCAATTTTATAGTTTTTTTTGTTTATGGCTCATTTTTGAGATGCTCAAAATTACATCTGCTGCACCACCTGGTAAAGACGTAGAAGATGATGAGGAAGAAGAACAACTTGCAAAAAAGAAGAAAGAGAGCATAGTTTGGGCTTTCTTAATTCCAGAAGGTCAGAAAGGTGAAGTATAGATTATGCCAGAAGACATTGTCTTGTGGTTTAGAGAAAAAATATTAGTGTTGAACATCATCCATGTTAAAACATCTCCAACCAATGCACTCAACTCAGCTTCTTAGAGAGCAGAGACACCATGAAAACAGAAAGCGTGTAGAAAATGGAGCTAGCAGTTAACTAAGCACATCATCTGGTGCTGTGATAACATCAGAACCACCTCTGACTGTACCAGAGTTTGCTGCACTTGACCAGCATTGTTTGTGATGCAAAACTGTCTTATGTGTAGGGGAACAGTCATTCCCGGAGATTCTTGAATGTGCAAAGACTCATAAATACTAGTTTTTCTTTTTTGGCTGACCTGCTGTTGCAAGTTGTAGTTTCTCTGAGAATGCATTATGTTTGAACATTTTTCAGAAAAAGGTCTTTAAAAACACCCCAAAAAATAGTTAAAGGTTCAAAACATAAACAACAAACACATGGTTCTTCTCAGAACTGCCTATTCTGGTAAAAAAAAAGACTAATTATGTGTTATATGTGTTATATGTATGTTTGTAATTGTCTGTATGACTAGCAATATATGCGAGTGAGAGTGTACATGAGTGGCTGTATAGCTGAGTGTATGAGTGTTGAGTGGCTGTATCAGTGAGTGAATGGGTGCTTAAATGAATGTCTATGTGAGTGTGTTCCTGCATAAGTAGGTGAGTGCTTGGATATGTGGCTGGCTTTATGTTTCAGTGAATGGGTCTGTGAGGTGCTGTATGAATAAGTGAGTGGGTGTGTGAATAGGTGTAAGAGTGAGTAACAGTGTACATGAGAGGAGTATGGGTGAGTTAATGGGTGTGTAAGTGCCTGTATGGATGAGTGAGTGAGTGAGTGTATCAGTGGTGATGAGGAAGTGAGTAGAAGTGTTAATGGCTGTATGGGTCAGTGAGGGGGTGTGACAGTGAGTATATATGTGAGTGAGTGGGTGTGTCATGTGTTGTATCAGTGACAGTGTCTGTGAGTAGATCATGGGTGAGTAAATGTGTGTAAGCAGATGTTCGAGTGTATAAGTGAGTGTGTGAGTAGTGTTATGAGTGACACCTTGCATGAGTAACTGTGTTTGTGTAAGTGAGTGGATGAATGAGTGAGTGTATGTGTGGGAGTAAGCAGCTGTGTAGGTGAGTTAATGGGTGTGTAGGTAGGAATTTGAGTCATTGACAGGGTGCCTCAGCAGAGTATTTGTGAGTGACTGCATGTGTGAGAAATGGAATGTGTGAGTGAGTGTCATTAACTGTATAGGTGAGTAAGTATGTATAAAAGTAGCTCCATGGATGAGTGAGTGAATGTGTGAATGTATGTATAGGTGGCTGAGTAGATGTGTGAGGGTCTCTATGGGTGAGTGAGGGAGTAAGTGGGAGTGAGTGGCTCTATGAGTGACTGAGACTGTGCATGAGTGGAGTATGGGAAAGTAAACACATGTGTTAGTAGGTGTATGGATGAGTGAGTGAGTCTATGTATGAATGGTATATGGATGAGTGACTGTGTGTATGAGTTCCTGTAGGAATGACTAAGTAGGTTTTAGAGTGAGTGTTTATGTGAGTGAGTGGGTGCATGAAGTGCTGTATCAGTAACTCACACTGTCTAATTAAACTATGGATGAGTGAATACGTTTGAGATTGGTTGTTTAAGTGAAGAAGTGGGGATATGTTTTGCACTAGAGATGTGAGACTAGTTGTATAACTCAACATATGGATCTATAACTGCAGATGTGAGAGACTGAAAATTGATTCTATACGTCTTATGTTTTAAGGACATACCTCACTGCCTATGACCTACTTACAGTTTACCTTAGAGGTGGCTTGTATGTAGTAGGAAAGGTCTTTATAGACTTGGAAAGATATTTTAAAAGTCAACTGAGTGTAAAAGTTACATTGACACACACACTGTCCAGTAGAAGGTTGAGCCATTACAAAAGGTTGAATGGTCTGCATGTTTGAGTCATTGGTGTCACTTCTTCAACAATATGTGAATGAATGTTCACATCCCTATATGTGTGCAAATGTATATTTAAAGAAGTGCATTGGTGTCAGAATGCCTTTATTACTAACTCTATGGGTCTGTAAATGTGTATGGAAGGAGCTGAATGGATACGTTACAGGCTATATTTCAGAGTATTAGGATATTTAAACCTGTCTGCAACTGCCTTCATTGTAGATAATTACATAAGTGGTGTGTCTCGCTGGGAATGAATGGTCAGTCAGTGTTTCAGTCAAGTCTACTTAGCAGTTACACTGCACACACACACTATCCAGAGGTACGTGTTGCACATGACAAAAGAGCAAGTAGTCTGCATGGCTGACTTCTTAGGGGCCGATTCCGATCCAGGTTGGATGGGCACCGAACGCGATCTGGCCGGAAAAACTACGCACCGTATGCGTGTTTACCGCCCGACTCGTACAGCTGTACGACCGAGCAAGTACGATGCGAGCTACCTGAAATTCACCGACCGACTTGTTTCCGGGTCCGCACCGCTCTGTACGTCTCGGTCGTGAGCTAACCGTGGCGTGCAATGGATGCGATTCACGACCGAGCCAGTATGATGCAGGCGTCAGACAACCTGTGCGAGTGTCCGGCTCGCAAATCATCTGGGTGGTTGCTTTGGGGGTCCGCGTTGGACACCCTGTCACCCGCAGCCCTACGACTCGGACACAGGGGGAGACCCATGGATCTCTCCAACACAGGCATGTATGGTGCGGATGGCACCGACGCGTACTCACTGTAGGGGTGCACTTGTCCGCGACATACCCATTCAGTCAATGGGAGTCCATGTACACATCGTGTGACCGGCTCCCATTGAATTTTATGGGAATCCGACCGAACCGAGTCCGACAGCATACGGCCGCATCATACTCACTCAGTCGGACTGCAGGACTTTGGCTCGGTCGGAAAACACTCCGGATCCGGCTCGGTCGGAGTGCTTTCCGACCCGGGTCGGAATCGGCCGCTTAGTGTCAGTTATTCACACATATGTGAATGAATGTGTTAGTCCATATTTTGGGTTTATTGTATATTTCAACAAGTATATTGGTATGACAGTGCTGTTAGTGCCTGAATGGCTCTGAAAATGTGTGTGGAATTAACTATATAGATTAGATACTGGCTATGTTAGAGTGTACTTGGGTATGTAACTCTGTATACAACTGTCTCCATTAGGCCAAGCTATATAAGATAAGTGTTTGTCTGGGAGTGAATGCTGAAGTGCCTCTTTCCATGTTGGATGTGCTAGATACTGTATTCTTATCGAGGTAGTTATGTCAGATGCCATCGTGTATATATCACTAGACATATAGGTCTGTAAGAGCAGATATGTGATGTTGATACTCAATAGTATATCACTTATATTTTAAGCACATACCTCACTACCTATGGCCTAGCTGCACAGTACTTTGGAAGTCACTTATATGTAGTAGGAGAGGGCTTCATAGATTTGGGAATGGTGTCCAGACAGAATATTGAGTTTAAAATATGGAGTTGCACAAAAATTGAGTCAGAAATATCGTGGTTCAGAAATATGGCCAATAATATCGACTTAAGGTAAGTACTATGGATTTTAAAAATATCTAAGTATTTAATATCATTTGTAAAAATATAGTTGTTAAAAATTTCAATTTTTTAATTAGTGTTATGTATTTAAGTATGTTTTAAATGTGGTGTGTGTTTTTTTGTATAAGAATTGTTTGTATTTTTAATATATGTGTTATATTTTTAGTAGTTATTAATTTATTTTTATTAGAATTTTGCATTTTTAGTTCCATAGCAGGTTGTGGGTTTAAAGGGGAGTAGGGTGGGAAGTGATTTAATTATATTAAATTAATTGATTATTTTTCATTTATTAAAGTTTGTTTAATATAGATGTTATAGGGTTAAATGTGTAAAGCATTGTATTATTAAGTAATCAATAACTTGTTGATTAATAATGCTTATTTAATTTGTCATTAATTATGGTAATTGTGTAATTAATTTCAGGTGTGTGTTTTGGTATTTATAGGGGTAAAGGGTGCTAAGTAGTTTATAAATAATTATTTGTTAAAGGATAATAATTATTTTAATTATATTAATTAAATCATTAAAACATGTATTATGGCAATTGTGTAATTAATTTTAGGTATTTGTTGTGGTGTTTATAGGGGTAATGGATGGGAAGTCATTTGTGTTTAATTAATTAATATTTAGAGGCCAATTCTGATCTTGCTTGGTAGGCCCTCCTTACGAATTGGACCTAGAGGGCTTTTCAAGCGAGACACGCTGTGCGAATCCAACCGAGCGAGTACCATGCAACTGCATGGTTATGGACTCGGTTAAGCCAGACCCCATAGCACTGTATGGGAGCTTGTGTATGGACACGTAGACAGGCTTCCCTAGCAAAAAAAGGGTGGGTGGAGAAAAGTGTACACACAGTGGCGGGTACCCCATTTTGCCAGCTACACAGTGCATGCTTGCTCCGAGTGAAGGTGGGCCTGCTCTGGCCCCCCTAAGTCCGATTCTGACAGCTGCTTACACTCGCTGAGACGAGTCGATACAGCTGTCCAAATCGTGCATCGTACTTGCGAGTTCGGAATCTTGCTCCATTTCACGGCTAAATTTGGCACCGTACGAGTCAGACGGATTGATTTGGGTCCGTAAACGATTCGGTCGGCGCGGACAATTCGGACAAAAGATTGGCTCTGAATCAGATTTGCTCTTTACAAATCCCATTTGGAGGCCTTCCCCATTCCATCGCATGAGGCCCCATGGTTGTTATTGTTAATTGTTTGATGTTTATTTTGGGTCATTTTTTAATTTTGTGTGTGTAATTTTTAGTTTTAAAGGGGTAAAGGGTGGGTATTAAATACATTTTAATTATGTTATAATTAGATGTTAATAATAATAGTTTTTAATGTAAAAATAAGTTAGAATTGTGTTTTAATATTTTATAGTATAATATAGGTGTGTGTTGTGGACATTATAGTGTTAAAGTGTGCGTCGTTAATTAATGTTTATCAGTTTTTTATTTTTTTTATTGATTAATAATTATGTTAATTATGGTAGTAAATGTAATTTAAAATGTTGAAGTTTGTTGTTATTGGTGTGGTGTTATAGGGTCGGAAGTAAAATAAATACATTTATGTTTTTATTAATGTTTTTGTTTGTAAATATTTTCTAGTTTAAAATAATTTATTAAAATGTATTCATTGTTTATTTTATATAATATTTGTAGGTATTTGTTAAATTAAATTATTATAATATTTTCTTTTTATATATTTAATATATATTTTTAATGTTGAAATATTATTTATTTATTTTTATAATTTATAACGGTTGGAGTGTGAACAGTAATTTTTGCCTCTCCGCTATCAAACACTTTCCCTACTGTTGCACTCATTGGAGTGGGAATAGTAATTTTAACCCCTCCACTATCCAACACTTTCCCTACTGTTGCACTCACTGGATTGGGTATAATTAATGTTACCCCTCTGCTATCCAACACTTTCCCTACTATGGCACTCACTGTAGTGGGAATAGTCATTTTTACACCTCCGCTATCCAACACTTTCGCTACTGTTGCAGTCACCGGAGTGGGAATAAATGTATTTACCACTCAGCTATCTAACACTTTCCCCACTGTTGCTCTCACTGGAGTGGGAATAGTCCATTTTACCCCTCCGCTATCCAACACTTTTCCATTTGTTGCACTCACTGGAGTTGGAATAGTAATTTGTATGCCTCCTCTATCCAACACTTTCCCTACTGTTGCAGTCACCGAAATGTGGGAATATAAAATGTTACCCCTCAGCTATCCAACGCTTTCCCTTCCGATGCACTTACTGTAGTGGGACCAGTACATTTTACCCCTCCGCTATCCAACACTTTCCCTACTGTTGCACTCACTGGAGTGTGAATAGTAACTTTTACACCTCCGCTATACAGCACTTTCCCTACTGTTGCACTCACTGGAATGGGAATAGTTATTTTTACCCCTCCACTACCCAACACATTCCCTTCTGTTGCACTCACTGGATTTGGAATAGCAATTTTTACCCCTCCACTATCCAACACTTACCCTTCTGTTGCACTCCCTGGATTTGGAATAGTAATTTTTACCCCTCTGTTATCCAACCCTTTCCCTTCTGTTGCGCTCACTGGAGTGGGAATAGTAATATGTACCCCTCCGCTATCCAACAATTTCCCTACTGTTGCAGTCACCGGAGTGGGGATACATTTGTTTACCCCTCAGCTCTCCAAGACTTTCCCTACAGTTGCACTCATTGGAGTGGGAATAGTACATTTTACCCCTCCGCAATCCAACCCTCTCCCTACTGTTGCACTCACTGGAGTGGGAATGGTAATTTTTGTTCCTCTGCTATCCAACACTTTCCCTACTCTTGCTCTCACTGGAGTGGGAATAGTAATTTTTACACCTCTGCTATCCAACACTTTCCCTACTGTTGCACTCACTGGACTGGGAATAGAAATTTTCACCCATCCGCTATCTAGCACATTCCCTACTTTTGCACTCAATAGAGAAGGAATAGTTATTTTTACCCCTCCACTATCCAACACTCTCCCTACTGCTGCACTGACTGTATTGTGAAATCTAAGTTTAAATATTTTTTAATAGTCAAATGTTTTAGTTTATTATAGATGTTTTTTTTTATATTTTAAATCATTGATATATATTTTAATTTTTTATATAATTTTAAACTTTTAACATAAATTAAAAAATAATTGTTAAGTAGTTATTTTAAAGTAAATATGTTTGTATAAATAATCATTTGTGTGTGTTTATCTTTTGTCATTAATTTCATTTGGTATACTTTATTAAAATGTATATTACATTTATTTTATTGTGTTAGAATTACATTTAATTTTTAATATATTTAATATAGTATTTTATTTTAAATTTATATAAACGTTGATATTTTATACATCTATATTTTTTAGATCAATATTTTTAGTCAATATTTTTGTACTTACCTGTTTAAGTATAGGAGTCGATATTTTTGTTGTCTATATTTATTACTCGATATATTTTACATCGAAATTTAATACAATGATGTTGTGTCACTGAACCCTTGGGAGCATGTTCTGAATGTCAAGTCTGTCTAGCAGTTACACTGCACATACAAGCTGTCTAGTAGCAGGCATGACACATTATGAAAGGTCAACTGATCTGCATGGCTGACTTGTTAGTGTCAGTTCCTCAACAGATAACTGAATGGGTGTATCAGTACCTATTTGAGTGAGATTGCATTTTTAAACAAGTATGATTTTATGAAACTGTCTATGTTAGGTACTCCAAGGGTTTGTAAATGTATATGGAAGGAGTTGCACGGATTAGTTACTAACCATGTTACAGACTATGGCAGTATGCAAGTCTGTGTGCAATCGCCTGCATTATGCATAGTTATGTAAGAGTTGTGTCTGTTTAGGAGTAAAGGTTGAAGTACATATGTGCATTTGCTACTGGGTGTGCCAATCTTAAGTGAGTATATAAGTGGAGTATTGGTGAGTGATTGTGTGTGTGAGTGATTGTAGGGATTATTCAGTAGCTGTATGAGTGTATATGTGAGTAAGCAGGTGCATGATGTACTGTATCAGTAACTGCCACTGTGTGTAAGTACACTATGGATAAGTCATTGTGTGTATTACTGCTTATTTATGTGAAGAACTGTGAGTGTGATATATTGGGTACATGAGCAGTTGTACTAATAACTGTCGGATTGATTGACTTAGTTATTGTGTGATGGAGAGCATTTTACCTGTATTATACTGATAGTTTTACATGCAAAATTCACAAAAGACACTAATAGAAATGTATTTAAGAGTACTTCATGTTTAAAAACACTGTCCATGAAGGTGTGTAGGAACATAATTGTTACAGAATAAGTGTTTTGAGACATGTAGCAACGTTGAACGGCAGGTGCTATTGAAAAATATAAAGAACATAAGAATATTTTAGTATTTGATCTTCAAAATTACACTATTTTAACAATACACATTACTTAGACTGTGTTATTGTATTACTCTGTATTTAAAATATCACTTTCCCTTTTTTGCTGTTCTCACCTTTAGTACTACTTCACCATATACAGTGGTCTGTATGTAGCACCATCTTCGAAGAGTTGGGAAATACAATCTTATAGATTGTACAAAAAAAAACAGAACTGCACAGTACGTCATTGTAAATATGTGTTACTATGTTTTTCACTCACTACAATTTGCTAATCAGTTGTTTTACCTAGAATTGTTTTTCAAATGTAAACAAGTGCACCTTTTCTATTATTATTATACCCGATTGGGCAATACTAACAAATGTATATCAAACTTGAATTTTAAAAGATCCTTTTAAAAAAATCACCTCTAATAGGTCAAATGATGTCTAAAACACTGATGATCCATGCTGATGAAATCCAATACATTTCTATTTTTGTAGAAATGGTATGTAGAACTTTGGTTGAAGGAAGAAAACATAACAGTTTTGTAGTCCCCAAGGCATTTTTGATTTCAATTGAAGGTTGTTATAATTCCATTTTGTTCTTCCAGTTTTAATCAGTTGTTGTTGGACGTGGCCCTGAATTTTCTGCCTTCCTCCTAGTATTTTTTCTGACCTGGTGTTGGTGGTTTTAGGACTCTGGGCACTTTATCACTGCTGTCCAGTGTAAAGTGCTTGTGCGCTCTATGGTAAATGTGGTAAGATTGGTATAGACCTGTTTGGTGCATTTAATAAACCTCTTAGTCCCTTGTAAAGTGGTATCTCATAAATTAAATGCTACTGGTGGGCTGGCAGTGCTGCTTGCGCCAACAACCAAAGTAGCCTTTCAAACCTGTCTTATATTTTTCAAAATATTTTTTTAACTATATTTGCAAAACTTTATTTTATATATTTTTTTCCATGTTTTTGGATCCGCGCACCCTAAGCGCACCGTTCTCGATCCCTACGCGATAGCATCCGCGCATGGTATGCGGCGGGTACGTGGTTAGTGCGCGATTTCAATGCGACCGGTACGCGACTCCCAACCTATACGCGACACGTTCGATGTATGTAACGCGACGTTTACGCACTTCCGCGATGCGTCATCTGCGTCTATGACGCGGTGGGTGCACGGATCCCACGAAGTATTTAACATTTAAAAAAACATATTTATGTATTTCATGTGAATATTAATTGAAGACAAACTCTAAACTAGTCTTAAAAGTAATATATTTTGACATCTAATCCTATATTTCTTTTTAATTCAATTTTGCGGATGCGCGCTGGGTGCGTGCTGCGTACGCGCAGGGTGCGCAGATCCCATGTGACCTGCAAAAAAAGAGATTTGATTGGTTCATTACACTTTCTGTTCTAACTACTGAAAGACCCCACCCATTTCAATCATTCTTCTTTGAGCTTCTTTGGAGAACCACCTCTTTGGAGAGAAGAAGATTTTTTAGACTAAGTTTACACTTAGCTCTAACTTTTTTCAACCAAAAATGGCTTCAGGGCAGCAGGCATCACCTGCATCACCTCATACTTCTGAGGATGAATTTTTGCTGGAGTTACCACGCAAAGAACGTTTCTCTTCAGTGGTGTGGAATTTTTTTACTTTTCCCGAGGGGCAGAATAAAACCAATGCCACCTTGGTCACATGCAAGATTTGCAAAAGAGTCCTATCAAGAGGGGATCCTAACAAGAAATATTCTTGCGGCACGGCAAGTATGATGAAGCACATGAGGACCCTTCATCCAAACAATCTTGCAAAAGAAGAGTGCCGACGGATGAGAAACACTCCTGCTCCTGCGCCATCCACCTCATCGCAGCCGAGCACATCAAGAGTGCATCCATCAGACCAAACCTTGGACATCCGTCCTCAATTTCAATTTTTAAAAGTGCTCTGCACTAAGTGCAATAAGACTTTGTGCCATGGCGAGCAGTCGATCGATCTAATCTGCCGCCGCCTAGAAAGTCATATTTGCTAGTTTTTTTAATTTTATTTTTTATTGTTCCCTGAAGTTCATTCTTTGGTTTCTCCTGTTTTTTTTTTTTTTTTTTCAGAAAAAACAAAAAAATCACAAAATTGTTAGAAAAACCAAAAAAAATATAAAAGAAGAAAGAAGAAAAAAAAAGTTCTTGTATGAAGTAACTTTCCTGGTTTAAAAAAAGAGCTAAATTTCTTTGTTAGTGTGTGAAAGTTGAATGTATGTGTAGTATGTAATTGACTGAATGAATGCATTAGTAGCATATGGTGAATGTATAAGTGCAGAACTATAAGGAAGTGCTGCAGCATCACACTGTAACCTCTTTCACTGCAGTGTGCTGTAGTACTTCCGAAGCACAGGGATGCAACATATGTACATAAATATATTGCAAATCGATGCTTCTGTCTGCACGGCTGCTTAAACGGCAGCCATGTGGTGACACAGGCCTCCTTGCACCATAGTGCAAGGATATCTGTGTCATGCGCTGTTTTTTTTCTGCAGGAAGACACACCTTCCTGCACAAAAACAATGAGAAAATGCATTTTTCTCCTTCAATGTATGCTGAACATTTCAGCATGCATTGAAGATATAATAATGTGGAGAAATGAAAACAATTCTTTGTTGTGCTTTCCTACACCAATTGTAGAATGGTGCACCATTCACACACATATCGAGATTTACGATTTATGATAAATCTAGACATGTGCCTTGTTCTATGAGTATTAAGTGCAATCATGCACAACAACACTTCTAGAACACCCTTTCAACGCTTCGGTGGCGATTCCGATCTGGGTAGAAATGTTTACGTACGACTCGTATCCCTATATTTTCACGTACGAATCGCACAAGTACCGTACAAACTGCGAAGTACGATTCGTACGTGAAAAATACATACGTAATGCAACGTAGCTCTGTGGCACTTACAGGAGGTACCTAGTGGGCTAGTTTGACCCTTGGGACCCTTAGGATTCAAGGGGACTTAATCTCTCAACTTAGAATGGCCACAGGCCGCGTTTACACAGTGGTGAAGGGAGGGGACGGGGCCTGAGGTAACGTGTGCAAACACGCCCTGTGGCGCGTTTTCAGTTGGGGAAATAATTCCCTTTCAATCCTGAGGGACCCTGGGGGCCAACCAGCCCACCATGTGCTTACAGTAAGCGCCACTGCTCTGCGTTGCACAGAGGTGGTGCAGGCCGTGCCCCTTTTCACACCTCTCTGCAATGGCACTTACTGGAAGTACCTAGTGGGCTATTTTGCTACTAGGGACCCTCAGGATTCAAGGGGACTTAATCTCCCAACTTAAAAAAAGGCCACAGGGCGTTTTTACACAGTGGGGAAGGGAGGGGACGGGGCCTGAGGTGACGTGTGCAAACACGCTCTATGGCGCGTTTTAAGTTGGGGAAATAATTCCCCTTCAATCCTGAGGGCCCCTGGGGGCTAACTAGCCCACCAGGTGCTTCCAGTAAGTGCCACTGAGCTGCATTGCAGAGAGGTGGTCCAGGCCGTGCCACTTTTTACACCTCTCTGCAATGCAGCTCTGTGGCGCTTACTGGAGGTATCTAGTGGGCTAGTTGGACCCTAGGGACCCTCAGGATTCAAATGAACTTAATCTCCCAACCAAAAACGGCTACAGGGCGTGTTTACCCAGTGGTGAAGGGAGGGTCGGGGCCTGAGTTAACATGTGCAAACACGCCCTGTGGCGCGTTTTAAGTTGGGGAAATAATTCCCCTTCAATCCTGAGGGACCCTGGGGGCCAACTAGCCCACCAGGTGCTTCCAGTAAGCACCACTGCGCTGCGTTGCAGAGAAGTGGTCTAGGCCATGCCCCTTTTTACACCTCTCTGCAATGGCACTTACTGGACGTACCTAGTGGGCTATTTTGCCACTAGGGAACCTCAGGATTCAACGGGACTTAATCTCCCAACTTAAAAAAAGGCCACAGGGCGTTTTTACACAGTGGGGAAGGGAGGGGATGGGGCCTGAGGTGACGCGTGCAAACACGCCCTATGGCGCGTTTAAAGTTGGGGAAATAATTCCCCTTCAATCCTGAGGGCCCCTGGGGGCTAACTAGCCCACCAGGTGCTTCCTGTAAGCGCCACTGAGCTGCGTTGCAGAGAGGTGGTCCAGGCCGTGCCACTTTTTACACCTCTCTGCAACGCAGCTCTGTGGCGATTACTGGAGGTACCTAGTGGGCTAGTTGGACCCTAGGGACCCTCAGGATTCAAATGAACTTAATCTCCCAGCCAAAAACGGCTACAGGGCGTGTTTACACAGTGGTGAAGGGAGGGGACGGGGCCTGAGTTAACATGTGCAAACACACCCTGTGGCGCGTTTTAAGTTGGGGAAATAATTCCCCTTCAATCCTGAGGGACCCTGGGGGCCAACTAGCCCACCAGGTGCTTCCAGTAAGCACCACTGCGCTGCGTTGCAGAGAGGTGGTCTAGGCCGTGCCCCTTTTTACATCTCTCTGCAACGCAGCTCTGTGGCGCTTACTGGAGGTACCTAGTGGTCTAGTTGGACCCTAGGGACCCTCAGGATTCAAGGGGATTTAATCTCCCAACTTAAAACAGCCACAGGGTGTGTTTACACAGTGGGGAAGGGAGGGGACTGGGCCTGAGGTGACGTGTGCAAACACGCCCTGTGGCGCGTTTTAAGAGGTAGTTTTAAGCCCCTGCCCTATTATATACTAGGGGCTTACAGAGGAGGTCATGCTAATCACAGGGGGACCCCAACACATAGTGTTCCTTAGTGTGTGTAGGTGTTTTCACTGTATTCTGAGTGTCTTTTAACATAGCACTGGCTCTAGGACTGGTTAGTCAGACTCAGTTACCACCAGTATCCGTCTGAAAAAGTTGAGGGTACAGGATGATTTTGCAACAAGGCTTCTTTCTGCTCTTCTGTTTGTTCTTTCTGCATGTTATCCTTCTTCCTGCACTTTTCTTCGTCTTTGAGGACTTCTGTTGCTTCTTTCTGCATTTCTTTTTTTCTTTCTGTGCATTTTTTCTTCTTTCTTCACATGTCCTATCTCTGTAGGCATAGTTAGAAATTAGCATTTAAAAAACCTTTGAAATTCACTGAAAAAACCATAGGTTTCAGGCACGTTATAGTTAGGAATTAGCATTTAAAAAACCTTAAAAATTCACTGAAAAAACCATAGGTTTCAGGGGCGTTATAGTTAGCTGGACTTTTCACTCGTACAAAACCATTGAAATTCCCCCGTTATAGTTAGTTCAGCTAACTATAACTCGCGCGCCCGCAATGCACTGCTGATGACGTCACATATTACATCACTCATGATATGGTCAGTGACATCACTCATGACATCACTGATGACATCTCAAATGAAATCACTGATGACATCACTGATGACATCATCCTTGTGATAGAGTGGCAGACCTCCTCTCCCCCTAATATAACCTTTGATACACACATTCAAAAATAGAAACTAAAATGTTCAAAACAATGGACATACCAATACCAGTTACAACAACCTATTCAGTAATTCTAAGATCTACATACACATCCACTCATTCACCAACAGTCCTATACAGTTACTCATACATGTACTCACTCATCATATGTACTCATACACCTATACATCCTGTTACACAACGCCACTCATCCATAGAGTTACTCACACACATAGTCTCTCATGCTAATAAAGAATCAAACATCCATTTACTTGCATATACAGTTATACACACACCACCACACTTACTTCTACAGAAACGTACACATACTTAGTCTTTTAAACAATCACTTATAGAAACACATACTTATTCATACAGGAACTCTTCCAATCTCTCACTCTCATATATACTCACTTATATACACCAATAGTGACATATACTAGTTTAAAACATATGTAGTTACTCATAAAGACACTATTGAGACAGTCATTCACTCACTAACACACCCATGCACACACTCATCCACCCATACAGTCCTGCACACATGCTGTCTTCAACACATACAAACAGTGAGTCACTCATTCATGCACCTATGCACTACGTAATACCCCCCACCGAACCATACAGACGCTCAGACTGATACTCAAAAAACCAACTAATAACCTATATAGACACTCATGTAGCTACTCACCAACCCATGCAGCCACTTATACACAAAGTGAGAGACTGATACAGATATTTACATATTTAAACATTACTCACTAAGCCATGTATTCACTAAGATACATTTAATCAGTCAGTTATACAATACATTTTTCAAAAACAAATCATCCATTTAGACACTTATATACCCATTTATTCTTCCATGACCTTGAGAAATACGTATATAAAACATATGTAATTTTCCGAAAAACACACATTCACTGGATGATGCCATCAGGGATGTCATCAGTGATGTCATTTGAGATGTGATTAGTGATGTCATGAGTGATGTCACTGACCATGTCATGAGTGATGTAATATGTGACGTCATCAGCAGTGCATTGCGGGTGCGCGAGTTATAGTTAGCTGAACTAACTATAACGGGGCAATTTCAATTGTTTTGTACGAGTGAAAAGTCAAGCTAATTATAACGCCCCAGAAACCTATGTTTTTTTCAGTGAATATATATATATACATATAGATATATATATATTCCACAACAACACAATCCCCAATAAGGACGTAATCGGCACTCCGGTAGGAATTAATTGTTGATTTTTTTATTTAGGAAATGTTAACTAGATCCACGTGTTTAGGCTACCTCTCATAGCCTTGTTCACAATAAATCTACCTTGACACTTTTTGGGAGCATTTTTATAAAGATTAGTCAAATGACATCAAAGTTATTGCCAAGTCAAAAAATACTTTTCCTATGGAAACTAGGTTCTAACTATAACTGCCTACTGGGGGACCACCAGTAGGCAATGTATATATATATATGTTAGGCTGTCACACTCATGTTCAGTACTGTAATGACCTACAGGGAGGTGGTCACCCAAATGGCTGGGTGTTTATTCTATGTTATGCTTCTTCCCAAACAAAAATAATAATATTTCATTGTGCTCTATAAATTATGACTGTGGAAAATCACAAATCTTTCAGGTAATTATATGGGATACAGGACCACATGGTGTACATTATAACAATATTGCACCAAGGAGTTCTGTGATGATACAGAGGAATGAGGTTGATGGAAGAGTTTGTTTATAAAGTCATGAAACTCAAGGTGACTTGCGATATCCTTATAATATACAGCAGGGAGTATATTATCCTATCCAAAATATAGTCACACCATCAGCTTTTTCTTTTAATATAATATAGCTAGCACACACAGCAAAGTTTACCCTCGCATTTAAAATTGAAAACATTTGGGTTCATTACGCACCAACTGATTTCACTTTGGTCAATAATCGAGGGACATATCTCAACACCCTGAACTAAGATAAAAGAAGGACAAGCACTGCTGGAAAGGGAATACCTCCAGCTGTACCTCTCCCTAGTGGTTCCTTACTTGGGGGTCACTTCAGGAGGGCTCTTTCCAAGCAGTAATCCTCCAATTAGACACCAATTACCTAATTTATGAAAAATGTCACATCGGTGGGGAAAAATAGCAATGCAACACTTTTCATAGCGCCATCCTTGCGACACCATGGATGCACCATTGGTAAACGAACACAACTCCAGCAATGTGTCATTACACATGGGGCGAGTCCCATGTAAAAGACCCTGCCTAACTCATCACGCGGGCTTGAAGCAAGCATAAGAATTGTGATGGAGTCAAGTCGTAGGAGTGGCGCAGTAAAATGTCATAGATTTCACTGCACCACTTCTATGAGGAGTAACACCCACCCTGCATGCATTATATATGATGTTGGTATAACATGGTGCAGGGCTTTACAAAGTGACTCATCTGCCTAGGTGTGTCACTTTGCAAATAGGGCGCAGTGTGGCACATTGTTTACACTGTTGCAGCATCACAAAAAAGTGGCGCGACGGCAGTGCAAGCCCTCATAAATAAGACCCCCGGTATATGTTTGGAGGGATCAACCTCCACTGGCTATGGATAAAGGGGACCCACAAAATAAAAGCCTATTTTCTCTGCCCCATTTGCCCCATTCATCCTGGCATGGGGACAGATAGCCCACTAGACACCAGAGACTTTTTTTAAATAAAAGAGTAATGGGGTGGTTTACACTGGCTTTGGGCCACCCCAAATAAGCTACAACAGTCTTTAGGACACCTGGCTAGCAGATTATTAGTCTTATCGCCAATTTGCCACCCTCAGGGGGGCAAAGCATAATAGGGTGCAGAAAGTCCATTATAGGCCATATTCCCCACTGCTAAAGGCCTCAACGGTCTTTCAGTACTCCGAGGAGGCAGATTGGGGTGTATATTTACAACTGAAGTGGTGGAGTGAGGCGTGAGCCGTCATGGCTTAACGCTCCACTCCGCCAACTCAGAAACGCAAGGATGCAACATATTCATGAGAATATGGTGCAGCATTGCATTTCCCCCTGTGCTGTTGCTACACTTAGCATTTTTTTTAAAAAGCAAGGGGTGGGGTTTGTCCCATCATGGCATTAGGACACAACACCCACCCCTAAAATTCCATCAGTGTATTTGCACCCTGGCATAGAGCATCTCCATTCCAAGCACAGTGAAATGTGGATTCTTTTGGGCATAGATTTGACAGATGGACTAGTAGGGAGAGAATAGATACCAATTTCCTCTCACTTGCCATGGCAAATAACTACACTATTCGTGCACCAGATCAGCTGACAATCAAGGAACCCTACAAACACTAAGCATTTTTTAAACTTAGAGACCCAGGCGAATCCAGAAATATGAGGAATGCTTTTGATTGTATCCAAAATGTAATTATTACATGGCATTATGGGTAAGAAACCTGGTCACATCTATTCTCTTGACATTTCCCTGGACACCCCTTGCTGTCTACGTTTTAGAAATTCGAGGGGTTTTTTAGGCTTCTCTTTGCTTCCTGAATGGATCAATTTTCAGAGTAAAATTTTGATGTCTCCACATTGTCATTTGAGATCTTTCCTGTCATGGGTAATAGGCCCAGTCACACATGTGGGGTTCTGTTGTTATTGGAGCACTTGTAAAAACACACAATAGTAGAAAGTTTGTTATTGTCCATTGGTTTCAATTTCTTAGCTTTCAAATGTGAGTATGATAGTATGGGTAACGTCAAATTCAGAGTTGTACAAATAACCATTTCCATTTCATTAGTCTTTATTCCAAAATTTCATCATAAAAGACGTAACAATAACAAGAGAACAAATAAAAATGACAATCAGTCATAATTAAAAAATACCATACAATGTAATCCAGTTTGTTCATAAAGCATATTAGACCTGATTAAAAATACCATACACTAAGGTCCAAATTTCTTTAAAAACAAATATAAAGATAAAAATTGTTAATAAAATTTCTCAATATGTTAAAACCACACGATTATTATCAGATCTATAGCATCAGTTGTCAAAATAAGAGCAGAGAAACAACTCTATTGGCAACAATCAGGAAAATTTGATTATTGTTGTTTGTATATTCCCGGCCCGAATAATCCACATCCAACCGAGAAATTTAGCAACCGTTATAACCAAGGATTCCTGGGTGTTAGTTCTCAGAATCCTCAGCGCTTCAGAACCTACACGTGTGCCTAGGTTTCGACAAATAGGTATCAGCCACTTGTTACGTGGGGCAGTGTAGGCTGAACATACAAAGAATATATGGGCGATAGATTCTTTATGGCCCATACACCATTTGCAGACATCGTCCTGCAGGCCGTTCCAAGATTTGGTGAAGGTTTTGATGGGAAGGCTACCAACCCTAAATTGGTGATACAATTTACGATCACAAGACCTAGTGATAATGTCCCAATAGTCCTCCATAAAGGGGACGATCTTGTGTTCGAAGAATAGTCCAGTCAGGGAAGTAGCCTCAGTCTTCATTATATGTTTATGACACACTAATGCCCAGTATGTTTCTTTAAAAACCTTTTTTGTGGGAAATTGGCTAGTAACAGGATCTAACCACAGGTTACTCATCCCCATATCCACGAAAAGCGTTCTAACTTCCTTAAACCATGGGATATTTCCTGATTCTGCTACTGATCTAACATCCAGGATTGCCCTGGCAAATAGATCAAGTTCTGGGGTAATCCATATCCGCCGCCAAAGAGCCAGCGGCCTATAACGTGCCACATCCTCAATGGAATAACATCCTAAATCCATTAAGAGGGGCTTTAATGGAGTAGAACCAGGAAGACGTATCAGATTCCTCAAGAATTTGTTTTGAACCTTAACCAACATGGATAGGTCAGAGAAGCCCCATATATCTGCTCCATACAGGATCGCAGAGCTAATCCTAGAATTGTAACTTTTAAGGGCCGGACCTATCCTTTTGGTCAAGGACGATCGCTGTTCTTTAATTAAACACCCTGTCAACTGGGCGAGCTTGAGGGAAAAAACATCAATCTGAGGTTTCCATTTTAATTTGGACTCCAATGTAATTCCTAGGTAGATCATTACATTGGTCTGGGCTAACTTGGTATTATTCATAGTTACAGAGCCATCCACTTGCTTATTCTTAGAAAGGATCATGAATTTGGTTTTATCAACATTAACCTGTAGATCATTCTCAGAGCAGAACTCTTCAAATTTGTTCAGTGCCCGTTGCAATCCCGTCTGGGTTTTAGATAACAAGAGAGTGTCATCCGCAAACATAAGTAACAGCACTTTGGTGTCATCCAGGGATGGGGCATCCGTTGGAAAAGCAGAAAAGTACTCCATTACCCTGTTGATGAACAACAAGAAGAGTGTTGGCGCTAGAACACACCCCTGTCTAACCCCGTGTGACACAGTAAATTTGTTTGTAACCTGCCCTTGTAGACCCCAGTGAACACGTGCAAAATTTTCCTCATGTAGCTTGATAACTAAGGCCAGTAAATCCAAAGGCATCCCCATTTCACTCAATGCCCTCCATAGCTTACTCCTAGGCACCAAATCGAACGCAGACTTGAGGCCAATGAAGGCAGTACAGATTGGTACCACCACCCATGCTCACCACACGCCAATAAATCAATAAATAACAAATAACCACTATCCCTAAACTCAGTATCTTTCACACATTTCAACAATGTGTATATTCCCTTCATTCCAAATATTTAGATTGTATCATATTAATTGATGTATGTTTAAAACAAAATGAAATATCTTTATAAGCTGCATCTCAGTTGTTGGCCCTTTATAGTTTTGCAAATCTACAATCAGTGACTCACATTTAAGATGAAAACATTGCCACCTATTTCTATTGATTAATAATTATTTTCATCATTTTTGGTTTCAATTCTTAGTTTCCTTAGTAAGACTATGGGTGATTGACACAAATGATCCATTGCTGAATTCTAAATTTGTCTTAGTTTTAGCAATATTTTAGCAATATTTATCCTTCTGAGTTCACACATGGGTTTTATAGCTATTTACAACATAAACAGCAAGCAGCCGATTCACAGAACTCATCTGAGATAAAATCCTCAACTTACTCCTTTGGTATTCACAGAAGGCATTTAGTAGTAGTAACGTTAGGACTACTAACTTTACTACTACTAAACTGAGATAATATACTAAACTTACTACTTTTGGTATTCACAGAAGGTATTTAGTAGTAGTAAAGTTAGGACTCCTAGGACTCTGTGAATACCAAAAGTAGTAAGTTTAGTATTTTATCTCAGATTAGTTCTGTGAATCGGCCCCCAAGTGGGTAGAAACCACTAAATAGGAAAAATTGACAGCCACTAACAACAAATTTAAAAACAGTGTAAACAATGATTCCTTATTAATTGGCATGGTCCTGAAAGCTTGCACGGGGGTAATCATAGCACAGCAAACAATTTGTTGATGATTTTTTTTTAAATAGAAACACACTTTCTAGGACAGTGTAATTTTGATATTTTTCCCAAACAAAGTTTATGATATTTTCATCATTTCCCTATGGGGGACTACCAAATACCTACATTTGGGAACAAGGGAAACAAAATTGTTCTAGATATGTTTAGGGGAAAAAAGTATCAAATGCTAAAGTACACAGTGTCACAAACATAAAAAATGTCTCAACAGTGGGAATGGAAAATCCTGATCAGTTAATGGGAGTAATTACCTTATATAGGGACTAAACATTGTTGACACTGTATTCTTGGACTGGCCCTTAAAACTCAGGAATGGTTTGTACCCTAATTTGGTAGTGTCTGGTAAATTTACCAGCCAAAGACTTTCCTACCCCTGGATTTTTCCAAATCAGTGGTTCTTATCCTTTTCACTTCTGTGGACCCCCAACTTAATCATTACTGGGATCCAGGGACCTCCTTACCCCATACAAAGCAATTTCAACGATTTGAATCATAGAACAATACAAACAAATACAGACAAGAGCATTTATCAAACACCAAATGATTAAATACTTTTATAGACGCTGGAGGGGTGGGTGTAGAGTCCTCCCAGCAGTGCCCTGAGACAGGAGGGGTGGGTGCAGAGTCCTCCCAGCAGTGCCCTGAGACAGGAGGGGTGGGTGCAGAGTCCTCCCAGCAGTGCCCTGAGACAGGAGGGGTGTGTGCAGAGTCCTCCCAGCAGTGCCCTGAGACAGGAGGGGTGGGTGCAGAGTCCTCCCAGCAGTGCCCTGAGACAGGAGGGGTGGGTGCAGAGTCCGCCCAGCAGTGCCCAGATGCAGGAGGGGTGGGTGCAGAGTCCTCCCAGCAGTGCCCTGAGACAGGAGGGGTGGGTGCAGAGTCCTCCCAGCAGTGCCCTGAGACAGGAGGGGTGGGTGCCTATCACTCCCAGCAGTGCCCATGGAACGCAAAGGGTGGAGTAGTCACATATACCATGCCCACAAATGTCAGTCAGGTGCACAAAGACCCTGCAGTACATGTACCACATGTGTGCGAGGATGGAAGTACACGCATGCATAGGGCCAACAACAAAACATTTACACATGAAGTCATGTCAATAGTCCACATACACAAGTACAATGACTACCAAGGATGCCACGAATGATGCAGCTGGAGAATGGCTCAGCATGCATGTGCAAAGTTGAAGGAGTCCGTCACACACCCAGCTAATGTACTCACAGCTCTGCACTAAATATTGGGAACACCCTGCAGGGAAGAAGTCAGGGTACACAGAGGAAGGAAAACACCTTGGGACAATTGCAACATGCAGCAACTGCTTACATGAATGGAGAAAGGTAGCTAACACCGTGTGAGGCACACTGCTCCCAGGGTCCCCCCTATGAGCAGCACACCACTACATTTCCCACACACCCAACACATGACCAACACCCACAACCATGTAGCAGCCCCACCAACAGCAATGCCAGCAATGCAGGAGTGTTCCAAGGGCAAAAAATAAATAGCTTTATTCAGCATGAGCAAAAAACTAGTATGACGTAAGTCCAATAATAACAAAGGCCATAGGGCAGTCCAGGAGTCCGAGCTGGATGGGGGACACAGTGGGATGCGTGTCCCCTAGCTTGCCTGCACAGTTACAAGTCGTCGTCTTCCACAGGGGTGAGGGCATCATGTGGGGGGGAAGGAACAGGCACCGCAGGGACAGGAGGGCAAAGGGTAGGCGAATTGGGTGCAGGGATGGAGGACTCCACCACAGGGGGTGGGGCAGGGCCAAAGGTGGATTCTAGGATCTCACTGCACACCTTGGCAAGGTCCTCCAGGGACTCCCCTGCACCTGAAGGAACCACAGGCCCCAAGGAGGGGGGGGGTCAGAGGGATGGGTCGCAGCGCCACTGGGGGAGGATGTGGACAGGGGGGGACTCAAGCACCCTGACCGAGGACTTCCTTGACCGCTTGCGTGGTGGCGTCACTGTGGGGCTCAGGGACAGAGCGGCCATGAAGGAGTCTTTGGGGGAGATGTGGCCAGGAGAGCTGAGGGGAGGGGATTTGGAGGGAGTGGATTGGGTGGAATGCGGACTCCCACTCTGGCTGCGTGTCACACGTTTGCCCCCCGACCCAGTGGGTGTGCCTACTGCACCCTGTGTGTGCGTGTCAGGAGGTGTGCGGCGGACCTTCCCTGCTGGTGTGGTGCCTGTGTCTGTTGTGGTGGGTGTATGCTTACGTCTGGGTGTATGTGGGACAGGCATGGGAGTGGGAATTGTGGAAGGAGCAGGGGTAGGGGGTGGGACGTAGCGCTGCAGGAGACCCACTGCTGCAGTCAGTGTGGAGTCTATGGACCTCAGCAAGTTGCGTTGGTCAGCCTGCGATGAATGAATGCCCTCCAAGTATGCCTCCATGTTGTTGAGGACCTGGCTGTGGCCATGGAGGACATTAAGGATCGCAGTCTGACCAATCTGCAACTGCCGCTGGATGTCCACAGACTCAGCATTGGTGGCAGCAGTGGAGACAGGGGCAGGGGGTGCGGTGCCTGGCAGGAAGGAGACATGTGGGGACCGGGCACGCTGGGAAGGGACACGAGCACGTGGGAGGCGGCTGATGCCAATGGAGGGGGCGGTGCCAGATGTAGGGCTGCTGTCAGATGGTGGTGCAGCCACCGACCACTCGGAGTGATCCTCCTCGGACCCGTTGGCTTCATACTCTGTTGTGCCAGTCGACAGGTCCCCGGGTTCACTCTCCACCGCCTCAGTCCCACTCGAAGTGCCAGCCCCGATGTCACCGCTGGCACTGGTGCTCCGTCCCTCCGCGCCGTCTGTGTCCATGTCTCCCTCCGTGTCCCCCGACGATGCTGTGGGCAGGGTGAAGAGACAGAAAGTAATCATACACCTGTATACATATGTCACATGAGTCAAATCTACGTAGGTTACAGTGCATAGCCTGAAACAAAGGAAGAGTTACATCTACAAAACAAGGTACATATGTAGGGCATGCAAGACACAGTTTTTCGACCCACCATGCCATGGAATAACTATGGAGAGCATGACACACTAGCAAATGAGATGATATGGAATTTTGACTGAGGAGCAAGGCCCCGGGGACAATCCAGCACTGCATCAGCACCACACAGCGTGGCAGCAAATAGGGATGAGCAGGGACCATAGGCAGGAACAAGAGGCACATGCAGCATAGGTAATACTGATAACATGCCCACCCTGACTGGCACACTGCACCTTGAGTGTATGTCCAGGCAAACATCACACACTGGCCAGTCCTAGCAAGGAGATATCAGGTCTTGACATGTCGGACATGCCCGCACCACCCACCCCCTACATGAGACAAATCTATGGAGACACAGGAAGCACGTACATCTCTTAGTCTGGGTGAAATACACATGGGATGCAACAAATCAAGGTTGCACACCAAATACCCAAGGTGCGCCTGTCCAACGAATCATGTACAAATGGGCATCATCAGATGATTGCTACAAGACACACAGGCAATGGCCACCGTGAGTATGTACTTGGAAAATCAGGTCAGGCTGTACAGTGGACACTTGTAATACATCGCACATCAATATACATGGTGCCAGGGGACAATGGCACAGAGCACAACCTATGCTGTAGACACAGAGATTGTCGACATATTCGGATTACACACATGATACCTAGGAAAATATGCCCCTGGGGACAGTAGTGGCCACACAACTCCATGCTCCTGAATGGGAATGACTGCAACACACGCTAACATCCCTGCACTATGCGTACCGCACACTCATGCACATCATGTCACAGGCCACCACATAGGACATGCGTACTGTAAGGCCTCACACTTGAGAGACTAACTCCCATGTCTGGACTCAGCATTAGTGCCAACTGACATGGAACCCACAAGTCCAGAACTGGACAGGGCACAGGCAAGGTCCCAAATCCTGTTACACACCACCCCCACACATGATGCTGCAGGCATTGTACACTTGGAGAAGGTGTCAGGCTACATGACCTTGTGATGGAGCGACTACACACAGACCAGGGAACACATTGCAAGGAGGGGAAGGGAGGCAGGAGAGCACAGCAATTCTGTGGGGAATATGATCAGCACAGCACCATAAACCCTGGAAGTGTATCCATGGAACATTGCACTTACAAATGCTGGTGAAACACAACTAACACACACATGTACCTACCCCCTTCCGGCTGCTGCATGTCCTGTAGACGCCTGTCCAAGTCAGGAAAGACCACCGCCAGCACACGTTTCTGGATGTGGGAGAGACGGCGGCGTCCGCGGTTCTTGTGGCTCTCAGGTGAGTCCCCCAGCAGGACCCGTGCGATCCTCCGCGTCCAGCACCGGATATCCTGCCAGCGTTTCCTCACCTGGGACATGCGCCGCCTCCGACCTTCCGCACTCCTCACGGCGCTGACGGCGTCCAGCCATATCTGCTCCTTGGCAGAGGCGTCTACCTGTGAGGATGGACAAGTGACACTACATCAATACACCTGGCACATGTCACAGGGACACAGATTAGAACACATTTGCTGTTCACAACAAGGCCTAGTATGCATCCAACGCATTGCACCTTTGTCATAGGGACATGACCCTCTGGGGAAGGGCAAAAGCAGTACGTGCCATTGAAAGGACACAGGTGGAATGAGGGCAACGACACAATCAAAGATCCAGCCTCACACTGTGCATCACACCCACCCCTCCTGTCTCAGGGCACTGCTGGGAGTGATAGGCCCCCACCCCTCCTGTCTCAGGGCACTGCTGGGAGTGATAGGCCCCCACCCCTCCTGTCTCAGGGCACTGCTGGGAGTGATAGGCCCCCACCCCTCCTGTCTCAGGGCACTGCTGGGAGTGATAGGCCCCCACCCCTCCTGTCTCAGGGCACTGCTGGGAGACATCAGGCATTCCCCCCCTTGGGACCCCCCCTACAGTACATAGCATGTGTGTCACACCTGGACACAATTGCAGAAGTCACAGTCACAAAAAAGGGACACAGTCTGTGGCAGTGGACACTGCACTCACCTGATAACCTGGTCGCCCATACAGCATGGGGTACCGTGGGAGGATCACATCCACCAAAGCCATGTTCTCCTCCAGGGTGAATGGCTGTGACCTCTCCACAGCCCTTGACATGGTTCCAGGGAATCGGTAGCAGCAGCTGGGTCGTGGAATACAGAGATGTGCAGGCAAGTGCTCCCTCATGGGACCTGGCTGCCTTATATCTGCCTTGCTGGCCCATCTCATGCACAGGAGTACAGAGTGATTGGTCACTCACATTTGCATCCTATGTTTCCTCCAATCCCTTCAAACCTAGTGGGTTATCTATCGGTTTCATTCTCCTGCATGATGTCAGCCCCACAAACACATTGCAACAAAGTAGAAGAATTCCAACTGACTTCTGCTGTGCACCTTCCAGAACAATTTCGAAATTTGAACTTGGTCTCCATGACAACCAGCATGCATGTAGGCCTTAATACTTGTCCCCTATGTAATTTTGAGCGTCACACACAGGTACGGTGCGTTTCGGGGCCCTAGGGCACCCCAAATGCATTGCAACGGCCCGTACACGCGTGCCTACGTTCACTATCACTATGGGTGTCCTCGCGTATGCGTACTCGTAGTGATAGTGAGCGTACATGCGAGTGTACGGCCCATACCACTACGAGTACGCATACGCGAGGAGACCCATAGTTATGGTGAGCGTACATGCGTGCGTACGGCCCTATCACTATGGGTGTCCTCGCGTATGCGTACTCGTAGTGGTACGGGCCGTACACACGCATCTACGCTCACTATCACTATGGGTCTGCTCGCGTATGCGTACTCGTAGTGATAGTGAGCGTACATGCGAGTGTACGGCCCGTACCACTACGAGTACGCATACGCGAGGACACCCATTGTGATAGTGAGCGTACATGCGTCTGTACGGCCCGTACCACTACGAGTACGCATACGCGAGGACACCCATAGTGATAGTGAGCGTACATGCGTGCGTATGGCCCTATCACTATGGGTGTCCTCGCGTATGCGTACTCGTAGTGGTACGGGCCGTACACACGCATCTACGCTCACTATCAGTATGGGTCTGCTCGCGTATGCGTACTCGTAGTGGTACGGACCGTACAAATGCCTGTACGCTCGCCATCACGATGGGCACACATACGGCAGCACTCCCATAGTGATTTGGGAACGTACACAGGCCCTCTTAGCAGCAGTACGGCGGTTTTTACACATCACAGTGGTGATAGGCGGCACACAGGTAGGAATAGGGCGGACATACTTGTCCATGGATGGACATACTTGTCCATGGATGGACATCAAGCCATCGTCTGTGCATTACTACATGTGTGGGGCACAGGTGTGACAGGCTGTGATGTGGAACATTACTCCTGAGTGGAGAAGGCACCAGATGTATGATGAGATGTGTACAGGTGTACTGTGTGACGGTGCAATGTGTGCCAGGCATGACCTTGACTCCTTTGACATGTGTGCATGTCGTACTGCACCCTTGGGGTGAGCGTCACTGGCATGGCACGGACACCAACACACGGAATTGTCCCCTGATGCCCGGTACAGGGGTTACCACACCTGCCTTGTCACTACCCACGGTGCACAATGTGACTATGTCATGTATGTGTGGGGGCTTCCCATCAGGTTGATGTTGGAGCACCCTCAAAAGCTGCAGCTGTTGCAGCAACCAACATGTGTCTGTGTGTAGATTGACATTGCACACTGTTCCGCACACCATGCCACATGTGGTATCGGATGTGAGGTGCACATGCATGCATGGGACACGGAGTAGCGTGACAAGGACATGTCTGCATCCTCACAATGATTGTGTGGTGAGTCATGACATGTGCACCTTCATGGCAAGGTGTGTGGGCTGTCCTAGTGTAATGTCATGTGACCTGTGGCTCTAGTGTTCCGCTACCAGTCTCTGCAATCGGCATCCTACTTCTGCTGATGTGTGGGCGTATGTCACTCCTGTGTTGCGTCTGGCTGTTCACTTGCACTGGGACACAGCTATTCCCATGGCATGGCATGGGGAGGTTCTCAATCTCCGTGTGTAGCTGGGTCTTGGTAGGAGTGTCACCTGACAGCCATACGTGTCCTGGGCATGTAGCACATACCTGACTCCCTATGTAGCATATGTGTATTGACAGATTAACATGTGCTCAGTACAAATGATTTGTTGTTGTGGTGCACTCACTCTTCCTTGTCACTTCCAAATTACTGCAGAGCGCCGCCTCTTCCCCGAGCAATGCCGGACTTGGCTGACATGCGGGAAAATGATCGGATCCGGTGCTACCGCTTCCCACGACGGTTGATTCTGGAGTTGACGGCGAGACTGGCACCACACCTGGAACCGCAGCACAGGTATCCTACGGCACTGACACCCCAGCTGAAGGTAATGGCAGCCCTACATTTTCTTGCCACGGGTACCTTTTAATATACCATAGCTCATGTTGGTGGCATGTCCCAGAGCATGTTCTGCCGTGTGCTGCATGATTTCTTAGAGGCCATGTTGATTCACCTGGATGACTTCATCAAGTTCCCAACCCCTGAACAGTTGACTGCGGTCAAGCGTGGATTCTATGCCCTGGGAGGGATGCCCCATGTCATTGGGTCCATAGATGGGACACATGTAGCTTTGGTACCACCACACGCACAGGAGGTAGCGTACCGCAATCGGAAGCACTACCACTCCATCAATGCCCTTGTGGTGTGTCAGTCCAACATGTTGATTTCACATGTCTGTGCTCATTTTCCAGGATCAGCACACGATGCCTACATCATGAGGTGTAGCAGGATGCCTGAAATGATGATGCAGCTGCGCAACGAAAGAGCATGTGTTATTGGTGGGTACAGTCTGTCAGTCCTGTATTTTGCATAGCCTACCAGCACGACCGCTTCACCAGTTCTAACGATGTCCATGTGCTTCCCATGTAGGGGACGCTGGCTATCCCAACATGCCATGGCTGCTCACACCTCTCCGCAACCCCATCACGCCGGCCCAGCTCCGCTACAACACCGCCCATGGCCGGACAAGGCGAGTGATAGAGAGGACGTTTGGCCTGCTGAAGAGCCGCTTTCGGTGCCTCCACAAGACGGCGGCGCCCTCCCATATGCCCCTGCGAAGGTCTGCAAAATCTTCATGGTCTGCTGTATGCTGCACAACATGGCAGTTGAGAAAGCTGTGCCACTCATCCTGGATCAACATGACGAGGACCATCCACCCGTGGAGGACGAAGGCCTTGGCAATGGGGCTAGTGATGTGGAGGATGTGGAGCCGCAGGAGGACATCCGGACTCGGCTCATACGCGACTTCTTTGCTTAGTGGTGAGTACCAGTGTCTGAGTGTGCACGCATTTGTCCCCGTGTGGCATGTGTTGTGATGTGTGTGTCCACCTGCATGTATGGCACGTGAGTCAGAGGTGTGTGTGGGTGTGTCACTGGAGTGATGGTGCCAGTGATGGTTGTATTTCCCCAGTCATAATTGTGACCTAGCATGTTGTCATCCTTACATGTGTCGAGTACATGCACATGCAAGTGGCTGTGCTTTTTGTGGCTGACTTCTTGTGTGTCTCTCTTCCCCAGGTACTTGCGCATGCCGTCTGCTGGTTGCATTGTTGTGGCACTGCTATTCCTCATGGACACGTCATCGTGGGCTGACTCAGCGTTACAGGCACGGACACGTTTGGAAGTCTCCATAGGGTAAGGGATGCATCAGGGGTGTATTGGGTGTGGCAGTTGTTCACGATGTATGCACACTGCCCCTGTCGATGTTTGGTTCCTCTGCAGGCATGTAGCATCAGCATGGGACACGACATGCAGCTGGGTACACCTGAATAGATGGTCTGACTGATTGACAGTCATCAGTGATGGGATAGTGGATTGTGATGATGGCATCAATGTGTGTGACACTGCCCTCGGACACATACGGTTAGCATTGGCTTGACATGGTGTGGGACTTCCACATCAGCGGATCTATGGTGTATGGCAGGCTCTCCGTGAGCAGCTGTGGGTGTTTAGCTGTTAGCCGACGCTTGTGTACCAGTTCCATGGCTAACACGCATTTGTGCTGCAGAAGGGGGGTGCCAGTGTTGGACCCACATGTTACTCCACAAGATGTGTTCATGTGTACTTCAAGTTGCCTCTGCACTCCCGAAAACAGGACTAATAAAGGTGTCCCTATGCCTCCAAGGTGCCTCTTCTCACTCAATGCTGGTGTGTTGCCACGGTGCATCCAGCATGTCTGGCATGGTATTCCCTGATTGTGGCTATGTGTCAATGTGTCGAGTAGCAAGATGCAAGCTGTGTGTGGGGGCTGAGACTGTGTAGTGGGCATGATGTCCATGACTGTGTGGGTATTGTGACATGTGCCATCCCCATGCATCCAACGTTGGCCAGGCCCCCATTCTCTGCATCCACCGGACTCAAGCTTGCAGGACATGGTTCTGCCACCTGTCTACACATACCTGGGTGCCCCCCAGGACACTCGACATGATCCCTGACCTCTGCGCATGACTGTTGCTGTACTCAATGTGTCTGTCAGCACGGTTGTGCGGCCACCCCCTCAGCTGGTTGGGCCCATCACGGGTGTGTATGGTGCTCCATGTCTGGCTTGCCTAATACACTGTGACCCGTGTGTCCTGTGCCAGACTCAGGCCCCAGGGTGTGGATGGTTAAAGTCAAAAGAGAACTCAGGCATGTTTAGACTTTACAACACACATGTAAGGTAATAATGCAACCAGCAGGCATCTTCTCTTCATAGTGTGATTTATTATTTGGGGGGGGGGGATAAAGTGAGGGGCTTTCCGGGAGTTTGGAATCCACAGTTCAGTAGGGGAGTTGGTGTCCTTGCCATTGGAAATCCTCATAGTCCATGCCACAGTCTTTGTCAACATTGGTCAGACAGTGACCAGCAGGGCCATGTGGCAGAGAATGTCTCTTGATGCTGTGATGCTGTTGCTCCAGTGGGCCAGGTGCCAGGCCAGGTGTCCTGGGAGATGGTGATGTTGCGCCGACCCTCACGATCTTTTCCGTGGACGACCCGCCCTCCTGCGGGGACCCTCAGAAGCAGGCCGTGACGACGTCTGGCATGCTCCATCGGATGTTTCTTCCTCCTCCTCCTGATCCCTCCCTGTGGGTGGTGATGTTCTCCGCCTTCTGGCACAGGGAGGGTCAGCCATGTTGTCGGCCATCCGACAGAGTGTATCGTGAATTCCCGTGTACGCCGTCACGAGCTCAGCCTGTCCATCCTCCATCCTCCGTTGGTGTTGCAGTAGACAGGCATGTAGCTCCGCATGTTGCTGGGCCTGCTGGGCCTTGATCCCCTCGAGGACGGACACAACCTGGGCCAGGCCCATGGTGTCCTGCCGGTATGTGTCCAGGATGTTACGGACATGGGAAAATACCGGTTCCCCAGCCAACTGGTCAGGCTCGCGCCTCCGCCGTCCTCCACTCCCACCACCCCTGCCCACTTGCACCTGGCCTGCCCTTGTGGGCACATCGGTTCTCCGGGACCCCTGAGGGGTGGCATTGGCGTTGTCGCCTGCCTCCTCCTGGGTGCCCGGGACACCGTGTCCCTCCTGGCCAGCCTGGCTGCATTGTGGTGTTGGGGCAGGGATCCTGGGTGTCTCCTGGGATGTGGCAGGAGTGGGGGTGGTGGTTGGCACAGTTGTACCTGACGCAGGTGCTGCAGGTGGTTGGACACCAGAGGGGCCAGGTCGGTCGGGGTCGTCCACAGAGTGGTGAGAGTGGTCGCTGCCGGTGGGATCAGGCTCCTGCAGATCCGGGTCCTGTGAGTCTTCCCCCCCAGTGTTGGGGGGTGAACCACGACGTTGACCTGTGTGTGAGAGAGACAATGTTAATTTTGGTCCATGCAACATCCATGTTTCATCAGTTTCAAAGTTGGCACATTTCCTCTTGGAATTAGGATCTGTCTTGCATTCCACTCACAGTGCACTTGTGCATGGGTGTGTCCCTTGGGCACCACTTTGGCCCATTTAACTATGTGTGGCACGGTCTTACTTGCTGCGTCAAGTGTGACTGCAGTCAGCAGTGGAGTGGGCAGGTGTGGCGAGCCATGCATTGGCACCTTCCGTGTAGCACTGTACATGTGCACATGGAGTGGATCCACACACTTATATGATGCAGGTAGCTGTTGTTGTGCTTGTGAACAGGTTGTGACATGGCCCTGTGTTTTGCCATGGGGAAGAGGGGGGGTTCTGGCACTGGCCACCCTTGTCTACATGCACGCAGTCTACCTGCTGACGAGCAGACATTCGCACACGCCACACGGCTGATTTGCTCTCCCTGTGTCTCGCTCCCTCTCTGTCCCCCTCTCCCTCCCTCTCTGTCCCCCTCTCCCTCCCTCTCTGTCCCCCTCTCCCTCCCTCTCTGTCCCCCTCTCCCTCCCTCCGTGTGTCAGCCTCCTCCCTCTGTCCGTGTCCCTGTGTCTCCCTCCCTCTCTGTCCCCCTCTCCCTCCCTCTCTGTCCCCCTTTCCCTCCCTCTGTGTGTCAGCCTCCTCCCTCTGTCCGTCTTCCTGTGTCTCCCTCCCTCTCTGTCCCCCTCTCCCTCCTTCTCTGTCCCCCTTTCCCTCCCTCTGTGTGTCACCCTCTGTCACCTCAGGCCAGCTTCCTGGGCACACACTGTTAGCAGATCTTTGAATGGCCCTTGGCTTGTTGAAGTGAGTTTGTTTCTGATCTCCAGGCACCCATTGGGTGTAGTGTCTGTGTGTGCGCTGCTGCTGTGGTGGTGTGTGCTGCCACTCTTTCACAATGTTGGCTGTTCATCAGCTGCTGTCATGTGCAAAACAGTGCCTTCACCCCCATGTGTGGATGCAAGGCGTCCGCCATTTGATGGCGAGTCTTTCCTGTGTGGGGACACAGTGTTTGTCTGGCTGTGACCTAGGCCATATGGGCAGAGGGCATTGTTGTCTGCTTCTGAGTTGCACTATGTGATTTTTGGGGCCCACCCTCCCGCCATCCAGGTTACCGTGTCATGTGTTGGTGTCTTCTGTGGCCTGTGACTTGACATTGTCCAGCTGGGTGCATGGGGCATGGTGGCAGCAGTGGCATGTGCGTGTTCATGGAGTGTGGTTGAGTCATGCGATAGCTTGGGGTGGTTGCGTGCCTGTTAGTGATTTTGGTTGTGGATGACGTTCCCCCCATGTGAGGTGCGTTGTTTGTGTACTCACCCGGGTCTCGGAGTCCTTCTAATCCGTCCACTGCCTCCACCGGCAGTATGGCCATCACCCTCTCCTCCCTGGGCTGGTAGTGTACGGGTCTGCGGGAGGGCCCTCCTCCAGTGGCGTTGGCCTGGTTGTGTTCCTCCTGCATCTTGCTCGGACCCTCCTCCGCAGATCATACCACCTGGATTGGCATTCCTGCCTGGTCCTTCTGGTGTCCCCAACAGCATTCACAGCATCGATGATGGTCTGCCACATGGCTGTTTTTGCTGCCATGCTGGTGTTTCTGACCAATGTTCCAAAGAGCTGTGGCTCGACTCTGAGGATTTCATCGACAAGAACCTCCAACTCTCGGTTACTGAACTTTGGATTCTTGGTAGTGGGCATGGTGAGGGGTGTGGGTGTGGATGGTGGGGGGTGTGTGTGGATGGTGGGGGGGTGTGTGGATGGTTGTGGGTGTGTGGGTGTGGTTGTGCAGGTGTGTGTGTGTGTGAATGTGATGAGGGTGTGTTTGTGAAGGTGGTTGTGTGAAGGTGAGCAAGTGTAAGGTGTGGTGAAGCTTGTAGTAAGGTGCTGTAAGTTGTCTGTGGTGTCTGGCAGCAGTGAGTCTGTTGCAAAGGCTCATGGTTTGTGTGTGTGGGCCCTTTTTATTGGTCCATTGGTGGGTGTGGCTGTGTTTGAAGTTTGGGTGGGTGTGTTATAAGGAGTGGTGGTGTTTAGGGCCTCTGTTTGTTTTTGGCAGTTGCAGGTCAGTGTATGTGTTTTTTTAGTGTTTGTTGGCCATGTTTAGTGGCTTTGTGCCATTCGAATAGTGTATTCTTGTGTTGTTTTGTTTTGTCCTGGTTGTGTACGTGCGTTTTGAGCGTGTGTACGGTGTGTAGATGGGCCATTTGGTTGTACGGTGCTGTCCTTGTGTGTGGCTTGGTACGACTCGTACATGCGGTTGTGATGTTGGGGCATGGGGTGCGCTCCGTACTTAGGAGGTTGTGGTGGGGGTGCGACTGGAACGTACTGGGGTGTACATAGACGGTGGTATGACACGTACAGGGATGGGGGTACGACTGGAACGTACTGGGGTGTAGGTACACGGGGGTACGACACGTACAGGGGTGGGGGTACGACTCGAACGTACAGGGGTGTAGGTACACGGGGGTACGACACGTACAGGGGTGGGGGTACGACTGGAACGTACAGGGGTGTGGGTACACGGTGGTACGACACGTACAGGGGTGGGGGTACGACTCGAACGTACTGGGGTGTAGGTACACGGGGGTATGACACGTACAGGGGTGGGGGTACGACTCGAACGTACTGGGGTGTAGGTACATGGGGTACGACATGTACAGGGGTGGGGGTACGACTCGAACGTACTGGTGTGTACATAGACGGTGGTACGACACGTACAGGGGTGGGGGTAGGACTCGAACGTACTGGTGTGTACATAGACGGTGGTACGACACGTACAGGGGTGGGGGTAGGACTCGAACGTACTGGGGCTTACATAGACGGTGGTACGACACATACAGGGGTGGGGGTACGACTGGAACGTACTGGGGTGTAGGTACACGGGGGTACGACACGTACAGGGGTGGGGGTATGACTCGAACGTACAGGGGTGTAGGTACACGGGGGTACGACACGTACAGGGGTGGGGGTAGGACTCGAACGTACTGGGGTGTAGGTACACGGGGGTACGACACGTACAGGGGTGGGGGTATGACTGGAACGTACAGGGGTGTGGGTACACGGTGGTACGACACATACAGGGGTGGGGGTACGACTCAAACGTACTGGGGTGTAGGTACACAGGGGTACGACACGTACAGGGGTGGGGGTACGACTCGAACGTACAGGGGTGTAGGTACACGGGGGTACGACACGTACAGGGGTGGGGGTAGGACTCGAACGTACTGGGGTGTAGGTACACAGGGGTGAGGTTCTGGACTTTTAAGAGTCCAGAGGTGTCAGGGAAACAACACCCGAAGACCCCTGAGTTCCTCCTGTCTCGGTGCACAAATAAACAGAGACACGGGCTTCTCGATGGCGGCGTCAAAGACCAAGGTTTATTTACTGCAGGGACACAGAAATCATAGGAACCACACAGAGGCAGAATCTACGAGACTGTTCGAATTGCATTAAGTGGGTTGTTCCTTAAATACACGAAAAATGTCCTTAGGCAACATTACACAAATATTTCTCATGCCCAACCCGGTATCCCAAACAAACAGTAAATTTGACATTAAACAATAATTAGTTGTAGGTTTTCGGTATTCGATCAGGTCCTCTCGACAGATTTCCATTCTTCGCCCGATCCTCCCCATCATAAAAATCGTAACCTCCCCATTGTAAAAGCCCAGAAGGAAAGGAGCAGAGCCAGGTGCAAAGGATTGAAATGTAGGATAAGAGGTGTTTATGGATCATAAACGGGCATGGCTACTGTCTTCGGCCTTTCAGTCAGGACAACGGACACGAGAACCAGTATAGCAGGACTGGCCTCAGGCAAGGGAGGCAGCTTGATTCTGCCTAGTCATGCAGCGTCAGCCTTTCTCGGGCTCGAGCTTACGTGTCCTTAACAAGGTGACTCTGCCGGGGTCATCGTTCGTTCATTGACTATGTGAGGGCAAGAAACAAGATGGATGCCGTAACTAAAATGGATGCCATGACTTTTACGACAGAATGCCCTATTTTTCAGTGAATTCATGCTAGTTGCGCAGCGAAAACACTGTCATGTATACAATGGATCATTTGCGGTTCATTGGTACCGAAATCGTGTCAGTACTACGATACCGAATTCACGGGTTCGGATCGCTACAGAACCTCAGACCGTCCTTTTGCCCTTACGTAGGCAATAACTCACTCTATGTCAGAGTCCATTTCTATGTTCATCAGGTCACTGATGTGTTGTTGCAGCATTACTCTATCTCGTGGCGTATCTCTAAAAACAGGTGGTCTTCTTACGCAAGTTGAAACGCAGAGATTACATAAGGCAGGACCACACTGAACAATGAGACAGCATGAAAACAAAAATACTAATGCAACACCAGTGACTATCAGAACCTTCCATCCCCACGTGGACAACAGGCTCCAGAACCATCCCATTAATGACCAGTCACCTTCCTCTACATGAATAGAGTCAGAAATCTTATGTAACTTAGAGATGGCCTTGTATACTGTTGGCGCATTATCTGGAATAAAAACGCAGCAACTTGATTGGATCATCTTACATACTCCACCTCGCTCTGCAAGTAACACATCAAGAACCATACGGTTCTGTAACGTCATGAGGCGATCCGCTTGAAGCTCAGCTGTCAAGTTACTAAGGGCACCCGCAGTTTCAGTGATGGTGGATTCAACTACCCGTGTTAGTTGACGTAAGTTTCTACTGTTGGCCATAGGCCCCCAGAATGGGAGGAAACCCTTGAAAAAGTCTCCTGCCTCTTGGCCAGCAGTATCTTCTTTACTGAAAACACCTCTCACAACTCTAGTTTTGTGATAATCCGGTGCAGCAGTATATGTCGGAGGTAATAGTTGAGCGATATAACATGAGCCTGAGAAGTCAGCAGGAAGCCATGTGTATGCCCTGTCTTGGCAAACAAAATAGGTACCCTTAGCAGCTAAGAATGCAGGGGAAGACTGTGACGGGAAAACATATGTTTCGATACAGTCACTTTTCCCTAGTCGAGCTTTCGGATTCCTCCCATTTCCTTGCAAACAGACTTGACCTTGGTGGGGTACGACCCAGATCGGAGTTGAGCTCTTACGTTTGTTCTCACCCAGAGTAATGCCGTATTCCGTAACATTCCAACCCATGTAAACTCGCAATTCATCCTTGGGAATGTACGGAGTATTATTGACATCTCTCACCATGTCAGTGATTCCTTTTACCAAGGCTCTATTAGCAGAGTTATACCGGGTGGAACGCGAAGGTCATGGGGGATAGGTCTCTAGGGCATAAGCGAACATGGTCTGAAATGCCCAGAATGATCCATTATAACTAAAAGGCAGAACCAAATAAGGGATGCCCTTGTCCATGGTATGTGGTATCAAGCCACACACCCAGCAGTTTGTTGTGTTGACCACTAGTTGATGTTGGTGCAAGAGCTGAATGAAAGTGTTATTTATAAACTCAGAGCGTCGAGCTTGCTCGTGGGCAGGAAAAGGATGGAAAGAATGAAGAGAAACAACAGTCGGAGAAACAGGAGCATGGGGAGATACTGTAGATGCAACAGGTGTAAAGATCAACTGAATACCAAAAATAATTCCGCCTACCAAGGTTATTAAGACAATCAGAAGTGTCAGAGTACATTGCATTAGGAAACATTTACTGTACAATATGTCATATAATTTTGTCTTGTGCACATTTATGACATTAACCCGTCATAATTCAGGAAGCTCCATCTTCTACAACCGTTCGCAAAGGATGGTTTGTACCTGTTAAAAACTTGCCTCTGTTTATCCTGGGAGTTCCCAAGACAAACAGAAGAAACCGACCTAGTGTCTGATTCCCTGCAAATTAAAACAAGGCACAGGTTACGACCCTACGGTAACCCAGATGGTAAGGTGAGAGAAACAGAAAAAAAATAAAAAGATAAAAATTCTAGCAAACTTCCTGGCTGAATGGAATGCAAAACGATCAAAACAGTTTTACAGTTTTCAAACAGAAAGGTAATAATGCAATGTCATTAGTTCATAACATGAGAACGTAGATTATATCTGTACTTTCCGGGTCTTGTCTGGTCTTGGAATAGTTGGTCTACAGGTGTGGAAATGTTCAACTCCACAGGTGACAAGTGTTCACTTTGTACAATAATCGGTTCAGGATTCAAAGGAGCGGTTCCTGTTGAGGCGTCAAAGTTCTGTGTTTCTGTTCGTGGGTGGTCCGTTAGGTACTCTGCATCACTGAAAGGGATGTGCCTAGGAACAGGTTCTGTCTCGGATACACCAATTCCCTGTCTAACCCAGTTGTCATAGGGGAGTGGAAGAGGGACACGCTTTGTATGGCTGGCGTGCACCCAATTTTTCCTGCCAGCTAGGCGTACTGCAGTTCTGGTTACGAGGAGGACCTGAAACGGGCCCATGAATCTTGGCTGAAGGTTCCGAGTACGTTCAAAGTTCCGAACTACCACCTGGTCGCCGGGTTTCAACGTGTGGCCTGGACTCTCCGGCAGTTTAGGCAAGGATTCGAATACCTGTTGATGAATAAGGTTCAATTTAGCAGTCAGATCATGAAGGTAATCAATCAACATTGGGTATTCAATCTGTTTAAATTCCTTTGGCCTAGGGACTCCCTAAACATTAGCAGGGCGGCCGAACACAATCTCATATGGGCTAAGCCCTACTCGAGAGTGTACAGTCGCTCTGGTGGACAGTAAAGCTAAAGGCAGTGCGTCTGGCCAAGAGAGACCAGTGGAAGCTTGAATTTTAGCAAGTTTCAGCTTCAGGGTGCCATTGTACCCTTCAACCAAACCCGCTGACTGTGGGTGATTCGCACTGTGGAATTTCTGAGAAATACCCAGGCCCGCACACACACTCTTCATAACTTTCCCTACAAACTCACTTCCATTGTCCGACCAAACAATCCGTGGCATACCATACCTAGGGAAGTATTCTTTGAGGAGGATTTTGGCAGTGGACATAGCAGTGTTATCCTTTAACGGATATGCCTCAATCCATCTTGAGAAGGCACAGACTACCACTAGGACGTATTTGAGATTGTTACACCTGTCCATGTGGATAAAATCCAACTGAATCACTTCAAAGGGACAAGAAGGGGGAGCAAAATGGCCAGATGGGGTTGGGGTTCCCTTGCCAGGATTATGCATCAGGCATACCATGCAATTTTTCACCACTCTTTCTGCACACTTAGTAATTCCATCGTTCTTCCATACTGGAGCTAACATTTTACAGATCCCTTTCGAACTGATGTGCGCCGCTCCATGCGCCATCGTGACTACTGCAAGTACATACGCATCAGGTAACATCCAACGTTGCTGCTCAGACAAATCGACCCAACATCCACTTGAATCCATTTTACCCATTTTCTCCTTCCATTCATTCTTCTCATTTTCAGTTGCTTCATTCTGGATTGCTTTCACACTTTCAATCGTATTCTCACACATTCCTGATTCAGCAATCCATCTTGCAGACGTTGCAACGTACATTCGGCTCGTCATGTTCTTGGCCGTTTCTTTAGCGACCTCATCAGCAAACGCATTCCCACGGCCAACATCATCCGTAATCTTCCGATGTGCACTGCACTTCACAATTGCAACTTCATTCGGTAGGGTCAGGGATTCCAATAGATCGCTGACTAACTGTCCATGTTGGATCTTAGTCCCATGTGACGTGAGAAAACCTCTTTCTCTCCAGAGACGCCCAAAATTGTGTGCAACGCCGAAGGCGTACTGGCTATCAGTAAACACATTCACTCTCTTTCCCTCAGCTAAAACACACGCTCTTGTTAATGCAATTAATTCTGCGGCTTGGGCAGAATTCTGACTCACTCTTGCAGTCTCAACAATCGTACTCAAAGTCGTAACTGCATACGCGGCCGTCACATCACCATTCTGTAGTTTGAAACATGACCCATCGACATATAAAGTGCCGTCTGGGTCTAGTAACGGAGTGTCTTTTAAATCAATCCTACCTTTTGTCTCTTCCTCAGTTCTAAAACAACAATCATGGGGCTCTGAATCACTCGACTCCTGAGTAGTCGGCAACAGTGTTGCTGGATTCAATATGTTGCATCGCTTGATCTGAATGTGACTCGCCAAAAGCGTCAGCTCATAGCCTGATAGTCTGGCACTGGTGAGGTGCTGAGTTTTCGTTCGATTCATGAGTGTATCCACAGCATGTGGAACCATGACTACTAACATGTTGTTCATGACTAGTCCAGCAGACTGTCGAATAGACACTGCAGCTGCTGCTGTAGCTCTCAAACAACTTGGCAATGCTCTGGCTACCGGATCTAATGTGGATGAGAAATATGCACAAGGCCGCTGCTTGTCACCAAATTGTTGCGTTAATACACTCAACGCACAACCTTCTCTTTCATGGACATATAGAGTAAACGGCTTACTGTAGTCAGGGGTACCCAACACAGGAGCTGAACACAGCGCATCACGTAAGTCGGAGAAGCTCTGTTGACATTCATCGGACCATGGCAAAGGGCTCGGAACCCCTTTTCCAGTCAGGGTTACCAATGGTTTTGCTATGAGAGAAAAATTTGGGATCCATTGCCTACAGTATGACGTAATACCCAAAAACGCACGCACTTCTCTTTGTGTGCTTGGTACAGCCATCTGCGAAATTGCTTTGATTCTCTCTGGGGTCAACCTTCTTCCCTCCTTTGACAAAAGATGACCTAAGTAGGTCACTTCTTGGCAACAATATTGCAGTTTAGAAGGTAACACCTTGTGATGTAAGTCTGACAAATGACGTAACAAAGAAATTGTAGCTGCTTTGCAAGTTTCCTTGTCATCAGCGGCTAGTAAAAGATCGTCTACGTATTGGATCAGAGCAACACCATGAGGAAGTACAAGGGCATCTAATTGACTCTTTAATGCTTGACTGTAAATTGAAGGGCTCTCACAATAACCTTGTGGAGCGCGTTTGAATCTGAAACTGCGACCTCCTAAGGAGAAACCAAAAATGTCTCTACTTTCTTCGGCTATGGGAATGCTGAAAAAGGCATTTTTCAAGTCAATCACGGTAAACCATGAAGCTGAGACAGGAATCAACGTCAGTAATGCAGTGATATCTGGTACCACAGGAAACTGTGGAATCACTATTTTGTTAACCTCTCTGAGGTCAATTACAAATCTGTAAATTGGAGGTTTGGAAGGGTCAGTAAGTTTTAAAATCGGCAGAACAGGACTATTGCAGACGTTTCCTCTAGTTTCCTCAATCACATCTTTCTGTATTAGGTCTTTCACAATCAGCAAGAGTGCTCGTTCACCCTCATTCGAAATCCGATACTGTGGGATTCGTGGAAATTTAACATTAGCTTTCAGACTTACCACATAAGGGGGAATTTCCAAGAGGCCTACATCGTTAGGACCAGTTGCCCAAAGAGTATCAGGGAGAGAACGCAGCTCCGGTGGGAGCTGATCCATCGACATATACATTGGAGAGATGACTCGTTTGCCTAATGTGAGCTGTACTCCCGAAGGAGAACAGTACAATGTCGCATGCAGGCGTTTCAACAGATCTAAACCAAGCAGATTCTCAGTACAACCGGTTGTTAGGATAAGGGGTGCTTCAAGTTCGCATGGCCCAACAGAAATTGACAAAGGACTAGAAACAGGATTGTGAACAGGGGCGCCTGAGAAACCTACTGAAGTGTTCGTTAAGCCAGACAAAGGTGCGCCAGGGAGTTTCGCATGCATAATTGAACTTTTTGCCGCACCAGTATCCAACAGAAACGGTTCGACCACGCCTGAGGTAACTACTGCGACATAAGGTCCACTCTGATCAACTGGAACTGATACTACTCCCTCTCTCTGCCTGCGGCTGTCCTATTGCTCGCTTCTTTGGATCTCTTCATTATGATCATAGTAATCTTCAACATGATACTGTGGAGATCTACCTGGTTGCGTAGGTTGTATATTTCGCTGATCGAAATAATTCGATTGGCGATCAGTCTGTGGTGTCATCGTACCACGCCCTCTACCTCTAGGAGCTTGCATAAACCCAACATTACCTCTCTGAGCTGGGACACCACTAGTTTGTGGGTGCAGAACTGGACACTCATTCTTATAATGACCCTCCTTTTTACAATAAGCACACTGATTCCATGCTAACTGTTGCCGGGGAAAACTATAATTAAACCTTTGGGCCGTCCCTTGTTGGAATTGTGGCTGCTGCTGAAACTGGGGTCGCTGCTGTGAATCTGACTGATTTGAACGAGGCGGATACGCCTGTTGCAAAAGAACTTTGGTCTTTAAATCTTTCGTTGTCTTTTCTAATTTTTCCTTCTCTTCTTTCTCTCTATTCTCGTAATACTGAGCAGTTGCAAGTATCTGTGCTGTCGTCGACACTGCCCATGCACTTTCAGAATCCTTTAACTTGTTACTAAGGTCAGGTAATAAATTAAACACGAACTTGTCGACAAACAATCTCTGGCCTCCCTCAGTACTCATATCTTGCCCACTGTGATCTACGAAGGTCTCTTCAAATCTAGTGAAGAAGTCAGAGACGCTTTCTTCCTTCTTTTGCTTGCATGCCGATAATTTATCCCAATTGACTCGTAACGCTGGCATCAGCGTTTTCATCAGAGTAATTATTCTGCCAGGTAAGGCAGCAATCAGAGGTTCAGGTTTAGCACCGCCAACTTGTTGCGCATCTGCCGCTATAATAGCTGGCCAATCACCTCCTAAGGCGACTGGGTGGTTCTCTTGCCGAATTTTGGCCCATATAGGCTGTGGCACCACATTACCAAACAACATTTCAATGTCTGCCAAATTCATGATACACGCTTGAACTGTCTGCGTTAACTCTTTGTAATAACCAGCAGGATTTTTACGTGGGTCTGGTAATGCTTGTTTTACTGCTAATACTTCAGCCCGTTTCCAAGGGATGTGTATCCACACTCTCTGGAAATGTGCCGGAGCAGCTAAAATACCCAAGTTCCATCAGCTTGAACTGCATCACGCCATATCGGTGGAACTTCCCTCATTGGATATTGTCCTCGTCGTTTCCTAGTAGTAATCGGTGAACCATCAGGGTCTCTTGTCGCTCGAAGAGGGGACTCATCCCTATAAGCTAAAATCAGTTCTATCGCTCCCCTTACTTCTGGACCTATCACCATTCCTGCGGCAAATTTCTGTTGAATATTTATCAGGTCAGTGGGGACGGAGTCTAAATCATCATCTTCCCATTCCTCACGCACAAGAGAACACATCACGTCAAAAACATAACGTTGAGTCGGTTCATTCCATTGCATAAATGTCTCTAACACTCTTCGTGCATCATACTTCGCAGCTTTTGACATCCACCTAAGAGCTGTCGAATCTAAATTGTCTCGTTCTTGGGAACCAGGAAGCTGGCTACGTCTCTGTATAGAGTCAGAAACGGGGGTCCCAATTAAAGACCTGTAGAGAGGAGTTAAGATATTAGTCACAGAGTCGGTTATTTTCCGACGAACGGAAAGTGGAGTCAGAATGTTCACAGGGTTCGGGGACAAGGTAGCTGGAGCAGGTGAAATAGTAAGGGTGGGAGTAGCAGGTAAAGCAGTTTGCGAAACGACATGCAAAGGCGGAACGGGCAACCCAGGAAGAGGGGGTGCCGAAGGAACATTAACCACGGGAAGGATAGGAGCTGCAATCAAGGGAAGTGGAGCAGCTATTCCAGGCTGACCAGCAGCTGGCTGTACAACAGGTACTGTAATACCCTGTGCATACGGTGGAGGTGAATTCAACAGGTAAGACAACAGAGGATCCTTTTCATGATCCTCCATCGGCTTAGCAGGACATGATGGCAATACAGGGTAACATTTATCAATTGCCAAATTATATTTTCTATTCGCCATCTCCATTGTTTTCTCAGTCTCGTTGACATGCAACTGCCTAGCAGACTCCATTAAAGTCAACCCTTTCTCTTTCTGTTCTTTCTTCGTTTTCCTAATTTCTCTCTGTTTGGCTTCTTTGCGCCATACGCGAAAAGAATCAAACATTGCCGGCCGGGCTTTTCTCTTGAATAACTTCATTTCTAAATTATCTAGTATTTCCGTTTCGAAGCTACCATGCGGTGGCCAACTAAGGACACCATCTTTTTTGGTATAACGGACCCATACTTCATTATACGTAATAGGACCCACACCATGTTTACAATAGAGCTCATACGTAGGAGTTCCAATCGGAGGAACCAAACATGAATCCTCCAACCGGGAATCCCCGTTGCAACGTAACCAGGACAAGAAACAATTACTACTGGTAGTCATGACAACAAAAACAAATTCCAACAAATATGCGCAGAGAACTTAGGCCTACCAAAATGAACCAATACCAAAACAAAGATTATCTAAACAAGAGCAACCAATGATAATCTACGAATCAAACCAGAGCAACAAGGAACAACCAGATCGAGCGTAACTATATACTTAACTGAAATGTGGAAGACGTCACCAAGGAAAACCCGTCTACGTCTCGCCGTACTAAGGTCTGCACCTCGGGTCCAAGACAGGGCGACAGTCAGGGCAGCGGTCCTCTGTAGCCGTCTGGGAACGGGAACCCTCGTGGAAGAGATCGTCGGGCCACTTTTACGACATGCAGGGATCGATGAAGCGGGGTACCTCCCTCCGGAATCTTCACACGAAACTTCTCGAACTTTTCAGGCTTTGGACCGGTACCGGATGACGTCGCCCAACGTTGGGCGCCAATTTGAGGTTCTGGACTTTTAAGAGTCCAGAGGTGTCAGGGAAACAACACCCGAAGACCCCTGAGTTCCTCCTGTCTCGGTGCACAAATAAACAGAGACACGGGCTTCTCGATGGCGGCGTCAAAGACCAAGGTTTATTTACTGCAGGGACACAGAAATCATAGGAACCACACAGAGGCAGAATCTACGAGACTGTTCGAATTGCATTAAGTGGGTTGTTCCTTAAATACACGAAAAATGTCCTTAGGCAACATTACACAAATATTTCTCATGCCCAACCCGGTATCCCAAACAAACAGTAAATTTGACATTAAACAATAATTAGTTGTAGGTTTTCGGTATTCGATCAGGTCCTCTCGACAGTTTTCCATTCTTCGCCCGATCCTCCCCATCATAAAAATCGTAACCTCCCCATTGTAAAAGCCCAGAAGGAAAGGAGCAGAGCCAGGTGCAAAGGATTGAAATGTAGGATAAGAGGTGTTTATGGATCATAAACGGGCATGGCTACCGTCTTCGGCCTTTCAGTCAGGACAACGGACACGAGAACCAGTATAGCAGGACTGGCCTCAGGCAAGGGAGGCAGCTTGATTCTGCCTAGTCATGCAGCGTCAGCCTTTCTCGGGCTCGAGCTTACGTGTCCTTAACAAGGTGACTCTGCCGGGGTCATCGTTCGTTCATTGACTATGTGAGGGCAAGAAACAAGATGAATGCCGTAACTAAAATGGATGCCATGACTTTTACGACAGAATGCCCTATTTTCCAGTGAATTCATGCTAGTTGCGCAGCGAAAACACTGTCATGTATAAATTGGATCATTTGCGGTTCATTGGTACCGAAATCGTGTCAGTACTACGATACCGAATTCACGGGTTCGGATCGCTACAGAACCTCAGGGGTACGACATGTACAGGGGTGGGGGTACGACTGGAACGTACAGGGGTGTGGGTACACGGTGGTACGACACGTACAGGGATGGGGGTACGAATCGAACGTACTGGGGTGTAGGTACACGGGGGTATGACACGTACAGGGGTGGGGGTACGACTCGGACGTACTGGTGTGTACATAGACGGTGGTACGACACGTACAGGGGTGGGGGTACGACTCAAACGTACTGGGGTGTAGGTACACGGGGGTACGACACGTACAGGGGTGGGGGTACGACTGGAACGTACAGGGGTGTGGGTACATGGTGGTAAGACACGTACAGGGTTGGGGGTACGACTGGAACGTACTGGGGTGTAGGTACACGGGGGTACGACACGTACAGGGGTGGGGGTACGACTCGAACGTACTGGTGTGTACATAGACGGTGGTACGACACGTACAGGGGTGGGGGTAGGACTCGAACGTACTGGGGTGTACATAGACGGTGGTACGACACGTACAGGGGTGGGGGTACGACTCGAACATGCAGGGGTGTGGGTACACGGTGGTACGACACGTACAGGGGTGGGGGTACGACTGGAACGTACTGGGGTGTAGGTACACGGGGGTATGACACGTACAGGGGTGGGGGTAAGACTGGAACGTACTGGGGTGTAGGTACACGGGGGTACGACACGTACAGGGGTGGGGGTACGACTCGAATGTACTGGGGTGTAGGTACACAGGGGTATGACACGTACAGGGGTGGGGGTACGACTCGAACGTACTGGGGTGTAGGTACACGGGGGTACGACACGTACAGGGGTGGGGGTACGACTCGAACGTACTGGGGTGTACATAGACGGTGGTACGACACGTACAGGGGTGGGGGTAGGACTCGAACGTACTGGGGTGTACATACATGGGTGGGGGTTCGACACGTACATGGGTGTACATACAGGGGGGGGTGTACATTAACGGGGAGTACGACTCGAACGTATGGGTGCTGGGGGGAGTGTTGGGCGCGTATGCGGGCACATGTCTCCATGGTTGCAATGGGAGTTCGGTGCGGACGGTGTTTTTACCATACGGTTGTGAGTTCGGACGCACGGACTTCACTTTTCACATTTGTACGGTAAATCGTCCGAGGACGTGTTGGACACATTTTCCGACCCGAGGACGTGTGGGGAATGATTCCCAATGCGGTTCGTATGGACTTTTTACCATGCGAATCGTGATCGCCAGTTCGTACGGCACTTGTACGATTCGTACGGTAAAAAGACCGGATACGAGTCGCACGGGGAAATGTTTTACCGGATCGTAATTGGCACCAACATGTACAATCTCATTCTTTGGGGCTGTTTCCCAAAGGATATTCTTTAGGGCAAGCACATAAAAAAGAGAAAATGAAGGCAAGTGATAAGTGGGTGTGCCAAAAAATAATGCACAACCTGTATTTCAAGGGCTTTCTGCATGTAGACATGATTTTTACAATGTTTCTAAATTCTAGGGTGTGGTAAGGTCCATGTCAATATGATGCTGGTCATGTGCTTATCCATGCTGACTATATTTATAAAGCTAGAAGACATACTGAGCACTTGTCCACGATCCTTTCCACTGGACACAGTTGCCTTGTATTGTGAAATCATTCAGGTACATAAACCTCCAGACTTCCTTTTCACCTAGCACTGTTTTATAAATTAGAAGCATGTTATTCTATTGTTAGTCTTATCATCTGCAGGCAGGTCAACCTCCTCATTTTGAAAGAGTTTATTCCAAAGTCATTAAGGTAGGAAAATGATATACCACTTGAAAAAACGAATTTACATACTCTAATTTTGAGCAAGTTTAGGACATACCTACGTATTCTGTTTTACTCGGAATCCAGAAAAAGTTGAGTTACGGCATCTGCATGGATAGCTGGATAGAGGTTTTTGGTTATCACCTATTGAATGAGGTTTTCAGAACAGACTGAGATCAGAGACTGTACTTAGTTGGGTATGGGGGCAACGCTCTCCTCACTGATGATCAGTGGAAAGGCTGCCTTCTGTGCTTATTTTGTGATGATGGGCCTATTGGTTTCCTTTGACACTGTTCACCTCCATATCCTTCGGCACTGCTTTGCATAAGACAATTTACAATACATAGTGCTGAGGATAGGCAAGTTACAATCAATCACAAGATGATGTGTACGCAACATGGGTTTAGACCTGCATGCCCATGATGACTGTAGTCACAATCTGCTTTTTGATCCAAAGAGGACAAATCTACCCATGGACCCAAAAGGGACCATAAATGTCCTCCAATTTCTTCAATACTTATCTGAGTCTTCTTTTTAACATTCTCCAACCCAAGCCAACAGTGACATACGCATATGACAATGTGTTGGAAATGTCCCTTTTTGCAGGGTTATCCCCAAACTTTTTGCTTCTTCCTCCTTTATTTTTTCTGACCCGTGGTTGTTGGCAATAGGACTCTGGGCACTTTACTACTGCTGATCAGTGCTAAAGTGCATATCCTCTCTGTATAAATTGTTGTATTGATTGGTTATCCATGATTGGTATATTTGTTTCACCTGTTAGCCCCTAGTAAAGTGCACTGAGTGTGTCAGGGCTGGTGATTCAAATGCTGCTAGTGGGCCTGCAGCACTGATTGTGCCACCCAAAGAAGTAGCACTAAAATGGTGTCACAGGCCTGCCACTGCAGTGCCTGGGTGCGGTTGATAACTGCCATGCTGACCTGACCAGTGTCCACACTGGCCAGGCCTAACCCTTCCCTTTCTGTACACATTGGACACCCCTATGGAAGGCCCTAGGGACCCCCCTGGGCAGGGTGCAGTGTATGTGAAAGGTAGAGCATGTATTGGTGTAGATGACATGCTCTGGTAGTGAATTACAGCCATTTTCGTTTTTCACTATTGAAAGGCTATCTTGCCCATAGCCTATAATGGGGAATGCTGAGTATAATGTTTACCTGCCTATCTTCCCATAGGAGCAAGATAGAAAGCTAAAGTCTGGTATACCTGAATTCAGAATTTAATAACACATCTTTTAGGAAGGATGTTTTATAAATCCTGTGTGTGAAAACAACACTTTTAGAAGGTGGCTGTTTTCCTTTTCTGCCCTTTCTGTGTGCCTTGGCCTGTTTGTGAATTGACTGTCTGGTTTGTGAGTAACAGGGACAGGGGTGGCTCCCAGAGGCTGAGTGAGTCAGCCCAGGGCTGAATAGGGAAATTCCCCTGTAGATGGGTGGGAGGAGTAGCACCTGGGCCTGAATAGGGCTGTGCCTGCCTTCCACAATGCTGGCTCCACCCCCTGCTGGGCGGCTGATGACCCTGCCCCTCTCTCTCAAAGGAAAGAAGAAACCAAGAAAACAGAGTGCTCCAGCACTGGCCAGAACTGGTTCTGACTAGGCCAAGGCCCCTCTGCCTTCAGAAGACAAAGGATTTTGGGGCATAAGTATTGGGACCCAGACTACAGAAAATTAGATCATCCTGGAATCAAGAAGGAACCTCTGCCAAGGATAAAGCAGGAAGACTGAAGAAGAAGGACTGACCTGCTGTAAGGCTGACCTGCAGTTGCTTTGCTGCCAAGGAGAGGGGAAGGACGCTGCTGTGTGCTGTGTCCCCTGGCTTGAAGGAATCTCCAAGGGCCTGAGTAGAGCTGGCCTCCTGTTAAGAAGTCCCAGGAACAAAAGGACTTCACCCCCAGCTTCCCCCTGAACTCTGCTGTGTGAGTTCCGCCCTTCCTACAGTGCTTGATCCAATTGTGGGGCCTTTGGAAGTTGTGCCTGCTGTTGGGAAACTGACCAATAAGAAAGAAGCAAAGGATCTACACTTTTTCACGGACCGCCGGCTTAGTGAGAAAATTTCAGTCGCTCCGCTCGTTAGCGGGCCGAATTTTTATCGCTGCGAACATCGTCACAGAGCCTGCCGCCGCTGAGCAAGATCATTGCTGGTGAAACTGTCGCCCCGCTCGTTAGCGGGCTGAACTTTATCGCTGCGAACATCGTCGCAGAGCCAGCCAAGATCCCCGCTCCGCTCGTTAGCGGGCTGAATTTTATCGCTGCGAACATCGTCGCAGAGCCGGCCGCCGCTGAGTGATATCGTCGCAGAGCCAGCCAAGATCATGGCACCACTCGTTAGTAGGCCGAATTTTATCGCTGCGAACATCATCGCAGAGCCAGCCAAGATCATCGCACCGCTCGTTAGCGGGCCGAATTGTGTCGCTGCGAACATCGTCACAGAGCCAGCCAAGATCCTTGCTGGTGAAATTGCCGCCCCGCTCATTAGCAGGCCGAATTTTGTCGCTTCGTGCCTTTGCGAGTAAATTTCTACCGGAGAAGCTACGCCTTGGGATCCATACAAGTATCGCCTCACTCCCCATACAGACCGGATTTGCCGCACACACCCGCTGCGTGCAGCGGGGTTGTTGCATCGCCTCCCCTGGGTCTCAGGACTGACGCTGTTGCTTGTTTCTCGACGCCTGAGCGCCGCCAAGAACTTTTATCGCATCACCAGGTACTGTTGGTTAAAATCGACGCTAATGTGGATAATTTTGTCGCTAACCTAAGAACTCTTTTTGAAACCATATTCTTGAACTGTGTATGTTGGATTTTTATCATTTTGGTCTTGTGTAGTTTATATAAAAGTACTTTATTTATCTACACTGGTGTGGAGTCCATTTGTGGTGTTTTCACTGTGTTACTGTTAGTGTTGGTACAAATACTTTACACATTGCCTTTGATAAGCCTGTCTGCTCGTGCCAAGCTACCAAGGGGTTGAGCAGGGGTTATCTAAAGAGTGTATCCCCCTTACCCTGACTAGAAGCAAGGGTCCCTATTTGGACAGTGCTACCTAGCCCTGCCAACTAGAGACCCCCAGATCTAACACAATGATACACTATTTCATATGTTACACACATCTTCTACTTTGCGGGCATGTCACGAGACCTTTAGCTAAATTAAAGCTTTGATCTAAAAGTTTGTAATTGGAACTTATTGCCTGTGATGCGAAAGATTAATCTATTTTTGCCTCACTCGTATTCCTGTTGTACACCTACAAGGATATGCTAAAGAGTGTACTTTTATTCATACAGCTCTCTAAATTACTAGATGCCAGCTATTTCTACCAGCTATTTCTCCCATTGCTATCTATATTGTATCAGCCGTTTCGGTAGGAACAGCTATCAATTCACAGCGGACAACAGCGCAGCACTGTGTGCCAGCCTTCCTGCAACCCAGATATTCAGATTATAACAGGGTGAGCAAAGGCAATTATATCACAGCAGCCAGTAATTCTGCTCACTGATATTCTGTAGGAAATTGGCTATCTTTTAAATATGTAAAAAGCTTTGCACCTTCTTAACCGCAATATTAGCAGCTATCAAATTTATGCGACTCAACCTACATATGGTTTCAGAAGATCAACAGCGTCTCAAACCCGCCTGTTTCAAGCTCAAATCCAAAGGTAGAAGAGGGGTTTCCTCCCGAACACCTTATTTTCTGAAATTCCCTGTACCTACTACTCCTTTAGTCCAATACCATGACAGTTTCAAAAAGCCCTGTAAAACTTGCATGTGTTAAAGACACATCATCAGAGACATCACAGGTAGTATATGGACTACTATACAATTAAAGTCATTCAGTGAGTAAATTTGCATTCTATGGTGGGCTCAGAGAAGGTGTAGAATTGAGGCCTTGGCTGCTTTGCACCACAATATGGTGGAGCATAACTTCTTTAGGCAGATTCTAAGACTGCCTTCTTATGAAAGCATATCTATTGGGGTCAGTATGCAGGAAATACAGCTCTACTCACGCTCGAAGCAATGGGTGCACTCTTAGAAGTGTAGTGGAAATTATCGGGTGCAATTGCGAATTAGGCGAAATGGTAGTTTGTCCTGCATATTCTCAGAGCAGGAATTGTTGGCTTGTGATGATTGATTTGAAATTGGAGATCACTTTATTTAATGTCAAAGATGTTACCAGTGATAAAACGTGTGGGATCATGTCCCCCCATGCGTAGGATAGCACGGTTTGTGCAAAAACGTAATGGACCCTTTCACAAATTGCATAAGGTCACATAAATGTTTAAATTACAAGGAGGGAGTACCTGCTGAATGGAGGCCATGCTATTACCCATAAGGATTAAAGAACATGCATACAGATGGCTGGCAGATGATTAGGATATTTAAGGGGGCATTCACACATCCCTATTCATTAGCAGATCTGGGACTACAGCGGGCTTCTTTGAAAGCATTTTCTGTGTCCAAGGCATCTCAGTGCTGCTCTGGGATCGAAATATTGTAAAATATTTTGGAGGAACAATTTTTCTACCTTTCAGTAAATTGACATCAATGTAAATATTGTGCATGGTGTTATTAGAAGCAATAGGTGCAACGCTTTAGGTATTCAAACAAGCAGTATCTCAGCTCTGCTTTATTGATTGTGGATTGTCTTGAGAGAGGCTTCATGCCAGCTGTATTGTCTGGTCATTCCAGAGAATATGTGTGGTTAATACAGGGCAGGGAGAAGAGGGGATGTGGCAACACGTGATGGATAAAATTAAACTTAGAAGATTTACACATTACATTGACACTGAAACTATGATATGGATGTTTTTTCTAAGATATAAAGGCTCCACCTTCGGAGGCATATTATGGAACTGTTTTAGAGACTTAGGGAGAGACATCTTCAGTTCCTTACATTATTGTGTGTGGAGGAAGCCTAGTAAAGATCAGCATAATGTATAAAGTAACCTCCCTGTAAAATATGACTCTGCACAGAGACTGTACTCACACATTTACACAATTAGTGCCACCTCACAAATATTGTGAGAGGGTGTGATTCCCTCTTAATATCCTCCCAACTCGAAGCTCACTTTCCATTTTTAAGTCATGAAAGAAAGCTTTGTGAATAGGGCTCTGACTGTGAAAAATATGTTTAGCCATCACCCATATGCGATATGTATATAAGCAAGGTACCAGAGCTGCAGGCAGTGCAAAACAGACTTCAAATCCTCAGCTCTTCCAGGGAAACATAACATAATTGTGGATATATTTATTTGAATCAATCTAAACTGCCTGAACCCTGTCCTAATATTAATTATAGAGGGAGAAACACATGTTATTTATATGTTTCAGCTCCCACGATTGGCCGAGTACGAATATGGCATGCGTTTCTATCCTTTAGAGGGTTAAGATTGTCGTGAAACATTCATTTGCCTAACATTTGGTAACGTGTCAAAAATGCATGGTAATTGAGTATACACGAAATCCCATGTATCTGCCCCATGACTGAAGTATTTCGAATTGTGTTTTACATTTAACTTCCCTTCTTTACCATCTTGGAGGATGGGATACTGCGTCACTTATGTGACGCATATCCCGTCCCTCATATTACAAGTTCCATGAGATATAATGGAATTGAAATTTGGCAGAATAACCCTGTCTGCCAAGATCGTACTCAGGCCCTAAATAAGGTTTGAATCAGAAATATTCCTCTTAATTTAAGTATCTTTACAGCTCAATGGATGTATAATAATAGATGGAATCCTACAACCCCTGCATGAAAATCCATCTCTAATTGCCTTATTGAAGGTGACCCATGACGCATCTAGTAGCCTGTAATAAGGAATTGACATCTGCTCAACTGTAATAACTTATTACTGTTGAGTTGTGACTTTACAATGCTTGCTACTACAGATAAGCAGTCAAGGTGAAAGGCATGACATGGAGCATAATTAAAGTTGCAGTTCAAAAAGAATGAAAATAAATAGTGGTGTTTCCTTCTTTTGGGCTGTTTTTCTAGATAGAAAGTGATAAGCAGAAAGGAGTTATTTATGGCAACCTTTACACACCTTAGGTAATTAGCACAAGATAGCATATCTCTGCATGTTTCTACACCATCTAAGGGACAACTCTTTTTAAATAAATAATCGGACATGTATTTTTCTGATTCTAATATCTTTTTGGAGCAAATATCTAACTGCTTTGTTTGAGTGTTTAATTTTGTACCAGAGATTATATGTTTATTCTTCAGGTGTGCAGACATGTTATCTCTTTCATATAAAAGAGCAACACACCAAGGATTTAAGTGGTTTGTGGTAAAGCCGATGGTGTTACCATTTTTAGATGGGATAACATGACCTACATTATAGGGATATTACAGGTCACATTTGAGTTTCATTACTTTATAAAGAATCTTGGCTTTCAACCTGATGCCTCTGTATCATCACATACCTCCTTGGTGTAATATTGTTATAATGTACACCTGGTGTTCCTGTATCCCATATAATCTTCTGAAAGATTTGTGATATTTTTTGTTTGGGAAGAAACATAACATAGAATGAGCCACCAACCCTAAGGGTTACCACCTCCCTTTAGGTCATTACAGACAATGTTTCCAGTCCTGAACTTGAGTGTGACAGCTTAATGGTATTTATTTATTGAGCCATGCAACCTTATATCCAGTCTCCATCCATTCAATGACTGTACATGATTTTATAACGAAAAATGTATTGTAAAACTCACCACATCTGCAATTTTTGTGAAACATTTCTTGAGGGGGGACCCAGCCAAACCCTCTTTGTATGCGCACACACTTTGCTCGTTTACTATGTTCAATATTGGGGTGGTCTCTCACAGTATTTACCAGGGTTGCTTTTGGTTCCCAGACCTGCCTTGACCACTAATACCCTTCCTCTTTGCACCGCCTGTCATGTCTTACTTAGCAACTTCACTCACTTGTGCTCTTCTTTTCTTCTCACACCAAAAAACTGGAATACATTGCTCACTACTTTGAGCTCTGCCCCAATCTACAAACTTTTCCTCTAGTCCGTAATATCCTTGTCATTTTCTAGAAACTAATCATTTCTGTCCCTTTGTTTCTAAGTAAATCTCATGTTGTACTCTTTGAACCTTTTACACCGTTTAGTTTTCGTTAAATTCAATAAAATGAACATGAACTTAAATGAAATAGATCATAGCCAAAAGCATTTAATTTATCTGTGCTTGGCCAGGCCCTGGAATGCATATCAGACCCTGTTCATTTTTACTGTTGTTGACAAATGTAAACATATGTGTAAACGTATTACATTTTATTTCACACAACTGTCACGTGAAATAAAGGAGAATGGCAATTTTGCAAGAGAATTAATAGCTACACTGCATATAATGTACAATTAGCTTTTAAAATTGAATACACTCTGTACATAATATATCACGTGTCAAGTATTAAAAAAATGATTTAAAAAAAATCTATTAAATCTAAAATTGTTCGTGAAAAGGTTTTGGTGTATTGTAACATAACAATAATAAAAGAGATACAACATTGAGGTACTGTGTTTTGTGAGTTTTCGCTACCCCAAAAACATTATGCAGGCGAATATGCACAATAAAGACATTTCTTTATACAACAAAAAAAAATACAAATGCATATGCTAATGACTACTTAGTGTATGAATAGTTAGATGATTTTCAAAGAAAGGGCAGTTTATTAATCTTGAACACGATATTAGAAATCTAGGATATACTATTTGCCATTTCCCACCTCCAGTAGACAAAATGTATTATCATCCTGAGTGTTGTCATCTAATTGTCTAGTATTGTATTTGAGTATATTTTGCTAGAACTAGTGTAGCAACAGGGAGGCGCTGAATCCATGTCCAGGTTTTTATTCTTGGTGAATCGTTGCCGTAGGAATTATGTGAGGAGTGCTAGGTGTTGTGCAGGAGGAATTCAAGGTTGCACTGATTTTTTTCACTGTAGCTTGGTACTGCATCGAGGCGTTCTTTTATTATATAGGAGAGTAGTGTTGATTGAAATATGCCTTTTTGATACATCCATCCAGAGTCTCAGTCCTTAGGGCGAGAGTCCTTAGGTTCATACCAGTCACCAAATCACAGTGGTGCTTTATGAGATTGTTAACAGTAGCAGAACATTTTCGGGTACTCTGCAAGTTCCAGGTGGGTGAGTGGAATACCCGGTTAATACAGAATTGTGGAAACTCCAACATCTTTAGTGCTCATGGGATTTTGAGATGAGATGTGTTTTTCCTTATTCAAGTCAGGATGGTATTCCAAGGCGTCCCCATCTGTAATGCAATGGTCAAACTTCCAAGCAATATATTAGGTACCTGGGACTGCCTAGGGTTACTTACTGTTGATCTTCATTACTCTTAGTCATGACATTCTTGTGCCTGTCAATACTCGTGACGTGTAACCTCCTCCATTCAGGAAGGACAAACAAGGAAATGCTTTGTAAACAAGCTCCACCCATTCCTTCCTAGGCACTATATAATGCTTCATTAATCCAGTATCCTCTTGTCCTCCCAAGTATAACAAAGACAGGAGAATGGGATGGATTGGTAGGATGTGATGCCTGGTAGAAAAACTTCAGGGCTAAGAGCAATGAAGATTAAAAGTAAGTAATACTAGGCATTACCTCTACATCATACCTCCTAGACCCAGTCATTACTCATGAGCAATACCAAAGCAACACAAGGTATTCATTGAAAGATAGTATATCAATAAAACAATCATAGAATAAAAACAAATATAGGCTACTATACACCGAATCAGTGTTACAACAGTGTTTTAATGTTCCTAATTAAATAAGTAAATTATTCCCATAGAAACTGAAATCAGAACCTTGACGCCAAAATTCTTTACTTCACGCTATATTATATGCATTTTATAGTGCTGTGCAAAAGTACTAGGAACAGCAAACGTTGCTGCCCTACAAACGTCGGAGGTTGGCCATTGATCTCTGCCTAGGATGTTGCCAGATTTCTAGTTAATCTCACTGGAATTTCCTCTAGGAGAGGCTGATAAGCAACCGAATAGGCTAATGCAATATTTCATCTAATCCATCAAATGATGGTCATTGATTAAGCCTTTTTATACTGTGACCTGATGTTCATATGTAACAAATGAGACATCACACTTACTAAAAGATGAGGGGGTGAAATACACCCAACAGATATACCTTTTCCTCCTCTGGAGAGAAAGAAATGGAAAAACTCAACAACACAATTTATTGTGATTTATTAGCAGCTGAAGGTATCATTGGAGAACAGGCAGGGTCAGGCTTTAAATTCATCTTATCTACCATCCTCATCAAGATTTGGTGTCAAGAAAATAAAGCTTCTACCTCTTTAATATTTTAACCAACATCTCAGCCTCTAAAAAGGAAACATTCAAAGTCAGGAACATAATGTCGATGCAATCTAGAGTTTCAAAGGGCTGATACTAATGGACTCACAAAACCAAAGGCAAATCCCAGGGTGGAGTGAGGCTTCTAGATCTATGATGTACCAAGGAAACACTCCTAAATAAATTAGAAACTAGATTTTTTCCTCAGATTTCTCTATTTTTCCCTAAAGACCATATATAAAGCACAATGAAATCTCAATGTAGACACGGAAAAAGTTGTTATTGAAACCTTCCTACAGATAGGTGAGTGCCACAGGAAGGATTTATTAGCTTGGTAGGAGGACTATGTTTCCGTCTGCGGACCTTGCCTATTGCGATTCTGCCAATAGAGCCATACATGCAAAGAATATCTGCTGTAATAACATTAGATGCCCTGTTGTAGTTCAGTGTTCAAGTTTAAATAGTTGTAATGCACTGAATATATTTCTAGCATTTCTTGGGATGCACAGCAGCTTTAATGTAGGATGCAAGGTAAAGCAGCCTTATTGTAGTAGATAATGTAAATCTTCAAAATATGAATGGCTGCAGGAGCCTTTCATGAGAACTCAAGACATATGTTGTACTATGTATAAGTCTAATATTGATGAGCACCTATGTTTCTAATGTTGAAAAGCAAATTGAAATTTGTCTTTAAAAAAGCCCTCCCACATAAATTGCAATTTAGAGGAAGCTGACATTCAAATGCTGAAACTACTTTCTCATCACACTATGATTACAAAGGTTGCCTGTGCTTAAAATAAGCTTTCAGCATTGAGAGACTTTGTGAATTCTGTATCCTGCATTATGTGTGATGGATTGGCCTTTCTTTATAGTCCCTGTCTCTCAACTTCAAAACCATTAGATGAAGATGACCTAGAAATTAGTAAGCATTCCTTTCAACTGAAGGGAATGTTGAGGAAGTATTTAAGGCAAATCCATGGCCAGGGACTTTAGAGGAGGAAATCATGAACTGTTCGGCCAAAAGGGTACCACCATAGTCACGATGTGGGGGTGATCCATGAGTTTTCGCAATAATTCATATATTAATGAAAGGGTGGGAAGGAAGGGGAGCCTTTGTGACCACTCCACAAGTAGAGCTTCCACCTCCCATGTGCACTGCTCCTAAAACCTGGAATTGTATGTTTGAACATGTCTGTTTTTTTTAAATTGAAATATAGAACCTCTCATCTTCTTTGCATATCTGTTGAAATACATTGTGCATCAATGTTTTTTCCTGGAATTGGAATTTGTGACTCACAGTGTCCGCTTTCACATTGTCAATTTCCTTTATATACATTGTTTGCAAGGAAAGGACATGCCTCTTGGCCCAAAGAATATTCATCCCCACGATGTGTTTTAGCGATTTTAGTTCTTGCTTCCCCTGCTATTTAGATTTGACACTTTTACCAAGTTGTCGAATTGAAATACAACATGTCTCCCCATGATCGCATGCTGGTAGTGTCTCAAAGTCTTGTCTACTAAAGCAATTTCTCTCCAGTTGGAGAATTGAAGACTTGTGTAGGGAAGCCCATGGTAACAGAACAGTGTATGATGCCATCAAACACTGAAGTCTCAACAAGGGTCTTGCCTGCATTTCCAGATTTGGAAGAAAGACCCTTGCCAACTTACCAGCCCGCTGATCTGTAAGGAAGATCATTCCCTTCTGAGTGCTGAACTTCGCTCTAATCAAACTGAATTTCTGCACTGAGACTGTTGTATTTTCTTCCGATTTACATGGGAGCTAAGCTGCTCTAAACATGATTGACCTCCTTGTAAACACACCAATGTACACTTAAAGACAATCATCCAATTAGGGGTTCACAGACCACCCTTAAAGATGCAGCAGGGCCACTAGAGGAGCTACCATTTTAGTAAACTCTTGAGGTGCTGATTCAGGCCAAAAAGGAGAACTTTGAATTGAAAGTGCTGGTTGCTGACACAAAATCTGAGATATTTCTGATAGGTCATTGCTGTTGGCACATCAAAGTATTCATCCACAAGGTAGACTGTTATCAAGCAGCATTTTTCTGACACTAAAAGAATAATCTTCAGAGTGATCTCCTTCATAAATGGTATTGATCTAACACAACATTCAATTTTTGTAATCAATCTGGAGACTTTGGAGCATAAAAAATGATCAAATTCCTTTTCCTTTCTTTTTCTCTGTAATTGGGATCATTGCATTTTTCAAATTAAGATCTTGAACTGCTTATTTGAAGGCAGTTATTTTCTCTAGGCAGTTCAGCCATGGGATTGACATGAACCCCGAATCTAGAAAATAATAAAGTTTTTAAGATCACCTGTTAAGCCCACTCATCTGAGGTAGATTCCTCCCAGTTGTCTCTGATGAGCTGTATCTGACCTCCCACTGGAATCTCTGGAAGATTTTTACTATAGTCGGGAACATGACTTTTGAGTGGAAAGGTTTGTTTTTGTTTTTTTCTGTAATTTTCCCCAAAACTCTTTTTATGCTCCTGATACTGCGAGGCTTGTTGTTGCTTCCTTAAAGTTTGTCTGAAAATATGGCACACTGATTCAAGGAACTTGATTGTTTATCATGTTGTTGCCTGAAGAAGAAGAAAGAGTGCTGCTCAGTTTTGACAGGTTTCATTATATTAGTCCTTTAACATTGATTCCTCCGTGCTGAACTCTCTGCTCCTTTTGACAGAGCTAAAGCTCTACCACATCAAAGCACGTCAGATAAAATTCTATCTGCTTTTCTGTACTCCCTTAAAAAGCAGAACAGTGTGTTCCTTCCTCTACGCCTTTAAACAATGGTTTGAAATCAGATATTCAAAACTGCGGAGCATCACAAAACCTTGTCCTCATAGCAAGATGAGCTCCTGAGTTGTTTTTCTTTTCCATACTGTCCTTAATAGCAAGATGAGCTCCTGAGTTCTTTTTCATATCCATATTGTCCTTGATTATGACATTAGACATGGGCGTTCTTCCCACTATACTTCCCACAAAAGACGGCTTCACTTACATGGGATGAATGGGCATATTAATTTGAATCAGCATCAGTCGAAGTGTTTGGAAATTCAAACAAAGGAGACCACATATTCAATTGTACCTGATCAAGGACAGATGGCAACATGTCCTTTGTAATGCATTTTCTCATTTGATCATCTGGTATAACCACTGTTACATTACCTGAATATGAAGAAACTACATGAAAGAAAGCACACAGTTGCTGTCAGTGAAGATGCTCCTCTGGATCAGTGTGATGTTCAAATGGTCCACCTCTTGACAGCTACCAATCTGCTTGCCATAAAGGCAAAGAAGTCTGAGTGGTTGAGTGAGGAAAAGGGTGTTGGGAAGGGAACAGCGCGAAGAGAGACCTGTAATAGAAAAGATGAGAGGATTAAACTCTCTTACTCATATTTTCAGGAAACTATGTGGTACCGTGGGAGACATGTATTTATTCACCTAATAAAGATGAGGGAGTATCTCTTCTTCACTTTCTTTGCATTACTTTAGGTTTTCCACCAACCATCCTCTGTATTATCGCTAAGGTTTTCTAACAATAAGGGATTGTTCCGGATGGAAGAAAAGTCTCTCATGAATCGCTCATGTTAATTACATTTCTTGCAATTTGCTATGACACAACAAATTAACATCAGCATTGAATACAAACCACAACTCAAGGCTTTTGTGCAACACATAGAGGAGTCTTCTAATTGGTTTTCTCATAGTCTTTTTAATCTTATTCAATCCTCTGTGTTCAGACCCTCTCAATGCAAGAAGAACAAATTACCAAATTGTCTAAATGCACAGATGCTAGTTAAACTGCACCAGCATCTTTAGTCAAAAAAACCTCTGTATTAATGGTTCTAAAATAAAAAAAAAGGATTCCTTTGCTCCATAGTCTTAGGAACGTGCAATGAAATAACCTTCCTCACAATCTCCAGGGCATACGTAGTCAAATCATATTGCATAAAGTCTCAATTTCCCCCAAGGCTCACAACACAGCTAGTCTACAAAGTACAAAGGAGAGTTATACCCTTGTTACCCTGGGCTTGGGCTGAGTCTTCTGTACGACCAGGTCATTTCCCCTGCTGGAACAGGAGAGGAGTGGAAGACCAACAAAGCTTCTATTCAGTCCGAAGATTTGGAAGAACATGCGCCGATTCTCAGATGGGGTCTCATGTATAGAAATGCCCCACCCAAGGCTGCCTTGAGTGAAAGCCAACAGGATCCTGGGACATGTAGTTCTCGAATTGGGGTTACCACTACCAGATATCCTCCTGAAGAAAAGTTGAGATATTACACCAAGTACAGTGCATTACAGCATCAAAGCCCCAACCAAATCTGTGCAATCCCCCCATGTCTTAGAACACCCTTGCTGTAGCAAAGAGCCCTTTTTATTAGGTCAGCCCCACCTTTTGCTCCAATGCTGATGGTTATAACTCTGAAAGTGCACTGGAGCCTGCGGCCAAGGCCCTATTGCCAGTCCTCTCTCCCTAAAACTGATACATGTGAATTGGTAACTCCAATTGGCAAAGACTTTCACACCCTTATTAGTTTCAGGTAAATGGTACCAGTGGTACTCAGCGCATGGGAGTTAAAGGGGTCACCAGTGCCTGAAGCACAGTTTGTGCCACCCTGAGTGACCCAAGTAAACTGAGTACAACAGTCCTGCCATTGCAGACTGCAGAAGTAGTGCAAAGTGCTCAAACTCGTCTTTGCCCTCACCATGTGTGGCAAGATCAAAGCACAATTTTTATTATATGCCTGTCACCCCTAATAAAGGACTCCTGAGCTCAGGAGGCAGAGTGCATTATAATAAAAGTGTGGGCATATAAGTGCAAGCTTATATATCTCTAAAATGGCCTTGTTCATTGAAGACTACTATAAGTGATCAGCGCTCTATAGGATAACATGGGCTGGCACCAGGGCAAACTCAAGGTTGCCCACTACATTAAGGTACCATTGAAAGGTGTTGTATTTGGTATCAAACAATGGGCCTAATGGCTCCTGACACTTTTTTCATGTCGAGGTCGATGTTGCATGCAAACAGGTGGATACCTTATAGGTCGCCCATCCGGTTTCGCTAGCCTTTCTGGTGCTCTGGCTGCCAGCTGCTACTGCCAAGACAGGAATCTGACCTCCTGCCAAGAGGTGTAAACTCTCCCAGGAGTCAGAAACAATGTCCTGGGCGGGAAGGAGGTAACACCTCCCTCTCTGACATGAAGGCTAGTGAAGTGGCACATCAAGGGTTGAGTTTCAAATCTTGCAATCAAGCTGCCTCCCAAAGAAGAAAACAGCCCTTCTCTTGCCTCCTGGCACATTTGCACCTGGGAAGGAGGGAAAATTATTCAGTCAAAATTTGTGCACCCCCAAAAAGCTAGCAACACCCCTAGTGTGGCTTACCTGGTCTGTTGAGCTAAGGAAGGTTTCTGCCATTTTTAAAAGTGTCAGAATAGAGTGTTCTGGGTTGAAAAATTGACACCCCTCCCATGGATGTGGCCACCTCCGGGCCGGATTAACCACTGGGCATAGTAGCTCATTGGCCATGTGGACCCACACCTTTATGCTCCTGAACACATACGATTTAAGGGGCACCCCTGGCACCAGAACCTCAGTTCTCATTTGACTTGTAACAAAGGACACAGAAGAGACACGGGTCTGCTACAAGAGGAACTTCACAAACCAAAGTTGTGGTACTCTGCACCTGTGGCAACCTTCCAGGAACTGCATGACTGTGAGTTATCCCAGACCAAAGACTGGTTGCTCCAGACAGAGGGACCCCTTTTGAGAGCCAAAGGCAACTCCAAACTACGTTGCACTAGTGGCACTAGTCCCTTACAGTCCACAGGTAAAAATAATGTACTTGAACCAAAGAACCACTGCCACCGGGCCCTCTGAGGGATCGTCCAAAAGTAGATGGTCCAGTGAATTGTGAGAAATGTAGTCCTGACCAGCATATTTCAAGGCAGCTACTATTTTCCCCAGTACCTCCATACATTGAAATATCTTCTTTTTGCCCTTACCGCTGCCAAGGCTTGTTGGTGGCCAGTCCGGCAACCTCCACCTTTACTCGATGCTGCAATTTGAGGGAACATGACAACACCTTCATCCAGCACAAGCAGTGGACCTGTTGTCAACTTTTTGCACCTGTTTCCTCACCAGCACCATGTAAGCGGTAAAACCTGCTCCCCCTCGACGCAAACACAAGAAGATGATGGACGGAGTGCTGAAACTGACTGCCTTGGCTTGGTCCTGGAACCAGCATCAACTTAGCCCTACTTGGGTTCAATGCCACTTGAGCTGCAAGTGACCAATTGTCACCAGTGCTTTTTACCATTGACCGCAATGACGAATACAGGCCCCAGCTAGGCCCGCAGGACACAAGGGTTCACTCTCCTGCAAATGGAATCTACAAGGAAGTTGGCACGGAAACTGCAAAGTACAAAGACAAAGTTTATTAACCCTTAAGGGCGGTCCTACAATCCATACAACACCCTTCAGTATTGCATAGAGTAGCACAAAGAACTTGCGTACACGGTCCCCTTTTATACACAAAGAGGGGCTCATAAGTGGGTGGATACAACATGAGGCAAAGAATATTACCTTTTATGGTCATTTTCGATACAGAATCAATATATGGGCGGAGCTGACACACTCCTTGAGCCCGCGAAAACATGGTCAAGCAAGGACTAACTGATAACAGATGTGGTCAAGTCTGGGCATGCGCCAGACAGACAAAGGAGCTATTTATAGACTGTTACTAGGCAGATTGCAAGAGCAACTAACACGAAGATAGGACTCTTCTCGTGCTGCACACGTGGAGGCATGACAATACAAAATGGAGTCCATACTTTAGTCAACATAACGAGAGAAAACTCGGTCATATAAGGGGAATTCATGTCTTCAGTAAATGCTTACTCACACCGCTATCTCAATTTTCAACAGACGACCCTTTCAGCATTTACTGAAGACATCCGGTTTGTTAGGATAATCATCGTATATGTCAATCTTCATCATTTCTTCTATTTCTTTAGTCAGATGTTTCTGGTAAGTGACATTGGCAATAGCTTTCTTATCAGGAATGCAGAGTGACACACATAGGGAACAGAGTGAAGGACCACATTGAATACAAATGCAACAAGAAAACAAAACTGCCACAATGATACAGAGACCAGTTAAGACCTTCCACCCCCATGTGGTGATCAACGCCCAAAACCATCCAGAAAAGGTCCAACTACCATTTTCTGTATGGATTTCAGCTGCAATTTTATGCAGTTTATTAATAGCATTATAAACTGATGGCGTGTGGTCAGGAATAAACACGCAACAACTACTTCCAATAATTTTACAAGCTCCACCTCGGTCAGCTAACATAACATCTAACACCATGCGGTTCTGCAATGCAACAATTCTAGTAATCTGTAATTCTTCCGTAAGATTCCCAAGAGCAGCAGCGGTTTGATTTGTCACAGCCTCTACCACTCTTGTTAACCTTCGAACTTTCCTACTATTTAGGGCAGCTCCAACAAAGAAAAACAATCCTAAATTAAAATCAATATACTGCTGCAGACTGGTGTCAGTCTGGTCCACGTCATCAATCGATAGAGTACGTTTATACCTATTTACAGTCACATTATTCAACAACTTCAAATCTTTATGATAAGATGCAGGCGCCAAGAACACAGGGGGTAATAGGAATGCTACATAACATACTCCGGACCAACCGGCTGGCAAACGGTAATAACCTTTATTTCCACATACGAAGTATGTATTATGAGATGCTAAGAAGGTACTGTTGTTCAATCCGTCGATATTTAGAATAGTGATGCAATCACTAACACCAACAGGAATATAACCCACACTCTGGACACACAGGTCCGCTTGAGCTTGTGCCACTTGAATAACAAATCGGTCTTTCCCCACAGTGTCTCTGGTGTTCGTGAAAATATAAGGAATCGATTCATTGTCTGGTCGATACTCTTCCCATTCCCAAATTGTCCCATTCGCTTGCGGGTATCCATCTTTATCCTGATGACATTCCCTATTAAGTCTGAAGAGTAATCGTCCCACTGTAGGTTTCCGGGTGGCAAAAAGCAAAGTGTACCATGCTCTACAAGAGCCATTATGAGAGAAAGGAAGAGGTATGAATGGCGTTCCTCCTTTCTTCTGATGAGCTGGCATCATACCACATATCCAACAGTTCGTAGCATTCGTGGCAACGTGGGTATGGTGCAACATCTGGATGAAAGTGTTATTCAAATAAGACTGACGATGCTTCAATTCTTGATACGGAAGGGTATAAAAGTAGTGCTCCTCAGGCACTGGAGTAGTCAACACAAGTAACTTTCGAGCAGGAGTCACATCCTACACAAACCATGTGGCTATCCCAACAATAGCTACTGTAAGCATAAAACCTGTTGCACAAAGGATTTTCTTTTTCTCCATGTCAGAATAAAGAATCAATATCTTCCTGAAACTAAAAGGTTTGCCAGAACTCTTCCCCTTGGGCAGCGGTCAATTTCTTCACCAGCGGGCCAAGACGGGTGTCGCTACACTAATGCAGGGCTGATCCCCCCCCCTTGCCTCATTGGCTCTCCGTTTCACTAACCCAAGGGCCGTTCTGACAACGTGTCCTGAAACTGAAGAATTCACTTCCTCGGTCTGAGATGATATCGCCTTCCTCCAGGAATCACGTGGTCCGGGAAGAGCTCCTCAGTGTCGTTCGGTTCCACAGCACGGCCTTTCTCTGCAGTCAGAATCTCTCGTTGATCGGTCAATACAGCAGGCTCCACCAATCCGGGCGGTACTTTGCGACAGTGCAGGGAATGGATCCAATTCTTTCTGTTGGAAACCCGCACAGCCGTCCTCGTTGCAAGTAGGACCTGCTCAGGACCAACCCATCTCGGCTCCAAGCTGTTCGTCCTTTCAAAAATCTTCACCATAACATAGTCTCCAGGCCGGAGACTATGTCCTTCGCCGGTGGACCGATCAGGGAGCGCCTCCCGGACCTGTTGATGAATAGAAACCAAGTTATCCGTTAACTGCGCCAGATAATCATTCATCATTACACAAGGTACATCATACACAGCCTTAGGTCTTGGTGGACCCCAAATATTCATTGGGCGTCCGAAAATAATCTCGTACGGTGTAAGACCGGTTCGAGAGTGCGGTATCGATCTAATTGACAATAATGCCAGTGGTAAAGCATCTGGCCAAGTCAAAGATGTCGAAGCTTGGATTTTAGCGATCTTGAGCTTCAGTGTACCATTATACTTCTCGACTAGTCCTGCAGACTGAGGGTGAAACACTGCGTGAAACTTCTGGGTGATGCCCAGACCCTTCAGAACATACTTTATAACATCCGCTATAAAGTGGGGTCCGTTATCACTCCACAGAAGTCTACAAACGCCATATCGAGGGAAGAACTCCTTCAATAGCATCTTGGCGGTAGTCATTGCAGTATTGTCTTTCGTAGGGTATGCCTCAACCCATTTACTAAAGGCGCATACCACTACTAGAACGTACTTCAAATTGTTACAGCGCTCAAGCTGGATGTAATCCATCTGCAAAACCTCAAAGGGTGCAGTAGGTGTCGCAAATCCTCCTGCTGGAGTTCGAGTACCCTTTCCTGGGTTGTACCTCAGGCAAATCATACAGGTCTGCACCACCCTCTTTGCCGCGCTAGCAATCTCTGGATGCTCCCAGACTTGTGTAAGCAATTTTACAATTGCGGAAGCTCCAACATGTGCTAGCCCATGTGCCATCTGAACCATAGGTTGTACAAAAGCTGTGGGTAGCTTCCATCTATCCATCTGCTTATTTCTCCAACAACCCTCATCATCCAATTCTCCCTCACTGGACCATTGCTCCCGTTCTTTATCAGAAGCGGTCCTCTGTATTTCCCACACTTCTTCCTTCGCATCGTGCCATCTTTCTACCTGCGATTTCACTACATACATGGCAGTAGCACCGGGCTGCATCGCAGTTTCCCGTGCCACCCGGTCTGCTAACGCATTCCCTTCTCCAACTTTATCAACCACTTTCTTATGGGCACTACATTTAATGATAGCAATTTTTCTCGGATATGTCAATGCAGTCAAAAGGTTGTGAACTAACTCTCCATGCATTATTTGTACTCCATGCGACGTTAGAAACCCTCTCTCCTTCCAGAGTAGGCCGAAATCGTGCGCTACTCCGAAAGCATAGCGGCTGTCTGTATAAACATTCACACACAATCCTGTACTGAGCTCACATGCTCGTGTTAATGCTATCAGTTCCGCTGCTTGAGCTGATTTCTGTGGTATGCGTGCTGGCTCCACTATTGTTTGCAGTGTGGTAATTGCAAACGCTGCTGAAGTCGTACCATCTGGTAGCTTCAGGCATGATCCGTCCACCCACAGTTCTCCATCTACATCTGGAAAGGGCGTATCCTGGAGGTCAATACGACCCTTTGTTTGTTCCTCAGTCACAAGAATACAATCATGTGCTTTCCGTGCTTCAGACTGGGTCTCGGGGAACGGCAACAATGTGGCCGGATTTAACGTTACACACCTCTTTAACGTAATATGAGGAGCCAAAAGCGTCAGCTCATATCCCGTTAAACGGGCACTGGTCAAATGCTGCGTCTTTGTCTGATTAAGCAGGGCATCAACAGCATGGGGGACTAATACCAACAGCTTATGAGATAACACAATTCCCTCGCTTTGGCGTATTGACACAGCTGTCGCCGCAACCGAGCGAAAACAACCAGGCAATGCTCGGGCAACAGGATCAAGTACAGCCGAAAAATATGCACAAGGGCGCTGCTTGTCGCCGTGCATCTGCACTAAAACTGATAATGCACATCCATCTTTCTCATGCACATACAGTGAAAAAGGTTTTGTATAATCAGGGGTCCCTAACACTGGTGCTGAACAAAGGGCCTGTCGCAATTTCTGAAAGGCAGTGTCACACTCATTTGACCAAGGAAGCGGAATAGGTGTGTCTTTTGTCAAAAGGGCTAACAATGGTTTGGCTATATGTGAAAAACCCAGTATCCATTGCCTACAAAAAGAAACAAGACCCAAAAATGCACGCACGTCCTTCTGCGTGGAAGGCACTGGCGTGTCCAAAATTACTTGAATACGATCTGGTGTGAGTGCACGCCCCTCCTTAGACAAAAGGTGACCCAGATAAGTCACCTTTGGTCTACAGAACTGCAATTTCTTCCGAGATACTTTGTGATTGTGGGATGCCAAAAAGGAAAGCAAGGACAACGTACTCTTCTCACACAACTCCGGAGTGTCAGCCGCCAACAAGATGTCATCGACATATTGAATGAGGGCGACACCCTCGGGCAGAACAAAGGAGTCCAATTGTCTTTTCAAAGCTTGACTGTAAATGCTAGGGCTTTCTGTGTAGCCCTGAGGAACTCTACAAAATCGATAAGACCTATTATTCAGAGTGAAACCAAAAAGGTATCGACTGTCGGGATGAATAGGAATCGAAAAGAAAGCATTTTTCAAATCAATGACTGAAAACGTCGTCGCCGTAGGCGGGACCAAAGTAAGCAACGTCGTGATATCAGAAACCACTGGATATTGAGGTATCACGATCTTGTTTACTTCTCTCAAATCAATTATAAACCGATAAACTTTGGCATCCGTATCCTTTTTCAAAATGGGTAGAATCGGACTGTTACAGACGTTGTAGGGAACCTCCTCCACTACTCCCACCTTAATCAAATCCTGCACAATCTGTATAAGGGCCTCCTCCCCCTCCTGGGAAATACGATACTGCGGGAGGCGTGGTAACACCGCCCCCTCCTTGACACTAATATGGACAGGCGGAATCACCATCTGTCCTACATCGGTATCCGAAACGGCCCCCAAAGTACGGGGGAGAGGTGCTAACACGGTATCCTCTGCAACCACACACGTCCGTTCAGACAAAGGGTGATTATCATTTAATATCACACGCACACCAGCGGGGGAGCAGCGGATCGTGGCTCTGAAGTGCTTTAGCATATCAAGACCCATAATGTTGTCCGGCGTGTTCGGGGCAAGCAAAAACGGACAGGGTGCAGAAAAAGAATCAACCTGAAATGTGAGGGGCTGAGAAAGAGGGCTTCGGGAGAGTGTACCATCAAACCCTACCGATGTAACCATTAAGCCAGATGGGGGAGCCCTCGGAACCAATTGTTTAGACAGCGCACTACGAGTCGCTCCTGTATCTACTAGGAACTGATCAGTAGAACCCAAAACCTCAGCTGATACATAAGGACCCTTCTGATCAACCGGCACCTCAACTGATTCTAACCCCCATCCAACGCATTCCTATGCATGCTGAGAATCATGGTACCCAGAGCGGTCAATCCCTGACACTTGATACTGGTTTTGCCGATCAAAGACATTAGGTCTATCTCGGTGCTGCCCGGCAGGGTCAAAACGAGCGTGATCGTTAGAATTCCCCCTAAGATTTGAGAAACTCCCTCTACCTCTATGGCCACCCTGAGTATGTCCCTGCCGCGAAGCATGCAACGCCGGGCAATCTCTGGCCCAGTGTCCCACTTGTTTACAATACGCACATTGATTCCTATTCAAATCAGATCGGCCCGAGGGAGGACCATAAAATCCTCCCCTACCTCTATTGACACCCCGACGGGGCGGACCATACACTTGCGCTAACATCACCTTCGTTTTTAAATCTTTCGACTTCTTCTCCTCCTGCCCCTTCGCTTCTTGCTCCTGACGCTCATAATACTGAGCTATAGTCAGGAGGGCTGTCGGAGACGCCGTGGACCAAGAACTTTCACTCGCCTTTAGGCGGGCCGCTATTGCCGGTAATACATTTGCCACATATTTATCAGCAAAAAGGTGCCGACCCGTATCATCCGTAAGGGACTGACCACTAAAATCATGAAACGTCTCCTCAAAGCGCGTAAAGAAATCTGCAACTGATTCATCGGCTTTCTGCTTACACAAGGCTAACATGTTCCAGTCAATCTTTTTAGGGGGAATGATTGTTTTCAACTTAGTCAGAATAGCAGCAGGGAGATCTAAAATAATTTGAGGTGGTTTCTGCGTGGGCTTCCTCTCCCTATCCTCATCCTCAAGCTCAGACCACCGAGCCTTAAAAGCGGCAACATCGTCCACCTTCCGTACGGATCGCCACATATCCGGTGGTAAAATAAGCCCAAAGAACAGATCTATATCTGCTAAGGTCATAGTACAAGAATTCAAGGCCCCCTCGACTTCTTCGTAAAAGGCCGCTGGATTCTTGCGGGGATCAGGCAACGCATTCTTTAATGCCATGACGTCAGCCCTATGCCAGGGAGTATAAACCCAATTGTACACAAAATATCCCTTAGCATCGGCGGAGGTAATATCCGAACTAGTTCCCGCTCCTTTAGGAGGAACATACAAAGGTGCCGCCTCTCGCATTGGTTTAGCATGCACTAGGTCGCTCTTATCTGAGTGGGAGGTAGATGATTGGTCATCACCGACACGTGAAGCCGACTGCTTTTCCTCCTCAGCTTTCTGGCGCGCTTTCTCTTTAAGGTCACTCACCGCGTCCCGTAATGCAAACAGCCGTCGAACCGCATCAGGTGCCTTAGAGGGAGAGAAAACACCATTACGCAATGCTTTAGCATCTGATACCACATCATCAGGCTCAAAGACGCTGGAATATTTCCGGAAAGCAGAAATCACTTCATCAGAAAAGTGGCCCAAAAAATACAACTTCTCTCTATCCTGCCACTGCTCCCAAGAATTCAACAACTCAGCAAGGGATAACTTGCCCTTAAGTGCACGATAGGAAACTTGCCGAAGCTCACCCATTCGGTCAACCGATAACATGGACCGCGTGTCTACCTTACCCGACACCGATCCAGAATCCGGTGGCCCCGGGGCAGACGCGCCAATGGTAAATAGACATAATATCGAAAAAAAAATATCGAGTAGCAAGAATATCGAGTTTTTAATATCGAATGGACAGAATATCGACTTGCAAAAATATAGTGGTGAAGAATATCGAAAAACAGGTAAGAAATATCGATTGCAATAATATAGTTGTTAAAAATATCGATTTTTTTATAGTGTTTTAAGTGTTAGTATATGTGTTAAAAGTATGTATTAATATTGGAATGTATGTTAGAATATTTTTAAATTATTGAATTTTATGTTTTTTTATTTTTTTGTAATTTAATTCCGTAGCGGGTTGTGGGTTTATAGGGGAGTAGGGTGGGAAGTAATTTAATTATAGTACATTAAATAATAATTTATAGGAATTATTAATTATTTTTAATTTAATTTTGCGTTTTACTTCTGTAGCGGGTTGTGGGTTTATAGGGGAATAGGGTGGGAAGTAATTTAATTATATATTATTAAATAATAATTTATAGGAATTATTAATTATTTTTAATTTAATTTTGCGTTTTATTTCTGTAACGGGTTGTGGGTTTATAGGGGAATAGGGTGGGAAGTAATTTAATTGTTATTAGTTAATTATTAATTGGTATTGCAAATTAATTGGTTGTTGATTAATTATTAATTAGTAAATAATTAGTATTAATTGGTAATTAATTTGTATTAATTGTTTAATTGATAATTATGTTAATTGTATTCATTTAATATTTGTAGCGGGCAGTGTGTTTATAGGGGAATATGGTGGCAAGTAATATAATTGTAAATAAATAATTATGTAATTTATTTGTGTATATTGTTAATTAATATATCTTTAATTTAATTTTGCATTTTACTTCTGTAGCGGGTTGTGGGTTTATAGGGGAATAGGGTGGGAAGTAATTTAATTGTTATTAGTTAATTATTAATTGGTATTGCAAATTAATTGTTTGTTGATTAATTATTAATTTGTAAATAATTAGTATTAATTGGTAATTAATTAGTATTAATAGGTAAATTGATAATTATGTTAATTGTATTCAATTAATATTTGTAGCGGGTATTGTGTTTATACGGGAATATGGTGGGAAGTAATATAATTGGAAAAAAAAATTATTTAAATAATTTGTGTATATCCTTAATTAATATATTATAAATTAATTATTAATTGGTATTATTTGCATTTATTAATGTTTGTTATTGAAAAACAATTGTTTGTTAATTAATTATTAATTGTTAATTAATTAAACAAAAATGTATTGGTATTTAAAAATGATCAATTCTTGTGTGATTGGTAATTAATGGTAATACTTGTTTTTGTATTAATAATTAATTAATTTAAAAATAAAAATACATTTATTATTTTCTCTACTATTGCACTTACTTGAGTGGGAATAGTAATTTTTACCCTCCCGCTATCCAATGCTTTCCCTATTATTGCACTCACTGGAGTGGGAATAGTAATTTTTACCCTCCCGCTATCCAACGCTTTCCCTACTGTTGCACTCACTGGAGTGGGAATAGTAATTTTTACCCTCCCGCTATCCAACGCTTTCCCTACTGTTGCACTCTCTGGAGTGGGAATAGTAATTTTTACCCCTATGCTATCCAACGCTTTCCCTACTGTTGCACTCACTGGAGTGGGAATAGTAAATGTTACCCTCCCGCTATCCAACGATTTCCCTAGTGTTGCACTCTCTGGAGTGTGAATAGTAAATGTTACCCTCCCGCTATCCAATGCTTTCCCTACTGTTGCACTCTCTGGAGTGGGAATAGTAATTTTTACCCCTACGCTATCCAATGTTTTCCCTAATATTGCACTCTCTGGAGTGGGAATAGTCATTTTTACCCTCCCGCTATCCAACGCTTTCCCTACTGTTGCATTCTCTGGAGTGGGAATAGTAATTTTTACCCTCCCGCTATCCAACGCTTTCCCTACTATTGCACTTACTGGAGTGGTAATAGTAAATTTTACGCGCCCGCTATCCTACACAGAAAATATTGAATATTTTTAATTAATATCACGTTAAGATATATGTATTAATTTTTTTTTTTACTTACTTTAATTATTCATTAAGTTTACTGTTATTTAAGTATTTTTAAGTATGTGTCAGTTAATTATATGTATTATTTCATTTATTTAACATTACTTTTAAAACATTTAAAAAATTCGATATTTTGACTAACTATATTATTTACAACGATATTTTGGATTCGATATTTTTGTAATTTCCTGTTTGGAGATAGGACTTCGATATTTTGGCATTCTATATTTTGGCATCGATATTTTTGTAAGTCTATATTTTTGTAGTCGATATTATGTCAGTGATCCGCGCCAATATAAGGGGGCGGAGAGCGATCTAGTAAATAAAAATCATCGTCAGGATTATTAAGGACAGGATAAAGTGACTGACGGACAGCATATTGACCCGAGACTTGCAACCTACGCTCTTTCTCTTGTCTCTCCGTCTGTTCTCTTTCCTCCCGACGCTTCGCTTCCTGTGCTCGCACATGATCATTCTTCCGTTGCTCTTTATCAAACAGCGCTTTCTCACGTTTCTCTCGCTCACGCACTTCCTTCACCCATAATCGCACACATTCAAACATGTCTTGACGAGCACGCCGTTTACACATACACTGTTCCACATACTCAATCTTACGCATATCAAACGACCCATACAAAGGCCATCGTAACTCAGGATCCTTTCTGGTGTATTTCCTCCATACTGTGCTGTACATTATGGAAGAAAGACCATGCTTCACATACATATCCCTATTAGGAGTCCCCTCTGGGGGAGCTGGAGCAGATTCCTCGAGGTTTAACCGGTTTCCAAAGCAGCAGCACCACTTACGGAGTGCGCTAAAAGCAGGCATGCTCAAAAATAATGCAAAATATGCAGTATTATCCAAAAAATGGCACTTAAACGTTGTGCCGTTCAAAGTTACACAGTTCCGGAGAAATATCTCCACATTACCTGCCTATATGTGTTGCAACGCATATATTCTCACAATAATCAATACAAGATATGACCGGTCATCACAAATCAAACTCAAATAGCCAAACCAGGCTTCAAAAACTCGGAGCAAGTACCGTACAACGGTTCTTACCAATCAAGAGTCCAGATTCCAACTGCCAAGCTCCAAAATTCGCCCAAACGGCTGTCACGGCAGGACCGACAGAAGAGGTCTCAGTCGAGGACCGGCGCCACCCAGATGGTCAGCTCGGAAGGGAAGGAAGAAAACCTCGGGATGCCAGGACTAAAGTGCCTCTGGCAGTGATCACATCCCCGGCCAAATTCCTCACCTTCGTCACGACCAATCCTTCGAGCATCCGAGTCGCCGATGATCCCCACGTGACGGGCGCCAATTGACGAATACAGGCCCCAGCTAGGCCCGCAGGACACAAGGGTTCACTCTCCTGCAAATGGAATCTACAAGGAAGTTGGCACGGAAACTGCAAAGTACAAAGACAAAGTTTATTAACCCTTAAGGGTGGTCCTACAATCCATACAACACCCTTCAGTATTGCATAGAGTAGCACAAAGAACTTGCGTACACGGTCCCCTTTTATACACAAAGAGGGGCTCATAAGTGGGTGGATACAACATGAGGCAAAGAATATTACCTTTTATGGTCATTTTCGATACAGAATCAATATATGGGCGGAGCTGACACACTCCTTGAGCCCGCGAAAACATGGTCAAGCAAGGACTAACTGATAACAGATGTGGTCAAGTCTGGGCATGCGCCAGACAGACAAAGGAGCTATTTATAGACTGTTACTAGGCAGATTGCAAGAGCAACTAACACGAAGATAGGACTCTTCTCGTGCTGCACACGTGGAGGCATGACAATACAAAATGGAGTCCAGACTTTAGTCAACATAACGAGAGAAAACTCGGTCATATAAGGGGAATTCATGTCTTCAGTAAATGCTTACTCACACGGCTATCTCAATTTTCAACAGCAATGCTAAAGTTTCACAGTAGTGATCTGCACTGATTTATTATTGCTTCTGATTGACTTCGTCTTGGTGTCTAATTTATATAAAATTGTTATTTTAAATTATATTTATTAAATTATTTTTATTAAATTATTTTTACAAATAGTGTAAGGTTTCTTTCAAGTCATGTCAAAACTTAACATCCATGTTGGTACTCTGAAATGCTTATTACATGTTTCTCTAGTAAATCCTGACTGCTCTTTGCCACTCCACCAGGACTGAGCTATATATTCATTATTGTGAATCCAAAAACCATCTTTGGGGTAACAATCAATCAACCAAATGGTCTTTTATAGCGCGTCTTGTCACCCCGGGGGTCTTCAGGCACCTTGACTAAAAACCATGCATTGAGCTTCTTCCTGAAGTCTTCCAGCGAGAGGGTGGTTCACAGGTAGAGGGGGAGGTGGTTGCAGGACTTGGTAGCAAAGTAGGAGAAGGATGACCTTTGCAGTAGCTCCAACGGATGCAGCTGATGCGTGCTGAGGTGAGGGAGGTGGAGAGAAGATCCCTGGTAGGTCGGTGGAGTGACAAGCATTGGTTCATGTAGGTGGGTCCAGAGTTGTGGCGGGCTTTGCAGACATGTGTCAGGAGTTTGAAGAGGCATCTTTTCTGGATAGGGAGCCAGTGTAGGGATTTGAGGTGAGGGGTGGCGCTGATTCTTCTGGGGAGGTTGAGGATAAGTCTTGCTGTGGTGTTCTAGACAGTCTGGAGGCGGTTGAGGAGCTTTTTGGTGGCACCGGCATAGAGTGTGTTGCATTAGTTAAAGTGGCGGAATACAAGGACTTGGGTGACTGTTTTCCTTGTGGAGGTTGGGATCCATCGAAAAAGCATTCAGAGGGTGTGAAAGCCAGAGGAGGATGTGGCATTGACCTGTTGCCTCATGGTCAGTTGGCTGTCCAGGATGATTCCACGGTTACATGCATCGTTGGTGGTAGTTGTCGTGGGGCAGAACTCAATGGGCCACCATTGTCATCCCAGAGAGAGGGCTTTTTCAAGAGATGAGTACCTGCGTTTTGTCCGATTTGAGCTTTAGGCAGTTGGACTTCATCCAGGTGGCAACGTTGGACATGGTGTTTCGGAAGTTGGCTCTGGTGGTGTTGGGGTCTTCTGTGAGCAATGGGATGAGCTGTGCATCAAAGGCGTATGGGATGATGTTGAGTCTCTGGGTGTGGACTATGTCTGCTAGTTGGGTCATGTAGGTGTTGAAGAGGGTGTGGCTGCGGGAAGAGTCCTGGGGTACACCGCGGTTGATATTTTTGTGTACGGGGGAGAAGGGAGACAGAGGATCCTCTGAGTTTGACTGGAAAGGAAAGGGGAGATCCAGTTGAGGGCGTTGCTTTGGATGCTGACTTGGTGGAGTCTAGTGATGAAGGTGTGGTGGGAGATGGTGTTGAAGGCCGGCGAGAGGTCAAGGAGGGTATTGTGAAAGTATTGCACAGTGAAGCCTAACCAGCATCTCTGCATAATGCTCTACCCTCCCATATTTGCCATATAAGTTTTGCAACAGTAGCTGCCTAAACTAGTGGGCGCGCAGCTGGAGAATCAAAGGTGCCAGAGCAAATAGGACTCGAAGGTGCCAGTACAATGACTGTCATCAGGATCCTAGTCCTGACATTTGCCCTCTATGGAGATGACATCCTTTTGTTCTTAAGAGACTTTGGTGCTGGTTTGACCTCAGTCATGTTAGTACTGATGGAATTCAGTGTTATATCGGGTCTCAAAATAAATTGGGATAAATTCTGCCTTTTCCCTCTTACATTGATTTCTCCTTTGCAATAGATCCCCTTGAAATCAGACTCCAGTACGCCCAAATACAGATGTATCACAATGACAGAACATTGGGGCATTTGAAACCCTAACAGAGGACTTTGGATTTAGTGCTGGATAATTTATAACATAAAGGGCCAGATGTACAACCCGCCAATTAGCGAGTTGTAAATTGTGTCGGATTAGTGACTCGCAATTTGCAACTCGCTAATTGGAATGCACAACAGTGTCTCCGACACTTTTTGCAATTCCTAATGGGGTCGCAAATTGCATGCCTCATTAATGTTAATGAGGCAGGCGCAATTTGCGACCCCTTTAGGAATGGCTAGCATTCACAGGGATGGTGGCCCGCTGTGGTTAGCAGACCACCATGTCTGCGACTGCTTTTTAAATAAAGTTTTTTTTTTTTTTTTAATGCAGCCCCTTTTCCTTAAAGGAAAACGGAATGCATTTAAAAAAGTAAAGTGAAACTTTTCAGTTTCATTTTTATAAGGGCAGGCAGGGGTCTCTGGGACCACTGCTTGCTCTTAAAAAATATTTCCCCACTTACTCACAAAGTGGAAGGGGTCGCCTGAGGACCCCTTCCCCTTTGCGAGTGGTTTACCATCTACTTGAAGTAGCTGGTAAACTGCGAGTGTTTTGCGGCCGCAAATACGGCCGCAAAACATCAGTACATAGCATGTTGACTCGCTATTAGGAAGGGACCCCCTTTTCTAATAGCGAAATTCGCAAACGCTATTTTGCGAGTCAGTGGCTCGCAAAATAGCATTTGTATATGCTATTTGCCTTTTTTTGCGACTGCAAATGGGAGGATTTCCCGTTTGCGGCCGAAACAAAGGGTCGTAAATCAGGCCCAAAATGATCTAATTAGAGCAGTAAAATTAACTGGATGAAGAAGGAAATAGACCTCTATAGTGTAAAGTCCTGCATTCTCTACTGACACAGGTATTACAATGCAGCACGGTAGCAATATCTTCTAATGTCTTTCTTCCACATTACATTTTCCTACTGCTGCACATAAGATGACCGGAGACCATCAGCTGGGTAAGGAACTCACCGGCACAGAAAAGGCACATGCCTTAGACACCAAAAAATAAACAGAAACTCGTGTTTCAAACTCAATTACTTAAATCACACCTAATTTTTTCCATCGAAACTAGCAGATATGTACAGTGTCTTTTACTTTCCCCAGGAGTCGAGAAGCAGGATCAGTTTTTTGCTACTTTGTCTACACTGCCCAGAAATGTGACAATATTGCCGGTCTAGCATACCTGTCATTACCGGGTTGATTGGTAAACCTATTCAGGTTAGTTCGGCGACCTAGTTTTAGTCATGTTCCTGAGACCGACAAGAACCAATAATGTTTGTTGGTTGATCGAGCTAGCCTTGGTCGTGCGGAAATGTAACATAGCCATCAATTGGAAGGCACACAAACACGTGACAGCATGAGCTGTACAGCAATGGACCACAGCGGAGGTAGCGGCAATGATGACTTGACAGAAACAAGGACTTTTTACCTCACTAAGGGGCATATGTATCAAAATCTCCTTTTGCGAATTTCAAATAGCGAGTTTTTGAGAATCGCTATTTGAGAATTTCAAAACGGGATGTATTTAAAAATTCGCACATATTTTGCGAATTTTTAATATTCCTTAATTGCGAATAGCAAATTGCGAAATCGCAATTAAGGAATACCTTCCCATTCTTTCCTATGGGCCAGGAGGCCCATAGCAATGAATGGGAAATCATTCTAAAATTGCGAATTGCGAAAGCAACACTGGAGTGGTAGGAAGTGTGATGAACATTATTTAAAGAAGGGGAATAGGATGTTGGGTAGAGAACGGGACTGAGAGGTAATAACGAATACAACATGAGCTGTACGTCAGGAAGGGGTCATATGATAGCCAATGTGGAAAGACACAATAATTCATTAGGTGAGACGAGCTTTTATTTCTCATGATTACAGGTTTCTACAACACAATTCAGTATGTTGTATTAGTTAATTGATTAAGCTGTGACTATTTGTATTGAGGTGTAAGGTACTGTACATACCTTAAAGCATGTCTGCAATAGGTTGAGATGTTTTGTGATGTGTCCATATAAAGAATGAAGAGCAATTTGAAAAACGTGCTTATGGCGCATTTCCGCTTTAGCGGTACACCACCATAGAGTTGGTCACCTGCACCGGGCACTGTAGTTCATGCCCACTGAAAACAGACTGCGCTGGTAAATAGTTTTCATGCAGCTCGTTTGCAGCAAAGATAATTGGATGTCATTAGTCACTTTAAGCTAACAATTATTAGTTTAGGGGTAAATGTATAATTTTCATCATTTACATTTAGGTGGAGGAGGCGTCTACAGGAGAGTGAATAGAAAGCAATTTGCACTTTTTAATTGGTATACAAAAAAGAGTGTTCGTTTTTACCGATCGGTAATATACAGTGTCAAAATATATTTTCACCAATTAACGTTTTCAAATGTGCAATGGGTTTAATTGTAGAAGGCAATAAGTAAACCTGTCAAAGCACAGCAGCAGATTTACTTTGGGTAGCCTGGTTTGAACAATAACACTCTCTGCAATTTGCACTTAAGTATTTGAAAAGCTAAATTAGAAAATTAAAAGCACACAGGAAGCTTCGCAGCTGTGAGTCCCCTTCATTGTTACAGAACTTTAAAGTACTGATGACTGCACTTGGCTTAAAATAAATTTGCAAACATTCACAAGAATAGTCCGAATAACTAAGGAAGTCAATTTAATTCGCAAACTAGGTTTCGATACAAATTCTACACGTTAAAATGCACTTTCTAACGAGGTAAATTGTATAAGCGATCCCAGGATTCCTCGATTAAAGATAAAAAATGAATAGCACATGCTCGCTTGTCGCATGCGTACATGCGCCGATACAATTGCCGTTTATTTTTACTGTGGAAGTGTACTTGTAAAAAATACATTTATGGACATCTTTGCTGGTCGATGGGATAACATTCGCAGCAGCCATTCAAATAACCCTGGTCACAGCATCATATTTTGGCCTTTAATGTCGCTGCCAGACTTTAATGCTGCCAGGCTTTTCTCAAACTATGTTCCTGTTTCGACCTCCCCTAAATAACCATCATACTATGAGGAGTTTCTGGCTTCTCTGTACCCCCAGTAAGGAAGGCTTTGATACTTTTTCTTAAAACAGTCGTTACATTATGGTACCATTAACCCGATGATTTTATTTCAAAGGAATTTTTTCCATCGGTAGTCGAGACAGCACGTTACTCAGCATCGGATTGGCAGGGCAAATTATCGGCCATTGCCGGAGGGGCCTGGGGCAAAGGGCAGCTGGTGGGACGGTTTCTTCAGCTGTAGATAAAATCAGATTTCCTGGGCTGGTGTAATGTCGTGACCATGACGCGATACGCCTTGAGCTTACGCATCAAGTCACGTGGCTACTGTTAATAAAAGACGGTCGCGCACGTACGTACGCCACTAGGGCTACGACGGCGGACCTCACACAACGTTACCTGGTCTCCTTGTCTTTATATGAGCCTGGGCCTCTAGTCGCGACTTCCCGGCGGTCGCTATCCCGCAGAGCCACTTGCGGGAGCCGGAGAACACTACATTAACTGGCGACGAGGGTGGGCCTGCCCTCGCTGACGTGCGGTGCGCTGGTGTGGCGGCCGCAACGCTACTCCTGGCTCGCGGCGCTCATGCCCCAGCACGCGGCGCGAGGTGCTGTTCCTCGCGCACCACATGGAGCGCCTGATGTACGGTGCAGCCGCGCTGCCCTGCGGAACGCTGCCGAGGTCACGCACGAGGCGCGAGAAGCATTGGGCGTCAATGGTGCCGGTCGTGGTGCCCTATCGCGCTGAGCCCTGAGTTTGGTTGCTGGTCTCGCTGCAAGGTGGAGGCAGCTCCTGACACTCTCTGTGAGTACCCGTTGCCCCATAAATGTAAAGGATAAGGGGGAAAGTCAACCCCACAGTGCAGAGGACCGGCCCTCAGTGACTTTACCCGAGAGGGAGGCCTAGTAGTCAGGTGCAGGCCTCGTGCACAGTGAGGAGCCTTAAGTGACCGTGGACAGGAATAAGGGGGAGCCCGCCCACACGGCCTGCAACAAATATCCACAGGGCAAAGGAGTGCATTGTGACGCTGTGCGCGGTGAGCGCCCCAGAAAAAGGGGGAAGGCCCACAAGGACCGGGGGCACAGCAGGTGGCCTACACACACTCGGAGGTCAGAAAGGACCACGCACAAAGCTAAGCAATAGCAATGGCCACGATACCACCAATAGAACCATTCGCAGTAGAGGGATCACCCTCTTCACTTGCGGCCAAGTGGAAGGACTGGGAGGATCGCCTGCGAATATTCTTCGAGGCCACCAAGGTTCATAGGGACCAGAAAAGGGCAATGATTATACTTCTGAGCGGAAAAGACATTCACAACATTGTCAAAACAATAGCGGAGGCCACTCCCAGAACACACCAGACACTGATAGCCGCCCTGAATGAACACTTCAAACCGATGGCCAACCAAGACTACGAGAGGTTCATCTTCCAACAAGCACGCCAGCTTCCGGAAGAATCCCTAGACACATATCACGCCCGCCTGAAGAACCTTGCAGCCACGTGTGGGTTCCGTGATGAGACAGAAGAAATCAGGGGGCAGATAATCCAGGGCTGTGCATCGGCCAAGCTGCGAGAGCGCATACTAGAAGCGCCCGGGAATCCACTGGCAGAAATCCTGACCATGGGTCGGACCAAAGAACTGTCGGAGGCGCGGGCGGCGCACATGGAAGCCGCTCTTCAAGCACTGGTGAAAACCGAGCCGGTGAATGCGGTGTCGACCAGACCCACAAAGAGGTGGGGCAAGAAAGGAACGGGAGCACCCTCCCAAGGACAGGCCAAGTCATGCGGGTACTGTGGAGGATCACCGCACTCAGCAGTAGAGTGTCCTGCGAAAGGCAAAATGTGTTCGGGGTGCGGAAGGTTCAATCATTTTGAAAAAGTATGCTGGTCAAAGAAGTACCGCAAGCCCCGACAAGTGGCGAACACTCTCAAGGAGGAGGAGCCAGCACCCAGCGACATGGATGACGATGAGGAGGAAGAGAGAGTGGTGATCAAAATCCACATGATTGGCACCACCACCCGCAAGGCAAGACGCCTACCATAATGCAGTATCCGAGTAGGGTCTCAGTAGGTCTTCGCAGTTGTAGATACCGGGGCCACCAATAACATCATGGCCGCAGCCCTACACAGCACCATGAACCCGAGGCCGGCACTACACCCCTCAACGGTAACCGTGTTTGCATATGGCCAAGAAGCTCCTTTGAAAATACGCGGACGGTTCCGGACGGTCCTCTCCCACGGCACGCAGTCGGTCACCACCAACGTCTACGTCACAGAAGATGGCCAGGGGATGCTGCTAGGGTGCCGAGCGGCCGAGGACCTGGGAGTTGTGACATTTGCCTTTGGACTGCACCAGGAGTCCCTGCAGCACCTCCTGGCTGAATTTGCGGAAGTCTTCCAGGGGATTGAGAGATTCAGAGGAAAAGAAATTCACTTCCACATTGACCCAACGGTCCGGCCTGTTGCCCTATGACACCGGCGAATAGCATTCCACCTGAGGCCCCTGGTGGAGGAGGAGCTCAAGAAGCTGTAGGCAGCAGGAATAATTGAAAAAGTGTCAGGTCCCACACCGTGGTTGTCCCCGATCGTCTTCGCCCGGAAGCCCAAACAGCCGGGCGCGGTGAGAATCTGTGTCGACATGATACTTCCCAACGCCGCGATCAAGCAGGAATGCCACATCACTCCCACGGTAGACGACCTCATCGGAGAAATGGCAGGAGTCTGTTGGTTTTCAAAACTGGATCTGAGATCCGGATATCATCAACTGGTGCTAGACGAGGCCTCCCACAACATCACCACGTTTTCTACACATGTGGGGCTCCGGAGGTACACCAGGTTAAGTTTTGGAGTATCCAGCGCCGCAGAGGTATTCCAAAATGTGATACAGGAGTTGATTGCAGGCATCCCAGGTGTCATCAATGTCAGCGATGACATCATGATACACGCTAAAACCATCCAAGAACACAATGAGTGACTTCTTCAAGTGCTACACCGGTTGCGGGATGCAGGCCTCACCCTTCACCGAGAAAAATGCGAGTTCTTATGCCAAAAGCTGCAATTCTTCGGCTATACATTCTCCAGGGAAGGGGTCAACCTGGACCCTGAAAAAGTTCGGGACACTAAAGAGGCTGCCGCTCCCACCAACGTCACGGAAGTCCGCAGCTTCCTTGGGATGGTTAATTACTACAGGAGATTCATCTAAGACTTGGCTAACCTGATGTCACCTCTGAGGGAACTGACCAAGGAATCCACCACCTGGAAGTGGGGCTGTGAACAAGCCCAGGCCTTCGAGAAAATCAAGGAGGCTCTCTCCGAAGCCACCACCCTGGCGTTCTTTGACCCCACGAAACTGACACTAGTTGCAGTGGATGCTGGTCCGGTCGGATTAGGAGCAGTCCTCCTGCAAAGAAGGAACCCTCAGGAAGAGTGGACCCCCGTGGCATTCGCCAGCAGATCCCTCACCGAAACTGAACAAAGATACTCACAAATAGAAAAGGAAGTCATCGCTATCCACTGGGGGTGCCACCACTTCCATTTGTACTTGTATGGGAAACCTTTCGTAGTAGCAACAGACCACAAGCCGCTGATAGCACTCTTTTCAGGAACCTCGACCAAGCCGCCGCCACGGATTGAAAAGTGGATGCTGCAACTCCAGAGCTATAACTGTAAAGCAGAGTATCAGCCAGGGTCTAAGAATCTAGCCGACTACCTGTCCCGCCATCCTCGGAAGGCCACGGCCCAGGAAATGGATGATGCCGCAGACACTGAAGAATACGTCAGGTGTGTCACCGCTCGATCATGCCCCATACCCATCTCCATGAAAAGCTTATGGGATGCAACGAGCCAAGATGAGTGTCTGCAGCGTGCCAAGGTAGCCATCCGGAACAGTAGCTGGCACAGAGCTAAGGAGGAGTGGAAAAGTCTAACAGCCACGGCACAACGAGTGATGGACAGTTTACACCATGTCCGAGATGAGCTCACCGAAGATGATACAGGGTGCCTGTTGAGAGGACATAGGCTAGTAATCCCGACATCTCTAACCCAAAATGTGGTGGACCTTGCCCATGTAGGACATCAGGACATGGTCAAGACAAAGTCGCGGCTTCACACCAAGGTGTGGTTCCCACTAATGGACGACCACGTAGAGGCTGCTGTCCGGGCCTGCCCAGTGTGCCAGGTCACAGGGGAGGTGCCCCGACCTGCCCCTGTCATCGTGGAACCCCAGCCGAGGGTCCCATGGTCCCGAGTAGGGTAGACTTTGGCAGTCTTCCAGATGGGTGCCATACCCTGGTAGCCATCAATGACCACTCTAAATATCCCAAAGTTGAGATACTGTCAGCACTCAGCGCTACTGAAGTCATACCAAAGCTTGAGAAAATCATGGCTGCCCATGGACTCATGCAAGAGATAAGAACTGACAATGGATCCCCTTTCCAAAGTCAAGAATTTGCCTCATACCTGCAAGCGCTAGGTATCCACCATCGCAGGATCACCCCACGATGGCCTCAGGCGAATGGGGAAGCTGAAAGATTTATACGAACACTTAACAAAGTAATACGCATTGCACATGACAAGGCTCAGTCCTTAGAGTTGGCTATATTCACCTTTCTCTGGAGTTATCGCCAGACACCCCAAACGACCACTGGTGTGGCTCCTGCGCATCTACTAATGGGACGGGTGGTCACTGACACTATCCCTTATCACCCCGAGTGGCAACCGGAAACTCCCGAGGACAGTCTCATTGATGCCCGGTGATGGGAAGCACACGCTCATGTCAGTCGCCGGCGGAGGGCCGCCACACCACAAATCCGCCGAGGGGATGTTGTACTGCTCAAGAACCGAGTTCACGGAAGCAAATTTCACCTGAGTTTCGAAAAGGAACCATGGACGGTGGTGTCCGTCAGAGGAACTTGCGTCATTGCCACTCGTGGGAGAGAGAGAATAGCCAGAAATGTGTCGCACTTTAAGAAATATTACCCGCAGAGATCGGAAACGTTCCCCAACCAGATGGAGGACAAACTCAACACAAGACGAGTGGAAGACATCAGGACTGGCGGTGGAGAGACGGACCCGGCCATGGAGGACACTGGAGAATCCGAGACCCCACGGTCATCTCCGCGGAGAGGGCCATCCAGTGCAGCTCTGAGCCCTGGACTCCAGCCTCAAGAGACTTTGACTCCCGTCGAGGTGCTGGACGGAGACAATGGAGATTCACAAGGCCGGGGTATCTCGCAGTACAGCCTGAGGAGCAATCCTGAGCCCTCCTGTCATTTAAAGGACTACCTCACGTAAGAATGTTCCGTTTTATATTATTTGGAGGTTTGGAATTTCCTGCTAATGGTGGACGCTGGGCGGGGAGTCCAATGTGAGAAATTTTTCAGCTATGTTTGTTTTTCATGTTTGTTGGGAGGAATGTAATGTCGTGACCATGACGCGATACGCCTTGAGCATACGCATCAAGTCACGTGGCTACTGTTAATAAAAGACGGTCACGCACATACATACGCCACTAGGGCAACGACGGCGAACCTCACACAATGTTACCTGGTCTCCTTGTCTTTATATGAGCCTGGGCCTTTAGTCGCGACTTCCTGGCGGTCGCTATCCCGCAGAGCCACTTGCAGGAGCCGGCGAACACTACAGGCTGGCTCAGCCCCTGGTGCTTGACCTTAAAGGCTGCTTTAGCCTTAAAGCGAAGCTCGGAGTTCAGCATTACCAAGTACAGAGAATGTCTGTCTCGTTGACCTGTGCAGTAGGATATTGGAACAAGCTGAGCAGGCACAGCATGTGGTGGGCCTCCTCCTGTTCTGAGTCCCTCAGCCTGACAGTGCGTCCACTGGGAGCAGATATGCTCTTTTGAGCCTCACAGTCAGCACTAATAGTACCTAGGGTTGGAGTGAAAGGGGGCGGTGCATGGAGACAGGTTACATATGGTGGCCGTCTGAGAGGCTCTCCTTTTGTTTCCAGCAGTAGGAAGACGAGCCACAGTGGCCGATGCGACCTTGTCATTTTGACAACTGGGAGCGGACTTCAGTTCACCACTGAACGAAAATAAAAAATAACACAAACAGCCAAAATGAACAAAGAGTTTTTTTACAATTAAAAACAATTCTTATTTTTTAAACATTACTGTGAAAAACATTAATTCGGGGCCAAATTGACAAAGCAAAGAGAAAATAGACGTGGCAGGACAGTAACAAAATGGATTCAGTGAGGAGAGCAATGGGCAGAGAGACATAAGGAGAAGTGAGACAGCAGAGTGCAAAAAAATGACAAAAATATAGGAAGAGAAAAAGGAAATCATGTGAGGAAGAAAAAAGGCAGAGGAGAGATAAGTGTGCTAGAGATGCAGACAAATGGAGGGAATGGAGAAGAGGTTAGGATGAAGAAGTGATGGAAGATAGTGGAGAGAAGGGTAGAAATTGTTAAAGATGAGAACAGGGAGACAGTAAAGTGGTAGAGGATGTGGTGTAATGGCCAGAGCTGCCGACTTTAGAACTTAGGAACCAGGTTTGAGTCTCAGTATTGGCTCAACATCCTGTTATTCTAGGGAAATTACCTACTCTCCCCGTGCCTAAAAAAGAATGAATGTGTCAACGTAAAGTGCTCCAATACCTTTGGGTAGAGTTTGTACTATATAATACTGCAAAAATGTGAAAAAAGCAGAAAAGGATGTCAATTATTTCCTTGTCTATGAGAACAAAGAAAGGATGGTTACTACCGCACATGCACTATCCTAATTCTCTCCCTCAGTCTATGGCTTTGTTTAGAGGGTATTGGTATTCCAGGAGGCACTGCTAAAGTGGAATGTCCTTCATCAAAAGGATAGAATGGTAAAGGAAATTTCACATGTGAATTCTCCTTTGTTTTAAATGCTGCCTCTAGGCACAGGATGACTTCTGTTCCTGTCTGCAGCAATAAAGGGGACACATAAGAATTTAACATTAGGATCAGTACAAAGAAATTCTTTCAAGGGGCAGAAGGATGTGAAAGAGGCTGACAGGAGAGTGCTAGACAAGAGAAAAATTGATGGTTTGCAGGAAACAGAAATGAAAAAAAACCTTCAAGGAGGGATGCAAAATGACAATAGTAGAAAGGGCATGAGAGATATACAAATACTTGAAGAAAGATCCCGCAGGGGAGACATGAGTGGTAGAGAGGGGGGAATTTGTAGACCGAGAGAAAAATAGGAAAAGAGAGAGTAGAAATGTGAGAGACAGAGTGAAGCAAGTAGGGAGAAGGAGAGACAACAAGGAGAGGAAAAGAAGTATGAGAGAAAAAGGAAGAATTAGAGAGAGGGGCAAAAAGTGGCAAGGAGAATAAGAGAAGTGCACAAAACAAGTAAAAAAGGGGTATACAGACAGAAGGACATTTGGATTGAATTCCTGCAGCTTTTCCAGATTCAAATCAAGTCTCTGCCCACATTTGAGGAGAAGCACCGACTAAAGTACCAATAGTTGACTAACACATTCAGGCACGCAAAGTAGTGAAATGTATATGCCAGAAGATCAGGTGAGGAGACATGTGGGTGAGTTCCAGTGAAATATAATGTGTTTAGTGGTTCGTCTAGTCTTGGCCAAAACTACTGACCCCTCCCCCCGAGTTTAGAAAGCTTAATTTATCAGAGATTTCTCCCAAAATAACTCCAGATACTAAGCAAAATTTCATGAAAGATCATTAACCACAAATGTGGGTCTCTTTTTCTTTCGGTGCCTGGGCCCAATTTTGTTCCCAATATGAATTTGATGTTACTTAACATGGCAATTCATTACATTGCTATGGTGAGCATAGGTATTAGGGGGCATTTTTATGGGGGAAGTTCCATTGCTCTTGCACCACGCAACATGGTGCAAGAGCGACACAAGTCCAAAATGCGATTTATGATGCCATGCATGGCCACGTTGCCTGGCTCTGAGTTGCTTAAAAAATCTGGAGTAATGCAACGCAGCGCAAATCAATGCATTGCGTTACTCTGCCCTGGGAAGGTGTTCCATGGTAATTGCATAGGTATTCCCACACAACTCCAATGAATTTTGACCCATTCCCAGATTTACCATCGCTGGTAGACCAGAGAATGTACCAAAAAGATGCGTCTCCCCAGGAGAGGTGCAACATGGAGAAATATCTTTATTTCTCCTTGTTCCTCTTTCTATGTGTGATGCATTTAGCAGCACACATAGAAAGAGGAATATGCTTCTCAGGATTGTTTTTGTGCAGGAAGGGGCACAAATCTTGTTTACAATGCAGGCACCCTTTCAACATGGTGCAAGCGTGCCTGCCTTGGTGCTAGGAAGCCAAAACAAAGGCAGCAAAGGGACAAAGGCTGGAATGTGCCTTATTTTTTTAAATACGCCACACTCCTCTCTTTCCCTGTCATGCAGCAAAGCACAGCAAGGTGACTTGCTGCATTGAGTAACTTTCTCATAAATATTTCCATAGGTAAATAATGTTTTTTATGGTTAAGGTATAGGTTTGGGCTTAGGGGTCATAGGGGACTTTTTTGGTGATCTGGGATGATGCTGGGTTATGGGGTAGTGAGTGTTTATAGACTCCTAGATGTGGTGTGTTTAAATGTAGTAATGATTTTTACGGCTCTTAGAGGGGTTGGGGTTATGGGTTGAAAAGGGCTTTTAGGGTTCAGGGAAGAGACTGAGCTTAGTGGTAATACGTTTTTTTTTACGATTCAGAAAAAGGGTTTGGTTTAGGAATCCACTCAGCTGCTAGACTCATCACAGGCATGATTCACAGCAATTATATGTTTTTATTAAACCATTTTTTTTCTTTTTGAATATTATCATTTCATTTTTTTATCAAAAAAAGTTAAAAGACATACATTGTATTAAAAATATTCTTTAGATGGAGGGACTTGATGTAAAAGTAATGATCTGCATGAATGTTATTCAGGTTTTATGAGGAGAGAATTCCCTAATTATGCACATCAATATATTTTGTGAATGCATAGAACGTATTATATATTCAAGCAGTAATCAACAAAACAAAAATAAGGGAAATAAGGAAGTGAAAAATAAAAATAGCAAAAGAATCGAAGCAGAGCCGGTGGTTCAATCATCAAAGTGCCACAACAAGGTAAACGACCACAGATGCCATGGTTGAAAAACTGTGACAATACATAAATAAGGGGACACCCTTCAATTGTACTTTTAGGTCTGGGAGAAAAGGGGGGAAAGTAATCAAAAGCAAGCTCAATACCTCCCACTTGACCTATGTTCCTTTTACTGATGCTAAATCAGCTCTATTGGGACCTTTGGATCAGAGACATGATTCACAGCAATTTTATGTTTCTATTATACCATTAATTTATTTTTTCTTTTTGCATATGATCATTTCATTTTTTTATCAAAAAAAGATAAAAGACGCACTGTATTCAAAATATTCTTTTCTTTTTTTCATTTACATTCAATATTTTTACAAAGAAACAACAATCATTATGGATACATTCATTCACATGAAGTTTTCTTTTTTGACAACCCCTGTGTATTAAACCACCAACATTTGCTAGCCTCTAACACCCATATGCACACTCATTCATACTCCACAACTTACCATACCCTCCTAGATCACATACACTAGATGGTCATACAAGAGACAGATGTCTGTTGATCTTCGTGACCGTGTTGCAGGGAAGGGTATTGCATAAATTGGTCAACACACGTTTCGGTGGTATAAGAAAATATGTGACCACCTTCTTCAGGACCGCCAATATGAAAGAGTGGTTGCGGTGTCTGTAACATTTAAAAAAAACATGTCTCAAATGAGCCCTTTATACAAAAAATAAGAATACACTAAATTAGTTAGGCTTATCTGCATCTTTTGCTTATCTATCATTATTTCCCCTATTGTGTGATCCTAGAACACTTATATATCCTAAGGAACACATTCACCTTACTTAGATAATCTGATCACAATTCTATTTTCTCTAATCTGGGATAATGACGAAAGTTGGGTCTGGTTCAACTAATTTCGTGTATTCTTATTTTTTGTATAAAGGGCTCATTTGAGACATGTTTTTTTGAAATGTTACAGACACCGCAACCACTCGTTCATATTGGCGGTCCTGAAGAAGGTGGTCACATATTTTCTTATACCACCGAAACGTGTGTTGACCAATTTATGCAATACCCTTCCCTGCAACACGGCCACGAAGATCAACAGACATCTGTATCTTTTATGACCATCTAGTGTATGTGATCTCGGAGGGTATGGTAAGTTGTGGAGTATGAATGAGTGTGCATGTGTGTGTTAGAGGCTAGCATGTGTTGGTGGGTTAATAAACAGGGGTTGTCAAAAAAGAAACCTTCCTGTGAATGTATTTATCCATAGTGATTGCTGTTTCTTTGTAAAAATATTAAATGTACAATATTCTTGTAAATGAAAAAAGAAATTAATATTTTTCATACAATGTATGTCTTTTTACTTATTTTGATAAAAACATGAAATGATCATATGCAAAAAGAAAAAGGAAATAATGGTTTAACCCCTTCCCCGCTCATGACGGAACCGCTCCGTCATGAGCCACGGTTGCCGTGTGCTCATGCCGGAGCGGTTCCGTCATGCCACGACCGTTGGCGGCCGCTCCGCCCACGTGGCGCTGTTTCCCCGCCTGTGCGGGGGGACAACGCAACTGGGCGGAGTCATGACGGAACCGCTCCGTCATGAGCACAGCTCAACCGTGGCTCATGACGGAGTGGCTCCGTCATGAGCACAGCGCCACCGCGCTGCCCCCCCGCACCCCCAGCGCTGCGGCGGAATTCCCGCCGCAGCGAAAGGGTTAATAGAAACATAAAATTCCTGTGAATCATGTGTCTGATTTAAATGGCTAAATAGAACTGATTCAGCCTCAGTAAAAGAAATATAGGTCAAGTGAAAGGTATTGAGATTGCTTTTGATTACTTGCCCCCTTTTATCCCAGACCTAAAAGTACAATTGAAGGGGGTCCCCTTATTTATATGTTATAAATTACCACAGGCCCAACTTCATTCAACAATTGTATGATCCCTTTGACAGCTCTGATTGATCTTTTCAAATCAACATATTCACATATGTTAATGATACACAGATAAGTCTTGCCAACAACAGAAACCAAATTCTGATTATAGAGCTGAATGAGAGCCATGGCAAAATGTATGCACAAGAAATGTCTCAAGTTGAATGAAGACAAAACAGAGATCTTATCTTTGGTAAACACACTCACATTTGGATTCAAGATTGGTGCCCACAGATCTTAGTTTGCCAGACACCCCAGTCAAATCATCAATGAACCTGGGCAAAACGTTTCATGTGTCACCCAATTTTACCCTACACATAGGCTGGGTACTGGTCACATGCTTATTCATTCTTCACTCTGTAACATAATCTCCCTTCTCCTTATTACTAACAACAACAAAAAACAGTTATACAAGTCAAGATCAATTCCAGAATTGATAATGGAAATGCCCTAGGATTTGTAACCCTGTCTATATTCTTAACTATGAGAAGTCAAACAAATCACTGCTTCTACGTTAATATTAGATCTTTTCAAGTACTCTCACACTCAACCATGCCTCAGAACTCACCAATGGCTTCCAGTACATGGCAAGAACACATTTAAGGCTCTTTGCATCAATCATGAAGTGTATGAAAATGGATGGTCTTACATTACACAAATAAATTCGGAAAAATCAACCTTCTCAGCACCTATGATTTGCTTTGCAAGCCCTTTTTTAAAATACCTAAAATCAATCTTGCTATAAATGGTGGTAGGCCCTCCTTTTACTTAGTCACACAAAATGAAATGCTTTCCACATTAACCAGGACCTACATCCAATCACAATTGATTTTGTAAACATGACTTTTTATACATTAGCCCGACCCTCTTTCTTATTTGTAAATGCAGTGCCAGGATACATTTCGGTAGCAGTAGCGATCTACAAATTATATTCATTCATTCATCCATTCATCATTCATTTATTTATTCATTCACTTACTCACTCATTCTCCAGTGCTTTGACATTTTTGAAAGTGCTTGATCTTTTTTTGGAAAAAAGACAATGTGAATAACCACTTTCTAATGAATTATTTCAGCATTCTGGCATTAATATTTTTGGGAAGGCTTTTTGTTTATGGATTTAGTTTCTCTTATGTGAAGTAATGATGCCTGTCATATTTTACTAATTCAGCTGTCTCTCACTTTTAGTTTGGTGTACACTCTTCTTTGATCTATCTGGCATGTGGTACAATAGATCAAAATGTATAGAAAACCTTCAAAGATAGTGTATTCCATTTCATTTAATAATCTGGACTCCTGGTGTCAGTTGACAATTTATTTGATCCTTTAGACAGTTGCAATACGGTTGTTATTCTTTCACTCCATACCTTACTTAGTTACTGTACTTAATGTTTTTTCTGAACATTTCATTCAATTAAAATGTGTGATGATTTTAGTTGTTGTTTTGTATTTTTGCATGCCTGATGCTACCCTTGTATTCCAGTAATCTGGTTCTTACCTTACAGATAGTCAAGACAATGTGTGGAGAATTACATGGATATGGGATCTTTTAAGCCATGGTATAAGCATTAAAATTAGTTGATATTTGCTACCAAAGAGTCACTAGTCTGATGTCTAATTCCTTTGCATTTGTAGTTTCTTTGAATCCACCCTTCATTCCACACAGGAAATGTCCTATCACAAATTCCACAGTGTGTATTTCTTAACCTCTTATAAATTTGTAATATTTTAATTGCAAGTTGAGTTTTTGAACTTTTGCATATCTTATGTAGGGGTCTAATCAATGTTTCTAAAGATGTTCAACTCTTTGTTTTAAGGATTCTTATCATTGTGGTTTGCCAAAAGTTTCAAACAGGACATCTCTTATTTTTTCTAGCATGTTTCTGCACTTGTACATCAGTTACATTGGCTAGTGTCACACCTAGAGTTTATTGCCTAGCTCTTTGGTCTATCTATTGGAAGTATACAAATCTCAGCAGTTCTTCCAAATTTGCAGAAAGTATCCAGCTGATTCATTTTCACACAATGTTTTCAGGTAGTAGCTTTCACAGCATAAGAACCATATTCTGCCTTTTTGTTTCAAGAAGACCTGAACATAGATATTGTCAACCCTAACTTAGATCAATGAATATCAATTTATTTCAGCTGCTTTTCATGGTGAAATGTGGATGAGAGTCTTTATTGTTCAATTAATTATGGACATCTTTTACTTGAGGGTCTTCCAAAAAGGTGTTTATGTAACATCTTGACATTGTTCGTATCCTCTTAAGTAAGGTAGACTAAGTGTTTACAGCCATTCAACTACCTCCACAGTGCAGAGGATGTGAACGATTCATCCACTGCATAGCAGTTGAAAATCCTTCTGGTACTTGAACCATAGAGATTTTTTAATATCAAAAATAACTTCAGGACTTAAGGGAAATGTTTTTGCACTCTTTTCTCATTTGTGTGATAATTAGCATACACAGTGTGGTTAAATCAAACAAAGGAATCTGAAATCTGTTGGTGCCTAATGGAGCATAACTAAGCCCCAACCTCTAATCAAAGTGCAATTGGTTCCCCTGGAAAGGGCACAGTGTTCACTCTCCAGCAGTACCTTTCCCCTATGGAACTTTAATTCAGGATCACTACAGGAGTGTGTTCCTGAAGCAGGATTTCACACACTATCTGCCAGGAATTAGTTTCTCGAAAGCAGCCCTATTAGCAATGGGAAGAGCTCCACAACACCACAAAATATATTTAAACTACACAAACCGGGATTGCTTTGTGCAGAAGTAGTGTAACCCATGGGCATGTGCAAGTGCTCTCCCCTAAAAAAAAAAAACACTCTTTCTGCCACTTGGGGTTATTTGAGGGTTTAACCCCAATCTTCTCTTGCTGGAAAGTCAGAAGGCCCATTGGAACCCAGGGAAATCATTTTAAAAGAGAGGGGCAGCCCGCCCAGGCACTGGGCCTGACCCCATCCCAAAGGTCCACGCCAGTCTTGTATGGTGGGGTAATTGACCTAGCCACAGAAGTGTGGGAACTTTGAATGGGAGTAGTTCTGCTGAGTTCATAGCATTGGAGGGAAAAATGTTCTTTTTACCAAAGTGTAATGTTACTGTGTAAGAAAACTTATTTCGATACACATAAGTTATACCACTGGTAAATCCTCTGGTTTTCTAGCTGTCAGAAATGTCTTGGTTTGATAGTTTTCCCTGGGTGGAGGCCAAGCCTTGGCACAAAACACACACTTACTCACATTGCTAAAATGGGTTAATTTGCCTGGTGATATTTTGATTTTTATCGGAAAAAATGCAAAAACAAAGAATAGTTAACATTTTGTTATTTTCAGTTGGATTTCTCACCATTTCTGTCTTCCAAATGTACTCCGATGTGCGGGACATCACATATTTTGCAAAATCACATTTGAATTGCATGATGTTATACATAGTCCTGAATCCACTGTTGTAGAAATAACTGCCAATCCTAAACTCAGCATGTTGGCCTAATTCCAAAATCTCCTTTTCTTTGCATCATACCCATTATTTAATCATCAAGTCATTGTAACCTGCAGCTCACTTAATGGCTCTGGGAGTTATGTGTTTTTGGACAACCAACAAACACTATTTATATACTGTGACCAGAGAGGTCTAAAAGGAATAACAATATATTATGTTTGTTAATCCAATGATTAGTTTATTTGGGTAAAACCACAAGAGAGCTATACACCCTTGCTGATTTTTGCATTTTGTCTGCTTTACAGAAATGTATAACTGTTTAAGTTTACCCCTGACTTGCACATTTTTTTCCACAACACACTCCATGTAGCTGCAAACCACAAACAGTAGGGAAATGTACTCCCTCTTGGAAAAATGCAAAAAGAAAACTTTGGTAAAAATTATTTTTACAGCTCTGCCTGTTCCTGAAAGTATGGTGATCTTAGCACAGCAAACCTTCTGAGTATGCCTTTTTTAATAAAAAGAAAAAAGCTGTCTCACACAGCATTTCTTCCCATTCTCCCTAAAAAATATTTTGACTATTTCATCTATTTTCTAGGTTTTCTTCAGAGGAATCCCCAAAACTCTGGGTACATTTAGATGCAACATGTGTGGAAAAATAAACTAAGTACCCTTGGTGGAAAAAAAGTTATGAGGGATGATAAACAATGGGCTCACTGCTGAGAGAGGGAGAATGGCTTCTGAAGTTTGGGCATTATAAAAGGTAATCTCCCTTGTAGGAAATTGGGGTATTGGTAGAGGGTGGTAAGTAGCCACCTAAAGTAATACTGACAATCCTTGTCAGAGTGTACCACTAAAGTCACAAAGAATTTCAGAACTCAACCCCCTTGTAGTTGTGGCACAGTGCATACAGGGTTATCCTAGAAGCAAGGTGTAAAGTTTCTTCATACAATACATATAGACAGCAATACAGTCAGAATGCCGAGCAATATTAATCCCTAACCAAATTAGAATAACAGAGTGTAATTAATTTAATAAACAAAATGACACTAAAATGACATAAATTCTTTTAGGGGAAACGAGAAATAAGAAAAATTAAACTGTAAGTAGAAATAGCTCCAAGAAGCACAATGTGTCAATGATAGTTACAGTGACTGCGATCGAGTGTAGGTCACAAGTTCATCTTGGTCAAAGATTTTACCATCTGATTCAGTTGTTTAAGTCCCAATCTACCAGATGCATACTCTTTTCAATTCCTGAAGGAATCCAGGGCAGGTACTTCAAGACTCAGATAGTGGCAGGTAGAGGCTAACAGGAGAGACAGGTCCAGGGCCAGTTGTCACTAGTCAACTGGGCAGTTGCTAGGAAAGGCCTCTTATAGCTTGCTTTGTCCCCATAGCCTTAAGACAAGGCCAGCCTTATTACCCTTGGGGCCTGCTTACTTGTGTTGTGTACAAGAGGGAGAGCAGGTCCAGTCTTCAAGGCTCTTCTCTAGTCTCAGATAGCAGGGTCAGTCCTCTTCTGATCTTCCACAGGTCCAGAGGTGTTCTAAAGTGGGTTCCTGGAAACGCTATATTTATGCCTGGAACAAGCTTGGGGGTGGAATATTACTACGGATGCTGTACCCCTTGGAGTCAAGTTTGCCAAGGCCAATTTTTCCCATGTGCTGAATTATTGTGGACTCTGAGGACTGATGGGGTGTATGGAGACTGTGCTATGGTAATGCTCGTTTTCTCCCAAATCAACAAAATCCAATTTGATGCAGTCTATTTCCCAACAACAACTAACAACAATCTGATATAACATCGCTCAGCTTTCAGCAACCAGACAGTGGACATACACAAATTAGGTTGGCATTCTGTTTCCCTCTTTTGAAGTCCATCCCAAATGTTATATGTAATACTAGCAGACCTGTCGACAGGCAGTGACTATGCAATGTCAAAAGAAGCAGACTGCGACTGGTGCCTCAGTCGCTGAGAAGGCAACAGAAAGACCCAGACCAAGTAACATTTGCCTGTGACAGTGAAGGCCATTTTGAAGTGTGTCCAAGTGTCATATAAAACCCCCCAGCAGGCCTGTCAAGCAGTGTATGACCTTCAAGCAGGACTTGTCACTATAATGTAAAAAAGAATGGTCCTAGTCCCTCTTGCATATTCCATCAGGTTCAGAGAGATCATCTCTGCCGATTCAGGTCAGCTCTTGGGAGCAAGTTCACACCTCATTCACAGCTATTTATCTGTAAAAAAACTTTGGGTGGTTGAAGCGGGAGAACAATAGCAGATTTAGATTCCAGGGGCTTCAGGCAGGGCAATGGTAACTTTCAAAAAAGTTATATATCCATAATATTTAGAACAGATCCAACCTCACCATTGAATTAATTTTTTACCTACCATTAAAATTATTTTTCAGTTATTTATTTATTATAATTATTTGAGAGTTTTATGTAGTGCATGCATGACTTGATGGTATTTGAGCGCTGTACAGTGAAACAACAGTATTCCACCTATGGAGATGGTTTCACAGATTTAAAAGTTGCAAACCATGTTATTTACAAGTTCCATTATAATGTATAGTGTATAAGGTAGATAGTTAGATGGCTATCCAGACACTTCAAAGGAAAGTGCTTGTAGGATAATGAAAGTAGTCCTGGTCAGACGTAGGATTATTGATTATTTGGCTGGTTTGAGGATGGGCTCAGTAGAGTTTTGGTAATATTGGATTCAGTGTTTGTGACTATGTTTGAATCACTCTATGTGGTGCAGTCGAGCTGGAGCTTGAGCTGCAGGAGACAGACTCTATTCCCTTTTGAGCCTAGGTGTCTTTCGAGCAGTAATGTTTTAACCTTCTTCTTGAAGTTGATTATCAATGGGTTCTTGTGAATCTCTGATGGTAGGGAGCTCCAGATTCTGGGTGCATTGCTGGAGAATGCAAGTGCATGTGGCATCAGTACTACTGAGGCTTAAGTATGTAGGATGCAAGTTTTTCTAGCCCGTGATTTATATTTTTATAGGTATATTGGATTACCTATAGAAAAGCTTTGTGTGTTCTACAATCTGTTTTGAAAATGCATCATGCTTTGTTTTGGGCGCCATCAAAGTTTCTTTAATGTGGTTGTGATGTGACCACATTGGCATACACTCCTTATGAGGCTGGCTGCTGCATTGAGTGTGAACCTCATAGTGTCTAGGTGGGTTTTAGGTATGCCTCCGAGAGCTGCATTGAGGTAGTCCAATATATAGAGTACCATGGATTATACTACATCTTTTATATCCTCTTCTATGATGAATGGTCTGACTTTTTTAGCAGCTTGAGGTTGCATATAGCGTTTCTTGCTGTTGATTTGATGTGAATTGTCATGCTCAAGATTCTGTCTAGTGGGAATCCAAGTGATTTTGCACAGCTAATTATTTTACGACTGTATTTAAGTTCATCTAGGTGAGTCATTAGTAGAAATAGGGGCCTCTAGTTGGCAGTGGCTTGCACCACGTCCAAGTAGGGACCCTTCCTTCAAGTCAGAATAAGGGGATTGCACACCCAAAATATTCCCTGTTCACCCCCTTGGTAGCCTGGCATACACAGTCAGGCCTATCTCAGAGGCTATGTGTACAGTATTTGTACATCACACGCACAGTAACCATTAAAAACACTACAAATGGACACCACACCAGTTTATAAAAATAAATTATCTTTATCTAAACTAAACAAGACCAACATGACAAAAATCCAACATATAAAACTCAAAATATGACTCTTAAAAGGTTTCAAGGAATTCTGTCAAGAACTCTATGAAGGCAGTATTTTACACAAAGTACTGCAGATGTGTCAAAATGCAAAACAGCCGCAGAGGAGGGAAACATCAGAAAACACTGTGATGTGTTGGTTTCTGAGTCCAAGGGGAGGCGATGCGTCAGTTCTGCTGTACGGAGGAGAAGTGTTGCAGGAAATCCGGACTGTAGGGGGAAGCGATGCATCAATATCCAAAATGTTTCTGGTCTGCAGGTGATGTGTTAGGAAACCTGTTGCACAGGTGCGATGCATAGAAATCTGGATGTGCTAGAGATCAATGCGGCAGTGGCAAACAGGCGCTGTGTTGGTTTCTTTAGCAGCAGTCTAACGATGCGTCGATCTCGTCAGCAGCACAGCAGGGCCTGCGTTGGAGTCAGAGCAGTGGTCTCAGACCTCAGAGACACGGTGCGCTGAACTCAGGCTGTGGCGGCAGTGGGCAGACACTGCGTTCATTTCTTCAGCCACACAGTGACGGTGTGTGGAAATTTCTCTTGCATGGCAGTGCTGCATCAGATCAACAGGTGCTGGAATGGTGATGCATCAATTTTGATGGTTTTCAGCAGATCTTTCCAGTAGGAACACCTTCCAAAGACCCAGAAATGAATTTGGCACCACAAGGTAGGTCCGAATTGGAGTTCAGGAATGCTGCAGATAAAGTCATTGATGGCCCTGAGACTTTCAATAATAGGCAAGCTCACACAAGTGACAGGGCACACGAGGTGTGGGACATGTGACATTTGTCACTTGACTGCAAACACAAAGACCGTGGAAATTGGTCCTAACCACCCATGGGAACAACAGAGGTATACCAACTGCAACTCGACCAATGTCATATACATGCTTAAATGCCCATGTGGTCTTATCTACATCGGAATGACCACCACAGGGTGAAAGTCAGGTAAATGGAACACAGATGCACAATCAGATGCCAAAGGACAAATACCCGCCTGATGACTCACTACAAGCAGAAAAAACACACGGCCGAGGTTTTCTTCTGGACTGTCCTAGATAAGCCCAATATCACTGCCACTGCCCGGAATCCAATAAACACTCTATTCATTAGGGAGCAGAAATGGATATACAGGGTCCTCAGCCGCACTGAGGTCCTGAATGATGACATTCCCTGGAATACATTGAATAACTTATAAGACAGCTGTGGGCATTCTGCTTCCCTCCCTAACTATCCTTGAGCATTAGGTCCCACAAATGACGCTGTAAATACACATTCAGAGGAGTCTAAGATCACCTTATTTATGTAGTGTCAGATATGGCCCCTAGTTCCAGTAATCATCTCACCTCTCTGGACCACGATTCTGGTGGGGCAAATTTATGCGTGGGTCCTTTCATCTTCCTTGGTAGCATGCATGCACCCAGTATGGGCGATTGTGGGTATAGATAGACAACACCCTGATAAGATCCAGCACGAGTGGGTGCCGGCATGGTGTCCAATCATATCAGGATTCTGTTTACTACTATGTTAACTGTGAATCTGAATACTTACTATTTTCTTGGAGATATTGAGCCTGCTTTGTAGTCCCACCTCCACAAGAGGTAGTTATTTGCAGACAGACACCAGAGATGAGTAATATGGTGTAATGCGGACACGAGGGACGGGCGCTCCACGTACACTCCACCTGTCTATTGTGAGCGTGGCTTGCATGAGATAGACATTTATTTTAATTTGGTCGGGGACTCTGCACATGCGCACTGACACCTCCTACATCCAAGATGGGGTAGGAAGTCAGTGCTCTAGCATACACGCTGCCTCCAACCAACTACCGGTCGTGCACGTTTCACACGTGATAATGCAGACTGTGGCAGATACGAATATCATAGGCACCTACCGTGCGGCACATTGCAACTGCACGGCACCGGGAGAGACAATTTGTCAGAAACAGCTCACCTTGACAAAGTACATTTTCTCTCTAGTGCCGCCTCTCTGGGCTCTTGCTACAATGGGCAGACCGAGTCCCAATGCCTACTCTGGGACTTGGTCACAGCTGAGCTAACTTTCGTGTCATGCCCAAGTTGGGTCCGGTTTCTCTACTTGTCACGTACGTAACTATTGTATTCTCCCAGTTTTTATCTCCATATTCTAACAGCGTGTGACTATAGGGAGCTGTCCTTGCTCCCCCGCCAGCTCAAGCATTGATTTTAATAAACTCGGTAAGATTTGCTGAGTAAATGATTATGTCTCTTTTGCTTAGCACTGATGTCTTTTTAGTTTGGGTACTATTGATATAAGGAACGAGTGTGGATTGAGCGCTCTTATGGGATGTCTATCCTCATTAAATGAGACGCAAGGCTTAATAAATTGCACTAGTGGCCTGGTAAAAACCACCTTCTTTATTCGTGTGTGTTTTGTTCACAGAAGGCACTGCACTGTATATTTGATATATGTTTTTGTTGGTTTTATTACAGGTTTCCCTCGGAGAGCAAGTTACTCTTCCATTTCGTCTGATTATTTTCTCAGTTGTGTGTCTACATTTTACCCTAGGAGTGAGGAGGTAGGGGTAGTACCTCTGGGATCTTTCTTTTGTTAGTCCTTATGAAAGCCGGGGTATTTACAGTAGCCAGCTAAAACATGTCGACATCCTGCAGAATGGAGGGGTAGGAGGTTCATTATAGACTACCATACCTTCATCCACAGGTCCGGTTTTTCTGCACCATTTTCAGTAGATCCCACACTGTTTCTTTATGTGTTGTATTGTCTTCCCCTCCCCTATTGCTCCACCTCCAGGTTAGTATGCACAGAGGTGTGTTAGCAGCCCTATGATGATTAATGCCACATATTTCTGTGGGTGAGGGCAGTTTTAACACCCTGGTGTGTTTTCTCACCCCTAGATCACAGCGATTTCAAGTACAAAGCCCCCTTCTACTTGTGTGTGTAAGCACACACAAGCCCTTGGAGAAACTTCACAAGCAGTATACATAGCAAAGTCCAGTACTTTTCCTCTCCAAAGTAGAAGTAGTAATGGCAGGCCAACCCAGAAAAGCAGCACACAGCAAAGAGGAAGTACTCCTCCTCACAGTTCTTCAGCTCTTCTCCTTGGCAGAGGTTCCTCATGATCCAGAAGTGTTCTACAGTGTTCCAGGTTCAATACTTATACCCCTTTTGGCCTTTGAAGTGGGAAGTCTTCAAGGATTGTCTTTGCAGTGCACAAGTTCCTGTTCTGCCTGGTCTTGGCTCCAAACACAATGCAGAGGGGTTGATACAGCATTGTGACAGGCCAGTCACAGCTCTATTCAGATGCAGGTGACAGCTCCTCCCACCACTCTTGCTCAGGAAGGCCAATCAGCTTAGTGATGCACCATCAGGATATGCAGGGCACGCCTCAACTCCCTTTGTGTGACTGTCAAGAGTGAATGCACAAACAGGCCACTAACAGTCTAAACCAGACATTGATTCCACAGGCAGGCAGAGGCGCAGGATGGTTGAACAAGAAAATGCCCACTTTCTAAACATGGCATTTTTAAACACACAATTTCAAAACTACCTTTACTAAAATAAACGTTTTTAAATTTAGAGCTCTGATAGTCCAAACTCCAAATCTCAATCTGTTCCCAATTGAAAGTTGCACTATTAGGACATGTAAAACACACCACTACATGTCCTACCTTTCACATACCACTACATGTCCTACCTTTCACATATGCTACACCCTGCTCTGCCCATGGGGGTACCTTGGGCTTACCTTTAGGGATGCCTTACTTGTAGTGAAAGGGAAGGTTAGGACCTAGCAAGTGGGTGCATGAAAGTTTGAAAGTGCGAGTGCACTCACAGACACTGCAATCACTGGTCTCAGACAAGTTTACAGGGCTACGTATGTGGCTGGCACAACAAGTGCTGCAGAACCCATTAGTAGCATTTGATTTATAGGCCCTTGGAACCTACTGTGTGCTTTACTAGGGCCTTACTAGTAAAACAAATATGCCAATCATGGGGAACCAATCAGAATCACAATTTAATCACAGGGCACATGCACTTTAGCTCTGATTAGCAGTTGTAAAGTGTCCAGGGTCTTAAAGGCAACAAAAACAGGTCCGAAAAATAAGTAGGAAAAGGCAAAATGTCTGGGGGTACTCCTGCAAAAAGGGCCAGGTCCAACAGTCATCCATCTTTAGATTGGTGGGGTCTTTCCTTGGGAGTATAGCAGAAGGAATTCAATACTCAGGGGTTTGAGTTTCAAGTGTCTTGCAGCTTGCCAATTTGAAACCTCTTGTAGTGTTTTGTTTATTTGGAGGATGTCTTTGAGAGAGGATATTTGTATGTAGAGTTGAGAACCATCTGCATATATGTGGTATGCAAGATTGGAATGTTGTAGAAATGCAGTCAGAGGTTCCAAGTAGAGGTTAAAGAAGATAGATGATGTAACTGATCCTTGGGGGACTTTTTGATGTATCTTTGATATCCAAGAGAGGGCATCTTTCATCTTGAATAATTGTGATTGATTTTTGATGTTAGAGGTGTACCAACTGTGAACGTTAGTTCCTATGCCCATAATTACATTTTAGGGTGTTGATGAGCTTTTCATAGGTGACTTTACCAAACACTGATGATTGATCAAGAAGTACAAGCAGGCAAGAGTTGCCTGTGTCCATCATCCTAAATATGTCATCTGTGACGTTGATTATGGCTGCTTCTGAGTTGCAGCACACCATTAAGCCTGACTGGAGGATGTCAAGTAGGTCATCATTTTCTATGTGCTGGTTCTTTTAAATCAGCGCACACTTTTAAAGTTTTTGCCAGGAATGGCAGGTTGGTTACAGAGAGAAATTTGTTTGGATATTTGGGGTCCACTGCTGGCTTAGTGCGGACTGGAGTAAAATGTCCTAGTTTGAAGCAGTATGAGATTGACCCGTGGAATAGTGAGGTGTTGAATAATATAGTCCTAAGTGGCTACAGGAGGGGAATAAGTTATTTGATTAGGGTAGCAGGTAAGGGGTCTGCAACATTGAATTCTGGGATGAGGTATAAGATGGCTTAATGTGTTTGTCTTCTTCCATGAGGGTACAGAATTCCTGCCCTGTTGCATAGTTCTTCAGAGGCTGAGGGTGGAGATGGCTGCAGACCTTGTTCGTCTTAGTGCCTTTTGTTTGGATTATGGCTACTAGTGTGGGTGCAGTCATTTTGTTGCATAGCTATGTTTTGAGAACAGCCACTCATGTGGTGGTAGTCATTTAGTGAGAGTTCAATGTTAGTAACTTTTCTGCAAATAATTTTGTGAAGTCTTGCCAATGTTTTATTGTGGCATTGTGTTCTGATACCTGTTTGGGGATGTTTACTGTTTGATGATATTGGAGAGTTGTTCCAGACAATTTCTGTCCTTTTCTAGGCGTGAACTAAAGAAGGTGACTTTTGTTCTGAAGATTTGTTTTTTTGTATCTGTTTCTTTCATTGCGAAGATCTGTGAGAGTGGTTGTTAGTGGTTTTGCCTCCATTTTCTCTCAGCTAGCCTAAGCTGTCTTCTTTCTGCATTGAGTTCATTGTTAAACCAGGCACATGCTGGTTTTAAGTTTCACTGGAGCAACACAGTAGAGTAGGTCCAACATTGTTCTTCTGTAGCGTGTGGTTAATTCCTTAACTGTCTGTTGGTCATTGGAGAGTAGTAGGTTGGATCTTATCCTTCTTTAGTTTGTTAGCCATGATTTCGCTGATGTTTCCTACCCAGCCTGTGGGGCTGCCCTTTGCAATTGTAATGAAGTTATGTAGAAAAGGATGATGTGATGTTCTGACCAGTCTATTGCACGGATGGAGACCAGCTTCATGAAGTCAGCTTTGTCTAAAAGTAGATCCAGGGTGGCTCCCTTTTTACTGGTCTGGTTGTCACAGTCAATCAGATCTGTCAGGCAAGCCTCCCACCACCCAGTGCGGAAGCTGATATACTGAAATTTGGCACTGATGCTGTAGCCTTGAATGTGATAGGAAATCATGAAGAGCCTGGACATGATCCAATGGTCAATGATGAAGCTTGCTTTCTGAACTCTTTCTCTCCTATCCCCTGGATTATTTCCTGCGTGCCTTAAAATTCCTCAAATCAGTTAACCCATTGGACCTGGCCCCCTCTTTTATTCTTGCTCGGGTGCAGAGGCTATGAACCTGCTGGTAAATCGGCTACTGAATACCTCTCTCTCGTCAGCCACTCTACCTACCAAATGGAAACAACCAAAGGTTATAATGTTGCTTGAAAAAACCCAGGCAGACCCCTCTGACCCATCCAACTATAGGCCAATTTCCCTCCTCTGCTTTCTCTAAAGTACTAGAGAAAAGTGAACCATCAGATATCATCATACCTTGAAATGAATTGCCTACTACATGCCAGCCAATCGGGCTTTTGGCCTAATCACACAACCGAAATTGTGCTGTTGGAGGTTGTTGACTCCATCTGACTTCGTCTGAAAGTGGGTGAGAGGGCGCTGCTTGTCCTGTTAGATTTGTTGGCCTCTTTCGATCCAATCTCTCACCATATTCCCCTGGACTGTCTCCACTTGATAGGCATTGGGGGGCAGGCCTGGAAATTTCTGTCATCCTTCGTTGAGGGGAGGGGAAAGAGCTATGATGACACCTCTACTTGGTCAATTCCTGCAAGCTAAATGTTGGTGTTCATCAGGGCTCTCTCCTGAGCCTGACTTTGTTCAAAATGTACCTTATGCCTTTGGCTACTTTGGCAGAATACTTAGGGGTAAAAATGGTGTCTTATGCAGATGATACCGAGCTGCTGTTCTCGTGGAAGGACAAAGAGCCCTGCCGAGGCAAGGACATTCGTAATTGCCTCTCAGCAGTATTTGAGTAGTTGTCCGTGAACCAACTTAAATGTAATGCAGGAAAGACAAAGCTACTTTTTTTTTGGTTCAGAAGCGGAGACCCCCTTGCAGTCCTTCTGGCCGTCAGACGCTTCCCCACTTATCAAAACTCAGGTGGTGAAAAACTTGGGCTTTAAATTTGACAGTCAATTGCTATTCCATACCCAAGTAAACTCAGTAGTGGGCACCTGCTTTGCCCTCCTGCATCTCCTTCAGAAGTTTCTGTTCCTATTGTCCTTGGTGGCCAGACAACAAGTGATTCAAATCCTATTCATCTCACGCCTTGACTATGAGAACAGTCTTTACTCAGGCATGCCTAAGTACCTAATGGATAAGCTTCAGCTGGTCAAGAATACAGTGGCCCAAACTATTTTTGGGCTTCCCCGTGATGCTCATGGGTAAAGCCTTTTTAGGAGTCTTCATTGGCTGCCTGTGAGGAAAAGGATCATCTTTAAGACGCTGCTTGTTACGCAGAAAGCCTTATATGGCATGGGCCCTGACTACTTAAAAAACAGGATTTTGTTCAATGCCCGACAGAGAAATCTCCGCTCTGCGAATCTCTTCCTGGCCAGTACCCTACGTATCACAAAGGCTCGGTCAGCGGGAAAGGCCCTCTCCTTTCTGGGCCCGTCCCTATGGAAAAAACTGCCACTGACCCTTAGAAGCATCAAGTCAATGCCTTTGTTTCGGAAGAAGCTCAAGACTTGGCTTTTTTCTATCCCCCCCATAGGTCCTTCTTGTCCCACTGACACTCTTTGGCAATCAGCACCAGGACATTCCTTGGAGTAGCAGTTGCGCTTTATAAATATCCCTACATAGACATAGTATTGACTTAGGTCATTGTTTTCTAGGAATTTATTGAGATTTAATATGATGATGCTGTTGGTGTTGTTCCAATGTATGTAGATATCCCATAGGGAAATGTATTTGATTTAGAGGAGGGATAGTTGTAGTATTAGGTCTATTTGTTACTCTGAAGAGGTTTTCTGGTCTTCCAGAGGATGGTAGTTGATGTGAAATTTGGTCATTTAAGACCATGTTGCCGTAAGTTCAAGCCCTAGGCAGAGAGGAGGAGCTTTTCACCTTGAAAGTGTTTATTTATAGGGTGGATCAATGTATGACCACTACAATGCTACTTAATGGCCCTCTCGATGAAGGCAATTTTATGCAGAATTAGGGGGGGATTATTTCTAGAACTGGTTTGGCAAAATCATTTAGTACTGTTTCTGCTGGAAAACTAATGTCAATGTCATGTGTTAGGATTGTCTCAGCTATTTCTGTCCTTTGTTTGGTTGCTGATCTGCAGTTGTGGGGCCATTCATTTGTTTGTTGTTTTAATTATTTTTCTAGGTAGTCCCAGACCCGAGATGTAGGATTAATATTTAATATGGCATCACTGTGCTCTACTGTTGAATAGCCAAACCTGCTACAGTGAAGGTTTGTTTGAGGTGAGTTTGATTGTAAGGACACGTTTAACATTACATATTTACATATCCTGCTATTAAATACAATGCACTCTGCCTTTATGGGCAATAAGTGGTTCTTAGGGTGACTTACATTTATTTAAATGAAGGAAGATGTAGGCCTGTCAAAGGGGGTTACTTTCACAGGTCAAATTTGCAGTTATACCCTGTACAGTCAGGCAACTGTTGGCAAGCCTGTAGCCAAGGTTACATCGCCACTGTAGTTGATGGGTGTACTGGATGGGGTTCTGCAGTCAAGTTTACATTGTTACTGTAGATAATGGCTGCCACAATCCACTTATGATATTTAATTTACCGACCATGGATACACCTTGGTATCATACGCTAGGGACATGTAGATAAGTTAAATATGCCAATCAAGAGTATAACAATTTGAGTGGAGAAACACAAGCACTTTACCTCTGCTTAGCAAGGTTAAAGTGTATGGTGGTCGATAGCCAGCAAAAATAAGGTTCAGTAAAAAGGATAAAAATTGTGGTGACCCTCCAGAAGGGGCAAACTTATAAAATCCTTGAATGCTAGTTCCAAATCCAAATTGTATGCAAAAAGATTTCTCATATTTTGAGCATAGGAACTAGCCACACTATTGCCCCCTATTAACATATAAATGTTTTTTTTCAATACTATGGCTCAACAATTGAGTGGAAATGGAAGTCCGGTAAGGTAATTCAGAATTTTAATAGCCGTTGGTCAATTACAAGTATGTCCACTTTTTTTCATGAGCATACAGTATGATGCTTCAATGTCAAACAAGAGCATTATTTTGGAAGTTGGATCAAAATTCAATCCTTTTAGTACGATCATGATTTCTTTGTTTTTTTTCTGAAAGAAAGTCTTATTTTTTATTAGTAGTTAAAGAAAAAAGTCAAAAAATTGTGCCATTGGTTCTAAAAGGGAACTTAAACCAGACTCTATTGGTCTCATGAAAGTAGGTTTTAGTATGAGTGTTGGTTAATACATAAAAATATGACAAAGCTTGAGTCCTTGGCAATGAGAAATTTTCTTTCCTGCACTGTGCTCCAAACTGCAGATTTTGCTTCTTCCGTGGGTGACACAATCTGTGTTTATATTGTTTCTGCCCGGTGCTCTGGTATTTTTCTGTAACCTAAGTTCTTTAATACTACCTCACCCCCTTTGTCAACTTGATTTATTATGACTGTTTCTTTCTTTGATAAACCAGTCATTTCTAGTTCTTCATATTTGCATTGTGTAGTCTAATAGCAATGGTTTAGCTGCGTCCATGTCTTTTAGCCCCCCTTCATCAAAAGGGAACACCGCAGAAGAGATACTATTGGATTGGGGGGCATAATTAGGCGTTCTTTTTGAAACATGTCTCATTATTAGTGAGTATGTTATATTTCCCACCAGAAAATGTTTTACAATGCTACAGTTCTAAGAACTGATGTAGTTCTAGTCTTATTTTAAAAGGGTTATGACCCTTAGTAGAGACAAATCCAAGCCCCTCATTTAATTAATTTCTTATGTTAGTCTAGAAGTTGGTTAATTGATAAGTCAATTATCAGCTGTCTCTGTTTCATTTTAATATTGGGGAGTTGTCATTCACTAGCCCTATTTCTGCCAGTTGTTTCAGTCTCTTCCTAAAAAGTACTAGATTGCTTCAATGCATTCTTCTTAGTGGATAAAATCTTACCAGGAATGTTAATGTAGATATGTCCCTGCACTGTTGCTTGGACCCTCATGACTGCTGGGCCCATCACCTGAACTAAATGTCCAGTTCACCCTTTTCTTTTACTCTTTTATCACAGGATAGAAGAGCCAGAAAATAGAGTGGTAACAATACAGTCTCACTCAATCTTGTGATATACATTCATAGCTTGATGCATCATATCAGTACTCTGGATAGCTTATCAGTTTTTTTTTTTGTATCTTATATATCTCTTTATTTTTATAGGGCTTTAAATTAACCAATACTGAATACATTGTGTGTTATTATCTCTTTAATATGTTATTTTTTTGTATTCATTTATTAGGTGTATCAGTTGTACTGTTTTGGTGGTTCCACTCTGTAGCATCCGGCTGGATACATTCTAGTGTTACAGTGCTGATGTAACCCACACTAGACACCCACCCACCACAGGCGTCACCAGTCAGGTGACCCTGTCAATAAAAGGGTCTGGGCACACGTGCCCTGGGCCACTTACTGCACCCGACTACCTAGTGTCAGTTATTGATCACCATGTGGGCCTGAGGCCCAACACTACAATGTTGACGAGTGGGTCTTATCCCACGCGTGAGGAGGCAGTTGAGTCACAGTCCCTTTGTGGGGGGAAAGGGTAGCTTGAACGCCTGTGCTAAGGGCACCCCCGCACTGGCTGTTGAGCAACCACAGCAATGCTGCTGTGGCACGCCGGGACACGCGCCCCCCAGCCCGCACCGCATCCGACTGCACGCTGACCTGGTAGCAACCCACTGCACTGAACGGCCTTGCACCAGGCTTGGATTGGCCACATGTGATGCACCTGGCACTGCAGGAGATGAGACTCTACCAGAGTACCCGCAGTCCTCTGCACCCGCCTGGAGCTCCCCCAGCCTGCACAAGTGTGTCGGGGGGAGAGAAGCAGAGAGGAAGTGTCAGCACACTGTCGAGTGACCCCCACCTGCTGATGCCTGCGGGGGTAGCAAGCCTGCACCAGCTACAAACGTCCTGAGGCCGCTACACCGCATGCCCAGCGCTAAAAGAAATGACAAGCCCCATCTTATCAAGTAAGCCAATGTCGCTGGAAGCGGATCGCAGCCCAGTCTCCCACACTGCTGCAGAAACCGTTGTGGGAAGAGAAGGTGTAGCATGCTGGTTAGTGTGTTCTATGCCCTCAATGGACTCCCTCTTGAAACACAAGTGAGTGCCCAGCATGCGGCAAGCGGACTGGCTCACAGCTGCAATATGGGAGGCGCACTACTGACACATGGGAGGACACTGTGCCCTCCAACACCCTTACAACACACAAGCGGGTGAAGGGGTTGCTGCCTGCCCGCTCGGTGCGCCCCGCAGCCAGAGAGGGCCTGTGGTCACCCCCTCCTGAAAGTGCTTGCATTACCAGAGGCAGGACTGCACCTACCCCGCCAGGGACCTTTGCGCCACGCAGCCCCTGCCCCATGAGCACCCGAGGGCAAAGCGAAGGCTATGCAGTGAGTGGGTCAATGCCTCCGTGCCGGCTACTGAAAGCTGCCGTGCATACCACCACCTGCCCCGGCAAAGAGGTGCCAGCAACGACATCGAGGAAAGCCCAGCAGCGCTCTCTCTTAACAACCTTCAAGGCCAACAGGTGCAAGGCGAGACCACCACGGCTGGTGGAGAGAAGTCCCGAGGCCAGCACCACCTAGCGGTCACAGAACTCCACTGCACCCTCAAAACAAAGCCCCAAAGAGGACAAGGGGGCCCGTGTCAACGGCCCTGTCCACTATGAAGTGGCTGCTGCCCCCCCTATTGCTTTTCACACAGCATGAGTAGAACCGGCAGAAGCAGTCCTATATGCCTGGCACTGAATTAAACATGGCCGGTAGAGAGAGAAACAGCCCGCACTGAGGCAGACTGCATGGCCTCCAATGTTACAGCAGCTACACAACTCACCTGGGAATATCCTGTGAGGCAGCCCTGAGCATAAAGAGCATTCAGCGAGGAAAGGAGCCATCTCAGCCTTGCAAGCAGCCCCGTGCCTGCATCGCCACTCCAGAACGATTCCGGGCTTCAACCAAGACTGCTGCGAACGGGACAAATAATTGCACTGCAGTGACACCTAATGGCCAGGTTTGGTTACTGTGCCCGAGAAATGGGAGCACTTCGCAATGAAAGGCCAACAGTCTCAGTAGAACTATCTTGTAGCCAGCACAGCATGGTGACTACAGCTTCGACCCCCTACCAACAAAATTCGGCATTACAGGCAAGTCAAGCACCTCAAGGGTAAAGAAATTACCTTTCAAGAAGTCAGCCCCAGAGGAAAAGCTTACACAGCATGAGAGCAGTGCTGCACTGGACTAGGTAAAGAAAGCACAGTCTGCAGTGTCTCTGTTGGAACTGCCCTACCGTAAAATGGAGAGGACAGATGGGCAGCACACAAGTGCGGCACGAGGGGAATGGAGCATGAAAGTTTAGAGAGCTACCAATAGCCAGGATAAGACCAAGTAGGAAAACCAAAAGTAGCCATCCCACGAAGGGTGCGCGCACCTCCCAGAGGCTGTTGACGCCACCACAAGCGGAAAAATGCCACTGCATGCCCTTGCTTGTGCACAGGCACCACCACAAGAAAGAGGAGCAGGCACGCCCGTGCCAGAAGAGGCAGAGGTGCGCAGAATACGGCACCAGCAAATTGTACAGCAGTGGCAGGCGCCCGGGAGATAGACGTCTCCACAGAGAAGCACTGCTGGATGCTGGAAGGAGAGCGTTCACCTCTCCACCGCCTCAGTGAAGCCCCGCAGTGGGCCGAAGGCAACACAGAGTATCCTCTCTCAGTGACCTACGACAGGCAAGAGAGAAGTCACACACTCCATGTGGCAGGCCACCACAGCGACAGGTGCTCTGACCGCATGGCGACACTTGACTGGACTTCACAACACACAGCAGACAAGGAGCCCATCACGCAAAGTGACAAGTCCGGACAAGCGCACCGGAAGAAAGGAAGAAGCAGGCACAAGCACGATGCCCTTGAGCGAAGAGACAAGGGACAATGTGGAATCCCTGAGGAGGACATGGTGCTACTGGAAGTCCCCAAGATATACATGCAAGTCCTACAAACAGGACAGGCCTGCAACAGGCCTGCAAAAGGAAGGAGAGAGACTGTCACAAGAACGACGCGACCAGTGAGATGTCCATGTGGTGCAAAGATGAGACAGGTGGCAGGACGCCACATCCAAGGAAAAACCTGGCCGGAAGAAGAAGCGCGTGGCACGATGTCACAGAGAAGACAACCACCAAAGATGGAACAGAGAAGAGACACAGGACCAAGGACTCGCACCAGCACTGAGGAAGGTGTTCATCCACACAAGCCAGCCAACGGGGTGCAGAGACGTCACTGGAGACAGCTCCGCGGGACGACCTACCATCAGCCGCTAGCAAGCGCTATCTGCGTCCTGGCCCCACGCTTCGCAGTTCAACCGTCTTTTCACCTGTCACTGGCTGTTTGGTATTGATAGCATCACACACCTCACAGTGCACCTGCCTGAAGACAACGGAGCGGTGCTACAAAGTCCCTCAGGTCCTTCTCACTCCCTCAAGTCACCCCAACAGAAGATCACCGCCTGTCTGCCCACTGAAGAAAACTAACAACCTCCTTCCAGGTGCATCATCACCAAGGAGCATCGCACCACCCGAGTGAATCCACACACACCCAGAACAACCGGAGCTCAAGGAGGCGAATCACCCAGGAACAGTCTGTGCACCCCAGTCAACCTACAGCCTGCCGAAGTCGAGCATACCCGGCCATCGGAAGATCTGCCCTTGGGGACTACACAAGACTTGGCCGTGGCCCTGTTGGGAGTTTTGCAGCGACCCCTAAGTGTGGCCTACGCAACAGCCCGCACAGCCCACGCGGTCACGTGGCAGTCCAGGGGACAAGGGCCTCGACGGAGTTCCTGTGTGAAGGGAGTCCGAGTAGGAGAGATGTGTCGGCTGCAGCTCCACGTCAGGCACAGGAAACACGAAGGTCACGGCTGAAGACTGGTCACCCACAAGATCGCCAGAGGAGGGCGCAGAACCCGAGTCCAGACGACGAGGACGCCCAGACAATGACATCACCCTCGGAGGCTACATGAGCGACTGGGCTGTGAGTCCGTTCCCCAGCGACGCCTTCGCGCGGTTCACATGAAGCCCCGCACGGTCCACACGGACCCATGGCAGCCAGCAGGAAAGCCCTCCAAGAGGTTCCAGTGGCAGAGGAGTCCAGGCGAGAGGGGCAAGCCGAACGTCGCTCAGCAGTCAGGAGTAAGGAGGGTCACCGAGCACGACGCCCCCACCAGAAGGCCTTACTCACAGAGATCGTCTCCGACACCAAAGTGGATTTCACCACAGCTCCAGATGCATTAACAGTGAACTTTTATATATAGACTTCAACACCGCAAGACTGGGCCGGTCTGAAGAATATGGCCAAGGCGACTGAAGGAATCCTGACTCTGCGGTCCGAAGCTCCAGCGCTGCCTAGCTGACGGCCTGAAGAGACTCATCTGGTGCTATGTGTTATTTATGTGTTTTTGTTACAGGTTGGACTCTTGTTTTTTTTTTTTTAAATTAAAGTTTGGGAGGGATGTAATATCCGACTGGATACATTCTAGTGTTCCAGTGCTGATGTAACCCACACTAGACACCCACCCAACACAGGCGTCACCAGTCAGGTGACCCTGTCAATAAAAGACTCCGGGCGCACGTGCCCTGGGCCACTTACTGCACCCGACTACCTAGTGTCCGTGTCAGTTATTGATCACCATGTGGGCCTGAGGCCCAACACTACACACTCCTAAACATAAATTTATTTGATGCTATAGGCCTAATTATCAGTACATTGGTAAACAGTACCGCTGTTCTTGTGTTGGAGGTAGAAGCACCACCATACTGCAGGTCCACCCACAGTATTCTGTGGGGCTCGGACTACCACCAGACCGCACTCAACCAGTATCACAGATCCTGCTGTGCTGGTGGTCTGAAACCAGTCTCAATATGCTGGCACTGTCGTGCATTTTATGAGTTGGCTTTCCACCGTTCATTTCATGGCAGTGAGTACACCATGAAAAGGGTGACAGGGAGGCAACTAAGGTGGCCCTAACAGAGCACCCTGCCAGGTCTGGCCCTGGGGATGCATAGAGGGGGGCATCCCATTTCCTGTACTGTGCTGGGCTTGTTGGACCTGCTGTTGGTGCAGCGGTGGAGGGATGACAGGAGGAGCACCTAACTCATAATAAGGCCCAAAGTGTGTCTTCTAGTTAACTACTTAATAAATATTACTGTTCTCTAAAGTGAGCTCTTCACACAAAAGTTAAAAAATATATATATATTTTAATATTTTTATTAAATTCATAGCATGTAAATCAGACTTGATCACTTAAACAATGAAATACAACAATTAAATTCAACAATATACAAATTAATTATATTCAAACAATCATCTCATTATGATCAAGCATAGGTCCACATATCTGGATCCCAATTTATTCCTCTTAAATGATTTTAAACAGTACAAACTATATTCCAAATTAAAAATATTATAGAACTTCGTCCGCCACATCTCAAACGATGGGGTATCAGACTGAAGCCATAGTGAAGCAACACATAATCGTGCTACTGCGACTACTATAAATACAAGGTACCTAAATGGATAGCAAACTTGACCCACTTTGGTGACCTCCCCAACTCCTGTTTATATGTACATCCACCACTGTAATTTCCGATAGAAACTGCTCAATGTGTATTCTAAGCTGAAGGAGGCCTATACATTCATATAAAATATGCACAGTAGCAGCCCTTTCCTTAGCGCACCTAAAACATTTCCCATTGTATGCCCCCCACACTTCATCATTCTTGCAGGTGTATGATATCGATTGAATAAAGTCTTGCAATGTTGCTCTATAAGTACCTTGACATTTTTTTGACTTACCATCCTTACATCCCAAACAATAGCCGGGAATATAGCCGTAGAGCTCAAGGGGGTATAGTAACATGTCCCAGTTAGAGCTAACATCTTACGTACTGTTTTCCATACCTTTGTATTCTGAAATCATGAACTTAAATTGTGTTCTCGTAAAATAACCAGGCTCCAAAAATGTAAATAAAGAATTTCTAACATCTGCCCCATCAACATTCGATAGCTAGTTGGTGTTTCTGCCAGCTGCCCTTCCTCTCCAGTCAGCAGAATCCCCATATTTTGCAATAGACACACATAGTAATAAAATGTGAAATTCGGAACTGCCCATTAACCCTGGTCTCGTGGCAACATCATATATTTTCAAGCTCGACGAGTCAACTCCAATGGGACTGCCCTGAAATAGTACATGGCCTTGGGAAAAATACACATTTTAAGTACAATACACCTCCCGACCATCGAGAGATGTAAACATTCCACCCTATCCAATTATCATTTGGCCACAGAGACTATATCTCCCCAGTTAAACTCTATTAAGTCCTGCAATGACATCCTAATTGTGATACCCAAATACATGGCTTCATCCGTAACCCGTACTTCTCCTGGGCATTCTCCTTCAGAAGAGACAATCTGGGTTTTGGATGAGTTCAATTTATATACAGCCACTTCCCCAAACACCCGAATCAAGCACTCTATCTCTACCACCGCTCGCTCTGGATCAGATGTCACCACCGCTATGTTGTCTGCATAGGCTAATACACGCACATGGTGTTGCTCACAGATCATAGATATTATCCTATTAGTTGTTTCCAACAATACTAGAAGCGAGTTAATATATATAGCAAATAATAGAGGAGAACAGGGACATCCCTGTCTTGTGCCCCTGCTGATGTATACCGGAGCTGATTCTCTACCCATTACACAAATTTTAGCCAGAGGGGATTTATACATTGTTTGTATAGCCCTAATGTATTGTGCCCCGATACCTATCTTATGCATGACAGTCCAAAGAAACGGCCAGGACACACGGTCAAACGCTTTTTCAGCATAAAAAAAAATCAGACCTAGCCTCCTCTGTTGTACGTTAGCATAATCGATCATCGCAATTACTCTATTTAGATGATTGACCGTGCTCCTACCAGGTATGAAGCCCTGCTGATGCACAGAAACCAATGGGGAAATTACTTGAGCTAACCTAGCTGCCAGAATTTACGAATAGACTTTACTGTCTGCATTTATCAAAGAAATTGGTCTACACGACCCTGGCAATTCTGACGGCTTATCTTTCTTTTTGAAGACCAGAATATTGGCTTCCTCCAAAGATAATGGTGGGTTCCCGGCTTGTGCTTCCTGGAATGTAGCCAACATATCCTCATTTATTACTTGAAAAAGCATTCGATACACCTCCAATGGTAGTTTGTCGGGCCCTGCCGCTTTCCCACTAGCCACTAAACCAATTGCTTCTTCAAGCTCTGCCATAGTTATCGGAGCATCTAACAATTCCTGCTCTTCCTGTCCGAGCCCCACTAAGTCCACCTGTTGTAGAAAAACTTCTATGTTATCCTCATTGACTATATCTTGTGTATACAACTCTTTATAGACAGTATAAAATACCTCCAGAATTCCTTCCATATTTTCTACTGAATTCCACTTACCATCAACCAACTACACTATTTTTTGTGAGGATTGTCTACCTCGAAGCATGTGAGCCAGACACCGACCTGTAGCTTCCCCATCTTCTTTATGTATTTTATATTGACCAGCAATTTCCTGACTACATACTCTGTTAATCTTAGCTTTACAACAAGTGATCCTAGTCTGTGTCTCCTTGACATCTTCTCACTTTCTTATCACCAAGCTCCTGCTCTCCTGTCCTTAAGTCATTCAAAAGCCCCTGCATGAAAATCCTCTGTTGCCTTTGTTTAGCCAGCCCGCAACTAAGCGTTTCACCTCTCAACCCCGCTTTCAATGCATCCCATACCATCGGATGGGTAGTAGATCCTCTATTGATCTCTAAAAATTGTGAGGCCCAGATTTTAATATGGTCATTTAACAGACTATCCAGAAGAAGTTTCCTGTTAAAAGTGAATGACCTATAGTTCATTACTTGACAAATACTAAGGAGGTCTAGAACTACAGGACCGTGATCCGAGGTGATCCTAGGCCACACCTGCATTTTTGCCCCTGCAATAAATAACCTAGACATCAAGATATAGTCCAGCCTAACTAGTTTATTATGGGGATATGACTAAAACGTATATCCTGGGTCGCTGTGATTTACAGCTGTCCACACATCAGCTAATCCATGGCCCTTTAAAAATTGTTGCAGCGCCCTAAAAGCTTTTGGTTTACGACCTGTGTATTTCTCATAATCCATATTCCACATCTTACTTTCCCCCACGGATGTTAAAATCCCCACATAATATCAGCAGGGTGTCCCAAAAGGCCAATTCCACATTTAAATATTCCAATATTTATGCCTCATCTAGATTCGATCCATATACTGTACAAATCACTATCTTACTGTCCTCTACACTACACTCTGCTATGGCCCACCTCCGTAGATTATCAGCCAATTTCTTCCTCATCCCAAAAATTCCTTGTCGGGCCAAAATTGCAACACCCCTATTTATGGTAGATTGTCTAGTTGCTACAATCAATGTATATCCAAGCTCATTTAATACCTTGCATTCGATCCAGGGCACATACAAAAGTAATAACCCTCTAGATCTAAATTTCTTTAATTTACAGCTGCTCAAAGCTCAAAGTTAGGGCATAAAAGATCATGATTCTCTACACAGAACGATTAGTTATTCTTACAAATTTCCTTTTTTTCCTTTTTATCTGTTGCTATTTTACATTCCAAAAAAATACATATATCTCTTCAATAGTTATTACAATATTTTACAAAGATATGACTGTCTACACTATTCAGATAATACAGTACATAAAATGCAATTGATTTCAACACCTGTGAGGTCACAGCTGACTGAATGATATGAAAATGGTTCAACACACCCCCACACACACTCACACCTATCTCTACTCTACAACCGAATCCCTTGCACACAGTACAATCACACTCCACACCCCATAACAACACTGCATGCACGGTTGGAAGAATCCGGGTGATAAAATCAACCCTCGGTTGCTGTGCTGATAGCTGGGGTGTCACACTCTTTCTGGTCGACATACGTTTCAATGGAATTATAAATTATAAACCATCTTCTTCAGGACCTGTTATTTTATAATGTATAATGGGTGGAAGGAGGGGGGAACAGATCTGTAATTATAATGAAGCAAATAATTAGACATCTTTGCCTTTTTTATGAAAATTTGATAGAAAAAAGTCTTCTTACAAAGAGATGAAGCAGGTGAGGATGATAATCTCTCAGGGTGCAACCCCAAATCTACTTTCACTCCCACCCTGGAGATGGTAGGCCCAGAGATGGCAGTCTTCAAGAAAGCTGTACTAAATGAGATAAAGAAGATCACTAAATATACCTATAACAGTAGACCAAATCTGTCTAAATCTGAGCAACCGCGAAGTTGAAACTCCAAAATATACCTGACCTTACAATAAAACCCTGTGATAAGGGAGGGGGTATAGTCCTGATGGACACACAAAAATATGATGACAAGATAAATCATATGCTGGCAGTACCAGTCCATTATAGCTCCATTAGATGGGGACAATCACTAAATTACAGTGGCAGATAAACTACATCACAAAAAAGCTTATGAAGACCATGTCATCTGCGAAAAAGAATATCAATTTCTAAATAAGCCAAATCCTGTAATGCCGGCAATGTATGTAGCACCGAAAATGCATAAAAACATCAGTGATCCACCATTGCGGCCAATAGTATCCTCCATTATTACCTCCACATAACCATTGTCTAAATACATTGATACATTCCTGTGCCTGCTCACCACCAAGTATAAGTCATACATCAGAGATACAGGGGACATCATTAGTAAATTAGAACATGTGCCGTACGACCTTGATCGTGATATTTTGGTGACAATAGACATCGAAGCATTATATACAAACATACCTCAACAACAGGCCATAGAAGCAGTAGCTACCCTCCTGGACAGAATGCCTGGTCATAGGCCTGATGCATTCATATTGGAATGCTTAGAAATTGTGTTGAAAAATAATTACTTCGATTTTAAAGGTAAGCTGTACCACCAAATTAAGGGGACCAGTATGGGGGCATCTTGTGCCCCAAGTGTGGCTAATATATATATGGGAGAATATGAACTGAAACATGTCTTTAACTAAATCGCCCCATTTTACGATAATGTTCATAGGTGGCACAGGTTTATTGGCGATATTTTTTTTAACTGGCGAGGAGAAGAAACAATCCTTCTAATGTTCATTGAATGGCTTAATGCTAGCAATGATAACCTGAGATTTACATGCCATCGAAGTCAGAATTCTTGGATATATTCATCAATGGCGAAGCAGGAGAAATTCAGGTGAATTTTTTCCGTAAGCCTATAGCAAAGAATACGATTATATCACATGCTACCATCCTAACTGTCAAAAAGAATCAATTCCTTTTGGAGAATTCCTAAGGATTAGACAAAATTATTCAAACATTAAAGACTATGATAAAAATGGAGAAGAACTGAAACTAAGATTATTACAGAGAGGATATCCTAAACGTCTTATTGGGACAGCCTATAAAAGGGCGCGCTATTACAACCGTGAGGCTCTCCTGGCAGGTAACATTCGCCCCAAAAATGACAACTTGGTTTGTGTCATAAACCATTCACCTTTGAACTTTAAAGTCAAAAAGGTATTGGAAAAAAGTGGCACATTTCAAATACCAAAGAAGACCAGGAAATCCTACAGAAACCTATTGTTGCTTACCGGAGAAATAGAAATCTCAAGGATAATTTGGTGCACATGAGGTAAAGACAGATCCCACAAGAGAAACAAACAACTATCATAGGTCCCCCCCTCTTGGGAAATCATAGATGTGGCACATGTGTGGCATGTGACACTGCAGTTGTTACCCAATATTGGGAATACCAAGGCAAGAAGGTGAAACTAAGAGACTTCACAAATTGTAGAAGCCACAACTTGATATACCTTATTCTCTACCCATGTCACAAAGGGTACGTGGGAGAAACAAGCCGTGAGTTCAGAACTCAGTACAGTGAACATAGATCAACTATTAGAACTCGGAAAACTCTGTCCCCCATGGTTAAACACTGTATCGATTTAAACCATAATGAAAACGAGCTCAGATGGCTCATTTTGGAAAAAATTAAAGGCATCCCTGGAAAAAACATTGATGAAGTACGGAAATGTCGAGAAACATTCTGGATTTATACCCTCAACTCAGTCAAAGAGGGCCTGAATGAGGAGATAGTCTGGCAGACAACTTGATGATGTCGGTATGATGAGCAATATAGATCTCATACTGAGAGCAAGGAGGTCAGGGCTTCATGTTGTGGAGTCTGGATCACATTGACAATATACAAAATTGAAGGATGTCAATGAATTCTTCTGACATGCTAAGTACCATCATACTTATATCTGTACTCTGACCCTGAAAGTCTCTAGACCAGAGGTATAAGAAATCTGCAGCTTACCTAGTAACTTGAGAATCCAAGGACCTCTCTAATAAGTACTCAAAGAGAGTGTCTTGCAAATCCATCTGTTCAGACACTTTGTTAGAGATGTAAACAATTTGGGGTGGTCCATTTGCCCTATATGAAATATCGTATCTAAAACAATAAAGGGCTTAGATTCAATATTACGTATCCCAAGAAGGCTGCCATAACGTGCCATACATAGGTCTCGTGCCCGTGCTGGTTCCTTGTAGCTTTTTTAATCATTCATACTTTTTAACTCTTGGCGGTCCTCAGGTGCATACATTATAATCTAGGGCTATCAGCTGATAGATGATGCCATATGAATAAGACTAATATGAACAACGTGTATTCTATGTGTCGGCTGTTGTATTAGATAATAGCCCAATATGTCGCCCTGGTTAACTAGTATCACTGTTGGATACTGTATGTCAGGGTTCATAGACACACATATTGTAAAAGTCTTTCATGGCATCATCTTATTGCTGATAAGTGTTAACTACTAAAGAAACTGATAGAAATATTATGACTCCTAAAATATTGACTTACATATAAAATTTTAGTTTAATATCGTGTGTTTCTTTTATAGACATATAATTATATTTTACAATTAGTTCCGTTTGATCCAGAAATGATGGCAGTGACTGATATATAAAACACCAGTCCAATAAGGCTCATTTATTAGTTAATACAGAACCGCTCTCTACAATTAGTTCAGTTTGACCCGGAAATGACGTTATCCTTATTGGCGACTACGCACGATTGGCAGCCATGCAATGGCTTCATATGGGGTATAAATTAGATGCGGGAGAAGAACATACCGCTGATGACTGCCTGGAGAATAAGAAAACGCTGTGAGCAAGCGCCTAACGGGAGGTAAATAACAAACTAAACCCGGAACTCGTAATAATCGAATATGTGGGCAGTACGATAATGGGCCGGTATATAGGACTGTGGCTTAAAGGAATACATGGGAGCACTATACCAGTAAAAGTCTTTGTAAGAGTCGGACATGATGCACATTATTTAAACCAACTAGCAGTTACTGCATTTCAGTACTATGATCGTTGGGACCAAGGGAGTGAGGTTTTATAAATATGCTCCTTAGTAGTTAGATATTAGGATTTGTATAACCATATAGTGCCCTCAGTGCAATTGGAACAACCTTTTACCTTATTTTATCCTTCGTAGCACGCATTGTGTCCCGTATTAGGAACGATATGCACAAAAAAGAAGAGACTCTAGAGGCAACACTCTGGGAGCCACATTAGCAATATGGACACTGCGTAGACAGCGAGGCAAGTAATTTTTTACAAGGACTAATAAACTTAGAGGTATGCAACTTACCAATTCTGCTCCCTACGCTGCATGCTGCATAGTGGTGTATTACTTTAATATCAACAAATGGGGAAAGTATGCGGACAAGGCTACCCTAATCATTGCATTATTTTTCCCCACATGTAGAGGCTGTTCATGAGAGAACACCCATAATATATTGCTGAGAAAGCAAAAAATTATAAATTAAACGGCGGCGTCAACTTCTACTAGGACTACAAGTACATACTAGGGGGGAAAAAAAGATAACACATGTGAACTTAATTACAGAGGCGATATTATTAGGACAGTAAACACATGAACATTATTATCGTGATATGACTAATAGACCTGCTTTCTTGCTTTATATCAAATACAGATAACTGAAAGCTCTTACTTCGTGAAGCCAAGTTCTGTACAGGCATAGATACAATTGATTACCTGTTCAGTGTACCAGTGGTTTCATACAAACCGACTTTTACAGCAGTCACAGGTAATTTGCAATATGTTTCATTATAGATTGTCAGAAGCATGACTTTTATTAAGGAAATGGAGACTATGCAATGAATGTATAATTAAACATAACCCTTTTTGTCTTTTCTTTCGATAATAATTTCTCTTTTACAAAAACTTCTTTTCTTACATCTCTAAGAACAATTTTGACTAATGTCGATTTTTTGCATTTACACCATATAATGATGTTTAGGATTGCTTTATTTTATTTTATTTTATCTCCTTCTAAAGGTGTTTCACTTTTCATTTTTTATTTGATTATGAACACCACTAACCTCACATAATGGAGGACATTCTTCATGAAAATGCTTTGGAGTGGCACATTTGCTTGTTACATATGGACATATGTTAGGAGAAATGTAAGCCATCTCCTTGGGCTTCAGTAAAATGAGCAAAGTCTAATTATTCTCTTCATTTTAATTACAGATCTATTTCCCCCTCCTTCCACCTGTTATACATTATAAAATAATAGGTCCTGAAGAAGATGGTTTATAATTTATCATTCCATTAAAACGTACGTTGACCAAAAAAAGTGTGACACCTCAGCTATCAGCACAGCAACCGAGGGTTGATTTTATCACCCAGATTTTTCCATCTGTGCATGCAGTGTTGTTCTGGGGTGTGGAGGGTGAGTGTACTGTGTTCAAGGGATATGGTTGTTGAGTAGAGAGAGGTGTGAGTGTGTGTGGGGGTGTGTTGAATCATTTTCATATCATTCAGTCAGCTGTGACCTCACAGGTGTTGAAATCAATTGCATTATATGTACTGTATTATCTGAATAGTGCAGACAGTCATATCTTTGTAAAATATAGTGATAACAATGGAAAAGATGTATGTATTTTGTTTAATGTAAAATATCAAAGGATTAAAAGAAAAAAATTAAATAAAATTTATAAGAATAACGAATTTTTCTGTGTAGAGAATAATGTTCTTTATGCCCTAACTTTGAGCATTGAGAAGCCGTAAATAAAAGAAATTTAGGTATAGAGGGTTATTACTTTAGTAGTTTTGATTGTTTTCCCCCTGTTCCCTGTCCTGTGAAGTAATCTTTTTGAGGGGATTGCCTTGTTAATCCAGGTGTGTCTCTTGTATACTCATAATATCAGGTTTTATCAAACATAAGTCGGCCGCTACTCGTTGCCTTTTATTCACATTGTTCAATCTACATACGTTGAAAGAACATATGCGTAGCCCCGTATCGATCCCCTGGGATGCCATTTATCTTAAAAGCTACCCAGTTGCATATCGTTGCCTCAGAAATCACTATACAAATCAAGTTAATACTATTATACATGCTATGAATTTTTTTTTTATCACCCCCTGCCCAAAATCCCCCCACCCCTTACCCCAAAGTGCCCACCCCACTCTCCCCCACCATCAGACCCCCAAACCCCTGCCCCCACGTGCTCTTCCCCCATTATAGAGGCAATAGGGCCAATCGCCCTTGTGATGTTCGGTGAGTAGACCACCCAGTGTTCACCTATCCCTCCACATAATCCTATTTCCAGGCCTACCATCTTCACTCCCTTGAGAGAATACCCTTGCTACCCTCCGTTAACGCCTAAAAGATAAGTAAAGCCTCCTCTCTCAAATCTTATTTTTGCTACACATAATTACAGAAGATCAGACCATAGAGTCTGGAGATATTCCTTGGCTGCAATCTCTGAGGTGAAGAACCATGTTTGCCCCTTAATTACAACTTTAAGTGTGGCTGGGTTTAACAGAAACACTTGCGCCCCCTTCACCTGAAAAGGGTTGATCAATTGGTGCATCTGCCACATTTTCTCAACTGTGAAATGGCAGTAATGCGGTCTGGCAAAAAATTGTGTTCCCTTCCCCATCCTCTTCCTGTTAGGCCCTGCCAGATTGTATATCACCCTCCGCGCCCAAATATTTTTCAGGGATATCAAGATCGCCCTTGGTCGCTGTTCAGATTTTCCCGCTTTCGCTACTCGTTGCCTAAATAGGAATCTGTCCGCCCTTTGTAGTCCCAATGTCCAATTCCACTCCCGTCATTCTGGAAGAGCCTCTTCAAACAATTCCACCGCAAATTTACGGGTGTCTTGTCCCTCAATCGCCTACGGCACCCCCAAAAGTCTGAGAATATTTAGACGCAGCCGATTTTCCATGTCTACAAGTTTGATTTGGACATCGTCTGTAATTTCCTTCTGAGTCTCCATCTGATCTTCAAGCACAGAAATTTGTGTCTCTGCTTCAGACATTCTCTCTGTGAAGTCATTGCATGTTTTGGATATTCTTCCAACAGTATTTTGAAGCTTGCAGCAGGCCGTATGGGTTTTCAGATTCTCTGAACGCGTTTCCAACCTTTGCTCCTTCAGACATCTATAAATTGACTCCAGCAATACTTCTCCCTGTACTTTTTCAACCCTGCTACCTGGTCAAAAACAAATTTATTCCATCTGGGGTCATTACGCCTGAAGAGGAAACGTCCCATTGTGGAAACTTCAACGCTTCTACACCAGACCCTACTCCTTAAGTTTGCTTACACACAGTGAGCGATTCTAGACTTTCTATCTCCAGAGCAGTGCTATTTGAATCATAGCCAGCACAGATTAAAGAACTTTGTAGGGAGCCATTTTTATAAGTTTGGACATCCTCCTCCTCCGACACATCCGAAGGTTCAGAAAGGGAAAAAAAATGTGTCGCCAAACTCACTTTCCTTGCTGGTAACCTCAATCTTATCATCACTTACTCCAATGACTTAATCTGCTGATTGTAAAATCGCCTCATCCTTGTTTATAGCTACCAGTACTCCCACATCTGCAGCACTATCCATAGTTGTCTGATCAGATCCCGGAATGTACGAGATTACATCCTTTCCTAAAGCGGCCAATTCTTGAACACCACCTGTAATATCATTGCTGACACTTATTCCTTGTTCCTCGTTCCTTGTTCCTCCATTATTTTGGCAGTATTCTGCTGCAACATTGATTTTTTCCTGGCCGCAACTTGGAAAATCTGTGGGATCGTCCCAGTCTTCAGATTTTGCTCCCTATTTTGTGTACGATTTTCCAATTCCCCACCTCTTGCAGATTCTTTGAGACTATGCCCCACTAGCACAGCTCTGGTTCCCACCAAAGTTTCACCAACCACTCTTGTTTTCCCACCACGGGCTGTTTTGGGTAGCATCGCTAGCTATTATTAATATGTATACAGATTTCCAACAGCAAGCAGTAATTGATAAACAGCTACTCCTGCACTTCCTATAATTCTGCAGTGCAATAATACCAAAAAGTCAACAGATGAATATTTCATGCCGGGTGGATTCACTGCCAGCAACCCTTCCACTTGGTTCCTACATCGATTCTAGTAGCCCTGCTCAGCTAGCGACTCCTCCTCCATACCCCCTGTGCGTTTCTGCCTACCAGCTATCGCATCCACAATGATTAATGAGAAGCTACAGGCCACCGGACTTGCCGATATTAACCACTTACCAGCACCTCGCCAGTTTTGCCCTCGCTCCCTGCAGTCATAAATCTACAACTCGTGCCAGCACTGTTTGCCGATCCACCAGCAACCGGGAGTGACTCTGTTCCAGTAGTCAGGCTGTCTCCACTCCCTCCGCGTACGGCTGCCACACCATGCTTCACTCACGTCTCAACCCACAGGTCAGCGTGCTTTCCCCAGCTGAGTACGGCCTCCGCCAACGCGTCTTGCAATCCACCGCGTTGAGAACTGTTTTCACTCTGTCTTCTTTTTTCGGTTACTACCTTCTCAACAATTAACTCTACCAGCAGTTTTTACTGCAATTTTCGCCACAAGCAGTGCTACATCTTCTCTGCCATTAATCCACAATTGTGAAGGATAGGTGAGCAGTATTGGAGCCACTCACACACACGTCCAGCCAATGGACGCCATCTTGCTATACAAAAGTTTCTTTGGTGAAAATCAAGCAGTATTGCCTATGTTCTTTGTTGTAGCCTTTGTTAAAATTTAAAATGTTGCACTTAAGCACTCTTGCTTAATCCATGATCTGTACTGACCAAAATTTTGAAAAAGCATGTCTACAATTCATGAAATCATTTTTCTCCCTAAAACATGGATAGGTTGATATCTGTGTTCAAGAACCTTTTTAAATTTCAAACTGTTTATTTGAACATCATTAACTTACAGTAGATGTATTTTTTCTATTTGAGAAAATATCAGACTTGGAATATTTATATGTCATATTATGGTATGTGGGCATGCGTGTGTGTGAGTGTGTGTGTGTGTTGCCCAACAAACATTGAAATCATACAACAGCAATGTCTGGTATTGATATGTGTCAAAATGTATAATATTGACTATTTGTGGGACCTGCTTGCAAGATATACAATTACAATTTCCATCAATATTAAAGGCCATGGGTGTCATTAATAGGTATGTCTACTCAAGATAATATTTAAAACATGCTCCAGAGAAACTCTAGAAGATATGTTTTATCACTTACTGAGGAAATAAATCAATTGTATGTCTAACAATAAAAGCACTGAGCAATAAAAGAAGTATATGCAAAGTGCGTGATGCAACTCCCAGATTGTGTGTGATATTCTAAAACACCAATTGCATTAGTTCTTGAATTTTATAGAGAATGGTTTATATTAAAATATAATACTAGCTAACTATCCTATTGTCCTAAGATTGTAAAAGAATGCCAATAGTTGATTCATTCAGTGCCTTTTTTTCTGGTCTAGCCAGCTAACTGCTTTCTGTGTTTATCATTATTGCTTCTTTTTGTTAAATTCGTGTTCTATTGTTTATTTTTAGAATTTGGGTTGTTGGTAGACTGAGGTGTGAGCCCTGGCCAAGCAACAGCCACAATCCTATACTATAATAATAACCTGTGCTTAACCCCGGGTGGCTTGACATGAAAAGCAGTCTGGCTTAACTTAGAGGCAATGTGTAAAGTATTTATGCAGCACACAAACAGTAATTAAGTGAAAATGCAATATGAGACAAATCAGAAACCAATTAAAAAGCATAAGGTAAACTTAAAAAAATTATTTGACACCAAAACAACAGACATCAAATCATTAGAACCGGAGTTGTAAATTTGTAAAGTTTTTATTAAAAAGCTAGCACCAAAACGATCAAAGCATCAAATGTGGATTTCTAATAGTGTGAGACCGGGTCAAAGTAAAAAAATATGGCAGACCGCGACAGATCAAGGTTCGGATTCAAGAAGTGGAATGGGCCAGTCAGTGCTTACCTTTGGACTATCGGAAGAAAAGTGTCTGAGAAGCTAAAGTTCAGCAGGACAAGCCTTCAGGAGGTGTTCCAGGAGAGAGCATAATCATCGGATGACCTTGGGTTGAAGCTGCGGTGAACATTTCTACTTTTGAACTTAATGATCAAAATGGAAGTCTTAAATGCCCATCAGGTTGAGACACAGGACAGTGATTGAAGACAATTCCACAAGGCTGGATACCCCTTTGTTGAAGGACTGCTAAAAAGTAATTGCTGCTGTGGAGAAGAATGTAGCAGGAGAAGCCCTGAAGTCAATTCGACTGGAGATGCACCTTCGGCAGATAGGTAAGCAGGTTGGTCCAGGTCGGCTAAGGTTTTGGATTTGGCCTTCTGGGTCCATTTAGCACCCCAACCAAGGGTCCAGGGCAGGCCTGGTGGGATACCTGCTGTGGGTTCAGGACTCACTCAGGCTGGGTCTTGGTACGGGTTAACAATGGTGACAGTCTTTTGTGTCCCTGTGGCTCTAAACAGGAGGCCAGCAAAAATAGACCCTAGAGTCACTCTGGTAGTCCCTGAAATCCTGGGTTCATGTGGAGAAGCAGGGCTCCATAGCAGGGCTAGCCTCTGAGGTTTCAAGGTAGGCGCCAGACAGCAAATCAGTCTTTCCAGGTGAAGCAGCAAACTTGCAGAGTGCACAGCAGTTCACATCAGCAGGCAGTCTTCTGAGGGTCCTGCCACAGGTCCAGTAGTGAACTGAAGTGTGGGTCTTAAAGTTCTATTTTTACAACCTTGTGCCCTTCTTCCGGAAAGTGGAAGACACTTCTGGAAAGGTTCATTGAAGTGCATGACATTTTCTTACTCCCTTGCCCTGGCGCCAATTTTGCTGCAATGGCAATGGGAGGACATTAGGCCCTGTGTGTAAAGGTAGAGCACACCCTCTTCAGTTGCCTATTGGGCTGTGTTCAGCTCCACCCCCCAGCCTGCCAGCAGATGGCCTATTGAGGCACACCTAATCCCTCTATTGTATCACTGTCTGGGAGGAATTGACAAAGTCTAACTGTGGCTGCACACACAAAAGGCTAGGCGCAGGAAAATGCCAGCTTTCAAAATTGACTTGTTCATTAAAGAGTGAATATCATTACAATCTCATAGATACCAAACATGTCATTGCTACCTGCTCCTGCAGCTTGTTAAATGTAATAGGGAATCTCCAATGTCATCATAGGAGGGGTAGGCCTCAACATATTGAAAAACACATGTAGGATTTTTTCTCTACGAGGACATATGTAACTTAAAATGACATGCCCAAACATTTTAATTACACAGCATCCTATCCTAAGGGCTACCTAGGGTCTACCCTAGAGGTGATATATTTACAAAAAGGGAGTTTGAGGCTTGGCAAGGTGGTTTAAATACCAAGTTGTAATAGCAGTTTAAAACTACATTCAGGCTGCAGTGGTAGGCCAGGCACATGTTTTAAGGTGGTATTTGAGTGGGTGGAACAATGTGTGATGCAGGCACACTGGTAGCATTTGATTGTCAGGTCCTGGGTGTACGGTAGGTTACGCTACAAGGTGCGTGTAAGTAAACTAAATATGCCAATCAGGTGTAGGTCAATCCAACCATATTTAGGGGAGGGCACACCAACACTTTTGGTTAGTAACGGTAAAGTGCACAGAGTCATAAGGCCAACAAAAACGAACTTCAGCACCAAAAATGAAAGTAGGCAAACCGTTTGCGGGAAGACGACCCTATGGCTGACTGGTCTAGCAATTGTACATTTTTGAACTCTTGAACACAGGCAAAAATAAGAATTTACTTTAGACTACTCAAAATCCAAATGTAACAATTTTGACAATGTGAGCAGATGTGGCAATAGAGCAAAACCTATATAGTCTTTACATGTTTTCAGCATCCATGTCTCTCAAAATCCAAATGTAACAATTGTGACAATGTGAGAAGATGTGGCAATAGAGCATACCTTATATAGTCTTCACATCTTTTCAGCATACATGTCAGTCTTTTATATCTGTGATGTGTTATGTCAAAGGCAATCCATGGTGGAAATTTCATTTTTGTCCCCCCAAAAATGGAATCATGCACTACAATCTTCATTGCTTGGGGGTTTTGTGTTTTTAAAAATGTTATGCCTTTTATTTTGGATATTATAAGGTAAATAATGCCATACCTCAAATCTCTACTTAGCATTCTATGAACAATGCTTAAGTTTGGCCTAAAACTGACTAAAGTTTTAAAATGAGGATTAATTCACTTTCCAGACCAGCAGTCAATATTGCTCATTTTTTAAATTTTTCACAGAGTATCCACGCTTTTTTATACATTGGCATGGACAAACCATGTGATTTTAACATGTCAATAGATTTACAAGTGATGTATATTCTCATGATTCCAGCCAACTTGATTTGATATTTGTTCAATCAGGTCATACCTGACATACAAACTCTTTATTTTTATTGTCCCTATAACACTTAAAAACAACTTGATTTCCACCAGTGACTTCTCTGTAAAGCGTTGGCACTCGTTAACTTATTGACTCGTTCCTGTACTTGATAGTGGATCTACCAAAATTTGTATCAGTGACTCATCTGTCAACTTCTGTGAGTTCATTAAATTGCAAATTCAACTAACAGTGACATTTCCAATATTTATCTCTCAACGTTTGGGATATTGGTTGGCACTTGAATGCAGTCCGATGTAAAACAGTGATATCAGATATAGCGGATCCCCGAACTCTCTAAATTGTTATTGCTAACCAATCTGACATATTCAGTCCTGAGGACCTGTGTAGATAAATTCTCACTTTAGACATTTTGCTAAATGCATTTACTATTAAAACCGACATCTTTCTACGGAATATGCTGCTATCATGAACTGCCATACCTTTCAACTTTTGAATTTCCAGTTTTATGTTAAGTTTTACTTGTAGCATCAAGATTTGATGCAAACTTACCCTTCCAATGAAGTATGTGTTTATGTATGTTGCTAAGCCTGTTGGAGCTGTTACAGTGCAATCCAAGCTTCAGCGCAGCTAACATTATAATCATAAAGCAGGAAACAATTTCAATTACCTACCTTAATTCTGATAGAGAAGGCATGATTGCTAACAAATGAAGAGCAACAAACATTCTGATGCCATAAGTGCACTTTTCAGTAACCTGCCGATAAATGCTAAGCTAATATTAATATAGTAATACTTCTAAACTTATCTAATTTGTTTCATTCTCCTTGGCTTGTCTCATGGCATTATCATCCTTAATTATAGACACTCCATTCTCTTCTTGTCTTATTGATTCTCTATGTGGTTCTTGGCTTCCTGGCTTGCATGTCGTGCATCCTTTTGAAGTCTCCTTTCCAACTTTGGTTGTTACTAGTTTTTCTCTGGACCTTTTTTCTTATAGTACATTTGGATAGCGCTTAAAATGTGGATACTTATGGAGGCTTTTACTTCCTTGAAAACAGCCTGATAGGGTTCATGAAGATAAAGTAAATCTGCCATCGTGTACAAAAGTGTGGAGCTTATTGTTGAGCTTTGTAATTCATTGCAGCGCAACAGGTCACCTTGCGCTGAGTGACTGGGAAAGGGCAGGAATGTGCCAAATTTAATGGAATACATCAACTTACTGTTGTTTACTATGCACTGGAACACAATGGGCAGGTCTTTTGTGAGGAAAGCAAGATGGCAACTGTGTGAAGCGGTTGTAGGTGGCTCTCAAGGAGATGACATGATTTAAGTAAATAAACCCTCCGCCGCCTCAGAATGACATGCCCCCAAGTCGTAAACTCCGGCGCTAATGAGCGAACAGAAGTGGAAAATAACATACCTGGTTTGAAGTGCTGGGTCGAGGCACTGGTGGAGATCGCAGAGACGCTAATCGCTGGATGCAGAGGCTTCGAGCGGGAACTGTCCTTGAGGTGGAGCAGGGAGTACAGTGCAGTAGCAATTGTTAGCGACATGCCTCCCAAATCCGGAATGAAAGGAAGAGGGGCAACTCTCCAGGCCGGCCACCAGGATTCCCCACGGAGAGACCAGGCAGAGACAGAGATGACTCCCATGTCTCCCGCTCACGCTGCACTCCATGGACGGCAGCAGAAGGCCCAGGCAGAGAACTTCCTAGACGGGAAGGGGAGGGACGCAGGTTTACAGCCCCAGCCACCTCGTTCCGCAGTATCAGTCATCGACCTGCTCAGGGGCTCTGGCACACAAGGATCCGATCAGCCGAGCGAGCAAGCAGGGGCTGCGATAAGAGAGAGCGGACAGAGCAGGAAATTAATCGGTAAGCCGCCGGTGGGCTCAGAGAAGATGGGGGAGCAGGGGGAGCCTTCGGAAGGCGAGACACTGCACGAGATATTGCAACTACAGTCAGAAGGGCATAAAGAGGGCTCCAAGGATACAGTGCTACAGGGAGAGAAAATTCAGGTAACTGTGCCAGAAGTATGTACTGAAACCAATCTGGGCACAGGAGAAGGTACTAATTGGCAGTACGTGGGCCCCCCTGGGGGCATCGCGATACTATCGGAAAAAGGCATCACTTAAACCCTGAATGATTTCCCAGGTGGTGCCGAGAGGCACCTTACAGTGCAAGATTTAAGGGAAAAGGTAAGAGAACCCCCGGGGTCAGTAAGGGCTCATAGAATACCAGGGAGGGATATCAACTCAGAGGCAAACAATTTTTACTCTCTATCAGACACCACTTGGTCAGGCCTGGGATCAGACACTGGGTCTAATGCAGATTCGAGTGAGGAGGACAGCGCGTCTGGCATTGGTATTAATGACAGGCAAACCATTCCATCCACACGAAAGACACATTCCAGAGTACCTAGAATTGAGAACCCAAGACCAAATGACTTAAGGTAGGATTATTCCCTCGGAGACCAATTGATAGGAAACAGTAAGCATCCTATCAGTGAAGAAGAACCCACCTCTGCGCCTCCTACATTGGAATCAATTTTGCAGTGTGACGTTGCGCACCATGAGGAAGCCCGAATAGAGAGCAAACACGCACAAAACGTTGCGCAGAAACTTCAGAGGGCTGTTTGGAAAATCGCAAGAACCTGCAATAACATCAGCGACTGGATGACAGAGTTGGAATCAAGAACTGCTTCACTGGAGGTGGATATATCAGGTTCAAATGGGCAAGTGGATGCACACGAGGCACAACTTAGTGATATCCAACGGAAGCTAGAAGAAAGAGAAAACCGTCAAAGAAGGAACAACTTACGCTTTCTGAGTATTCCGGAAGGAAAGGAAGTGTCAGACACACGGCTGTTTATGTTTCAGATGTTACAGAATTCCTTCCCTGAACTGGAAGGATGGAACTGGCCCAAGGAAATACAAAGGGCACAAAGAGTACCATTTAACATAGGACGGCCAGCTCATCCAGATGCCAAACCACGGGCACTATTGGTCTATTTTGGTAACTATCTACTATGGCAAAGTGTGTTTGAGAAGGCCAGACCAGATGCACAACGTGCAGTGGATGGGTATTCTTTCTTCACCAGGCCAGACTTCTGCCATATTACAGTGGTACAACGATGGCGTCTTCGCCAAATGATTACCCAGTTCCAGGACAAGGGCGCACAAGCCTTCCTAATAAATCCGGCCCGCCTGAAAATAGTCTGGAAGGACCAGGTCAGAGTCTTCATGTCGGAGATTAAGGCCAAGGAGTTCCTAAATGCAGGAGGACCTTGATTCAGACTATTCCGATTTTTTCCTTTGAGTAGAAAAACTCTTGGAACTAACTGGGAATAACTAAGGTGTCTCTTTTCTGGCTCTCTAACTGGCCTAGACTTTATGTTTCGTTCAAATATAATTTGGAATAGTGTGGGGGCATTAAATAATAGTTAAAAGAGGCTGAAGAAATGAAGGCTCAGGGGGGCTTAAACTCACTAATTTGTACTACATATGTCACCCTAGGGAGAGCACCACCAATCATCACTCGCAGACCTAGATAGGTCTGTTGCTTCACAACACAGGGGTGGATGGGGGGAGGGTTGTGGTGGGAGGGGGTGGCTGGGGGAGAGGGGGGAAAAACAAAAAACTCAGGAAAGCAGAGCAATGTTGTAAAATAAAGAGGTGGGTTCTAGGCAATTTGAAGGAATGGTCTTTGGGGCAACATAGGTACCAAGAAAACAATAGGGATAGGTAGGATGACTATCTGTACGGTCAATATTGGGGGTTTAAATGATCAGGGTAAGAGAGGTAGGACAGGGGAAGTATTGCAAACATTAGGTGCGGACATTATATTCCAACAAGAAACTCACATTCCATGGCAGAAGAGAGGGCTTAATATCATATCATACCAAGCTATACCCAAGCAATCTGCTCATCACAATCTTCAAACACCAGAGGGGTTGCAATTCACGTATCCAACCGGTTGCCACCTATTAAACGAACGTTATTGGATAAATGGGGTAGGTGGGCAATCGCCCTAATCCCAAGTGACTTTACACTATGCACTATTTATGGATCGAATCTAGATGATGCAGAACTACTGCAATATTTTGGAAATTGAACTTGCTTCCTGGCCATCCTCCCTCATTATATGCGGCAATTTTAATATTCATAGCGACACAAGTGGCATGGCCAGGGAAGGATATCAGGGAGAGAAGCCACAGGTCTTTCAAGCCTTAAAGGCGTTGGTGGACAGTCATGGGCTAGTAGATATGTGGTCATACAAAAAGCCATGGGACCCAGGCTATACTTACTTTTCATGTCCGAACAGGAAATACGTCAGGCTAGATTACTTTTATGTCTCTACCTCTCTCATAGAAGGAGCACAGATTAGGAAACTACCTAAGGTTCTCTCTGACCATAATACTTTGGTATTGGATATAGACGCTTTGGGGCATGAAAGAATAGCTACAAAATGGACTTTTGATAGAAAGCTACTAGCTACCGAAGGGTTTGTACATATTCGGGGATGGGCCACGCAGTTTTTTTATAATAATAGGTATAGGGCTTCAAGAGAAAACGTGTGGGATGCGTTCAAGGCAAGGCTTGGGGGGAAATATTCAGTTTTGTGGGGTTCCATAGGAAAAAACAATGAGAGGAAATGTTGGCTCTTACGGAGGAGCTGAGTAAGTGTGAAGGAGAGCATATGACAGCTATAGGGAACAAGCAAACTCATCTGCAATTGAAGCATGAGTTAAAAGTAATCAGAATTAAGGCTGAAATTAAAGGGATGTTTAACAAAATAGCTGCTGAAAGGTTCCAAACCTGTGTGCGGGATAACCATGAATTTGGAGAAATGACCGGGAAACATCTTGCACTATGTTTAAAACAAAGGGCAGCCACAAATAACATCTTAAGGCTAAAAGGGAAGGATGGCAAAATAGCTACTGAACCCCAAGAAATTTAAAAAATATTTGCTGACTTTTATCAGGCTTTATATTGTTCTAGGCTCAGTGCCCCTATATTAGGATATATAAGGATGGAAGGATTGCCTCCCTCGATCCACTAGTTAGAGGCAGATATCACAATGGAGGAGGTTATTTAGGCACTGCAGTCAATGGTTTTAGGGAAGGCGGTGGGTCCTGACGGGATACCGATGGAGATCTATAAAGTTCTACACAGAGAACTAGCTCCTCTCTTAGTAGACCTGTTTTTAGCCCTACAACAGAAGGGAATCCCACCTCAATCCTCGCAGGAGACCAATATAGTCATATTCTTAAAGAAGGGTAAAGTAGCAGAAGATCCAGCTTCCTATAGGCCAATCTCTTTGATAAATACTGATGAAAAATTATATTCTTAAATCTTAGCTTTCAGGTTATCAAAGATAATTGCCTTTCTAGTAAGTCCATGGCAACATGGCTTTTTTCCAGGTAGAGGCACGACAGACCATATCCAAAGGGTAATCTCACTATTTAATATAGCAGAGGTCTCGGGACAACAGATGTTTTTGATATTGCTGGATGCTCAGAAAGCGTTTGATCAGGTGGAATGGGCAAACTTGTGGCAGAATTTAAGATCAAACGGCTTTGGTCTGCGCATCTTAACAGTCCTGAGAGCTATGTATGTTCAATCATATGCGAAAATACAGCTCATGGGGAGGTAGTCGGGGAAGGGCAAGATTGCTTGGGGTGCAAGGCAGGGCTGCCCCTGCTCCCCAATTCTTTTTGCGTTATACATAGAAACGCTGATTAGATCACTATTGAATGGCCATGTGATTCAGTCGGTAGGGGTCAGGGGCTACAGTAACAAGGTGTTAGCTTACGCTGACAACATTGCAGTTGTCACCCCTGAACGACAGGGGGAAATAGACAGGATTGAAACTTTGGCCTGAGAATTTGGGAAGCAGTCGGGCTATGGGTTTAATGCTGACAAAACAAAAATTGTCTGCTCTGTCTATCCTCTGGCAGGATTCTTGGAGGACGGAGGCAGCCACATACTTAGGGATAACCATTGCAGTGGTTGTCGGTGCTATTTGAGATATTAACTCGGGCCCACTTTTTAAAAAGATAGGGGCTGACTTAAAGAGAAGGGATAATTTGCATTTATCCATGATAGGAAGGGCAAACGTCATAAAGATAACAATGTTTCCTAAAATGTTATATCTACTCCGATGCATACCATTGGAACCCTTAAACTCCTTTTTTTTAAAATAGAGGGGATTTTTTCGCAATTTATTTGGGGACACAAAAAGGCTAGAAGATCTCTAAAGCTAATGACCCTACCACAAGACCGAGGGGGATTGGCTGTTCCTAATCTTTTATATTATTATTGGGCTATAACACTGCAGCAAATGATCATCTTATTTAGGCCTAGACCGACATTGCCAGCAGCTCAGGATAGGGAGACTCCGCCCTCCATCTTTGAATTAGCTTTAGGTGACTCAGCACCAGGGGTAGTACTGAGGCAGCTGGAGGGAAGCTATTATGAGAAAACTTGCTTTAAACTCCTCAGAGCAGCCTGGAACGTATGGCGGAAATCTAGTAAACTTTTAAAAATACCAAAAATTCATCGTTATCTGTCATTATGGCGCTCATCAACCTTCTCAGCTCCATTATACGATAAAATCATTAGAACTTGGGAGCAGGCGGGAATTAACAATATCGGTGATATTGTTGATTCGAATGGACTTATGCCATGGGAAAAGATTCAGGAACGATTTGGGATAGACTCCCGATGCCTATTTAAGTATGTCCAAATCAGGGAGACAATTAAACCGGTCATTTCACAACTTACTAACTTAGCCCAAATCCCGCTTTTAGATTGTCTAGCTCACAGGCAGCCCCGAGTGAAGGAAATATATTCAATGCTGATGGAAGCCAACACTGATGATATAGCTAGAAATGAAAGTGGGTGGGCGGTTAAATTGTGTAATCTGGACGTGGACCTATGTAGATCTTTAGAATTGTCCAAAAAGTTTTTTTTATTGGCCAATCTTAAGGCCCAACACTTTAAAACAGTTTGTAGACTTTATTTTTCACCAGCAAAACTGTGGGCATGGGGGAAAAGGGAAACCAGTAATTGCCCAAGATGTGGACAAGGTCTTGCAGATATGGTCCACATGTTTGTTGAATGCTGTAAATTGAGCATAGCGAAGCAAAGGAGTGAAACAATTTTGCACAAGATTATGGGGCGGGTGGTCCCATAGACCTCAACTTTATTATTATTTGACTGTGATGAGTCCCTAGAGCTTGAACTGTCCCAAGCTTATTTTTGCTTTATGGCAATAGCAATCTTTCATATAATGATCGCCTCAAAATGGAAAGATGAAGATACTCTGACATACCAAGGTTGGTATGCCAGACTTTTCCATGTATTTAATTTAGAGATGGCATTGTATAAATGTAAGGGCAGGAGAACGAAGAAAAAGGGGCTACAAATTTGGGGTCCCTTGGTGGATCAACAAGGATAAAAATGATCATGACTGCAAGGTTACAATTAAGAATATGTATTGTATTCATCTAACTATTATGATTTTTTGGATTAATTGGTTGATTTTTTCCTGTTTTTTTTTTGTTTGGACTGATTGTAATTACTGTCTTTTCTGAGGAATAAAAAAAAAAAAAGGAACACGATGGGCAGCCTAGTGCCAATGCAGACACCCTTGCACCATGGTCAAGGGTGCCTACATTGCATGTAGAATGAATTGTTATTGTGCAGGAAGGGACACCATCCTGCACAAAAACAATCCATGGAGGCATATTTTTCTTTCTATGTGTGCTGCAGAATGAGGAAGAAACAAGGAGAAATAGAGATATTTCTCCTTGTTGCACATTCCTTGGGAAGGTGTCAGACTTTGATGCGTCCCCAGGTTTACAAGAGACTTATTTATGAGGCTGTATGCATTGCTGTTGCACCACACACCGTGGTGCAAGAGTGAAGTAAACCTTAAGACAGATTTATGAAGCCATGCAAAGTCACTTTGCAAGGCTCTAAGTGGCTGTAAAATTCTGGAGTAACACAACTCAGCGCAAATCTCTGTGCTCCATTACACTGTCCTGGGAAGGTGTTTCATGGGTGTTGTATTGTTGTTCCCATGCTACCCCCATGGATTTTGATGCATCTCCAAATTTACAAGAACCTGCCTGTGTTTTCCTTGCCAGATTGTTTTTGTGCAGGAAGGGGCACCTTCCTGCTCAAAAACAATCCTGGGTGGCATGTTCCTCTTTCTATGTCTGCTGCAGAATGCAACACACATAGAAATAGAAAGAAATGAGAAGAAATAGAGATATTTCTCCTCGTTGTGCCTCTCTTGGGTTGGGTGGTGCGAGAGTGGCGCAAATGTCCTCATAAATAGGCCCTTAGGTGTCTGTTAACTTTGGGGTGGATTTACGAGTTTTGTCAGGTAGTGCAGTACAGCAACTCACCTTGCTGCTCTTCACTGTGTGATAGGGAAAGGGGAGGAATATACCATATTTAATGGAATATGGCACATTCCTGTCCTCTCTCATGTGCTGGCGCGCAATGGCATGTCTAGCACCAAAAAAGACATTGCATGTAGGATTGTTTTTGTACAAGAAGGGGCACCTTCCTGCACAAAAACAATCCTGGGAGGTATAGTCCTCTTACTATATGTGCTGCAGAATGCAGCACAATAATAGAAAAAGGAAGAAACGTGGAGAAATAGAGATATTTCTCCTCGTTACACCTCCCCTGGGAAAGTGTAACTTTTTGGCACTTTCCTAGGTTTACCAGTTCTGGTAAATATGGAATATGTCACAAACCATAGGAGTTGTACAGGAACACACAGGCAACACCCATGGAATGCCTTCCCAGGGCAGAGTCATGCAACGCAGTGATTTGCACTGCATTGGGTTACCTCAGATTTATAAAGCCACTCATGTTCACGCAAAGTGGCTTCGTGGGGCTTCATGAATCTTACTTAAGATTTATGTGTTGCATGTACCACATTGCGTGGTACAAACGTGAAGCAATCCACCTCGAAAATATGCCCCTTTTCAAAATATCTATAAAGTCTGGGTTCTTATTTGTTAGGTAACCAAGGACCATATTTATGAGCAAGTTGGACAGTACAGCACAGCAAGTCACATTGCTGCACTGAACTACATGACAGGGAAAGGGCAGGAATGCACTGTATTTAAGTGAAATACAGCACATTCCGGTCTTTTTGTTTGTGCTGGCACCCTTTTGATTGCCAAGCGCCAATGCAGGCACCCTTGCAACATAGTGCAAGTGTGCCTGGGTTGTAAGGAGGATTATTGTCTGTGCAGGAAGGGGTACAAAAACAATTCCCAAAGTCTTTTTCCTCTTTGTATGTGTTCTGCAGAATGCAACATACATAGAATGAGGAGAAAATGAGGAGAAATGAACATATTCCTCCTCGTTATGCCTAACCTGGGTAGGTGTAGGTTTTTAGCACAATCCCAGGTCTACCACTTCACGTAAATCATGGAAATGGATCAAAATGAATGACTGTTGCATGGGACTACCCATGCGACACACACAGAAATGTTTCCCTGGTGCAGAGCAAGGCAACGCAGAAGTTTGCAATGTGTAGCATTACTCAAGATTTATGAAGCCACTCAAGGTCACACAAGGTGGCCTTGCTTGGCTTCATACATCTCATTTTTAATTTGCATCCCGTTATGTGGTGCAAGAGCGTAGCAATGGGGCACATCAATATGCCTTTCAGTTTAGAACGTGAAATAAATACTCCTTTAAATGGAGAAGCTGGTCTAGATAAAAGCCACATAATGTTTACTGACCTTACATGAAGCTGTAAAGCAATATATCTGTCCGAAGCTTCACTGGTCAAATAGTGTAATCGTACTAATTGTAAAAATATATCATTTTTGTTGCAGACATTTTTCTCTGATGAAATTATTTCCCTGAGGTTCTGTAGTTCACTATTCCCTGCTGTTTTTTTGTTAGCAATAGCACGGGAGAGTGCATCAATAGAGCTGCCCCCAGAAAATTATATGTTTCTGTTAGCATTTCTCATTGATGCGTAGGTAACATTAAAATTACTGATATATTTAGAAGACTTGCCACAATTAATGAAATTACCTTTTAGAGACTTCAAAATTGACAATATACCACATGGCAGAAATGAAGATGTTCACTCTCCTTCTAACTCCACATGGAATGGAAAACAAAACAGATATTTATTGCAGTACTTTTCCTTCCACCTGCACTGAAATACATAATTAACGCCAAACTTATTTGTCTGAAATCACATTACATTTAGACTGAAAACTTTATTATCTTTTTACATATAGATTGGGACCAAAGGTAAATTTACACAAGTAAACGGACATGTGTAAATATACTCTTACACTTTGTAGTAAATGTACTACTTTTGCCTGTTCGCCATTTCCCAGTGTAAAATAATTGCAAAGCGTACACTTTCATGTCTACACCCCATCAGGTAAAGGAGGAGAGTCTCCATAAATATAATTTGGCACATAAAGTTATTACTAGTAACTTTACACCCATATTGCACAAGCGGCAGAGATCTCCGCAATCACAGCAGAGATCTTCTCATGTAAGAGTGAGACTACTGTGTGGAAGGGAATAGGAAATTATATACACCAAAACCAAATCATACACACCTGACACCCTTATCATTCTGTAGGAAAATGTCCCATTTTGCGAGTCACTACCGTTTTAGTTAGATTTTTTCACTGTTGTTTGGACTCTGCACACAGGGGCACTACTGCCCATTGTATGTGCTTTGACCCCTACAAACATGTCAAACTGGTATACACATAATTGGCACATTTAACTTACCCATAACCCCTTAGTATATGGTAATAAATTGTTCACAGGCCTGTAAGTTAAATGTAAATAGTGGACTGCAACGCATATTGTGCCACCACTAAAGTGACAATCCAAAACATTTGTCCAGCCTGCTTCTGCCCTGTAGTCAGTTTTAAAACTGTCAATTCGTGCTTGCAATTTTAACACTTTTACCAGGCTTACACATTCCTTTTTAACACTTTTTAATACGTATATGTCACTCCTAAGGTATACCCTAAATGCCTAAAGGGCAGAGTGTCTAATATTTAAAAAGTAGGGCATGTATATTCTAGCTATTACATCTCCTGGCAGTGAAAAACCTCCAAAGGCGTTTTTCGGTGTGGAAAGTGCTGTGTTACATTTTTTTTTGTTTGAATATGTTCACTGAGAATACGTTTTATGGTTAACATCTCCTTTCTGTTCATGAACAGTTTATTGTAAACTTGCATTACAATAAGCATATAAGTGTTCAATTGCATATTGTACAGTGGGGTACATCATGTGTCAAATTTAGACATTAGCGAATTATAAGGGTAACCCATGTTTTTCCCAATTCCAACATGCACGTAGCTGTACAATTAAATCTCTGAATTGGAACACAACAAATGGTGTGGTGTGGGAGGTGAGCACCTAGACAATGGGCATCAAAAATGTTCCAAGAAGGTTTCAATACCCAGACAATTCCTACTGTGAGCAATGTTCAGGGAAGGTCTAATTCAGATAATTACTTTTCTTTCAACAATAACCATGAAAAAAGAACAAAATATTTAACCCCAAAAAAAGTAAACTACAGCATCCAGTTGTTATAAAGGCCCATGTGTCATCTCAAATGTTAATTACAGGCTATGTGACATTGCTGCAAGCGATTAATTCAAAGGGGGAGGGAATCTGATAGGAACACTGCAAACATCAGGAGCAATTTGTAATCATGTTAGTGATAAAGGAAATGGGGGAGGGGGAAACCAAGGTGCTGGGTTCCACTATACCATCCTATAATGCTTATCCTCAGTTTGGGAGTACCTAGAAAAAGAGGAATCATTTTAATAATAATTTTAAGACCAACTTAATGATCAAATCATATTTTATATTACCATTTTAAAAATACACTTTCAGAAGCATTGACGTTTTTCTGCCTGAGCCACGTGTGCCTTAAAGTCAGTGTACACTGTCACCCTGGAGCTCAATGGTTCCTTGGCTAGGTGTGAAGTGGCTGCCAGAGTTGAGAAAAAGGGAAAAGAATTGACCCCTGGCAGACAACTATCTGGTCTCTTCCCAGGAACTTTTTAAAACTTTTTAAAACTTGGTTTTCTTAGCATTTGGCTCAGAGGTAAAGCACAATAAAACAACACTGGTGTAATGGAGCCACGCAGGGATACAACATAGCGTGTATGCCTTCCAGTGTAACAGTAGAATGATCGATTGCTTAAACATGAAATTTAAACAATAAATAACAAATCAATAACAATATATATCCCATAATAAAGTAAAAAGACCAGCAGAAGAAAACAAAGCTTACTGCACCAGGGTTGAAGACCCTCTCATACACCACCCCTGAATAAGGTGGGGAGAAGGAAAGAGGCAGAATACAAGATAGAATAAGGGGGTCAGGAAGCATAGAGGGTGATTGTGGGAAGGTAGTTGGAGCAGACATGGCCACAATACCCCCCAAACATCCTCAACGTCACTCAGAATCACACGCAGATGGGGTGACTCACTCAGATTCAATGTCTGACACTGCATTCGAACTATCTACGAGGGACGCAATGGGAGGGGTAGCCGGTGGTAACTCTACTTGCAGCAAACTAGCTAACATGCTCTCCCACATCTCCATGTCAAACTCAGCATGCTCATCTGTGTGTACTTCCTGCAGTCGCCTCTCCTCAGCCATGCCCCATTCTTGCAGATCCGCCAGACATTTTCTACTTGCCAGAGCCATGGGCTGTATCCAGTGGATGGCCAAATATAATATCCAAAAAGGGCTCCTACCCATAATACAGGAGCTACATAGTTGAATTGGGCACAGGTCATTAAGGACATGGAGGGTACACTGACCCCGAAAATAGCAATTAACAATGGTTTAAGACAGTATTGTGCGCTGGTGGCCCAACTTTTTGCCATATTTTTAGCAGACCTGCCATTTGTGTTAGAGGTGGATAGAAGTGCAAGCCCCAGAATGAATGGAAAACAAATATCATGCCTGCTGCATGCAGACGAGTTAGTGATCTTAGACCAGACAGCTCTGGGCCTACAAAGATAATTGGATGCATTTACAGAATATGGTAGGTTAAAACACCTAACTGTAAATATGGACTAAACCAATGTTTTATGCTTTGGCAGAAGAGAACTTAAGTTTATTTGGTATCTGAGCCCCACAAAACTAGAAATAATAAATGAATATAGATATCTTGGGGTTTGGTTTGACAGTTCCCTGAAGTGGCATACACATTTGGAGGCCTGAAAAGCCAAGGCCCATATATCAGTGTGTGGTCTGAAAAAATGTATTTGTGCTTATGGAGAAATGTCCCATAGACCACCACAGATGAAGGCTTATAGCGCCATGATATCCCCACAATTACAATATGGGGCAGAATTACTCTGCCTAGTTGGCAAAAGTGGCTCCGATATTGAGGAAGGGAAGTGCAGAAAGTCCCTAAAGTCCTTACCAGGGTCATGCATGATACAGGCAATAAGAATAGAGTTGGGGACGACATCATGGAACATACAAGCCCAAGTGGCTTTATTCTGACTTTGTAATAGATTAGGCTCGGGTGAGGGCCAGAGAGTTTCGCTATGGTGTAAGAATGAGATTCAGCATAGCGATTAAAAATAGGCAAAATGAGTTTGAAAGAAATTGGACTCTTTATGTGGGAACTTGAAGGTGAGAATATGTCAACAGATGTTACAAGTAGAAGCTACTAAGAATAAATTAAGAACTCTAGGGAAGGAGCCCTCTAGGAAAGAAGATTGGCAGTATTTGAGAGAGAAAAAATCAGTGCAATTTATGTTAAGTAGTTGGCAGAAGGACACCTGGTTCACATACTTTGGTATATTATCTAATTGTTGGCTCCAATGTGAAAAATTAAGATTAAGAATTGGTATTAATCCCTGGGTAATAAATGAGAAAAATGAAAAAGGATTGATGAAACCCGATGGTGAATGTTCATGTACATTGGGCACAATGTGTGATATTTTGCACATATTAGTGGATTGCTAAAAAATATTAGCCCTGCGGAATCTGTTCTTATGCCCCATCTTTTCAAAATATGGTATTATTTGCCTTACAGAAGCTGTAGATCTTCTTGTTGACATGCCTAAACTCGACATTGCACTAGCTATATTGAAGATACACGGTTGCATTAAAAAAGTTTTTTACGGATTTGCAGGATGAGAAACATGATGGGCTGGGATATTTAGCGTTATTTTTATCGAAGAAGTTTAGAAAGGACAATTTTTTATAGAAATTTGAAAAACTATTGATCTTTTCATTAAATGGGTGTAGTAAAGTGGTGTAATTATTATTTATACACTGTGTAATGAAACGTACACAAACCTCTTTTTCTTTTTTCCCTTTCTTTTCTCTTTTCAATTAATAAGGATATCTGTTTTATTGATAATTCTTGATGAAATTAGTCGTGGTATTAGAGTGTATATAAAATGTTATGTTTTTATGCTATTTAAAGACACTTGGCCTAAATAAATGTTACTTTGACTGACAACTGTGCCTTTCTGTCAATGTACACTGTCACCCAGGAGCTGAATGGCTCATTGTCTAGGTGTGATGTGGCTCCCAGAGTTGAGAGAAAGGGAAAGGGTTTAACCTTCCCCTGGCAGACGGCAATCTGAGCTCTTCCCAGGAACTTGTAAAAAGTCTTTACAACTTTTTTTATTAGCATTTGGCATAGAGTTAAGGCAGAATAAAACAGCACTGAAGTAATGGAGCCACAAAGGCCACAACATAGTGTGTATGACTTTCATCATGACAGTAGACTGATTAAGTGCCTAAATACGAAACTTAAACAATACATTCCAAAACAATAACTATATATATCCCAAACTAAAGGAAAAAGAGCAGCCAAAGAAAACGAAGCAGCACTGCACTTGGGTTTAAGACCTTCTCATCCACCACCCCCGGATAAGGTGAGGAGAGGGGAAGAGGGAGAATACAAGATAGAATAGGGAGGCAGGAAGCATAGGGGGGTGATTATGGGAGGGTAGTGGGAGCAGATATGTCCACAACGCCCCCAACATATCCTCTATGTCACTCAGAATCACACCCAGATGGGGTGACTCACTCAGTTCCAATGTCTGACACAGCATTCAAACTATTTACAGGGGACATAATGGGAGGGGAGCCGGTGGTAACTCTACTTCTTGCAAGCTTTTAACATGCTCTCCCACAGCTCCATGTCAAGCTCAGTAAGCTCATCTGTGCATACTTCCCGCAGTCGCCTCCCTTAACCATGCCCCATTCTTGCAGATCCCCCAGCCATTTTCTACTTGCCTGAGCCATGGGCTGTATCCAGTGGATGGCCACCGATCATTTGGCCAGCACCAGTCAGAGGAATGCATACCTATGTTTTATCTGAGTTCCACATTTAGGTGTCAGGAGCACCCCAAGCAAACAGTGATTGATGGATGACTCCACTGACATTTGTATGACTTCTCAGAATGTCCTCAAGACCTCCTCCCAAAACCATTGTAATTTGCTGCAATCGCTTGTCAAATAGAGAAAGGACACTGAGGCAAACCCACAACAAGGACAGGCATCCAAATGAGTTAAGTTGATCCTATGCAAACGCTGTGCAGTCAGATAGGCCTAGTGTAAGTAGTAAAACTGTGTAAGTTTGAACCCTTAACAACCTTGCACAGACATGAAATGAACCCCCAAGGTGACCCAGGGTCAAGTATTATCTGTAACGTCTGAGACTCCACAGACTCGGCGGGGAAATCTGTCCAGATCTCGCAAATCATACAGGACACCTTGGTGTATTGCAGAAACTGGCCTTGGTGAAGACAAAACACTTCCTGAGCTTCTGCCGTCATGAGGAACATGCCATTAAGGTAGAGCTCATCAGCAGTATTGTAGCCACCCATAAACTACTGTATCAAGTCCATCACAGATTGGATCTCACGAGTGGGCTACAGCCAACGAAGAGGAAGAGGTCTAGTGTAGGGGGCCTGACGTAGCTCCCATGCTGTCTTATTTTCCCAGGCCTTTGCCACCAGTCAGATAATAAAGGGGTGGTTATCTGGAATACCCACCCCTAGCATGAGGCACAGTGGAAGATCTGCTTCAGTTCTCCATGCGCCCAACAGATTCTTCTCCATGCTTAGGTCATCTGAACACCATTGAGCCGTATTTTGTAGGAGACCTGCAAAATAGTATAGCCAAATGTCTGGAAATGAAGAGCCTCCCAGGTCAGTGTCCAGCTTCAGAATGCCAAGTCTAACCCTGCTGAGCTTACCCGCTCATACGAGGGCCACTAGAAGACTATTGAGTTTAATGAAGGTAGACAGTGAGATGTGATGCATGGCATTTTGAAGCGGGTAGAGAGATCAGGGTAAAATAACCATTTTGTTCAGAGCGTCTCGACCCACCACCAACAGGGGCAGGAACAAATCAAATCTCTAGGCTCTTGAGGACTCTGTCCATGTTAAGATTATAGCAGGCCTCTTGGGTGTTAGCTATCTGAATCCACAGATACTGGAAAGGGTCTGTTTCCCATCTGAGCTCTGTTACTGGAAGCACAGTTGGTTGTGCTCTCACCAGTATGGGCCATAGGATACAGCACTCTCTTCTACTTGTTACTCAAAGGCCTGATGCTACCCCAATTTTTAACATGATCTGCAACAATACCCTCACTGACTGCTCATGGTGGGTGACGTACACCAATGCATTGTCTGCATAAAGCGAGACAACATGGGTGACACCACCCACCTCACCGCCCCACTCTGCCAGGTCTTGGTGAATACAAACTGCGAACAGCTCTATACTCAAATTAAAGAGGAGCTGTGACAGGAGGCACCCCTTTCTAGTACCCCTCTCAATAGGAAAGCACTTGGATACCACAAGGCGGCTTCGAACCTTTGCAACTGGATATGCATAGCGAAGTTTCACCCAGGACAGGAAGCCCCATTCTCTAGAGGACTTCCTAAAAGTATTCCCAATGAAGGGTGTCAAACACATTTTTTGACATCTAAGGCAACAAGCACTGCCTCCATCTCTATATCTTCAACCAATTGTACACATGGGACAATCTTTGTGAATTCATCTGATTTCCCCATCCTGCCATGAAACCGCTCAGGTCATCATGCACTAAATGGGTGACCATGGCCCGCAATCTAGTAGAACTAGACTGCAGTAAATGGTCTCTACCCGGCTTGGGGAGCATAACTACCTATGCTTCCCACATGGATTGTGGTAACATCCCACAACCGAGCATCTCCTGCAACATATCCAACAATCGGGGAAGAGTACAGCATAATATGCTTGATAATATTCAACCGGTAGCTCATTGGGGCTCTGTGCCTTGCAGCGCGGCATCTCCCGGATTTCTTCCTGCAGTTCCTCCACCAAGAGCCCCCACTCAGGCCTTCTACCTGTTCGGCTGTGAGCTGAGGGAGCAGCAGAGGGTGCAAGAAGCTGCAAGCCCCCACAGTCGGCTTACTCCTGACGCATAACTGTTGCAAGGTGATCCTGCAGGAGGAGAATAATTGCAGGCTGCGACCCTGAAAGGTTGCCATTCAGGCACCTCAGATTAAGAATCACTGGGGGTAGGCATTCCCTTTTAAGTAACCACGCCTGTAGCAGTCCTCCGGTAGTTGCACCTTTAGGCAGCGTCTGGTGCCACTAATTCATGTCAGGCACTCCCCCATATCACTGCATTCATCACATTCCACTCTACTTCCCTGCATGTCTCTGATGACCAATTGGAGTCAAACTAAAGGGCCGTCACGGTTCTAATCTCCTCATAAAACAGAGAGTCAGTGAGTGCCTCCCGACTAAGGGTGAGCTAAATTGGCTACTACTAAGCGGAATTCCACGAAGTTGACCAAAAACTCTGCAACTCCACTTGGACTCCCAATTAATTAAACAGAACCTCATATACCTTTGGTACAATAACAAGTATCTCTGTCTATCTAAAATGCATATAGTCATTTCATGAAAATTTACATTTAGCAAGCAGTGAGAGAGGTGATGATTTTGGGATACTCCCTAAACTAGGGAGAGAACCAAACAGAAACAATTCTACAAAGAGTTGCAGTTCAACTAGTCGTTACTAGGTGTCCCTCACGAGTCAAATGCAAAAGCATTGAAATTATTACATCAAGCTGCAGTTCCACTAGTCGTTACTAGGTGTCCCTCATGAGTCAAATGCAAAAGCATTGAAACCCTTTCATGAAGCTGCTGTTCCACTAGTCGTTACTAGGTGTCCCTCATTAGTCAAATGCAAAAGCATTTGACTTGAAGGACACCTAGCAACGACTAGTTGAACTGCAGCTTGATGTAATAATTTCAATGCTTTTGTATTGCAACAAAAAACACAAGAAAGAAGAACAACCCCTCCCTCCCCTTGGGTAAACACTTCGGAACAATATGTGTCTCCACAATCATCCTAATCGTGCTACACCCAACCCAACAAAATAATGACTTCACCATAAAAATCCCATTACGCAATTGCTCTAAGTCTCCAATCAATTCACAACTTTACTAATATTGTTGGGGAGGGAGTGCCCAGCGGCTGCAACTGCTGTTCCACCACCAAGACCTCTCTGGCTCTAGCTAAACAGTCCAACCACACTAGGCACACCCTTTCACAGTCAACACATCCAATATATCATGCCTACCACCCTGAAAACAATTCAAAAGAACAGTACAAAAAAGAGGAACGAAACCAAAAGGGATGTTGGACTGACCTGCCCCCTTCAACTCCGCACATAGCACCCATGTGTCACCTCTATCTGTCAGTGTTGCAATATACCATCCAAGTCAGCAAACCGCCTCCAGGTTGCCACCTAGCCCCATCCATCACCCTGGCAGTGAAATGTACACACCCCGACAGAGGAAACCACTGCCCAACATAGAGGTACATGGGAGCGGCCACAGTTCTTGAGTCAGCCACCAATTCAGAACCCTCCCTGCTCCAGCATCTCCTTCACCATATCAACGATGCTGGTGTCTGTGCCGGAGGAAGTCACTGCCTCCACCAATGATATTGCTGCCTATTTCTCCTATCTCAGCTGTTCCAGATCCATCACGTCGCCCCATCTGACCACCACCCGAGAGGAGGACCTAGAGGTGTTTCCCCCCACCCCCCATCTCTCCGATTGTTGTGACCATGAGGGATTCCCAGTCCAGTGCCCAGAGCCTTGGGGGAGGGTGGTGCTGGGAGTCTTTCATCTCCATAGATCTCCAGCCAGCCCCACACTATCACCAGACTGGTGAATAAATGGGATCGGTCATTGTGGAGCACTTTTTTCCTGGGTAAAGAAACATGTAATTAAGTCCCATAGCCCTCAGTTTCGTTTCTGTTTAACCCTTCCAAATATTTAACATAGATGCTGCAATCACCTGATATAGTCAGGGAAGATGTGGATTACATGGTTCTCGAATTGGGGTCACCATCTTGTCTGATCGTCCACAGGATGGCATCTCTGTCCCTAATATTGAGTACTTTTATCATTTTTCGGGGAAGCACCACGGCAGGGGGTTTAGGACTTTAGGCACCACAGTGCGATGATCTCTCTTGAACACTAAGCAGGTGGACAACTGTTGCAAGGGGATCATCGTTGTTATCCAGCATTCAATAAAGAGTTCCGGACTCTACCCTTTCACACCATCCATAAAACCAATGAAGCGGACCCCCCAAAGTATACAGCTCTAGTCTCCAGTGGGATCATCCTGCTTGATAGAGTCTCCAGCGCAACCTATAGTGAGGCAACCTTCCCCTGTATTTTGGAGACATCCTGTTCAGTGGACAGTGAGCATTCTGCCACTCCAGGCAGATCCGCATGTGACAGACCTACATCTAGGGAGACAGCGTCAACTTTTTCTGGACTGCCTCACTTGAGGCCATGATTGCTGCTAACAGTTGAGCACTGGTATGACCCTGAGTCTCCAGTGGGCAGTCCAAGTGCTCACATGGTAGAGGGTTGACACTATACCAGACCCTGAGGCTCTAAACTGGCCCATCGTGGTCTGTGAGCACCTCTCAGAGGTCTATCCTTTCCTATGGTGGGCTCCCTGCAGCAGAAGCTGCACATCAGATCTGTTCCTCAGGACAGTAGGTGTCACCAGCTGTGGACAAGGCCCGCTTGCACCTCCAGGACCTAGGATGAATGCAGCACAAGCAGCGCTGTAGTGATGAGAGAATAGTCCCCCAGGAATTTGGCGTGCACAAGGTGAGGTAAGGGTTGACCTAGGCAGTAGACAGGGCGCAATTGCACCATCCCCAGTCCCTCTGGGTGTGCAGCACGAGCAGCCCTGCAATCGCTGAGGAAGTAGCCCAGAAGAGTCCCCCATGCTGAACCAATGTGGATGATATCCTCAGCTAATGATGAGAGTGGCCAGCTTCCTTGGCACCCTGGTTTTGTGCAGCACCAGCTGGCCCATGGCACCAAGCAAACAATCTCTGAAGGGGACACAGGGGGCTGGGTGGTAGGCAGGGGCCATGGTGCATCCAAATGGAGGGAAAAAGTGCAACAACTTCTCTAGTCCTCCACAGCCACAAAGGGTCCCCCCACACAGACAGCTGCCCGACCGGCAATTCAGATATAGACCACCAAGGCTCAGTAATACAACAATGTTCCAGCTGGCAATTAAGCAGTAAAGCCTCAATGTATGTGGCAAGGACAAAAGGCTGCATATTGAGGGATTTGGGTGCCTGTGTGCAGCTGCAAGCAGAGTGCTAGGGCATTCTGTGTTGTCTACAGTCCCCAGTCATAGCCCGATAAGTGCCACTCTGACGTCTGCAGTGGCTCCCTGCACTGCAGCAGGGCAAAGCCCGGCCTTCACCCAGCAGGCAAAAGACAAATGGATTGTGGAACCATCCCTGGGCCCCCAGATAGCCTGGCACCCCCCTGCCGCACACAGACAGAGCATCCTACTGGGATACCACCAACAGCACTGAAGATAAGGGGAGGGAGGGGACAAATCCTTTTACCTCATTAAGGCTGTGGTCTGGCTGCACTCAGGCCAGGGTCTATCTCCACCCGGACCCGCTGACCTCATCCACAAGGCATTGGCTGCACACCTGGACTGTGACACTCTGGGCTGTTGTCGCAGAGGGTGAACCCGGCCAAATGACAGCTCCTCTGGTCCATCTTGAATCAGGCTGCTTCCTCAATAGGGTGATTCCAGTGGATGGTGCTATGGGGCAGGAGAAATGTAAGATGTCTGGGCAGTCCAGCTCAGAGCTTACTGGATTGCAGCCATCATCTCTGCGCAGGCCATGCCCCCAGCTCAGGAATCTAGTTACCTTGAAAGAATGCTATTGCCTACAAGCATATTTAGTTCACACCTGGGCTTGCCCCTGCTATTGTCCTCCTAGCCTTCCATGCATCAATCCCAGTGGAAAAGAAGCTGCCCCAGAACAGGTTTCATGTGACCACAAGGTAAGGTTTGCCCATTATCATACACTCTCCTCTGGGGGGCAGATGGGAGCTCTGCACTGAAGAATAAAGTTCCAGCCATCTTCGATTTAGGTACTGAAGTATACTGTGATAATGTTTATAGTAAAACACATAGGAGATGCTGAAAAAGTGGATAGAGTCATCCCTTAGAACCTTTACCCCACTGGACAGGTAATGGCCATGAGCTTCCCCTACCCATAGGCTTGCACGGTGCATAAATATGGCACCCGATTCCAATTGCCAACAACAATGCTGGACCTGTGCAAGAAAGAAAAAGGACTACACCTACTGTTGTGACCTGTGAGGAGATCCTAGGAGCAGGACCTGCTCTCAATTGTACCCAGAACCAAGAAGTAGCTCTCAAGCATCAGTTGGATGAACTCCTGTTTAGTTACAGGAACCCAAAACTGTAAGACGCTGACTTTCCTAAAGAGTCCAATACTTTACACCACTCTGCTTTTTGTTGAGCTTCTGTGGTTTTTCATTGGGGCAACCTATTTTAAAACATGGTTGGGTGACAAGTACTACATCCCCCTGAATGCACCATGGACTTGCATGTTGTTAATACAACAATAACAAAATTAAGAATAAATAATAACCTCACCCTGCCGTATGCCCACCTTAGAACTACTTTAAGGATGTCTCACATCTATTTAATTTTTTTGGTAAACTTTGTTAATAGCTAACATGGGTATATTGAGTTGAGATGTCTGCTTGAAAGTAGTTTTGCCAGGCTACAATGTCTGTGTGTGATTCATGTGTTCACTTGTGTGCTGCTTTTGTTCATGTCCTGTTTAACCTCAGAACAGGTAACAATAACAATCAGGGTGTATCTAATTGTAGATTTGTATTCAGTCTTACCAGGCTGAAGTAGAACATTTGTGCATTTTTTCTCTTTTGCCACACTGATGGCAAGGTTGGGCACCCACTTCACCTCACATAGCCAAGCATATAAATGACCAATAATGACCAATAAATCTTTACTTACAGTTAAATACTATTCCTTTTTGCAAACAGGTATTAACCTATTGCGTGTTGTTTTATATTCAGAGCACAATGATTTAGCATAGTACATCAAGGCACCACTGACAAATTAATTGTACCTGATCCTGATGTCTCCTAAATTTTTGTAATTAATTATGTTAATCATGCACAAAGCCATTTAGTAACAAAATCAAATCAAGAGGTAGCCAACAATACATCTCTACTACAATCCACTACAGATATGAAAGTATTCCCACAACTTACAATAACATTTCTGTTCAGCATTGCAGGTAGCAGGAGAGGCTTCTAGTTGGCAAAGTACCTTTATGCAGGGCCAGGCAGGTCGAGCATTGGCGTACCAGAGGTAGGCAGGAAAAGCAAGGATGCACAGATAGAAGATTACATTTGCCAAATCTCTTATAGCCAACTCCCCCTTCCCATTTCAGACTCCATCTTCACTATCTGTTTGCCATATACCATGACTGATTTGTGTCTTCTTCTTCCACTACCCTTCTTGTCACTTAGGGCACAGGACCTGAGGTGGACCTCTTTGAGGCCTAGGACTTATTCAGCAGAGCACAGAGAAGAGTCCAGTGCAGGTTCAGTTGGAACACTTTGTTAATTAAAAACCCTCATAGAAGATTATATAGTAAATGTTTTTCAAGATACGCCTGTGTTTTTCATCAATAAGATTATCAAGCAGATTGAATGTCCAGAAAAGCAATGAGAACATCCCACCCACCAATCCAACAGATGCTGAAGCATTCAGTGTCCTGACATTTTCTGCTGATGTGGATTGTGAGGAGGAACAGGCCAGCCCATCTGGTTTGCCTGGTCCGGCTGCAAGGGTGAGTCTCACTCAGCCCATATCTACACCAAAACAGGCACCATAGGCAAGGCCCTTCTTCCCCAATCATGTGTATTAGCTCCCTCTGCCCCTACAACCTCCACCAGCTCTGTAGTGTTCACTGCTGTCCCGACTTCTCTATGTCCTACAGCTACAACATCTGCTGTTCCGCAAGGACCCACACGATCTGGGTCACAGGGTAGTGATTTCAAGGGTAGGCCTGGAATACGTGAGCTGATTGAGGATAGTGATGCCCATAGTTTTAGAAAAACTATTGGCCAGAATACAATGGGTGCAGCCTCTAGATATCAAGATAAGATAGGGCAGATGCTAATTCTCCTCCAAAACATAATTTTTCCTGGGGGAGCAAATTGAGTTTTAGATGGTGTATAGTGATCTTCAGAAGTCAAATAATGATCTTCTGGATCATAACATGAAACCCATGTGTACCTTTACTCGGGTGGTGCAGAATGGTTTCAAAGACATGTGTAATGCAATTAGAAATGTATCAACCTCTTTCTGTGAACAATCCAACACCCAAGAATGTACGTCAACGGGAAGGGAGGCCCTAAATATCAGCGAGATAGCTCAGAGCCTGCAGCTCAGGAGACATCATTTTCCCTAAGGAAGGGTCGATAATTTGGTCCAGCAGAAGATGAGCCCAGGAAGACCATCACCAAGAGGCACAGGCTTTAGTGTTTTCCTACTGGCCACCAGCATTCACTTGTGGACACATTCTACAACACGTTTGCTTTCTAAATACTGTGTTGCGATACAACATGGTCTATCAATAAATGGGTAGTTTGCCTAATAATCTCATTCTCACCAACTCAAAATCTGCCTTTTCTACCTGTTTCTTACCTTTTTGTTGTTTGACATCTCCATCCTGGTATTTAATTTTAGGAAAATTCGTTTTTTCAAATAATATAAAATTTTAGAAAATAAAACTATATTTATTTTAATTGTTTTGATATTTTTTATTTTTTCTAATATGCTTTGAATGTATTTACTGTATCATTACAAAATATCTTGTATTCGTTTTGTAATGCATTAAATCTATTTTTAGAGCCATATTCAAAATAATATATTGAATATGTATGCGATTGTTCTAGATTGTACACATTTTCCGCACATTCCTTAATATTAAATGCATCATTTATTCATAATTAAGACTGTCACTAAAATATGTTTTAAAGTAATAATATTTTTATTTTAATAAAACAATACAAATTGGCATTTTAAAATATGTTTGTGTTACACAACATAAACCTACATAAACCATGAATGTTGTACATTACAATGATTTATACGTTGTTCTGCCCTTCCACTTCACATGGTGCTTACCAATTATAAGTTTATCCAAAATCCAAATGAGAGGTATCAGTGACTCCGTGGTTAATAAAGGGTTATCAGCAACAACCAAGTTTTTCAGTGTCATTCAAAGAAACACACACACCTTGGCAGCACTCCATGACTCAGATAAATGGTATTTGGAGAACCAAATACATAGAAAAACAGAACATCTATATTCAGGCATCATACCTCTATCTACCTGCCTACCTACAATCACTAGTGATTGTCCTCCCACATTTAAACTTTCAACAATGAATCTCCAGTGCTCCAGAAGATGACAATGTGATGAGCCTTATTATGACATAAGATAACTTATTTAATAGTTTGCTCGTTATTATCCTCATATACAAGACAGTTCTAATGTAAGTTAATTAAATACATTTGATTTATTTCATACAAATTATTAGATACTCTAACTATGAGAGTGATTTTAAAAAGCTAAACATAGATTTGATAACTATTTAGAGCTACCAACACGAGACGTCATTTAAGGGAACAATCAGGAGGTAGTGACATATTGGAAATGTATTCTTAAAAATGAAATATATTTATTTCAAAAGTTTCTAACTAAAAAGTACTCTCATAAAAAGAGGTTTTCAATTGCTTCTTGCCTGCAGTCACTGCCTTCTTCCTTCCCACTGTGATCTTCATGGTGCAATTCAGCAACATCACCATGGTCTTCTTCATTGAGACAGTGGAAACTAGATTTGCCTGCTTCCTTTGGTAATGTTTTCCAACCATCGGAGTCCACTCATAGTAGGGATATCAACTCTGCTCTGGGTGATTACCATATCTTTCTCTTCCTAGCATTTGACAGGATAGTTCACCTCAGACGTGTATCATCTAGTCCCAACAGACACCACGCCCCATGGTACTTTGCGGACCTGAGAATAGATGTATTTATATGTAGAAGACTAGTAAGAGGATGGCACTACACCAAAACGTCCTCCAACAAAGATGCCTACAAATTAAGGCTTACCAGCTATCATAGAAAAATCAGAGAAGCACCACACAAAAGGACAATCAGTGGGGCAACTCAGCAAAAGAACTATTCAAGATTGTTAATGAATTCATTATACAACATGCCTGTACACTCATCATCCCGGCATCACAAGAGTTATGTGAAAAGCTTGCCAATTTCTTTGAGGTGAAAATCAATAAAATCTACCAGAACTTCACGAATCTCCCCATGGAGCAGGCACATTTTCCATTTTCAGTTCCCCTCCTGCCAATGCCACTGCCCACTTGGAGAGGTTTGAAGTCATCTCTCAAGCCCAAGTGCAGGTTTTGCTAGAAAAGGCTAAATCAGCCTCCCATTAAAAGCCTGCCCTCCCCATATAGCATCTAGCCTATCTACCACTCTCACACTGTCCAATGCATCCTTTTTTATTCTTCCTTAGATTGAGCTAAATTCCAGCTGGTTTGAAAAGTTGTGCAGGTCTCCTCTATCCTAACAAAATATAATGCATACCCAAGGAACCGTTCCAATTACTGGCCCATTTCTCTTCTTCCTCTGCTAGGTAAGACCATGGAAAGCCTGGCAAATAAACAGCTTGCCAACTTTCTAGTAAAACATGGGATACTAGAACTCCCTCAATCCGGTTTTAGAGCATTTCTTAGCACGCAAACCGCCCTGGTACTGAAACTAATGCTTTCGGACTTTTCGTTGATGCTGGTAAACCAGCTATGCTGGTATTTGTCTATTTGTCAGCTGCCTTCAACACTGTCTCCCATACCATTCTGGTTCATAGACTTTCCGAGGTAGGCATCTATGGAAAAGATTTACACTGGCTCATTGATTCTTTGGAAAACAAGGTCTCGTGCCAAGCCTGTCAATAAGGGGGTCTGCAGGGCTCCTCCCTGAGTCCCACAAAATATTTAAGAGCTACATGCTCCCCCCTTGTGCGTATTGTTAAATTGTGCAGCTTTGAAATGTTATCCTGCACAAATGACACCATGACTTGACACCCTATTAGTCATCTCATTTTGGCATAATCTCGACAGGGTCAAAACAAGATTCACTGACTGCATGAGTAAAATAGCTGCCTGGATGACACACAATTGCCTTCAGTTGAACAGTGATAAAACCAAGATTTTGCTGTTTGGAAAGCACAGTTGTTATGATCCACGGATTGTTGGCACCTAAAATTAGCTCCGCTTCAAATCCTCGAAAGACAGGTAAAAATCTCAGCATCAGGCTCAATGAGACCCTGCTCAAGAAAGATCATGTATCCTCTGTCTGTGGCACTTGTTTTACCACCACAGGCTTGCTTAAGTAGGTGTTCCTGTGGCTCTCTTCTAGCTCCAGGAAAACCCTTGTACACGCTTTGAACATGAGTCATTTAGAATATGGCAACGCCCCGCTGGTAGCGGCCAATTAATCACTGCTGTCAAAACTACAGGCGGCGCAGAACACTGCCACTCATTTGGTGTGCTATCTCCCTTTTGGTACTCCCTCTGCTCCCACTTTAAGAGCCTTGCATTGGCTGCTGGTTAGGAAATGCTCGGTATTCAAAGTATGCTGTCTCAACCATAAGCTGCTGTTTTGTAAATGTCCAAATTATCTTCAAAGGATGCTCAGTTCCTGTTGTCCAACTAGACCCCAGGAACCAGACACCTCAGATCCAAAGATAAAGTTACTCTCAATGCTTGCCATATCCGCACCTGAAGATCTGATTCCCGGTCTTTTTCATACCTCACACTTTCCTCTGGCATAAACTACCCCTTTACATTCTCTCATGCACAGATTTTATTAGATTTAAAAAACTCCTAAAGACCTGGCTGTTCTAATTAGTCTGTCTTTCTAGTGTCAGATAAGCCCAAGATAAATATTTGGGTGTGAGTCACTGTGTTATAGCAAATTCCATTAACACAACATAACATAGCAAGTCATCTTGAGGGATGAATTGGATGTTCTGCTGCAGGGCAATGTTGCGTATCATACAACAGAACCCAACTATTCGGCAAAGGCACACCTTGTCAGGAGAGTGGGGGATGACTCGACCATACTTATCCAGGCAACGAAAACATGCATTAACCCCTTCGCTGCTAGCCCTTGTCCCCACCTGTGCTAAGCCTTTTTTTGGCTATTTGGGGTAGTTCAAGCTTAGGCCCCTGTAACTTTTTGACCACATAAGGTATCCACGCCAAATGTGCGCCCTTTTCTTCCAACATCATGGGGATTCTAAAGGTACCCAGGGTTTGTGGATTCCCCTGGAGGGGACCCAGAAATTAGCCAAAATGCAGCTACAGTTTGTTTTTTTGGGGAAAAAAAGGAAAAAGCTGGACAAACTACATCAAATGGAACAACCATCCGTCAATGCTGTAAGTATCCATTGGTTTGTCAATTGCAATTATTGGGGTACGCGTCCATTGCTGTATGCTACCTTACTGTGGTGTCTGTGCATCTGCAAGTACATATCACTTTCCACCTAACCGTTTGTCTGTGCATACCTTCTCATACATTGCTGCTCGACTATATATGTAACTAAAAATGGCTTCCGGAGACAATGCCGCTAACTTCACAGAAGAGTCAAGGATCCTTACTGTTGAGACCCTGTCCATAAACTGTATGGCTGTGCAGTTTTTTAAACTGAACCTTTTTTTTTTTATTGCCTCTGAACATAATCCTTTTGTTTTATAACAGATGGTTTAAACTTTTATAATGTTAACTTTTTTTCAAATTACTATGGAAGGCGGCAAAGAATGAACTTTTTTGTACACTGAGCAGTAGGTTGCAATATTAACCTTGCATCAATCTCTCCTTCTTGTGCTTGCAGACCTTCAGCGGGTACGATGTTACCTACTTCTTCTTGTCTCTTCAACTTTATTTCAGCCTGGAAAAAGTCAATGGGATGAATTGCTCAAATATGCTTTATCAGCCGAGTGGTGTCAAAGGAGTAAAATATTTTGGCCCCACTAGGAAACTTGAGCACACAAAGTGCAAGGGCCTTTTTGCATTCACCTTCTTCTCAAGTTTGGGTAAAACAATTTCTATGCCATTTACTCGCTGGATGAATGCTCACTTTACTTGAAGTGGTTTACATTTAAACTACATGTTCAACTTAAGCATCTGTTGATGAATGTGATGTACTTGAGCCTTCTGTTATCTGGCTTTGCGGCCACTGTTGTTTGAACATTGACCTTTCAAAGAGTTTATGCTGCACTGATCTAAATAGCCTTTAAAAAATCATGTTTGCAGTAGTGTGGGTATCCTCTGTAGTATGCAAAAAAAAAATTGAAGATAGCGTAGTGTGTAGCCAATCATGCATCTCCTTTCATTTTTTTGTATTAAGAGATTTGGAGATGCTTCACAAAATTAGTCGCAAACATAGTACTTCCAGGCTATGAGCCTTCTTCCTAGTTTACAATTCTCACAAAATTACACAGGCAGAAATGCAGCTCCTTTGAATTTTAAAGTGTTCGAAATTAAAATGAAATATAACATGATGTCTATAGGCTGGGAGCTATCTAAATAAAACTAAAATTCATATATTGTATCACTTTGAAATGTTTCCATATTTTAATACTTGTGTGCTACCTGGTGCTGGTAACAAGTACCACAAAACAAGGGTGTGCTTGTTGAACCCATGCCTATTCTCAAGGGTTCGTGTAAGATTCGTAAATCCTTAGGGATCATTGCTGAAGTTTAATGGGTTCTTGAAAATGTGTTGGTCTTAATTCAGACAGATGACCTTTTGGAACAGCGATTTCTGTAGTTTACATTTTTGGGAAATAAGCACCTTTTCTACTTTTGCCCTGGCTTCTATGTAAGCAGAAGAACAGACACGAAATCCAGAAAATGCAGGAGAAGAAGGAAATAATGAACTGGAAGATTTCAGACTGAGGAACTTTCCACACTCTCACAGGCGAGAAAGTATTGACATCCAGTGTGATTTGCACTAAAAATTGTAAAAGAATGAGTGGTGCTAAAGGCGCAAGTACATCTTTTTCAACTATGTTGTGTGCCATCCATGGTGAAGATCGATTGACTGAACAAGTTCTACAGGAGGTTCAGGAAGCCATTGATCCTTTTTTAAATAGTGGGATTGTGTGCCTGTTGCAATTCTTCGGCAAGGGTGAGGAAAAGTGGGCATGTCCGCTGAAGCAAAACCAAAAGATTTGCAAAAGAGTTTTTTCTTATGCTATTGCAGTTCTTGATCCTCATTTTGTACGTTTTGACAACAACTAGTGCTTTGCAAATAAGAGTGTTTTTGTTATCTACTAAAAATAAAAATTACAAAAAAAGTTCAAAGAAAACAAAAATATGGTTCATTTTATAAAAAACTTTCATTGCATAATAAGATAATTATATATGTTTCTTTTAAATGTGAGTAAATGGGGGAGAATGTGTGAACATTCATAGGATGAGAGTGAGTGAGCGAGAGAGATTGGGAGAACAAAATTAAGTGAAATCATAAATGAGCGAAAATGAGGGAGTGAATGAGGAGTGAAAGAGAGTGAGTAAAAGAGAGAGAGAGACGAGTCAGGGAGTGAGTAAGAGGAAGTGTATGACAGAGTGAACATAAGTAAGAACCTGAGTGAGAGGAAGCAAATAAAGATTGAGTGTGAGTGAGTGAGTGAGTGAGAAAGAAAGAGTGAGTAAAACTGAAGGAGTCAATGAGTAAAGCAGTTCATGAAAATTAGGGACTAAGTCAGAGGGTTTGAAGGGTGAATGTGAAAGTGAGAGAGAGAGTGAGTAGAGTCGAGGGATGATATAAAGGAACATGTAAGAGAGTAAATGAGAGGGTGACTTGGAAAGTGGGATAGAGTAATTGAAATGATAAGTGAATGAAGGTGAGGGTTTGAGAGAGATGGAGTGAGTGAGTGAGAGTGGTGAGTGAGTAAGTTAGAGTGATTGAAAGTGTGTAATTGAAGAAGAGAGTGTGAGAAGGTTATTACAAGTATGAGATAGCAAAAGTGCATATATGTCTGTCTAACTGTGAGAACAGAAATAAATATGTTGTGTAATAATGCACTCAGAACAAATGACCACATGGGTTAGTCTTTACTATGTCCCTGTGTTTGTGTCCTGGGGTTCTCAGTCACAGCTCAGAATTTGCAAACTGAAAATGAATGACTGATCTTGATGCCTGCAATCCCGCCTAACATTTCTTGGACTCTAAATCAAGTTCATAGATGAAAAAACTTTGGGCACATGGTGATGCCATCAGTGATGTCATTTGAGATGTCATGAGTGACGTCTTCAGTGATCTAACTGACCATGACATGAGTGATGTAATATGTGAGGTCATAAGCAGTGCATTGCTAGGGTGTCAGTTATAGTTATGTCAGCTAACTATAACTGCTGAGTTTTAATGGTTTTGTACGAGTGAAATCAGGGCCTAAATATCACATTCATGGAACCTCTGGTTTGTTCAGTGAATTTCTATATTATTTTTTTACTCTAATTCCTAAATATAATGTCCCTGTAACTTTAGTTTTTTTAGGCCTGGGAGGTGAACTCCGCTTGGTTCACGGAGTTTGTGGAGTTTTCTACACTCCATGAAACTCATGGAGTGAAGAAAACTCCACTTCACGTAGTGTCAGCAGAGTTATTGCGCTCGGGAACGGAATTTCCACCAGAGCGGCAGGAAGACCAGCACAAGTTTTTTTGTCATTTCGTGGAGTTCCGCATAGCAAAACTCACTAACTATGCCTAGGCCTGCTTTGTTTTAGTAAAGTTCTATGATTTTTCATAAACTATTTCTTAATAATAACATCTGTGTAACTTTTGTTTTTTTAAATGAATTTCCATGTTTTTTTAACTAGCAGGTGCATTTGCAGAATTGTGTCCAAAGAGGGCAGGGCCTCTGATAACCTCTCATTAATCCCGCTTTGTCTGACATACTGAAGGTAACAGGAGGGATTCTTGGCCCCCATGGACACTCAGCAGACAAGGGGACTCCATCCCCCAACCAGTAGTGCACTAGGAGATGTGTTTGCAGAGTTATGGAGAAAGGGCAGGGCCTCTGATGGCCTCTCAGCAATCCCATGGTGTGGGACTTACTGGAAGGAAGCACAAGGGATTATTGGCCCAAAGGACCCTAATCGCTAAGGGGACTTCATCTTCTGACAAGTTGTTTGCCCGGAGGCCCCTTTGCAGAGTGGTTTAAAAAGGGGGTGGGGGCACTGACAGCTTCCCCTGATGCCGGCATTTATTTGTAATTTTGTTTATTAGGAGGAGTGGCCGTGTGGCCCCCCTTTTCAGGCTGATTTTGGTCCCGGAGACCCCATCTTCCCAAATGTTGCCGTTTCTCAAAACAAATGATTAGAAGAGGGGGATTGCACAGCCCCCTCCCTAGGCTGATTTCAGCCCAGGGGACCCCATCCCTGGTGTCCAAACTTTTTTATATTATATTTCTATTAGATGAAGGGTCCGTGCAGCCCCCCTCCTAGGGCTGATTATGACCCCAGGGACCCCATCCACTGGGGCATGCCTGCCCATGTTTCTCAGGGTTCCCCAGTACACCCAGTCTGTATTGGGATCCATGGGGAGACTGTAGGCCCCAACAGTCCCTGCCAGCTCTCCGCCTCCTGCGGGAGCCAGCGTTACCTTCAGAAATATGCAACTCCCTGTATCCAAAAGCAACTTGTTTGTTATCCTGCTCACTTGACGATGGGTAGAGAAACAGCTGAATGCTCCACTTGGAGCACTTTCACAGCTCCTGCTTGCAGAAAGCGGAGAGCTTGCTGTGACTTGGTGGGAGCGGTTAAAGCTCCCGCCAAACCACAGCAAACAGCTATGTTCCAGGGGTAGGCACCCCAGGGCTTAATAGGAGCCCACCCTGTAGGGGTGGTAGTCCCCAGGGCTATCTTTAGCTCCGGGGAGGCTCCTTTGTTGTAGAAGGGCCATCACTCATGACACCATCCAGTGAGTGTAAGTATTTCGTAGGAGTTTATGATTGCTAAACATATATACTAAGCTACTACAAAACGTAAAGTAGTTTACTAGGTGTACTGCTAATGAGTGATACTACTTTTAATATATATCATGTGAGTGGCTGTGTGACTGTATGCATCCTTGTGCGTATTGGTGTGTGCGTGGCAGTATGGGTGTATAAGTGGTTGTGTAAGCAACACTGTAAATGAGTGAGATGCTGTGTGAGTGGCTTTATTGGGGAGTGAGTGGGTGTGCCAGTGGATGTGTGAGTGGAAGAGTGACAGTGTAAGTGGCTCTATCAGTGGGTGTGTAGTGACTGTATGGTTGAATGAGGGGGTGTCTGACTGGCTGTATGAGTAAGTGATTGGTTTTGTAAGTAGCTGTATGGGTGAGTGAGTGGTTGTTTGAATAGGTGTTTTGTTATGTCACCTCATGTGTGAGTGACTGTATGGGACAGTGAGTGTCAGTGAATGGCTGTATGGGCGAGTACAGGAATGTGTGAGTGCTTGTATTGATAAGTGTTAGACCTGACATCATTGGTGCGGATTTCCCCTGTATTTTTGCCTTTACTTCCTGTTATTTTGCTTAGTTGGACTTTGTTTTTGCTGGTCAAGATGCTTTGGGAAGTTTGCCACTGTTGTTTAGTGCCAAAGTGCAAGTGCACCCTGTAAGTTGTTGGTATGGATTGGTGATTCCATGATTGGCATATTTCATTTACTAGTCAGACCTTAGTACAATGCACTGCGTGTGCCCAGGACCTGTAAATCAAATGCTGTTAGTGGGCCTGCAGCACCCATTGGGCCACCCACATGCACACCCCATGCTTTGCTGGAGTTGCATTGTGCTTGCAACATGACTCCAGCAATGCATGAATTTTGCACCAACAGATGCATCGGACTTTCTGACGCATCTGGCAATCCTTGTGCCATGGTGCACTGTATTGTAAATACGGGTCATCCATGGTGACGCAAGGGTATCTCAGAGTGAGGCAGGGAAAGTGATGCATCTCTACTTATGTGTCACTTTCCTGTAAATCTGTCCCTCAGTATTTTCTTGCCCAACCATCCAGTTTGCCATTGTTAGGTTGTGTATTGACTGTTTGGCTTTCGAGTGACAGGGGGATGGGGATGTGCATTCTGTTCAGACAGCCATTTGGGGGTTTGAGGTGTTTCCTGGCTCTCCAGGGTGAGTCAGGGCTGGGCGAGTGTACCCGGGCTGCATTCAGAGTAGGGGGAGGAGATTTCTTTAACACCTGAATGGGCCTGGTCTGCTTTGTCCAATGCTGTCTTCACCTCCTGCCAGAAAGCTGCACCAGAGAGAACAGAACTGGTTTTCGCTGGGCCAAGCGCTTCTCTGCCACAGAGAACAAAGGATTTTGTATTATTAAAATGAGGGTCCCAGACTCCAGACTTTTAGATCACTTCTGCAAATCTAGAGGAACGTTTGCCAAGGAGAACAGCTGGAGAAACTGAGGAGGAATTCTGCCAATTTCTCTGTGCTGTTTGCTGTCTGGGGTTGGCCTGCAGTGGCTACTTTCTGCCACGGCAAGGAAAAGGACTTTGCTGTGTGTTGTATCCCCTGCTTGAGGAAGATCTCCAAGGGCTTGAAATAGAGCTTGCCTCCTGTTCTGAAGTCAAAAGGACACAAAGACTTCACCCCAGTCCCACCTCAACTCCGTTGCTGGGAGTTCTGACCTGCTGAGAGGTGCCTGCCAGTGTCCTGGACCTCTGAGGTTGTTTTGGGACTAGAAACTGCAAGAACTGAGAAACTCGATGCATCGCCTGTTTCTGACGTATCGCAGAGGTGCAAGAAGAATTTTCAGATGCATTGCCGCTGCCGAAGAATCGAAGCAGCGCTTGTTTGAGGCTTCAGTGTCTGCTGTACAATGAAGCCTGTGCACAGATCTATGACGTCCGAGATCACCGTACCGATTCTTACGGAGACCCTGTTGAAGAAGAACCGACGCATCATACTGGGTTGTCATGCATCGCATCGAAGCGCCAAGTCTGTTGCATCGTTGGGGGCACAGTAAGAAACCGATGCATCACCTCCCCATGCAATAAGAAACCAACACATCACCTCCTCTACGGGAATGAACAAATGCATCACCTCCCCTGCGCAGAAGGAAGGGACCGATGCATCACCTCCCTCTGAGAAAGCGACCGGCACATTACCTGACGTGAGTGTAAGGAACTGACACATCACCTTCCCTGTAACCCTTTTTGCTTGCCTTTTTCGACCCATCCCAGGTACTTTGTGTAAAAGTGTTGCATCCCACATTTTCTTAGAACAGAACTGTTTCTATCTTTTAAGAGCATATTTTTTATTACTGAATTGTGGATTTTTGTTGTTTTGGTCTTGTTTTGTTTATATAAAGATTACTTATTTTTCTAAACTGGTGTGATGTCCATTTTTAGGGTTTTCACTGTATTACTATGTACGTTCACAAATGCTTTATACACTGCCTTTGAGATAAGCATGTCTGCTCATGTCAAGCTACCAAGGGGGTGAGCAGGGATTATTTAGAAATGCATCCACCTTACCGTGACTAGGAAGAAGGGTCCCTACTTGGACAAAGGTACCTACTTCTGCCAACTAGAGACCCCCATTTGTATCAATATGTGGATGGGTATCTAAGTGGTTGTGTGAGTGAGTGTATGAGGGCTTTTATGGGTAAATGAGTGGCTGTGTTGAGAGGCTGATGGGGTGAATGAGTGGGTGTGCAACTTTGTACGTAAGTAAGAGGAAGTGTAAGTACCTGTATGGGTGAGTTATGTTGCTGGCTGTATGGGTGAGAAACTGGTGAGCACCCTGTAACATTGCTGGTGCCGGCCCTGGGGGATGGCTGTCCCTAGGGTTATTTACAGCTCCAAGAGGGGGCTGTGCGGCCCTCTCCCACCTTCGATATAGCCCCAGGGAGTCAAGGCACGTGGCCCCCTGCATTTAATTATATTAGCCCCAGGGAGGTGGCAGTCCTCTGGGCTGCAAGGGGTGAGCATCTTATTTAAAAATAGCCCCAGGGAGGTGGCAGACATTGTAGCAACAAATCAATTAGCCTCAGGGAGCTGGTGTAGCCGAGGCTGCTTGGGGAGGCTAGAGCCCCCATGCATTGTAAGTAAAAATTGCGCTGGGGAGGTGGCAGTCCCTGGGACTGCAGTAGGGATGTGTGGCCCCCTGTAATTCAAGCAATTAGCACAAGGGAGGTGGCAGTCCCCAGGGTTATGGAGGCCCAAATTTTTATGTTTTATTTTCCCCAGGACCTGGCCCACCCGCGGCCTAAACTAATGCATGTGAGCCCAAACATTTTTTGGGGGAACAAATTTGCAGATCCTTTGCGACTCCTGCAGAAAATTTAAAACATATGATTTTTTTGGCCATGGAGCTCACTGTGGTATCCCCTGAACAGGCATAGGGGCTCATGGTGTTTCTACCATGCCCCTCCTTTTTTGTTTTGTTTACATTTTTGCTGGTGACTTGGTTCAACCGAGTTGCAAGATGGCTACCAACACTTCCTGGTTTGAAGTGTTGGCAGCCAATCAGATCTCAGGCATGAGATCGGGAGGGTTCGCGGATTCTCCAAAGCCATGGTTGTATACCTGTGAAATCTTTACATTTCTTAGGAACTACTGAATGAATTTACAACATTTAACAATAGGTGTGCTTTCTGGACCAAGAGCTACCTTTTTGCCAAATTTGGTGTTATTTCATTCTACATTCATGCTGTAGCCATGTCTAAAGTATCCTGTGGAAATTAGCACGGAGAAAAAGCATTTTGGGACCCCCTTTTTTACAGCCCCCACTTGAGGGATCACCCAAAAATTTTCAAGCCAAGAGCTGAAGTGAGTGTCAAATTAGTTCTGAAAATTTTGTGAAGATTCGTCAAACGATGCCAAAGTTATTGGCAAATCGAAAACAGCTTTTTTAATAGGAATCGGGTCCTAACTATAACTACCTACTGGCGACCGGACCGCCAGTAGGTAATATCTCTCTCTCTCTCTCTCTCGCTATATATATGTATATATATATTATCTACTGGCGGTCGCCAGTAGATAGTTATAGTTAGGACCGTGTTTCCATAGGAAATCCACAACATTATATTTGGAATAACTTTGGCGCTCGTTGACGAATCCTCGCGAAATTTTTAAAATAGGTGGGGCTCTCTGCTCCGCTCCTACCCTGAAAGTCTCGGGGGGATTCGTCAAGCGGGGGCTGAGAAAAAAGGGGGGTCCCAAAACACGTTTTCCCCATGCAATTTTCCATAGGGACCTTTAGTCCAAGGTACAGCCCGAACGGCTGAACAGAATTACTTGAAATTTGGCAAAGAGGTAGTCCTCAGGTCAGGCATGTGCCTTTTGCATATATGGTGTCAATCTGTTCAGTAGTTCCTGAGAAAATCAAAAGTAAAATCACATACATATCTGGGCGGAGCCTAACCACACATCTTATCATGAGATCTGATTGGCTGTCAGTACTTCATCCAAGAAGTGTTGGTAGCCATCTTGGGACCAATATACATGATAGCACCTCATTAAAAAGCATTGCAGTTAATAGAAGGTTTTAAGACTTTAGTTACATTATAAATCATTTGTTGATGGTACCATACTCATTTTAGGAATTGTGGTGTGTTCTAAGGTGATTTTACCATGGGAAAAAGCCTTCTGCTGTGATATCACGAAACCATGTTTGAGAGAAAACTATTTTCTCATGCTTTTCCCACAGAGGTTTGGAAGGTGATCTATAAGCTAAACTGAGAGCATATTTTCTGTAAATTCACATTATCTTTCTCAGTCATGTAAGAATGAAGTCTGACATTCTCAGTAAAACATGTACATCCAACAAGGGCAGAGACTGACAGTTGATTCCTTTGTGTTCTACTGCAGCTTCCCAGAGTGCTCTAAAGAACAACTAGAGCGCTAACAGTCTTACTTATGACAAAAGTATGGCACACCTAAAGCCATCTTGATTGGAATAAAGTGGTAACACTTAAAACATTTAATTTACAAAGGAACAAAATGAGGGGGTTCATTTTGCCATATAAATTATGATTAGTGCTGCAGAAAGAAAAACTAGGGCACATTTTGACTTCTGATATCCTCTTTTATTTCATAAAAACATTCTGACATGCAGACTGAAACATGCACTTTGAATACCAGCAGCAGACTTGCCTGGTGAGCAGTAGCTTTACTACAGTGATCTAATGAGCAACTAGAGTGCTAACATTCAGAATTTATGGAAAATGTGTGACACATCTGAATGCCTTCTTGATGGAATCAAAGTAAAAAACTGAAAGTATTTCCTACTGAGGAGACTGCAGTAAATGAGGAAATTAGGAAACTTCATAACAAATAAATCTCCCAAGATGGCCACCAGAGACAAAAGAGCCCAAATGTAGCCCAAATATCACCCAGATGTAGCCCAAGTATAGCCCAATGACAGAATGTCCCAGAGTGTTCTTAAGAACAACTAGAGCGCTAACAGTCTTACTTATGACAAAAGTATGGCACACCTGAAGCCATCTTGAATGGAATAAAGTGGTAACACTTAAAACATTTAATTCACAAAGGAACAAAATGAGGGGGTTCATTTTGCCATATAAATTATGATTAGTGCTGCAGAAAGAAAAACTAGGGCACATTTTGACTTCTGAAATCCTCTTTTATTTCATAAAAACATTCTGACATGCAGACTGAAACATGCACTTTTAATACCAGCAGCAGACTTTTGTGGTGAGCAGTAGCTTTACTACAGTGATCTAATGAGCAACTAGAGTGCTAACATTCAGAATTTATGGCAAATGTGTGACATATCGGAATACCTTCTTGATGGAATCAGAGTAAAAAACTGAAAGCATTTCCTACTGAGGAGACTGCAGTAAATGAGGAAATTAGGAAACTTCATAACAAATAAATCTCCTAAAATGGCCACCAGATACAAAAGAGCCCAAATGTAGCCCAAATATCACCCAGATGTAGAAAAAATGTAGCCCAATGACAGAAGTGTGCAAAACACTTATTTTTTGTGTATTTGCAGTTTTAAATAGTGCAGACTTGTCAGGTATTGGAGTGCTTTACATGAACATTGGTTACATCACACAAGATCAAATTCATTTTGGTTGTAGACATGGGGAGATTAAGTGATTTGACCAGAATCACAGAATGTTGAGCTGAAGCAGAAACTCCAACCTGGTTCCCCAGTTGCAAAGTCTGCAGCTCTGGAAGTAACACCACACCCTCTCCCCTTGGATGCAACATTTAATCAAGTGGTCAACTGGATAAAAAAACTAAGATTACAAATAATTTAAAAGTTCTTTGTCGCTATTTGAAAACTCAGAAAATATGTCCTCATTTTAGTTTTTTAGAGCACTAACCATAATTTTGATGCAAATAAGACCCTCTCATATATGTAAATTCTAAAGGAAATGCTCTAGGCATTACAGTTTTGATTACATCAAGATGACGTCAGGCATTCCACACTTTTGTAATAAATATAGAATGTTAGCAATCTAGTTGTTCATTGGGATACTGTTGAGAGGCAGAGGCCAGGTGCACGGACTCTGAAAATTGAAGGCAGGTAGGAGAGTGCAGAGGCAACAATTCGACCACACTAGGCAGGCAGGAAGGGCAGTGGCAGCACAACAGACTATGGAGGGCAGTGGAAAGGGGGGCAGGGGCAACAAACCAACAATACAGGACTGGCAAGAGAGGCTGTGGCAATATAATAGACCATTGTGGGCAGAAGGAAGAGGCAGTGATCATACAACCATACATGCCAACAGACCCGTTTCAGCCAGGAAACGTCCAATGTTTTTAAGCTCAAATGGTCTTTACTTGATCTCTTTCCTGTCTACAATCTTCTCTTTTTCAATGTAACTCAAAGGGGAAAATCAATACCCCAGTTTTATTTCAAAATCTCCCTCTTACCAAGTTCAAAATGTTCGCAAGTATGGTACATTGGCTCATGGTAGGCAGGAGGAATTGGGGTAGGGACATGGACTCGGATAACAGAGGACAGGAGGGACATTGAGAGGTGCACCAAACTGACCCTACAGGGCAGGCATCAGGGTTTGCAGCAGCACAATACACCACACAGGGCATGCTGGACGGGAGTGCAGCACAACAATCCATAGAAAGCAATAGGGAGGAGACAGGACCATGCACACGGACAACAGACAACAGAGGGGAAAGAGGCAATGGTAGCTAGCTGACCATAATGGACAGACAGGAGAGAAAGCTGCAGCATAACAGACCATAAAGGGCAGGAGGGACGGATCAGGGCCATTACAATGGAACCGACAAGCCAGGAGGGAGGGAATAGGGGTCTGCACATGGAAACAGAGGGCTGGGGTCAAGGGGGCAGGGCAGGAGCAGCAAGATGACCATGGAGGTCAGGCAGGATGGGCACTAGAAACAAGACACACCATGGAGAGCAACAGTGAGACTATGATGTCATACACACAGACCATGGAGGGAAGGTGGGAGGGGGTCAGGAGCAGCTAGCTGACCACACAGGGAAGGTGGGAGGGGCCATGGCAGCACAGAAGACCATGCATGGCAAGCGGGAGGGTTAGTGGCAGCACAATGGCTATGATGGGCAAGAAGGAGGGTGCAGGGGCATGCACAAAGGACCATGGAGGATAGAAGGGAGGGTCCGGACCTGGGCACAGACAAGAGAGTTCAGGGGAAGGGGCCTCACACCAGACCGCACGGGGCAGGCAGGAGGAGCAGTTGCAGCACAACAGACCAGGGAGGGCAGAAGGGTGTTCCAGTAAAATGGACCATGGAGGACAGGAGGAAGGGGATAGGGGCATGGCATGTGGACAGGCAGGGTGGAGGTGGCAGGGACAGCTTACAGTCATCTGACAATGCTAGGCAGGTGGTAGGGATGTGGCAACTCAACAGAACACTCAGAGTAGATAGGAGTGGCAAGTTCATTGAACATTGTGGTCAAAAAGGATGGAGCAGGGGCATGCACAAAGACATCGGAGGGCAGGGGGAAGGAGAATAGGGGCAGCAAGCAAAGCACAGAGGCTAAGCAGGAGGTCAATGATGGGCCATAGAATTGGGCAATGGAGGGCAGGATGAGTGGACTGGTACATCATGCTAAATGCAGGGCAGTGGCAGCACATCAGACCATGCATGGCAGGAGGGAGGAGGCTAGTCCATGGATTCAGACAACAGAGGATAGGGAGGAGGTGGATGGGGCAGCAAGCTAACTGTTCATAGAGGGTGGGTTTTAGGAACTTTATTGTTTTTAAAATGTGTCTGTGCGAACTACTTAAAATATGAACAAGTATGCAGCATAATCTCACTTTTATTCAGGAAGAAGAGGACGTTTGGGACTGTGACTCTGGGCTCACTTGGCAGAAACATTCCCTGACCCTTCACCCCCCATCGCAAAATGTAATGCCCGTGAAAAGGGTAGGTGGACGCAGTGTTATATAGAACATAGTCCTGAGAGCACGATTGAAAATGAAAACTAGACATAGTATATGTTATAAACTATGCACCAAAAAGTGTGATATAAGATGAACCAGGGCGTGAAATATAATATGCATTACATTGTGCGCAATGACAGATTTATTGGAGAGCGCGAGATAGCACAGGCACTAGCGCTTGCTATGTGATATGCGCCTTGGAGTGTAATATGCACAGGGCAGTGTTGTGTAACCTAAGTAGTCTCTAAAGTTGTAATATAAAATATGTGCTGGGTAGTGTAACATTGCATATGCACTGTGAGAAAGATATGGATCCCAGATTGTAATATGTATGGCATAGCGCTGTGCTTTATAACATAGGCATAGAGGAAGGCACGTTAGATGGGGCAATATAACCCGTGCGAAGGCAAGTGTGGCATAACATATTCACGGGGTGGTGTTACAGTGCACATGGGCTAGAGAGTGTCATAGCATACGCACTAGCTGGTGGAATACAACACAGAGGTGTGTGGCACTCGGCGGGCACTGGTGGGTGTAACACAGCATTGGGCTCAGCCAGGAGCACGCTGTGACTCTCAAGTGAGGTTTGTCTCCTTTCCAGAGAGTAAAATAAAAAGTATTACACATCCGGCGGTGGATGTGTGTTTCATTAACCGTGAGGGGGTTTCTTGCATAGTTTGGTCGAATTTTTGTTGAATCCCCTTTGAATGGCTTGGTGTGCATGTGTATTAAATGTGCCTGTCAATAGCTACCCATGTTTGTATAAATAAACAACAAGGGTGTCTACTTGGAGAGTACCCACCAGCTGGGGCGCCGGGATTTGGCACGGTAGGGTGTCAGACATGTCAGAGCTTCGCTAGCGGTGTGAATACATTCTACGTGGATTCATTGTGTGCATAGTCGCCTTTTAATGAATATCACGCAAATCGTCATGGTGATAGGTGCATACGGTTTGTCCAGCATGTCCTAGGTGTTTCTATAAATATATATTTTTAAAAAAAAATAAAAAACAAAGGCCGGCCCAGGGGGATGGGGTCCCCGGGGCCATAAGTGGCCTGAGGAGGGGGGCAACACAGCCCCCCTCCTAAAGAATAAAAAAATTTAAAAAAGGCCATGACCTGGGGGTTGGGGTCCCCGGAGCCGATTAAGGCCTTGGGAGGGCCAAATTAATTTTCAGCAAAAACAATTAGGGTGCAGGCCCTGGGGGATGGGTTCACCAGGGCTAATAAATTAGAAAAAGAAAGGGGGCCACACAACCCTCCTCCTTAAAAATAAATAAATAAAAGACCGTCATCGCGCCGGAGGCGACGCCCCCTCCTTGCAGCACTCTGCAAATGCGCCCGCTGGCCAGTTGTAAGTTGAGGAATTAATTCCCCTTCAATACTGAGGGTCCCTGAGGGCCAACTAGCCCAACAGGTATCTCCAGTATGCGCCAGGGAGCTGCGTTGCAGACAGGTGTTTTGAGGCCACGCCCCTTTTTACACCTCCATGCAACGCAGCTCTGTGGCGCTTACTGGAGGTACCTAGTGGGCTAGTTTGACCCTTGGGACCCTTAGGATTCAAGGGGACTTAATCTCTCAACTCAGAACGCCCACAGGCCCTGTGGCGCGTTTTTAAGTTGGGGAAATAATTCCCTTTCAATCCTGAGGGACCCTGGGGTCCAACTAGCCCACCAGGTGCTTCCAGTAAGCACCACCGCTCTGCGTTGCAGAGAGGTGGTGCAGGCCGTGCCACTTTTTACACCTCTCTGCAACGCAGCTCTGTGGTGCTTACTGGAGGTACCTAGTGGTCTAGTTGGACCCTAGGGACCCTCAGGACTCAAGGGGACGTAATCTCCCAACTTAAAACGGCTACAGGGCGTGTTTACACAGTGGGGAAGGGAGGGGACGGGGCATGAGGTGACGTGTTCAAACACGCCCTGTGGTGCGTTTTAAGAGGTAGTTTTAATCCCCTGCCCTATTATATACTAGGGGCTTACAGAGGAGGTCATGCTAATCACAGGGGGACCTCAACACATAGTGTGCCCTAGTGTATGTAGGTGTTTTCACTGTATTCTGAGTGTCTTTTAACATAGCACTGGCTCTAGGACTGGTTAGTCAGACTCAGTTACCACCAGTATCCGTCTGAAAAAGTTGAGGGTACAGGATGATTTTGCAACAAGGCTTGTTTCTGCTCTTCTGTTTGTTCTTTCTGCATGTTATACTTCTTCCTGCACTTTTCTTCGTCTTTGAGGACTTCTGTTGCTTCTTTCTGCATTTCTTTTTTTTCTTTCTGTGCATTTTTCCTTCTTTCTTCACATGTCCTATCTCTGTAGGCATAGCTAGAAATTAGCATTTAAAAAACCTTTGAAATTCACTGAAAAAAACATAGGTTTCAGGCATGTTATAGCTAGGAATTAGCATTTAAAAAACCTTAGAAATTCACTGAAAAAACCATAGGTTTCAGGGGCGTTATAGTTAGCTGGACTTTTCACTCGTACAAAACCATAGAAATTCCCCCGTTATAGTTAGTTCAGCTAACTATAACTCGCGCGCCCGCAATGCACTGCTGATGACGTCACATATTACATCACTCATGACATGGTCAGTGACATCACTCTTGACATCACTCATGACATCACTGATGACATCATCCTTGTAACAGAGTGGCAGACCTCCTCTCCCCCTAATATAACCTTTGATACACACATGCAAAAATAGAAATTAAAATTTTCAAAACAATGGACATACCAATACCAGTTACAACAACCTATTCAGTAATTTTAAGATCCACATCCACTCATTCACCAACAGTCCTATACAGTCACTCATACATGTACTCACTCATCATATGTACTCATACACCTATACATCCTGTTACACAACGCCACTCATCCATAAAGTTACTCACACACATAGTCACTCATGCTAATAAAGAATCAAACATCCGTTTACCTGCATATACAGTTATACACACACCACCACACTTACTTCTACAGAAACTTACACATACTTAGTCTTTTTAACAATCACTTATAGAAACACATACTTATTCATACAGGAACACTTTCAATCTCTCACTCTCACATATACTCACTTATATACACCAATAGTCACATATACTAGTTTAAAACGTATGTAGTTACTCATAGAGACACAATTGAGACAGTTATTCACTCACTAACACACCCATGCACACACTCATCCACCCATACAGTCCTGCACACATGCTGTCTTCAATACATACAAACAGTGAGTCACTCATTCATGCACCTATGCACTACGTAATACCCCCACCGAACCATACAGACATCAGACACTTATACTGATACTCAAAAAACCAACTAATAACCTATATAGACACTCATGTAGCTACTCACCAACCCATGCAGCCACTTATACACAAAGTGAGAGACTGATACATATATTTACATATTTAAACATTACTCACTAAGCCATGTATTCACTAAGATACACTTAATCAGTCACTTATACAATCAATTTTTCAAAAACAAATCATCCATTTAGACACTTATATACCCATTTATTCTTCCATCGACCTTGAGATATACATATATAAAACATATGTAATTTTCAGAAAAACACACATTCACTGGATGATGTCATCAGTGATGTCATCAGTGATGTCATTTGAGATGTCATCAGTGATGTCATGAGTGATGTCACTGACCATGTCATGAGTGATGTAATATGTAACGTCATCAGCAGTGCATTGCGGGCGCGCGAGTTATAGTTAGCTGAACTAACTATAACGGGGGAATTTCTATGGTTTTGTACGAGTGAAAAGTCCAGCTAACTATAACGCCCCTGAAACCTATGTTTTTTTCAGTGAATATATATATATATGGTGATTTGTCAAGCAGGGGCCGAGAAAAAAGGGGGGTCCCAAAACGCGTTTCCCCATGCAATTTCCCATAGGATCTGTTGTCACAGCTACAGCCCGAACCGCTGAACGGAATAACACCAAATTTGGCAAAGAGGTAGTCCTCAGTTCAGACTCGTGCCTTTTGCATAAATGGTGTGAATCCGTTCAGTAGTTCCTGAGCAAATTAGAGTTAAAAGTACATATATATCTATGGCCGGGGAGGATCTGCGCACCCTACCCGCACCGTAAGCGCACCCTCCCAGAACCGAGCGCGCTCCCTCCTGATCGCACGCTGAATGCTAATTGGCTATCGAGTGTCTGTCTAAGTTCGAAACCAGGAACTGTTGGCGGCCATTTTCTGCCTCGGTAGAAGGGAGGCTGAAGAAGCAAGGGGAATAAGTGTGTAAAACATATAAAGGGGGCAGAGTGGAAATACTCTGACCCTCTAGAGGTGCTTAGGGGGTCCCAGAAGGACCCCCTGGGCCCCCCTTTTTTAAAAAAAACAAAAAACAGCGAAATGCCCGCACAGTGCGCGCATCCTACCGCGTTGGATGCACGGATTCTCTTGCGGTGGGTTCGCGGATCCAAGGAAAAAAAAAATGAAATTGTTGGGAGATAAGTGTTTTGTTCTTGAGTGGCTCTAAAAAGAGCCGTTGTGTTCATTCAGAGTTTTTGGTACTTATAAGTAAGTACCTATACAGAGTCTAAAGTTGTTGAGGGAGACCCTGTTTCCTTCATCAGTAAAGTGTACTCCATCTCTCCTATACATCTCTTGCATATGAAAGCGCAGATTGTTATTGTAAATGGACCCATTCTGTAATCTCGGAGAAAAGCAGAACAGATTTATTCACATGTTTTGTAGCTTTCTCAATCTGTGGACAAAAATGATCGGACCAGTTCCATTTCTGCCTTTGGCATATGTTAGAATACACAAAGGCAGTTTTAGGGAAAAGTGAAATCAGTTCTGCAAGGGTGTCCTTCATAAGAGTTTCCAGACCTACCCCAGTCAAAGTGCCTAGGTCATTGCCACCACAGTGCACTATTATGAGGTCAGGGTGTTGGATTTGTATGAAGGATTTCACCAATGGCATCAATTGGTGCCACTTTAACCCTCTCTGTCCAATCCATTTAATGTCTACATTTGTCAAACCTAGGTCTTTGTGAATGCCTTTGTTTTCTGCATACCTTTGGCTCCAGAAAATGCAGCTGTGTCCCACAATCCACACTCTAAGCATCTTTTAAGGAGGTCTGGATGCACTCAGATGGTCCCTGTACATGAAATGGCAGTTTGGAAAGTAAGATGTTTCTAAAATGGTGGCTAAGATGCAGTTTTGAAAAAAGAAAATAAATGATTGGTTGTTTGACAACCTTCTACACTGAAAGGTAGGGTGTATATTTCTGTTTTTTAAACGCATGATTCTTATTGGTTAACAAAAACTGATTGTAAGGAACATTATATATGATAAGCTGATATGTTGAGAAGTCAAGCACACTTGCTGTCTTGATTAGCAACATTGTGTGTGCTGAACTTGTGACCTGTGTGCTTAGCACAGTGTTACATGACCTGTTTCTATGGTAACAGGCAGAATGCAGATTGGGGGAAGGGTTGACATTTATGTCATTTGGAAAGGGTTGAAATGTTTAACCTATAGAAATGTGTGTTTGCTTTTGAATTTATGTGGGAAGGAATGTGATTTGATGTTTACATGTATATGTGTGGAAAATGAGAGGGAAACTTTGCCATTCTTTGGTTCTGCTGACAGGTGCACAGTGCAGAGATTCTGTATAAGAAAATCTGGTGTGTGACTGATATCTGGCGTGTGACTGATATACTTCTTCATCTACAAAACATCTTGAAAGGTGAGTTATTTAATTGTGAGGGGATGTATGTAGACTATTTTTATTGTAATCAGACTAATGTATTTCTTCTGCTAAAGTGTAGGGAGTACTTTTTTTCTCTACAATCTTATTGACAGTGTGTGTGCATGTAAAAACCATTCTGTGATAAGCATTTGTTTTTTTCATGTGTTTGTAGACAGATAACTATGCAGTTTTTATATTTTGGTAGAATTAGAAACCAGTCATTGTTCATGAATTTGTGAAATGAGTTATGTTTCTGCACTAAAATGTAGTACTCCTTGTAGATGAAGAAATGTGTTTTGGTATAGTGTAAGGGATAGTGTTGTTTGTCTAGAATCACAAAGTGAGTCTGTGTGCATTTGGGAACCACTGTGAGAGAAGCATTTGGTAACATCGTGTATTTGCTGACAGATAACTCTTTTAAAACCTGTCATGTTGTCAAGTTTTAGTAGCATTAGAAGCCAGTCTTTGCTTATGTGTTGATTAAATGAGTGAGGCTTTGACACAAAAGTGCCGTTGTGAAATATGTAGATTGTGTGCAGTTCCCTTACCACTTCTACTGTAGTGAATGAGTTTTGGTAAACTCCTAGGGATAGTGGTGCTTGTCTAGAATCACACTGTGAGTCTGTGTGCATTTTGAAACCACTGTGAGAGAAGCATTTGGTAACATTGTGTATTTTCTGACAGATAACTCTTTTAAAACGTGTCATGTTATCAAGTTTTAGGAGCATTAGAAGGCAGTCTTTGCTTATGCGTTGATTAAATGAGTCAGGCTTTGACACAAAAGGGCAGTTTTGAAATATGTACATTGTGTGCAGTTCCCTTACCACTTCCATAGTAGTGAATGAGTTTTGGTAATCTCTTAGGGATAGTGTTGTTTGTCTAGAATCACACTGTGAGTCTGTGTGCATTTGGGAACCACTGTGAGAGAAGTGTTTGGTAACATCGTGTATTTGCTGACAGATAACTATTTTAAAACCTGTCATGTTGTCAAGTTTTAGTAGCATTAGAAGCCAGTCTTTGCTTATGCATTGATTAAATGAGTCAGGTATTGATACTAAAGTGTAGTCGTGAAATATCTAGATTGTGTGCAGTCCCCTTACCACTTCCATTGTAGTGAATGAGTTTTGGTAAACTCCTAGGGATAGTGGTGCTTGTCTAGAATCACATTGTGAGTCTGTGTGCATTTGGGAACCACTGTGAGAGAAGTGTTTGGTAACATCGTGTATTTGCTGACAGATAACTGTTTTAAAACATGTCATGTTGTCAAGTTTTAGTAGCATTAGAAGACAGTTATGGCTTATGCTTTGATTAAATGAGTCAGGCATTGACACAAAAGTGCAGTCCTGAAATATGTAGATTGTGTGCAGTTCCCTTACCACTTCCACTGTAGTGAATGAGTTTTGGTAAACTCCTAGGGATAGTGGTGCTTGTCTAGAATCACACTGTGAGTGTGTGTGCATTTGGGAATCACTGTGAGAGAAGGATTGGGTAACATTGTGTATTTTCTGACAGATAAGTCTTTTAAAACCGGTCATGTTGTCAAGTTTTATAAGCATTAGAAGCCAGTCTTTGATTATGTGTTGATTAAATGAGTCAGGCTTTGACACAAAAGTGTAGTCTTGAAATATGTACATTGTGTGCAGTTTCGTTAACACTTCCATAGTAGTGAATCAGTTTTGGTAAACTCCTAGAGATAGTGGTTGTTGTATAGAATCACACAGTGAGTCTGTGTGCATTTGGGAACCACTGAGAGAAGGATTGGGTAACATTGTGTATTTTCTGACAGATAACTCTTTAAAAACCGGTCATGTTGTCAAGTTTTAGTAGCATTAGAAGCTAGTCTTTGCGTATGCATTGATAAAATGAGTCAGGGTTTGACACTAAGGTGCAGTACCATGTACTATTCTCTTCACTGTGGCAGAACTAAAAATTTTAAAGTTTTACCCAGGCACTGTCCTAGCAGTAGTCTGATGATTTAGTCAGTTTCCAAGTACTTATGTTGTGAACCATTCATTACCAAATAGACTGCCTCAAACGTCTATGCAGTATGCATGTAGTGTTCTAACATACTATACACTTGTCTTTTACACCTTCAATTCCCTAGTCAGTATCCACACACTTCCAGGAAACACCCTGTCCTCCCTTTGCAGTCCTCTAGTGACCCATTCAGCACCATGTACTAATCCATTCACTGAGCCAAAACCCAAACACTTATAAATTCATCAAGACACTCTCTTTCCAGTACTCTAATGATTCAGTCACTGCCTAAGTATTCATGCACTGAGCCAGGCCTTAGCACATGGACTTCTTCAAACCCCTATCCACTATGCATGCAGTCTTCTAACCACCTAGACACTTGTCTTTCACACTTTCAATTCCCTAGTCAGTATCCATACAGTTCAGCAAACATCCTGTCACTCCCTTTGCACTCTTCTAGTGACCCATTCAGTACCAAGTACTAATCCATTCCCTGCACCAAAAGCCTACCACTTAAAAATTCTCCCAGGCAGTCTTTTTGCTGTACTCTAATCATTCAGTCAGTACTCAAGTACTCATGCAGTGAGTCAGGCCTTATCACATAGACTGCTTCAAACGCCTATTCACTATGCATGTAGTCCTCTAACCACCTACACAGTTGTTTTTCACACCTTCAATTCCCTAGTCAGTATCCATACACTTCCAGCAAACACCCTGTCACTCCCTTTGCAGTCCTCTAGTGACCCATTCAGCACCATGTAGTAATCCATTCACTGTGCCAAAGCCCAAACACTTATAAATTCACCAAGACACTCTCTTTGCAGTACTCTAATCATTCAGTCAGTGCCTAAGTATTCATGCACTGAGCCAGGCCTTAGCACATGGACTGTTTCAAACCCCTATCCACTATGCATGCACTCTTCTAACCACCTAGACACTTGTCTTTCAGACTTTCAATTCCCTAGTCAGTATCCATACCGTCCAGCAAACATCCTGTGACTCCCTTTGCACTCCTCTAGTGACCCATTCAGTACCAAGTACTAATCCATTCCCTGCGCCAAAAGGCTACCACTTATAAATTCACCCAGGCACTCTCCTTGCTGTAGTCTAATCATTCAGTCAGTACCCAAGTACTCATGCAGTGAGCCAGGCCTTAGCACATGGACTGCTTTAAATGCCTATCCAGTATGCATTCAGTCCTCTAATCAGCTACACAGTTGTCTTTCACACCTTCAATTCCCAAGTTAGTATTCATACACTTCTAGCAAACATCCTGTAACTCACCCAGTGTGTCTCCTTATAGTACTGTAATCATTCAGTCAGTTAGCATGTAGTCTTTTAGTGAGGTAGGCTTTAGGGCATGAACTGCTTCAAAGTACTATGCACTATGCATGTAGTGTTTTAACCATCGTCACACTTGTGGTTCAGGGCTATAGTTTCTTAGTCAGTTTTTATATAAAATGTGTTTGTACAGTAATGGAATAGTGTAAATTTGAAAGTTATTAATATACATTTATTTGTGATTCTTTTTTACAGATACTGTTTTTCAACGTTAAAATAGAGAAATTATGCCAGAAAAAAAAAGAAAAAGAAAAGAACAGAGACAGGAGGATTATTTGAAGAAACATCAACCACAAGTATTGAATGAACAAGATAATGTGGCTAAAAGGAAAAAATCTTCTGGTAAGATCACGAAGCAATTTATTAAAAATGTTTGTAGGAGCAAACAGAATGTAGATAATGCTGGAACTTCTGAGAATTTTTCAAGTAAGAAATAAATTCAAAATAAGAGGAAAAGTAAAAAAGCAAATGTTCAGTCAAAGGAGATAAAGTATGGTAAAAGAAGGCAAAATCAGTATAAAGAATTACGCAAAAAAATATTTTACAAGAGAGTAGTGCATAATTTGCTGAAAGATGTGAAGAAATATAAAAAGAGAGCTTTATTTTATAAAAGAAGAAGCATAGTGAAAGCAATGTGGAAAAGGCTTTTGAAGTAAAAAGGAAACTGTTTATTTTAGTGTTAAACAGAATTCGATCACTAGATAAACCAATATATGTAATGAAGGCCAAAAGTAGGAGGAAAAGAGTTATTAATTTAAAAAATGTTTGTGATGTTTTTTTGGGAGAATGGAAACACAGTTCTAGTTCAGAGCCTTTTTTTAATGAAGAGAGTTATTCACTGAGCGAAAAATTATTGTATGCAGTTGACACCAGTGGTAGAGGTTATGAGGTTAGTGACGGTTATCCAATGGAGAAAGAGAAAATGGTTGAAAGAAATGCAGAAGAAGTGATAGCTAATGAAGTTTTAGGGAGACGTGCTAAAAACCCAGTTTACACTTGGGATTGCAGTAGTGTTTGCAGTGTACGACAGGAATCTATTGAAAAATTATGTAGTTTTTTATGAGCCTATTCTAAAAAAAGTGTAAAACAAAAGATTAAGCTGTTGCAAGGACTAGACCCTTGCAGAGTGAGAAAACATAGCAGTTTGCGAGGTCAATCTCTGGCTTGTCTTTCTAGGAAAGTTTGTCAAAGTGTTTTTCACCATTTCAGAATGCTGGCAGTACATCATACTCAAATGCGGAAGTTAGTGAGAAGGTTGTATTATGCAAAAAGTCCAGCATTAAATTTAAGTGAGTTGAACAGTGCTCTTTTGCGTGGATCAGTATCAGATGTGAAGCAGGTCTGTGAGGATATTGAGTTTTGTTACTTTGGGCCTCAGCAAGAGCATGAAGAAACTGACACACTAGTAGAACAAAATGTTGAAGACAATGTAGAACCCGTAATTACAGAAAAATTTGAGGATGAAATCACAAATTTTAAGGTAATTTCAGGTGAAAGACCAAATGTTTCTTGTATTTGTTGTCGGCGAACTCTCTATAAAAATCAGACCAGGGGTGTCAATCTGTATTTTAAAAGTGAAATAGAAGATAATGATAAGTGGATGGAATTTGCAACTTATTTGTTGGTAGAGGATTGTTTTGATTTGGGATGTGAGCAGCGTATTTGCAAATATTGTTATAACAAATTAGATGAGAATAAAATGCCTGTTCATAATAATCTAGAGTTGGTTGCTATTCCTCCAGAGCTGATAGATTTAAATATGTATGAGTCTATTCTCATACAATGTGTTCACCCATTTCAGGCTATTGTTCGTATGGAGTCCAAAACAAGTAAATTACCTCCATCACAGTTGCAAAGAGGATTGAAAGGAAGAGTTGTGTATTTACCATTAGATTTAAGGAAAAATATTTAAACTATTGGTGTAGATCATGCAGAAAATGAGCCACTAGTCATTCTAGTTAATGGTGTTTCTACCTAGAATAACAACATCTGGCAAGAGTTATTGGATGTTAGAAAAGTGCAAAAGGCATAATTGTATCTGTTAAAAAATAATGAGTACTATAGAAATGTGTTTGTTGGAGAAGAAGAAATAGATTTAGCAGAAGATACTGAAACATTAAGTGGACACATTGAAAAAGTGGACATGTCCAGATGTGAAGAGATCTATGAACATTACAGTGTACATCCACTTCATTCCAAAGAGGTAATGGGGAATACGATTGAGTTATTTCAAATGAAAAAAGCAACAGGAATTCCCATGAGTGTATGGGAAGAGAGCTTGGAAGCTCATTGTTTCCCGCAGTTGTTTCCAACAGGACGATATGATGAACGTCCTGTGCAGATTCCTGCATCTGAATATCGGACAACACGATTCTATGCAGAAGATCCAAGATTTCATCAATGTATCCCTTATATGTTTCATCTTTTGTTTGAAAGTGACTTGTCTGGACTTTCATATGCAGTAAATCACATTTTAAAAACTGGAATGCATCTTCAAAATGTAACTGCAAAGGATTTTATGGATAAAGTGCATCAGAGAGATGATCATTTAGAATATCAGTTGATTAATCTGATGGCATGTCAGCGTGGGACTAATGAATATTGGTACCGTCGACATGGAGAACTGAAATGTATGCTACGGAACTTGGGAACTCCTACATGGTTCGTTACACTAAGCTGTGCTGAGTATGCTTGGGATGATTTACTTGAATTTCTTCGAGAGGCAAATTCCAATATAAAAAATAATGAATACAAGACACCTGGAGAATTGTGCTCTTTGGATCCTGTCAATATATGCAGATATTTCAATCATAGATTTGAAGCTATGATGTCTATGATGTCTTTCATTTGCAATGAAAAGAATCCTCTTCTTGGAGAAGTTGTGGATTTCTTTTGGAGAAAAGAGTATCAAAATTGGAACAGATTCAGATGAAACTGTTTTGTCTTTCATTGAAGTTTAAGCTACATGTGCTCTTCCCAATAGCAGAGAAGACAAAAACTTAAAACAACAAGTCTTACGATTTCAAAGCCACAGGTGTGGAAAATACTGTTGATGAAAGTACAAGTCAAAGGATAAGTTCTATACCAAATATCGTTTTGGATTTCCACGTCCTGTATTATCCAAAGGAAGAGTGAACAGTTTTATGTCAGCTGTATGACATACCATCACAAGAAAGTCTCCGAAAAACACCTACAACTTAAGAAGAAGCGAAGAATCAAAATACATGAATGACTACAATCCAGTTATTTTATACAGGTGGAACGCTAACATGGATATTCAGTATGTTGCGAACAATTCCATTGCTGTTGCTCGATATGTAACGTCTTATATTACTAAATCTGAAAAGACTGAATTGAAAGAAATGAGGGAAGAGATTTGCCACGAGAAGACTTTAAGTAAGAAATTATACAGTTTCAGTTTGAAGATGTCATCGCATCGTGAAATTGAAGCATATGAATGTTCAGATAGGTTATCATCTGCAAGTCTATATTCCAAAAGTAGAAGAATCATTTGGGTGAGTCTAGGTCTTGCAGGAATGCAAAATCGGGTACTGAGATCTGTTCAAGAAATTGAATATTTAGCAGAAAATGACCCTGAAAGTACAGATATTTTGAAAACCAATATGTTGGACACATACTATCCAAATAGAAGTCATCATCTTGAGAACATGTGTCTCTATGAAGTGCTGCAAAACCACACTTTTAAACGGAATACTACAGAGAACATCAAGGATGGAAAATATGCAGTGATTGGTTCCGAAGGATGTCTGGTGAAACAAAGGAAAGGAAATGTAATTAATCACACAAAACTGAGTGGCAAATGTTCAAACCATGGCGTTCAGAACTGGAATTACTTGGAGATTTTCCCAGCTATGAAGATTTATTCAATGCTTGTAAAGATAGAATACAATGCAGTGCTTTCGCAAATTATGTCAAAATGTTGAATGATGAAATTGATCAAGAAGCTATAATTGCAGCTGAGATTGCTAGAGACAGTTCTCAAGACAGTCAAAGTTCTGCTGCACTGAGTCAAGATCCACTAGGACAACCAATTGTTGAAAATTAAGCAGCGATTGCAATGAATGAGGTTGAAACAGCAATGTATTAAGCACAAGAAGATGCAATACAGTTAGGAAACTTGGAAGAGCAACTAGATGTTGAACAGAAACAAATATATCAGCAAGTAAAAGAGCAGATTGACCATGGATTACTTCATGAAAAGAGAGGGTGCTCATGTACATCATTTCAACCTATCCGAATGTATGTGAGTGGTCAAGCTGGAACAGGAAAAAGTTTCTTAATTAAAGTAATTAGAAGTTATCTGCAAAAAACAAAGGAGTCACATTTGTCTTGTGTTGTCACTGCTCCAACTGGGTTGGCAGCACATAACATTAAAGGAATTACTTTACATCGTTTACTAATGCTACCAGTAGAGCATGAGAACAAATTGGAATACCACAAGCTATCTGGAGAAGCTTGTTGTGAAGTTTCAAGAGTCCTGAAGAAAATGAAACTTCTCAATATTGATGAGGTGAGCATGGTTTCAAACTTGATGCTTGCCTTTGTGCATGTAAGAATGCAGTAAATTCTTAGAAGAGAGTATGATGTGTTATTTGGAGGAAAACACGCCATAGTTTTTGGAGATCTACTGCAACTGACTCCGGTAAAAGGACAACCGGTATTTAAAACACTTGCTCATGAAGATACCAGAAAGTCTCTTGGCAGTGTTGGTAATGTGAACATTTGGAGTAATTTTGAATACAAAGAACTGACAACAAATATGCGACAGGCAAATGATGCTGAATATGGAAGTATTCTTCAAGATATAAGAATTGGAATTCTTTCAAAAAAAGGGAAAGAAGCTTTGGAGAGTCGATTACTTTGCAATGTCTTTCCAAATGAAAATGCAGTTCCTGCAAAAGTGTACGTGGAAATTGCTAAAAATAAGTCAGTGACTTGCTTCATGCCAACACTGCATGAGTGTTCAATATTCAACGAAGAATTATTAAAACTGGAAAATGAAGAAATTGTAAATATGGAAGCCATTGATAAAATACTGCATGAAGGAATCACTATTATTTTGACGGGTAAGTTGAGATCAAAACTGGATTGTTTAGAAAAAACAATATCTAAAACTGCTGGTTTAGAAAAGACACTATATGCGTGTGTAAACTGTCGGGTAATTTTAAGGCGTAAATTGGATGTAGAGAAAGGTTTAGTTAATGGTGCAATGGGGGATGTATGATGTTACAACGCATACCATTACAACGCGTGCCTTTACAACGCATTTTTTGCAACGCAAATACATTTACAACGCATGTTGTTACAACGAATACTGTTACAACGTGAAATAGAGTTAATTAATGAGAAGTACTTTTACAACGAACACAATTATAACGCATACCTTTACAAAGCTTAAAAATATATATATATATATTTTTTTTTTGTAAAATAAAACCTGCCACGGGATGCAGGGAAATTAGGGGTTTTTGGGTGGGGAAGTGTTTTAAAAAGTAGAGAAAATCTGTACGTAAATGCATTGAACTACATATAATTGTACAAAATTAATACTCGGGTATTAAAATTAATACTCGAGTATTAAAATTAATACTCGAGTATTTTATAAAAGGTCAATTATTTTAAAATTTGCAATTTTTTTCAAAAACAATGAATTTGTAAAGATAATTAAAATTCAATATATTACTAATTCACCAAATAACTATTCGGATATCCAAACATTTTACATACACATAGGCGCCATTTTAAACATTGTACATCAAACAATTGTCCTACAACACTTTCCATTAAAATAATACCACAACACTACTTTCAAAATGGATGCCAAAACGGAACTAAAAAGAGAAAACTACACATCTTCAGATGCTTTTTTAAATTATAAGTTTCCACACTAATTAATACAATTTTAAAAAATATAACCAACGCTGTGTTTCTAAAAATTAACAATGACAATGACTAAAACTTATAAATACGAGCAAGACACCATTTTAAATTCAGTTGATTATCAACTACCAGAGAGAGCAGACGCCTGAAGCTGACCCTCTGACCTCTTCACCCAGAGAAGACCGGAATCCTTTTCAGTACCATTATTTGTCCACATACAAGTAAGTTTCTAAAACAAATAACCTTACTATTTCTTTTTTACATTTATCATGTGTAACATTGCATACGCTGCACCTAATAAGTTTCTGTTTGCATTTTTGTTTGACAAAAATAATATCAATTTATTACTATAGTATTCCAATCATATCTCAATAAACATATACAGTCAATATTATTTACTGACCAATATCTAAAGAAAATTGTTTATTTAATAAAATAATTATAAATAAATAATGAGTTTTATTATTTGTCGAAAATCCTAAAATGATACTTTTTTTTCTAAAACAGAACTTTTCTCACATGTGACGAAAAAGATTTATTTATAAAAAAAAATTGTTTTCCAAAATAAGCTACACTCATCATCGAGAATAATTAAGAGGTATTTTAATTAAAAAACTTATACACCATTTTACATTTGCAAGTTGCAAAAACTTGTTTCAACACATATATAATTTGTGTTTCCACACAGAAATTCAATAACGGGAAAAAAAAATAATACCATCTTTGAAAATTGAAACGTCGAGTTATAAATAAGGTAAATATTTGGAACGTAAAAGAATAGCATTATTTTCTTTCTTCATTAATTCTAAAAACTTTGTGAAAGTGTAAGATAGTGTAGTACTTAAGCAAAATGAGGTCATTCCTTGAAAGTGCACCATTGGCGAAAATGTAGGATCGTATTAGGGAAAAAAAATCTTTTTTAAATCCAGAATGGTACAGCATTTCGAAACTGTGTAGGGGTAACAATTAATAATCTAAATCAAAGTAGGTGCAGCAGTAGTGAAAGTGTTGGATAGTGTAGGGATAAAAATTAATAAATTAACTCCATAAAGGTGTAGCACTAGGAAAATAATTGAAAAGTATAGGGGTAATAATTACTTTTGTAACTCCACAATGGGTCAGCTGTGGTTAAAGTGTGGGATGGTGTACAGATAACATTTACTATTCTAAATCCAGGAACCTGCAGCAGTAGGGAAAGTGTGTGATAGTGTAGGGGTAACAATTACTAGTCTAACTCCAGGTAGGTGCAGTAGTAGAGAAAGTGTTGGATAATGTAGGGTTAAGAATTACTATTCTAACTCCTTCTAGGTGCAACAGTACGGAAAGTTTGGGATAGTGTAGGGGTAACAATTACTATTTTAACTCATGGTAGGTGCAGTTGCAGTGAAAGTGTAGTATAGTATGTAGATAGACAAAAATAATATGTCAATTATACACAGTATTGTTTACATTTTTCTATTTTCTAAAACGGTATTAAAATTTTTCATTAGCAAAAATGTTTTTTTTTTTCAGATACTGACATAAATCAGATCAACCTCAGAAAAAAACTCGAAACCATCAAGACCAGACAACCATAAAATCAAGCTATTAATCTAGAAACCAGACCAGAAACAAGGCAAAGAAAAAAGTAACAAAAGCAAAAGGTATTTTAAAAGCAACAATCCTTACTTAAAAAGAAAATATTAAGCAAAACTTGTTAGAAAATATTCATGTAATATGCAACAATACAGAAAGTGTAGGATGGTGTAGGGGTAACAATTACTTTTCTAGCTCCATGTAGGTGCAGTATTAGGAAAATTGTGGGATAGTGTAGAGGTAACAATTACTATTCTAACTCAAAGAAGGTGCAGCAGTAGGGAAAGTGTTGGATGGTGTAGGGGTAACAATTACTATTCTAACTCAAGGAAGGTGCAGCATTAGGGAAATTGTAGGATGGTGTAGGGGTAACAATTACTATTCTAACTCCAGGTAGGTGTAACAGTAGGGAAAGTGTGGGATAGTGTAGGGGTAACAATTACTACTCTAACTCCAGGAAGGTGCAGCAGTAGGGAAAGTGTAGGATGGTGTAGGGGTTACCAATACTATTCTAACTCCAGGTAGGTGTAGCAGTAGGGAAAATGTCGGATACTGTAGGGGTAACAATTACTATTCTAACTCCAGGAAGGTGCAGTAGTAGGGAAAGTGTTGGAAAGTGTAGGGGTAACAATTACTATTCTAACTCCAGGAAGGTGCAGCAGTAGGGAAAGTGTAGGATGGTGTATGGGTAACAATTACTATTCTATCTCCAGGAAGGTGCAGCAGTACGGTATTAAAATTTTTCATTAGCAAAAATGTTTTTTTTTCAGATACTGACATAAATCAGATCAATATCTCAGAAAAACTCGAAACCAACAAGACCAGACAACCAAAAAAACAAGCTATAAAACTAGAAACCAGACCAGAAGCAAGGCCAAGAAAAAAGCACAAAAAGCAAAAGGTATTTTAAATCAACAATCCTTACTTAAAAAGAAATTAATAAGCAAAACTTTTTTGAAAATATTCATGTAATATGAAACAATACAGAAAGTGTAGGATGGTGTAGGGGTAACAATTACTAATCTAACTCCAGGTAGGTGCAGTAGTAGGGAAAGTGTTGGATGGTGTAGGGATAACAATTACTATTCTAACTCCAGGTAGCTGCAGCAGTAGGGAAATTATTGGATAGTGTAGAGGTAACAATTAGTATTCTAACTCCAGGAAGGTGCAGTAGTAGGGAAAGTGTTGGATAGTGTAGGGGTAACATTTTCTATTCTAACTCCTGGAAGGTGCAGCAGTAGGGAAAGTGTGGGATGTTGTATGGGTAACAATTACTATTTTAACTCATGGTAGGTGCAGTGGCAGTGAAAGTGTAGTAGAGTATATAGATAGTCAAACTTAAAATGTCACTTATACACAGTATTGTTTACATTTTTCTATTTAATAAAACGGTATTAAAATTTTTCATTAGCAAACATTTTTTTTTTTTCAGATACTGACATAAATCAGATCAACATCTCAGAAAAACTCGAAACCAACAAGACCAGACAACCAAAAAAACAAGCTATAAAACTAGAAACCAGACCAGAAGCAAGGCCAAGAAAAAAGCACAAAAAGCAAAAGGTATTTTAAATCAACAATCCTTACTTAAAAACAAATTAATAAGCAAAACTTTTTTGAAAATATTCATGTAATATGCAACAATACAGAAAGTGTAGGATGGTGTAGGGGTAACGATTACTAATCTAACTCCAGGTAGGTGCAGTAGTAGGGAAAGTGTTGGATGGTGTAGGGATAACAATTACTATTCTAACTCCAGGTAGCTGCAGCAGTAGGGAAATTATTGGATAGTGTAGAGGTAACAATTAGTATTCTAACTCCAGAAATGTGCAGTAGTAGGGAAAGTGTTGGATAGTGTAGGGGTAACATTTTCTATTCTAACTCCTGGAAGGTGCAGCAGTAGGGAAAGTGTGGGATGTTGTATGGGTAACAATTACTATTATAACTCATGGTAGGTGCAGTGGCAGTGAAAGTGAAGTAGAGTATATACATAGACAAACATAAAGGTGCCGATTACGATCCGGTAAAAAAATTCCCCGTACGACTCGTATCCGGTCTTTTTACCGTACGAATCGTACAAGTGCAGTACAAACTGCCAATTACGATTCGCATGGGAAAAAGTCCATACGAATCGCATTGGGAATTATTCCCCACACGTCCTCGGGTCGGAAAATGTGTCCGACACGTCCACGGACGATTTACCGTACAAATGTGAAAAGTGAAGTCCGACCGCGGAATTACGATCCATCCCGTGCGTCCGATGTTACAACCGTATGGAAAAAACACCGTCTGCACCGAACTCCCATAGCAACCATGGAGACATGTGCCCGCATACGCGCCCAACACTCCCCCCAGCCCTCCTATGTACGCGCCGACCCCCCCCAGCCCCCGTACGTACGCGTCGACCCCCCCAGCCCCTGTACGTATGCGCCGACCCCCCCAGCCCCCGTACGTACGCGCCGACCCCCCCCAGCCCCCGTACGTTCAAGTCGTACCCCCACCCGTGTATGTACACCCGTGTACGTGTCGTACCCCCGTGTATGTACACCCGTGTACGTTCGAGTCGTACCCCCACCTGTGTATGTACACCCGTGTACGTGTCGTACCCCCGTGTATGTACACCCGTGTACGTGTCGTACCCCCCGCGCTGGGGGTACGCACCGTACATACACGGGTGGTTGTACGACTCAAACGTACACGGGTGTACATACACGGGGGGTTCGACACGTACATGGGTGTACATACACAGGGGGTACGACACGTACGCAGGTGTACATACATGGGTGGGGGGTACGACTCGAACGTACACAGGTGTACATACACGGGGGTACGACACGTACACGGGTGTACATACACGGGGGTACGACACGTTCACGGGTGTACATACACGGGGGTACGACACGTACACGGGTGTACATACACGGGTGGGGGTACGACTCGAACGTACATGGGTATACATACACGGGGGTATGACACGTACACGGGTGTACATACACGGGGGTACGACACGTACACGGGTGTACATACACGGGGGTACGACACGTACACGGGTGTACATACATGGGTGGGGGTACGACTCGAACGTACGGGGGCTGAGGGGGGTCAGTGCATACATACGGGGGCTGGGGGGGTCGGCGCGTACATACGGGGGCTGGGGGGGGTCGGCGCGTACATACGGGGGCTGGGGGGGGTACGGCGCGTACCGGGCCACCTACGCTGGTCGTTTCGTGCCGTACTTTGCTTTTCCGGCACTTTTTGGGTGCCGTGAAAATATTGCCGCCCGGACTGCTGTCGGTTCGAATCATACTTCCTGGGTCGTGAAACGCTGCCTGAAAGCGTCCCGACGTCACTTCGCAGCATTCCCGGATCACATTCGTATGTATATTTTCGTCGGTCGGTGTTTTTTACGATTCGTACGGAAATGGTGTTTCCGTGCGAATCGTAATTCCATGTTTGTAAAGTTTTACGACCGGGTACGTTGGACGGAGAAAACGCTTCGTACCCGGTTTTTACCGGATCGTAATCGGCACCAAAATGTCACTTATACACAGTATTGTTTACATTTTTCTATTTTCTAAAACGGTATTAAAATTTTTCATTAGCAAAAATGTTTTTTTTATTCAGATACTGACATAAATCAGATCAACATTTCAGAAAAACTCGAAACCAACAAGACCAGACAACCAAAAAAAACAAGCTATAAAACTAGAAACCAGACCAGAAGCAAGGGCAAGAAAAAATCACCAAAAGCAAAAGGTATTTTAAATCAATAATCCTTACTTAAAAAGAAATTAATAAGCAAAACTTCTTAGAAAATATTCATGTAATATGCAACAATACAGAAAGTGTAGGATGCTGTAGGGGTAACAATTACTATTCTAACTCCAGGAAGGTGCAGTAGTAGGGAAAGTGTTGGATAGTGTAGGGGTAACAATTACTATTCTAATTCCAGGAAGGTGCAGCATTAGGGAAAGTATAGGATGGTTTAGGGGTAACAATTACTATTCTAACTCCAGGTAGGTGTAGCAGTAGGAAAAGTGTTGGATAGTGTAGGGGTAACAATAACTATTTTAACTCCAGGAAGGTGCAGCAGTAGGGAAAGTATAGGATGGTGTAGGGGTAACAATTAGTAATCTATCTGCAGGTAGGTGCAGTAGTAGGGAAAGTGTTGGTTAGTGTAGGGATAAAAATGACTAATCTAAATACAGAAAGGTTCTGCAGTAGGGAAAGTGTAGGATGGTGTAGGGTTAACAATTAGTATTCTAACTCCAGGTAGGTGTAGTAGTAGAGAAAATGTGGGATAGTGTTAAGAATGACACTTACTAATGTTACTCCAGCAAGATAAATCAATTGCAAAATTGTGGAATAGTGTAGGTGTATGAATTATTAATCTTGCTCTAAGCTACTTGAACAGTAGAGAAAGTGGAGGATAGTGTAAAGGCAGGACTTTCTATTCTAACTCCAGGAAAGTGTGTTTGTAATTAAATAGTATAATATTGTTATTTATTTGTTTTCTTTTTTATCCACATAGTAATAAAAAATAATTTTTTCTTCACAGATAATGTCTACTCAAGAAACTGCATGCTACATTAAATCCAGAAAATGGAACAAATTACTGAAACATGCTGGATACATATATTGTAAAGAAAGGATAAGTTTTCCTAGAAATCATTGGAGGTGTGTGCAATACTACTCAACCCATTGCAGTGGCAGAGCGGTTACACATGATAATATCATTATTAAAACAACAGAACATTACCACTCTGCCTCTGCAATGGAGATTGATGTTAGAGAAACATTAAACAAAATGAAAGAAATTGCAAGCACCTCCAATTATTCCACTGGATCCATTTTAAGCATGTCCCCAGTCATGTTGCTAGTAATATGTATGCCTATAATTCCTAATTTGAGACGAATTATTCAAAGACAAAAGCAGGCAAGTAAGACACAAACCACAACACCTCATACCTTTTCTGACATAGTTATACCACATGAACTAACAATCTCTGTTGCTCATGAACACTTCCTTCTCCATGACAACGAAAACCCTCAAAAACGTATTCTTATTTTTAGCACACCACGTAACCTTGTTAAATTAGAAAATAGTGAAATTTGGATGATGGATGGGACGTTTAAAAGTACACCCCATCCTTTCACTCAAATTTACACTATCCACGCAAAAATTAACCATAATGTGATCCCCTTAGTATATAGTTTGCTACCTGATAAGACTTCTGCAACTTTACTCTGAACTTTTATTAGTTATTAAAAATTCTACATCCAAAAGTCCTAGGAAAATAATTGTCGATTTTGAATTGAGCATGATCAATGTGATCAGTAAAACGTACACGGATACCCAAATTCAGGGGTGTTTTTTCCATTTTTCCAAGGCATTCTGGCGTAAGTTACAAAAAACATCCCTGGTTGCAGAATACTCAAGAGATAGCAAACTTCAATTTGAATTAAAAAAATTTACAGCTCTTTGTTTTGTTCCTCCCGAAAGTGTAGACGAGTACTACACTGCCATTACAGAATCTGAATATTACAATGTAAATGAAGAGAAATTGGCACCCATCTTAAATTATTTTGAAGACACATGGATTGGGCACCTAAGCAGATCGGGTCGCAGGAGGAAGCCACGTTTCCATGTGGAGTGGTGGAACTGTTACACGAGCTGTTTAGAGGGAGAAGCTAAAACAAATATTGCTATTGAGGGATGGCATAACTCCTTCAACCATACAATTGGCAAACCACATCCTAATTTCTACTCTTTCTTGGAAACTTTGAAGAAGGAGCAAAGTTTTCAAGAAATGAGACTTTCACAAACATTAGCTGGTAGTCTAAACCCACGAGTTTCTCAAAAAACAAAGGAAATGTCTGAAAGACTATTGGGTATTATACAACAGTTTTCGTTGTGTGTGGCTCTAGACTACCTTGAAAATGTTTCTAACATTCTAAACTTCTAATTAACTTTTCAACCTTTACTTTCCTGCTTTGCATTAAATTTAATCCAATACTAATTACAATTGGCAAGACAATTTTTGTAAAACATTTTTCCAAATTATTAGTCGGGTCAAGCTACCTTATTTTTTTTTTTTTTTATTATTCTTTTTTTTTCAACAATAAATGCAATTTTCCAAAAACCCAATACCACAATTAAACCATACTCAAAATGCGAAAAAACCTGTTCACTTTTTTCTAAATGTGACAATCCATTCCAAAGTTGCATTTAGTACCACCTTCCAAATCATAGTGTCACTATATCTTCAATTTTACAATTTTTAAAGCAACGCAATGAATAATTTTTTTTTTCTTTCAAATAATCTTTAGAAAATATACTAAACAAATAATCTTTACCTTTTTCCATAGTTTTCTTTCTTTTTTTTTTTCTCCGCACCAAAAGACAAAATTGTCTTTTTAATTAACCATTCAAATTTTTTTTACAAAATATCCAAAAACGTTCTATTAAACATGAATTTCCAAAAAGTATTTAATGTTTACAACTAATAATTATAAACAAAACATTTCACTTTCACTTTCAGAGACCCGACATAGGCATACGCTAATAACATGATCGGCGACATGCTTTTTTTACATGTTTAACAAAACATTGAAACACCGCAACCTCTCCTTATCCTTTCTTTACAATATATGTATCCTTTTTTAATCTAATATGTATAAATAAAGTTAAAATTGTTTCCTACCTGGACGTAGATCAGCTTCCAGCTGCTTCCTCCATCGATGCTCTTCAAAATGGCGGATTACGTTTACGTTTACGTCCTTACGTCATTGAAAGCTGCAAAGATGAATAACAGACAATTTTTTCTTATTATTTAGACAAATATGTAATAAATTTAAATTAATAAAATGTTATTTTTAAATTATATGTAAAATATTCGTAAATATCTAAAATCATAATATTTTTTTTTTTCAATAAACAATCGAAACCAGAAACAATGTATTCTTTATTTGTATTAATGTATTTATTTTACATATACTTATTTCTTATATATTTCTACTTCTAAAATAACGCAATTTCATCCTTACCTCTACACTAATTTCATTTGCTTTCCAAAGTTCCCCTTTCTTCTTTTTTCACACCTTGCTTTCCAGTTCCGCGGGATATCCAGCTTGAGCTATTGAAGTAAATGATGGACAATTTTACCCATACAAATCAATACTAAACCGTGGGAATTTTTTTTTTAGTATTCTCTTTAATTACATTTCCTACTAATAAATTATTGTAAAAATAAATATATTTGTTTTACATTTTAAAGAACATTTTATAAATATATTTTGAGGTTTATTTTTTTTTTAAAAAGCAAAGTATTTTAAAAATATCTTAGCACTATATCTTTTTATTGTAAATGTTAAAATTAATCTAAATTAAATATTTCCTCAGTATTAATTTGCAAATTGATTAATTTTTTTAGTAAACAATTTTATAAATAATTAAATTCATTATTCACAGTATATTTTTAAGTATATATACTAGATTATTACTAGAGTATTAATTTGCTAGTTTTTTGGATTTTTGATTAGGCAAAATAATTTAATTATTATTACTAAAGTATCCTTTATCAATACTAGAGTCATTTTTGTATTAATAAAATGTTTTAAAAAAATTAAAAACTTCACTTTATTAAAAAATTAAATTAATTTTTCATTTCACTAATATTTTATTATAAATAATAATAATTAATAATTAAATAAAAAATAATTAAAAAGATAATACTTGCATTGTAAAAGTCTTTGCGTTATAAAGGTACTTACGTTGTAAAAACAGGCGTTGTAAATGCATTTGTTGTAAAAGAACATGCGTTGTAAAAATTTCGTTGTAAAGGTAGTGCGTTGTAAAAGTTGCGTTGTAAAGGTTGTTTACCTGCAATGGGCAAAGTGGTGGATTTTGTGAATTATCAGAAAAAAGAAGGAATTGAATTTTTAAAAATTACATTTGATCAGATTGAAGAAGTTAAAGAAATTGGTCGTTGTTCAGTTCGTTTTTTGCTTTTTAAAGATTTATATGTCCGTAGGAAACAATTTCCATTTTCTCTGGCATATGCAGTAACTATTCATAAATCTCAAGGATTAAGTGTAGACAGTGCATTGGTGAACATTGGATCTACCGTATTTAAAGAGAGTATGGCATATGTTGCTTTGTCGCGAGTCAGAACATTATCTGGTTTGTTTTTGATTGATTTTGATGAGACAAAGGTTACTGCAGATGCAAACTGTGTAAGGGTGTATGCTCCAAATTTAGGTCAATATCCTGTATTTGAGAAGAGTATGGTTGGTCGAAAAAGAAGGTTAGAGAATTTCTGTTCTGAAGGTGTCTAGAAAAGAAAAGAACAAGATAATGTTGTGATTGCAGGTAAAAAGAAATTGGACAATGTTGGAGAGATTGTTGGTTATCATTTTGAAAATAGTTCTGGTGTCAACTGCTATGCTAATGCAGTGGTCAATGTTGTTTTTTATCTTGAAGGTTTGCAAGAACAAATTATGGAGAATCAGCAGAAAAGATTTTGTTCTCTGTTGCATTCTGTTTATGAAAAATTTACAACAGATAGAAGTAAAATACAATCTGTTTCAGATGTTCGTAGTCTTTTGGATGTTTGTTCTGGTTCTACACAATTTACACAAAATATCCAACAAGATGCTCAAGAATTTTTAATGTATATGCTTACCATTTCTGAAAATGAAGGTGTAGAAATAGAAAATATTTTTGGCCTTTCTTACAAATGGGAACATTATTGTGAAAATTGCATGTATACATGTAACACGAATGTAGACACTGAGAGATTTCTGTATTTAACATTACCAGACTGTAAATCAGTGTCTTTCAATAAATTAGTGAAAGGTGCAATTCAAAACATGGAGTGTAGCCAATGTAAATCAGAAATGTTATCCACATTATTCTTAACAAAATATGGAAAATACATAATTTTAATGATGCAACGTTGTACAGCTGACGGAAGAAAATTGGATACTTTAACAAAACAATTTGGTGCCGATCACGATCCGGTAAAAAAATTCCCCGTACGACTCGTATCCGGTCTTTTTACCGTACGAATCGTACAAGTGCCGTACAAACTGGCAATTACGATTCGCATGGTAAAAAGTCCATACGAATCGCATTGGGAATTATTCCCCACATGTCCTCGGGTCGGAAAATGTGTCCGACACGTCCACGGACGATTTACCGTACAAATGTGAAAAGTGAAGTCCGACCGCGGAATTATGATCCATCCCTTGCGTCCGATGTTACAACCGGATGGAAAAAACACCGTCCGCACCGAACTCCCATAGCAACCATGGAGACATGTGCCCGCATACGTTCTGAACACCCCCCCAGCCCCCGTATGTACGTGCCGCCCCCCCCAGCCCCCGTACGTTCGAGTCGAACCCCCCACCCAGCCCCCGTACATTCGTGTCGAACCCCCCGTGTATGTACACCCGTGTACGTGTCGAACCCCCCCGTGAATGTACACCCGTGTACGTGTTGAGCCCCCGTGTATGTACACCCGTGTACATGTCGAACCCCCCCGTGTATGTACACCCGTGTACGTGTCGAACCCCCGTGTATGTACACCCGTGTACGTGTCGAACCCCCCTGTGTATGTACACCCGTGTATGTGTCGTACCCCCACCCGTGTATGTACACCTGTGTACGTTCGAGTCGAACCCCCCATGTATGTACACCCGTGTACGTGTCGAACCCCCCCGTGTATGTACACCTGTGTACGTGTCGAACCCCCCATGTATGTACACCCGTGTACGTTCGAGTCGAACCCCCGTGTATGTACACCCGTGTACGTGTCGAACCCCCGTGTATGTACACCCGTGTACGTTCGAGTCGAACCCCCCGTGTATGTACACCCGTGTACGTGTCGAACCCCCCCGTGTATGTACACCCGTGTACGTGTCATACCCCCACCCGTGTATGTGTCGTACCCCCACCCGTGTATGTACACCCGTGTACGTGTCGAACCCCCGTGTATGTACACCCGTGTACGTGTCGCACCCCCCGTGTATGTACACCCCTGTACGTGTTGAACCCCCGTGTATGTACACCCATGTACGTGTCGCACCCCCCGTGTATGTACACCCCTGTACGTTCGAGTCGTACCCCCACCCATGTACGTGTCGTACCCCCGTGTATGTACGAACCGTACCCTCACCCGCAGACGTATGGAGCATACCCCAGGCCCCAACACCAGCACCTTCACACAACATCGCGCATGTACGAGTCGTACCAAGCCAGACACAAGGACAGCACTGTACAACCAAATGGCCGAAGTACACACCGTACACACGTTAAAAACGCATGTACACAACCAGGACAAAGCAAAACAACACAAGAATACACCATTCGAATGGCACAAAGCCACTAAACATGTCCAACAAGCTCAAAAACAACACAATCACTGACCTGCAACTGCCAAAATCCAAAACAGAGGCCCAAAACACAACCACTCCTTATAACACACCCACCCAAAGTTCAAACATAGCCACACCCACCAATGGACCAATAAAAAGGGCCCACACACACAAACCATGAGCCTTTGCAACAGACTCACTGCTGCCAGACCCCACAGACAACCTACAGCACCATACTAGAAGCTTCACCACACCTTACACTTGCACACCTTCACACACACACCTTCACAAACACCCCCACATCACATTCACACACACACCTGGACAACTACACCCACATACCCACAACCATCCACACCCCCCCCATCCACACCCACACCCCTCACCATGCCCACTAACAAGAATCCAAAGTTCACTAGCCGAGAGTTGGAGGTCCTTGTCGATGAAATGCTCAGAGTTGAGCCACACCTCTTTGGAACATTGGTCAGACAGACCACCATTTCTGAAAAAACATCCATGTGGCAGACCATCGTCGATGCTGTGAATGCTGTTGCGGACACCAGAAGGACCAGGCATGAATGCCAAGCCAGGTGGTACGATCTGCGGAGGAGGGTCAGAGCCAAAATGACGGACGAACACAACCAGGCCAACGTCACTGGAGGAGGGCCGGCCCGCAGACCCGTACACTACCATCCCTGGGAGGAGAGGGTGATGGCCATACTGCCGGTGGTGGCAGTCGATGGATTAGAAGGAGTCCGAGACCCGGGTGAGTACACAAACAACTCACCTCACATGGGGGGAATGTCATCCACAACCAAACTCACAAACAGGCACGCAACCACCCCAAGCTATCGCAGGACTCAACCACACTCCATGAACACGCACATGCCACTAGCGCCACCATGCCCCATGCACCCAGCTGGACAATGTCAAGTCACAGGCCACAGAAAACACCAACACAAGACACGGTAACCGGGATGGCGGGAGTGTGGGCCCCAAAAATCACATAGTGCAACTCAGAAGCAGACAACAATGCCCTCTGCCTATATGGCCTAGGTCACAGCCAGACAAACAGTGTGTCCCCACACAGGAAAGACTTGCCAGCAAATGGCGGACGCCTTGCATTAAGACATGGGGGTGAAGGCACTTTTTGCATATGACAGCAGCTAATGAACAGCCAACACTGAAAGAGTGGCAGCACACACCACCACAGCAGCAGCACAGACACAGACACTACACCCAATGGGTGCCTGGAGATCAGAAACAAACTCACATCAACAAGCCAAGGGCCATTCAAAGATCTGCTAACAGTCTGTGCCCAGGAAGCTGGGCTGAGGTGACAGAGGGTGACACACAGAGGGAGGGAGAGGGGGACAGAGAGGGAGGGAGACACAGGGAGACGGACAGAGGGAGGAGGTTGACAGAGGGAGGGAGAAAGGGAGACAGAGGGAGACGGACAGAGGGAGGAGGCTGACACACGGAGGGAGGGAGAGGGGGACAGAGAGGGAGCGAGAAAGGGACACACAGAGAGAGCAAATCAGCCTTGTGGGGTGTGGGAATGTCTGCTCGTCAGCAGGTGGACTGCGTGCATGTAGACAAGGGTGGCCAGTGCCAGAACCCCCCCTCTTCTCCATGGCTAAACACAGGGCCATGTCACAACCTGTGCACAAGCACAACGACAGCTACCTGCATTATCTAAGTGTGTGGAACCACTCCATGTGCCCACGTACAGTGCAACACGGAAGGCGCCAATGCATGGCTCTCCACACCTGCCCACTCCACTGCTGACTGCAGTCACAATTGATGCAGCAAGTAAGACTGTGCCACACATAGGTAAAGTCGCAAAAGCTGTGGCCAAGGGACATACCCATGTACAAGTGCACTGTGAGTGGAATGCAAGACATATCCAAATTTCCAGAGGAAATGTGCCAACTTAGAAACCAATGAAACATGGATGTTGCATGGAACAAAATTAACATTGTCTCTATCACACACAGGTCAACGTCGTGGATCACCCCCCAACACTGGGGGGGAAGACACACAGGATCCGGCTCGGCGGGATGACGGAGCCACCGGCAGCGACGACTCTCACCACTCTGTGGACGAACCCGACCCCGACCAACCTGGCCCCTCTGGTGTCCAACGACCTGCAGCACCTGCGTCAGGTACAACTGGGCCAACCACCACCCCCACTCCTGCCACATCCCAGGAGACACCCAGGATCCCTGCCCCACCACCACAATGCAGCCAGGCTGGCCAGGAGGGACACGGTGTCCCGGGCACCCAGGAGGAGGCAGGCGACAACGCCAATGCCACCCCTCAGGGGTCCCGGAGACCCGATGTGCCCACAAGGGCAGGCCAGGTGCAAGTGGGCAAGGGTGGTGGGAGTGGAGGACGGCGGAGGCGCGAGCCTGACCAGTTGGCTGGGGAACCGGTATATTCCCATGTCCGAAACATCCTGGACACATACCGGCAGGACACCACGGGCATGGCCCAGGTTGTGTCCATCCTTGAGGGGATCAAGACCCAGCAGGCCCAGCAACATGCGGAGCAACATGCCTGTCTACTGCAACACCAACGGAGGATGGAGGACAGACAGGCTGAGCTTGTGACGGTGTTCACGGGAATTCACAGTACACTCCGTCGGATGGCCGACAACATGGGCAACCCTCCCTGTGCCAGAAGGCGTAGAACATCACCACCCACAGGGAGGGATCAGGAGGAGGAGGAGACATCTGACGGAGCATCCCAAACATCGTCACGGCCTGCTTCTGAGGGTCCCCGCAGGAGGGCGGGTCATTCACGGAAAAGACCGTGAGGGTCGGCGCAACAGCACCATCTCCCAGGACACCTGGCCTGGCACCTGGCCCACTGGAGCAACAGCAGCACAGCATCAAAAGACATTCTCTGCCACATGGACTTGCCGGTCACTATCTGACTAATGTTGACAAAGACTGTGGCATGGACTCTGAGGATTTCAAATGGCAAGGACACCAACTCCCCAAGTGAACTTTGGATTCCACACACCCGGAAAGCCCCTCATGTCAACCCCCCCCTACCCCAACCAAAATAAAAAGTCACACCATAAAGAGAAGATGCCTACTGATTGCATTATTACCTTACATGTGTCTTGTAAAGTCTAACTATGCCTGAGTCACGGGTCACATTGTAGTAGGCAAGACAGACATGGAGCACCATACACACCCGTGATGGGCCCAACCAGCTGAGGGGGTGGCCGCACAACCGTGCCGACAGACATATTGAGTACAGCTACAGCCATGCGCAGAGGTCAGGGATCATGTGGAGTGTCCTGGGGGCCACCCAGGTATGTGTGGACAGGTGGCAGAACCATGTCCTGCAAGCTTGAGTCAGGTGGATGCAGTGAATGGTGGCCTGGCCAACGTGGGATGCATGGGGATGGCACATGTCACAATACCCACACAGTCATTGACTACATGCACAACACACAGTCTAATCCAACACAAACAGCTTGCATCTTGCTACTCGACACATAGACACATAGCCACTATCACGGAAAAACATGCCAGACATGCCGGATGCACCGTGGCAACACACCAGCATTGACTGAGAAGAGACACCTTGGAGGCATATGGACACCTTTATTTGTCATGTATTCGTGATTGCAGAGGCAACTCGGAGTACACATGAACGGGTAATGTGGAGTTACATGTGGGTCCAACACTGGAACCCCCCTTCTGCAGCCCAAATGCGTGATAGCCATGGAACTGGCACACAAGTGTCGGCTAACAGCTAAACACCCCCTGCTGCTCACGGAGAGACTGCCATACACCATTGATCCGCTGATGTGGAAGTCCCACAGCATGTCAAGCCAAGGCAAACCGTATGTGTCCGAGGGCAGTGTAACACACATTGATGCCATCATCACATTCCACAATCCCATCACTGATGACTGTCAACAAGTCTGACCATCTATTCAGGTGTACCCAGCTGCATGTAATGTGTACCATGGTGATGCGACATGTCTGCAGAGGAACCAAACATCGACAGGGGCAGTGTGCATACATCGTGAAAAACTGCCACACCCAATACACCCCTGATGCATCCCTTACCCTAAGGAGACTTCCAAACTTGTCCGTGCGTGTAACGCTGAGTCAGCACACGATGACGTGTCCATGAGGAATAGCAGTGCCACAACAATGCAACCAGCAGACGGCATGCGCAAGTACCTGGGGATATGAGAGACACAAGAAGTCAGCCACGAAAAGCACAGCCACTTGCATGTGCATGTACTCGACACATGTAAGGATGACAACATGCTAGGTCACAATTATGACTGGGGAAATACACTCATCACTGGCACCATCACTCGAGTGACACATCCACACACACCTCTAACTCACGTGGCATACATGCAGATGGACACACACACATCGCAACACATGCCACACGGGGACCAATGCGTGCACACTCAGACACTGGTACTCACCACTAAGCAAAGAAGTCACGTATGAGCCGAGTCCGGATGTCCTCTTGCGGAACCACATCCTCCACATCACTAGCCCCATTGCCAAGCCCTTCGTCCTCCACGGGTGGATGGTCCTGATCATCTTGATCCAGGATGAGTGGCACAGCTTTCTCAACTGCCATGTTGTGCAGCATGCAGCAGACCATGAAGATTTTGCAGACCTTCGCCGGGGCATATGGGAGGGCGCCGCCGGTCTTGTGGAGGCATCGGAATCTGCTCTTCAGGAGGCCAAACGTCCTCTCTATCACTCGCCTTGTCCGGCCATTGGCGGTGTTGTAGCGGAGCTGGGCCGGCGTGATGGTGTTGCGGAGAGGTGTGATCAGCCATGGCATGTTGGGATAGCCAGCGTCCCCTACATGGAAACCACATGGACATAAGTAGGACAGGAGAAGCGGTCGTGCTGGAAGTCTACGCAAGATACAGGACAGACAGACTGTACCCACCAACAACACATGCTCGTTCGTTGCGCAGCTGCGTCATCATTTCATGATGTAGGCATCGTGTGCTGATCCTGGAAAACGAGCACAGACATGTGAAATCACCATGTTGGACAGACACACCACAAGGGCATTGATGGAGTGGTAGTGCTTGTGATTCCTGTACGCTACCTCCTGTGCCTGTGGTGGTACCAAAGCCACATGTGTCCCATCTATGGACCCAATAACATGGGGCATCCCTCCCAGGGCATAGAATCCACGCTTGACCCCAGTCAACATTGCAGGGGTTGCGAAATGGATGAAGTCATCCAGGTGAATCAACATGGCCTCTAAGAAATCATGCAGCACACGGCAGAACATGCTCTGGGACATGCCACCAACATGAGCTATGGTATTTTGAAAGGTACCCGTGGCAAGAAAATGTAGGGCTGCCATTACCTTCAGCTTGGGTGTCAGTGCCGTAGGATACCTGTGCAGCGGTTGCAGGTGTGGTGCCAGTCTCGCCGTCAACTCCAGAATCAACCGTTGGGGGAAGCGGTAGCACCGGATACAGTAATTCTCCCGCATGGCAGCCAAGTCCGGAATTGGTCGGTGAAGAGGCGGCGCTCTGCAGTAATTTGGAAGTGACAAGGAAGAGTGAGTGCACCACAACAACAATTTATTTGTACTGAGCACATGTTAATCTGTCAATACACATATGCTACATACGGAGTCAGGTATGTGCCACATGCCCTGGACACGTATGGCTGCCAGGTGACACCCCTACCAAGACCAAGCTACACACGGAGATTGTGAACCTCCACATGCCATGGCATGGGATTAGCTGTGTCCCAGTGTAAGTGAACAGCCAGACGCAAGACAGGAGTGACATACATCCACACATCAGCAGAAGTAGGATGTCGATTGCAGAGACTGGTAGCGGTACACTAGAGCCACAGGTCACATGACATTACACTAGGACAGCCCACACACCTTGCCATGAAGGTGTGCATGTGATGACTCACCACACATTCATAGAGAGGATGCAGACATGTCCTTGTTACGCTACTCCGTGTCCCATGCATACATACGCACCTCACATCCAATACCACATGTGCCATGGTGTGAGGAACAGTGTGCCATGTCAATCTACACACAGACACATGGTGGTTGCTGCAACAGCTGCTGCTTTTGAGGGAGCTCCAACATCAACCTAATGGGAACCCCCCACACATACATGACATAGTCACATCGTGCACCATGGGTAGTGACATGTCAGGTGTGGTAACCCCTGTACCGGGCCTCAGGGGACACTTGCGTGTGTTGTTGTCCGTGCCATGCCAGTGACGCTCATCCCAAGTGTGCAGTACGACATGCACACATGTCAAAGGAGTCAAGGGCATGCCTGGCACACATTGCACCGTCACACATTACATGTGTACACATCTCTTCATACATCTGGTGCCTTCTCCACTCAGGAGTAATGTGCCACATCACAGCCTTTCACACCTGTGCCCCACACATGTAGTACTGCCCAGACAATGCCTTGATGTCCATCCATGGACAAGTATGTCAGCCCTATTCCTTCCTGTGTGCTGCCTGTCACCACTGTGATGTGTGAAAAGCACCGTACTTTCGCAAAAAGGGCCTGTGTACGTTCCTGTATCACTATGGGAGTGCTGCCGTATGTGTACCCCTAGGGATAGTGAGCATACGCATGCGTGTACGCTCCGTACCACCATGGGTACGCATACGCGAGAACACCCATAGTGAGACGGGCCGTACACGAGTGTGTACGCTCCGTACCACTATGGGTGTTCTCACGTATGCGTACTCATAGTGATAGTGAGCGTACAGGCGTGGGTACGGTCCGTACCACCATGAGTACGCATACGCGAGAGCACCCATAGTGAGACGGGCCGTACACGCGTGTGTACGCTCCGTACCACTATGGGTGTTCTCGCATATGCGTACTCATAGTGATAGTGAGCGTACAGGCGTGGGTACGGTCCGTACCACCATGAGTACGCATACGCGAGAACACCCATAGTGAGACGGGCCGCGCTCCGTACCACTATGGGTGTTCTCGCGTATGCGTACTCATGGTGGTACGGACCATACCCACGCCTGTACGCTCACTATCACTATGAGTACGCATACGCGAGAACACCCATAGTGGTATGGAGCGTACACACGCGTGTACGGCCCGTTTTACTATGGGTGTTCTCGCGTATGCGTACTCATGGTGGTACGGACCGTACCCACTCCTGTACGCTCACTATCACTATGAGTACGCATACGCGAGAACACCCATAGTGGTACGGAGCGTACACACGCGTGTACGGCCCGTCTCACTATGGGTGTTCTCGCGTATGCGTACTCATGGTGGTACGGACCGTACCCACGCCTGTACGCTCACTATCACTATGAGTACGCATACGCGAGAACACCCATAGTGGTACGGAGCGTACACACGCGTGTACGGCCCGTCTCACTATGGGTGTTCTCGCGTATGCGTACTCATGGTGGTACGGACCGTACCCACGCCTGTACTCTCACTATCACTATGAGTACGCATACGCGAGAACACCCATAGTGGTACGGAGCGTACACACGCGTGTACGGCCCGTCTCACTATGGGTGTTCTCGCGTATGCGTACTCATGGTGGTACGGACCGTACCCACGCCTGTACGCTCACTATCACTATGAGTACGCATACGTGAGAACACCCATAGTGGTACGGATCGTACACACGCGTGTACGGGCCGTTGCTATGCATTTGGGGTGCCCTAGGGCCCCAGAACGCACCGTACCTGTGTGTGAAGCTCCAAATTACATAGGGTACACATGAGGGACAAGTATAAAGGCCAAAATGCATGCTGGTTGTCATGGAGACCAAGTTTAAAGTTTGAATTTTTTGCGGAAGGTGCACAGCAGTAGTCAGTTGGAATGAATCTACTTTGTTGCAATGTGTTTGTGGAGTTGACATCATGCTCAAGAAAAAAACACAATAGGAACCCACTGACTGCTAGGTTTGAAGGGATTGGAGGAAACATAGGATGCAAATGTGAGTGACCAATCACTCTGTACTCCTGTGCATGAAACAGGCCAGCAAGGCAGATATAAGGCAGCCAGGTCCCATGAGGGAGCACTTGCGTGCACATCTTTGTATTCCACAACCCAGCTGCTGCTACTGATTCCCTGGAACCATGTCAAGGGCTGTGGAGAGGTCACAGCCATTCACCCTGGAGGAGAACCTGGCTTTGCTGGATGTGATCCTCCCACAGTACCCCCTGCTGTATGGGCGACCAGGTTATCAGGTGAGTGCAGAGTCCACTAGCACAGACTGTGTCCCTTTTTTAAGACTGTGACTTCTGCCATTGTGTCCAGGTGTGACACACATGCCATGTCCTGTAGGTAGGTCCCAGGGAGGGGAATGCCTGATGTCTCACAGCCAGAGCATGCTGTGGTGCATGTCTGCCTTCCTCACTAGCATGGTGTTTACTGTGACAATCACTGCATGGTGCATGCCACATTCTGCCTGTCTTGTCCTCCTGGGAATGTAGCCTCTACAGTCCTCATGTGATTCTGTGGTCAGCCCAGTGTGACAGGTGACTGTACCCACAGATGTGTGTTAGTTCTGTGTACCTGTGCTGAGAGTGTCCACATGATGTGTTCGTACCCTGGACATCGGTGTGTGTGTAAGTCCCCTGTCATGTGGGTGGGTGCATATGTGGAGTGTAGCACCCCAGCTGCATGAGGGATGGATATACCCTGGCCATGTGATGTGAGCAGGGAGCAGTGCTGTGTGTCTGACGTGCAGAGCTAGCCCCACACCTGTGGGCCCCCCGTCTATTGGCACATGTGCAGAGTGAGGTATGTCGCTGCATTTGGCAATGGCAGGTGAATGTCCTGTGCCTGTGTGTGTCTGTGTACTCTGCTGCGGTGGCGTCAGTGGCCTGTGGCATGTGACTGCTTAGAGGTGCTGCACATTATCCTGGTGTAGCTTGTGATGCACAGTGTGAGCAAGGATCATTGATTGTGTAGTTGCCCTCATTCCACCTGTGTACTTTCAATGGCACATACTGCTTTTGCCCTTCCCCAGAGGATCATGTCCCTATGACAAAGGTGCAATGCGTTGGATACATACTATGCCTTGTTGTAAACAGCAAATGTGTTCTAATATGTGTCTCTGTGACATGTTCCAGGTGTATTGATGTAGTGTCACTTGTTCATCCTCACAGGTAGGCGCCTCTGCCAAGGAGCAGATATGGCTGACCGCCATCAGCGCCTTGAGGAGTGCGGATGGTCGGAAGCGGCGCCTGTCCCAGGTGAGGAAACGCTGGCAGGATATCCGGTGCTGGACGTGGAGGATCGCACGGGTCCTGCTGGGGGACTCACCTGAGAGCCATAAGAACCGCGGGCGCCGCCGACTGACCAACATCCACAAGCGTGTGCTGCCGGTGGTATTTCCAGACTTGTAGAGGCGCTTACAGGAGAAGCAGCAGCAGGAAGGGGGTAGGTACATGTGTGTTTGTTGTGTTTCACCAGCATTTGTAAGTGCACAGTTGCATGGATACACTGCCAGGGTTTAAAGGTGCTGTGCAGATCCTGTTACCCACAGTATAGCTGTGCTCTCCTGCCTCCCTTCCCCTCCTTGCAATGTGTTCCCTGGTCTGTGTGTAGTCACTCCTTCACAAGGTAATGTAGGCTGGAGCTTTCTCCACATGAACTATGCCTGTAGCATCATGTGTGGGGGTGGTGTGTAACAGGTTTGGGGACCTTGGCTGTGCCCTGTCCAGTTCAGTACATGTGGGTTCCATGTCAGTTGGCACTGATGCAGAGTCCAGACATGGGAGTTAGTCTCACAAGTGTCATGCCTTACAGCGCGCATGTCCTCTGTTGTGGCCTGTGACATGATGTGCATGAGTGTGCGATACGCATAGTGCAGGGATGTTGGGGTGTGTTGCAGTCATTCCCATTCAGGACCATGGAGTTGTGTTGCCACTACTGTCCCCTGGGGCATATTTTCCTGGGTGTCATGTGTGTCATCACAAAATGTGGACACTCTCAGTGTCTACAGCATAGGTTGTGCTCTATGCCATTGTCCCCTGGCACCATGTATATTGAGGTGAAATGTAGTACAATTGTCCACTGTACAGCCTGACCTGATTTTCCTTGTTCATAGTCACAGTGGCCAGTGCCTGTGTGTCTAGTTACAATCCTCTGATGATGCCCATTTGTACATGATTATTTGGACAGGCGCACCTTATGGGCCCGATTCACAGAACTAACTTAAGACAAAATCCTAAACTTACTACCATTTTGGTATTCACAGAAGGCACTTACTCATTTTGGTATTCACAGAAGGCACTTACTCATTTCGGTATTCACAGAAGTTAGGAGTCCTAACTTTAGGACTCCTAAATGCCTTCTGTGAATACCGAAAGTCTTAAAATTAGGATTTTTCTCAGTTTAGTAGTAGTATAGTTAGGACTCCTAACGTTAGGACTCCTAAATGCCTTCTGTGAATACCGAAAGTCTTAAAATTAGGATTTTTCTCAATTTAGTAGTCCTAAATTTAGGACTCCTAACTTTAGGACTCCTAAATGCCTTCTGTGAATACCGAAAGCCTTAAAATTAGGATTTTTCTCAGTTTAGGAGTCCTAAGGTTAGGACTCCTAACTTTACAACTACTAAACTGAGAAAAATCCTAATTTTAAGGCTTTCGGTATTCACAGAAGGCATTTAGGAGTCCTAAAGTTAGGAGTCCTAAACTTAGGACTACTAAATTGAGAAAAATCCAAATTTTAAGACTTTCGGTATTCACAGAAGGCATTTAGGAGTCCTAAAGTTAGGAGTCCTAACTATACTACTACTAAACTGGGAAAAATCCTAATTTTGAGACTTTCGGTATTCACAGAAGGCTTTTAGGAGTCCTAAAGTTAGGACTCCTAACTTCTGTGAATACCGAAATGAGTAAGTGCCTTCTGTGAATACCAAAATGAGTAAGTGCCTTCTGTGAATACCAAAATGGTAGTAAGTTTAGGATTTTGTCTTAAGTTAGTTCTGTGAATCGGGCCCTGGGTATTTGGCGTCCAATCTTGCATTTCTGCAGCCCCTGTGTATTTCACCCAGACTAAGAGATGTAAGTGCCACCTGTGTCTCAACAAATTGTCTCATGTAGGGGGTGGTTGGTGCGGGCCAAGCCTACATATCAAAACCAGAATTCTCCTTGCTAGGTCTGGCCAGTGTGTGATGTTTGTCTGGACATACACTGAAGGTGCAGTGAGCCAGTCATGGTGGGCATGTTTTCAGTATTACCTATGCAGCATGTGCCTCAAGTTCATGGATATGGTCCCTCCTCATCCCTATTGTCGGCAACGCTGTGTGGTGCAGATGCAGTGCTGGATTGTCCCCAGGGCCTGGCTCCTATGTCAAACTCCATTTCATGTCAGTTGCTATTGTATCATGCTCTCCATGGGTTTTCATTGGCATGGTGGGTGAACCAACTGTGTGTTGCATGCCCTACATCTGAACCTTGTTTTGTAGATGTTACTGATCTTGCTTTGCAGGCTATGCACTGTAACCTATGTAGATTGGACTCATGTGACATATGTATACAGGTGTGTGATTAATTGCTGTCTCTTCACCTTGCCAACAGCATCGTCGGGGGACACGGAGGGAGACATGAGCACAGACGGTGCGGAGGGACCGAGCACCTGTGCCAGCGTTGACATCGTGGCTGGCACATTGAGTGGTACTGAGGCGGAGGAGAGTGAGGCCGAGGACCTGTCCACTGGCACCACCGAATATGAAGCGGACGGGTCCGAGGATGATCTCTCCGAGTGGGCGGAGGCTGCACCACCAGCTGACAGCGGCACAACATCGCACCCCGCCCCCTCCATTGCCATCAGCCGCCTCCCACTTGCTCGTGTCCCTTCCCAACGTGCCCGGTCACCACATGTCTCCTTCCTGCCAGGCACCGCACCCCCTGCCCCTGTCTCCACTGCTGCCGCCAATGCCGAGTCTGTGGACATCCAGCGGCAGTTGCAGATTGGTCAGGCTGCGATCCTTAATGTCCTCCATGGCCACAGCCAGGTCCTCAACAACATCGAGGCATACTTGGAGGGCATTTACTCATTGCAGGCTGACCAACGCAGCTTGCTGAGGTCGATAGACTCGACACTGACTGCAGCAGTGGGTCTCTTGCAGCGCTTCATCCAACCCCCTACCCCTGCCCCATCCACACGTCCCACTCCCATGCCTGTCCCACGTACACCCAGACGTCAGCATGCACCCACCACGACGGACACAGGCACCACACCAGCAGGGAAGGTCACCCGCACACCTCCTGGCACGCACACACAGGGTGAAGTAGGCACACCCACTGGGTCGGGGGGCAAACGTAAGACACGCAGCCAGAGTGGGAGTCCGCATTCCACCAAATCCACTCCCTCCAAATCCCCTCCCCTCAGCTCTCCTGGCCACATATCACACAAAGACTCCTTCATGGCCGCTCTGTCCCTGAGCCCCACAGTGACACCACCCCGCAAGCGGTCAAGGGAGTCCCCGGTCAGGGTGGTTGATTCCCCCCCTGTCTACGCCCTCCCCCAGTGGCGCTGCGACCCATCCCTCTGACCCCCCCCCTTGGGGCCTGTGGTTCCTTCGGGTGCAGGGGATTCCCTGAAGGACCTTGCTAAGGTGTGCAGCGAGATCCTGGCCTCCGCCTCTGGCCCTGCCCCACCCCCTGTGGTGGAGTCCTCCATCCCTGCACCCACGACGCCTACCCTTCGCCCTCCTGTCCCTGCGGTGCCTGGTTCTTCCCCCCCCACATGATGCCCTCAACCCTGTGGAAGACGACGGAATCTAACTGTGCAGGCAAGCTTGGGGACACGCATCCCACTGTGTCCCCCATCCAGCTGTGACTTCTGGACTGCCCTATGGGCTTTGTAAATATTGAACTTCCTACAAACAAGATTTATTGGATCATGCTGAATAAAGCAATTTATTTTTTTCCCTTGGAACACTAATGCTTTGCTGGTATTGCTGTTGGTGGGGCTGCTACATGGTTTTGGGTGGTGTTCATGTGTTGGGTGTGTGGGAAATGTAGTAGTGTGCTGGTCATAGGGGGGACCCTGGGATCTCTGTGCCATCACACGGTGTTAGCTAGGTTTCTCTGTTCATGTAAGCAGTTGCTGCATGGTGAAATTGTCCAAATGTGTATTCCTTCCTCTGTGTACCCTGACATCTTCCCTGCAGGGTGTTCCCAATATTTAGAGCTGAGCTGTGTGTACATTAGCTGGGTGTGTGACGGACTCCTTCAACTTTGCACATGCATGCTGAGCGATGTCTCCACCTGCATCATTCGTGGCATCCTTGGTAGTCATTGTACTTGTGTATGTGGACGATTGACATGACTTCATGTGGACATGTTTTCATTTCGGCGCCATGCATGCGTATACTCCCAGCCTCGCACACATGTGGTACATGTACTGCAGGGTCTTTGTGCACCTGACTGACATTTCTGGGCATGGTATCTGTGGCTACTCCACCCTTTGTGTTCCATGGGCACTGCTGGGAGTGTTAGGCACCCACCCCTCCTGTGTCGGGGCACTGCTGGGAGGACTCTGCACCCACCCCTCCTGTGTCTGGGCACTGCTGGGAGGACTCTGCACACACCCCTCCTGTCTCTGGGCACTGCTGGGAGGACTCTGCACCCACCCCTCCTGTGTCTGGGCACTGCTGGGAGTGATAGGCACACACCCCTCCTGTGTCTGGGCACTGCTGGGAGGACTCTGCACACACCCCTCCTGTCTCTGGGCACTGCTGGGAGCGCTCTGCACCCACCCCTCCTGTGTCTGGGCACTGCTGGGAGTGACAGGCATACACCCCTCCTGTGTCTGGGCACTGCTAGGAGGACTCTGCACACACCCCACCTGTCTCTGGGCACTGCTGGGAGCACTCTGCACCCACCCCTCCTGTCTCTGGGCACTGCTGGGAGGACTCTGCACACACCCCTCCTGTCTCTGGGCACTGCTGGGAGGACTCTGCACCCACCCCTCCTGTGTCTGGGCACTGCTGGGAGTGTTAGGCACCCACCCCTCCTATGTCTGGGCACTGCTGGGAGGACTCTGCACCCACCCCTCCTGTGTCTGGGCACTGCTGGGAGGACTCTGCACCCACCCCTCCTGTGTCTGGGCACTGCTGGGAGGACTCTGCACCCACCCCTCCTGTCTCTGGGCACTGCTGGGAGGACTCTGCACCCACCCCTCCTGTGTCTGGGCACTGCTGGGAGTGATAGGCACACACCCCTCCTGTGTCTGGGCACTGCTGGGAGGACTCTGCACACACCCCTCCTGTCTCTGGGCACTGCTGGGAGCACTCTGCACACACCCCTCCTGTCTCTGGGCACTGCTGGGAGGACTCTGCACACACCCCTCCTGTCTCTGGGCACTGCTGGGAGGACTCTGCACACACCCCTCCTATTTCACAATATGTACGCTTAGAACATACACGTGTGTGGGTTCGCTCCATACATACGAGGTGGGGGTACGTGTCGTACATACACGGTTGGGGTGGGGGTACGCTCCATGAATACGGGGTGGGGTTATGGTCCAGACGTACACTATTGGCATGGGGGTATGCTCCATACGTCCGCGGGTGAGGGTACGGGTCATACTTACACTGTTGGGGTGGGGGGTACGCTCCATGCATACGCGGGTGGGGTTACGGTCCGTACGTACACTGTTGGGGTGGGGGGTACGCTCCATACGTACGCGGGTGGGGGTACGGGTCGTACTTACACTGTTGTGGTGGGGGTACGCTCCATGCATACGCGGGTGGGGTTACGGTCCGTACATACACTGTTGGCATGGGGGTACGCTCCATGCGTACGCGGGTGAGGGTACGGGTCGTACTTACACTGTTGGGGTGGGGGGTACGCTCCATGCATACGCGGGTGAGGGTACGGGTCGTACTTACACTGTTGGGGTGGGGGGTAGGCTCCATACGTATGCGGGGGGTACGGGTCGTACTTACACTGTTGGGGTGGGGGGTACGCTCCATACATACGCGGGTGAGGGTACGGGTCGTACTTACACTGTTGGGGTGGGGGGTACGCTCCATGCATACGCGGGTGAGGGTACGGGTCGTACTTACACTGTTGGGGTGGGGGGTAGGCTCCATACGTACGCGGGGGGTACGGGTCGTACTTACACTGTTGGGGTGGGGGGTACGCTCCATACGTACGCGGGTGAGGGTACGGGTTGTACTTACACTGTTGGGGTGGGGGGTACGCTCCATACGTACACGGGGGGTACGGGTCGTACTTACACTGTTGGGGTGGGGGGTACGCTCCATGCGTACGCGGGTGAGGGTACGGGTCGTACTTACACTGTTGGGGTGGGGGTACGCTCCATGCATACGCGGGTGGGGTTACGGTCCGTACGTACACTGTTGGCATGGGGGGTACGCTCCATGCATACGCGGGTGGGTGTACGGTCCGTACATATCCGTACCCATGCTGTGGAATGCTTGTGTGGGCCATAACCAGGCCTTTGCCACGTGGGTACGAGCCGTCCCGCCATTGTTGGGGTGACGTAGGTGTGGGCGTGGTACGACTCGTACCCACGCTCTTAAGGCGTGGGTACGGGACGTACCTGTATTGTTGTGTTGCCGGTTCGCGTCGTCAAGAACTTCCGTTGTGGCGGTCGCTGGCTTAGCTGGACACTCCGCCACCCCCTCGTAGTGACCAGGGCCTGAGGGTCAGGTATGTCCAGGGCATGTGTGCTGTGTGACTTTGGTGGGGGTTTTGTGGCCTGCCCCTGGTCCTGCCACCCCCCCCCCCTTTCCCCCCTCCCTTTGTTGTTCTGACCTTCTGCGGCGTCTGCGTCGGAACCTGTAGAGGAGGTCGACTGCTATGAGGGCCGGGATGACACGTAGGTTCGGGTCCATGTCTGTCCGTCGCGTACAGGTACTCCTTGTTCGCGTCGTCCTGTCTGTCCGTCGCGTACAGGTCCTCCTTGTTCGCGTCGTCCTGATTTCTCGGCAGTTTTTGGCAGCCGGAAAATATTCACCGTGCGGGATGACGTCGGTGCGAATCGTGATTCCTGGTTCGTGAATGGCAGGCTGCTTGCGTCCCGACGTCACGTCTGCGCTTTCCCGGATCGCATTTGTACGTTTATTTTCGTCGGTCGGTGTTTTTTACGATTCGTACGGAAATGGTGTTTCCGTGCGAATCGTAATTCCACGTTTGTAAAGTTTTACAACCGGGTACGAGTCGGACGGAGAAAACGCTCCGACCGACGGTTCGTACCCGGTTTTTCCAGGATTGTAATCGGCACCTTTGTAGCAGCACAACTATCAATGTCAGGAAGGACTTTTGTAGCAATTGCAATAATTTTCCATGATGGTCCTTCCACCACATCTGGACATTACACTGCCCATCTAAAATGTGACAAAGGGTGGACACTTTGTAATGATGTCCAGTTGGTTTTCAAACAACCTTTGCTTAGTGAATTACCAAATTCCTACCTAATATTTTTAAAGCCAAAGTTTTAGGAAGATAATTCACTCTCTGAGGAATTTATTATTATAATTTAATAGGACTACCATTGGACAATTTACAAAAAGAAGAAGTGTAAAAATACGATTTGGCCTCAAGGAAAGGTATATTTTTGAATTATGGACTTCTTGGTGGTCATTTATTCGGTGATTATTTTAATGCGGCAACATTTACAGTTTTTATAATTTAAAGTTATAACATTTTGTAATCTGTAAGCATTTCATATATGTGTGATTTGTTTTTTCTGGTATTCTACTGAGAATAGTATGTTGTTTTTTTTTAACAATCTTTCTGATTGTTTTTTTTTCCCGCTGTTAAGTGATTAGTACGATTGAAATCGCTATTTTTAGTGAAATTCAATATATTCTGAGAACAGCGAAAAAGGCAAACAAATTACTTTGTGGAAATTATGCTGTGTTATAAAAAATTTATTATTACATGTTATAATCTTTTTTTTTTTTTCTTTCACAGATCCACATTTTTAAAACAAGCAATTTATATAGATTTAGATTGCAATGAATATATGAAATAAATGTATACCATTTTTTATTCCTATTATTGTGAAGGTAAGTTTAAGTAAGTCTCAATATGCAGAATGACGAGGTCTGCAAGAAGCTACAAAGTTGAAACATGTTTCTAAAAACACTCTGTTTATACGTATGTAGTTTTCAAGTCTGACCATAATCAGATATCATGTGACCTGCAAAAAAAGAGATTTGAGGGGTTCATAATATTTCCCATTGTACCTATTGAAGGACCTCAATCATTTCAATCATTCTTCTTTGAACATCTTTGGAGACAAAACTCTGTGCTTACCTTCTATCATTCGCAAGGAATTTTGAAACCGGAAATATGTCATTTTTTGTAACATAGTTATTGCGCAAGACACTTTCATATTTACAAAGAGAGGAAAAGGCACACTGTGCACTTTTTATACTCCATGTAAATAAAACCTCATCATACACACCACTTTGCATTGAAAGGGTGTTCTATAAGTGTTGTTGTGCATGATTGCACTAAATACTCGTAGAACAAGACACATGTCTAGATTTATCAGAAATCATGAATCTCGATATGTGTGTGAATGGTGCACCATTCTGAAATTGGTGTAGGAAAGCACAAGAAAGAGAATTGATTTAATTTCTTCACATTTTTATATCTTCAATGCATGCTAAAATGTTCAGCATACATTGAAGGAGAATAATGCGTTTTCTGATTGTTTTTGTGCAGGAAGGTGTGTCTTCCGGCACAAAAAAAAACAGCACATGATACAGATATCCTTGCACTATGGTGCAAGGGTGCCTTTGTCACCACATGGCTGCAGTTTAAGCAGCCGTGAAGAGAGAAGCATAGATTTGCAACATATTTATGTACATATGTTGCATCCCTGTGCTTCGGAAGTACTACAGCACACTGCAGTTAAAGAGGTTACTGTGTGATGCTGCAGCACTTCCTCATAGTTCTGCACTTATACATTCACTATACGCTACTAATGCATTCATTCAGTCAATTACGTACTACACATACATTCATCTAAACTTTCACACACTAACAAAGAAATGTAGCTCTTTTTTTAAACCAGGAAAGTTAGTTCTTACAAGAACTTTTTTTTTTCTTCTTTCTTCTTTTATAATTTTTTTTGAGTTTTCTGAACAATTTTTAATTTTTTTTGGTTTTTCTGCAAAAAAAACCTCAAAAACAAAACAGGAGAAACCAAACAATGAACTTCAGGGAACAATAAAAAAAAAAAAAAAAAATAGCAAATGTGACTTTCTTGCCGGCGGCAGATCAGATCGATCGACTGCTCACCATAGCACAAAGTTGCATTGCACTTAGTGCAGAGCACTTTTAAAAATTGAAATTGAGGACGGATGTCCAAGGTTTGGGCTGATGGATGCACTCTTGATGTGCTCGACTGTGATGAGGTGGATGGCGCAGGAGCAGGAGTGTTTCTCATCCATCGGCAATCTTCTCGTGCAAGATTGTTTGGATGAAGGGTCCTCATGTGCTTCATCATGCTTGCCGTGCCGCACGAGTATTTCTTGTTAGGATCCCCTCACGACAGGACTCTTTTGCAAATCTTGCACGTGACCAAGGTGACATTGGTCTTATTCTGCCCCTCGGGAAAAGTAACAAATTTCCACACCACTGAAGAAAAACGTTCTTTGGGTGGTGCCTCTGCAAAAATTCATCCTCAGAAGTATGAGGTGATGCAGGTGATGCCTGCTGCCCTGAAGCCATTTTTGGTTTAAAAAAGTTAGAGCTAAGTGTAAACTTAGTCTAAAGAATCTTCTTCTCTCCAAAGAGATGGTGCTCTAAAGAAGGTCAAAGAAGAATGATTGAAATGGGTGGGGTCTTTCAATAGTTAGAAGAGGAAGTGTAATGAACCAATCAAATCTCTTTTTTTGCAGGTCACATGGGATCCGCGCACGCTGCGGTTACGCAGCACGCACCCAGCACGCATCCGCGAACTTGAATTAAAAAATTATAGGATTAGATGTAAAATTATATTAATTTTAAGACTAGTGTAGAGTTTGTCTTCAATTAATATTCACATGAAATACATATATATATGTTTTTTTAAATGTTAAATTTTTTGCGGGATCCGCGTATCTACCGCGTCATAGACGCAGATGACGCATCGCGGAAGCGCATAAACGTCGCGTTACGTACATCGAACGTGTCGCGTATAGGCTGGGAGTCGTGTACCGGTCGCATTGCAATCGCGCACTAAACACGTACCCAACGCATACCATGCGCGGATGCTATCGCGTAGGGATCAAGAACGGTACACGTAGGGTGCACGGATCCAAAAACAGTGAAAACAAATATATAAAATAAAGTTTTGAACATATAGTTACAAAAATATGTTTGAAAAACCCATTGAGTTCAAATAATATTTTTTAATTTTTAAAAGAATGAATTGAAAAATTAAGTTTAAAAAATGGTGATAAAAAAGTATTTTTTTAAAAACGCAATTAATGAAATTGACACACTGAATTTGAAAAATATACAAATCCAATCAAAATCATTCAACATGCTATCTTCAGAGATAAGTTATAGATAGGAATTAGCATTTAAAAAACCTTTGAAATTCACTGGAAAAAACATAGGTTTCATGCACGTTATAGTTAGGAACTGGCATTTAAAAAACCTTTGAAATTCACTGAAAAAACCAAAGGTTTCAGGGGCGTTATAGTTAGGAATTGGCATTTAAAAAAACGTTTGAAATTCATAGAGAAAAACAAAGGTTTCAGGGGCGTTATAGTCAGGAATTGGCATTTAAAAAACCTCAGAAATTCACTGACAAAAACATAGGTTTCAGGGGTGTTATAGTTAGCTGGACATTTCCCTCGTACAAAACCCTTGAAATTCCCCTGTTATAGTTAGTTCAGCTAACTATAACTCGCGCCCGCGCAATGCACTGCTGATGACGTCACATATTACATCACTCATGACATGGTCAGTGACATCACAGATGACATCACTGATGACATCTCAAATGACATCACTGATGACATAACTGATGACATCATCCATGTGATAAATTACTGCATCTTCTCACACCCTAATTTAACCATTGATACAACAACTCAAAATTTCAGATGTCCATTCTGAAAACCATAGATACTCCAATACCAATAACTACATAACCACTCATTAACTCTTAGATCTACATACACCTCCCCTCACTCACCTGTACAGTCACTCATACTTATAGTCACTCCGTACAAGACTATCATATGCATTCATACACCTACATAGACACTCACACACCACCAATCATCCATAGAGGTACTCTCACACCTAGTCAGTCATGCAAATAATTAATCACACTCCCATTTACTCACCAATGCAGTTATACACACTCAAGTTCACTTACTCATAAAAATAGTACCACATTCTTACGTTCTTATACAATCATTGATACAAGCACACACTCATCCATAAAGCCACTCTCACAATCACACACTCTCACATATACCCACTTATACACTCTTACACGTATATATACTGCCTTTCACATATGTAGTTACTGACACATGTACAACTGAGATATACATTCAATCCCTAACACACCCATACATACACTCACTCAACCATACAGTTGATCACAGATGTACTCTTAAAACCATGCACCCATAGAATCACCCAGTCACACATCTATGCACAGAGTCACACACACACCCTACCCACACAAACACTCAGGCACCCATACAGATACTCAGACAACCAATCAATAACCCATATAGACACTCATATAGCTATTAACAAAACCATGCAGCCACTTATACACCAACAGACAGACACATACAGACCTTCACACAGTTTAGTCACTAGTCTGCAGTAAGATACATTTAATGACTCACTTATAGAATCAGTTACGCACCTAGAATATCATCCATTCACACACTTGTACACCCACTCATTCTTCCACAGGCCTTTCACTATAAATATATAAAACATATTTATACTTTTCAGAAAAACACACAGTCACTGGATGACATCATCAGTGATGTCATCAGTGATGTCATTTCAGATGTCATCAGTGATGTCATCAGTGATGTCTCTGACCATGTCATGAGGGATGTAATATGTGACCTCATCAGCAGTGCATTGCGGGGGCGCGAGTTATAGTTAGCTGAAATAACTATAACAGGGGAATTTGTAGGGTTTTGTACGAGGGAAATGTCCAGCTAACTATAACACCCCTGAAACCTATGTTTTTTTCAGTGAATATATATATAGATAGATATTTATTTATAGATATTTTACCTACTGGCAGTTGCCAGTAGGTAGTTATAGTTAGGACCTTGTTTCTATTCAAAAAGCGTTTTCTCTTTTGCCAATATCTTTGTCTCCAGTTGATGAATCTTCTCGTAATTTTAAAAACGAATGGCCTGCTCCAGTCAGCTCCAGTCACAAAAGTTTCAGTGTGATTCGTCAAGCGGGGGTTGAGGAAAAGGGGGGTCCCAAAATGCGTTTTCTCAATGTTAATTTTTATAGGAAACTTTTGTCGCAAAATTTGGCAGAGAGATTGCTCTTTGTTCAGAGTGCACTCTTTGCTTTAAATGGTGTAAATCCATTCAGTAGTTCCTGGGAAATTCAAAAATAAACAAATATCGATATCTGGTGACTGCGGTGGATCCGCGAACAATCCCGATAATGAGCTTGACTCTGATTGGCTGCCAACATTTCAAACCAATAAGTGTTGGCAGCGATAAAAAAGGACAAAAAACACAAACAGGGGGCAGGATAGAAACACCCTGACCTCCTAGGCCTGCTCAGGTAAGTATTTAAAGAATTGCATGATTTGCGTAGGGTCCGTGAAAATTTTGAACAAAAATGAAGCACAGTCTCCTGCCCTTCATTTTGTAGAAGCCCCTGGGTAAAGGGCCTCGAGGGCCCCCAAGCTCCGGGCACCACCACCTCCCTGAGGCTGTATAACATTAAAAGTAGTGTGGGGGAGGGCTTCTGCCCCTCCCCCACACTGCCCCAGGGACCAGTCACATACCCAGTCTGATACTTGTGCACCCACTCACATACCCATTCAGGTACTCATGCACCCACTTACAGACTCACTCACAAAGTGACATACCCATGAACAGACCCACTCGCAGGCTCATGCACTGACTCAGAGACCCATTCATAGACTCATGTGCACAGTCTCATACTCACTTAGAGAGTCTTACACCTACTCACAAACACATCTGGACACTCATGCACCCACTCACAGACTTACTCATATACTCATTCACCCACTTACAGACTCTCTCAGAGTCACATACCCATGTACAGACCCTCTCAGAGATGTATGCACCTAATTACAGACCCACTCACACACTCACGTATGTTCTCACAGACCCACAGAGATACACAGTCAGTGTCAGGCCCAGTGAGACACTCACACAACCACTCACAGATTCACTCAGATACTCATACAAACACTTACAAACACATACAGTCACTCACACACTCAGTCACAGATCCTCTCTGTGTCAATTACTCATATACTCAGAGACACACCCACACACTCACAGATTTTCTCAGATATACACATACCCACTCACCCACTCAAAGACTCACCCATACACTCACAGACCTACCCAAACACGCCCTCCATGTCACAGACCCACTTAGACACTCTTGCATGCACCCATTCACTCACCCATTCATCGACTTATACTCTTACTCAAAGACCCATTGAGACACTCATACACCCACTCAGACACTCATACACCTACTCACAGACCCCCTTAGACACTCACACAACCATACATTCTCTCACACATCCACTCACAGACGCACTCAGAGACTTATGCACCCAGTTACTCATACACTCAGAGATGCATGCACCCTCTCACAGTCCCACTTAGAGACCATGCCCCCACTCACAGAACACATGTTCCCAGTCATTGACCCACTGAGAGACTCATGAATTTTCTAACAAACCTACCCACTTTCTCATCCCCTCAGACACCCTCTTAGAAACTCATGTTTCCACTCATATATCCATTCAGACTGTCATATACTTACTTTCAAATGCACAAAGACACTCATGCACCTACTCCCATGCAATAAAATAACAGATCCATTGAAACACTGAACCACCCAGACATGGATGCACTGAGACAGTCAAGCAGTTTGTTACAGAACCATTGATAGACTGATGCACCATCTCACAGATCCACTGAAATACTTAAACAGTGAATGAGAGACTTACTGATAGACTGATAGATGCAGTCACAGGTTCCACTGTGTTATAGAGATATTAAGGGAATTATATATGATATCATAGTCTTTACATAGGAATGTGTATAGTGTGTTGGTCATAATCCAGTCGGCAGTTATACATTTTGAATGTGGTGATGGTATTGAATGTCTGCTTTTGTTTTGCCATTTCACAGAATATTCATGGTGTTCTCATTGATGTGCCCGGCATCATCTCAAAAACCTAAAATTGGTTTCGAAAATTGTTTTTATACAAACTCCCAACAAAAATATGCAGTAATAAGCCTCTAGTTTCTAAAATACTGTAAAAGGTGTGCATATATGTGCTTTACACCTTCTAAAAAATGCACGATCGTCGCGGTTACTGAAGTCATTGTGATCATTGGTGTCATCGCAAAAATGGAAGATAGGGTTCAAACGCAGTTTTTCAAACAACTTACTAGAAAAATATGTGTGCAAACATTTTTGTTAAGCAGTGATGTATTTAGTAATGTGTGCATTGTAATACTCAGAATTAATTTTTTAAGTTTCATTTTTTGAATGTGGTTGTTCCTGCTTTTGTTTTGCAATTTCTCGACGTGATCGAGATCATCGCGACATTGTTGTGAAGAGTCACAAAACTAAAAAAGGATCTTTTAAAAAAATAACAATAGTTTGGATACTAGGGTCGCTCTGACAATAAGCTGGTCTGTTGATTGTGCGTATATGATAGCTACACATAAGACCTGATACAGAGTTTCAGGTTACTTAGAAACACCCTGTTGCCTTCAGCTGTAAAGTGCACTCCATCATTTTTCTAAATTCCATGCATGTCAAAATGCAGGTTTTTGTTATAGATTGAGCCCATGTTATGGTCTTTGACGAATGCAGACACAGTTTTAATTACATGTTTCCTGGCTTTGTCAATTTGTGGACAGAATTGATTAAACCATTTCCATTTTTGCCTTTGGTATATGTTAGAGTTCACGTAGACAGTGTGAGGGAAAAGCATCATCAATTCAGTAAGGCTATTCTTCATTAGGATTCCCAGCCCTACCTCAGTTAGTGTGCCTAGGTAATTTCCATCACAGTGCACAATCATGAGTTCAGAAACTGGGGAATCGATAATCCTTTTAAGCAAAGGCACTAATTGATGAAACTTTAATCCTCTCTGCCCAATTCACGCAATGTCCACAATAGCCCAACCCAAGTACCTGTTAATACATCTCTTTCTTGCAGCCTCAGCAGCCCAATAGACATAGCTGTGGTTCACAATCCACACTCTAAGCATTCTGCAGGAAGGAGGAGTAGCATACAGTATATGTCTGCAGCTGAATTTCAAAGTTGGTACAATGAAAGACAGTGAAAACATATGTGTGCTGGTGGTTTGAAAAAAACAAAACATTTGATTGGGTGTAGAAAACATGTAGGTGAAAAAAGTAGGTAGCATTTTGGAAATGATTTGTAAATAGATGTTTGATTGGGTCTGGTAAATAGGAAAAAAATGAATAGAGAGTTGGATATGCTTTACAGTATGTGCCGCACACCACACCTGCTGTAGTTCATTTTGTTACTAGTATGACCCTTTTGAAATGTGTTGTGAACTTGTGAACTACTGGTTCTAGTAGGTTTCTGTGGAGAATCTGCAGAGGGTGTATTGGGGAAAGGTATTAAAGAGACAGGTATTATTTTTTTCAAATTGGAGAGGTTTAGGTTCTTTGTTTTATAAGGTAAGTAAAATTACCTAGTGAGGATTTTACAAAAAAGTTTTATATATAAAAAATTATAAAGGAAAGTAGGTTTTATTTTTTGCAGATTAATCACAATCATCTTGACTACATCGTGATTATTGACATAGAGGCATTCATTTTGGCCTACCTCTGAAAAGGATAGAAAGGGTTAACAGAGAGTAAACATTCAGACAGGCAGCTACAACAATGAAATATGAAAGTAATATTTTTAATTGCTGACTGGCAATGCAGAGTTTAGAAGGTAGCTATTTATGGTTGCTTTGTCTGAAAGTGGTATGCCATTCTTTTGCTGTTTTAACAAACTCTGAGAATATTGCATCTATCTAATAAGAGAAAAAAAGTAATTTTACCAACAACAAACTAAATTTTCTGGTATCTTAATTAAATTTATTTGTAAGTTGAAAAACTGATTAATAGGGTAGATAACTATGTCATGGTGTTAAACTTTCAAGTCTAACTTGCTGACAAGATGCCCTTGCATTATCTCTCAGGCCTGCTACATGTTGTTTTCCTGCTAGGTCAACTTTCTCATTTAAAACTCCTAGAGAATGCTTAAACTATTTTTGTAACATGTATTCTTCACCACAGAGGCAGGTTGTAGGTAGGCCATAGGGCAGGCTGGTATGTGCTTAAAAGGTAGCATAAGTAGTCTGAAGGTTCAGTTAGCTATATGTGCTCATAGAAACCCATGTGTTCAATTATATAGCCACCGTAACTTTATTTTAGCCTCCAGGGCTATAAAAGTACAAATACAAACATATTCATTACTAACATTCATAGATAAAAGCAGACCTACACTTAGGGGTCGATTCCGATCCGGGCCGGACAGCTCTCCGAGAGCTGTGTGCATTCTTACCTTGCGACTGACACGTTCCAGGAGCCAGTCCGTCCATGCAATGAAGTACGATGCGCATAACTGACTCAAATCCGACCGACACGTAGGCTGCGATTCAAGCTTCATTTTCCGTACGAGCCGTACCTCCGATCGCTGAACTGAGTCACCCGGAAGCAGTTCCCACAGCAGTTTCCAGCCGGACAAGTACGATGCGCAAATCATACGCGCTGGACTGGTCGCCACGTACAGCACATCACAACATCTGGGAAAGCAGCATATCAGGTACGATTTGCGCCAGAACACAATCCCCGGCTACGAGATGGACCAGCTAGCAATGAGTACGAGATGGAGCAACAAGCAGCGTGTACGAGACGAACACATCATGAATCCCATCACGCAGGTCATACCAGTACTGTAAATCTATGACCGGATCAGGAACAGACGCGGACGGCGCGGACGTTAAGTCAGACACCCACCCCACAAACAAATGACACGTACCCGCCAAATGTCACACACACCCAGAAGATCCATATCCTGTCCACTAGCAACAGGCCACCATAGGGGTCGCATGGCCATCACCACTACCAGCCCCACTCATAGGGGTTATGTTGCCCATCACTACTGCCACCCCCATCCATAGGGATTATGTTGCCCATCACTAATGCCACCCCCACTCATAGGGGGTATGTTGTCCATCACCACTACCAGCCGCACTCATAGGGGTATGTTGCCCATCACTACTGCCACCTCCACCCATAGGGCACCTGTTGCCAATCACTACTGCCACCCCCACTCATAGGGGACCTGTTGCCCATCACTACTGCCAACCCCACTCATAGGGGACCTGTTGCCCATCACTCCTGCCGCCCCCACTCATAGGGGTTATGTTGCCCATCACTACTGCCACCCTCACTCATAGGGGGTATGTTGCCCATCACTACTGCCACCCCCACCCATAGGGACTATGTTGCCCATCACTCCTGCCACCCCCACTCATAGGGTGCTGTGTGACTATCAATATCAACACCCCCACCCATACGATGGGTGATGCGCCACACATCCATCATACACCAACATTAGGTATGTCAGCAAAATACATCCCCCCTAACATCTGTGACAAATGCCCACAACAGTAAATATGACTTCGAACATACAATGTAACTACCATCACATGTGTGACCAAAAACTGTAGCCTACACAAGGCAAGCATCACAATAGCACTGTGTCAATGTGCACTAACACCCCCTCACTGTGTAGAACAAAAGTTAAGTGTGGGGTACCAAACTGCAGCAAATGTTGAGCATTGTAGTGATGGGGTCTAAACCCCCCCTCATCACAGTGAGCAAAATTTAAGTGTCATCATGGTCAAAGCTGTAAATACCAAACAGCATGTATGATTCCTGGTCCCAACACATGAAACACTTTTGGGGCAAAGTAGTGGTTGTGTCCCATACCCAGAGATATGTGGTGAGGCTAACAGTGCTGTGAAAATCTAACATACTTTCGGCCATGTGCAGACAAGCACCACCCATGGGGGCTGACATTGCATACAGTGTACAATGACACAAAAACAGAAGTGACCATCATAATGCATACACACATCTCGAAAATAGACACACAAATCAATACACCCTGTGTAGACTGTAGGTGTCAGGTCACAAACTCCCATTCCATGGCAGCAATGGGACCTAACAACCAGGATGAATGTGCAGAATGATGTGATATGACTCACAGTGACAGCAGGGAAAATCACCCAAACAAAATCCAGACAATGGCCCACAACGGCAATACCAATGCACTGGTGCAGATGCACAAACAGGCAACCTCACACTGCACATCTGACACAACATGTGTGTGTGTGTCTCAGTATCCACAGGCAACTACACAACACATGAGGGGGGCTGAACCACAGTGAGACAGATGTGGACACAGTGCAATACAAAAGTAACCCATCATTGGGGCCCCCTTAGTGGGCAATCAGGCATTGTGAGATGAGAGGGAGCCCAACAGACACATGTGGCACAAGCTGGAATGAACAGCACAACAGCACTACCCCCAGGGACCATACATTGGGGTGACACAAGCATGCATGATACATCCACTGTGATGACAAAGGTAGATGTCATGCTAACTATGAAACCCAGGCATGTGTCCGGTGCCACAAACGTACATCACACTTACACAAACACAAATCACTCAGCATGGCCCGTCATCCATGGACAAACGGGAAGTAGGAGCCGAGCCATGTAAACATTGGCATCTGTCCACCCTCAACACCACACACCCTGAACTGCACCAATGTGCATTTGTGAAGCCCACATGGACATGTGACATTGCACATGCACCCATGACAAACACAGTAATGTTCGGAGGAGCTAAGGTACACAGACTCATCACACAAGGACAGTCTACAACCCTGGTACTGCACAGTATGCAGTACATGGCCATGACATCAAAGCTCCTGTAACCTTCGGAATCCCTGCCACAGTCCCAGGACAATGCAGAAGCCAAGGAGAACCACAAGACACACATGCTGACACCTGCCAACATTGCAGCCCTGAACCTGACGAGTGGGAGCAGTCACACACACATACACATATCTCAATCACCAAAAGGTACCACCGAGGGACAGCTACATGATATTGCGAACAAACACGTGCCTTGGGGACCCCTGACTGTATCCCATCTGTGTCTGACCACATCATCACCACTCAGAACTGACAAATCCCAATGATGAAACACCAATTAACAGTAGTGTGTCATGCACTCACACATTTGGTAGCCCAGGACAAAGATGTGGGATGAACACAGTACAACTCAGCAAGCATCAACAACAGGAACATATCAAGGGAACACTGCCTGTGTATAAAAAGGGATGTGGACACACACACGCATGCTCACACAACACACACCATGGGCCCAGGCAATGTCACAGAACAACACACTTACTTGAGGGGACTCAACTCCTGTGGTAGCTCAGCTGGTCCAAACATAGTCCCAGCAGGTCTCAGTCAGCCAGCAGTTACCACCCAATGAAGGCTCTGGTCACAACAGCCTGGGTACGGGAGTGTCCCTTAAGTCATCTGCACATACTCAATACATATGTCCAGCAAGTTGCACAGAGGACCCAGTTGCTCCTACACCAATGATGCCCACACCTGCAGGTCCAGTGTAGATGCGCCCACAGTCAGGGAAATAGACAAATTGGACAATGGGAAGCACATCATATGTGCATGTGTGCAAGCCACAGATGTGACCATGGAAATTAAATGTTTACAGAGATGTTCACAAATTGTTAATCATGACACACCCAGTTAGCTGCAAAGTATGACATGGAAACCGACCAGAAAAGGATACATATCTCATGGACCACATGGAGTACATCACATCAACACCTCAGCATTCAACATTGAAAAATCAGCATTATAACTGCAAGGTCATGGTAAATATCATAAACATAATGTACAGCTAAATGAAATTCACAAGGATAAATACAACGGCTTTATTCAGCAAATTTGAAATGCAAATGTGAAGTCCTTTCACAACAAAGGCAAATGGCCAGTCCATATCCAATTTTCAAAAATGTGATGTGAGTGACAACTGTCACACGTTGCTTGCCTGCACTGGTAAGGACAGGGGACATCCACTCGGAGGGGCATACATGGGGGCAGGCCAGGCACCGCAGGGACAAGATCAGGGCAAACCAGAAGGAGGCAGTGAATGGGTGGTGGATGCAGGAGAGTCCCTGGCAACTGCAGTGGAGGTGTCTGACATAGTGGGTGCAGTCACAACTGTGGGGCACAAGTCAGATGGGGTGGGTGCCAGCACAACTGCAGTGGGCAGGTCAGATGGAGTGGACTGGGTCCCCACTGCAGTGCCCAAGTCAGACAGGGTGGTCGTGGACTCCACTGCAGTGCCCAACTCCATGGGAGCGGAATGGGGTTCAGGTGAGGTCGGCAGGACAGGGGGGAGGGCCACGGTCCCCACACCAGTGCCAGAAACAGTCTTACCGGGGGGGTGGGGGTGGAAGAGCAAGTGGTAGGGAGAGAGGGCCTGAGCATTTTGGAGATGGTGTATCTGTGGGTGGGGGAACCTGGGGCAGGGTGTGGCGGGGGAACCTGTGGAGTGGTGGCCTGGGGGATGAAGGACGGAGACTGTATCATGGAGCTGTTGGGCGGGGGTGGGGTCTTGCTCTTCCGGCTCTGGGGGGACTTGCGGGTGGGGACTCAGTCTGACTGTGCCTGGTGCAGGGTGTGAGGGGCACTCCCCTCTGTGTGTGGGGACTTCCTCTTCCCCTTGTAAGCTGGATCTGCTGGATCGGTGGGAAAGAGGCCAAGGTCACAGAGGAAGAGCTTCTTGGGAGATGGGGTTGCAGGTGAGGCAAGGGAAGGGGTCTTGGAGGGAGAGGCATCGGAGGACTGCGGAGTGGTTGTGGATGCCTGTGTGTGTGTTTGCAAACCATCCCCTGTGAGTGTGGTATCAGTCCCCTGAGGTTGCTTGTGTGCACGTCTAGACCTTGGTTTGGGTTTTTGTGTGCTGCCCGTGTCTGTGGGTTTGGGTGAATGTGCTGGTGTGTGTGTGCTTGGGACAGGTAGGGTGCTAGGAATCGTGGATGGGGCAGGGGTCGGAGGGGTGAGGGACTTTTGGAGGAGGGACACTGCTGCTGTCAGGGACGAGGCCATGGACTGATTGGTCCTCTGTAGGGTAGACATGCCCGATGAAATGCTGTCCATGAACGACACCAGTTGTGTCAACAGACTGGTGTGTACATGGAGGACACTCAGCATTGATGTCTGCCCTACATGGATCTGTCAAAGCAAGTCGACAGACTCCACACTCAGGGCAGAAGGGGACACAGGGGCAGGGGGTGCAGTGCCAGGTACAAAGTAGACATGCTCCCGAACACGGGAGCCTCCACGGACCACTGGGATGGCAGCCAATGGGAGGGTGGTGATGGTGGTGGTGGTGGTGGGGACAGCCTCACTAGACAGGGTTTGGTGGCTGCTGACACCTGCCTCCACCAAGGGAGTCATTCTCTGAGCTGCTGTGGCCCTCAGCTGAGGTGGATGGTGCTGAGGACTTCTCGGGGTGGCTCCACTCACCCTCCGTGCCACTGGGTCCCTCCAACTCCTCGCTTTTTGTCCCAGTCTGGTTCTGTGGCTCTTCCTGGTCCGTGGCACTGTCCCCTCCTGTGGCTGTGGATATATCGGGATAGGATTAGGAAAAACAGAACAGCATCAGTCACCTGCACTGACTGCACACACCACAGTGAGTACAGCACATCACAGGGCAAGCCCTGGCATCATCAGCTGAACACTGCTCAAAGTGCTCACACTGTTTTGAATAAGCCATTTGTCAGTCTCACCATCAAGCATGGCACTCATATCCCTCCTGGACTTGCACCCATATGTCTGTTGCATGTTGGATGCAAATACCCCAATGTGCAGACATGCACCACCTACACATTTGTTGGACATGAATGTGAACATGTAGGAAAATGTCATTATACACACATCACATCTCTTGCCACTGACTCAGTACAGGTGTCAGGAAGAAGGGATGACCAGAGTCTCATTTCACATGCTTGTGATGCATTCCAGCAACACACACTATGATGTACTCATGTCCTGATAGTCAATGCCACAATGGGGTGCATGGAGCACATTTGACCCCAATGCAGGATCACTCATAGCAAGTTAAATGCCATGGCACAGGCATGCCTGGAAAGTCAGTCATCACTGTCTCCTGTCACAGGGGCAGGGCATCCAGACGACAACAGTATGCTTTGTGTCACAATCATAGGTCATGTGTAAAGCAAACTCTTCAGCTGACAAGTGCACATGTCCATCCCCTGCAAACAACATATCCCGGACCCAGATATCCCTACTTCATACAAAACATACATATGAGTGTCTGCGAACACAACTCCCTGAATATGAGCACCTCACAGTCTGCTGTGCATGAAACACAGCTGCCTGAACGTCACAGTTGCATACACCATTGTGCACTGTCAAGTGATTACACACCTCTATGTCACACAGGTCTTGTCTCCTACAGTCACATCTCAGATGTCCTGCTGATTCTCAAACTCATGAACACCCCAGTTGTCCTGAAAAGGAAGCCACACCACAATGACACAGAGGCAGACACCTGAAGGCACATGTCACTAAGCACAACCTGTAAGTTGATACACAGGAGTGGGAGTACGGAGTGTTTCTAAATGCCCTGGAGTAGGCATGACTGCCCAGGTCTATGTGAAACAGTGTATAGCCCTGGACAGTAGTCAGGTGGCTAAGCAAGTGTGACACACTTGATATACATACTCCTGAGGCCCAACATTTGGAGTCCCCTGCTGCATGGGTGTGTTTTTAAATACCCCAGGCACATGTGGCAGGTCAGACCTGCAATTGGAACACATATCAAGGGCACACACATATCACATGTCAGATCTCAGGCATTTACCCACCCATGAAACACACCACAGAGTCACGGTAACAGATGCTGTCCGGAACATGAAGCATAGCTGACTGCAGGGACACAGTGCCCTAGTGACACAAGCCACAGACTGTAGGGTCCACACCTGTGGATCAGATGAGGAGGGTGCATCACACAATTGAGGGACATGAATCCTGAACTACAAGACCTACGTCATGTGGAAGTGTGACCAGGCCAAAAGACTGCAAATAGCATGTCAGACATAGTACACAGATTAGGCATGGACTTACCCCCTCCTTGCTGCTGTCTGGCCTTCAGCTGCACATCCAGGTCCGTGAAGTCCACTGCCAGAATCCTGAGCATGTGGGTGGTCAGGGTCCGGTGTCTGCCCCTCCTGCGAGGAGGCGACAGCTTCAGCTGGACCCTTGCAATCCTCTGGGTCCAGCCCGAAGGTCCTGCCACCTCTTCTGGCAGTTGCGGAACCGGCGCTTGTAGACCCCCACTGATCTAACTGCCCGGGCGATGGTCAGCCAGGGCATCAACCTGTGAGGATGACAAAGTTAAAAGTCCTTTACCACACATGCCACATATTTGTGCTGCACACAGTTGGATATACATGTAGTCATCACAAAGGAAAATGAGGTACACAGGTAGTGCACCCATGGAAATGGACAAAAGCCCTGCATGTCTGACATGATAACATTGCCTGGGAAGTTAAAGCTTGCACACATGCACTTTTGCTGCAGAACACCTGTTCATCACCTGTACCTACACACTTTGGGGGTTGAAAGTACTCAGTGAGTATGCTTGCCACTGGTGTACACACTGCTAGTACTGCTAGTCAGCCAACATGCACAATTAGGAAGGCAGTGGATTGCACACTCACCTGCTGCCCTGGTTTCCCATACAGCTTGCACTACTGTGGAAGGAGCCCGTCCAGCAGGGCATGGTTCTCCTCCTCAGTGAAGGCTGGGGCCCTCTCCAGAGTATGTGCCATAGCAGTAGCCAGAGGATGCAGAGACAGCAGCAGTGGTAGAAGAGATGTGGTCCAGTAACATGTAGTGCAGGCAAGTGAGTTCCCTGAGGGCCAGCCAGCCTTATATCTGTGCTGCAGAGGCAGAATCTGTGACATGTGTCCCAAGTGATAAGTCCAACACGGTTGCATTCTATGAATCTGACCAATCCATGGAATTGTACGACTCGTGCACGTCTTCCGCATCGTTCAAATCTTCACCTTCATGACAACCTAGAAATTGCAACATTGATGTAGGCATCCAACTGAATTTCCAGCGCACGCCTCGTACAAGTTTTAAATCTACGTCCGTCTCCATGACAGTCCAGAGCCAATGGGTGCGCACGGCTTGGTCAGCTTACTGTACAACGCGTAGTTAAAAATCCACACGCACCCGTCACCATATGATTCAATGGCCAAGGTGTGCGCAGGGCTCGGTCCATGCCTGCACGATGCGTATTCATGATAGTCACCCGCATCGGTTCTCATTGCAGTCAATGGCTAAGCATGCGCACGGCTTGGTCCAGAACTGTGCAATGCGTATGCATGATAGTCACCCACATTGGTTCTCATTGCAGTCAATTGCTAAGCGTGCGCACGGTTCAGTCCAGAACTGTGCAATGCGTATGCATGATAGTCACCCGATCGGTTCACATTGCAGTCAATGGCCAAGGAATGCGAACGGCTCGGTCCATGCCTGCATGACGCGTATGCATGATAGTCACCCGCATCAGTTCTCATTGCAGTCAATGGCTAAGTGTGCGCACGGCTCAGTCCAGAACTGTGCAATGCGTAGGCATGAAAGTCACCCACATCGGTTGTCATTGCAGTCAATGGCTAAGCATGCGCGCGGCTCGGTCTTGAACTATGCAATGCGTCTCTGTAGAAGTCACCCGCGTCGGTTGACATTGTTGTGACTTTTTGACAGCTTCCACACACAATTACTTGCCAGGGACTCAGGTGCACACCTACCACACTACAGCATGTGCCACACTGTGTCCTATGGCATGTAAGGCTGCATTACCTGTGTGTGTAGGGGGGGCTACATTTGGTTTGTTGTGTGGCACTTTGGTGCAGCCACTCCCAGGCTGTGCACGTGTTCATGGGGACAGAATCCTTTGTGTGTTGTGCACATTGCCACTGTGATGTGCAACTGTACAGTTATGGGCATGAGTCATGGACACAGTTGCAGATTGGATATGTTTAGGGCATGTCACATACAGCCTAAGTCCTTGGTGGGATGGTATGAACATCACACTGAGACCCATAGCCACAATTCTGATGTACACCCACAGTCTGTGTGCATGTTGTGTCTCAGATGTGTCTGATCACATGTACCCAATAGGAGACAGTCTCCACATCCATGTTGGTTGTGCATCAACATTGATGTTGTGTGTGTGTCTACAAGACGTCCATATAGGGCCTGAAGAGACAACAGGGGCCACTACCTGTGGGACTCATGGTTGGTTTGTGGCGTGTACATGATACGCCATGTCATGCCAGTGTCCATGTGCCAAAATAGGGACCCTGGGTATCTGCCTGTCAAAGAGCTGTGATGCCTGGGAGACATCAGGCCTCACTTGTCACTGTGGTGTGTGTTTGGAACGTGACAGCAGTACATAGGCTGTGACACAGCCCAATGATTGGCCATTGCACTACATGGAACTTATGTAGACATGTGGACTTGAGATGTGAGGTGGTGGGCATGTAGGTGACATATGTGTCCATACCCAACAGCACACACCTCAGTACATTGTGTATTGTCATGATGTATCATGTGATATTTTGCTTGGTCATAGCCACATGGGTGGATGAATCGACAATCTTCCTTTGTTCATCTCTGTACTGCAGGGCACCAGCTGTCCATAGACCGTTCCCAGACCTTGAAACCATGCAGGAACGTGATTGTATCCGATGGTACCGCTTCACCAGGCCACTGATGGAGGAGTTGGCGGAGCAGTTGGCGCCACATCTGCTACCTAGCCGGACATACCCTACAGCACTGACCCCAGAGGTGTAGGTGATGGCAGCCTTGCACTTCTTGGCTACTGGTACCTTCCAGTACACTGTGGCTACTGCTGGTGGTATGTCGCAAACTATGTTCAGTCGTGTGCTACGCGATGTCTTGGAGGGGATGTTGCATTTCCTTGACCTGTACATCAAGTTTCCTAGTCCATGTCAACTCACTGACATAAAGGATGCTTTTTATACACTGGGGAGGATGCAGAACGTCATCGGATCTATTGATGGTACACATGTGGCCCTGGTACCACCACGGGCACATGAGCAGACATACCGGAACAGGAAATATTTCCACTCCATCAATGCTTTGGTGGTATGTCTTGCGGACATGTGTATCACACATGTGTGTGCACGTTTCCCCGGTTCTGTGCACGATGCCTATATCATGAGGAGTAGTCACATTGCAACGCTTATGTCACAGATGCCAAACCAGCATGCCTTTGTACTGACTGTTTACCATCGTGTGTGTTTGGCAATGTTGTATTCCACCCTCTTTCAAAACTCAGCTAATTGTTCAGTTGTTTGTATGTAGGTGACTCCTGATACCCCAACATGCTGTGGTTGCTGACACCCCTCAGGAACCCTGAGACACCAGCCGAGATGCGCTACAATGAGGTACATGGTCATACCAGGAGGGTGATTGAGAGGACATTTGGTCTCCTGAAAAGCCGCTTCCGCTGCCTGGACAAGACCGGAGGGGCCCTCCCATATGACCCTGCAAAGGTGTGCAAAATTATCCTTGTATGCTGCATGCTACACAACAGTGCGGAAGAAGTTGCCTCTTATCCAGGATGACGATGACCTACATCCGCCACCTGTGGAGGAGCCAGGCCTGGGCCACGATGTCAGTGATGATGATGATGAGGGTGACGTCCGCACACAGCTCATCAACAACTTCTTCACCTGAATGTGAGTTTTCAGGGTTGTTATGTCAATGTATTGAGTTAGCCTGAAATGTGTTGGTGCTGCTCTGTTGCTGTTTGAGTGTGTCTGTTTGCTACTTGACTGGATGCGTGCAGGGATGTGTCCTTTCAGATAGTCTGTACTCCACAATAGTGTTGACATGCTAACTTGTTTCTGAGTACGTTTCTTGTGACATGTTTTGTGCATGTGTATTGCATTTCTCTCCTGTTCTGCTGTGCTTTTGACTGTGTCTTATGTCTGTTCTTCCCAGGGTACTTTGCCTGTTGTTTAGTCAACACTGACCCCCAACACCCAGAATCCAACCCCAGGGTGGAAGTTGTCGATTCCCATCAAGTAATGTACCACACACCCCTGGACTTCAATTCTCCGACACTTTGTGACCGTGTGTCCACTGTCATGTAGAATTACCTTGCAACTGTTGTGGAATAAACATGTTGCTGATGTGTAATGAACCTGTGCTAAGCTTTGTTATGTGCGTTGTCTGTCTTCCCGCATCTGACTGACATTTGCTTACCTCACCTGTGGGCTTGTTACCACTGACTGTGGATAGGTGTGGTGTCCACTGTATTTCAGGTCAACATCATTGTATGGGCTGAGTTACATGGCCATGGTGAGTATGTGTTGTGGTGCCATAGTGGTGTGTCTCCCTCACATGTGTCACATCACCATGACTAACATAACAGTGATCACATTGCTGTAGTATTTGGCATGCACTGTGTTCTTTAGCAGATCAACATCTCCATGACACATAACAAGTTGGAATCACCACAGAGGCAAGTATAGTGTACTGGTGAGTTTATTTAAAAACATGTTTGAGGATAGTGCACAAGATGGTGGGTGCTGTACATTGGGTTTTGAATCCAAAGTTCACAGAGGAGTTGGAAGTGTTGGTAGCTGAAATGTCCAGAGTAAAGTCCACAGTCATCTGCTACATTAGACCAAAATGGGTGAGCAGTCTAAATATCGAGTTTTAAATTTCGACCTACAAGTATATCGAGTTGTAAATATCGTAGGTAAAGAATATCGAAGTCAAGAATATCGATGGACAGAATATCGACCCCAAGGTAAGTATTATCGAAGTTAATAATATCGAAGTCATTAATATAGATGCAAGTAATATCGTAATCAAAAATTTCGATGTGAAGAATATCGATATTTTATTAGTGTAATGTATTTTAATATGTATTTTATTTGTATGTTAAAGATTATTGTAATGTATTTTAATACATTTAAAAATAAATGTTTAGCGATTAATAATTATTTAAAATATAATTTAGCGTTTTAGTATCAGAGCGGATTGTGGGTTTATAGGGGAATAGGGTGGGAAGTAATTTAATTATAATTAATTAATTAATATGTATTGTTTAATTGGTATTTATGATTAATTAATTGTTAATTAATTGCTAATTGTTAATTAAATATATTAATTGATTAATTAATTGTTAATTAATTATTAATTGCAAATTAATTTTATTAATTGGTTAATTATATAAGTTATAATTAGTTTAATATTAATATAAATATAATTTAGCGTTTTAGTATCAGAGCGGTTTGTGGGTTTATAGGGGAATAGGGTGGGAAGTAATTTAATTATAATTAATTAATTAATATGTATTGTTTGATTGGTATTTATGATTAATTAATTGTTAATTAATTACTAATTGCTAATTACATATATTAATTGATTAATTAATTGTTAATTAATTCTTAATTGTAAATTAATTTTATTAATTGGTTAATTATATAAGTTATAATTAGTTTAATATTAATATGTATTTATTGGTATTGTTAATTAATTAAATGTTAATTACTAATTAATTGGTGATTTAATTTTACTAAGTGATTAATTGATGATTAAATTAATTATGTGAATTTTTATGTGTAGAGGGTTGTGGGTTTATAGGGGAATAGGGTGGGATGTAATTAAATTCAAATAATTACTTATAATTTTTATTTATTTGTAATTAATAATAATTAATTGTCAATTAATTATTAATTGGTAATTAATTGTTATTAGTACGTTAAATATAGTAAATATAAATAATTTATTATTTCATGTTATTTGTTGTTATTGCTAATTAATGTATTGTTAATTAATAATTAATTTGTGAATAATTGTAATTTGGTAGTTAATATGTATAAATTTGTAAATAATAAGTATATTAATTATAAAGAATGTATTATTAATTGTAAATAATAGATAAACTGATATTTAAATGTATTGTGTATTTTGTATGTGTAGTGTGTTGTGTGTTAAAGGGGGAATAGTGTGGGATGTAATTTAAAGTTATTTATATAAATATTTATTTTAAATAATTGGTATTTAATAATACATATTTAGTAAATTAATTATTAATATGCTATTTTTTTTCTTTCTAATTATTTAATTGGTTATTATGTTTATAGAATCCCTATGCTATCCAGTGCTTTCCCAACTGTTTTACTATCTGGAGTTGGAATAGTAATTTTTAACCCTACGCTATCCAGCGCTTTCCCTACTGTTTCACTTACTGGAGTGGGAATAGTAATTTGTACCCCTACGCTATCCAGCGTTTTCACTACTGTTGCACTCTCTGGAGTGGGAATAGTAATTTTTACTCCTACGCTATCCAACGCTTTCCCTTCTGTTGGACTCACTGGAGTGGGAATAGTAATTTTTACTCTTACGCTATCCAACGCTTTCCCTACTATTGCACTCTCTGGAGTTGGAATAGTAATTTTTACCCCTACGCTATCCAATGCTTTCCCTACTGTTGCACTCTTTGGAGTTGGAATAGTAATTTTTACCCCTACGCTATCCAGCGCTTTCCCTACTGTTTCACTTACTGGAGTGGGAATAGTAATGTGTACCCCTACGCTATCCAACGCTTTCCCTACTGTTGCACTCTCTGGAGTTGGAATAGTAATTTTTACCCCTACGCTATCCAGCGCTTTTCCTACTGTTGCACTCTCTGGAGTTGGAATAGTAATTTTTACCCCTACGCTATCCAGCGCTTTCCCTACTGTTTCACTTACTGGAGGGGGAATAGTAATTTTTACCCCTACGCTATCCAGCGCTTTTCCTACTGTTTCACTTACTGGAGTGGGAATAGTAATTTGTACCCCTACGCTATCCAGCGTTTTCACTACTGTTGCACTCTCTGGAGTGGGAATAGTAATTTTTACCCCTACGCTATCCAACGCTTTCCCTACTGTTGGACTCACTGGAGTGGGAATAGTAATTTTTACTTTTACGCTATCCAACGCTTTCCCTACTATTGCACTCTCTGGAGTTGGAATAGTAATTTTTACCCCTACGCTATCCAACGCTTTCCCTACTGTTGCACTCTTTGGAGTTGGAATAGTAATTTTTACCCCTACGCTATCCAGCGCTGTCCCTACGGTTTCACTTACTGGAGTGGGAATAGTAATTTGTACCCCTACGCTATCCAACGCTTTCCCTACTGTTGCACTCTCTGGAGTTGGAATAGTAATTTTTACCCCTACGCTATCCTGCGCTTTTCCTACTGTTGCACTCTCTGGAGTTGGAATAGTAATTTTTACCCCTACGCTATCCAGCGCTTTCCCTACTGTTTCACTTACTGGAGTGGGAATAGTAATTTTTACCCCTACGCTATCCAGCGCTTTTCCTACTGTTTCACTTACTGGAGTGGGAATAGTAATTTGTACCCCTACGCTATCCAGCGTTTTCACTACTGTTGCACTCTCTGGAGTGGGAATAGTAATTTTTACCCCTACGCTATCCAACGCTTTCCCTACAGTTGGACTCACTGGAGTGGGAATAGTAATTTTTACTCCTACGCTATCCAACCTTTTCCCTACTATTGCACTCTCTGGAGTTGGAATAGTAATTCTTTTCCCTACGCTATCCAACACTTTCCCTACTGTTGCACTCTCTGGAGTGGGAATAGTAATTTTTACCCCTACGCTATCCAACACTTTCCCTACTGTTGCACTCTCTGGAGTTAGAATAGTAATTTTTACCCCTACGCAATCCAACACTTTCCCTGCTGTTGCACTCTTTGGAGTTGGAATAGTAATTTTTACCCTACGCTATCCAACACTTTCCTTACTGTTGCTCTCTCTGGAGTTGCAATAGTAATTTTTACCCCTACGCTATCCAACACTTTCCCTACTGTTGCACTCTCTGGAGTTGGAATAGTAATTTTTACCCCTACGCTATCCAACACTTTCCCTACTGTTGCACTCTCTGGAGTTGGAATAGTAATTTTTACCCCTACGCTATCCAACACTTTCCCTACTGTTCCACTCTCTGGAGTGGGAATAGTAATTTTTACCCTTACGCTATCCAACACTTTCCTTTCTGTTGTTTTTTTTGGAGCTGGAGTAGTAGTTTTATTGTGTCTGCTATTTAATATTTTTTTTATTATTTTAGCTAATGTAGTATATAATTAATTTTAACAATATTAAAATTAAATGTAATTTTTTTAATTTGTTATACATAATTATTTAATTTGTATTTATGTTATTGTTTTATGTGTGTAATTTTTTTGCAATTGTTAACATTTTGAAATAATTTATAATTTATTAAAATAATTATTAAAACATTATTAAGTAAGTATATATATTATATATTATATGTCTATGTTTAATTAATTTTTTATTAAATTATATTTATTAATTATTAATTTTTAACACTGTGAAATATATTTAATTATGTTTATTTTATTTATAAGAATTATTATGTTTATTTTACATATTTTTTATCACTAAAAAAAACCCGATATTTTTTAAAACGATATTTTTGACATCTATATTTTATTTTCGATATTTTTGCACTTACCATGTTGTAGATAGGATGTCGATATTCTTGACATCGATATTAGTGTTGCGATATTTTTGTAGGTCGAATTTCTGACCTTCGAAATTTTGTCAGAGAACCACCAAAATGAACCCTCCATGTCATGTAGGCGAGTTGGGTTAGATATGACAGGGTGAACGGTTTGCACACAAAGAACATTTTCCAGAACAGGTTTTGAGGCCCTGGGGGATGTGCATGGCCATCTGCGTCTCACTTGTCCTTCTTCGGACGACCCCTCTTCTTCTTCGGGGGGGATCCTCAGGTGCAGACATCTGCGGTGCAGAGGACTCTCCGCCAGAGTCATCACTCCCTCCCTGTGGCACTGGCAGATCTTGCGGCAACAGATGTTGTGGCCACACAGGGAGGTGTGGACATGTTGGTGCTTATCTGGCAGAGACATGTGAGTATGTCCCTATGCACCGCAGTAAGTGCATCCCACTTGGACGCCATGCAAGCATGATGGGCAGCCTGCTCCTGTTGAATGTCCTTGAGGATCCCCACTACCTGGCTGAATCCCCCAGTGCTATCCTGGTACGCATCTATGATGCATGCCAGTTGGGGGTCATCATGTAGTCCAGACCCCTCTGCAAGCCGCAACCTCTGCCTAACACCCCTCCCACCACCCCTAGTCACACGGGCAGGACCTGCGGTGGCACGCACAGGGGACACTTAGCCCCCTTGGTTGTTGTTACTGGTGGTGTTGTCCGTAGCTTCCTGGAGGGCCTGTGTCCCTGTGCTGTTGGTATTCTGTGTCCTTGGTCTGTCCGTGTTGGCGGGGGTGCCCTGTCTGTTGCCAGATGTTGGAGGCGTGGGTACAGGGGGTGCAGATGTTTTTACTGCTGGTGCTGCATGATGACTCACACCGGAGGTGCCAGGTTATTCTTCATCATCTGAAGAGGACAGAGACTGACCCACACCAGAGAGCTGAGGGTCCACCTGAGTCCGGGACAGGGACTCCTCTTCATTTGCTGCTGTGTCCCAGGCACCACCTGTGTTTGAAAGAGACACGCAATGTAAGTTATGTTTCTACAGGCATCAATGGTTCAGATACATGACATTTTCTACTGTACATCAGGATGCGTGCCTGAACACTGCTTTGTCCAAAGTTGTCACGGACAGAGATTGATATTGTTGTAGCACATTCTCCAGCCAACATGAAGCATTTCAATGTGCATGTTGAAGTGTGTGAATGACCAGCTCATGTATAGATTTGACTGTACATGGCCATTACTACTCAAGGGCCATCACGTTGCTGACACAGGTGTGTCATCCCTGTACACATTTGCCCTTTAACAAGGACATACGTGCAATTCCACTGAGGATATGTTGTAGGATTGGGGCATGTGTGGTATCAGATTTTGCTAGTCTTTGTGTGTCACATTGGTGTATTGGTACGACATGGTCACAGTCCGGTATGCCTGTGATCTCTTGGGAGAAAGTGTATTTTTTCCTTTGTTCTTGTTCCCATCTCATTTGAAACAAGTGATGATGTCACCATTGTTAATGAGCCTGGTGCTGAGTTTTGTACGTGCATATGTGATTTGACTTGTCAATGTTCTCCATGGTGTCATGGATTGGGCAAGGAAGCTCTCTGGCTTTTCAATGCTCATTACAGTGAGTGCCGGTGTTGTGTGTGTTGCGGATTGGCTACTGTGAGTAGCATGTCTCCTCCAATGCAGTCCAGGTTAGACCTTGTGTCTACAGTGTCTATGACAGTGAGCGGTGTGTTGTGTGAAGGATGCATATGTTGCAGAACAATGTAGGAGTGGAATGCAGATCACAACAGCACCGAGTGTGAATGAGGACCATGCCACGGTGTCGAACTATATTGGTGTGTTCCATTCACTGTCAGATGTCCCCTGTCAATGATGTATGTGTGTGTTCCTGTGTGTTTTGTGCAATGTACTATATATGGATCTCCACACTTGTCATCTGCAAGACGCACCTCCACAGCCAGGCCAGGGGGCACCTCTGGACACTGCATCCCCAGACAGTGAGTTTGAACATATGGTTGCAATGGCTGTGTGTGCGACCGTGTTTGGTTTGGCCAGTGCATATGTGTGATTTTCAACCACATCATTTATCAGGCCCATGTGTCAGCCATCTTGCCAGGGCATTATCTTTGTGAGTGACTGGTACCACATGTGCAATGTGTTTTAGCATAGAAGGTGTGTGTATGGCCAGCATCGGTGTTATTTGTTTTCAAGTTAGGACCTCCTTCTCCCCCAGGACAGTTATCCCATTATGAAGCGTGACACCATTGCAGTGGGTGCAGGTTAACTTTCAGGATGTCAGTCAGTGCAGTCCTGGTGTTTGTTGGTGCCCAGTTCCCAGCAGGGTCTTGTACTCCCTACAACAGAGCCCAGTGTCAGACATCTTGTCAGTCCATTTCCACTCCCTGTGAGGTGAGCATGGTTCATTGTGAGCTTGTTGGGCAATGTGGGTGGGTGGGGATTGTCTGTGACTGCAACTCCCATCATGCTTTTGGCTACACCCCCTTCCCAGCATGCCCATACTTCCTTCCTTTTGACTCTGCTTTCCTGTGCGGGAATGTGACAGCAATGGCAAGCTGGCTGACTGTAAAGTCCTTGTGTTTGTTTGGCTAAAAGTCCAAAGAGAGCCCTTGTGCTTCACACAGCAGCACGCAGTACGGTGTATCTTTGGCTGATATTTCACTACGGTGTGAGTCAATGCATTCTACCCGGTGAGTTGTGTGGAGTTTGTGTTGAGGGGTGTGTGTTTCTCCAAATGCTGGTAAGTATGGTCAGAGCAGTCATGAAACGATATGTCTGGGCACTGCAGGGAGTTCTCTGCACCCACCCCTCACATGTCTGGGCACTGCTGGGAGTGATAGGCACCCACCCCTCATATGTCTGGGCACTGCTGGGAGTGATAGGCACCCACCCCTTATATGTCTGGGCACTGCTGGGAGTGTTAGGCACCCACCCCTCATACGTCTGGGCACTGCTGGGAGTGTTAGGCACCCACCCCTCATATGTCTGGGCACTGCTGGGAGTGATAGGCAGCCACCCCTCATGTCTGGGCACTGCTGGGGGTCCTCTGCACCCACCCACCCACCTGCGCCCGTGCTATGGTACAATGCTGTCCTGCCCATACACCACCCCCAATTTACAGCTGATGTGCTGCACCAAGCCGTACACCTACATCCGTGGCGTGTGTACGCCTTGTATCCATCATGTGTTGGGGCTGTAGGGGTACGCGTGTACGGCCCGTACCCATGCTCTGGGGGCGTGGGTACGGTCCGTACACGCGTACCCCTACCTCACCACTGCAATGGTGGTACGGCCCGTACCCACGCTCTGGGGGCGTGGGTACGGTCCGTACACGCGTACCCCTACCTCACCACTGCAATGGAGGTACGGCCCGTACCCATGCTCTGGGGGCGTGGGTATGGGCCGTACCACTATTGTGGCGGTGACGTAGGGGTACGCGTGTACGGCCCGTACCCACGCTCTAGGGAACGTGGGTACGGGCCGTACCACCATTGTGGCGGTGACGTAGGGGTACGCGTGTACGGCCTGTACCCACGCTCTGGGGAGCATGGGTACGGACCGTACCACCATTGTGGCGGTGACGTAGGGGTACGCGTGTACGGCCCGTACCCACGCTCTGGGGAACATGGGTATGGGCCGTACCACCATTGTGGCGGTGACGTATGGGTACGCGTGTACGGCCCGTACCCACACTCTGGGGAACGTGGGTACAGGCCGTACCACCATTGTGACGGTGACATAGGGGTACGCGTGGTACGGCCTTTACCCACGCTCTGGGGGGCGTGGGTACGTCCCGTACCACCATTGTGGTGGTGACGGGTACGCGTCCACGTCCACTTCTGTTGTGGCGGGACGTGGGATTGGTGGACACGCCCCCTGAAGTGACCAGACCATGGAGGTAATGAATGTGCAGGATGTATTAGTAATTTGTGGGGTGTGGGTTATGTTTCCTGCCCCTTGCACCCCCCCTTTTCCCCTGGGGGTTGTTCTGACCTTCTGCGGCGTCTGCGTCGGTTTCTGTACACGAGCTGGAAGGCTATGAGGGCCGGGATGACGCATAGGTTGGGGTCAATCGCTGTCCGTCATGTACCCGGCTCCTTGTTCGCGTCGTCCTCAATTTCCCGGCAGTTTTTGGCTCCCGTAAAAAATGCTGCGTGCGGAGTGACGTCGGCACGAATCATACTTGCTGGTCCGTAGAACACTGCCTGACTCCGTCCGGACGTCGCGTATGCGCCGTCCAGATTCAGATTTGTATGTATTTTTTTGCCGGTCGGTGTTTTTTACGACTCGTACGGAAATGGTGTTTCTGTGCGAATCGTACTTGCGAGTTTGTAAGCTGTTTTTTCCGGGTACGAGTCGGACGGAAAAATCGCTCCGTACGACCATTCGTACCCGGGTTTTACCGGATCGGAATCGGCACCTAAATATTTAATTATTAGTATTTAATTATTACTCCCCACCCTATACCCCTACAAACCTAGCAACCTGCAACTAAAAAATAACTAAAATGAATCAGTAATTTATAAATACAAAATTAAAAATCAATTCAATAATTAATGGTTCCAAGTTATTTCTTACTTCATTTTCAAAATCCAATTTCATAGTGTAATTAGACTTACTTACCTACAAAATTAGCTTCTAAAAATGCACTTAACACTTCCTAAGCCAGCACTGCTTAAAACCAGTCCTGCCACTCATCAGACCTAAGGAACTAGAACACACACCCTTGGCAGGAAAAGATATTGGATCTAGCTCAGGTGATAATAGCCTCTGAACTAAGGAGGATCAAATGGGCGCTAATCGCTAACTACTTATCAGAGATTAGCTATCTGGGAGTGCACAGACACAGATGCCAAAACAAAGGACAGCATTACCAATATCTCCTTTGACTTGAAGATGCTAGGGAGGACATCTTCTATTTATTGCCCAGATCCTCATAGACAGCCAGGCTCCAGTCACAGCTAGAGAAAGAACCAGGTTTGATACTGACAGATATGAGGCAAACCTATCTAAGACGGTGAATGCCTATGAAGCTGAAGACAGACCTGCCTGATGCCAGCTAATCTCTATGATTTTCAAACAGGGGCAAAGAGGAAGCCCTGCAAAATGAGGTTCGGCACTGTCTGAAAATAGTTAGGATTGGATAATTGAATTTCTCAAATCACTGTCCAACCAACTTTAATGATATTGGTGTCTTTGTGCTCATCACAATTTTCTCCATGTTTTTTTATTAATGGGGGTATTTTATTATGCTGCGTTCTTTACTTTAAAATTGTTGGTAGTGCTTGAATTTATCAGTACCCTATCTACGAGAGTTTGAGCCAGATTCACTCAGACTTGTGTTTTGACCTTACCAGAGTGGGTTTATTCAGTTGGTAGAGGTACTCCTCTCCCAAATTAATAAGCCAATTCCTGACAACTGACATGCATACAACCATGAATGGATAACGTTACTATGCATACTAACACCATGCGTGCCATTACAATGCGGGTATTACAGTGCTAGCACGTTTACAATGACCTACCATTACAACGCATTCTTTTACCATGCATATGCATTTACCATGCATACCATTACAAAGTAAAGGCATGCATGGTAAAGGCATATACTTGGTAAAAGTGTGTAAGGTGTATAACACTATCCTGCCATACCCTAAACCCTAAATCACTACTCCTGCATGAGCCCCCGATCCCCAGCCATTGCCCTTTCCTAAACCCCTACCCCTGCTTTCCCCCTACCCTTAATCCTTTCCCTACCCTAAACCCTAAATCACTACCCCTGCATGACCCTGCCTGACCCCCAATCCTCTCCCTACCCTAAACCACAAATCCCTACCCCCGCACAACCCCACCTGACCCCCAATCCTTTCCCCACCCTAAACCCCAAATCTCTACCCCTGCATGACCCCAAGCCTCTCCCTACCCTAAAACACTCCCCTGCATGACCCTGCCCGACCCCAATCCTCTCCCTACCCTAAACCCTAAATCTCTACCCCTGCACAACCCCCAATCCTGTCCCTACCTTAAAACACTACCCCTCCCCCAACCCCCAGTCCTCTCCCTACCCTGAAACACTAAAACACTACCCCTGCACAACCCTCCCTCCGACCCCAGTCCTCTCCCTACCCTAAAACACTACCCTGCATGACCCCCCCAACCCCAGCCCTCTCTCTACCTTAAACCCTAAAACACTACCCCTACACAACCCCCCGGCCCCAATCCTTTCCTTACCCCAAATCACTACCCCTACACAACCTGACCCCCTTTTACCCTAAAATAGTAGCCCATACCCCATGCCCAATCCCCCTTACCTCTCTTTCCTCATGGATCCTCTCTCCTTGTGGTTCCTGGTTCCTGCAGTCGTCTGAGGGGCAGTGCACGTCATTGTGAGAAAGTGGAAAAGCCTCAGTTTCCTCAAAACGACGTTGTGAGGAAACAAAGTATGTGCTGTTACCATACATATCTTTACAACAAAATTTGTTGTAAAGGCATGCAGGGTAAAAGCACATGATATGTTATGTTATGTTATATTAGCCGGTATTTATGAAGTGCACGGCTACTCCAGGGAGTGTCCCAGCACTAAACATGAACCCGACAACACAGACAAAGTACGGCACAGCGTGATCTACTGTTTACAAGCCAAGTTTTTATTTTCTCCTAAAAGTGAGGAGACCTTGGACCTGTCTAATAGAGATGGGCAGGCCATTCCAGAGTTGTGACGCCACCACTTGAAAAGATCTGCCTCCAATCCGAGAGAGATGTATCCTAGGGGTAATGGGCAGAAACTTGGCAGAAGACCTCAGGGTTCGGCATGGAGTATAGTGCTGGAATCTTTCCACAAGGCTTTAAAAACCAGCATTAATGCTTTAAATTGAATCCTCTTCCGTACTGGAAGCCAGTGTAGGGAGGACAGAAGAGGTGCTGTATGTGCTCTCGGCCCAGCCAAGAGAATGGCTCTAGCCACCACGTTCTGGATCACCTGTAGGCGGCCAAGTAGGTAATCGGGAAGGCCAAGGTACAAGGAATTTACGTAGTCCGGTCTTGATGCCACCAGGGCCTGGACTACTAGCTTCCTGTGAGAGACTGGAAGCAGGGGGGGAAAGTTCCTTAGCATTCGCCGTATTCCAAAACAGGTCCCGTCCACTGATTGAATCTGCACCTTTATTGAAAGAGAGACTTCAAATTTGACCCCAAGATTTTTCATGACGTTGACCGACGTAGCGGGAATGTAATGTCTTGTGGCCACCAGTTGTGCCATTCTGCACAGGGATGGGAGCCAAAGATCATGATCTCTGACTTTTCGGAGTTGCACTTCAGTTGATTTTGCCTAAGCCAAGAGAACACCTCAGACAGACAGGTGTTAATCTCATTACCATTAAACTCAGTGCCCTTCTCACAAGTAAACAGCAATTGTGTATCATCGGCATATGACACTATTTTAGCCCTGTGTTTCTTGGCTAGAAGCGCTAGAGGGGCCATATATAAGTTGAACAACGTTGTGCTCAAATTTGAGCCCTGTGGTACCCCAACATTCATGGGGGGGATGGGAGCTGAGAAATGCAGGGACCAGAGAGTTTGCAACAAAACCGCATTGCCCCCTTTGTCAAGTGTGATTTTAATGGTTTCAGCTACTTCTAATAGGGCTGTTTCCGTTCTAAAATTAGCTCTGAAGCCCGACTGGCTAGAATGCAGAAGATGGTTGTCCTCCACATATTCAGTGATGACTGAGTGGACATATCTCTCTAAATCCTTGGAGAAGAAGGGTAGAAGAGATATCGGCCTATAGTTACTAGTGATCGAAGGGTAGGTTGTGTTTTTTTGTTTAAAGTGGAATTTATTTAGCATTTTTCCAGGTTTTCGGCATTTGCCCCACCTGCATGGCAGCAGTATTTAAGACTCAATTAACCACCAGATTAATCACCTCTGCAATAGATGTCAGTACTTTGGCAGGACAAGGGTCTGTAGGTGATCTGAATTTGAGGGCTTTCATTAGAGCAAGGGATTTCTCTAGGCCTGGGCGAAAATTTCCTTCCGTTCGCGGAAATTGCGATAATTTGACATTTTCGCATTCTGCGGAGAGCGCGAAAATGTCAAAAATTCCGGTTTCCGCAGCTTAGCGATAATTTGTTTCTTGCTCGCGCTGTAAAATAATACATTCTCGCGCGCTCGCAATCGCCTTACCTGAATCCCTGCGTTCGCCGACAAGTTTTCTTGATCCGGTCGCGTTCTCCATGATATGTTGTATTGTTTTTAGCCATTTGCGCTGTCTCGCGACAGTTTGCGCCCGCAGTGACGTCATGCGTCGCGCGATCACGTCTTTCTTCTCGCGATCATGCACCGCGAGACAACTCAAAACAAGATGGCCGCACCCGCAAGCAACCACATGGGTAAGTTGGCGCCCCGCAACCATGCAGAAAATCTCGCGAACATGCCGGAAAAAAACTTCCGCATCTTCGCGATAGTTTTAAACATTTTCGCGATAATTTGCGAAAGTTAATTTCGCAAATTCCACCAACCCCTAGATTTCTCCAAAGTATTGGAAGGGAACTGCGTGAGGGAAGGACCGGAATTTTCGCTGCCAGTAGGGGACAGACACACGTCTCCTGCTACTATTGGAGATTGGGCTAGAAAAGAGTCTTGGATGATTTAATCTTGTTGTGAAAGAAACAGGCCATCTGATTTGTCCACTCATTACCTGGGGACAAAATGGCTACTGATGGCTTTAAGGGGTTAGAGAAGTCTTTTACAATGTTGACGAGTTCTCTGCTTTTATTACCAGCCTGCTCAATTTTAGTGGCCAAGAAGAGTTTCTTCCCATCACAAACTTTCCTGTAGTGATCTTTCAAGGCCAGCTATAAACAGCTTTATCCATGGGATTGTAGTTTATTCACCACACTCTCTCCATGCGTTTGCACGCACTTTTGCTTTTCCAGAGTGCCTCAGTGAACCAACAGACTGAGGCTCTCTTTGCGTTCACAGCCCGCGTGGTAGGAGGGGCCAGTTCTAAGGCACAGTGTTGTAAAAGAATGCGCAGTGAAGATTACGCATTGTTACAACGCATGTGTGGTAACACTTGCATTGTAATGGCATGCGGGGTAACTGCTGTGATGTAATGGCTGTTCCCCTACACCCACACATACGCAAATACACTGAAACATCTTTCAACTAAAGAACATGGTGGATAATGTAGGGTATAAAATCCCAACTCTCCAAAATTGAGTAATAACAATGTTTACAGTCACCATGAAAACTTTACTTCACCCAAACTGTTACAGAAATATTATTTTAAGATATTGGTTTACTTTTGGCCATAACTGAACTAGCCACTTTTCTAGGTTTGTAGTTTTCGTAATGTAAATCACTCAAAATGAACTTTATTGTGAGATTTTAGTTCACTTTTAAGGGTTTGGTCATCCAAATGATCTCCCTAAATGTATTGAGGCCGATGGGTTCTTTATCCTGAAGCTTTTTTAGTTTTGTTTTCTTTCATTGACTGGGCATATCTTCTAACCCTATGTGGTGTGATCTTTCCCCATGTGGTTGCAGTGTGGCCATCTCGTCCTTTACCCCTTGAAATTGCTTTATAGCACAATCTCCTTTAATCTTTCTCATTGGATTAAGAATCACCTAATAGCTGTCGCAATAAAAAAATCTCATTATCAGTCAAACCGGGGCTTTCCTTATTGTCAAGAAAAGCGAAATTCTGTCCAGCAGTGTTTGCTGTGCTCTTGCACGGACCCCTAAAATACTTGTTACCTGAACGAATGTGTACAACATCCAAATAGCCCTCATTTTCCTTGGGGGTTGGGGTATTAGCCTTCACAACACACTACAAGGTATATAGACAGGATATACATTACAGCCGACAAACATATATTGTGTACAGATTCTTGTGATGCACACCTTCATCCTTTCAACAGCATTTTAGCTACCTGTGGTTCAAGATGTCATTATCAAATGCTAAGGCAGCCATTTTGAAAAGAGGCCACCATTCTTCTTCAGAGAGCTGAAGGGACTACTTTTAGGAACAAGGTAAGACCTAACCAGTTGCCCTCTTAATTCTAATTTATCCACATTGGTCTGATGCTCTAAATTTACTGACCAACAGCACACGAAGAAATGTAACTAATACACACCAAATGTTAAATAGTTAATAGTTGAATTAGTTGAAACGTGTGTGCACGTTCAAAAATAAAATAAAAAATAAGCCAAAAGTTTAGTTACAATGAAAATGTATAGCAGACACAATGAGATGCAGTTTCATACTGTTGCTATGATTAATGCATGTCGAGTCTGAGCAATATTCACCCTCCTTCTCCCCATGACTGCCTCTCTTTTTGTACCACCACAGTGCATGCCACCTCACGGATAGAAAGATTTGTGATGGAACTTACTAAACGCTAGATGCCTTAGAATAAACCAAATGTTATTAGACGGGAAATCAATGTAATAATAACTGCTTCATGTTCCAGTAACAGCTGCACAGGGTTTGATGTTTTATTTAGACGCTACGAGTGGTTTCTTGTTTGTGAAGAAGTAGGGTTGTATTTTTCATAGCACGCAGTTTGACTGCATTGATTCTATAATTAAGCTGGCAACACCCAAAGGAGGAGTAGTTTGAAGCAAAGCTGTAATAATAAGATTAACACAATTGCATTACGTGGGAGGTAAAATATCAGATATTAAAGACTCGTGAAATGTTGTAATGTTCGACGAGATAAAGGTATTATTGTATGAAAGTGGATATTTACGCAGAAGGACATCTGATAATTGACAAGAAATACATTCAGGGCATAGAACGGCAAATAAAATAGGAGCTACACACACACGCAGAGAATAAATCCTCATTCTGTGCAATTTAAATGCGTCATGTCGCACAATGTGTACAACACTTCCCCTATTTTTTCAGTGAGCTAAGCTGTTCAGAATCTCTTTGGAGGAAAGTTAGGAGACATTTGGACAATATTTCCATATTTTGTAGAAAAGAAGAAAAACCTCTGAGTCTGGCTCACACTAGAATCTATAACAGCAGTCCTGTCAACGTCCTTCAATTTCAGGGGGCCAGGATTACATCCAGGGCCTGACTGGGTACCAAAAGCAGCCCTGGCAGAAATGTTCAAACCAGCTCTACTACCTCCCTCCCCACTCTCTTACCTCTCTCCTTCTGTGTCGCTCTCCTCCCTGTCTTTCCTCTGTGTCTCTCTTGAGCCCACTCCTGATCCCTATTACGCCTGTAGTGATTACCTGGAAAGCTGGATAAAGTCAGAGGCGCCAGCTACAGCATCCTGTCCTCATAAACCGCCTTCCAATGTTACCAGATAATGCACATTGGGAAAAAAGGCAGTTCAGCTCCGCTGACATGAAGATAATAGATACATTGAAAGCGGTCCACTCATACAACACCGCTCGCTCTGTATGCCTTTATAAGAAGTGGGAGGATGCATATAGAGTTACCACATTGGAAAAATATTACATTTCCCATAGTAACTGGTATGCCTTGAGATGGTCTCTGGTGTATCCATCCAACGTTTTAGAAAAATCAGTCAAGCACACTCCCCTGTTCTCCATGCAGGCTGCATTACAGCCTGCATGGAGAACATGCCCACCCCTCCAGTCCCTGGCTGAGCGTTGTGTCACGGCTCTCAGACCAATCACAACGCTCGATTAGAGTGTTGTAATTAGTTTAGGGGTTGGAGCCTGGCTGCCTGCTTCCTGTTCAGACCTGAAGTTGGACACAGGCCAGCAGGAGAGAAGACGCGGGACCCGGCGGCGGCTAGGTTATTGTATTTTTAAAGCAGCCCGCGTGCCCTGCGCCCGCCCCCCTACCCACGACCCATGCCTTCCGCCCCTGACTTACACTTTATTGTTAATTGTTCTGCTGCTTTTTGGCTAGGTTCATGTTACAGTGAGGAGCACAAATAATGGCAGGGGTGAGATTAGCGTGATAGAATTTTTGTTATTTACCCAACGTTTCTCTGAGTTGGTCTTAGAATTTCCCATCCATGACATTCCGATCGGTGATCATTTCTCCCAAAATGTTACTCTGAACACCAACCTTTATAAGAAGTGGGAGGATGCATAAAGAGTTACCACATTGGAAAAAAATTACATTTCCCATAGTAACTGGTATGCCTTGAGATGGTCTCTGGTGTATCCATCCAACGTTTTAGAAAAATCAATCCACAAAAAAAGGGAGGCCTTTGAAACATGCGTAGATGAGACTACTGAGGCGTGTGATTTTATTCTTGCATTTGACCTTATAAAAAAGGGCATCGAAGAGGGGATCCACATAAATTGGAACAAAGTGAGGACAGATTATTGTGGTTGGTTTTATTCGGCATGCACAAAAACCCATAGAAATTTAAAATTAGCTCTAGTCAAAAAACCAAGATGTGCACAGGAGGTCCGTGAATGCAGATTCGCATATAAACTAGCCATGAAACAACAGTAAAAAAGCTTAAAGGAGGAATCATGGATCCAATTACTCGAAGCCAGTCTGTCTAATGATACCACAACTTTTTGGCATATCATTAATACCCTTTCTTACAACACCCCTCACTGTCCTCGAGCTGCAATAGCCATTACTGAGACTGCATGGCTATCCCATTTTAGAAATTTGTATTCCACGCAGGAAGTCACTGTGGTTCCCTCTTCCACCACATTTACTCTTAGCGTTTCTACTACAACCATATTACCGATTAACTGGAATTATCCAACATTTTTCTTGGATGAAGTAGTCTCGGCACTGAAGGCATGTAAGGGTGGTAAAGCCCCGGGTCCTGACGGGATTCCTATTTATTTGTATAAATCCAACACTGGCTTTTGGGGCCCCATCATTATCTTGCGCTTCAGAGCTTGTCGGAACCAAGGATTTTTGCCTACCAGTCCTGAGTCTCTTATCGTCCCTATATTTAAGAAGGGTGATCGTAATAGCCCAGCACAATACAGGCCAATTTCCCTTTTAGATTCTCTAGTGAAGGTGGCTGTTCGTATTCTTCTAGACTGAGTGCAGTATTGGGCAGAGTCCAATAATATCCTTTTGGACCTGCAGTATGGCTTTAGGTCGGGACTGGGTACAACTGAACAGGCCATTAATCTGAACCTACTTTTTGGCAAATACATTCATATTAAAAAAGGCAATTTGTTTTTAGTTTTGGTAGACTTATCTTTGGGTTTTGATTTTGTTGTTCATAGTAAACTATGGGCAATTATAGCTAATATGGGTGTTGACTGCACTATTGTGAATTTTCTTAGACATCTGTACGCCCTCGGACTTGGTAGAGTTTATACGGCCGTAACGACGATTGTACTTAGCCATTTTAAATAGGAAGCGGGGTCTGCCAAGGCTGCATACTTGCACCTTATCTGTTTAATCCCTACATTAATAGCATAGGTGACATATTGGCAAGCAAGTGTGCACATTTACCTCAAGTGGGGCATCGTCTAATCTTGGCACTTTTTTATGCTGACAATGTCGTATTGATGGCTCGCACTCCACTTGGACTCCAGCGCCTGGTCGACGAATTTGCACAGTTTATGCAGAACCGTGGTCTAAGGATTAACATCAGCAAAACCTTTGCAATGAACCTCGGGAAAAAGTTCTCTCGCTGCTGTGATTTTTTTATTGAGGGCTCAAATATTCAGTTCACAGCTACAGTCTCCTACTTGGGAATTGTGCTTAATCAATCTGGAAACTGGCCATGAGCAATTAATTCAAGGCAGCTCCATTTTGTTAAAACAACAATGCCTTGTTGAAGTTTGCCAGAAAACTAGCCATTAAACACCCTCGGGAATTGATGATGATCTTCAAGGCCAAACGTAGATTTTGGATTTGGATTTGGATTTGGATTTGGTTTTGTAAAGCGCGTAGCTACCCGAGGCCGTCCCAGCGCTATAGTGTCAGCTAGAAATGATCCTGGGACGGAGTTATCGGGGGAAGAGCCAGGTCTTCAGAAGCCTGCGTAAGGGCAGCAGGTTGGTTTCTTTACGGATGCTGATGGGGAGACTGTTCCAGAGCTTTGGGGCGTTGTAGGCGAAACGGCGCCCACCCGTACGTGCTCTTTTTATTCTGGGTATGCTGGCCAATGAGAGGGAGTCCGATCTTAGCTGTCTGGTGGAGGTGTGGGGTTTGATAAGGGGTTTGAGAATAGGGGGGCCTTTACCCTGGAGGATTTTATGAGAGATACACAGGGTTTTAAAGGTGATGCGCTCCTGAATGGGGAGCCAGTGCAGAGCCTTTAGAGAAGGTTTGGCAGAACATCTGTATTTCGTCCCCGTGAGGAGTCTTGCTGCCGCGTTCTGCACGTGCTGGAGTTTGTTGATCACAGTTGCTGGGGCGCCCAGGTATAGGACATTCCCATAATCAAGTCTGGATATGATAAGGCCTTGGATGAGAATTTTTCTGGACTGGGGGGAAATCAGGGGGAGGATCTTCTGGGCTGATCGTAAGAGGCCAAGGCATGTACCGGCTGTCTTTCTCGCTTGGGTTCTAAAGCTGAGGTCTTGGTCAAGCCATATGCCTAGACTCTTGATTTTGTTTTTTGGTGTAGGGGGAACACCCATGCTGGGCGGCCAAGCGAGCGACTTGGGGAATTTGTCGCGGTTGCCTAGAAGCATAATCTCTGACTTCTCGCCGTTGAGTTTAAGGCGGGAGTCTACCATCCATTTGGAAACGCTCTGCAAGCAGGAGACCAGATTCTCCATGGACTGGTCAGCCTGATTGATGGAGACGACTAGTGTGGTGTCGTCAGCGTACATGACCACTTTTATGCCAAATGGTGAGACTATGTCAAGAGGGGCCATGTATACATTAAAAAGGGTGGGGCTCAGGGAGGATCCCTGTGGGACCCCACACTGAAGGGGAAGGGCGTTGGAGCGACCGTAGGTATCGGTCACTTGGAATGTCCTGTGCTCTAGGAACGATTTTAACCAAGCTAGAGCGGTCCCAGTGATTACGCTATTGTGCAAACGGTGGAGGAGGATGGTGTGGTCCACCGTGTCAAAGGCGGCGCTCAGGTCCAGGAGGATCACTGCCACTGATCCCCCTGCATCCAAGATGGATCTCGTCTCTTCTATCACGGCCAGGAGGGCGGTGTCAGTCCCTTGTCCAGGCCTAAACCCTGTCTGGGATTGTCGGAGGAGGTTGTGGGTTTCTAGGAAGGTGGAAAGTTGTTCATTCACTATTTTTTCTGCCGTTTTGCTGAAGCCTGGGAGAAGGGAGATTGGTCTAAAGTTGGAGGGATCCGTAGGGTCCAGATGGGGTTTTTTGAGGAGGGAGCGTACCATCGCTTTTCTCCAGTTGGTAGGAACTATCCCTTGGGAGAGGGAGGCGTTGATCAGCTTAGTGAGGATAGGGGATATAATGTGGGCGACTAGTTTCAATTTGCCCATGGGCGCTGGATCTACTGGTGACCCGCTCTTCACTTGGGTCAGGGTGGCCGTCATCCTCTCAATAGAGATGGGGAAGAAGGCGTCCAGGCAGGGGACGTCTGGGACAGTTGACTGGGCTGTTGAATCTAGCCAGGGTGGGGTGGGGAGAGAAGGTTTTTAGGATTTTTAGGATTTTAGAGGAGAAGAACTCGGCGAGTTTGGTGCATCTTGCGCCTGTGGGGTCTGCGATGGGCTGAGGTTCGGGGATTTTCATGAGTGACCGTACGATGCGATAGGTCTCTTTAGAGGAGTTGGCAGCTGCAAGGATTTTGTTTTCGAAGTAAGCGGCTTGTGTATTTTTAATACAGGTTTTGTACTGTTTCATGGTTGATTTATATCTTTCTCTACTACTGGGGGCCCAGTCTTTCCTCCATAGGCGTTCTTGTTTTTTGCATTGTTTTCGTAGTTCGCGCAGTTCTGGAGTGAACCAGGGTGATTTGAAAGATCCCCTTTTACTAGGTAGGTATTTGTATGGGAGGATTGAGTCTAGGGATGTTTCTATCCATGAACGAATTTGGATGTCCACCAGAGAGGGGTCCGGGTCCAACATAGGAGTGGAAGCTGTCAGTAGGTTGCTCCAGACAGCCGTATCTAGCTTTTGCCACGGGCGCGAGGGGGCCTGAGGCGGGGGGCTGTGTGTGGTTTTGGTGATAAACGGATAGTTTAGACGAATCAGGTGGTGATCAGACCAGGGAATGGGTAGGGGAGTCGTTGTGGAGAGTTCCAGGATATTGGAGAAGATTGGGTCTAGGAGATGGCCCTTGTTATGGGTGGGGTGATGATTTTTCAGGGAGAGGCTGAGTGCGGCTAGGTCTTCTTTAAGATCTACCGCTGCTTTGTTCCCTGGATCATCGAAATGCATATTAAGATCTCCAAGCACGGTGAAGTTGGAAGAGAGGCATGCCAGTGAGGTAACTGTGTCCGTTAGGGAGTTGGGGAATTGTCCCAGAGGGCCCGGGGGATGATAGACCAGCAGTCCAGACAAGGACAATGCTATATAAGATGCGTTCAGCGCGTCTTATATAGCAGAGTGAGGGGGCGTGGCCTTGTTTCCGAGGAAATAGCGGCAAGTTTGGTTCTCTAACCCGAAGCAGCGCTTCAATCGGCTGCGCGGGGAGAACTGGACTGGTTGGTGAGGGGGGAGTGCCCAGGGGAAGGTGCAGTACACAAGTAAAATCAATTTCAACAATTCAATTAAATTTTAAAAAAGCGCGTTTCCTCCCGGCTGATCGCCTCAGGAGTGTCGATTCTGACTAATCTAATCTACTGCAATGTACGGGCTGGAGCTTTGGGATATGGGCAGATCGACTCTCTCCAATTGAAAGAAAACACATGTTTAAGGAACCTTCTTGCCCTCTGAAAAGCAGTTCATCTTATGTCTGCCATACTGAATTAGGAGTCTCTTATATAGCAGACTTGATTGGGATCCAGCCAGTATTAATCTGACATAAAATCTGGTCATCTGCCCACACTGCGCTCAACCGATCCATTATTGTTGTACGTCTGCTCTCAAAATCCCCTGGCTCAAATTTGTACACATTTGTTTGGCAGATATTGACCATCCCGAGTATTTTGACCACCCTGAGCGCCTGATTACTGTTCAAAGAAAAGCCTTCAAATTGAAGTGTATATCATTACTAGAGGAAACTAGATTATCTTCTGAAAATATTAAATCTTATGTTCTGAGGAATCAGATGATCCTGACTAGTTACAACATGCAATTTTATCTAGCCAATGTGTACAACCCGTGGCACAGGTTTGTGCTGACCCGGTTTCAGGTTGGATATTTTCCAACACTTAATAAGTTTCCCCACCATTAACAACTGGTCACCCGACCTGATGAAATGTCCTTGTGATGATATCTCCTTGCAGAGTACCATGCACACTGTCCTTTTCTGTAAATATCTCTCTGGGTTGAGGAAAAAATATATTATAACTTTGTTATTACAGTTGGAGCTTGTACAATGCCGACCAGCTTTTATATACTTGCAAATGCTCCCAAATATATTTATTTGTGCTGTAATGTCCCGGTTCTTGCTGGCTGTTATTAATTGCAGGAAGCAGTGGTAATATGTAACTGTTTGTGCAGTCGATGACTGTTTTTTATACACAGAAGATTTAGTCTTCTGTTTTTGACATTTGTACTGGTTTTTTAAGCTTTGCTGTGTATGTATTTTGTGGCTTTTATGACTCACTTTGTGCTTTCAAATAAAGCTTATCTTGACTTAACTTGGCTAGGTTCATACTGTAGACATAACATAAACAGACATATTTATGCCAGAGCGAGGATTTTTTTATTTCAAACTTTGGGTGTAATCAACAAAGGAACCCTGCCATTGTTTGTCTACAAAAAGAAGGAATAACAAGCTATTGTTTACATCAATTACAATGAACTCTGAAGTTCAATTGGGGCTTTACATAAATTAACAATGAGATTTAAAGTGAGATTACAAAGGATTTATTAATGAAATAATTGAATTTAATTAGTAATTCAATAAGTATTTACATTTTAGTCATCATTATTACAGATTCAAATGAACTCATGTCAATATTTCAAAATAAGATAATACAGCACTTTGGTAAAAATTACAAAAAGAATATGCAGAAATGTGTTCTATAAAAAGCTAATCCCTAATCGAATTAATAAGAGAGAGGATGCAGCCTTACGGCTAGAGCAGTCGACCTCGAAGCTGGGAAACCTGGTTCGAGTCCCCACAATGACGCTCAACATCCTGGGATTCTGGGCAAAACCACTTAATTTACCCATGCCTAACAAACATGGATGTGTCCTTCTATAAGAAAACTGGTGCTCATGTAAAGCGTTCTGATACCCGATGTCTCGGGTCTAGTTCGCGCTATATAAAACTCTAAAGAAAAAAAAAAAACGGGTTGGCTATCAATGGCATTTATTTTAAGCAAATTAAGGAACAGGTTCCACCTTCAGAAAATCAAATTAAGTTTTTCCGATGAGAGAATATGAATGCATAGACATGAAGCCTTAACATTCAAGCAGTGTAGATTAGCAGAGACTGAAAAGGGCTTCTCAGCTCTGTCAGAAAGCATCTCTAAGATCTTCATCCTACATACTGGAGCAAGATCTCTTCCCTACTCTAAGGAACACACATTAAAATAATTCAACAAAACTTAAGTTGCGACATTTCTCCCATTGCCAATCCTGTGAACCAGTAAATCGTCAGCAAAATCTGGAAGCAGGTAGACTCCCAAGTTTCTAATGTCTTGACAATTAATATTCACATCCATGTCCTTGTTTTGCTACGTTGAACAGCTCTTATGGTCCACACAGTTCTTTCCACGAATCGCGTTTCCTGCCATCTCCTCTCCTACTGGTATGTAACTCACTATCAGCTGTCTAATACATGACAAATGCCTATTCACTAGCTAGCAGTAGGCTACTGGAAAATTACAGCATCTGCAATAGGAAGAAACAGAAAAAGATCATGTGCTAAACAATAGTTTAAACATGAAATCACGTCTCTTAGCCCTAACCATTAAAGTTAACATTAAATGTTATTTGCAGTTAAGAAAAAGATAATCACTACAACATGCTAATTTAAGTTTTTGCTAAGAATGTCTAAATATGATTGTCTACTAAGAATTTTACATTGCTTACAAACAACTGCTGTGTTTACATGTGACAAGCACAGTCCTTAGCAAACCATAGACCCGCCTTAGGAAAATTGCCTCACAGGATGTGAGACAGATTGGTCTCATTGTTGATGTATGTGGTAACTGAGTTCCCATTTAGCTTAACAGACCGATGTAATGATTTGAACTGGATTTGCTAAGGGTGCTTGAAATGGGCAGCAACTGAGCAGCAATGATTGAATAACATACACACAAAATGTGGCTAGAGTTATAAAACACAGAATGTAAATGTTGATGCAAAGTTTGCATAAAAATCCCTATAAAGAAAAAAGGTATACAAAAAGTCTAAGGGGAACCTCTAGAATAATACAGAAATTCCCACATATTGAAGGGAAGTTTTAGAGGCAGATTTATCAACCACAAAGTGAGACAAAGTGGTATAAGTCGATAAATAATTTACTTTCTAACTGTGTCATTTTGTTTAATTGGAAAGTAACCCTTAAAGTCAGTACTTAATTTGCGTCGGTGGTCTCCAGTGCTCATCATCGACACTTAATCATCAACACCAGCCCTTTTCATGAGCACCAGTTAAGGACACATTCATTTATGGGGAGATTAAGTGGTTTGGCCAGTATCACGGGATGTTGAGGCAACACTGAGACTCGAACCTTCTTCCCCAGCTCTGGACATTACGCCACAACCTCTCCCCACTTTTAAGGTAAGTTATTGGTTTTGTTTTAGGCAGCACCAACAGGATTAATGGGCTGATGCAAGCTGCCTCCTGGTGAGAGCCCCAGCACTTATTCTTTTACAAATTGATCACTGCTTAAAGTGCTTTGCTCTATTTTTATTAAGGGCATCCCATGGGTAGTACATGGTCATTTCCAAGCTACTGCCCATGATTTTTACACAAAGGCCTTGCTACTAATATTGTTAGTCAGGGCTTCTTACCACAAAAGAAGAGCTCCTAAAGGCAGTTGCTAAGTATGAGAACTCTTTTCATTTCTCACATTTCACTGTACAACACACATGCAATGTATGAAAAGTTTCAAAGTTTGTTTAGGCATAGTGTTGTGTATTGGGAAGGTAGTCTTCTAGTGCAACACCTATGTTATACATAATGCACACACCTTTTAACTATAGTGCAATGGGGTGTTTTTATATCTGTGCATATAAACATTTAATTAGATTTTATGTATGTTTCTTGATATGTTCTTCTTGATATAAATATGTATAATAATATGTGCTTATTTATCCATATATGTAGTATTTTATTCCTACTGTTAAAAAAACAGAACATTGACTCTTCTCCAACGCACTACTCTGCATTTCATCCAATACCTCTCTCATTATATCCTCTACCTCTAATTTCTGGCTCACCCAAACCTCATTCTACTACTATGATCTCAATAATAACCCTTTCTAGACTCTTCCCTCCTCTTCCCCTCCTTAGATCACCCAAAACCTCATTTTAATACTATGATCTTCCAAACAACCCTTCTAAATTCTTCCCTCCCCCTCTCCCTCCTTTGACTCATCCCAAAATGCATTTTATTGCTATGATCTCCCTAATCCATTACTAGAGATTCTTCCCTCCTCAATCTTTCCTTATACTCATCTCAAACTTCATCTTACTACTCTGATCTGCCAATAAACACTTTCTATACTTTTCCCTCTTCTATCCCCCAGTATCCTTTTCAATTCAACTAACAGACTCACATGTACAACGCTCAAATTAACTCAAATTTCACTATACTAGTTCTTTTTGGGTTCTGTAGTAGTGTACTACTTGCTGAAAAGCGCTTCAACGCCTTGTCAGGGGTAGAAAGTTCTACATAAATACAACTATAATACAATAAAATATAGCCTGTTTCTGCACCATAACTAAGGAAACAAGCAGTAGCACAGAGTCATATCTAATAAGAAATCTCCCCTTAGTGCATTGCTGTGCAGCAAATCTGATTGCTCTCTCTGACTGCTGGAGCATTTAAGGAAGCGTAGCGTAGAGGCAGGTATCCTTTCCCCATGATGTAAGGGTGCCTGCATTCATAGACAGGATTTTTTCTGTGCAGGAAGTATACCTTCCTGCACAAAACCATTCCTTAGAGGCATATTTCTCTATCTATGTATGCTGCAGCACACTTGGGTAGAGGAATTATTGAGGAGAATAGATGTTTTTTCCTTGTTATACCTCTGTTGGGTAGGCACACTGTTTTGGTGCACACCGAGGTTTACAAATCTTTTAAAATGTGGATATGCATCCTAGTACAGTGGTGGGTGGATGGGAACACCCATGCTTGACCCATATAATGCCTTCCCAATGTAAAGTAACACAGGAAAGCACTATGCACTGCGTTGAGTTGCTTTGTATTTGCTAAACCATGCAAAGCTATTCAAATTGACATTGCATGGCTTAGTAAATACTAAAATGGTATTTGCATTGGGACTGTGGCTCAAAAGTAAGTGAAGCCCAACCCAAAATATCAGTTAATTTGGGGCAAAGTGTATTCTGTAACTTGTCTTATGATGGTCTAAGAGACCAGGCTAATCACAATAAATCTTCCTCTGGGGGTTGTAAGGGGAAATTATAAGGACATACAGCTTGACCCAGTCCCAACTGGCTTTCCTTCTGAATGCTAATTGAATGGCTGCCAAGTTGGTCCATTCGTTAGACTATTTTAGAGTATTGGGCCCTGTACTGAATCTACACCTTTCACATGTTTGACTACAGTTTATTAGTTTGGAAGTTATAAGAGCTTACTTCAGTATGCTTAGTTATATTTTGTCTTTGAGATAAACTATAGGGCATTTGAAAGACATTTAGAAGAACGGATCTCTGTGAAGTCTCAATGAAGACTCATTTGCAATGTCCTTACTGCTAGGTCTATGATGTATATAACAGCTGTCCACTTTCACAATGGTTATAAGTAGTGTATGAAAAAAAATCACCTTCTCAATGACTGCAATATTCAGCGAGATAGGGAATGGTGCAAGATCCAGATAATTCTCACAAGCAACAGCATGTAATGAGACCAATTTGGACCTCCATGTGCTCTGCATTCACCTTGAATATGAATACCCAGGATAGGGACAAACCCTCTTAGTTAATACTTATATGTGGCACCTTGGAGTCACCATCAAACTTACTACCAATATATGCGACTGACAATCAACTTTCTCAAAAAATGTGCACACTGGCCGCCATTGCATATGCGTCAAAAATCCTTGACATCCTTAACGGCTGGATCATACTTAATCATTCTAAACTAAATCCAATCAGCTTAAAAGTTTTGTTAATCTCTTGCCTTAGCAGGCCTTTACATTCAATCCTTAATACATTTCTGCTATATCTTACTTGATAGTCCCCTAACCTTTTACCTTCATCCCTCCTACCTTGCTGAATTTCTTATTCTTGACTTTAGGACTCTGTTCCCTTTTCCACTAGTAACCAGTATCAAAGTGCTTGAGAATTCTCTTTAACACATGATAACATTTGCCTTCAACTAATTGGCATACTTACTTTACTTGAATGTCCCTGGTGAATGGTACTACATGTACCCCGAGACTGTAAATGTAATGTTAATAGTGGGCCTACAGCACTCATTTTCCCACCCACTAAAGTAGCACTTTAAAACATGTCTCAGGCCTGCCACTGCAGCCTGCAGTGCAGTTTTAAACTGGCATTTTGACCTGCCAAATAAACCTTTTGCCATGCCTAAATCTTCCTTTTTAATACTTATAAGGCACACCTGAGTTAGGCTCTAACAGCTCCTAGAACACGGTCTATGGTATTTAAAAAGTAGGACATATGCACTTACGTTTTGCATGTCCTGACAATGAAAAACTTCACTTCTCGTACATTCTTCTCTGCTGCAGCAAATCCTCTTAAGCAGGACCTCCTGGCAAAGGTATCCAGCCTTGTGGAGCCCTCTTTGGCAACAGTCTTCTGCTGGGTGAATCCGAGCTCTTGAAGAACTACTAAGGACGAAAGTAGATATCTTCAACAGGCTCAATGATAACCCACTCAGAGCAGTTCCTGCTTTCATCGATGGCTTCATCTAAACCTTGTCCAATGGCTCCCCATCACTGAGGAGTTGTCCTTAGATACAGCCCTGTGCCTTGCCCTTTCAAAGAATGTTTTAAAGTCAGAAGGTAAGCTTAGACTGGACCTAATCCATCCCATGTATCGAACCCCCACTCTATCGCGCTCAGCCTAAACAATTGTCTTTGACATGGTCTTGTGTGACTAAATACCCTCATTTGGCGTTTTTATCTTTTAGGTGCTAGATTTCACTGAAAAGGTACAAAATGTATATCAGTGTTTTTCCTTATTAGAAATTTGTCATTTAGGTGTCATTTTGATTCAATGTTCGAACTTTGGTTTTGGATTCTACTTGTGTTATATCTGGATTTTATTACTGTTTTGGTACTGCATAAATACTTGACACATTGCCTCTTAATTAAGCCTGTACACTCTGTACCGTAACTACCATGGGATTGCGCTCAAAAAATTTAGTGACTTAGTGATTCACCATAACAGGAATTGTGATTATTATTTGAGGTGGGTACGTACCCTCCTCAACAAGTACATTGATTTAATACAAGTTTAGCACTATATTCTGAGGCAGATGAAAATCGATCAAGGGTAGTGTTAGGCCTGGCATCTTTTGGCATGTTTCCCCTGTCCTTTTGCTTTCTGACCTCCCGGTTTTGACTGGTTTTTGCTGGTTTAGTGGCTCTGAACACTTTCTCACTGGTGTTTAGTGTTAAAGTGCTCCTGCTGTAAATTGTATTATGGATTAGTGTTTCCTTAGTAAGTCCTTAGTAAAGTGCTCTGAGAGTGCCAGGGCCTGCAACTCAAATGCTGCTAGTGGGCCTGCAGCACAGATTGTGCCACCCACACAAGCAGCTCTGTAAAGGGTTCTCAGACCTGCCACTGCAGTGTCTGTGCGTAATTTGTATCTGCCATTTCAACCTGGAAAGTGCACCCACTTGCCAGGCCCTACTCTTCCCTTTTCTTACATGTAAGTCACCCCAAGGTAGGCCCAAGATACCCCCGTGGGCAGGGTGCTGTGTATGTTAAAGGAAGGACGTATACTGCTGTGTGTGGCATGTCCTGGTAGTGAATTACAGTGTATTTAATTATTCATCATGGAAAGGCTATTTGTCCCATAGGATAGAATGGGTGTTTACTTCTAACATCGTATAAGAATAACTTCCCATTGGGACCAGATAGAGAAATGGAGTTTAGTATGCCTGTAAAAATGCATCTTTTGGTAAAGATGATTTTTATGTTCTGTGTTTGAAAATACCACTTTTAGAAAGTAGGTATTTTCTTACTTAGCTATCCTGTGTGCCTCTACTGGGTTTGTGGATTGACTGCCTGGCTTTGAAGTCATAGGGCTGGGGATGTGCATTCTCTTCAGATAGCCACTTGGGAGGGTTGAGGTGTGTCCTGCCTTTCCTGGATGAGTCAGAGCTGGGCTGAATAGATCTGGGCTGCATTTAGAGTAGTGGGAGGAGATTTCCTTGCACCTATATGGGCCTGGTCTGACTTAGATGATGCTGTCTCCTCCTTTTGCTGGGAAGCTGGACCAGTGAGGACCAAACTGGTTTGGAGTCGGTACAGCCCTCTCTGCCTAAGAGATCAAAGAGAAACTGTTTATAAATATTGGGGACCAAACCCCAGAACTTTAGAACTCGCTGGAATCAAGGAACCTGCCAAGAAGACGAGCTGGAAGAGCTGCCAGGAGGAGTACTGTCCCTTTGCTGTGTTGTTGCTTCATTGGGTTGGGCTGCAGCTGCTGTTTCTGCCTTGGGCAGTCAAAGAACTGGACTGAACTTTCTTTACATGTGCTGAGTATCTCCAAGGGCTTGAAGTAGAGCGTGCCTCCTGTCCTGAAGTCTCAGGGACTGTAAAGACTTCACAGCCTCTTGGAACCGCCTCTGGAACCATGGTTTCAGTTGCCACAGAGGGGGTAAAAGCAGCTGACTCCATTGCTGGCGCCGTGTCCTGAAGGCACCACTGCATCTCGCACCACAAACCCTGGTCTCACCAACGACGAAGACTGATGCAGCCACCGAGCCTCTGCTTGCACCACGACCTGTGGGCATTGCACTCCTTTCCGCCTCGCTTCACTTCACCTCCCTGGTCTCACTGACACCGTCACTGCCTGTAGACTTCAACACCCATGACCACATCATGGCTGGGGGCACCGCTCATAAGTCTTACGATGCACTGTCTCATCTCACACCGCAGTCTGGGCCAACCGACACCAGCTCCCACTAACCAGATCTGTCGCTTGCACCATGGCCTGTCAGCTCCACAATGAGCACCGCCTTACTCCACATTGCATGCCTAGTCATACCCGATGCTGCTGGAAGACCGTCACTGAGGCGCTGCCTGCACTGCACCTTGGGGGCACCGCATGCTGCACCGCTTCACTTCGCATCGCAACCGTGACAGTTGCCCTGACCGACTCATACACCGTGATCAGCCCCAACAAAAAGGAACTGTTTAAGAGTCTGCCAACCCCTCCACCTATGCGGTCAGAGAGAACTGTTGGATTCTGTTGGCTTCAGTATCGTGGTAGCACCGGATGGAGCTACCGACTCCAAGGAACTGCATTTTCAGGGGTTATTCTTGCAAAGTGCATATTTTTAAGTACTATATGTTGGATTATTCCCATTTTGGTCTTGTTTTAAATAAATAAAGTATTGGATATTTCTCTAAACAGGTGTGGTGTCCTTTTGTAGTGTTTTCACTGTATTACTGTTGGTCATGTGCAAATGCTTTATACACTGCCTTTGCGATAAGGCTGACTGCTCGTGCCAAGCTACCAAGGGAGTTAGCAGGGGTTATTTTAGATGTGTAACTCCCTTACCCGGACTAGGAAGAAGGGTACCTACTTGGACAAATGTTCAATCTTTGCCAACTAGAGACCCCCATTTCTAGCGGGTAGTGCACTTAGATAAAACTTTAAGGGATCAATAAGCACCTAGGAGCCAAAATTAAGCTGTTTCCCAAGTTAGATATTTATTTGAACATAAAAAGAATCACCTCATTTATTTGATTTATATCGAGGAGAGAAAGAACTACATCTGGGGCTGATTGGGAGTACCTTAAGACAGATTTTCTCAAATTTATTTTTGTCAAATAAGATGACGTAAGTTAGCACATGCACCCAGTATGGTAAGTGATTGTTATGCATACGGAACCTGATCAAGCAACATAGTATTCTCGACTCTGACAATAAAGTGTGTGTCCTCCATTTCAGCTTAATTTGAGCTAAACTTGTATACTAGATCAGCGATATTGAAACTGTAGTAACTGTCAGCCACCCTTCTAACGCTGGGTTAATTTTCGAATATAGCATTTTTCCATCTTATCCTCTTACTCAACACCTGCTAGTTAAAAGTGAGAGTCACCACACTGGCAATTAGAACAAAAGCCCCAGGAACTTAAGGTTTGTGAAGAAACTCCTCTACGAAACCTGATCTCCAAAAATGTGTGTGTGTGTGTGTGTGTGTGTGCATGTGTTTGTGAGTGTATGTCTAGATAAGATACCTCTCTGACCTGTAATATCTTTCGTTTATCCCCTAAGTTCTAAAGGAACATCTACTTTCTCATCCTCCCAAATCACTGACATTCCAAGACCCAAATCTTACTATAAACCCTTCTAGCAAAAAACTTAAATAAAAAAAGAGAAATAAAAATATGCAGCTGTATAAAACATCACATGTCAGAGTCGCATAGTAAGACAGTGACAAAAAAAAGGACACATTATGTGTTTTTTGCTTTTCTCACTAACTTAAGCACCAGTCCTTCAAAATCATTCCACCTTTCTACCAGTTGGAAGAAACTACCCACTGTCATGTCCCCAAACATGCAGAAATTCTCCCTCATGTAACACACACCACAACGAGCCAGAGTCTGAAGACAGAGAGATAATGTGAAGGAGGGCAACGGTGGGTGTGTGTCTTGAGAACATACATCTCCTGAACAGTAATATCTGTTGTTTACTCCTTAAGTGTTAAAGGAACATCTACTTGTTTCACTCATCCTCCCAAATCACTGACATTCCAAGACACAAACTTTACAATTAACTAACCCTGGGCGTAGTTCGCGAAGTAGCACTTCGCGAAGCTACGCAAAGGGCAGTTCGCACTATGCGAGCTACGCGTAGCACTTCGCGAACTGTGTAGTACCTTGTTCGCACTGTGCCAGATGTAGTTTTCAATGATTGCACAGTGCGGACAAGCAACCGGCACTGTGCAATCATTGAAAATGGCATCTTGCACAGTGCGAGCTGTAATTTTCTGCTGCTCGAGTAGATTTTTACTCGAGCGGCAGCTTTCTCAACGCGAACTGGTAGTTTCTCATCGCAAGCGGTCGCGAGCATACGCGACCACTCGCAATGAGAAACCTGACCTCCTCACGTTGGGAATCTCGCCGGGAGGTTTATTTTCCATGCTCGCGATCGCCAACTTGATGTTGCTGATCGCGAACAAGGAAAAAGTCTCGCCGGGATGTCATTTTGCATGCTCGCGGTCGCCAACTTGACGTTGAGGACCGCGAGCAAGCAAAAAATGACCGCAGCACTACGCAACACTATGCTACGCGTGTTCGCACTGTGCTACGTGCAGTTCGTGCAGTGCGAAGTAGCGCAAACTTCGCAAACTACGCGAGCGTAGCGTAGTGCTTTGCCCAGGCTTACAATTAACCCTTCTGGCAAAAAAGTAAAATAAAAAAATGAGAAATACAAATCTGTAGGTGTATAAAAAAAAAAGACAGTGACACAAAACAAGGGCAAATGCTGTGTTTTTTGCTTTTTTCACCAACTTCAGCACCAGTCCTTCAAAATCAATCCGCCTTTCTACCAGCTAGAAGAAACTACCCACTGTCATGTCTGAAAACATGCAGAAAATCTCCCTCATTTAACAAACACCATAACTAGCCAGAGTCTGAAGACAGAGAGATAATATAAAGGGGAGCAATGGTGGGTACACAGTCTAAGACTCTTGTTGATTATAAGAGGCGATGAGAGAAACCCAATAGATACTGAGAAATCAATTAATACAATATAAAAAGATGGTTGTGTTTACTGATAGTTTTGGAATGGCTGAATATGATACCAATGATTACTCTGATGTGTGCAAGCTCAACAACGGTAATACCAACAAATGCAATGTCATTGTATGCCATAACCTGCGGAACCATGACAGTACCATTCAATAAAATGTTAGTGTATGTCATAACCTGCATCTTCACAATGGCACCAACACTGTCAATAACGAGACCAATATATGTCATAATACATGCACAAATGACGATTCTGTTGCTAGTAAAAATGACGATTCTGTTGCTAGTAAAAACAATGTTGATAAACGTTATGACTTATGCAAACTTAGATATGTCAATACCAGTAAGAACAAACTTAATGTATGCTGTACGGACAATGTTGAGAAAGTTGTAAAAAATGATACCAGTGACTGCCATATTATTTTTAGTAGTTCCAATGAACTTGTATCATTGCTGTCGGATTCACCCTACAACCCACACCTATGCCTATTGAATACCAGGTAACAGGTGGTGTCTCTCTCAGCCTAAAGACAAACACGTACCCAGGGAAAACCCTGATCGATCTCACAGATAAATAGTTGCACCACAAACAGGTCAAAGGAATTTGGCCCTAATAAAACACGTTTGGCCAAGTGCTCACATTCCCAGAAATACCTCAAAGCTAGATGCCACATGTAAAAAGAAACACTCAGCCAATCAGGACACGTCATGCACTCCACAATAGTGATCATGTGCTCCTCATGCTGGACATCCAGACACACACACACACAGGCCCACACTAGCTCTCCCTGAGGTCGAGAGCCATCTATGTCTTTATCAGATACCTGCACTTGTTGATTTACAACTGAGATGCTTTTTGGAATGTAGAAAATAGTTTATAGTACCTCATGAATGGCTGCAGCGTTTAATTAAACCAACTTGCTGTATTTTCATTTATTTAAGGTAAACTCATACCCGGGTTACAATAATAGTAATCGAGAAATGCCCTTAGATAAAACTTTAAGGGATCAATAAGCACCTAGGAGCCAAAATTAAGCTGTTTCCCAAGTTAGATATTTATTTGAACATAAAAAGAATCACCTCATTTATTTGATTTATATCGAGGAGAGAAAGAACTACATCTGGGGCTGATTGGGAGTACCTTAAGACAGATTTTCTCAAATTTATTTTTGTCAAATAAGATGACGTAAGTTAGCACATGCACCCAGTATGGTAAGTGATTGTTATGCATACGGAACCTGATCAAGCAACATAGTATTCTCGACTCTGACAATAAAGTGTGTGTCCTCCATTTCAGCTTAATTTGAGCTAAACATGTATACTAGATCAGCGATATTGAAACTGTAGTAACTGTCAGCCACCCTTCTAACCCTGGGTTAATTTTCGTATATAGCATTTTCCCATCTTATCCCCTTACTCAACACCTGCTAGTTAAAAGTGAGAGTCACCACACTGGCAATTAGAACAAAAGCCCCAGGAACTTAAGGTTTGTGAAGAAACTCCCTATACTCACACACTATCTCTGTGGGGACCTGGGCATCCCTATAATCACACACTATCTCTGTGGGGTCCTGGGCATCTTTATACTCACACACTACCTCTGTGAGGACCTGGGCCTCCATATACTCACACACTATCTCTGTGGGGACCTGGGCACCCCTATAATCACACGCTATCTCTGTGGGGAACTGGGCATTCTTATACTCACACACTACCTCTGTGAGGACCTGGGCCTCCATATACTCACACACTATCTCTGTCGGGACCTGGGCACCCCTATAATCACACACTATCTCTGTGGGGACCTGGGCATCTTTATACTCGCACACTATCTCTGTGAGGACCTGGGCCTCCCTCTACTCACACACTATCTCTGTGGGGACCTGGGGATCCCTATAATCACACACTACCTCTGTGGGGACCTGGGCAACCATATAATCACACACAATATCTGTGGGGACCTAGGCATCAATATAATCATCTAATCAATCAAATACTATCTTTGAACTTAACTATAATCACAAACTATCTCTGTGGGACCAGGGCATTACTCTAATAGCACTATTTCTGCATGAACTGCAGAATGACTATCATCATACACCAAAACCAAACACAATATCTGTGGAGACCTGGGCATGACTATAATCAGACACAATATTTTGGAGGATTTGAACAAGACTATAATCACACACTATCTGTGTGGCAATTTGGGAATCCCCTTAGTGACACACTATGTCATATGACTTCAACATAACCATCATTACGCACTACGTTTATGGGGACTTGAAAGTAACAGTAATTAAACACTAGATCTGTGACGAGCTGGCATCAATATAATCATGTAGTGAATATGATTATCATCACACACTATCTCTGTCAGCTCCCTAACATTACTATATTCTTGTGTCATATCTTTGGGAACTATTAACGCACAGACATACGAACATGATGCTAATTGGTGAAGTTGATCAAAAAGATCTAGGTGGTCAGATGGCAACTTGGCCACATTGCAGGATCTTCAACCTCTAAATTAATTTAACTGTGTTGTTTTCATAGTCCTTAAAGTTTGTGAGCACTCAGTAATAGGCTAGGTATCTGTGAATACCTTTCCATGCACTTGATATGCTATTGTTTTCTGCTGAAAAATGCGTTATCATCAAAATCCATACTCTCTGTGCTCCTAGAACATAATGAGCGACTCATATTTGAGTAAACTATCATCTAATTTAGGTACAGCACTGAAAAATAACATTTAGCCATTTGATTACGAATGTATTCAATCACAAATGATAATTATTAGGTAGGTCCCCGCAAGGATGGTAACACGTGTTCAAGTCCCCACAAAGATGGTTCTGTGCGCGTGATTAAATAACAACATATTTGCAGAATTGAAGCAGGATCCAGTACTATGAATTTTTTCTCAACATTTTTCTGTTATTGGTGTATTTTTAAAACATTGGGAAGTATTAGTCCCCACATGGCAGGTGTTCACACATAGTCCCCGCAAGGATGGTAACACGTGTATGTATGTGTGTGTGTGTGTGTGTGTGTGTGTGTTTGTGAGTGTATGTCTAGATAAGATATATATATGTCACTTCTGCAGCAGCAGCCCGTCACTGTACGGAGAGACTCGATCATTGTATTGAAGTCTCGGAACATGCTGAAATCTGGTACATGCAGCTGTACGTTGGGGACTAGGGAGGAGAAACTTTCTGCAGCAACAACATTGTTTTTAGCCAACTTGACATTTTAATTGCACTCCTCCAGCCCTCACTAAGAGATGAATAAGCCGGAAATCAGTACTTTCCCAGTTATCCTGAGAGGTGCACGCTGGGTGCTGCAATTCACCAACATGGACTACAGGGAAGCAGGAAATACGAATATGGCTCAGCTGGACTACAATTAATTGTGGGAGTGTTCGGACAATTTAAAAGTAAGGTTGGAGGGAAAACCGTGATGTTATGGCATTTGAGAAAGGTATTTATACCGAAACGCGTCATGCCTATGCTGCATTAAAGATCCTTCCTGAGAACCCCGCTGTGTCCATTCAGTTACTTCATCAGAAGATACTGCTTGTGTTATATATATATATATATATATATATATATATATATATATATATATATATATATATATATATATATATATATTATCTACTGGCGGTCGCCAGTAGATAGTTATAGTTAGGACCGTGTTTCCATAGGAAATCCGCAACATTCTATTTGGAATAACTTTGGCGCCGGTTGACAAATCCTTGCGAAATTTTCAAAATATGTGGGGTGCTCCGATCCGCTCCTACCCTGAAAGTCTCAGGGGGATTCGTCAAGCGGGGGCTGAGAAAAAAGGGGGGTCCCAAAACGCGTTTTCCCCATGCAATTTTCCATAGGGACCTTTAGTCCAAGGTACAGCCCGAACGGCTGAACAGAATTACTTGAAATTTGGCAGAGAGGTAGTCCTCAGCTCAGGGATGTGCCTTTTGCAGGTCTGGTGTAAATCTGTTCAGTAGTTCCTGAGAAAATCAAAAGTAAAATCATATATATATGAGGGTGGAGCCTAACCACGCATCTCATCTTGAGATCTGATTGGCTGTCAGCACTTCATCCAAGAAGTGTTGGCAGCCATCTTGGGACCAATATACATGATAGCACCTCATTAAAAAGCATTGCAGTTAATAGAAGGTTTTTTAGACTTTAGTTACATTATACATCATTTGTTGATGGTACCATACTCATTTTAGGAATTGTGGTATGTTCTAAGGTGATTTCACCATGTGAAAAAGCCTTCTGCTGGGATATTATGATTGAGATACATTATACATCATTTGTTGATGGTACCATACTCATTTTAGGAATTGTGGTATGTTCTAAGGTGATTTCACCATGTGAAAAAGCCTTCTGCTGGGATATTATGATTGAGAGAAAAATATTTTCTCATGCTTTTCCCACAGAGGTTTGGAAGGTGATCTATAAGCTAAACTGAGAGCTTATTTTCTGTAAATTCACATTATCTTTCTCAGTCATGTGAGAATGAAGTCTGACATTCTCAGTAAAACATGTACATCCAACAAGGGCAGAGACTGTCAGTTGATTCCTTTGTGTTCTACTGCAGCTTCCCAGAGTGTTCCAAAGAAAAACTAGAGCGCTAACAGTCCTACTTATGATAAACGTATGGCACACCTGAAGCCATCTTGCTTGGATTAAAGTGGTAACTCTTAAAACATTTAATTTAAAAAGGAACAAAATGAGGGGGTTAATTTTTCCATAAAAAGTATGATTAGTGCTGCAGAAAGAAAAATTAGGGAACATTTTGAGTGACTTTTCAAATCCTCTTCTATTTCATTAAAAAATTCTGACATGCAGACTGAAACATGCACTTTCAATACCAGCAGCAGTTTTCCCTGGTGAGCAGTAGCTTTACTACAGTGATCTAATGAGCAAAAAGAGAACTAACATTCTGAATTTATGGCAAATGTGTGACACATCTGAATGCCTTCTTGATGGAATCAAAGTAAAAAACTGAAAGTATTTCCTTCTGAGGAGACTGCAGTAAATGAGGAAATTAGGAAACTTCATAACAAATAAGTCTACCAAGATGGCCACCAGAGACAAAAGAGCCCAAATGTAGCCCAAATATCACCCAGATGTAGCCCAAGTATAGCCCAATGACAGAATGTCCCAGAGTGTTCTTAAAAACAACTAGAGCGCTTACTGTCTTCATTATGACAAAAGTATGGCACACCTGAAGCCATCTTGATTGGAATAAACTGGTAACACTTATAACATTTAATTTAAAAAGGAACACAATGAGGGCGTTCATTTTGCCATAGAAATTATGATTAATGCTGAATTAAGAAAATGAGGGCACATTTTGAGTGACTTCTCAAATCCTCTTCTATTTCATTAAAAGATTCTGACATGCAGACTGAAACATGCACTTTCAATACCAGCAGCAGTTTTCCCTGGTGAGCAGTAGCTTTACTACAGTGATCTAATGAGCAAAAAGAGAACTAACATTCTGAATTTATGGCAAATGTGTGACACGTCTGAATGCCTTCTTGATGGAATCAAAGTAAAAAACTGAAAGTATTTCCTACTGAGGAGACTGCAGTAAATGAGGAAATTAGGAAACTTCATAACAAATAAGTCTCCCAAGATGGCCACCAGAGACAAAAGAGCCCAAATGTAGCCCAAATATCACCCAGATGTAGCCCAAGTATAGCCCAATGACAGAATGTCCCAGAGTGTTCTTAAAAACAACTAGAGTGCTTACTGTCTTCATTATGACAAAAGTATGGCACACCTGAAGCCATCTTGATTGGAATAAACTGGTAACACTTATAACATTTAATTTAAAAAGGAACACAATGAGGGGGTTCATTTTGCCATAGAAATTATGATTAATGCTGAATTAAGAAAATGAGGGCACATTTTGAGTGACTTCTCAAATCCTCTTCTATTTCATTAAAAGATTCTGACATGCAGACTGAAACATGCAGTTTTAATACCAGGAGCGAGCGGACTTCCATGGTGAACAGTAGTTTTACTACAGTGATCTAATGAGCAACTAGAGTGCTAACTTTCAGAATTTATGGCAAATGTGTGACATATCTGAATACCTTCATGATGGAATCAAAGTAAAAAACTGAAAGCATTTCCTACTGAGGAGACTGCAGTACATGAGGAAATGAGGAAACTTCATAACAAATAAATCTTCCAAGATGGCCACCGGAGACAAAAGAGCCCAAATGTAGCCCAAAATCACCCAGATGTAGCCCAAATATAGCCCAATGACAGAAGTGTGCAAAACACTTATTATTTTGTGTTTTTGCAGTGTTATAGAGTGCAGACTTGTCAGGTATTGGAGTGCTTTACATGAGCATTGGTTACATCACACAAGAACAAATTCATTTTGGTTGTAGACATGGGGAGACCAAGTGATTTTACCAGAATCACAGAATGTCGAGCTGAAGCAGAAACTCCAACCTGGTTCCCCAGTTGCAAAGTCTGCAGTTCTGGAAGTAACACCACATCCTCTCCCCTAAGTGCAACATTTAATCAAGTGGTCAACTGGATAAAAAAACATAAAGATAACAAATAATTTAAAAGTGCTTTGTCGCTATTTGAAAACTCAGAAAATATGTCCTTATTTTAGTCTTTTAGAGCACTAACCATAATTTTGATGCCAATAAGACCCTGTAATTTCTAAAGGAAATGCTCTAGGTATTACAGTTTTGATTACATCAAGATGACGTCAGACGTTCCACACTTTTGTAATAAATATAGAATGTTAGCAATCTAGTTGTTTATTAGGATACTGTTGAGAGGCAGAGGCCAGGGGCACGGACTCTGAAAATTGAAGGCAGGTAGGAGGGTGCAAAGGCAACAATTTAACCACACTGAGCAGGCAGGAAGGGCCGTGGCAGCACAATAGACTATGGAGGGCAGTGGAAAGGAGGGCAGGGGCAACAAACCAACAATACAGGACTTGCAAGAGAGGCTGTGGCAATGTAATAGACCATTGTGGGCAGAAGGAAGAGGCAATGGTAGTACAACCATACATGCAAACAGACCCGATTCAGCCAGGAAACGTCCAATGTTTTTAAGCTCAAATGGGCTTTATTTGATCTGCCTCCTGTCTGCAATCTCCTCTTTTTCAATGTAACTCAAAGGGGAAAATCAATACCCCAGTTTTTTTTCAAAATCTCCCTCTTACCAAGTTCAAAATGTTCGCAAGTATGGTACATTGGATCATGGAAGGAAATGGGGTAGGGACATGGACTTGGATAACAGAGGACAGGAGGGACATGGAGAGGTGCACCAAACTGACCCTGCAGGGCAGGCATCAGGGTTTGCAGCAGCACAATACACCACACAGGGCATGCGGGACGGGAGTGCAGCACAACAATCCATAGAAAGCAAGAGGGAGGGGACAGGACCATGCACATGGACAACAGAGAACAGAGGGGCAAGAGGCAATGGTAGCTAGCTGACCATAATGGACAGACAGGAGAGAAAGCTGCAGCATAACAGACCATAAAGGGCAGGAGGGACGGATCAGGGGCATTACAATGGAACAGACAAGCCAGGAGGGAGGGAGTAGGGGTCTGCACATGTAAACAGAGGGCTGGGGGCAAGGGGGCAGGGCAGGAGCAGCAAGATAGCCATGGAGGTCAGGCAGGATGGGCACTAGAAGCAAGACACACCATGAAGAGCAACAGTGAGACTGTGATGGCATACACACAGACCATGGAGGGAAGGTGGGAGGGGGTCAGGGGCAGCTAACTGACCACACAGGGAAGGTGGGAGGGGCCATGGCAGCACAGAAGACCATGCATGGCAAGTGGGAGGGTTAGTGGCAGCACAATGGCTATGATGGGCATGAAGGAGGGTGCAGGGGCATGCACAAAGGACGATGGAGTATAGAAGGGAGGGTCAGGACCTGTGCACAGACAAGAAAGTTCAGGGGAAGGGGCCTCACAACAGACCGCACGGGGCAGGCAGGAGGAGCAGTTGCAGCACAACAGACCAGGGAGGGCAGAAGGGTGTGGCAGTACAATGGACCATGTAGGACAGGAGGAAGAGGATAGGGGCATGGCATGTGGACAGGCAGGGTGGAGGTGGCAGGGACAGGTTACAGTCATCTGACAATGCTAGGCAGGTGGGCAGGGAGTGGCAGCTCAACAGAACCCTCAGAGTAGATAGGAGTGGCAGGTCCATGGAACATGGTGGGCAAAAAGGATGGAGCAGGGGCATGCACAAAGACATCGGAGGGCAGGGGGAAGGAGAATAGGGGCAGCAAGCTAAGCACAGAGTTCAAAGATGGGGCATAGAATTGGGCAATGGAGGGCAGGAGGAGTGGACTGGTACATCATACTAAATTGAGGGCAGTGGCAGCACATCAGACCATGCATGGCAGGAGGGAGGAGGCTAGTCCATGGATTCACACAACAGAGGATAGGGAGGAGGGGGATGGGGCAGCAAGCTAACTGTTCAGAGAAGGCGGGTATTAGGAACTTTATTGTTTTTAAAACGTGTGTCTGTGCGAACTTCTTAAAATATGAACAAGTATGCAGCATAATCTCACTTTTATTCAGGAAGAAGAGGACGTTTGTGTCTTTGACTCTGGGCTCACTTGGCAGAAACACCCCCTGACCCTCCACCCCCTATCGCAAAATGTAATGCCCGGGAAAAGGGTAGGTGAACACAGTGTTATATAGAACATAGTCCTGAGAGCACGATTGAAAATGAAAACTAGATATAGTGTATGGTATAAACTATGCACCAAAAAGTGTGATATAAGATGAACCGGGCGTGAAATATAATATGCAATACATTGTGCGCAATGACAGATTCATTGGAGAGCGCGAGATAGCACAGGCACTAGCGCGTGCTATGCGATATGCGCCTTGGAGTGTAATATGCACAGGGCAGTGTTGTGTAACCTAACTAGTCTCTAAAGTTGTAATAGAAAATATGTGCTGGGGAGTGTAACGTTGCATATGCACTGTGACAAAGATATGGATCCCAGATTGTATATGTATGGCATAGCACTGTGCGTTATAACATAGGCATCGAGGAAGGCACGTTAGATGGGGCAATATAACCGTGTGAAGACAAGTGTGGCATGACATATTCACGGGGTGGTGTTACAGTGCACATGGGCTAGAGAGTGTTATAGCATATGCACTAGCTGGTGGAATACAACACAGAGGTGTGTTGCACTCGGCAGGCAATGGTGGGTGTAACACAGCATTGGGCTCTGCCAGGAGTGCGCTGTGACTCTCAAGTGATGTTCGTCCCCTTTCCAGAGAGTAAAATAAAAAGGAGGGTTTCTTGCATAGTTTTGGTCGAATTGTTGTCGAATCCCCTTTGAATGGCTTGGTGTGCATGTGTATTAAATGTGCCCGTCAATAGCTACCCATGCTTGTATAAATAAACGACAAGGGTGTCTACCGGGATTAGGCACGGTAGGGCATCAGACATGTCAGAGCTTCACTAGTGGTGTAAATACATTCCACGTGGATTCATTGTATGCATAGTCGCCTTTTAATGAATATCACGCAAATTGTCATGGTGATAGGTACGTTCGGTTTGTCCAGCATGTCCTAGGTGTGTCTATAAATATATATTTTTTATATATATATTTTTTAAAAATAATAAAAAACAGTGGCCGGCCCTGGGGATTGGGGTCAAAAAAATATAATTAGGAGACAGGCCCTGGGGGATGGGGTCACCAGGGCCAATAAATTAGAATAAGAAGGGGAACCACACAGCCCCCCTTCTTAAAAAATTAAAATAAATAAAAGACTGGCATCGTGCCGGAGGCCAAGCCCCCTCCTTGCAGCACTCTGCAAACGCGCCCCCTGGCGAGTTGTAAGTTGGGGAATTAATTCCTCTTCAATACTTAGGGTCCCTAAGGGCCAACTAGCCCAACAGGCATCTCCAGTATGCGCCAGGGAGCTGCGCTGCAGACAGGTGTTCTGAGGCCAAGCACCTTTTTACACCTCTCTGCAACGCACCTCTGTGGCGCTTACTGGAGGTACCTAGTGGTCTAGTTTGACCCTAGGGACCCTTAGGATTCAAGGGGACTAAATCTCTCAACTTAGAACAGCCACAGGGCGCGTTTACACAGTGGTGAAGGGAGGGGACGGGGCCTGAGGTGACGTGTGCAAACACGCACTATGGCACGTTTTAAATTGGGGATATCATTTCCCTTCAATACTGAGGGCCCCTGGCGGCTAACTAGCCCACCAAGTGCTTCCAGTATGCGCCACTGAGCTGCATTGCAGAGAGGTGGTCCAGGCCATGCCACTTTTTACACCTCTCTGCAACGCACCTCTGTGGCGCTTACTGGAGGTACCTAGTGGTCTAGTTTGACCCTAGGGACCCTTAGGATTCAAGGGGACTAAATCTCTCAACTTAGAACAGCCACAGGGCGCGTTTACACAGTGGTGAAGGGAGGGGACGGGGCCTGAGGTGACGTGTGCAAACACGCACTATGGCACGTTTTAAATTGGGGATATCATTTCCCTTCAATACTGAGGGCCCCTGGGGGCTAACTAGCCCACCAAGTGCTTCCAGTATGCGCCACTGAGCTGCATTGCAGAGAAGTGGTCCAGGCCGTGCCACTTTTTACACCTCTCTGCAACGCAGCTCTGTGGCACTTACTGGAGGTACCTAGTGGGCTAGTTGGACCCTAGGGACCCTCAGGATTCAAATTAACTTAATCTCCCAACTAAAAACGGACACAGGGCGTGTTTACAACAGTGGTGAAGGGAGGGGACGGGGCCTGAGTTAACATTTGCAAAAACGCCCTGTGGCCTGTTTTAAGAGGTAGTTTTAATCCCCCTGCCCTATTATATACTAGGGGCTTACAGAGGAGGTCATGCTAATCACAGGGGGACCCCAACGCATAATGTTCCTTAGTGTATGTAGGTGTTTTCACTGTATTCTAAGTGTCTTTTAACATAGCACTGGCTCTAGGACTGGTTAGTCAGACTCAGTTACCACCAGTATCCGTCTGAAAAAGTTGAGGTTAAAGGATGATTTTGCAACAAGGATTCTTTCTGCTCTTCTTTTTGTTCTTTCTGCGCGTTATCCTTCTTCCTGCACTTTTCTTCGCCTTTGAGGACTTCTGTTGCTTCTTTCTGCACTTCTGTTTTTTTCTTTCTATGCATTTTCTCTTCTTTCTTTACATGTCCTATCTCTGTAGGCATAGTTAGAAATTAGCATTTAAAAAACCTTTGAAATTCACAGAAAAAACCATAGGTTTCAGGCACGTTATAATTAGGAATTAGCATTTAAAAAACCTCAGAAATTCACTGAAAAAAACCATAGGTTTCAGGGGTGTTATAGTTAGCTGGACTTTTCACTTGTACAAAACCATTGAAATTCCCCCGTTATAGTTAGTTCAGCTAACTATAACTTGCGCGCCCGCAATGCACTGCTGATGACGTCACATATTACATCACTCATGACATGGTCAGTGACATCACTCATGACATCACTCATGACATCTCAAGTGCCTGAAACCTATGGTTTTTTCTGTGAATATATATATATATATATATTCACTGAAAAAACCATAGGTTTCAGGGGTGTTATAGTTAGCTGGACTTTTCACTTGTACAAAACCATTGAAATTCCCCCGTTATAGTTAGTTCAGCTAACTATAACTCGCGCCCGCAATGCACTGCTGATGACGTCACATATTACATCACTCATGACATGGTCAGTGACATCACTCATGACATCACTGATGACATGTCAAATGACATCACTGATGACATCACTGATTACATCATCCAAAGAATATGTGTTTTTCTGAAAATTAAATATGTTTTATATATGTATATCTCAAGGTCGATGGAAGAATAAATGGGTATATAAGTGTCTAAATGGATGATTTGTTTTTGAAAAATGTATTGTGTAACTGACTGATTAAGTGTATCATAGTGAATACATGGCTTAGTGAGTAATGTTTAAATATGTAAATATCTGTATCAGTCTCTCACTTTGTGTATAAGTGGCTGCATGGGTTGGTGAGTAGCTACATGGGTGTCTATATAGGTTATTAGTTGGTTTTTTGTGTATCAGTCTGAGTGTCTGCATGGTTCGGTGGGGGGTATTACGTAGTGCATAGGTGCATGAATGAGTGACTCACTGTTTGTATGTGTTGAACACAGCATGTGTGCAGGACTGTATGGGTGGATGAGTGTGTGTATGGGTGTGTTAGTGAGTGAATGACTGTCTCAATAGTGTCTTTATGAGTAACTACATATGTTTTAAATTAGTATATGTGACTATTGGTGTATATATGTGAGTATATGTGAGAGTGAGAGATTGAAAGAGTTCCTGTATGAATAAGTATGTGTTTCTATAAGTGATTGTTTAAAAGACTAAGTATGTGTAAGTTTCCGTAGAAGTAAGTGTGGTGGTGTGTGTATAACTGTATATGCAAGTAAATGTATGTTTGATTCTTTATTAGCATGAGTGACTATGTGTGTGAGTAACTCTATGAATGAGTGGCATTGTGTAACAGGATGTATAGGTGTATGAGTACATATGATGAGTGAATACATGTATGAGTGACTGTATAGGACTGTTGGTGAATGAGTGGATGTGTATGTGGATCTTAGAATTACTGAAGAGGTTGTTGTAACTGGTATTGGTATGTCCATTGTTTTGAAAATTGTAGTCTCTATTTTTGAATGTGTGTATCAAAGGTTATATTAGGGTGAGAGGAGGTCTGCCACTCTATCACACGGATGATGTCATCACTGATGTCATTTGAGATGTCATCAGTGATGTCATGAGTGATGTCACTGACCATGTCATGAGTGATGTAATATGTGACGTCATCAGCAGTGCATTGCGGGCGCGCGAGTTATAGTTAGCTGAACTAACTATAACGGGGGAATTTCAATGGTTTTGTACAAGTGAAAAGTCCAGCTAACTATAACACCCCTGAAACCTATGGTTTTTTCAGTGAATTTCTGAGGTTTTTTAAATGCTAATTCCTAACTATAACGTGCCTGAAACCTATGTTTTTTTCTGTGAATTTCAAAGGTTTTTTAAATGCTAATTTCTAACTATGCTTACAGAGATAGGACATGTGAAGAAAGAAGAAAAAATGCACAGAAAGAAACAAAAGAAGTGCAGAAAGAAGCAACAGATGTCCTCAAATACGAAGATAAGTGCAGGAAGAAGGATAACGTGCAGAAAGAACAAAAAGAAGAGCAGAAAGAAGCCTTGTTGCAAAATCATCCTGTACCCTCAACTTTTTCAGACGGATACTGGTGGTAACTGAGTCTGACTAACCAGTCCTAGAGCCAGTGCTATGTTAAAAGACACTTAGAATACAGTGAAAACACCTACATACACTAGGGAACATTATGCGTTGGGGTCCCCCTGTGATTAGCATGACCTCCTCTGTAAGCCCCTAGTATATTATAGGGCATGGGGATTAAAACTACCTCTTAAAACAGGCCACAGGGTGTTTTTGCACACGTTAACTCAGGCCCCGTCCCCTCCCTTCACCACTGTGTAAACACGCCCTGTGTCCATTTTTAGTTGGGAGATTAAGTTCATTTGAATCCTGAGGGTCCCTAGGGTCCAACTAGCCCACTAGGTACCACCAGTAAGTGCCACAGAGCTGCGTTGCAGAGAGGTGTAAAAAGTGGCACGGCCTGGACCACCTCTCTGCAATGCAGCTCAGTGGCGCCTACTGGAAGACCTTGGTGGGCTAGTTAGCCCCCAGGGGCCCTCAGTATTGAAGGGAAATTATATCCCCAATTTAAAACGTGCCATAGTGCGTGTTTGCACACGTCACCTCAGGCCCCGTCCCCTCCCTTCATCACTGTGTAAACGCGCCCTGTGGCTGTTCTAAGTTGAGAGATTAAGTCCCCTTGAATCCTAAGGGTCCCTAGGGTCAAACTAGACCACTAGGTACCTCCAGTAAGCGCCACAGAGCTGCGTTGCAGAGAGGTGTAAAAAGGGGCTTGGCCTCAGAACACCTGTCTGCAGCGCAGCTCCCTGGCGCATACTGGAGATGCCTGTTGGGGGCGCGTTTGCAGAGTGCTGCACGGAGGGGTCATGGCCTCCGGCACGATGCCAGCCTTTTATTTATTTTAATTTTTTAAGAAGGGGGGCTGTGTGGTTCCCCTTCTTATTCTAATGTATTGGCCCTGATGACCCCATCCCCCAGGGCCTGTCTCCTAATTATATTTTTTTGACCCCAATCCCCAGGGCCGGCCACTGTTTTTTATTATTTTAAAAAAATATATATTTATAGACACACCTAGGACATGCTGGACAAACCGTACGTACCTATCACCATGACGATTTGCGTGATATTCATTAAAAGGCGACTATGCATGCAATGAATCCACGTGGAATGTATTTACACCACTAGTGAAGCTCTGACATGTCTGATGCCCTACCGTGCCTAATCCCGGCAGACACCCTAGTCGTTTATTTATACAAACATGGGTAGCTATTGACGGGCACATTTAATACACATGCACACCAAGCCATTCAAAGGGGATTCAACAAAAATTCGACCAAAACTATGCAAGAAACCCCCCTCACGGTTAATAAAACACACATCCACTGCTGGATGTGTAATACTTTTTATTTTACTCTCTGGAAAGGGGACGAACATCACTTGAGAGTCACAGCGCGCTCCTGACAGAGCCCAATGCTGTGTTACACCCACCATTGCCTGCCGAGTGCCACACACCTCTGTGTTGTATTCCACTAGCTAGTGCATATGCTATGACACTCTCTAGCCCATGTGCACTGTAACACCACCCCGTGAATATGTCATACCACACTTGTCTTCGCACGGGTTATATTGCCCCATCTAACGTGCCTTCCTCGATGCCTATGTTATAACGCACAGTGCTATGCCATACATATTACAATCTGGGATCCATATCTTTGTCACAGTGCATATGCAACGTTACACTCCCCAGCACATATTTTATATTACAACTTTAGAGACTAGTTAGGTTACACAACACTGCCCTGTGCATATTACATTCCAAGGCGCATATCGCATAGCACGCGCTAGTGCCTGTGCTATCTCGCGCTCTCCAATGAATCTGTCATTGCGCACAATGTATTGCATATTATATTTCACGCCCGGTTCATCTTATATCACACTTTTTGGTGCATAGTTTATACCATACACTATATCTAGTTTTCATTTTCAATCGTGCTCTCAGGACTATGTTCTATATAACACTGTGTTCACCTACCCTTTTCACGGGCATTACATTTTGCGATAGGGGGTGGAGGGTCAGGGGGTGTTTCTGCCAAGTGAGCCCGGAGTCACAGTCACAAACGTCCTCTTCTTCCTGAATAAAAGTGAGATTATGCTGCATACTTGTTCATATTTTAAGTAGTTCGCACAGACACAATGTTTTAAAAACAATAAAGTTCCTAATACCCGCCTTCTCTGAACAGTTAGCTTGCTGCCCCATCCCCCTCCTCCCTATCCTCTGTTGTGTGAATCCATGGACTAGCCTCCTCCCTCCTGCCATGCATGGTCTGATGTGCTGCCACTGCCCTCAATTTAGTATGATGTGCCAGTCCACTCCTCCTGCCCTCCATTGCCCAATTCTATGCCCCATCATTGACCTCCTGCTTAAACTCTGTGCTCAGCTTGCTGCCCCTATTCTCCTTCCCCCTGCCCTCAGATGTCGTTGTGCATGCCCCTGCTCCATCCTTTTTGCCCACCATGTCCCATGGACCTGCCACTCCTATCTACTCTGAGTGTTCTGTTGAGCTGCCACTCCCCTCCCACCTGCCTAGCATTGTCAGATGACTGTAACCTGTCCCTGCCACCTCCACCCTGCCTGTCCACAAGCCATGCCCCTATCCTCTTCCTCCTGTCCTACATGGTCCATTGTACTGCCACACCCTTCTGCCCTCCCTGGTCTGTTGTGCTGCAACTGCTCCTCCTGCCTGCCCCGTGTGGTCTGTTGTGAGGTCCCTTCCCCTGAACTTTCTTGTCTGTGCACAGGTCCTGACCCTCCCTTCTATCCTCCATCGTCCTTTGTGCATGCCCCTGCACCCTCCTTCTTGCCCATCATAGCCATTGTGCTGCCACTAACCCTCCCACTTGCCATGCATGGTCTTCTGTGCTGCCATGGCCCCTCCCACCTTCCCTGTGTGGTCAGTTTGCTGCCCCTGACCCCCTCCCACCTTCCCTCCATGGTCTGTGTGTATGCCATCACAGTCTCACTGTTGCTCTTCATGGTGTGTCTTGCTTCTAGTGCCCATCCTGCCTGACCTTCATGGCTATCTTGCTGCTCCTGCCCTGCCCCCTTGCCCCCAGCCCTCTGTTTACATGTGCAGACCCCTACTCCCTCCCTCCTGGCTTGTCTGTTCCATTGTAATGCCCCTGATCCGTCCCCCCTGCCCTTTATGGTCTGTTATGCTGCAGCTTTCTCTCCTCTCTGTCCATTATGGTCAGCTAGCTACCATTGCCTCTTGCCCCTCTGTTCTCTGTTGTCCATGTGCATGGTCCTGTCCCCTCCCTCTTGCTTTCTATGGATTTTTGTGCTGCACTCCCGTCCTGCATGCCCTGTGTGGTGTATTGTGCTGCTGCAAACCCTGATGCCTGCCCTGCAGGGTCAGTTTGGTGCACCTCTCCATGTCCCTCCTGTCCTCTGTTATCCAAGTCTATGTCCCTATCCCATTTCCTTCCATGATCCAATGTACCATACTTGCGAACATTTTGAACTTGGTAAGAGGGAGATTTTGAAAAAAAACTGGGGTATTGATTTTCCCCTTTGAGTTACATTGAAAAAGAGGATATTGTAGACAGGAGACAGATCAAATAAAGCCCATTTGAGCTTAAAAACATTGGACGTTTCCTGGCTGAATCGGGTCTGTTGGCATGTATGGTTGTACTACCATTGCCTCTTCCTTCTGTCCACAATGGTCTATTACATTGCCACAGCCTTGAAGGAGGGTAGATTTTGTATCACAGGGGGCCCCTGGCCCGTTCTGTCCACACCTGAAGTATGAGACCCTTGTCCTTGCCCTGCCAGCCGCATTTGTAGGCCGTATTAAATTGACCAGCGGGTCCTGTGTTGCTATATAATTATCCTGAGACATCCTTACCACTCAGCCAGCATAAAACCCCTGTGTAGGCCCTTCTGTTCAATATGTAGGCCTCTTTGTTAAATTGACCATAGCTCTGCAATTTTAGTGTATAGCAGTCTGAAGGCAGGTCTGAGAGGCCTTCTGCTCCAAACTAGTAGCCCCCACCCTACCCGAGTGCTCCGTGCTCGGTATCAAAGTTCAACATCCCCCTGAAGCTGTCGACATACAGTAGGCTGCATCCTGGACTGGTACTTGCTTCCTGGGCAGGTTTCCCGCTTTTAAGGAAGTGGCAACCACAGAGCGTCAAGTTAGGAGAACTGAGGAGATTTTATACATGAATATATTGAATTCCCGTACAATACCCATTATTTTCTGCTTGCTCTATGGAACCAACGATAAGCGATTGGCCTGAGAGACTGACCTTTTCACCCAGTCCATTGTCAGCATTAAGTGGGTAAATGACGAAATGTCTGGTAAAATCTGCAGACAAAGCTTTTGGGTAGCATACGTAGGTAGATGTAGCGTGCAAAGGAGCCCACAAAATGATATAAAAAGGAAGCACCCACAGATATCGACGGACTACCTCGCCGTCTGTATGTAGGTTAACAGGCTGTGCAGGTTTTCCCCAAGAGCTGGGAGCTCTTGTCTTCCTTTGCTTAAAATGCCTTGCTCTGCTTTGCTTGAAGTATCTTATTCTATTTTACCTATATGAAATGTCATGTTATGTTTAACCATTGTTCTCTTTACTTTTGCATTTAAAAGATTTTGTATTGTAATTGCAGGAATGCTTGCTCTAAGAGTAAACGTGAGTGTTCCTAGGTAACATTTTCCTTGGTGTAACTTGTTTCTCATGATGCATTTATAATGTGTTTTCTCTCTCTCTCTGTCAGTACATTAATTGAGATACAGAGAATATCATGACAGCTGTATGATTATCTGGATTCTGTATTTTGTACTTTATGTCTCTATTCTGCGGTTTCTTTGAAGTTGCATCTTCTCATTAAACTGCCATTGTATTCTGCCTCCAATTCCATGTCTCATATGTCTGTTTTCTTCATTTTTGGAGCAAGCGTTACTAGGCACCCCGGCTCAAATTAAGGTGCCCCTTTTGTCCCTGACTCACTCTCCTGCTCAGTTCTGTGGTGGCTCCCGGGGCTCTGGGGACCGCCCCTAGCTTCCTTGACCCGTAATAGATCTTCCCTCCAACAGCCTCTCTTGCAAGTCCTGTATTGTTGGTTTGTTGCCCCTGCCCCCCTTTCCACTGCCCTCCATAGTCTGTTGTGCTTCCATGGCCCTTCCTGCCTGCTCAGTGTGGTTAAATTGTTGCCTTTGCACCCTCCTACCTGCCTTCAATTTTCAGAGTCCGTGCCCCTGGCCTCTGCCTCTCAACAGTATCCTAATGAACAACTAGATTGCTAACATTCTATATTTATTACAAAAGTGTGGAACGCCTGACATGATCTTGATGTAATCAAAACTGTAATACCTAGAGCATTTCCTTTAGAAATTACATATATGAGAGGGTCTTATTGGCATCAAAATTATGGTTAGTGCTCTAAAAGACTAAAATAAGGACATATTTTCTGAGTTTTCAAATAGCGACAAAGCACTTTTAAATTATTTGTTATCTTTATGTTTTTTTATCCAGTTGAACACTTGATTAAATGTTGCACTTAGGGGAGAGGATGTGGTGTTACTTCCAGAACTGCAGACTTTGCAACTGGGGAACCAGGTTGAAGTTTCTGCTTCAGCTCGACATTCTGTGATTCTGGTCAAATCACTTAGTCTCCCCATGTCTACAACCAAAATGAATTTGTTCTTGTGTGATGTAACCAATGCTCATGTAAAGCACTCCAATACCTGACAAGTCTGCACTATATAACACTGCAAAAACACAAAATAATAAGTGTTTTGCACACTTCTGTCATTGGGCTATATTTGGGCTACATCTGGGTGATTTTGGGCTACATTTGGGCTCTTTTGTCTCCGGTGGCCATCTTGGGAGATTTATTTGTTATGAAGTTTCCTAATTTCCTCATGTACTGCAGTCTCCTCAGTAGGAAATGCTTTCAGTTTTTTACTTTTATTCCCTCATGAAGGTATTCAGATATGTCACACATTTGCCATAAATTCTTAATATTAGCACTCTAGTTGCTCATTAGATCACTGTAGTAAAACTACTGTTCACAATGGAAGTCTGCTCCTGGTATTAAAAGTGCATGTTTCAGTCTGCATGTCAGAATTTTTTAATGAAATAGAAGAGGATTTGAGAAGTCACTCAAAATGTGTTCTCATTTTCTTTCTTCAGCATCAATCATAATTTCTATGGCAAAATGAACCCCCTCATTGTGTTCCTTTTTAAATTAAATGTTTTAAGTGTTACCAGTTTATTCCAATCAAGATGGCTTCAGGTATGCCATACTTTTGTCATAATGAAGACAGTAAGCGCTCTAGTTGTTTTTAAGAACATTCTGGGACATTCTGTCATTGGGCTATACTTGGGCTACATCTGGGTGATATTTGGGCTACATTTGGGCTCTTTTGTCTCTGGTGGCCATCTTGGGAGACTTATTTGTTATGAAGTTTCCTAATTTCCTCATTTACTGCAGTCTCCTCAGTAGGAAATACTTTCAGTTTTTTACTTTGATTCCATCAAGAAGGCATTCAGATGTGTCACACATTTGCCATAAATTCAGAATGTTAGCACTCTTTTTGCTCATTAGATCACTGTAGTAAAGCTACTGCTCACCAGGGAAAACTGCTGCTGGTATTGAAAGTGCATGTTTCAGTCTGCATGTCAGAATGTTTTAATGAAATAGAAGAGGATTTGAGAAGTCACTCAAAATGTGCCCTAATTTTTCTTTCTGCAGCACTAATCATACTTTTTATGGAAAAATGAACCCCCTCATTTTGTTCCTTTTTAAATTAAATGTTTTAAGAGTTACCACTTTAATCCAAGCAAGATGGCTTCAGGTGTGCCATACGTTTATCATAAGTAGGACTGTTAGCGCTCTAGTAGTTCTTTGGAACACTCTGGGAAGCTGCAGTAGAACACAAAGGAATCAACTGACAGTCTCTGCCCTTGTTGGATGTACATGTTTTACTGAGAATGTCAGACTTCATTCTCACATGACTGAGAAAGATAATGTGAATTTACAGAAAATAAGCTCTCAGTTTAGCTTATAGATCACCTTCCAAACCTCTGTGGTAAAAGCATGAGAAAATATTTTTCTCTCAATCATGATATCCCAGCAGAAGGCTTTTTCACATGGTGAAATCACCTTAGAACATACCACAATTCCTAAAATGAGTATGGTACCATCAACAAATGATTTATAATGTAACTAAAGTCTTAAAACCTTCTATTAACTGCAATGCTTTTTAATGAGGTGCTATCATGTATATTGGTCCCAAGATGGCTGCCAACACTTCTTGGATGAAGTGCTGACAGCCAATCAGATCTCAGGATGAGATATGTGGTTAGGCTCCGCCCACATATATATATGCTTTTAAATGCTATTTTCTCAGGACATACTGAACAGATTTACACCAGACCTACAAAAGGCACTTCCTTGACCTGTAGACTACCTCTCTGCCAAATTTCAAGTAACTCTGTTCGGCCGTTCGGGCTGTAGCTGTGTCTAAAGGTCCTATGGAAAAATGCATGGGAAAAACGCGTTTTGGGACCCCCCTTTTTTCTCAGCCCCCGCTTGACGAATCCCCCCGAGACTTTCAGGGTAGGAGCGGAGCGTAGCGCCCCACCTATTTTGAAAATTTCGCGAGGATTCGTCGACCGGCGCCAAAGTTATTCCAAATAGAATGTTGCGGATTTCCTATGGAAACAGGGTCCTAACTATAACTATCTACTGGCTGATAGAAGGGAGGGTCAGGACCTGTGCACAGACAAGAAAGTTCAGGGGAAGGGACCTCACAACAGACCACACGGGGCAGGCAGGAGGAGCAGTTGCAGCACAACAGACCAGGGAGGGCAGAAGGGTGTGGCAGTACAATGGACCATGTAGGACAGGAGGAAGAGGATAGGGGCATGGCTTGTGGACAGGCAGGGTGGAGGTGGCAGGGACAGGTTACAGTCATCTGACAATGCTAGGCAGGTGGGAGGGGAGTGGCAGCTCAACAGAACACTCAGAGTAGATAGGAGTGGCAGGTCCATGGGACATGGTGGGCAAAAAGGATGGAGCAGGGGCATGCACAACGACATCTGAGGGCAGGGGGAAGGAGAATAGGGGCAGCAAGCTGAGCACAGAGTTTAAGCAGGAGGTCAATGATGGGGCATAGAATTGGGCAATGGAGGGCAGGAGGAGTGGACTGGCACATCATACTAAATTGAGGGCAGTGGCAGCACATCAGACCATGCATGGCAGGAGGGAGGAGGCTAGTCCATGGATTCACACAACAGAGGATAGGGAGGAGGGGGATGGGGCAGCAAGCTAACTGTTCAGAGAAGGCGGGTATTAGGAACTTTATTGTTTTTAAAACATTGTGTCTGTGCGAACTACTTAAAATATGAACAAGTATGCAGCATAATCTCACTTTTATTCAGGAAGAAGAGGACGTTTGTGACTGTGACTCCGGGCTCACTTGGCAGAAACACCCCCTGACCCTCCACCCCCTATCGCAAAATGTAATGCCCGTGAAAAGGGTAGGTGAACACAGTGTTATATAGAACATAGTCCTGAGAGCACGATTGAAAATGAAAACTAGATATAGTGTATGGTATAAACTATGCACCAAAAAGTGTGATATAAGATGAACCGGGCGTGAAATATAATATGCAATACATTGTGCGCAATGACAGATTCATTGGAGAGCGCGAGATAGCACAGGCACTAGCGCGTGCTATGCGATATGCGCCTTGGAATGTAATATGCACAGGGCAGTGTTGTGTAACCTAACTAGTCTCTAAAGTTGTAATATAAAATATGTGCTGGGGAGTGTAACGTTGCATATGCACTGTGACAAAGATATGGATCCCAGATTGTAATATGTATGGCATAGCACTGTGCGTTATAACATAGGCATCGAGGAAGGCACGTTAGATGGGGCAATATAACCCGTGCGAAGACAAGTGTGGTATGACATATTCACGGGGTGGTGTTACAGTGCACATGGGCTAGAGAGTGTCATAGCATATGCACTAGCTAGTGGAATACAACACAGAGGTGTGTGGCACTCGGCAGGCAATGGTGGGTGTAACACAGCATTGGGCTCTGTCAGGAGCGCGCTGTGACTCTCAAGTGATGTTCGTCCCCTTTCCAGAGAGTAAAATAAAAAGTATTACACATCCAGCAGTGGATGTGTGTTTTATTAACCGTGAGAGGGGTTTCTTGCATAGTTTTGGTCGAATTTTTGTTGAATCCCCTTTGAATGGCTTGGTGTGCATGTGTATTAAATGTGCCCGTCAATAGCTACCCATGTTTGTATAAATAAACGACTAGGGTGTCTGCCGGGATTAGGCACGGTAGGGCATCAGACATGTCAGAGCTTCACTAGTGGTGTAAATACATTCCACGTGGATTCATTGCATGCATAGTCGCCTTTTAATGAATATCACGCAAATCGTCATGGTGATAGGTACGTACGGTTTGTCCAGCATGTCCTAGGTGTGTCTATAAATATATATTTTTTTAAAATAATAAAAAACAGTGGCCGGCCCTGGGGATTGGGGTCAAAAAAATATAATTAGGAGACAGGCCCTGGGGGATGGGGTCATCAGGGCCAATACATTAGAATAAGAAGGGGAACCACACAGCCCCCCTTCTTAAAAAATTAAAATAAATAAAAGGCTGGCATCGTGCCGGAGGCCATGACCCCTCCGTGCAGCACTCTGCAAACGCGCCCCCAACAGGCATCTCCAGTATGCGCCAGGGAGCTGCGCTGCAGACAGGTGTTCTGAGGCCAAGCCCCTTTTTACACCTCTCTGCAACGCAGCTCTGTGGCGCTTACTGGAGGTACCTAGTGGTCTAGTTTGACCCTAGGGACCCTTAGGATTCAAGGGGACTTAATCTCTCAACTTAGAACAGCCACAGGGCGCGTTTACACAGTGATGAAGGGAGGGGACGGGGCCTGAGGTGACGTGTGCAAACACGCACTATGGCACGTTTTAAATTGGGGATATAATTTCCCTTCAATACTGAGGGCCCCTGGGGGCTAACTAGCCCACCAAGTGCTTCCAGTAGGCGCCACTGAGCTGCATTGCAGAGAGGTGGTCCAGGCCGTGCCACTTTTTACACCTCTCTGCAACGCAGCTCTGTGGCACTTACTGGTGGTACCTAGTGGGCTAGTTGGACCCTAGGGACCCTCAGGATTCAAATGAACTTAATCTCCCAACTAAAAATGGACACAGGGCGTGTTTACACAGTGGTGAAGGGAGGGGACGGGGCCTGAGTTAACGTGTGCAAAAACACCCTGTGGCCTGTTTTAAGAGGTAGTTTTAATCCCCATGCCCTATAATATACTAGGGGCTTACAGAGGAGGTCATGCTAATCACAGGGGGACCCCAACGCATAATGTTCCCTAGTGTATGTAGGTGTTTTCACTGTATTCTAAGTGTCTTTTAACATAGCACTGGCTCTAGGACTGGTTAGTCAGACTCAGTTACCACCAGTATCCGTCTGAAAAAGTTGAGGGTACAGGATGATTTTGCAACAAGGCTTCTTTCTGCTCTTCTTTTTGTTCTTTCTGCACGTTATCCTTCTTCCTGCACTTATCTTCGTATTTGAGGACATCTGTTGCTTCTTTCTGCACTTCTTTTGTTTCTTTCTGTGCATTTTTTCTTCTTTCTTCACATGTCCTATCTCTGTAAGCATAGTTAGAAATTAGCATTTAAAAAACCTTTGAAATTCACAGAAAAAAACATAGGTTTCAGGCACGTTATAGTTAGGAATTAGCATTTAAAAAACCTCAGAAATTCACTGAAAAAACCATAGGTTTCAGGGGTGTTATAGTTAGCTGGACTTTTCACTTGTACAAAACCATTGAAATTCCCCCGTTATAGTTAGTTCAGCTAACTATAACTCGCGCGCCCGCAATGCACTGCTGATGACGTCACATATTACATCACTCATGACATGGTCAGTGACATCACTCATGACATCACTGATGACATCTCAAATGACATCAGTGATGACATCATCCTTGTGATAGAGTGGCAGACCTCCTCTCACCCTAATATAACCTTTGATACACACATTCAAAAATAGAGACTACAATTTTCAAAACAATGGACATACCAATACCAGTTACAACAACCTCTTCAGTAATTCTAAGATCCACATACACATCCACTCATTCACCAACAGTCCTATACAGTCACTCATACATGTATTCACTCATCATATGTACTCATACACCTATACATCCTGTTACACAATGCCACTCATCCATAGAGTTACTCACACACATAGTCACTCATGCTAATAAAGAATCAAACATACATTTACTTGCATATACAGTTATACACACACCACCACACTTACTTCTACGGAAACTTACACATACTTAGTCTTTTAAACAATCACTTATAGAAACACATACTTATTCATACAGGAACTCTTTCAATCTCTCACTCTCACATATACTCACATATATACACCAATAGTCACATATACTAATTTAAAACATATGTAGTTACTCATAAAGACACTATTGAGACAGTCATTCACTCACTAACACACCCATACACACACTCATCCACCCATACAGTCCTGCACACATGCTGTGTTCAACACATACAAACAGTGAGTCACTCATTCATGCACCTATGCACTACGTAATACCCCCCACCGAACCATGCAGACACTCAGACTGATACACAAAAAACCAACTAATAACCTATATAGACACCCATGTAGCTACTCACCAACCCATGCAGCCACTTATACACAAAGTGAGAGACTGATACAGATATTTACATATTTAAACATTACTCACTAAGCCATGTATTCACTATGATACACTTAATCAGTCAGTTACACAATACATTTTTCAAAAACAAATCATCCATTTAGACACTTATATACCCATTTATTCTTCCATCGACCTTGAGATATACATATATAAAACATATTTAATTTTCAGAAAAACACATATTCTTTGGATGATGTAATCAGTGATGTCATCAGTGATGTCATTTGACATGTCATCAGTGATGTCATGAGTGATGTCACTGACCATGTCATGAGTGATGTAATATGTGACGTCATCAGCAGTGCATTGCGGGCGCGAGTTATAGTTAGCTGAACTAACTATAACGGGGGAATTTCAATGGTTTTGTACAAGTGAAAAGTCCAGCTAACTATAACACCCCTGAAACCTATGGTTTTTTCAGTGAATTTATATATATATATATATATATATATATATATATATATATATATGACTGCAACTCCTTTTTCACACTCGCTTTCGCACAGGAGCTCGGACCACAATTTGGTGCTTAGAATCTTATTTTATTGTCTGCTGCAATGCACAGCCATTACGTGTTTTGAGCCCAAAGGCCCTTGATCACATGACGCGAAAAACAGTCAGTGCAGGGCTTTTAACCATTTTTTTCACCTGGTGTGTTTTTTTCTTTTTAAAGTGACAGGTGCTAAAGAAATCTAGGTGTATCGCAACTAGAATGGTAATGGACATAGTAAAGTTACTTGCAAATAGACACATATTTAAAACCACAATGTTAATTATAATAAATATTAATTATAATAAATAAATACCAATTATAATAAAATCATCTGTAGTGATAAATATATAAATATATAAAACCACAATTGATTCCAAAACAATAAATACATTAAGAAATACATGAAATATGATGTAACAATTCCAGCATTAAATTATGATCTCATTTCTGACACAGTGTCACCCTTACACAAAATAATATAAATATTTTATTTGTGCTTCCTAAGTAGGATACAATATGTGCAAATATGGCTATGTCAATGGATCATAATATTGGGTTAGTGTCGCCTAATAATGCTCATAAATACAATGCCCAAATCTTAATTACCCAATTTTGTTGTTTGCGATATTTCTATACAAGATTACATGTGTACATTTTAATTGAGACTGTATAAAACGACTGTGATAAAAATGTATGGAAAGCAGAGAGGTAGTTACATATATCTTAGTATTTTTTAAATTTCTTTATACTAATATTGGATTGCTGATTTAAATTGATTTAAGACTCATTGATTATCTAACATTTTGTTATAGGCAAGTATAAAGATCCTCCATGCCGTTAAGACCCGCTGTTTTTTTGATGTCTAATTCTAAAATATATCTGGTTTATAACTTCCTAAGGGATTTTTCTCGGTTGCCCCCTCTTTTGTTATGAGGTACGCAATCAACCCAAAAATATTTGAGGCCATTTGGGTCTCCATTGTGTGACTTTTCAAAATGGCGTGCCACAGGGTAGGTTTGATCTTTGTTTTTTATGGCTCTTATGTGCTGGAGTATCATTTTGTGGCCCTGGAGAACCGTACTCCCAACATATTGTAGGCCACAAGGACACTCCAGCACATAAATTACATATTCCGTTTTGCATGTCAGATTTCTGTGTATAGATATTTCTTTGTCACTGAAAGGTGTTCTGTATGAAGATTTATTTACTCCATGTTGACATGCTTTACATGACGTGCACTTGAAAAAGCCCTTTCTTTGATTTAACCAGGTAGTTTTTTTACAATCCCATGGGTCATAATGGACCAATTCATCCCTCATCGAAGGCCCTTTACTGTATGTAATTTCTGGTCTATTTGGTAATGAGTGATCTATAATAGGATCACTAAATATAAGGGGCCAGTTTTTCTTAATGATGTTATTAATGACTTTGGCTTGTTTACTATAGCAAATTATGAATTATATATATATATATATTTATATAAATATATATAGGTGTTATACCACATTAATGCTTAAAATATATATAAATATGTATTTGTTTCTTTTCAGCATTACTGTGGTAAAACACCTTTTTCACTTAAAAATCTGCTCCGTGTTAGCAATGTGGCTTTCATTGTCAGTGGCAGATGAATATTGGACAATGAGCTTTTCAGAATGTATTAGGTGCGATAATGATTATATTTATTAACTGCCCTTAAAGTGGTGGGTTGTGTGTGTATTGTAGTGCTTACCACACCCAAATCTTATTGACCTGTTTTTTATTGGGTAGCCCCCCACCCCGATAAACATCAGCAGGTCTGACGTTTCAAAATGTATCCAATGGATGCAGTGTTTATCAGATCTGGTGTTTACAAGCCAATGGGTCTCGTAAAATGGCAGACAATGTACTCATCACGTCTTGGTGGAGTAGCCCATCCATCAAACAATAAAATAAGAGGTCTATTAGGATGGTGGGCGGAAAAACACCCGACTGCCATGGAAGCAGAAAACAACCGCCCGCCGGCTCCGTGGGAAAACCGGCGGCCAAATTAGCATCAACTGCCCAAAAAATTTGACCGCGGAGGTCCGAGGCCAAGAATAACCACCCGTAGCGGGCGGAGATGGCCAAAATTCGTCCGCGGCGGTTGGAATCGCAGCGGAAAAACAATAACCCGCCGCCAGTATAGCAGAGACACCGCCCCGGAAATTAGTATATCCTCGACAGTCCAGCGGTACGTAGAGCCGTCTCCGACCACCGTGGTCGCACAATGGGATGAATGGAAGAGCCGGTGGAAGAGCTCAAGCACAGCCACCGTGGCGGAAGAACCGTCAAAAATATGGCGGACAGAGCCAAAACCCCACATGAAGGCCAAAAAGTGCACACAGAAAACTAGACATGCCTCCCAAATACACAAAACACACACCAATGGCACAACAACATGGCAAAACGAAAAAAACAAATCCCAGGACAACACACCTGTCAGCAACACCCCAATTGGGCACACCCACATAGCTGAGTATAAAACCAGCCCCTTCCCTGACCACAATCCCTTGCAAAACTCTGGCCGAGAAGGGACACATACCCTAGCTGACAGGAGAGGCAAAGGACACAACATCACCAGCCTCACCACACACAGCACCACCACCACCTCCGCACCAGCACAACTAACCCTCTGCACAACACACACCATACACAGCACAACCACAACCACCACTCACACTCCTGCACCCACAATCACTTTGCACACCACACACCATGGCCACACAGAAGATGCCCAAATTTACTGAAAGTGAGTTGAAGGTCATGGTAGATGAGATAGTCAGACTGGAACCACAGCTTTTTGGTACCCTAGTCCATCAGACACCATTAGCCACATGGACACAAATGTGGGCTAGGATAGTCCAAAGGGTCAATGCAGTAGGGACCACCCCAAGATTAAAAATGAGATCATGAAGCGTTGGCATGATCTGAAGAGGGTGGTCAAGGAGAGGAGGAGCAAGAACCGTGAGCTGGCTCAGAGGACTGGTGGTGGCCCTCCCATTTCACCAAAACCATTCACACAATGGGAGGAGAAGGTGCTTGCCATACTGCATCCAGAGAGTCTCACAGGAGTAGCCGGGGGAGTGGAGGCTGGTAAGTACAAACAAATGACTACCGCCACTCTGCAATGTACTGCCTTGCACAACTACAAAGCTACACCACCTAGGACACATACCATCCATCTGCACCACACACTCACAAAAACATGGCTTACAGATCCAACATTCATCCACTCCCATTCACCTCAAACATAGCTAACAACATAACCATGGGGGCATGTGTACAGGCAGACAGCACTACAACAACCACCAGGCCGCCTGGCCCACACCTGAGCAGGATGGACTCCTCCCCCACCCCACCCAGGAGCATGTGTTAGCCATTACACAACCCTCATCAAGCTTACAGGTAGGTAGTCATCTTCCCTGGGAGGGTGTTTGTGTCTGGGAGGTCTGTACTACTACTCCCAACATTCCCTCTGTCCCACACCTCAGCAGGATGGAGCCCTCCCCCACCCCACCCAGGAGCAGTTGGAAGCTATTGCAGTACACCAAACAAACTTACCGGTAGGTAGCCATCTTCACAATGAGGGTGTCTGGGGTGGAGGGCCTGTACCACTACTCCCACCATGCCCCCTGTCCCACACCTGAGCAGGATGGAGCCCTCCCACCATCCCAGAAGCATGTGTCAGCCATTACACAACCCTCATCAAACTTACAGGTAGGTAGCCATCTACCCTGAGAGGGTGTTTGTATCTGGGAGGGCTGAACTACTACTCCCAACGTCCTCTCTGTCCCACACCTCAGCAGGGTGGAGCCCTTCCCCAACCCACCCAGGAGCAGTTGAAAGCTATTGCAGTACACTAAACAAACTTACAGGTAGGTAGCCATCTCCACAATGAGAGTCTATAGGGTGGGGGACCTGCACCACTTCTCCCACCATGCCCTCTGTCCCACACCTGAGCAGGATGGAGCCCTCCCACCACCCCACCCATAAGCATGTGTCAGCCATTACACAACCCACATCCAACTTACAGGTAGGTAGCCATCTTCCCTGGGAGGGTGTTTGTGTCTGGAAGGGCTGCATTACTACTCCCAATATTCCCTCTGTCCCACACCTCAGCAGGATGGAGCCATCCCCCACCCCACCCAGGAGCAGTTGGAAGCCATTGCAGTACACCAAACAAACTTACAAGTAGGCAGCCATCTTCACAATGAGGGTGTCTGGGGGTGGGGGGCCTGCACCACTACTCCCACCATGCCCCCTGTCCCACACCTGAGCAGGATGGAGCCCTCCCACCACCCCAACCAGAAGCATGTGTCAGCCATTACACAACTCTCATCAAACTTACAGGTAGGTAGCCATCTTCCCTGGGTGGGTGTTTGTGTCTGGGAGGGCTGCACTACTACTCCCAATATTCCCTCTGTCCCACACCTCAGCAGGATGGAGCCATCCCCCACCCCACCCAGGAGCAGTTGGAAGCTTTTGCAGTACACCAAACAAACTTACAGGTAGGCAACCATCTTCACAAGGAGGGTGTCTGGGGTAGGGGGCCTGCACCACTACTGCCACCATGCCCCCTGTCCCACACCTGAGCAGGATGGAGCCCTCCCACCACCCCACCCAGAAACATGTGTCAGCCATTACACAACCCTCATCAAACTTACAGGTAGGTAGCCATCTTTCCTGGGAGGGTGTTTGTGTCTGGGAGGGCTGCACTACTACTCCCAACATTCCCTCTGTCCCACACCTCAGCAGGATGGAGCCCTCCCCCACCCCACCCAGGCGCAGTTGGAAGCCATTTCAGTACACCAGAAAACTCACAGGTAGGTAGCCAGTACGTGCACCCATCCATTTCTCACAAATTAAATGGTGCCATATGACAACACCAGCCCTCTCATTGCACAAAGAGGCATACCTATCTCATTGCCAAGCACAGTGTGCACACAGGTAAGGAAACTGTCACAACCAACAAAGTGTGACACCCCAATACTCAAGTAGAAGAAAGACTGGGCACATTCATGCACAGCAACTAGTTACATGTGCATCACCATGCGGCAATTGCGACAAGGACCATTCTAAAAATATGAAAGCATGTGTGGTGGCACGAATCAAGATATACACATGACAGGACAAAGGGATGCAGGAGATGACAATGGCCAGTCCATGGCCAGATGTGACATCTGCTAGGTCAGACAAATAAACTATGAGTCCACAATTAAACACATGTTGTGCCAGGCCCTAGATGACAACAAGTCTCTGTAAACCTCAATTGTGCACGGTTCGCATGGTATGCCTTGACAACTCGCACCTTGGACAAGTAATGCTTGTTCCACTGCATCATGTCAGGAAGCACAGTACTGCACATAGTCAACAATGTGATGATATGTCAATTGTGCAGTGTACAAAAAGTGAATGACACACAGCTAACACAAAGCTTGCCGGGTGCACTGCAATGACCATTTCACATCTGATATGTAAACAAAGAGAGAGTAAGGAAAGAGTTGACTTGTCCTTTTCCCTGGGTAGCATATGTATAAACAAGATGGACAAGTCCTTTTATGAGGTAACTGTGGTCAAATGATCCTTGCCACTACCTTCAATAGAAAGGAGTGTAAACAACTGTAGGTAGTTTTAGGAAACCCCTCACCCACCTACCTGGTAGGTGGCATGCTTCATCATGGGGTCCAGCTGGATCACCTAATGCAATCCAGCTGTGCTTCAACGCCTGAGTTACAGCGGAGCAGGTTGTTTGTGAAGAACAGTGAAGTGATATGTGAAGTGCAGTTATGCGTTAAAAATGTCTCTAGGAATAGCCCTTATAAAAGTTTTAATGAAAGGGTCCTAGGAGATATGTAAAAACAGCATCGGGATCTCTAAGAGGTATAGTATGTACCTCAGTATCCCTTGAATTTCTTAGGTCTACTAGTTTCAGCCTTTAGATTAGTTGATAAGGCTTTCGTCAGGACCAAAATGGTGAGTGATCAAAAAAGAGGCCACGTAAGTGTAAATATCAGCACACACCCTAAAGTGTGCTGTGAGTGTGGTGGATTGCAATATTACTCACAAATCCTCTGGTCGGAGTACCTGCAAATGAAAAGGTAAGTGAATGCAGGTATATAGCGTTCAGTTGTTTATCATGCATCATAATTCATGCGCACTCCTGTATTTGTAGATGAAGGCATCATGCATGTGACTGGGTGGGAGCATGCATGATGGCTATCCACAAGAAATAAATAAAGAAATAAAATAAAGAAATAAAAAACCATGCATGGCTAAAATGTGCCCCGGTTCTTATGGGTCCCAATTACCTTCTTATGGGCCCCATCTCTCTGGCATACAGGATATTAGCCTTATCTACCTAAGACGAGTATCTAAATGTCCAATCGAATTTGAACATATTCCATCATTGCCCAATTGGTATAATTCATTTACACTGTGGGTACATTTTTTCCAAAAAGCGCACCCCCTCTTAGCAGACCAGACTCACACACTTGCTGTCTTAAATGTACAATACTATTCGGGCATGCCCCGAAACAATAGTAATTCATTACACCTATGAACATTAATTTTAGATTCCTCTTCAGTACCACGTGTGGCCCGTAATATGCCTGCCCCGTGGAAGACCAAAATTATCATGTACTAATAAGTGTAGAATTTGGACATCTATAATCGTTACTGAGCCAAGTCCCTCTGTTAACCTTTCACAATCAGCCTTTGAAAACTTTATTAAACACAGTACGACCCCAGCACCACGTGTAGCCCGTAATATGCCTGCCCTGTTTAGACCAACATTATCCTGCACGGACAAGTGTAGAATCATTAATGAGCCAAGTTCTTTCTGTTAACTTTTCTGAAACACCCTCAAAACTTTAGTAACATCTTTTGGTCTAAAACACACTTGCACATTACGCACGTGTCTAGAACTCAATATGAACACCCATACATGTTCATGCGCATGCGTAGGTTCTCCGGGTCAGCGCAATAGAGACAGCACAGTCAGCCCCAAGGCACAACAGCGGATCCGACAGGCTGCGTAGGTCATTTCGCCCTTCTCCCCCTGACAAACGTGAGTACCGACACCCGTGAACTCTCTGCGGGAGCCGCCAAAACTCTTAATCCTTAACCTATATTGATTACAAACTGTACCCTTGAATATCTCCACATCTCGTTAGGGTCAGCATGGGGTACAGCAGAGACCGATCGAATCCATGAGGCATAACATACTCAGAGTTTAAGTGAGACCGCCATTGTCAGTCTTCTATGTTGTCAGTCTTAAGTTCGTTTTTATGTTAAATGTGATTTAACTCGGCAAGAGCCATGTGCAACCACTAGATACTTATTTTTATTTTAAATTTGAATTGTAACGACTCACGCAATGTGCCAATAAGCGATTCCATTCATGGGAACTAAGAGCGCTATAGCCACTAGCACCCATTTACCCCGTGTTAACATTCAGAACCACCGGGGCACATTGTAGCCACGCATGGTTTTTTATTTCTTTATTTTATTTCTTTATTTACTTATTTTTTGTGGATAGCCATCATGCATGCTCCCACCCAGTCACATGCATGATGCCTTCATCTACAAATACAGGAGCGCGCATGAATTATGATGCATGATAAACAACTGAACGCTATATACCTGCATTCACTAACCTTTTCATTTGCAGGTACTCCGACCAGAGGATTTGTGAGTAATATTACAATCCACCACACTCACAGCACACTTTAGGGTGTGTGCTGATATTTACACTTACGTGGCCACTTTTTGGGTCACTCACCATTTTGGTCCTGACGAAAGCCTTATGAACTAATCCAAAGGCTGAAACTAGTAGACCTAAGAAATTCAAGGGATACCGAGGAACATACTATATCTCTTAGAGATCCCGATGCTGTTTTTACATATGTCCTAAGACCCTTTAATTAAAACGTTTATAAGGGCTATTCCTAGAAACATTTTTAACTCATAACTGCACTTCACATATCACTTCACTGTTCTTCGCAAACAATCTGCTCCGCTGTAACTCAGACGTTGAAGCACAGCTGGATTGCATTAGGTGATCCAGCTGGACCCCGATGATGAAGCATGCCACCTACCAGGTAGGTGGGTGAGGGGTTTCCTAAAACTACCTACAGTTGTTTACACTCCTTTCTATTGAAGGTAGTGGCAAGGATCATTTGACCACAGTTACCTCATAAAAGGACTTGTCCATCTTGTTTATACATTTCACATCTGACCCACAGGTGACCAAGAACTCACTGCTGAGGACAGCACCAGCAACCTGCAGAGCCAGTCTCCACCCCCGTAACAAGGACTCTCAGATGTTGACTCCCAGGATTCCGTGGACGATGAGCTTGAGGCCGGCCCATCTGGTGTGCCAGGGAGCAACAGGTCCCAGGACCCTATAGTCCCCCCCACCACATCTGCAGCAACAACTCCACAGCAGACCTCTGCTGTCACGGCCTGTGCGGCCATCGCCACCACCACCACCTCCACCACTACCACCACCAGTGCTGCCTACATTACCCTCCCTGTCCCAGATGATGCCCAGCACACACCACCCATGGAGGAGGGCAGGGAGAGAATGTGGGTGCCCACAGTGGTGAGGCATCAGGTCCATAGCAGCAGGGCAGGGTCACCCAGGGACACCAGGATGCTGGGACCCACTCCCTGGAACACCTCACCAGAGTCCTGGGTGCATATGAACAGGCCCAGGGGCGAACTGGCCAGTCAGACGATCTGTTGCACGAGCTTATCCTACTGATGAGGTCCATTGACACCCGCATGGGATAAATCGTGGACATCTTGGGCCAGCAAGTGGCGGTACTGAGGGACAGGCATGCGCCACAGACAACACCTCCACCTCCCTCTGGTGGGCTGCACAATGACAGTTCACCATCCTCCCCTGCGCCCACAGAGAGGGGTGTGTCCTCAGACCCCACTAGCCCTGAAGCAGGGCCCCCCCTGCAAAATGACAAAGGGGCCGTCCCAAGAAGACCCTGGAAGTAGCTGGAGGCCAAGCACCTGCCAGACCCAGTCACGGAGACAGCCATGATGGCAACCCTCTCCACCACTGCATTGACTCTTTGGACTGTCCTTCCCTACACTGCCTTGTGAATGGCATCTGTCTGTTCGACTGGGTCACCACAGCAATGTGGTGACTACTCGACTATCTCATCTACCACGACTGTCAACTCACTGCTCCCCCCAATGGAAATGTACACCCCCCTCGCATCTCACCATAGTAAATAAAATATCCTCACACACATTTTGTTGTGTCTGCTCTGTCTTTATTGCAGGGTGTACAGTCTTCAACATGATCACAATGTGCCAGGAGCATGGGCCGTATGTAGGCAAGGAGAAGTCGAAGGCACCTAGGGAAATACAACAGAACAACTGTCACTGGTCTGGGTGTGGCATCACAGACATCACACAAGCCCTAACACCAGGATAACTCAACATGCACATGTCACAACGGCCACCAAGTGTCAACATACACGTCCTGTTGATGATCCCAAATGACATGTCCTAGAAACATTTCCAACCACCACTGAGTCTACAACTGGCTGATGCTACAAATCTCACATGCCCCTTCATGACAACAGTAATATCATCAGACAATGGGTATGTTGCACATTGACACCCACCGCCAAGTGAAGTAGCGAGTGATGAGCTTTTCACGCAGGTCAACACCTTCCTCCTCTCCACTGTCCTCATCACTGGACACGGCTTGGTTTGCAGGCTGGGGCCTTGGGTCCTCACCATCATCCAGGAGCAGGGGAATCTCCTTGCGAATGGCTAGGTTGTGGAGCATGCAGCATTGGCGAGTATGCCAGTGCACCTCCGGTCTTGTCCAGGCACCGGAAATGTTACTTGAGCAGGCCAAAAGTATGCTCCACCACATGACGTGTCCTCCATGGGCCTCATTGTAGCGGACTTCAGCCGGGGACCTGAGATTCCGCAGTGGGCTCAGCAACCAGGGACGGTTGGGATATGCAGAGTCACCTAGGTATGACAAACACAAATAGACATTGCAACGTCGCAGAGTCTCGGGGCAGCAGGTCACACACACAGAACACCACATGACTAGGCACACTCACCCACAATCCATGCACACTCTGGAAGAAGATTAGCTATCAGCGGGGGCACTATGCTGTTCCGCAGGATGTAGGCGTCGTGGGCCGAGCCTGGAAATTTGGCACACACCTGCGAGATGGTCATATCTGCCAGGCACACCACCTGCACATTGAAGAAGTGGTAATGCCTGCAAATGCGGTAAATGTGCTCACTTGCCTGTGGTGGCACAAGAGCAACATGGGTACAATCAATGGCCCCAGCAACATTGGGGATGTGTCCAAGGGGATAGAAGTCTCCCTTCACTGCTGGCAATTCAGCACCCCTGGGGAAATGGATGTATCTGTCCTTGTATAGCATCATGGCGGAGAGTACATCACGCAGCACCATGCTGAACATCAGTTGTGACATCCCACCAGTGCTGGCCACAGTCTCCTGGAACAATCCAGTGGCAAAAAAATGCAGGGCTGCCATCACCTTATAAGTAGGGGTGAAAGATGTTGTATATGTCCTGCGTGGCTGCAGGTGGGGCTCCAACAGATCACAAAGGGTTTTTAGGGTGGCTCTTTCCAAGTGGCATTTGCATATGATCGCAACATCCTCTATGTCCTTCAGCACCGTCAAGTGACAAGTCAAATTTGGCCTCCTCCTATTGGAGATGATAGTGGACACATGTCAATGCAATACATCATGATATGTGCACAGCATATCACGTTCTGGATGACACAACAACAACATTGACTGACATCTATGGTGACTAACAGACCAGCTTACATGGAGGGACACCTTCAGCTACACAAACGGCACGTGTCAGCTTACACAAGACAAGTACCTCAAACACCACCTTTGGCAATGTGAATGCACATAGGGATATGGCCACAGTGCACATGTGCATGCCTGGGAGTCTAGCATCCAGCATATGTGTACCTAATCAAAAACACTGTCTCATACCTAGCTGCTGTACTGGTCACATCTTAATGCGTCATTACAACCTGGCACACATCCACCACACAATGACCACAATCGGTGCTGGAATGACGAATGTGTTCATGAGCAGACATGAGAGGCAATGCTAAATGGATCAATATTCATTGAGACGAGCATTGCTGTGATTGTCACTGGACCTCAACACATTGACATGTGTACACATTGTACAGTGCAGGACTACACAGTCCTGCCTACACCAGCATCAAATCCTTAAGTGACATCTGAGTGGGTACAGGCAAATCTGCGTTACACACACACAAACATGACATGTGTAGCCATTAACCCTGGGCGTAGTTCGCGAAGTAGCACTTTGCGAAGCTACGCAAAGTGCAGTTCGCACTACGCGAGCTACGCGTAGCACTTCGCGAACTGCGTAGTACCTTGTTCGCACTGTGCCAGATGTCGTTTTCAATGATTGCACAGTGCAGACAAGCAACCGGCACTGTGCAATCACTGAAAATGGCATCTTGCACAGTGCGAGCTGTAGTTTTCTGCTGCTCGAGTAGATTTTTACTCGAGCGGCAGCTTTCTCAACGCGAACTGGTAGTTTCTCATCACGAGCAGTCGCGAGCATACGCGACCACTCGCAATGAGAAACCTGACCTCCTCGCGTTGGGAACCTCGCCGGGAGGTTTATTTTCCATGCTCGCGATCGCCAACTTGATGTTGCTGATCGCGAACAAGGAAAAAGTCTCGCTGGGATGTCATTTTGCTTGCTCACGGTCGCCAACTTGATGTTGAGGACCGCGAGCAAGCAAAAAATGACCGCAGCACTCTACGAGGCGGAGCTGCTCGCTAGCGGTGGCCGCCGGCTGGAGGGCGTGTCCGGCGAGCTGAGGACGGAGAGCGCGGTGCTCAGTGAGGCCCTGGGTGATTGCGGCGGGGGCTTCCCATCGGAGACTGCGGTGCGCCTGATGTGCTGAGACGCGGAGGAGTGGAGGCGGCGGCCTGGGCTGCGCTGCGCGGACCGTGAGGACACCGGTGACGGCGGCAGGCGGAGCTGTGCCCTGGGGGAGCAGCGAGGCTGGCCTGGGCGGCCCGTGTGTGGTGCGGCCTGAGGAAGACACGAACCAGGGTGCCCTGGGTCGTTGTGGGCGCCGAGAAGGCGACGAACGCTGAGACACCCGACGGACAGTGAGTGGCTGGGGGCTGCGGTGCCCGCGGAGTGGCCTGCGCCCTTGTTGGGGGGAGAGCGACGGCCTGTGCTCGCGCCTGGGCGGGCGCGCCCCGAGAGAGGTGGAGCGGAGTGGCGGGCCCACGGCTGCAGGGGCAGAGTGCAAAAGTGATCGGACGGCCCGGCGGACCCGGAGGTTGGAGGGCGCCTGCTGCCGGGAGCCTGTGGACTGATACGAGCAGTTGCGGGCGCCGTATTGCGAGGGCCGCCATTTTAGAAGAGCCGGCAGCGGTCCCCTGGGAGAGGGTGCCCACCGAGGAGGACAGCAGTGCGGCCCTGGCGTCCAGATGGTAGGGGCAACTCTGGGCGGCTGAGCGAGGCGTGCTGGACGTGAGAGGACCCCCGGCCGTCTCTGGTGGCTGAAAAGTCGGACCAGGGACATTCTACGTGCCCAGGGGCCCAGCAGACTACCGGCGGACACCGATTGGGTGTACCCGACGACGTGGGACGAAGCGCCAGCCTCCACGTAGCCGGCGCTGCTGCAGGGAGCTGAGGGCGCCGGTCGGGCGCGCCCGGAGCGGCTGGAGGGTGCAGGTTGGAGGCCTGGCTGGCCGAGGACGCCACCGGTGAGGGTAGCCACGGGGAACCCCATCTACTGGCATATCCCGGTAAGGAGGGCAGTGGAGCGCTGGCCTGGGGAGAAGGGCATGACATACTGGCCCAGGAGCTCTGAGGACTTCGGAGCCTGTCGCTTGTCTGCACCGGTGGCCGCGCGGAGGGGTGCGCAGTACAGGAGTAGAGCTGCAGCCATCGAGCCGAGTCTGTGACACCGGGATCCGGCCTGCGGATGCCGACGGCCCAACAATACGCGATGGGCCGGCTCCGGGACAAAACACAGCAGGGACAGTCACGCACAGGGAGCGTGGACAGCACGCAGTCCCGTCCAGGGGGGGACGCGGAGCCACAATCAGCGGCCCTGTCGGCCAAGATGGACATTATGCTCGCGGCGGTGGAGAAACTCGGCGCCAGCCTGGAGCAGACGAGAGAGTCCTTAGAAGTCAGGATCGACAAGGTCACCTCCGACTTCACGCTTCTCCATGCAGATCACCGCAAGCTGGCGGAGAAGGTCGCGGTCCAGGGCCAGACGCTTCGGGAGCTCCAGCCAATCACCCATAGCCATGGGGCTGCGCTGCAGGATGTGTTGGACAGGGTTAATGCACTGGAAGACCGGGTCGACGAAGCAGAAGGGCGCTCCCGTCGCAATAATGTACGTGTCGTGGGACTTCCAGAGGGCGTCGAAGGCAGGAACCCGGAGCAGTACATCGAGCGCTGGCTGATGGACCTCTTGCCGCAGGGGGCATTATCCCAGCACTTTGTGGTAGAGCGTGCACACAGGGTGCCGGCGCAGCAACCCAAGCCGGGAGCCCGGCCCCGCCCGTTCCTCTTTAAGCTCCTGAACTATCGCGACCGGGATGCGGTCCTGAGGGAAACGCGCAAGTCCGGTGACCCGACGGTTGGCAGTAGCCGTGTCATGTTCTTCCCCGACTACACGGCAGCGGTGCAACGGCGCAGGAGCAACTACCTGGCAGTGAAGAGGCAACTTCGGGAGCTGGCGCTGCCCTACTCCCTGCTGTTTCCGGCCCGTCTGCGGGTGGTGGCGAAGGAGGGGACCCGCTTCTTCGACTCCCCGGAGGATGTCTGGGACTGGCTGGAGGAGACGGGGCAGTGGACGGGGGAGAGGCCCGCGGGCGCGGTACCTGATGGCCGCCCGGAGAGAGGGCCCAGGAGGCGTAGGAGGCGAGGGGCCCGACAGCAGCTGAGGATGGGGCTGACGGCGCCTAGTCCGGAGCGGATCAGAGTGGAGCGGCAGGAGGTCCTCGACGCGGTGGCGACTCTGGGGACGCCGCCCAGCGGGGACTGCATGGAGACTGGAGCGTGCAGTGCCCCGGGGACCAGTGGTGCCTCGTCCCCGTCCACGGCGATATCGGAGGACCTGGCTCTACCGGTGGTGACCCCACAGACTGCTGACTTGATTGCGTGATGGGACACTGCTACAACGCACTGAGGTGGGAGCTATGCGGGGTGGGTAAGCCCACGCAACTGGCCTGCAACTGGGCATCTGGAGGGGTGACGGGGATTTGAGGGTGGGAGGGTTCTCCCACAGGGGGCGCAGGCTTAGCGTGGGGGGTGTCTGGTAGTGCAGGAAGGCCCGACCGTGGCGCGCGCCGCTGGATGTTATAGTGGGGGGTCCCTACTACCGCGTACTAGAGCCCGGGCAGTGCGACAGTTCCATGCTAGATATGCTGCTGCTTTTCCCTTCCCTTAGAGGTGATTGGGGAGGGGGGGACATTGCGCCAGCTAGTCGACACTCTTGCGCGTACCCCATCAGACACTGTACTGACACATTGCATAGCTAATTAGTTCCTTTGAAGTTTGGACGGATGCCCCGTTGGGAATACGCCCCTTTTTGTTCTATTGTTCACGGCAGTTACACTGTTCACATGGCAGCGCAGTTATATGCTCCCCTGGGTTGGATGGCTGGCCCCTCGTCCCACTCCCCGGGGGCAGATGCTCTACTTCCAGCCCGGCTGGTTTTCCCACCTTCTCGATGACGCACACTAATGTTGTGACTTGGAACATACGGGGTATGCACACACCGTCAAAGCGCTACTCCATCTTCTCCTACTTACAACGCCACTCTGTCGGGATCGCTCTCCTGCAGGAGACGCATATGTCACGGCTAGAACTGGACAGGCTTTCCAAGCGGTGGAGAGGGCACACATATGGTACCATTTATTCGGCGCACGCGCGCGGCACATTGATATGGGTGCGAGCGGGGGTCCCCTTCCGATGCGAGGAGGTGGTGGTGGACGGCGAGGGCAGGTACACGCTGGTGCGGGGAAAACTGAACGGGCAGGAGATCTTGCTGGGGTCGATATACGCGCCCAATGTGGATCAGCCGTCCTTCCTGGAACGCCTGACACGAATTCTGCACCCTTACGCGGGGCTCCCCCGGCTACTGGGAGGTGACTTTAATATGGTGCTAGATGTCCAACTGGACAGATCCTTCCCTCCCCTGTGCGCTGCGGTGGTGGAGTCTAACGCTAGGGCGCTGGGGGACTGGCTCGCGCATTGGGCGCTACAGGACCTATGGCGCACCCTCCACCCGAGAGACAAAATATACTCTTATTATTCGGCGGTGCACGATCTCCACGTCCGGCTGGACAGATTGGTGGGCTCGCAGTCGCTACTCCCACTCATAGTGCGCTCTGAGTATCTGGGCCGAACGCATTCCGACCATAACCCCTTGTGGCTCCAGCTTAGCTGGGTGGTGGCGCGGCAGCCGGTGCCCACCTGGCGACTTCAGCCGAGCGCGCTCGAGGATCCGGAATTTAGATCTTCCCTTGGCACGGCCATTCTGGCATATTTTGAAGCAAATGAAGGGACTGCGAGTGATATGCTAGTGGAGTGGGAAGCCCATAAGGCGACCATTCGCGGCCATTGCCTGGGGGCTACCTGGAACATACGTAGGGGCCTCTCGGACTCTCTGACGCGCCTGGAGAATGACCTTCTGCGGCATGAGAGGGAGGGAGAGGGAGGGGGTCGGCACTCACACACCCTGGCAGACCTTCGGGAAAGGCACGCGGACCTCCTGGAGCGGCTCCGGTGCCACAACTGCGCTGCGCACACGGCCAGGACGCATGCTGGGGCGGATAGGGCGGGCCGCCTCCTGGCCTGGCTCATACGACAGGAGGACCGGCGTGCCCCTATAGGATCGATCCACAGAGCAGATGGCACACTAGTCCACACACAGTGTGAAATACACCGGGCCTTCGCTGACCACTATAGGCAGCTGTACAAAGCGAGGGGAACTGGCCCCCCGCAGCTTCTAGGGGACTTTTTGGCCTCTGTCCAGCTCCCTGAGGTCACGGCGGCACACAATGGGGAACTAGCCGGACCCCTCTCCCTGGAGGAAATAGGGGAGGCGATTCAATCAATGGCATCTGGGAAGACGCCGGGGCCGGACGGCCTGCCCGCGGAATATTACAAAGCGTACCGCGAGTCCCTGGCGCCACTGCTGAGAGAGCTCTATAACACAGCACTAGAGGTAGGGTCGCTCCCTCCTTCTATGCGGGAGGTGTTCCTGGTCTCCCTGCCCAAGCCTGACAGGGACCACACAGAGCTGGGCTCCTACCGTCCCTTAGCGATGCTGAACGTGGATTACAAAATCCTCGCCAAAGTGCTGGCGGAGCGACTGGCGCCGGTGGTCCCCCACCTGGTGCACACCGACCAGAATGGCTTTGTCCCGGCACGGTCAACGTCCCTGAACATTCGGCGATACTTCAGGGTAGCAACTGAGGCAGTGCACAGGTGGCCCAGGGCGGGGTGCCTTATCTTGGACTTAGAGAAGGCATTTGACAGCCTGGAGTGGGGTTACTTAGCCGAGGTGCTGCTGCGATATGGGTTGGACCGGGAATTTCTGAAGATGGTCGACCTGTTATACAGGCGACCCACGGTCCGCGTCTGTCTGGGCCCTCACGTCTTGGAGGCGATACCGGTGGGCCGGGCCAGGGGTGCCCGCTCTCCCCGCTCCTGTTCGCCCTGGCGATTGAGCCCCTGGCTGTGGCTCTGCGGGCGTCACTGGGAGATGGCTTACAGTTGGGGGACGCAGTCCACCACGTGTCGCTCTATGCCGACGACCTGCTAGTCTATGTACAAGACGTGGGGCGCGTCCCGGAGGAGCTGCCGCGGCTGCTGAGGACATTCGCCGCCACTTCAGGGCTACGTGTAAACGCAGCGAAATCATGCCTGTATGCCTTTAGTGCCGGTATTGAAGATCCGCGATACTGCCTGGATGGCACGCTGGTCCAATGGAAGGCAGACACCTTCCGCTACTTGGGGATCCGAATCTACCGCAGCCCGGCCGACCTCTTCGATGGGAACCTGGGGAGGGCAGTCACGGCGCTCAGGTCGCAGATACGCTTCTGGAGCGCACTCCCACTGACGATCACGGGCAGAGTGGCACTGACCAAAATGGTCATGCTCCCCTGCCTCCTGTATTACTTCGCCAATCTCCCGATGTACATCTCCCCCGCATTTTTTGGCAAGCTTAGTCAGCTATTGCGGGACTTTGTCTGGGGTAATGCCCGACACAGGCTGGCGCTCGCGAAGTTGTATTTACCAACAGACAGAGGTGGTCTAGCCGCCCCTTGCTTTGAGCACTACTACCTGGCTGCTCAACTACAATGGGTGGCCCGTTGGCTCGCTGATAGGGGCAGGGATGACACGGCCTCGGGGTTGGCACCCTACTCACTGGAACGAATAACCAGGTCCTTCCATCCCCTTCACAGGGTCGCGCGCCCGCTGCCACTCCTCCTGGAAGTGGCGCACAGGTGTTTCCGGAGGGCCTTGTTCCTCACGCGTGCTGTTACCCCGTATGCGCCGGCAATACCACTCGAGGGCTCCCCTGGTGGAGGAGGGGTGCTCACGGCCCACATGCTGGCAGATTGGTGGGGGGCCGATGTGCGCACGTTGGGAGATCTCTACCGGGAGGGCGAGCTCATACCATACGAGACCCTGGTGTCGGAGGCCGGGCTCCCGCCCGGGGGGTTCCTGACACACCGCTCGCTGATGGCGAGCATGACTGCCCAGTGGGGAGATATGACCTCGGAGCCCGCCCTGCATCTGACCATGCAATACTTGCATGTCATGGGGAGAGGAGGGCACCTGATACGCTGGTTCGCAGCCTCACTGAGGGAGCTGTCGTCCGTCAGCCTGGACCGCCTCCGCGCTAAGTGGGATTTGGACCTGGGTAGACCGCTAGAGGATAAGGAGTGGGAAAGGATACTCAAGGGCCCGGTGCGTATACCCCGAAACTTGCGATTCCGCCAAATCCAGTTATTTATTGTGCACAGAGCTTACCTCACGCCGGAGTTAATCAATCGGTATTTTCACCGCACAGACGCAGTGTGCCCTAGGTGTGGTGAGCCGGGGGCGGGTCTCCTGCACATGCTGTAGAGCTGCTCACGGTTGGGTGTCTATTGGAGGTCGGTCAGCGGGCTGCTACTAGAGAGTGTGGGTCGCAGCATCCCATTCGACTGGCCCGAACACATATTGCACCACTTTAAACGACCGCGTAAAGATAAGGTGACGTCTCGATTCATTGACCTGGGGCTAGTGGTAGCGATACGACTGATCACGAAACGGTGGAAAGCGCATGACCCGCCGTGCGTGCAGGCTTGGATCGCCTCGTTTCAGGCATGGGCCGGGGCTGAGGGGACCGCCATCCAGAGGGAGGAAACATTGGGCCTGCGGAGGGAACCCATGGCGGACCGCTGGAAGCAGCTGCTGGGGAAACTCAGACGCCTGGGCGCGGAGAGCGATGCGGGGTTGCAGGGGGCGGCCAACGGAGCTGGCGCGGGTGGGGGTGGATCGGGGGATGCCCCCCTGCCATGCTGACGTGCCCCCGACTGCTTCCTACATCCCTTGGCGCCACGACACCCACACTTGTATAGCGCTGGCCACAGCCGGGGCACACACACACACACACACGGGGGTTCATGGGGGGGGTGTGGAGGGGCGGGGGGGCTTGCTGACAACTGGGAGGGTATTAGGCCTGTATGTACAGTTTATGCTGCCATTGTTAAGGTTTTGTTTTGTTCTGTATAATCTTTGGGCCTTGCGGGTATTTTGCCTGTTCTTCACTATTTGAATGAGGCGGGTAGCACCCTCGCATAGCCACGGAACCTAACCGAGGTACGGTTAATACTGTTACTCCTGTTGAGACTACTACGAGACTGTCAAAGAGACTGTGGTTGGCTCCGCTGGGGACAGTGCTCACACACAAGCCTGATTGCAAGTCCTGACGCAGTAGTTATGGGTTCTGTCGCGGGGTGCTCCCTTGCCTATGCTATCAACTCTCTGCTTACCTACTGTGTCATTTGCCAAAGAATGTTCTTGTTTTTAAAACAATAAAAACAGATTTAAAAAAAAAATAAAATGACCGCAGCACTACTCAACACTACGCTACGCGTGTTCGCACTGTGCTACGTGCAATTCGCGTAGTGCGAAGTAGCGCGAACTTCGCAAACTATGCGAGCGTAGCGTAGTGCTTTGCCCAGGCTTAGTAGCCATCAGAGGAGTAAATTGAACATTGGCATCATGTGCACAATGATGTTGTGCACTGTTGATGTTTGACAGATGACCATCGCCATTGTATGGCACCCATATCGCAGTAGCTACCGCCTGGCACCGGCGGTGTGTCACCAGTACCCTCATTCACACAAGTGCGGTAGTCATAGGCATGAAGACATGTGGAAATGGCGGTTGGCATCCTCCGCCGCCAGAATGGCAGTGCCTCGTGTAATTGCATGGCACCCATATCACGGTAGCTACCGCCTGGCACCGGTGGTGTGTCACCAGCACCCCCATTCACACAAGTGTGGTAGTCATAGGCATGGAGACATGTGGAAATGGCGGTTGGCATGCTCCGCCGCCAGAATGACGGTGCCTCGTGTCAATGCATGGCACCCATATTGTGGTAGCTACCACCTGGCAATGGCGGTGTGTCACCAGCACCCCCATTCACTCAAATACGGTAGTCACAGGCATGGAGACATGTGTAAATGGCGGTTTGCATGCTCCGGCACTAAAATCGTGGTAGCGCACACAGGGCCCCTGCGGTGTTACACCGCCATGGAGCTCGCCCTAGAGCCAATGAGAAGCTCGATAGCGGTGGGATGATGCAATTTTGAAGATCGCGGCAGGCGTGTTGGATGAATTTGAAAGATGCACCATCAAGGTAGCGCACCCCGGGCCCCAGCGTTGTATCACCGCCATGGAGCATGCCCTTACAGTCAATGGGAGCCATGATTGTGGTGACATGATGCAATTTTGAAGATCGCGGTAGGCGTGCTCCGCCACCGTGAAGGCAGTCATTGGATGAATTTGAAAGAGGCAGACCTGGACCACCAATTGCTGCAGCTTGGCACCTTTGAACCGACCCCAGGGGGCTATATATGTGGGAGTGAGCCTCACATTGCCACTGCTCACAGAGCCGGCTGCCTGAGACCCCTCACCTGCTGCTGCCTCCAGGGACTGCTGCCTGAGACCCTTCACCTGCTGCTGCCGCCAGGGACTGCTGCCTGACACCCCTCACCTGCTGCTGCCTCCAGGGACTGCTGCCTGGGAACCCTTGCCACCAAAATCCCCTGCTGTTGTCTCACGTCCACAGTGATTGCAAGGACAGAGAAGATCCGTGCCAGTCCCTTCACGAGCAAGGAGCTGGAGGTCCTGGTGGATGAGGTGCTCACACAGTACCCAAGTCTATATGGTGCCCCAAATGTTGTGGTAAGTCTTCAACAGTGGTGTGGTAGGGCAGGGGGGCCACACATGTAGTGGAGTGATGCAGTATGTGTCTGGGAGTGTGGGGTAGTGTCATGCACTGCCTGACATGTTGTCTCCAGTGGGAGGGTGTGTGTACCCAATGCCACAGCGTTCCCTCCCTGCACATGTATGTATGAGTGACCTGTGTTGTGTTGTCAGCCATACAGTGACACAGAAGGTTGTTCATGCTGTAGTCAGGACAGTGATTGCTTGGCTGGATGTCTGTGTGTGCCCCTGTAGTCCATCTCAGTGTGAGCCCAGCTGGCATGCACAGTCCCCGCCTACAAAGACAAGGACAACTCACTTAACTTACAGAGTATGACATCAGTCTTGTCACATATCACTCCAGCTATGGTCCATCTCATTACTGTAGTTTGCACACAACTGCCCTTGTGATTGACATAATGGATTTGTGATCTCATGTCCATTCATGTGACCACCATGACACATTCAAATATTCACAAGACAGGGAGATTGATGGCTGCACAGTCTTGGACACAGTGAGTCCACCCACAAACACAGTTTGACATGTGAGGTATGTTTTGCTCAAGCAAACAATGGACTAGAGATGTGGGCAGGCTATATGGGTGTTTCAGTGCTGGCATCCTGCATGTGTGTGAGATGTGCAGGGAATGTATTCCCCCTCACATCAGCATTTCCCATGCAGGGGTCCCATGTGGGCTGTACTATAGTCTCTGATTGACCTATTGTTGGATATGTGATGATGTTGTATCTTACTGCCATACTGATAGATGTCGGTACATGGCACTCTGTCCCTGATCATTTCTCCCTCTTGCCTCCCATGCCTGCAGCTCAAGGTAAACCAGCGTAAGCCGTGTGGAGAGCCATTGCAGCGAAGGTGTGAGCCCTGGGGGTCTCAAACCAACGGTGCACCCACTTCCACAAGAGATAGGACAACATCAGCCGTCTGGCAAAGAATGTGGCAGAGATGCTTCCTCGCACTGGGCATCTGGCATGGTGCAGCATGACACCACTAATGGGGCGCATCTTGGCGGTGACACAGCCTGAGCTGGATGCACGTTTGAAGGAGCATCAGCAGCAAGCCAGGGGTGAGCATTTGGAGAGTCTGACTTTGGATGGGAGTGGCTGCATGTGTACAGAGCCTGTGCCAACGCTGGCCTCTGTGATGTTGGTAGTGTGATGCTGTGGCATGAAAGTGGCTGCTGGCCTGGGTGCCTGTGGCATGCATTTGCCCTACCTGTACTTGCAAAGTTGATTTGGATGCTGTGCCTTCACATTTCATTCTGAGTTGTGCTCTTCAGGTTTCTTTTGCATTGGTGTAGTCTTGCAAATCCCATGGGAGGGAACTGCAGTGTGCCCAATCTGACTGCGTACATCAATGTGTCCATTGCATGTATCCATATTGGGGAGGGCTAGAAATCTTACAGCAATGTGCAGCATTCTATTGTCCCCAAGGTACGACATGGTGGGTGGCATGGGCTAATGTCCATTGTGGACTGTCATGTTGTAGCCTGGGCCTGTGTTGTTCCCTCCTGTTCCAGTCAGTTCTGTCATTGACAACAAGTACTGTGCCCTCATCATGTCCCTAGATGTGCTCAGAACTAGTTGTGTGTCTGTTTGAACAGAGCCACAAGTAGGGTGTTGTGCTGTGTGGTCATCACATGGCTCACTCATGCCTGAGTTTCCAGTTTCCATGCACTGGTTGAGGTTATGTAGTGAGTTGTCACGATGTGATTTCACAGGGTGGTGTGCAACATGTAGATTTTCTCTACTTTTGTCATGCATTGCTCGCATTTGTTTGATCTGTTTTTGCAACTGACCTGACGCTACATCTCTCTCTCCTATGCATCATCACCTGTGGTTACGGAGGGACAGGAGATGGACACCAGTGAGGGTGAAACTAGCCCCACAGCTGCCCAGGCATCCAGTGACACAGATGTCATCAGCGCATCAGAGGGGGACAGGAGTCTGCTGGAGGAGTCTCAGCCTGAGACGCAAAGCACCACATCATCTGATGCCAGTGGGGATGCATCCATGTTGGAGGGCACAGGGAACGGGGACTCTGCTTTGACTTCCACCACACAGCGGCCATTGCCCACCCTCCCAGCCACTTCCTCTGGTGCTGCCTGTGTCTGCCTCAGTAAGAGGGGAAGAGTGTCCTTCACTTCTGGCACCGCTGCCCCTGCCCCTGTCCCCTCTGCTGCCATCAGTGCTGAGTCTGTGGACCTTTTGCACCAGCTGTGTGTAGGCCAGACAGCTCTCCTCAATGCCTTCATTGACCACAACAAGAAATGGCCCAGGTGGTTGCATTCATGGAGGGCATACATTCCGACGTGGGTGGCCTGCACCTGACAGTCCAGGCTTTGTCATCAACAGTGACGTCTGCCCTGCAACAGGCACATTCTCACAGTCCAGCTCCAGTCTCTTTGTCCCCCCCGGGCAGTGGCCACGTCTGACGATAGTGACCACGGTCCACATACATCAAAGTCACGATACAGTTCACAGAGCACAAAGCAGCAGCAACCCAAGCGGTCCCGTGCGCAGACACCGTCCCCACAGAAGACCAAAGGCACCCCAGAGCGCAAGGAGAAAAGCCCACCAGGCGACACCAGTGGACAATTAGCAAAGCAGCAGACCTCAGGCACACGTGCCTCAGTGTCATTCCCATCCAAGGACTCTCCTGCCCCTAAAGCATTGCGCAAAGATAATCGTAAAGTGTCTGTGCCCACCAAGGAGGTGGTGCATGCCAAGGGTACACCTAGGAAGGGCTCAAAGGCAGTATCACTAACCACCTCGACTCCCATTCCAAGCCCAGTGAAGCAGGGGCCAGAGGGCACTGTAGGGGTAACATCTAGTAAACAGGGGAAGGGGGGGCAGAGGCGAAGCAAGGCAAAGCGTTCCGCTGGGTCCAGCACATCACCAGAGGGGCTGCCAGTGCCTGCACCTGATGCAGCAGTGGTAGTGTGTGTGCCTGTTGTGCCCACACCAATTCCCATTGATCCCAAGTCAGGCAAGCCATTTAGGATCCCCAAGAAGTGGAAGGGCACCCCTCCACAATCTCCCAGCCACACTGTGACTCCCGTCTGCATGACTCAACCTCCACGTGCCACTACACCACCTGGTCCAAACAGCTTGTCAAGCCACTGATAGCTCTACCTTAGCTGTTCCACTCTCTCCCCCTTTAAGTGCCCCGACAGTCCCTGAGACACAGCCAGCTCCCAGTCTGCCTGACAGCCAAGTCTGAGTGTTAGTCACCCTCACATACCTGTGTCTCACACAGGTGGGCATGTAATGCACATTGTTGCCCCCTGACTGTGTTGCTGACCATGGAAAGGTACAGTCGCACACATTCCCTGTGCAGCTTCTCATGGACTCAGTCTACAGTTTGTCATGCCCACTGACCTTGCCTTTCACTGCTGTGTTGGACCCTTCCCTGTGCAGCTTCTCATAGACATGCTCTGCACTCTGCCCTGGCCACTGGCCTTGTTGTTCGCTGCTGTTTTGCCCTTGCCTGTGCAGCTTCTCATGGACATGCTCTGCACTCTGCCCTGACCACTGGCCTTGTTGTTCACTGCTGTTTTGCCCTTGCCTGTGCAGCTTCCCATGGACATGCTCTGCACTCTGCCCTGGCCACTGGCCTTGTTGTTCACTGCTGTTTTGCCCTTGCTTGTGCAGCTTCTCCTGGACATGCTCTGTGCTCTGCACTCTGCCCTGGCCACTGGCCTTGTTGTTCACTGCTGTTTTGCCCTTGCCTGTGCAGCTTCTCATGGACATGCTCTGCACTCTGCCCTGGCCACTGGCCTTGTTGTTCACTGCTGTTTTGCCCTTGCCTGTGCAGCTTCTCATGGACATGCTCTGCATGTTGTGCCTAACTCTTCTCATGGTGCCTATCTGTGCAATTTGTGAATAAAGACAGTTGCTCCAGTTGTCTATTTTCTCAGTGTCCTTACTGAATAAAGTTCTTTTGCTGTGTGTAAATGGTTTACTGTGCCACATGGTCTGTGTGGCACTTCAACATGGTCAATGTTTGGGCTCACTTGCTCTCTTTTTTTCAGGGGTGACAGGGTCTTCAGTTCTTCTTGGCCCAGATACTTGAGGTGGCAATGGTGTCAATTTTGAATGGTTTGCAGTTGTCATTTACTTGATTAGTTAATGTTGGCTCTATTGTACACATGTCAGGTTGGGGGGCACTGCTAGCACAGGGTGGGTTTCTGCACACAGTGTTGCAGGCAGACTGTCCAGAGTCATCATGGGTATGTTCTTCCTATATGTGTGCCCAGTGGTGTATGTGTGTGGTCATCTTGTGATGGCCAGTCACCCTAGTCCCATGGCTTACTTTCCATGTGTGCTCTTGGATGGCCAGGTAGTGTGCAGTGTGAAGGGGGTGAGTTTGTGGGGAGTGTTGATGTGTGCATGCCTTTGCAATGTCAACTACACACATGTGTCACCCAGGAGTTGTGTGTCTGTTGTTTTGATTGTTCATCCCTGTGGATGTGGTTGTATGCCCATGTGTGAGTTGTATGTTGTGCACTGTGCAGTGTGTTGGTGTGTGCTTGCAGTTCTGTCTGACTCCTACTTGTTGTTTTTGTCACTTATGAGTATGCAGAGGGTGTAACTGGCAATTCAGTGTTGTGTTTTGTTGCACATCCATGTGTCTTGTGGCTGTTTGTGGGGCCTGTGCTGACCTGCTGCTCCACACTGTCATTGTGGTTGTGTTTTCCCATGCCTTGCTATCTCATGGTGCCTTCTTGCCTCCAGTGTGGCATGTTGTGTGTGTTGTTGTAATGCCATCCCCTATCTGTGCTTCAGCTGCCTACCCATTGTGGGTCTGCACTTCCTCTCTTTGTGTATGGTACACTCCTGCCATGTCCCCTACTGACATGCAGTACACTTCACTCTGGTGTGAGCTGTCCCCTTGGTTTGCACGTGTGTGTGCCTCCCCATGACTTCATTTGTGCCACTGTGCTTTGCGGTGCAGTTCTTTGTCCAGGGTCAATGTGTCACTCAGTGCATTTCCCCAATAGGTCATGTGTGATGTTCTGGTGCTGTTTGTCAGTCATGGTTGCTGCTATGCAGTTCAACTGTGTGTGCTGCCCAGTCCTGTGGTCAAGTTGTTTCCACCTTTGTGTCCCAGACTTGTGCATCTATTGGGTGCTGTGTTGGATGTATGTGTGTTGTTTGTGTTATTGCTTCACTTCCTGGGTGTGCTGTTGTCTTTGTGCTGTGCTGTATGGTGTTGTGTGGGCTGCTGTTCTGTCACTGATGTCTGTGTGTGTCTGGTATGCTTGGTGTGCACACACAGCTTGTCGTGAATGCAGTGCTGAGTGTGTATGTTGCCTTGTGCTTGCCTGGTGTGCATCCCCTGATGTCGTGCTATGTTTGCTATGTGATTGTTCTGCCAGTGCATCTGCTGTTTGTTTACTGTGGTTGTGTTGTTATGTGATGGTGCACTTCTTGTGTGTGTTGTGGTATGTTGTCTGTGCATTGTTCCTGAGTGATGAGTAGGCCTGGGCTAAATTTCCGTTCCGCTTGCGGAAATTGCGATAATTTGACATTTTCGCCTTCCGCGGAGAGCGCGAAAATGTCAAAATTTCCGCATTCCGCAGCTTAGCGATAATTTGGTTCTTGCTCGCGCTGTTAAATAATACATTCTCGCGCGCTCGCGATCGCCTTACCTGAATCCCCGCGTTCGCCGACAAGTTTTTCCGATCCGGTCGCGTTCTCCACGAGATGTTGGATTGTTGGTAGCCATTTGCGCTGTCTCGCGACAGTTCGCGCCCGCAGTAACGTCATGCGTCGCGCGATCACGTCTTTCTTCTCGCGATCATGCACCGCGAGAAGAGTGAAAACAAGATGGCTGCGCCCGCAAGCAACCGCATGGGTAAGTTGGCGAGCCGCGAACACGCAGAAAATACCGCGAACGGGCGGGAAAAAAACTTCCGCATCTTCGCGATATTTCCGCGTGTTTGCGGAGATTTTAAACATTTTCACGATAATTTGCGAAAGTTGCTTTTGCAAATTCCGCCCACCCCTAGTGATGAGGTTGTGCACTCCTGTTGTGTCTGTGCTCCCATTGCCTTTCCCCAGTTTTGCTGCACAGGGCATTTCTGTTGTTGTAGCTCTGTTTGTGTTTCAGTTGGGTTATGAGTTTGTCTGTTCTATTTTGTTTCCACATTTTTGGTGGCATCCCTGTGTGTGTGTGATGTTTGTGGCTGAGCTCAGGGTGTGTGGTTGTTTGTGTGTGTATTGCCTGTCAAGTATTGCCAGCCTTCAGTTTGTTTGGCACTGGTTTTGTGTGCTGCTGGTGTGAGGGGGTATGTGTGTAGATTTCTACTGGTGTTTTTCAGTCCTGAGGTGTGTAGATGGTCCCTGTGTGTAGTGCTCCTGGTGTACTCCTGTCAAGTAGTTGTATGGATGTGTGGCTGTTCCCAGTTTGACTTCAGGGCCTTCCTTTCATCCTTTCATCCTTGTGCCTATACCTGGTTTTCCTTGCTGTCTCCCTGTGTGGTTGCACTGAGCTGTCTGGGGTTTGATTTCACTGACTGTGCCAGCCATGTGTGCTTTGATGGTGTGAGGGTGTGGTGCTCTGTTTCATGTGTTGATGTGATGTACACATGCTTGTTGTGTGTCTCCATGGACTTCCATTTTTGTGCAGCCCACTTTGGTTTCCCTATTTGTTGTGCTCCATTGCTGTTGGCATGTGGGGTGTGTATGTGTGTGTGTGTGTCAGTCAGTGCTGTGTATGTATGACTGTGCAGGCTGTGTGTCCATTTGGAATTTGATTCCTTGCGTGTGTTCATTTGTTGCTTGTCCTCATTGTTTTTTCCCTGAGTGTGGTGTAGTGTGTGTTTCCCTGGCCCTGTGCTACTGTGCTGTGTGTTGTGTGTTCCTGTGCAGCCACTCCTGCATTGTGTGTCTCCATGATTGTTTGTTGTGTGGTGCAGGGTATGTGTTGCCCTGGCTTGTTGTTGTGCATGAGGTGCACAGGGGGGGCACATGGCATGTGCCTTCATGGGGTGTGCTAATGTGTGGTGGGAGTGGGTGTGTCCCTGTGGTCTTTGTGCCCTGCCCATGCCTGGCACTGGCCCTGCCTTCTGCATTGTGTGCATGTATTTGCTTATTTTCACCGCTGCGGTGACGTGACCGGGACATTGCTGCATGGTGGTGGTAGCTGTGTGTCCAGGATGCAGCGGGCTGACTTTTGTGGCAGGTGGGTGATGTGTGGGTGCCCTTGTAGATTTGTCCCTGTCCCCCCTAGGGTGTCTGAAGTGGGATTTGGACCCTGTGTCAGGCCGTGGGTTGTGTGTTGTGCTCTTGCGTACCTGCGGCGTCGTCCGTGGCGGTCCATGAGTTCCTGGTGATGTAGCAGGTACAGCACCGGAAAGACGTGTAGGGCTGGGTCCATTGCGGTCGTGTCCGGTTGGTGTGGACCAGGACTCTGGTTTCGCGCTCCGCTGTTGAATTTCCGCTGTCTCTGGTTGGGCGGTGTTTCCGCTGCGGTGCATCTGCTTGCTTGAGTAATCCTGATTTGTGGAGCGGGGCGGACGTCATTCCACATGGCGGAAGGTCTCCATTGGCTCCCACCGTCGAGGTGGCGGGCGCACTTTGATGGCAGTGTGCGTTGCACCACGGCGGTTGGAAATTGGCCTATGTTTGACCATACTAATATGGCGGGCATGATGTCCGCTGCTAGCGAGCAGAAAAAGGCATTTTTCCATACCGCCAGCGCAGCGGTGGTCCCACCACCCTACATCCTAATGGACCCCTTAGTGTCTAATTGAAAATAATTGATTTAAACACATCTTATACAAACTTTCTTGAAATAATTTTTTCTAAATGCACTTACCAAACATTTGCATAGCTACCTGCTCCTAATTAGGAATCACAGCATATTAAATGTAATAAGGAATCCCCGATGTTATCCTATGGGAGGGTTAAGCTTCACAGTGGTGAAAAATGAATGTAGGAGTGTTTCACTACCAGGGCATGTAAAACCTAAAGGTACACGTCAAACCTTTTAATTACACAACAACCCTTCCCTATCACCTACCTACTCTGTCTTAATTGTAATAAAATGGATATTTAATTTGTGGCAAGAGGGTGTAAATGCTAAGTCAACCTTGCAGTTTAAAACTGCTTTTAGGCTGCAATGGCAGGTCTGGGACATGTTTTGAAGTGCTACTTAAGTGGGTGTTACAATAAGGGCTGCAGGCCTACTGGTAGCATTTCAATTTACAGGCCCTAGGTAAATGGTATACTACTCTACAAGGGACTAATAAGTAAATTAAATTTGCCAATTAGGTGTTGTCTAATCAAACCATGTTTAGGGGATTGAGTACAAGCCCTTTAGCACTGGTTAGCAGTGCATAGAGTCCTAAGTCCAACAGAAATTAATTTCAGCAAAAACTTGAGGTAAGTAAGCAAAACTTTTTGAGGAAGACCATCCTTAGACTGCCAGGTCTAACACCCTGCATAAATAATTTCCTTATGACAATTGAATTGGGATGTCGCTAACCACCTGTAATAGTTAAATAATATAGCCACTCAACACTAATAACGTATTACATTTGATTTGTACCTTCTTGATGCCTACTGCCTTATCAAGCAGTCAAGGTGAAAGGCAAGTCGCAGAGCATAATTATATATACAGTTTAAATAACAAGAACAGTTTCTTCAGAAAATTCTTCTGATATTTTTTTAAAGAATCATCAGCATAGACATAATCATGGCACCATGTTATTTTTGTTGCACCCTGCAAGTCATTACAGGAGACAGAATCTCTGCACATTTGTACACATTCTGAGCAACAGCATTTTTACTTTGGCTTCCGTTAACCGTGATACTGATATTTGTTTTGCAACTAATCAGTAAATGCTTTTTGGTGTGCTTAATATCTTCATATAGATTCTGCATGTTTTCTTTATGGTTGCACCATACTATCTCTTTCATATGAAGCAGCAAATAGCAAGGACTTAAGCAGCTTATGGGGAAAAAGATGATATAACCATGTATTATAAGGAATGAAATACACTCTGCCATGCATTAAAAGCATACCACAAGTCACCTTGGAGTTCCATGACCGTTTAAAGGAACTTGGCCTTTGGCCTCATGCCTCTATATGGTCACATAACTTCTCAGTGACTTGCAATATACTACAAATGTACAGCAGGGGGCACATTATCTCATGTATAGCAACACTGAGAAAATAACAACTGCAGGTGGTGTATGTGGAAGCATTGTTACCCAACTAATCGGCTTAAATTATTTGCAAAACAGATTACTTAGCATTATGCTGACCATGTTATACAGAAACACCTAATTTCACAGAAAATACGAAATCTAAGATCTAATAAGAACACAAAGTTAATTTAAAAAACACATTACCTGAAGTGTTGCATTTCTGAACTTTGAAACCAATTTTATGAGAACATATTAGACTCTTGAAACTGGCAGCCGCAAATAAACAAAAGGCATTCAGCTGAGCCATGGAGTAAAGGAGTAATTTTAAACTACTTAGTAAAACGATGTAGTCCTGGTTCAGGGACAAAAATCCATGAAAACAGATTGTGTAAATATGACAGAGGATTGCCACTTGTGCTTTCTATCACAATGTTCGAGCGATGCAGCCAATTCTCCAAAGTAACCATTCCATACCTGTAATTTATATGAAAGTGCTTTATCCCTCAAAACTTTAATTACCACGTTCAAACACCTTCAAATTTCAAATCTGGCGCATGTCGACAGATGAACTAGGGCCTCTTGTACAAAGCCAATTTCAAATTGCAATATCGCTGGATGGGCATCGGCAAAATGTTTTTTTCATATACTAAACACATATTATATTGCTAGTTGGAAAAGCTTTTCCAAATTGCAAAATGTTTTTTACCATCCAATACGAAACATAGCAAGGAGGATTGTGAGTGGGGTGTCCTTTCCAATTTGCATGTCACAAACCATTAATCTGTTACCAAGCCCGCCAAGGAGGTGGTAACTGGCCCGCTTCGTGAATGCTGTGGGCATTTGAGCAGTGGTGCGGAGGGCAGCTTCTTCCTCCTACTGATATTTTTCTCAGCAAGAAACCCTATTTCAAAGAATGACCGATCACTTTAAGGAGCAGTGGCTGCTTTTAATACACGTGTCTTATTTCGGAATGCAAACGTAGGGATGTCGCTCTGTTCTTTACGAGACTGGATCCATTTGTTTGTATCTAACCATAGAGGGTCACCAGTAGTGACCTACATAGTTAAGATTCTTAGGAAGGTAGTTTAGTGACTGGATATTTTGTAATGTGACCTATTCGTATATAGGCCGCATGACGAAATCATTTATGACCAGTCTTTTAGAACATACGTCCCATAGCGAGCTGTATGAGATTGTTGCGTTTTCTCCCACCTGCAGAAAATGAATACGCCCTTGCCATCCTAATTGAATGACACTTCAGCTTCCATGGTATGCTACATCAATCAACCACTCAATCAATGCAGTATTGATAGAGCATGGTGAATCACCCATGAGGGTCTCAAGGCGCTGTGGAAACTGGATGCTGTATGATGGTTTATTAATTCGAACAGCTAGGTCTTGAGTTATTTCCTGAATTCCTGGATTGAAGGTGAGCTTCCTGAGGTGCAGATGGTGGTTATTCCAAGCCTTTGCCACCAGGTGCGTGAAGGAGTGCCCACTGTGGTGGGTTTGGCAGATCATTCGGGTCTCTGTGAGGAAGAGGGACGCTGATCGTAGGTCTCTTGTCAGTTGTTGAAAAGTCAGGCGTTTGTTAATGTATTGAGGTCTTTCGTTGTGTATTGCTATGTATGCGTGGGTCAGCATCTTGAACTGGCATCTCTTCCGGGTTGGGAGCCAGTGAAGCTCTGAGGTGGGGTGAGATGTGGGTCCTTTTGGAGAGGTTGAGGATGAGTTTTGCTGCTGAATTTTGTATTGGCTGTAGTCTCTTCAGGAGGCGAGCGTTGATTCCTACATAGAGTGTGTTCCCATAGTCTAGTCTGCTGGTGATGAGGGTCTGGGTGATGGTCCTTCTGATGTTGACTGAGAGCCAATTGAAGATCGTGCAGGGCATGTGTAGGGTGTGGAAGCAGGTGGATTATACTTAGTTGACCTGCTTCTTCATTGACAGCTTTCTGTCAAGAATGATGCCATGGTGCAGGCATGGTCTATCAGGTGGGGTGTGGTCCGAGTTCCTTGGGCCACCATGTGTTATTCCAGGGTGCGGTATTGTTCCCTAAGAGGAGGACTTCTGTCTTGTCTGTGTTGAGTTTGAGACAGTTGCCCTTTATCCAATCAGTGGAGTCTTCTGTTTTCTTGCTGGTTCGCCACTTCCTCTCGAGTTGCAAGCAACTGCACTTGTTCAATTTTAGCTTCTCTCTGTCCCAGCTGGCTCGTTTGCTAGGTCTTTTAGATTATGCTTGCTTGGCAGGGGGAATTCTGTTGGTGCATTCTGTTATATACTGGGAGAAGTTTTTTGCTGCCAGCTCTGGATTGGGTGTTGCATCTGGGAGATGGGAGCTGAGAGTGTTGTTACACTGGTCTTCTGTTATCTCCTTCCAATTTTTGCATTTGAAGCTGGGAGAGCTGTGCCGGAGTTGGTGGGTCCTGAGATAGCGAAACGGGTGCGGAAGTGGTCAGTCCAGATGAGTTGTGTGGTGTGGGTGTACTCGACTCATGTTGCTGGATGTAAACATACCACAGCATCAATAATATACAGTAAGGAAGGCTGAACTGTTTCTCCAGCCTGGACTGTTCAGTGTTTCCCAATTCTCTTTTATTCTTGTGCCCTCTCCCAAGTATTTGACTGCCCGCAAAGACTCTCATCAACTCCTTAAAACACTTATTTATAGAAGGGCAACCTATTAACAAAAGTTATACTGGTATCTTTCATGCTTGCCTCCCCCACCAACAACAGATCAGGTAGGAAACCAGGATGCAGGTAAGAGGGCACATTTGACTGAGATGAGAGCTGGAGAAAGGACTGATGCGTTGAGGGTTCATCATATGACAATGGTGATTTCAGAAAGAACAGATCCCAGTATGAGCGTTGCGTGTCTTCCTTACAAAACAATGACAACCAGTAGATCACAGACCCAAAGGTCGAAGCAAATGCCTTGTCCCTTCAGGTGATTCTTTCCAAACTATCTACCTCACTGCTAGGGCCAAGCCTTTTCCCACTCTTGGAAGTTATGAGGGCAAACATTTTACCTCATTGTCCTATGGCAGCAAAATACTACTGTGTAAAGATTTTAACCTGCTGAATAAATTCGCCATCAAGCTATACAAAAGTGCCTTTTGACTGACAAGGTTATTTTCTGCCTCTCAGATTAGGCTGGAAGAGGGCCTTTTTGAGCAGCGGGAAGCCAGAGATGGTGCCTACCTCAATCGGTGTCATAAACTCCAGGTGGCCTAGGGTGATAACCTAGAGGACCTATTAAGGGCCAAAATTAACATCATGCAGACCAAGGCAATGTTGCTGCTCCAGCGCAAACTGGGTAAATTTACATATCCTCCCTGCGTCGCAGACCCGTCGTCACGCTAACTCATTCACACACGCATTCATTGGTGGGGCCCATAACACCAACACTCGTACGTTTCTCCCACGAGTCTGCGCACAGGAGAAAAATGTATCCCACTGGCATGTGGGGGGGTACCTTATTACCTATAGGGAAAGAAAATGTATTATAGAATATACATATATTTACATCAACACCTATAGGATCCTAACCTTAACATCAAGGCACTCCACCACTTGGTTGATGGACCAATTAGTTGGACTGGTTGATGGTGATTTAGAACCAGCTAAAACACATTTAAAGCTTCAGAATCCTCTAGTAACCTACTGGAAAAACCACAAACTCATTTTTTCTGTTAATACATTTTTATGTTTATCTAAAAATCTTGTTTGCAATTATATAATTAGCATTTCGGTCAATCAAACTTGAATTTCAATCAATCAACACAAATTGCATGACATTTTATATATACCTATTCTTGCTTTTGGGGTTTTTTCTAATTCAATTGGCTCTGCATAAATCAAATTCCTTGCTCAATTGTCCCAATAGAAAGCAGGCCAAGACTCAAAAGCCCAGGAAAGTTCTTTGCTCAGCACGACACAGTACCAAAGATCTTCAAAGGACCAAATAATCGTGCAAGCATTTCAGTGTGTAGCTCGTCTGTCGTCGCCTGTGGGGGTTTGTCGTATGGTATAGTAACCCCTCCCTATTCTACTACCCTTTTTATAATAAAATTCTGGGTAACATGAAACATTTCTTGGGCTATGAGGAAATACGATTGGTCCATTTGGTGAATTTTGCAATTTGGTCCTGTTTTCCCACTGACTTGGGTTCTAAGAGAATTTGCTGGGTCACTTCCTCGGTCTATGTCATACTCATGCAACAGTGTTGATTCCTGGGTGTGTGTGACTATTGTTTCCTCCGGACAAGCTTCACTGACTGAAGTTTGGCAGTCCTCCATGTTCCTATCCTTGACCAGGAACACTATGCTTTGAATTGAGGATGCCTGGAGATCTACGGAGCCATCCGAGTCTGCGAAGTAGACATCGCGCTCACAAGATGGTGGCCACTTCTGAACTCCATTTTGAATGTCACGGCTTGGTAGGCCCGAATGCCAACTTAAGCAAAACAAACACAAAAGAATAATTAATATGCGGAAATTAAGATTATAATGTTAAACCCACACTAATACCTTTATGTATTAGTATTTTCCTAGCTTATAGCAACATTTAAAGCAATAATACTCATCATTTGGCATCAACAGGAACGCAAACGTCACCAAAGCAACATAAATCATGCAATATGCTATCACCACACATACTACTGTTAATAGGCGTACCACAATTAGTTAGTAGAGTTATTTTGCCATGCAAATGGCAATGAGTCCCTCGTGTAATTTGTGTTTACCAAAAATGCACGTTGTTGATTAGTATAACACAGCACACAGTTAATTCAAATTAAAAATATAAACTGATTATGTAATTAGTATTTTCATGCAAAATAGAGAAGGTATACTAAATTTTGCTTTACATGCTCCATCATTGCCATCAGTTCCTAGAGGAACTAGTCTGTCAGTCTTTAAACTAGGTATTAAAAAATGTGTATGCCTCTGGTCATACCATTCAGACAGGGCCATCCTAGCCAAACGTAAGCAGACCTGGGTGGGCATAAAAACCTTCTGGCCAGCATCCCCCTCATCCTACCTTGCTTGCACCTATTCCATCAGTTTGAAGAAAAGGTTCATGGCTCTCTGGCTTGGGGGGGTGTCTGTTTTTTTAATGATCTTGCCAGTTAGCATCAACTCACGTAAGAAATCATTTTCAGAGGTTGTGGTCAGTGTGGGGAAAACCTTGAACATGTTGTCTGCCTCTGCCCAGCTTTGTTGGATGAGTGAAAATGCAGGCTCAACCTGCTGGGAGTCCATACATGCCAGCAGGCAGTATTTACCTCCCTCAATCCTGATAACACCCTTTTAAATTCTTTGCTGACCAAATCCATCATCTTTGCCAACAGAAGGTTCAGCTGAATAAGAGAGCTGCTGGAGGGCTCCGCCCAGTCCCAGGGCATCCCCTTACTCGGCTTGGCCGGGAGTGCCCCTCAACAAGCTGGGCAACCCGCACGCTCCCTCAATATCTGATGTTCCAGTTTACCAACATGTACCCTGAACCTCGCTTCTCATTTGGAAGCTCTGATGAAAAGTGGTCACTCCCGCTCCATCAGCGAACTCACCCTATGGGGCTTTGCCACCTTCGCCCTGATTTTGGTGATATGGTAATATCTGGACCCTGCCACTTAATACGAAGTACTGACTTTGGCAGACCCTCTTACTTCTGAATGCTGTAAGGTAGCATTCCCACCAGAAAAATTGTCATCACTTTGTGTTACCGAATGCTGGGAGATAGTTTCTCTCAATCAAAGAATAGTTGTTATTTAGGGAGCTCTGTGTGCCCCCTAATCGGGGTTAATGATCCTCATGTGATGTGAGATGGCTCTTTTTCACCAAATGAATTACCTGATTGATTGGTTTTGCTCAAGCACATTGTCGGTGACTTGGGTACGTCATCTTTTTTCCCTTTGATTGTTTACTCACCTGAAAGTATCTACATAATTATGGTCGTCCTTCACCATCAGGATGGATTGTTACCTTAGTCAATTGGTTTGATGTTGACCCCAATTAACTTGAGGCCCTGACCCCTATGTTTCTCGAATGCTGCGAGATAGTTTCTCTCATTCGAAGAATGGTTTGCATTCAATACACTCAGTGTGCCTCCTAATAGGGGTTAATTATCCCCATGTTGTGTGTATTTGTTAGATAGCACAATTTCATCTACTGAATTATTTTATTAACTGGTTTTGCAATAGCACTTTGTTGGTCACATAGGTCTGTCATCTTTTAACCCTATGATTGTTCTACTTGTTTAAAAAGTATTACATTATTATGGATACCCTTCCTCATTATATTTTAGACAATTAGTTTGATGTTGATACTGCTACATGTTTGGTTCTGGCATCACTATTTGGATTTATTATGCAAATTTGAATTTCCATGGGTGACGTTGTCTACTGTAGCTGCCAGTTATAACAAGCGTGGGTCTACACTATATCAAGTCAGCAGGCCATACAGGTCTACATCAACCTGTTCTCACATTGAATTGTTTGTTGTGCTTTTGTGACTTGTGTGTACTTTTCTGTGCTTTGAAATGTTTTTTTATCATGCACACATTTTTATATGTAAAGGTTTTAATTAACCAGACATTAAAGAGATTATTTATTGAAATTTCCTAGAGGTCATCATTTAATCAGCTGCTTTCTTAAGCATAAATATTCACTAAAGTTTTGTAATGTTTGGCCAATTTATCAAATGTTGTAAAATATACATCAATAACACATGTAATATCATACATTTTCTCAAATAATATTCTACACATTCATACAAAATACAGCCGTAGTGCCAGAACACTTGATCAATGTTACATCTGCAAAAGTATACACTTTTATGGATTATCCTTGGAGATTTAGTGCCTGATCTATATTGAACAGGCGGCCCCTTTCTTAGTCCGAGAGATGGAGTAACTTGCTGTAAATGATCGTCATGCTGTAAGTCATTTGTAAAGCATTGGCAGGAACCCCCGACATGGGGGTTCCTTTCAATACACTTTCCTGTTTGATGCAGGGCCCTGCCAGCAGGGCGAAGCCCTATGCCAAACATATTCCTTTTTTATTTTTGAAAGGAAAGTCCAGAAACTGGGGGGTATATGTTCAAGAACTGCCGCTAACTTGCGTTAGCTTTAGTTAGCTGCAGTTTTCTTAACACGGCCTATCACCAAAAAAAGCCCAACACCACCCTCCACGGCACCCTCATCAACAGGCCACCATGGCCATGAACCTCCATTCACCGATGCCATTGTAGAACTCATCGCAACCCAGGCTCTCCCATCCACCAACTACATCAAGTTCCGCCTGGAGAACCCCAGTGACCACAACACCACCCCCTCGCCAACATCGGACTCAAGAAGCTAGTCACCGCACCAACTCACATAGCATGTAACACACTCAAGCCTGTCTTCTCTGCAAGTAGGAACTTCAACTATAGCCACACCACAGGACTCTCCTGTACTGACCATCTCTGTTTACATCACGCCGTCACCATCATTGCCCCCCGTCGCAGCTGGATCAAGGTCACCGAAGAACTTCCCGTCAACTCCCTCAGCACCACCACTCAGCAAATGCTTACTGATGCCAACATTCAGCGCGCAAGCTCAACTGACGGATCTCCAACTGCGCCAACACCCTGGCACCCATCAAAAAAGACCAGACAAACAACACTCCAAGAAGGCCAACTGGTTCACTCCTGCCCTCCACTAGTCCAGCCCCATACGTCTCGAGAAGAGATGGAGCTACAACATCAATCAACTTCGCATCACAGTCACCCTTACACCATGGTGCAAGGGTGCCTGTGTTGACGCATGGCAGCTATTGTGCACCAACGTGATGTCTTATTCATGACCCCCTTCTGACAGTTTCACCCCGCCGGTGTGTCATCTTCTTGACGTACTTGCAGAGTGATACTTGCACCACGTTGCGTCGTATTTGCAAAGTGACGCATCTAGGCACATGCGTAACCTTGTGCACCCTGGGCCACATTATACCTGCATCAGGTATGATGTATGCAGGGTGGGCGTTCCCACACATCAAAGCCTCATTGGAGTGGGGTAGAGAATTCCATCAAATTTTACTGTAACAATTGTAGGACGCCACTGCGTCAGTACCTTACGCTGCCTCATGGCAGACGTAAAGGTGACACAGTACCACAGGGATAGGCTGGCCCCATGCATTGCTGGAGTTTTCATCATGCTTGTGACACAACTGCAGCAATGCGTGACTTTAGCGCTTACAGATACATCAGGAATCCAGATGTATCTGTCATTATTATTGCGACATGGAGCGCCATACAGTGAATACAGCACATCCATTGTGTCGCAAGAAGGGCGTAGTGAAAAGTGTTGCAACACTGTTTTGTTACAGCAATGCAACACTTTTTATGAATGAGGCCCAGGAATGCACCCTATCTTATTGATGGTGGGCATTCCTGCCCTGTAGGTTTGTTGCAGGGCACCGCAGAAACATTCCTTGCAGTGCTGTCCAGAACCAAAACCCTCTGAAATGAGGCCCCAAGTGTTTGCACACTTTTTAAGACCAGCTATTTTTAGGTCCTAAAAAACTGCCTCAAACTGGAGTTAGAGGCAGTTTTTTGGGTTTTATACCATAGAAGGAATTCTTTGTAAATATCACAAAGTGGGGTTAGCGGCAGTTTTTGCATGGGAACGCTTACCTTGCATCTCATTTTCATTAAGTCCCGCTAACAGAAGGGACGATCTTAGAAATTCAAGTTTTTGCTGGAAAAGTGTCGCTAGCTTGTAAATTCGGCGATTAAAAAAAAGCTGCCGTAGCGAGGAAAAATATGTGGTACAGCGGCGTTAAGTCCTTGTACATAAGCCCCTGGACTTTCTTTTTGAAAAGAAAAAATGAAATACTCCACTCACCATGGGAGTCTTCTCCCATGATGAAGGGAGCATTTTATCGTTTTCACTGTCCCTTATTGCCATGGTTTTCCTGGTGGTGATGGTCAGTAAAAACTGATCTCTATCTCTTCCCCTCCAAGTAAGGTTGGCTAAAATAGAGAATCACCTCTATCAGTACTTATTTCACAGGTCTGGAAGGGTTTAACACAGCAAAGAGGAAGTAGTTTTCGCCATAATTAAACCCAAGGTCCGTTCACGTATAAATCTGACGGGCAGACCACAGTCTTGGCAGTATATATACTCTGTCGCTGTCAGGCCCTTTGTTTTAGAAATAACATAAACTATTTTTTCATTTTGATATTTGTACAATCCTAACAATTTTACCTTTGTAGGTGTTTCCTTGGCACAGTTAATGAGACATTTTCAGTGGCACGTAAATTACACAGCACTGCACCATATTATGAGTTTATATTTACATTCTCCCTGAAAATTAAAAGCATACCACACTCTGCGGAGCTCTGCAGGAGAAACTGTTTATCACATTAGGCACTCAAAGCATAAAATTATCAATGTGGCCACTTCACAAAAGTAAGAATATGTTGCTCATTATAGCTAAGTCACCTCCAGGCATGCATCACTGGTACCGAATAAAAAAGCCACAAAATATTTAGTCCGAGCATGGATCTACATGGATTTTCAGTGTTAAAAAATATACCCTTACAAAAACTTTCAGTAATATTATATTGTCAAGAAATATGCAAAGCAAATATTTCACCTGTATATTTCAGAAGTCTTTAAATGAAGTAGTAGTGACATGTCTCGAAGTTTGGAAGTAAATCTGACCTGTCTTTGCCTCTAGTTTGTTGCATAGTATTATAGGCACATTTGCATAGGACATGCTTGGATGCTGCATGAAATTGGGTTACTGGTTGATGGGGTGAAACCCTACTCATGCAGCAACCACAATGCTTTTCAAGGTGAACTCACAAGCATACCCCGAATTAAACTGTGCTTAACCCTATGGTGGCTTGGCACATAAGCAGTCAGGCTAAACTTAGAGGCAATGTGTAAAGTATTTATTCAGCCCTTCATACAGTTATAAAGTGAAACACATCCCAAGAACAACCCCGCACCAATTTAGAAGAGTAGAGTACAATTTAAGAAATAATATCAGACCAAAACAACAGAAGTCCAATCAGTTAAGCTAGAGATATGCAATGTTAAAAATTTCTGTGAAAATACTAGTACCAACAAGCACAAAGTGCCAACTGTGGTGATCAGGTCACCCTGGCCCACGAAAAAGTCACAAGTATAGGCTGACTGTAATGGAGTGTGGGCCAGCTATAGGGACCTAGCAAGTCCAGCTGAACAAAAGTACCTTAAATCCTCATTTCAGACTGATGCAAGGTCCTGTGTTGAGGATGTCTCACGCAGCTGAGTTGAGATGAGGGCATGGAGAGGAGATGCGTCATGCAGTGACGGTCCTGGGAGGCTGCGATGCGAGGTTCTGCATTGTCATTGAGGATGCCAATGATGATGAATTGCAATGCAAATTCTGCGTTGAGGATGCACTGCACACTGGCTTGTTCCAAGGAAGTTGCGGCCAGTGATGCAGAGTCCTGTGTCGCCATCGATGATACTATCGACTATGGGCATGTAATGCGAAAACCTGCATTGAGGATGCGTCACACTGTGGTGGTTCTAAGGAAACTGTGGGCTGAAATGCAAACTCCTGCATTGGGTATGAGTCGAACAGTTTTTCTGATGCATATGTATGTGAGTTTTTGTGAAGTGATGCATTGTGCTGATGGAGAGTTTCTGGAGGCAACGTTTCACGCTGTGTCAGTTTGGCTGGGATCACAACTGACCTGGCAAAGCACATTCAAGCACAGTTCCAAGGGTCCAGGACTGGGGTGGCACCACTTGGGATGGTAGGAATCACAGCAGACAGAGTCCATGTGCTGATTTGAAGGTGGTTGGAACCTTCTGTCTCTGAGGCTCTGGTGAGGAGGTGGGCCAACCAGCCCTTAGAGTCCCGTTGGGACACCAGATTCAAGATGCAGGTCAGTTCTTCCCACTTAGGACAGATGACAGCAGGGCAGCAGAGTGAAAGTCTTTCTTGCAGCAAAATAACACAGCAGTCCTACTTCGGAGTCTTCCGCAGGTCCAGTTGTGTACCGAAAAGTTGGGGACTGAGGTCTAATATTATGCCTGGTGTCCACTTTGAGGTAGGGAAAGCCTCTAGAGGATTCCATCCCCCAGAGGTGTTTGGAATTTCCTCTTACCCTGCCTCGCCCCTAGATTTTCTGGGGTAACAATAAACTAGTGTCAAACCCCTTTGTGAGAGTGCTGAGCCAGAGCCTTTGTGATGTGCAAGTGTGGTTGGTGGCAAATCCTCCCCCAACTGAGTGGGCCATCGTGCCAATATCTAGTTTCTCTTTGTCTCACTGTCCAGGAGCAATACACAAAGACCAAATTCTAGCTATGCCTAGTCATGTGATCCAAGAAACAGGGAGAAGACACCAAATGGTTCGGAAAAGAAAATGTCAACTTTCTAAAAGTAGCATTTTTTGAAATTGTAACAAATATTTTGACTTTGCTATTGAAAAGGGGTTTTAAATACAATCCTTTAGACACCAAACTGACCTACCTGCCAGCTCTAAATTGAAAGTTATCACTTATTAAATGTAATAAGGTAACCCAATTTTATCCTATGGGAGAGGTAGGCCTTGCAGTAGTGAATAACCAATTTATGAGTTTTTCACTACCAGGATATGTGAAACTTAAAAGTATGATGGAGCGGGGATATTTACACCTCAATATCTTGGTAAAATAATCAAACTGCATCCCCCTTACGCTAATGTATATTCGCACTTGCTTTCTTCCATAAACTTATCATGTACTACATTTAATACCCTATACACACAGTTTGCCTCTGTGTTGCCAATCTAAAGTTAATGTGGGTTGAGCCCACCTCTTTGTGTTTAATTTCCCCCTTTGCCCTCGTATCGTTGCCCATATCTCTTCCCATTTGCATTCTCTCTTCAATCACCCTTCGTCTAGCCTCAAATTCATCAATATTTTTTTTTAAATTCAGTCATGGAACAGGTCAAATTCTGTATGTGTGCCTGCTGAACTTAGTTACATGCTGAAAACAACTCCATACTGTTTTCATTTCATTTGTATTAGGGTGTGAATTAAAATGTTGTACATCAGAAGTTGTGAAAAGACTGAGGGCCTGATTTAGATCTTAGTTTCTGTCAATATTTAAATCCCATAATATCCTATACGATTTATATTTTGACGGATAGGACATTGGTCACTATTGTGAGGGAGTAACACATTTGCCAAAATCTTAATCAGGACCTAAGTCATAATTCAAAAACTAATATTCAAAGTGACACTGTTGATATAAAAGACTAAGCAATATACTACAAGTGATTCAATAAATTAGAGGAATTAGGTGATATGTAATACCATCAGCTGCTGAAGCAGGCAATCGGGTGCACACATAGTCATTTTCTGCATTCATAATGTCAATGAATTCACAAAGCAACCTAAAAAATATGTTTAAGGAGGAATCTCCCTTTGAAGTATTCCTGTGTAACAGTTTAAAATTTAAAATAACAGAAACAGGTGTGGTGTGAGTAGGGGTAGCGGTACAAATAACAGCAAATAAAATGTCTCTGTAAAGTTTCTACTTGTGTAAACATTCTGAGTCAGGGTTCTATCTGGGTGAGCCAGAGGCGGCTTCTCTCTCTCTCTCCCAAAGCAACTACAGTGTTCTTCTTCTTCTTTGCCCATTTATTCTGCGATACGCTACCAACCATTTACATCACCTGCAATTTCATCTCAGAGGCCCTCATATTAAGGATAGCCTAATCTAACTGAGCACTGAAACTTTTCTGCAATAATTTCATTCTGTTGATATTTATGTCATGTGGATCTGCTCATTCAGCTAACTAGTCATGTGCTTGAGCTGAATAGCAAACAATGTCCTCGTTCACGTATATGAGTTTATTTTCCTGGTATTTTTCGAAATGAAAAAGGTCAAGTTTACCTGAAATGAACTTGTCTAACAACATCCAATGGTCTCTCATCTGACGGAGACTGATGTTACTTGCTTGCTTCCAGAGTCTCACCACTAGCAGGAGACCTCTAAAAGAAGCAAATCAATTTGTCAATCTCAGTTAAGCCCACCTTGTGGTGTGTGGTTGGGGCTGTGAACACTAACCTCTCTCCAGGCCTTCTTTTCTGAACATTTTATGATGGACTTTTTACTTGCTTACTTGGGAATACTGAGATAGAGGAGTAAGCTCAGCCATAGACACTCCTCCCACTGCCCCTAACATTGTGTACATCTGAGCACTAACCAACGTTACAGTCATTGTCCTGACTTCTACGGGTTGTTCATGCAACATAGGTGGTGGCAGCCCAAAAACACATCCGGCGGGCCCAATGGCAACTGGGATAGTTCCAGTAATAGCAAATGTATCAGGCACGATAACTGCTTTAAGGGTTGGAGACAATCCTACAGCTTGGAAACAACACGAGCCATAATAACTGTACCTTTGTCAGTGGCACCCTCACTATTTGAAGGTGGAACAGCATTTTAAGATGGGGATGGGTTGACAATATGTTTTCTAGAAAATCATCACTGGAGTCACCATCCATGAAAAGATTTGTCTCGTTTTCCATGTCCTTCTCTCCTTGGGCTTTCTGTTTCGTAACTTTTTATTTGTCAATTCAGGGAACATCCTAGCTCCCTTCAACAACATCCCTTCTCCACTTTTGCTGTTTTGCATCCCATTTAGCATCCATATATCGGCAGACAATTCTCTCAGCACTGCTCTGATATTTGTCTTTGGCATGAGCAGCATGCTCCCAATCATTCGAAGCCCGTATTCGGCATGTCTATGCAGAGACTTCATGTCATATCGAGGAAATTGTAATGGCCCTTCTTTCTTGGTGCTCTTATGCCTCTGATTAAGCCAGATGCACATATAGAGCCCCACATTTAAGCCCATATAATGACTCAGTGTGCTTAACGGTGGAGCTTCCACACCCTTTCGGAAGGGAACTCTCACGTCGCCCCTAATATCTCTAATGGATTTAAAGTAGGCCTGGGCGGTAAATTCCGTTCCGTTTGCGGAATTTGGGTAATTTCGCGCTCTGCAAAGAACGCGAAATTGCCCAAAATTCCACTTTCCGCGGCTTTGCGAAATTTTTGCGTGTTCGCGAGATATTTCTCCCCGAGCACGCTAACAGAGATTGTGAACAGGAAAAAAGCATCGCGAACAAGCAATTCCGTGTGCTCGCGGAATTTCTGCGTGTTCGCGGAGATTTTTACCGTTTCGCGGAGATTTGCGTAACGTGATTACGCAAATTCCGCCCACCCCTAATTTAAAGCCTTTCATGAGTCTACAACTGGCAATTATTATCAATTCACAACTAACTATTTTTCAGCACCAGTACCAATTTTTTTGCATATCTCCCTATCCTGATGTATCACAGCGCAACACTTGATGATGTAACATCCAATACCAGTGCAGCACCTGCACCAACCATTCAACAACAGCACAGCACACTGTGACTAAACATTCACACCTAGCAGCGGTTCACCCTCCTTTACAATATTTCTGTGCACGCAAGCTCTTGCAAAGCATTAAAGCAAGAACTTTTAAAGTAAAATCCTTGCCTGCTTCACTAAAGAAATTCAAGTTAAACACTCACACAAGGGGACAGGGGAAATTCACGATACTGATGTTAACACAGACACAGATGAGATCTCGGTCAGCAGGAAATCACCTTGACCAATTCAGTTTCCACTTTGCCCAACAGAATCTACCAGCATCAATCAATGTTAGTGCTTTCAAAACAAAGTTTCAATTCCATATCTATTGTAATGTCAATAGTAGGCCTGGGTGAAGTTTACAAAGTGACCAAAAAACTCTGCTGCACTATGCACAGGTCTGCAAGTGGAGGAGTGTGTTTGGTCATGCTGTTCGCCTTAATTTTCACAACCAGGTGTTTGTCCCATGCTGTAAAATCAGCGCAAACAACACCTTATGCAGCGTAAGAGGGCAATGCTTCTTTTCTTGCCGCTCAGGTAGATTTTCCACGTGAGTGGCAACTTTCCTAACTCGAACGGAAGGTTTCTCAAAGTGAGCGGTCGTGACCATACGCGACTGCCCCCATTGAAAAATCTCTCCACCCGCGTTGAGAAATCTTGCAGAGAGGTCGATTTACCTTGCTCATGCTCGCCAACCTGACGCTGGCGAGAGCGAGCAAGGAAAAAACTGTACTGCGATACGCAGAACAAAGTTTTTCGGAATTCCGTGTGCTCCACGGGGTGTGGAATACTACACAAACTCTGCAAATGGAGCAGAGTTCACTGCCCAGGCCTAGTCGACGGCACTTCACGAACTGACACTACAGACCTCTAGCAGGCAAGCTAACAACAATATACTCTTATCTATCAAGGGATCTTGGACTGTGACGAGCTTGGTAACAACATCAATTCCTTAACATTATGTGTATTTGCATCAATAAACCCAAAAGCATCATCCTATCCCAAGACACACAAATACAACACAACACCACAGGCTTGACATACATCTCGATGCGCAACCTTATTAATACTCACTCCAGAGCTACCGCAAAGTCCTTCAAACCTATGACAAAACCACAGATTCTCAGAAATGGCCCATAAATTTTAAGGGAATGGACTGGGCTTGGGCGACTCCAGATTTCTTCTATGGTATTGTAGCTTCCAACACTTCAGTGACACACCATCCTCTGCTACTGCTTGATTGAGTGGGGATAATTTTTTAAACCTCAGTTTTATCACAGAGTGTCCCTCACTGGTCATGTGGTAGTTTGGTTAGCAACTTTTAGCATTGTGAGGGAGCTAACATTAAAAATACTTTGCAAATAAAGTGTAATCAATGTGGCTTCATAATGACAATAGAGAAGATGGTATGTCTACCGTAAAGGTTTATTTTCAAATTATGAAGAAAATCGCCAATCAACACAATTGGCAGTGGTTAAAAAGATATATTAATACAGACAGATTATTTAGGTGCTTAAGTAATCTAAATGTAAGTATTATGAAACACAGAATAGTAACAATCAATATTCAAACAATGCAAAATATCCAAATTATGTTTTCCATAAAGAAACCAAAGCTATCTAAAGTAAAATGAAACAGCATTGGGGATTTCTAAAGAGGAACCTAATAAGTTGTCAGAATTCTCTGAACCTCAGTAGAAGTTCAGAGGAAACAAAAGAGTGTCTAGCCTAAAGCTTTCACTCATGGAAATCCCAACAGAAAGGTCTGCTCTCTTCTAAGTCAGGTTAGGATCTGCCCTAACTAACTATGGGACACAGTAATTAAAAGTGCAATTGACTAATCCAGTGACAGCATTAGCCGGGAACCCGTAAACTCCTCAAATTCCCATTTTTCACACAATTAGGTTTTCATATGCTTTCCTTGAGAGTTGCATCTTCCTAGTTCATTGGGTACAGAAGGCTCCTTTGACGATCATCCATTCAAGTCTGCTGCCAGCTTTCTCTTCTTAGGCCTTACTTTCAGACTAATACATAACAATAAACCTTTTGTTAACTAACAGGGGACACAATAACGCACCTGCAAAGGAAAGAGAAACAGTATACTGGCAAACTTTACAGTGTGTAATACTCAGCTTAGGCCAATCGCCAAGCTAAGTTATCTCAAGAATCAAAATGGAAGCACAGTACAGTATTATTAATCCTTGGCAATCAAACAATTATTAATAAAGGGGAAATACTTTCAGTAAATGCAGGATCACTGATTATCATTCATCTTGACACAGTTACATATGATTTCTTAACAGGCTAAGAAGTGATGACCTACTATAATTCTTATTAGAGGGGAACACGCAGATTAATGAAATTGAACAAATGTTGAATATATGAGTTACAAGTAAATACATATAAATGTAGAAGGTGGAGCCTGAAATTACTCTGCTTCAAGTACATATCCAACTTTTTAAATACACTACGCCTTGCCATCTGGGCTTTTCAGGGCCAACCCTAGAAGTGACGTGTAAGTAGTAAAAAGGAAAGTTTAGATCTGGTAAAAGATGTAATTTTCCAGATGGCAATGGCAGTTTAAAACTGCACACACAGACTGCAATAACAGGCCAGATACATGTTTACTCGGCTACTTATGTGGTTGGTACAATAAATGCTGTAGGTCCACCGTAGCATTTTTCTACAGATCCTGGGTACATGTAGTGCCACTTTACTGGGGACTTACAAGTAAATTAAGTATGTCAATTGGGTGTAAGCCAATTCAACCACGTTTAAAGGAAAGAGCACAAGCACTATAGCACTGGTTTGCAGTGGTAAAGAGCACAAAGATGTAAGGCCAACAAAAACGAGATCAAAACAAATAGTAGAGGAAGACCACCCTAAGGCTGACATCTACTAAATGCATTGTAGATAGTGGGTACATTCAGTACAACTTATTATCTCTTGGTAGAGGTTCAAAATGCAATCCTACTACACTGTGGCTTCGAAAGGGAACTATTAATCAGTGATTGACATTAGCAGTGAGATGTCTGTGGAATGATCAGTCACAAATTGTCAATGTAGTTAGTAAATCTTCAAATAAGATTGTTCCAGTACAGTGCTTAATTTGAGCCAATGGGGGCCATAGGCACTTATATTTGGGTACCAGTTCTTATTTTCCCCACCGGGTATTTTGTCAGTAGAAGAGAAAAATAGAAAACCGTCATAAAGGGAGAACGCAGGAAACTACAAGAGTGAGATAAGAGGCAGAGAGTCTCTGACAGAGGATTAAAGAGGTATGAGGTAAAATCTTAACTAAGTAGATTTGGTATATTCTGTGCACTGACATTTAATAGCACTGGTTGTGAAATATAGTACGTTCATTTGTTCAGAAATGTTAAGGTGTGTCATTACAAGCCCATGTGCTGCATTATATACCACTCCGTGATCTGGTCTTACTGAGACATTTGCCAAGTATTTATATTTAACAAAGACTTCAAAACTGTAGGCTGTTAGCAATCTGGAAATGTGTGACTATCTAACGGGTAGGGAAATCTGTTGTTGCCAAGTGAGATATTTAATTATTTTTATATTAGAACTTGAGTCATATTGTGTGGATGTCCCATGTTACTTTCAAACAAAAAGTTAACATATGTACAAATAAAATATCCAGGATCTATAGACTGGTATCTGCTTCTAATATTTGGCAGCCTACAATCATTGTATAAAAGTCAGCCTCTAATTTCCTCATTACATTTGAGTTATGATGCCTCTAATCATCTGTAAAAATGTAGCTGCTCAACTGTAATAAGTAATTACATTTGAGTTGTGATGTAATAAAGCCTGCTTTCCAGGATGCATTTGTCTAGAATTCTTCACTTTGCTCTGAAGGAAAATATTCTCTCAATGCACTTCAAAAACTATTATTTGTGTGGCAAGCTTCATTGAAACCTTTCATTGGGTTTACAGCACCTACATTCTGTTGAATCAGTTGAGTAGACAATATAGGTCTAATTACTGACTCAATCATGACATGGCATAATACAATCATACATTTTTTGATACCTCAAAAGACCTCTGACCACAGTAAAACAAATGAAACAAAATGTTATACCTTTTAAGGTGTGGATTGGATTATAGCCTCATAGCCCGCCGTAGCGGGCTATATTGACTATTAAAGGCCCACTACCGCGTTAATGGCCCAAGCTGAAGGCGAGGGACTTTAACAAGGTAGCAGGACTTTAATAGCCGGTATAGCCCTGCTACTAAGGGCTATAGGGCTATTAGAACATTCTGCCACTAGATAGTAGAATATTCTAACAAATAAAACAAAGGCCTCTCGAAGCTCGAGGGGATTTAAATCCCCTCGAGCTCCGAGAGGCCTTTGTAAGACATTGGAATGTTCCTCTGTGGGCCTTTACCTGCCGTAGCAGCAGGGAGACCTCCATTGTCTACAATGGAGCTCTCAACATTCCAATGCTCTAATAAAAGTTATAGAATGATTTTTGAAGTCAAATCAGCCACAGTTCTCATTCAGAGTGGAAGTGACCTGCCATTTTAAGTTGGACTATCACTATTTGAGGAAGGCCATGGCTGGATTGCATATGGCTGGTTCCTGTCTGAGGTGGCTTGATAGGAAAAAAAGGTCAGCTGGATTGAGGTGCAGAGTGATTACCAGCAGCTGAGATTAATTCAAGCAATCCATCAAGTACCACATTGTGTTTCTAAGTGCACAGTTTTAAATGTGACAGGTATTCCCACACATGAGTCTTGAGCTGACTGTGCCATAGGACCCTATTGACAAGGCCTAAATCAGATGAATCTGGTCTAAATTAGGAATTGGCGGTAAACTCCACTCTGCGGGCAGAGTGCTTGGAATGCAGAGTTTGGCAAAACCTCCACCAACCCACATATGGAGTGATGTTTACTGGCATGCTCACCCCTAGTCTCAGCAATCCCACTGTCAGGGACTTACTTGTGGCAACAAGAGGGGTTCTTGGACCCCAACAACCCTCAGCAGCCGACGGGACTTTATCCCCAACCATTAGTGAGCCAGGAGGCCACTTTGCAGAGTGGTTGAGAAAGGGGGCTGGCCTCCGACCACATTCCAGCAATCCTGCTGTGGGGGACTTACTTGTGGCAACAATAGGGGTTCTTGGTCCCTAACAACCCGCAGCAGCCAAGGGGACTTCATTAGGGGAGACCGAGCAATACCCTGCCCGCTCATGGAACTCTGTGGAATTTGGCAGAGTTTTTCTGCAACTCCACGGGAAAGAACAGCTAGTGTTCCCATATAAGTGGGACGTAACAAGACAGTTCTGGATGGTGAGTGCCTATTGGCGGAGGAGGAAGTCAAATTTACACATGGCTGGCTGCAGTCTGAGGTGGCAGGTTGCCACAGTTGAACAGCAAACTAGACAAATTCTAGCACTGGTAGAAAATAAAATGTCAAGTGCAAGAACTGTCATGGCATCTGAACCGTCCTGGGCCACCCACACTTAACTCGCAAAAACAACTACTCTTCTGACCCGGAACAATGGATTGTGGGAATTAAAAGTCTCCAACTAAGACCGCTGCTGCTGAAGACTATCATTGCTAACAATCTGCTGTTCTCTCAGAGCTGTTGCTCATTTTAAGCTGGTACTCCCTTTGCTTATTTGCACAGCAAAGCTCACTCATCTATGAGCAAACACTGCAATTAATAATCAACTGAACTCTGCTTCTCCTGGGAACAGCTAAGAATCTGCCTTGGGCTAATGCCGAAGAGTACAAGGGCCATGTTATCAAGAACGGCGATAACATTATCGCCGCTTTAGCGGCAGTTTCCTGCCGCTAAAGTGGCGATAACGGGCTTGATAAGATGCCCTTGAGAATTCCAATAGAAGCCCAGGTTTGATGTCCTTCACACCAGAACCTGGACTTCTATTGGAATTCTCAAGGGCATATTATCAAGCCCCTTATCGCCGCTTTAACTGCATTTTCCTGCCGCTAAAGTGGCGATAACGTTATCGCCGTTCTTGATAATGTGTCCCCAAATGTTTAGATCACCTTGGAAATTATGTTTGATTTATCCAATTTTTTAACGCTCTAGTATCTCACCTACCATTTAAAAATTGAGTGGTTTAATTAGTTTGCATGTTTGTAATGCACCCTTACATTTTTGCTTTTCCATTGTAAAGTGTAGGCCTCTCCCTCAGCAGCATTTCATTATGTGGTTTGCAAACCATGCTTTTGAAAGCCTGAATGTCACCCACAGTCTTGGTGATGCTTGGCCCACATTTATTACTAAAAAACATGTTGACTCGATTTTCTCAGAGTTCACATATTTCATTCGTATTATGTTCTCATAAACACCAGAATAATGTGTGCCTTCTGTTGCCTGGGCAATGTATGGGTGCATGCTCATAACTAGTTCCGGATCTTCAGAAAGCAAGCATCTTGGACTCCCATTACAACCATGCTGCATTATATAGTAACTGGGCTCATATGTCCCTTGCTGTGAAAAAGATACTGAGGAAACTTGTGCTGGTCAAAGTATCATCTAATTGAGCGCTGTTTCCTTGAGATAATTTTGTGTGATGTTGGCTAACACTTCTTGGTTGAAAGATATCTTTCCAAAAAATGAAGGGTGGCTTTTCCCTAGGAACAGTGTGTCTCAATTTCCATGTCCTAGTAAATTAAAATTCCATATTATCTCGAGTCATGATGATTAAACATTGAAGCCCTTTCGCATTTGTCTTCCTTTTTTAATTAATATCTGGTGAACATTCTTCTACTGAAGTTTACAAAGCAATGCAACTCATTCGTTGAATTGGTTTGTGACGAAAGGTGGCGCAAGGCAGCGCAATGCTCTACTGAGGCTTTCCTTGTGATATGTATGCCCAGCTGCGGCTGGCATTATAATGGATGCGGTGGTGTTGCCCTGCCATTCTGAGATGAGAGGCATAATGATGAGACAAACACCGAACAACTGGGTCTGAAAAGTAATGGATACCTGCTGCTCAGTGATGAAGTTGGCTGAATCTGTGCCTTGTTTTGGAATGGGAGCAGTGCCGGACTGAGAACCACAACCAGCCCTGGCAAAGTGCTCTGCTGCCCCCCCCCCGCCCCACCCCGCGCCAGGGGTTGGGGGTGCCGCCAAGCTCTTTGCCAGGGCCGGTTTTCTGCCAATTTTGTTACAGGGCCGATTTTGCAGCTATGCTGCAAAAACGGCCCTGTAACAAAGACGACCCCCGGGGGCCCAAAACCGACCCCCACGCATGCGGACCACCTGAGGATTGCCTGGTGCCCGCTACGGCCAGTCCGGCCCTGAATGGGAGGGGGTTGGCATTTGGTTGTGGGCTGATAGTCATGTGCTGAGTGGGCGAAGCCCTGGGGGCACAACCTACAGCAGTGACATCGTAATGGAGGGGGGGGCATGTTAGCTTGCAATGGGTTATATAGGGTTTTATTTCCGACCTTTATTTCTGGAGCTTGGAGGAAGAGTCCAAATTCTTCCTTACAGTTCAGTGTGTGACTGTGTAAGTCGCACGTGTATGTGCCTTTATTTCCGCAGCACAGTGCTGCATTTGAAATGTGTTGTCACAGAAAAAAAGCTGATTCACAATTTGTGTGTGTCCTGTAGCACTAGTAAATGTATGTCTTGTAAAGCGCACTGCTGCCCATAGGCGTCCTGGCGCTGTAGACCACTGGGGAACCCGTCCTGGATATCCCTGTGAGATGGTCCCTCCTGGGTATCTCCAAGGTGAAACCAGGCATCCCTTGCAAATATGGGGGGCCGTTGTGGAAATGAGGCAAGCTAATGCCCAGAGTTGCCAAGTGTGATCCCTGGTTAGAGTAGGCACCGAGGCGAGAATTATTGAGTCTGCTGGCCCTGGTCCACGACCCTGCGGCGTCGGGAATTGAACCCTGGTCCCGGGCTGTCCTCTGCTTCCGGGTCTGCTGCCTCTAACCAGTGAGCCACACCACTCCACTAGTCTTTCTCCACACGTAATGGGTAGTGAACGGTCGGACACACGAATGAAAGAAGAAATGTGCTGGGACAAGAAAGAAGACAGGCATCTATCCGATATTTTGTAAAGTGCAAACTACTCACTCCTAAGGGTCTCAAGGCAATGCGGGCCATCAGAAAGATTAAGTGGGCTATTGCCCAGAGTCACAAGGTGCTGAGCTGCCTCTGGTGCCGGGGATCCAAACATGAGCCCAGTGCTCCATAGTCAGCCAACCTGCCTGCTGAGCCACACCCACTAGGGTTGTAGCTATCAGTTGAACAGCCAGTACAAAGGAGGGTCCAAGAAACAGAGGAGGCCTGGCCCACCTTTGCCAGCTCCACTTAAAACTGCCCAGAGTTCATATATTTATTTTTTGGGAAATGCCCAGGGCTTGGCTCCATATGTGGGATCTGAGGGCAGATGGAGTGTGGGTTCTTGGAACAGAGAGTAAGGCAGGCCCCTGACACAGAGCAAAGTGGTAGAATTTATTTAAGCAGTCTCTGCTCTTTCAGTCATGAGGTACTGGTGCTGCGCAGATACATGGGGGAGACGATGAGGCACTATGGCTGGAGTTGCTCTAGTCTCAGCCTCGGCTCAACATCCAGTGATTCAAGGCAAATCATTTAATCTTCCCGAATCCGATGCCTAAAAATTGATTTGGAACTTGCGTAATTTAACTGATCCTCATGTAAAGCACTCCAATACCTTCAGGTCGAGTTTGCGCTATACAAAAATTGTCACAAAAAAAAATACTTGATGGGCAAATGTTCCCCTGCTCTCTCCGTGTTTGGTCTGGGTGTATGCAGTGCACCTGCCGATCATGACCAGGACTTTGTTTTTTACTTATACTCCATGGACAGGCCTCAGCCTCAGTTAAAGATAACATTGTCCCAGACCTGGCACTGACATTCTGGCCCTGATTACAATATTGGTCAGAGTTTCCTCCAACCGACATCTCTGCCGATGGGGACTCGATGACCACAGGTCGACAGTTCAGACCCCGCAGTTAGGATATGGCCACACATGGTGCAGTCGTAAACATCAATTTTTTAATGGGAGGTTTTGTGGTGGGCTGAAACTGCCCGGAGCACAAGCTCCAATTGAAAAATTATTTTTTTTGGTTTTAATATTTTCTTTTGTGCTGTAAAATACTTAATATGCAATCATTTTTTTTCCAATTTTGTCTTGCACGGGGAGAGCAATGGTGCTCCTCTTTTAGTTTCAAAATCTACTAACCACCACTGTATATACCTGTACAGTGTTAAAATATGTTTGCTGGAATTCTGAGATGCTAATGTAAATAAATAGCCGATATCGAAAGGTTGTCCCACAGGAACTAAAACAGTCAATATCTCAAAGCATATAGTAAAAGAGCAGTACATTCCTCTCAGCCCTGATGCCACACTTTTATATATGCTCTGAAACTTTTCTGGCACTTCCCTGTAGACTATTCTTAGTGATAAGTCACATAAGTCACATAGTGTTCAAAAATTGAACATCTTTTCTTCTGATTTCTGGTCCCTGGGGTTAAAAGAACATGCACAGTTGTTTTTTAGGATTCCTGGGACATTTCGTACAATAAGTATGAGGTATGCAACCAAATTAAGTAAACTTAAGAAATGGGGTTTCTGGTTGGCTAGGATATGCACCTAAACCAGGCAGAACCCACCACTCTAGTTAGGGCAAGGGAGTTACTTGCTGAAGATAACCCCTTCTCACCCCCTTGGTAGCTTGGCAGAGCAGTCAGGCTTATCTCAGAGGTAATGTGTGAAGCATTTGGCAACACATTCACACAGCAGTGACACACTAGGGGCACCACAAAAAAAAAACCCACACAAGGTTATATAAAAATAGCCTTTGTATTATCCATAGAAATGCATTAGATCACAATGACATCAATTATACTGTGCACTAGGCACTTGTCATGACTTCATAGGGATTTACATAAATCACTAGGCCAATCGGGCCACTGTCATAACATCAGTTAGGGCGACCAGTAACTCTGGTAATATGGCACTTAGCACAAAGCATTAAGCACAAACAGAATAATGGCACTTAGCATAACACAGTGGGCAGAACATTTTTTGTAGTGCACCATTGTAATACCCAGCAACATCAGTTGTGCATTATAGCACATTACCTCAACAGGGTGCCAGAGTAACCCATGGCCAGTTGTACACAGTAGGGAAATATTGTGCCCACATCAGGCAACTGCCTCAACTAATAGGCACTTGAACAATAGCCAGGTGCCCCCCTCTTTCCGTTGTGAGGGCATATGACACTTACCAAAATACAAGGGCACCGATGCAGCTGGTCAATGCAAAGGACAAACACGTACCTCCCTTGCTGCTGCTACTGAACGTCTCCGCTGCCCAGTTTCATAAGCAAGGGGGCGGGGTGCAGCTTACCCTATCGCCCTTACTGGAGAATGCCCCCGGTCCCGCAAGCAGACTCTGCCAGGCCAGGAAATCCTTAGCGGCTTCTCCTCCCATCCGGCCACCCGCGAGATCGGAAATGCTTCCCCAGGGGGAGGAGACACAATTGACCAAAGCAACTGTCAATGGTCCCATGGGTAACTGCCAACCCAAAGGCGATGGAGGTGAGGGGCTCCGCCCTCATCAACCAGCCTCGGTTGGCACAAAGGAAATGACGGCCGACTGCACACGGAGCGAGGTCTCTGTCGACTCTGCCCTCTTTGGCCCTGCCCACAACCAGGCTTGGTCAGGCGGCACGTCATCCCTGCAGCTGCCTTTTCGTCATGACGTGCAGTCCTTGGGTCGATGCCTGAACTTCAGCAGACATGAAGGTTGCCCTGGTAACCCAGGGGCTGGGTCCTCTCCTTTGTGGCTCCCTAGTCACTGTGGCCACCTGCTGGGGCCGCACTGCCACTTATCATGTTACTCTTACAGCCCTGAAAACCGTGGGTGGGGCTCAGCAGAGAATTCAAATGAAGTAAGCGTTCCTCACACGCTTTGCTTGGCAATGCTCACCAAGTGCCTCTCTGCAGCACAAGCCCAGCTCAAATACACATGGCACAGCACACCCCACATCGGTTTCAGGCCCCACCAGGAGTAGAGCGCTCACCACACGCTGGTTCTTTTTAGAGGGAGCATAAAAAGAAAATAAGGTGCTCAGCCTGTCTCCCACCTGAAACAAACAGGGAGCAGGCAGCGCTCTTCTCCAGGGATTGCCAAGGGAAGAGCTGGGAACAGGCAGACCAGCATACAGGGTTCCTCAGCAGAGCAGCAGTCCCTTCAGCTGCCCACCGGGCAGCAGATCAGTCCCCAGTGGCAGTACCACCTGGCACACTGCAGTCCATGCAGTGTGCTCTCCTCAGTTCTAAAAGTCCAAGGGGTTCCAAAGTTCACCCAAACATGGGGTCACAGTCCCAATATTTATGGTACACAAAGTCTTTGATCTGCCCTGGCACAGGGTCCTGAGTCCAGTTAAAACCATTTCTGGGGGCACTTAAAAAGTATCATTACAGTGCACAGCACTCCCCATTGTAAGTGTAAGCCCAGGCCCAGAAACACTACAGGAGGGCAGAGCCCTCATTGTGGAAGGCAGGCACAACCATTTCAGGTGCAAGTGCTGCTCCTGCCACCACTCCAAATGCAGGCCAGGCCTATTCAGCCTAGCGCTGACTCATCCAGACTCTCTATAGCCACTGCACCTTCCCAGCCACTGTCACTCCAAAGCTAGACAGTCAATACACATCCTAGCAGAGGACCAGAGACACATAGCAAACAGAAATGGCCACTTCTAAAAGTGGCATTTCTTAAATAGTAATAATAAATCCACTTTCCCAAATACGCAGCATTCATCACTAATATTCCAAACATACCAAACTTGATTTCGCTACCCCTCTCAGATCTGGACATATCAAGCACATATCAGGGAATCACCAATGCATTCCTGTGAGAGGGCAGCCACACAGCAGTGTGAAACCAAATAGGCTGTTTGTTACTACCAGGACATGCCACACAGTTAAGGCACATGTCCTACCTTTTACCTACACCGCACCCTGTCCATATGTAGTAAAAGGGTAGCCATGGACGTGGCAGCCTCTTTATGTGACATGTCACAGCGGCAGTGAACTGCACGCGCAAGCTCTGCAGTGGCAGAGGCCTGAGGCAAGTTTGAAAGGCTACTTTGGTGGGTGGCGCAAGCGGGGCTGCAAGCAGTTGCATTTAATTTACTGGCCCTGGGTATATGAGATACCATGGTACAATGAATTGATAGGTAAATTAAATATGCCAAACTGGTGTAAACCAATCTTACCATGTTTATCATAGAGAGCACATGCACTCTAGCACTGAACAGCAGTGATAGAGTCATAAAAACCACCAACAACAGGTCAGAAAAAATACAGGAGGAATGCAAATGTTCTGGGATGACCCTGTAAAAAGAGGCAAGTCCAACACCCATTGACTTGTAAGCCAGAATCATATTGTTTGGCTGATTGACAGTTCTCTAGTTTCTTTAGTTTTTTAATATATTTCTAGCATTTAACTGATTTGGGATAGATGGGGAGGTGTTTTAAAGTATTACTTGCTACAATGGAGCACAGTTTATCAATTTCATGTTCTGCACATGTCTCATATGGTAATTTTGACACAATTAAAGAATGAAAATCTTGTACTATTTTCAAAAGAACATCAATTGTAAGTGAATGAGCATTGGCAAAGCCAGTGGGTCTGCGTTTGTGTTTTAATGGAAACTTTTTTTTTATGCAGCACTGTCTTGATCTTGTTGACCCAACTTTTGAAACATGATGAATACAAATAATCAAGTGTTTCTATATGGAGACAAGAAGTGTGTAAACCATAAAGTGAGGCACCATAGGCTATGCTACAAAACGTAAAAGGATTTTGGGATTTTCTGAAACTTCAATAACAGCCACATGATCTCAGTAAGTAATGAAGAACTGTAGGTGTTATGTAGTCATTTATATTAACAAGAAAACATGCCACAAGTTTCAAAATTGTGTTATAATGAAAAAACAAAGATTATAGTCCTAACCTAGCTGGGCCAATGGAATTGTGCGGGAACGTAGGACCAAATTATGCTGCAGAGCTGAGTAAATAATGTGGCAAGAAAAGACAAATTGTGTGGTGATAGTATTAGGTCATTAGTTTGTAATTTTTACACATATTAACACTTTCTTTTGAAATACAGCAAGTAGCAATAGATGAAGGATTGTGTGGCAAATGCAGCAAAGCCATCATTATCCCAAAAATTCCAGAGTGACAGAATTGTATAATTCCACTGTCCCTGTTTGTTAGCCTGCTGAATCAGGTGTACTTGATTTAACAAACACAGTCAGCAAAAAATAAAGATCGTACGAAGTTAGATATAGGCAAAATGAGTTGGTGCCAAATTTAATCTTTCGTCACACTTAAAATACTTATCATCATTATGTGTATTATTATTACTGATTAGCTGTTACCAATAACGATTATTGCCATACCATGAGATATAGAAGCGGCGTATTTATTGAATAAACTTGGAGAGGCATCGAAGGGACATTGTTGACATCCATTGTTCACAGTGTTAGAAGACTGAAAAGTTGACTCAGATATCATGGTTTTGTCAATTGCTGGATTGCAAATCACACTTCTGCCACTGATAACAATAGTTGCACCCATTTACCATAAACATCTGAGTGGCATAAAGAGATAAGCATCTAGGTATAGTGGAGTCTCACCAGCAAACACAACAGATAAGCGAGACAGGTGGATGCTTTTCAGATGGTATGGCAGACTAAACCATTGGGTGATTTAATGGCAGTTAAACAAATAAAGGCTATCATAGCACTTAGCAAGTCATCGAAAGTGTGTTACTGAGGAGATTGTGTATGTGCAACGTTGTGTCAGAGCAGAATTGTTTTGGTAAACTCAAAAAGCAAGGTGAAGCAAAAATCCTGTGGAGGATCCTTGAATTTGTTGGTCTAGATACTAAACACAGGGTTTTGCTAGCTAGCATATAGACAAACACCATAGTAAAGGTTCAGGTTAATGGGAAAGCTTCTGACATCTTAGAATTATAAGAGGGACCAGGCAAGGTTGCCCCTTGTCTCCTCTCCTGTTCACTCTGTGCATGGAGACACTTGCACAGGTGATCACAACGAACCAAGACATAAAGGAGAAAAAGTTTGGGACAGAGACCAACAAAATATACCTGTATGTCAATGGTGTGTTATTAACACTCACAGACCTGGCCCATCCCTCACCTCTTTCTCCGAAATTGGGGAACCTAGATTCTATCCCAGGCATGGACCATACCAATTCACAGAGTGGCAAAAATCTGGTTGAAAGAGAAAATAGGAGATCTGTTTGCCCTCCAAGGAATAAAATAACTCAAATGGGATTGTGGCCTAACTGAAACTTAAAGGCTGCAATATTTTCATGTGAGACACTGGGTGCCTCAAAAAAAGATAAAACAGGGAACCTCTTGTTACATGACCACCTTTGAGAGTTGGACCCTGCTCAAAAGGGACAACAGGCGGCTGATTTTGATACATAAAATGGCTACAATTCCAATCTCTCTCTGACTAGGATGGCAGTTCAGCCCTGATGGGAGGCCGAGATTGGAATGGCACTCAGAAACAAGTAATGGTCTGATATAAATGCGAGACCCAGTTTGAGTGCAGAGTGTGCTTCGATGAGAGAGATCCTTAAAAAAGCATGCATTATTGGTACAATACCACTAGCAGGGTCCAGAAGTGGGACCCCTGGAAAATATTCTCTGTTGGAGGAATTGTGACAATACTGGGTGCAATTGCACTTACTCTGGTATTGCCCCAAACTTCAGGGATATTGGGAGAAGGTTTTAAACAAGATCGACCCTATGTTCACGGGCCATTGCTGAGGTTCCCAGCATATGTCTTTCTCAGTGCGGCAGATCGATTCTGGTACCCATTGAAATCACATAAAGGCTGCCAAATCACACTCTTGTTGAGAGCAGCCAAACAAGGTATCAAAGAAGATAACCTACATATAGATCCTGACTAAACTGAGCGTGTGACATTTTGGGAATGGAAAAGATAACCCTTGGCTTGAGGTTAGTGTAGCAAACCTTAGAATCCCTTTGGAAGGCATGTCTCTCCAAGCTGTTGACTAAATTCCACAATACTACTTTCCCTAAAAAAGTATGATTTTTAATATTGTCGCAACTCCACACAGGAACCTCAACGGAAATAGGTCAACTACATCCACGATATAGATCAGGAGGGAACCAAGGTGGACGATGGCTGAAGCTATGGGTTTATCTTGTCAGGAGGGGTCATCCAGGGCACTGAGAAGTTAGAGGGAAGAAGGGTTTTCTTTTACAGCTTTAAGATGTTTTGTCTTACCTAACACCACTTTGTTACATCTGGCAACTGTGAATAATACTTTCTGCTCTTTAAGCTTTATATAATCAATGCTTCCAGGATTCCCACCGGCCATGAGATGTGGGCCAGTGTACATATATTTAAATAAATAAACAAAGTTAATCTTAAAATTGTTTGTTTTGGTTTGGAAAAATTGGGTGGGCGTAATAGAAATTTTAAGTACTGAATTCTTTTTGTTTTACATCAGTTTGATTTATAGCCATTTATAAATGTATTATCTTGCATGAAATGGTCACTTACAGTAAAATGAATTGTGCAATAGTAGCCTTACAACAAGCTGGATACAAAGATCAGAGAAATTCCATGAATATAACTGGATGCGTATTTCGGATAGCTTTCAATTAATTCAACTGTAAACATAGATCAGAAAGCAGTCAAGTAGTCACCACTCATAAACGAATAAATCGCCTGATAATGGCGGGTCTTTTCACATGGGGAAGAGATAAGTTAGATGAGGCTTTAAAGTCGGCATTATTCTTCCAAGACACCAAGCAGTAACATCTGGATCAGACCCCTTGACGTATTACTTCAGAAAGAGAAAGAGAGAATGTCTGTGTCTCAGTAGTAGAAGACTGCTAGTAGATAGAAGAGACATGCAGTGCTCCTTAAGTGTTTGCAGGATAAAACTGAGTTTGCAGTACATTCCATCCTTACTCTTAAGAAAAAATAAATGCAACATATCATAACGTGTATTTGTAAAGCGCACGTTCACCCAGAGGTCTCTTGGCACTGAATAACAGATGTTTATTGTTACCCTACTCAATGGTACTCATTTTATCGACCTCAGATAAATGAAAGGCTGATTTGAACCTGTGACCATGAGGTAAAATACAGGCCTCTGCAACAGACGCATTAGTCCACTGAGCCACTAGACCAGACATCAGTTGCATTTCCTGTGTTCCAACCACGGAAGCTCCTATACCTTGCTCGGAGGAGGTGCTAGGATGAGATAGTTATACTGATTTGTAGGTCATGGAAGAGCTACTAAGTTATAGATAGTTCAAGAGAAAAGGTATGGAAGGGCTACACATGTATATATTTAGTGATAATGAACCATATTTATAATTTTTTTAGTGCAGCGCATAGCAGCGAGCCACTTTGCTGCGCTGCGTGAAAGGGAAAGGGCAGGAATGCACTGTATTTAACATTACACAGCGCATTTGTGCCTTTTCCTAGTGCAGGCACACTTTTGGATGCCTTGTTCTAACTCCTGCCCCCTTGCGTCATGGTGCACAAAAACAATTCTGAAAGGCATTTTCCTCTTTCTGTTTGTGCTGCAGAATTCAGCATATGTAGAAAGAGAAAGAAACGTGGACAAAGATACTTCCACTCGTTATCCCTTACCTCGGGAGGCGTAGCATTTTGACACATTCCCAGGTCTACCATCAATAGTAAATATAGGAATGTCTCAAAATCCGTGGGTGGATGCGTGGGAAGACCCACACGCCACCAATGGAACGCTTCCCTGTGACAGAATAACACAAGGCAGATGGCCTTGGTGGCTTGATAATCTCACATAGGTTTTGTGTCACCCTTGTGCCCCCATGTGTAGCCCAAGGCTGACACAAAACCTTGATAAACCTGTCCCAATATTTGATATAAGTAAAGCAGAAGACTATGGTAAAGAAAAAAATCATATTTGAGGAAGGAGAGAAGAGGAATGGAAAAAAGCAGGGGAGATGAAAAAGAAGAATGGTAGGGATTTCTTTTTCAACATGAAGCGTATTGCCAGAATAGATTCAACATCCTAGTAATGTTATTCATTTGAAAATAAGAAGAAGGGGCATGCCCACAGCAAGGACTCACCAAGCGTATTTTCTAGCTAATCACCAGAGCTGGGGCCTCCAGTGAGGACATTAAAATCATAACAAATGTGCCATGACAACTAAGAACAGATAGCTATGAAGTAAGAAATAATTTGCCATATTTTCATGGCATTTAAAAGTATGGATGACCTATCAGTTTCAAAGCTTGATCAGAATGAAAAGGGCTTTCCCCATTTCCTCAGCAAATTAACAGATATAAGGTAGCCTCAAAAAGTTAAAGTGATGGACACTCAACTAAGAAGCACATGTCCGAGAAGGGGCACTTGCTCTACAGCCAAACCGCCCAATTTTTTTGTTTTGTTATGATCTTAGAAATTATGTTGAAAAAAGCTGCATTGTGATTCCAAGTGTAAAGTTTATTGATAATATATTTGGCTTTGATGAGCTCCTACTCATGACATTATAGTAGACACATCACAAGTTCTGGGGGGTCTTCTAGTGTATTGTATGTAAAGCATATAAAAAAAAATCTTTATTCAAAAGGAGACGGATTGGTTATGTAGACATGAATTCTCTCTTGGTTCAGACGTCGAATGCTGCAAGCAATAACACCATAGGTCCATGATACCTGCTTGGTGATCTGTTGGACTAAAGTACTGATTTCAAAGACTAACGTAAGTGTCATCCTCCCACACACAGCTTTCATTCTTCAAAGGCATACATGTTCTGTGTTCCTTTCGCAAAGTTAGTCTTTGAGAATCTGCAGGCCTGGTTACCATAGTACAGATTGCTCAACATTAGTTTAGATCATGCATTGTTTTTCCCTTCTGACTATGTTTTAGCATGATGTAAGGCAATGCAGCATTATAAAGTCTTCTTAATCTGTTATATTGTTGTAGGAATTAAATATTTTCAGTTTGTTTTCTTCTTATAATCAAGAAATCAATTAGAAATAAACCATCTAGAATGCATTCTCAGGACAATGCATCATAATTCATTCCTTCTTTGAAGACCTTCTTGCTAATGTTAATAATTACAACATCTACCTTAAGGGCCTTATTTAAAGTTTGGCAGACAGGGTACTCAAGCAGAAACATGGCAGGATACCAAGTCAACTCCACTCCCAGTTTGCCCACCCTTTTTAGCATGGGGCATACCATCATGCTTCTGCTACTGGAACCACCACTGGCTCTGCTGGTGGAAACGTTTGACAGATGGACTGACTGGGCTAATGGTCAAAGTACTTCAGACCTCCTGCCCTTCTTAGGGGGGTTATTACAATATACTTTTTTCCTGTTTGATGGCACATTGGAAAGCCTGGACAACAGGAAAACAAATAAATGACCCCACTCACTGGATCAAACTCCCAGTAGTCAGGAACATTTATTTTCTAAAATAACTGCCACTTTGGGAGTTTGTTTTTAAAACCCATAAAACTTTTCTGTGCGATTACATTGAACATGCCATGCACACACCGATTCTTTACTGCCTTGAAGAGAGTCCCCTAGATCACAACTCCACTTAAGGCACAGAGATCTCTGCCAGGATGGCAGAGATCTATTTATATGGCAGTTTTTAAGGTATTCTTTAGTCCTTTATTTTTTTTAAAATTTAAACTCAGAGCATTTACAAATTACTGCCATACATAAATATCATTATCTACACAATTCATATCTCATATACACAACAAATCATAGTATTAAGAACAGACTTACTTAATATATTTTCATACAAATTTCTTCAATACAGTACAATGATATCAGTGCTATCTTTATCCTGCAGCATTACCACTCTGGATAAAAGGAAAACCAGTGGGCCCTCCCTTCATTTAATATTTGTTATTAAAAAATAAGTAGTTATCATGATCAAATAAAAAACAACCCAGTTGATCGGCTGTAAGGTCCACATTATCTTTCCAGTCTATATTTGGGGGCCAGATCTTTTTTCCCCAGCTTCCTTGCTTGATTACCTTTACATTCATAGAGAGGCATCTCCTGTTTATATATGGCCAGCAGTCGAGCTAGCCAGCCCTAAAATGTGGTAGGATCCGGGTCCTTCCATCTGGCTGCAATTAATAGCCTAGACACTGCAACTGAAATAAATGTAAAATAAGTCTGTGTTGTGTTAAGATTCATATTATTATCACACCCCAGAGTTGGGCTAAGTTCAACCCTGCTTCTGAACAATCTTTCCCAAAATAATTCCATCCCATTTTTTAAAGATATTAACTTAACACAATCATAAAACATATGGGCCAAGGTGGCTGAGCCTTCTAGACATCTAGGGCACTTATCATCTTCTCTTTTTCCCCATTCACAGAATTTAGCCGGTGTAAAATATAGATTAAACAATGTTTTAAAATGCTGCGCCTTCAAATTTGCTGAAGTAAACAATTTCGCGGCTAGCCCCAAAGCATTATCAACGTCGACATTAAGGTTACCAAGCTTCCTAGCCCAACTTATCTCAGTTTTTTCAAGATCATCAGGGAGACTTTCTAAAATAATACTATATACTATAATAATTTTACATTCATCATGGATAGTTACCTCCATCAAGGATATTTTATCAGTATTTATAACCTCCCTTGTGCTATTCACAAATTCTCTGATTTACATATATTTAAAATATTGATTTTCTAAAATACCACATTTTTGCCGTAAAATAACTGGAATATGTCTCTTATTACTGTTATACCACAGTGCTCCCACTGTCTACCTATTACATCATAAAAAGGTATAGGAAAGCCCAAGGAGCGCCACAAAGGAGTATATCTATTATATTTAGAAAAATTCATAGCTTTACACACTTTACTTCATATCTTCCATGCACAAAATATAGTTTTAAAGCATACCTTTGTATAATAGCTTGGCTCCAATTGACGCAGCAATAGCCCACTAGCCCTTCTTCCCAAAACAAGTTCATATATTGTTGGAAGCCTATTACAATTCTGTTGGTCTGTTCCTTACTTATTTTTCGACAGAAGTAAGATACGCATTTGTTGTATGATGGCCGCCCAATAATACAAACTAATTTTAGGCATTGTCAAGCCGCCCTGTCTTTGCGATAGAGAAAGATATTTCATTGAGCGCCTGGTCTTACCATATTGCCAGATAAAATTAATAAATATAGCATCCAGGGTCTTTAATACTATTTCATCAATGGCGACTGGTAGCAACCAAAACAAATATAAAACCTTGGGTAGCATGGTCATTTTTAAAGCATTAGTCCTACCAATAATTGATAGGTGTAGCCCATTTATTCGTTTTAAATCACCAGATATTTTCCCCATTAAAGGGTCAAAATGTATTTTTTGCTATCGTATTTATTTTGGGGCTAATACGAACTCCTAAATATACTGCCGAATCGACACAGCGAGGATCATGAAAGATCAAATTCTCTGTACAAATAAGCTGCGTCTTACTTTTGTTTAGGGAATAGCCTGAGATCTTGTCAACATTTTCAGCCATCATTTCTATTTCCCTAATTGCTCCTTCGGGGTCTGTAGTGATGGCAGCAATGCTGTCAGCATATGCGAGGACCTTAGTCTCATGCCCTTCGTTTATTAGAGGGCTTATCCCCTGGCTACTTATAATCTTTTCAATCAAGGGGTTGATATAGAGCACAAATATGATGGGGGAGCAAGGGCAATCCTGCCTAGTTCCCCTTGAGACCTTCATGACATCTGACTCTTCCCCCATTATTTGAAGTCGAGCATATGGAGAGGAATACATGGCCCTAATCGCAGTGATTATTTGGGGACCAAACCCCTTTAATGCCAATATCTCCCATAAAAATGTCCAATCCACTCGATCAAAAGCCTTCTCGGCATCGAGTAGAGCCATAGCCATCCGTCCACCCATCCCGGCTGCGATGTCGAATAGATTTATTGTCCTCCTTATATGGTCCCTGGTTCCCCTGCCGGGTATAAACCCATGTTGCCACGGAGAAACTAGATGAGCTGTGAATCTACCTAATCGAGTTGCAAGATTTTAGAATATATCTTGGCATCTGTGTTTATCAACACAGCTAATAATCTCTCCGTTGTTTAACATCAACTTGAATTCAGACCTCTAAAACTAGTGGGTTCTGATCTGAAACTACCTTCAGAAGTTTCTTGATCTTGCTTTTCCCTAATAGGTTTTTTGGGACTAAAAAATAATCGAGTCAAACATATTTGTTATGTGGGCAAGAATAATACGTATATCCTGCATCGTTAGAGTGTTGATGGTTCCATATATCTACCGGCCTGTGACTATTCATAAGGGACAAAAGTGCCCTTGATATTGTTGCCTCTGTTGAAAACCAGTTTTGTGGTGTATATTAAGATCTTCACAAATAATTAGCGGCTGTGACCATAATGCCAGCTCGACTTCGAGGTCCTCCAATATCTTTGGGTCGTCCTGGTTTAATCCATACACTACACATATTACAAGCCCTGCCTCAAACTCAACTGACGCCCACCTACCTTGTGCATCCATTGTCTTTCGTTTAACCAACCTTGTCTGCGGTTTGGCTAATATGGCCACCCCACGAAAATTAGTTCTCAGTGTAGAACATACCAGTAAGTTATGCGCTCTCATTGTCATTAGTTCCCTTTTTTCCCAGGGAATATGTGTTTCCTGCATACATATCAAATCAATGTTTATTACTCACACAAACTCTACCACCTTTGTCCGTTTTGATCTATCATTTAGTCCCCCCACATTAATTGAGCATATGGTGATGTTAACCATTTATATTGTATTAAAAAAAGATTTTACTTTTCTCCATTATGTCTTTGTTAGGTTTGAATTCTCCCCCAAAAAATAAAATGCATTGCATCAATTTATTTCCGTCTCTGAGTGTTTTTTTCATTTTATACCCCCTCCCTCCCCTGCACTGCCCTCCCTGAGTTCCCCTTGCCCAGAGCCACCCACCCACCCCCAAACCCTCCCCGTCCCCCCTACCCTGAGAAGCTAACAGATCGCTAAGCAGTCTGAAGGAGAAGGAAGCAACACATGTGACCCGTGTACCCGTGAATATATCATGACAACTAAACAAGGTTTAGACAATAGTTAAACCCTAGTAAAAAAAGAAAATCAAAACATCAAATACATACAAACCCACTAGAAAAAACAGTGACTTAGTGAAAAAAAGATAAGTGACTTCCTATAACTTGTTATACCTTCCTATGACCCCCTAAATCTTACCTTACCCCTAACATCAGTACTTTCATTGTCTAAATCCTTAAAACAATTTTATAACCTTATTCTATCATTTCTTAAGCCCTTCGTTTCTTCCCCTCACTAAACATTATCACAACTCAGGGGTCTATCATGATAGCGGGCGGATCGCCACAGCCCATATGGTGGTGGCGATTCGCCCGCCAACAGTCACTGCCCGCATTACCCCGGAGGATGGTAAGACTGTTGGATCATTTTTCCGCCGGTAGGCAATCCGCCCAATTGCCTACCGGGGGGAAAAGCCCAGCAATATGGTGGCGGTGCCTTGCAGGCACCGCCATTCATATTAGTATGATGGTGGGGAATTGCCTTTCCATGGCGTAGACTCTGCCATGGAAAGGCATGCAGTTTTCCCCCCTGGTACCCCCTGCATTTGCATGCACAACGTGGCAGGCACCGCGCGGTTCCTGTCATGTTGTGCATGCCAATGCACAATGTGCATTCCCAGCATGCTGGGAATAGAGGATGCCACTGCCACGGTGGCGGTGGCATCCTAATTGCGGGTGCGAGACCGCTGTACCACTGGCGGCCGGTCCCAGCACCGCTTTCCGCCATCCTAATAGGCCCCTTAATGTCGTTTAGGAACTCTTTTGCTTTGATCTCAGAGTCGAAGAAGCGTGTACTGCCTTGCCAAATCACTTTAAGGCAGGCAGAGTTGATCACGTAAGCCTGAGCATTTAGGTCTTGAAAAGGCTTTATCATCTGCGTCAAGCGCCAACGTCTCTCGACCGTTGCATGACAGAAATCAGGCCACACAAAGAAAGATATATCTCCACTATGGCGCTTTGATTCAGGTCTTGCTTTTTCTGAGTTAGCTTGTCTAAGGAGAAAGTTCCCAAAGTAAATAAGGATAGCCCTGGGTTTTGCTCCTTCCCTTCGAGGTTATCTTAACACAAAGGGGACCTTGTGGCCTTGTTGAATTACCAGCACCCAGTTCCAGCCTGGTAAATCCGGAAAGGCTTTCTTAAAAAATTCTCTGACAAAGGCCCGGACATCTGACCCTTCGACCCCCTCCTGGACCCCAAGTAGACGAAGATTATTGCGCCTCTGGCGAGTTTCTTGATCCTCCAGCTTCCACTGTATGTCTACTAACCACACTTCATGAGCTATAGTTTGTTCCTTTATAGTCGCAAGATCTGTCTCAGTTATATTGGTTCTTGTCTCGAGATCTGAAGGTGATCTCCAATGGCATTACAAACCTTGGTCAGCTTCCTGACCACTCCTTGAACTTTTCTTAGTGCAGTCTGTGCTTTGCGGCTATCCTGGTGTGTTTCCTCACGATCCATTGAAACTGCTTGATAAATAGCATCCAATGTGGGTGAGTCCGTTTCGCCTGCCCACTGCAAGGTCACATAGGGAGGGCCAGCTAGATGCTCAGTGGGTGTATAGTCCCAGGCTAAGTCTTTTCCCCTTAAACTTCTTAGGCTTGATTTTTTTGCCTATCTTACGAGTGGTCGTGATACTGCCTTTTCTGCCCTTTCTATCTTCTCCATGGTCATCATCACTCTCACAAGACTGGAAGGGGTATTTGAGTCCTCCCCCAACCATTCTGCTGTGTCCGACAATGAAAAGAAGCAATTGCTTATCTTAGATTTGGCAGCCTCACCCCCCTGCTGCGATCCAAGTATTGCTAGGGACTCCATAATGGACTCTTTATTCCAGTCTGAAAGCTTGCTAGTTACTGAGTCAGGTGGGTTGCTATCAAGCTGAGCAGATGTGCCCCCTAGTGCCTGCTTGCTCTGCATCATATTTATATCTTCTTTTAAACAAGCCCCCTACTCTCCTCCACATGTTCTTGTACCACAGTCCCCACATTTAGCCCCTCTGCCAAATTGTGGGATTGATTGTTTGCCACCACTAAGTCACTGTTTCCTTGCGGAGATTGGGAAGTAGAGAGCTCCTGCGTACCTTTGCCTGGTTCCAGAGCAACAATATCCAACGCGGCGGGTTTTCCCTCCATTTGGGAGCAAGTGCTGGAGCTGTATGACAATGCTGTTGCCGTTGCCTCCGCTATCTTTCTCAGCCTCTGCATATCGCCTGCTGCCTCCTCTTGCTCCTGCAGACTACTCCTTGGCCCTGACCCCCTCAGAAGGTTGACAACAGTAGGGCCGGCCGGACGTGAACCGCCAGCTGCCCCGTCTTTTCCTCTCCGCTCGATCCACTCGGTCTCCGGCTCCTGGATGGCACGTCGCCCTGCCTGCGGAATTGCAGCTTCCTCCCCCTGTGATGTCGTGCCCGCCTGGATGGAGGTACGGGCTGCCTTGACTTTCTGGGCACCACCGGCTGCAGCCTTAGGACCCATCTTCCCGATTGGATCGTGGCAGAGAGAGCGGCCCGACTGAAATAAGGTAACTGCTGCCAGATACATGCAGACCGCAAGGCTTCTCAATGATATTACTGCTCATGTGCGAGCGGCAGCGTCTTTTCAGCTGTAGTGTAGAACGCCTGCGGTCACAGACACTGTTTGAGGATTTTAAGGGTTCTAAGGGTTAGCTCTTCCTCTCTACGCGTCCACAGATTCTAGCGATCACTATGCGATCACCATCTTGCCTCTCCCTCTCCCGCCCAATCACTCTGTGCTTTGAGGTGGGAAATAAATCAAGCAGTAGGTTGTGCTTGTAAAGCATTGGGAGCTTAAAATCCAAAGCAGAGAAATATGTGACTAAACTAGATTTTGTGGAGGAGGGGGGCAGTGAACATCTGCATGTCACTGAGAGGGAGATATCTGGAACACAACAGAATAGAGGGACCTGATTCTTGCCAAAATTGAAAAGTAAACTGAGAGAAAGGGAGAAATAACAGTGGACTGTGATGGAAATATCATAGGCCATCAGCACCTACATGCGTTGGGACTGAAACTCCTCCTGAAAAAAACAAAGGATGAAGAAAAAGTCTTAGTAGTGCTAATACTTAAGGGGCTGAAAGTACACAAGTTGGAAGGTCCTGAAAGCAGCATGCCATGCTCCTCGCAGCAGATACCTCATTGGCACTAGTCCTAAGACCAACAGAAGAAGGTTCTTTGTAAACACGAGGCATTGCCCAACCAAGAGTAATAGCATACATAGTCTAACTGGTACTGGCTCACTTTAGCAAAGGCTTTTCTTGACCCAAAAATAAATTGTTTAGAATGGGAATATTGACCAAATACCATAAGATGGTCTCCATGAATAGATATGGCATCCGATACAAACATAGCCCAGAAACAAAATTGATAAAAGACATTTGCCCTTGCACATATACAACTGGAGCACTGAAATGAAAGAATGTTCTTCCAGTACCAAAGAGTAGCCTTCACCATCAGAAGAACTGTTAGCTCCATCAACAAAAGGTGATATCTGTGAGCTGGTGCAAGACATTGAGGTAAAAATGCAAACCATACACTAGGAATTTATTACATTGTTCAGAGACTTAAATCACTCCTGGAGTTATGCCCTATTACAACTTAACCTTGATTGCCCGTACCACACTAGCGATAGCATGTCCCACATGAGAGCCTGGGAACGCTAGATCACATTTGATAAACCCCTGTCCTCCCTCTCCCCCTTTTTTGGGGCACTGCCTGGCTCTTCACAGAAACCCCACGGGCTCTCTGCACACTCTTGCTCCCCAGCGCTGTAGTGGTCCAGCATGTTCCCACGTGACCAGAGGCACCACGCACGCTACACGCTTACCACCCTCTTGCACAGTTCCATGGGGATAAATGGTGGTTCTCTTAGGGTCTGAGTGGCTTGTTGCTTCCAGCAGGGTATATTTGGTTGTAAAGGTCGGCTGTGAGCCACTCATGTACATACTCATATATATACCGCTGGGACCAGGGGCTAACAGTGACTGAGTGACCATATGTTAGGATAAGCGCCACACACTATTCAGTGATCATGTTTACATGTTGAGTATACTGCATGATAGTAATGACTATGTGTTGCCATGTCGGTTTGAACACATGACAAACATACAGTTCTAATTAAATTTATATTGTATGCACCTACAGCTGGGCACCATGAGATGGTAACTGAGCTTGGAGAGTGCATGCGACTGTAGTGACTGTATTGCACAGTAGGTAAGCATTATGTTTATGAAAGAATGAAATGTAATTAGGTTGATGAGGTCACGTATCTTTAATATGCCTGTTTCTCCCACAGTTTCACGAACACCTCTGAAAGGAAGAGGGACATTGGAGAACGGGCCACTCAGTTCCAGTAGTGTCTTGTATTCTTCCTTTATATTTCACTTTTTACCACTATTTGCAGAGTGACTTTTACACTTGACCAAAGTACTTCTATGTCACTTATACTGATTCCAGGGATCAGTACTTTCTGGCCTTAATAGATTCCATTAGGTCCTAAGTGTGTATTTGATTTCACGTTCGAAAAGTGCCATTTTCAAAATTGTCATGAAAAATACGACTTTACCATTAAAGAGGGCGTATCATTGCAATTTAATAGGTACCAAACATGATATATCTACCTCCTCTAAGTTAGGAATTAAAGCTTATAAATATAATAGTATAACATATATAAAATATAATAAGAAATCCTCAATGTTATCCTAAGGGAGCCATAGGCCTTTCAGAAGTGAAAAATTAATTTGGGAGCTTTCACCACCAGGACATGTAAAACTTGAAAGAACATGGCCAACCTTTTTATTCTGCAGCACCCTGCCCTGTGGGCTACCTAGGGTCTTTCTAAGGAGTGACTTGGATATAATAAAACGGGAGGTTAAGGCTTGGCAAGGGGATTTGAATGCCAAATCAACATGACAGTTTAAAACTGCATTCTGGCTGCAATGGCAGGCCAGGGACATGTTTTAAGTAATCCTGGGCGTAGTGGGCGTAGTGGGGCTACGTGGAGCATCGCGTAGTTGGGCCAAATCTATGCACACTTGCGCGCTCCGCATAGCCCCACTACGCGCCGCCCACCCGCCCTCATTTTAAAATAAGTTAAAGTATTTTAAAAGTAAATAAAATGCCTTACCTGTGCCCGCGCATGCGCATTTCTCGAGAGAAATGCGCATGCGCGGGCGTCCACGCATGCGCATTTGTGAGAAGAAGTTGCCGTCAAGCAGGAAGAAGGAGCCCCGGGACGCCGCACCGCAGGTAAGGCATTTTATTTGCTTTTAAATTCTTTAAATAATTTTAAAATGAGGGCGGGTGACAGGTGGCGGGCAGCTCTGCTTTACCGCGGTGTGTGCGTAGCGCTGCTTGCTACGCCTACTTCGTAAACCGCGAAGCAGGCAGCGCTACGTACACTCCGTGGGCGGAGCGGAGCACTACGCCCGGGCTTAGTTTTAAGGTACTACTTAAGTGGGTGGCACAATAGGTGCTGCAGGTCAACTGGTAGCATTTAATTTACAGGCCCTAGGTGTATGGTATACCGGTTCACTGATCGAATATCAATGCTAAAAACATTGATGTAAAAAATATCGAAAAAAAATATAGAATGGAAAAATAACGACTTCCTATACTTAAACAGGAAAGTAAAAAAATATAATACAGATGTAAAAAACTATCGATTTAAGAATATAAAATAATATGTATTAAATATATAAAATATACATTTTATCTTTAACAAAATAAATTACATTTAATATACATTTGAACTAAATATAAAAAATAAACTTAATTTAAAAAAATATGAACACGCAAACATAATAATTTATACATATGCCTATATTTACTTTAAAATAATGTATTAACTATTATCTTTATTTAGGGGTCTATTAGGATGTAGGGCAGATCGCCACTGCCTGCATGGCGGTGGAGATCTGTCCTACATCAAGCCCCTCCCTCCACCCATTTCTCCCCAGCTATATTAGTTTGGCGGAGGGACCCCGGCGGACGGTCTTTCGCCGGTCGACCAGTTGGAAAAGGGTCTGGATATGGTGCCCATCCATATTAGCATGGGAGCGGGAAGCAGTCTTTCCGTGGTGGCAACGAGGATTTTTCTTTTGGGGGCCCGTTGCGGGCCCCCAGGGTATTGGGGGTGGCAGGACAAGGTGGCAGGCACCATGCTGTGCATGTCACCTTTTGTATGACAATGCACAACATGCATTCCCAGCATTGTGGCAGGCGGTGCTGTTAGCACCGCCCGCTACAATGCTGGGATTGGAGGATGCCACGCCGCCGTGGCATCCTAATTGCAGGTGCGGGACCATCGCACCACTGGCGGCCGGTCACAGCACCACTAGGGTGGCGGGCAGACCAAAGTCCGCCCGCCATCCTGATAGGCCCCTTAATTTCGAAAGTTTTAAATACATAAAAATAGAATATAGACATATATCAATAATTTAACATTTAACAAAAAACATTCTATAATTAAATAAAGCATTAAGCTATTAAAACAAAATTAAAACTTACATAAGTACAACAGTAGCGAAAATGTTGGACAGCAAAATAATTACATTTACTATTCCAACTGCAATGAGTGCAACAGTAGGGAAAGTGTTGGATAGCGGAGGGATAAAAATTAATATTCCCACTCCAAAGAGTGCAACAGTAGGGAAAGTGTTGGATAGTGGAGGGGTAAAATGTACTATTCCCACTCCAGTGAGTGCAAAAGTAGGGTAAATGTTGGAGAGTGGAAGAATTACATTCACGATTCCAACTCCAGTGAGTGCAACAGTAGGGAAAATGTTGGATAGCAGAGGGGTAAAAATTACTGTTGCCACTCCAGTGAGTGCAATAGAAGGGAAAGAGCTGGATAGCGGAGGGGTACAATTTCTATTGCTGCTTCAGTGAGTGCAACAGAAGGGAAAGTGCTCAATAGTGGAGGGGTAAAAATTACTATTCCCACTCCAGTGAGTGCAACAGTAGGGAAAGTTCTGGATAGCGGAGGGGTAACAATTATGATTCCCACTCCAGTGAGTGCAACAGTGGGGAAAGTGCTTGATAGCGGAGGGCTAAAAATTATTATTCCCACTCCAGTGAGTGCATCAGTAGGGAAAGTGCTGGATATCGGAGAGGTAAATATTACTATTCCTACTCCAATGAGTGCAACAGCAGGAAAAGTATTGAATTGAGGAGGGGTAAAAATTACTATTCCCACTCCAATGAGTGCAATAGTAAGGATAGTGTTAGATAGCAGAGAAACAAAAATTACTAATAACATTTAAACAATTGAAAAATAAGTTATCTTAAAAATAAATACACAATATTTAAAAAATATACAATTAAATGCATTAAACATATAAGAACACATATTATGTTAATTACATATAACAAAAAGGTACACATATTATATACAATAAATAAACACATACATTTATAAACAATATTTATTTAAAAGGAGCAAATATTAACAGAAAAATAAATTATATAAAACATAAATGTATTTATTTTATTTCTTACCCTATAACACCACACCAATATAAACAATCAACATTTTTAATTGAACGTATATCCATAGTTAACATAATTAATAATGAATTTAAAAATATTATTAATAAAAAAATATAACAAACATTCATTGAATACACATTCTTTCACACTATAATATCTACAACACACACCTAAATATTTACACAATTACCATAATTTATTACTAATTGATTAAGTTAAATTAATTAACAACTAATTAATAATCCAACAATAATAAATAAATTATTTGCCACCCTTCCCACCATTTGCACCTATGAACACCACAACACACACCTAAAATTAATAACACACTTACTATAATTAATTAATTTAAATTAATTAACAACTAATTAATAATTAATTGAATCAAAAATGATGTACTTCCCACTCTTCCCACCATTTATACCTATAAATACCACAGCACACACCTAACATTAATTACACAATTACCAAAATTAATTGCTAATTAATTAATTTAAATTAATTAACAGTTAATTATGAAATAATTATTAATAAATTAATTTACACATTTAACACTATAACATCACAATTAAACAAAAATTAATAATCAAAAAGTATTTAATACATGTTATATAATTAAATTACTTCCCACCATATTCCCCTATACACCCACAACCCGCTATGGAGCTAACAATGCAAATTTTGAATGAAAAAAATAATAACTACTAAAAATATTCAATACATTTTATATAATTAGATAACTTCCCACCCTCTTCCCCTATAAACCCACAACCCGCTATGGAACTAAAACCGCTAAATTTAAAATACAAATATGTCATAACGGCTAAAATGTTAACACATATAATAAAAATACAAAAAATTCTTATACAAAAAACAAACATCACACACATATAAACTATATACTAAAATTCATAACATTAATCAAAATTGATATTTTTAACAACTATATTTTTGTAAACGATATTAAACACTTTGATAGTTTTTACATAAATATTACTTACCTAAAATCGATATTCTTGACCACGAGAAATTGTCAATATTCCTGACCCGCAATATTTTTACCACGATATTTGTGTAATTCGATATTTTTTCCTTGATATTCTTTCTCTGCACCTGGTATACCACTCTACAATTGACTAATAGGTGAATTAGTATGCCAATTTGGTATATGCCAATCAAACCATGTTTAGGGGAGTGAGCACAAACATGTTAGCACTGGTTAGCAGGGGTAAAGTGCACAGAGTCCTAAGGCCAACAAAAACTAAATCAGCAGAAAGTAGGAGGAGGAAGGCAAAAGGGTTGGGGGTGAACATGCTGAGAGGGCCAGGTCTAACATCTATGCATCAGGGCAATAATTATAATGTTATTCTGGAAATGCATGTGCAACATTTATTCCATTTCATTCTGCTGGTGCCTGATGACAGCGAGATGATCCTATTCAGGACTCACCACATGTACTGCTACGAGATTAAAAATAAATTACAACTGAATATACTGACAAGAATTCACTTCTTTAACAAACATTGTGGGAGCTGCCAGGAAACAAGTTAATATAACTAAGGGTGGGCGTAGTTCGCGAAGTAGCACTTCGCGAAGCTACGCAAAGTGAAGTTCGCACTACGCGAGCTACGCGTAGCACTTAGCGAACTGCGAAGTAACATGTTCGCACTGTGCAAGATGTTGTTTTCAATGATTGCACAGTGCGGACAAGCAACCGGCACTGTGCAATCATTGAAAATGGCATCTTGCACAGTGCGAGCTGTAGTTTTCTGCTGCTCGAGTAGATTTTTACTCGAGCTGCAGCTTTCTCAACGCGAACTGGTAGTTTCTCATCGCGAGCGGTCGCGAGCATACGCGACCCCTCGCAATGAGAAACCTGACCTTCTCGCGTTGGGAATCTCGCCGGGAGGTTTATTTTCCATGCTCGCGATCGCGAACAAGGAAAAAGTCTCACCAGGATGTCATTTTGCTTGCTCGCGGTCGCCAACTTGACGTTGAGGACCGCGAGCAAGCAAAAAATGACCGCAGCACTACGCAACACTACGCTACGCGTGTTCGCACTGTGCTACGTGCAGTTCGCGTAGCGCGAAGTAGCGCGAACTTCGCAAACTACGCGAGCGTAGCGTAGTGCTTCGCCCAGGCCTAAATATAACATTAAACAGTGATGGCATTCAACTGCCTCTTGAATGTGTCAGTCTCAAAACTAGCCAAACGCAGAGAAGTGAGAGAATTTACAATGTATTTCCAAAAAGCAAAAAACCCTTACTGAAGAGGTTTACCATTCCATCAGATTGTTTATATTGAAAGGGCAAAGCAAAGTCTCCAGACTGCCGATTTTGAAAAGACCTTGCTGGGTCTCAGGACTTGCAGAAAAGCTCTTTAGAATATCTGCAACGGTTTGTGATCCAAATAGAATGGAGGCAGTACCTCTACCACAAGGAGCCCAGGCTGGCTCAAAGTCACCACCAACAATAAAAGAAAGATTTGCTGAACCACTACTCAAAAGAAGGATGAGGTATCCTCCTCAACAACAAGACCTCTCAATGAACGATTTCATTATATTTGTACTTTTCAACATGGTGTTGAAATTATAACTTCTTGACCAACACCATGCTAAACAAATTAAGAGGAAAGGAGAAAAGGCATGAGCAAAAAGAGAAGGCATGACCCAGAATGAGATAACAAGACTCCACCGAGCAACGTTCCCCCAACTCGGGGTTCAGTGCCACTTATTAGCAGAATATTTGTTTTTTCTATTGTCCCTTTTGTTTTCTTTTGGCAAAGAATATAAGGTCACTTATGAAGAAACTAAGTCATATCAGTCTGAACGTCGAGAGCAAGATGGTGTCTGTGTGATTCTCCAACACTCTGCTGTCCACGCCGTGAGGAAAAAAATCATCTGTCGGCTATGTTGCCTGGCCCCGGGACGCAGCATCGAAAGGCACTGGGATTGTTGGTGAAAGCCCGACACCGCACCCCGAGTGCTTCGGATGCCAGCTACGACCACCTTTCGTCTATTTCGAGGAAAGGGACTGGGGACGTCCTAGTGTGCATGTCAGCTGACGTCCTTTTGCTTTGCGGCGCCTTTGCGGAGACAGCCACGCAGGTCCGTGTTGAAGCTCAATCTCGCCCCAGACGGAGTATGTCTTCTTGAGGACCAAGAGGATCCAAAACTAAACCCACTCTTATCAGCCAGGGAGATGTGGAGGGGCTGGACACCACTCAGAAAGGTAAACGGCAGACTGGGGGTTCCAAAAGGACGGCTGGGAAACCAGGGGGGGCGGAACTTCCAAGGATGGTACCTGCTCTCAACTCTCAATCAGCAAATTGTTCCCTACTGCCAAACTGCCGGCCCCTACAGATGCAATTGTATTACCCCCAGAGGGCGAAGTCGGTGTTTCACTGACTGCAAATCAGGGGCATCTTAATTTGCTACAGTCAGGCGCACATGCAATAGAAAATCTTACTCCGGCTCAGAACGAGGTGCCCGTGGTGCCCAGGGATCAATTATCAGGTGCAGAGGGCCCTATGGGATCCATTGATATTATTCACCCAGAAGCCCCCCTCTGGTTTCCACCAATGGGAACACCAGCTTAACAAACCTGCTTGCCCCCGGTGCTGCTTCTTTTTCTTCTGTTTCCGATAAGCAGGTCTTTAAACCTAAAACAGCTGCAGCCGAAAGTTCTGTCCAATGCTTTGAAAACAACCTGGGGTCTCAGGCTCCCCAGACTCCCGAAGCTACAGGTGAACATTTTTATTCAGTGTTGGATCGTTCTGACTCTGTGACAGATGACTGTTTATCTAGCTCAAGTAAGGAAGATTTATCTAACAACAATGATAGTAATCCCTCCAAAGATACAGGAACTGTTCGGCGACAGCAAAGAAATGCAGTCAGTTTAAATGGGATTACGCAGATTTTCAGCTCACTTTTTCCCATAGCAAGGAATCTACTAAAGCCCCACTTTGGGAGAATACAAGAGCTACACTGGAATTCATGGAAGAACCCTCCCTAATGTCTACACTGACATCTATAAAGTAATTTCAGGAAGAGGTTCCATCTGATAGTCACCTCACCAAGGGGGCCGCTAGGAAACTGCAAGGGGGCATGAGGAAGCTAAACAAAATCTGCACTGATATCGTCGATTGGGTTACCATGGTCGAAGGCCGTATGGAAAGTTTGGAAACTAATGTCACCTCCCTGAAAGATCTAGGCTCTTCCTAAGGTTCTAGTCTGACAGACATGATGTGGAAGATGGAAGAGCAGGCGAACAGACAGCGCCGGAATAACCTCTGCCTACTAGGGATCCCCGAAGGGGTGGAGGGGGATGATCTGCGGTTCTTCATTGTGAAACTCCTGCAAGATGCCTTTCCTGAACACTCAAATTGGAACTGGAACATGAGGTCCAGCGAGCCCACCACTTGCCCTTCAACTTAAAGAAACAGCATGATGGCAGCAGCTATAGAGGGGAAAACTCATGGCCTTTCTGGTGTTCTTTGGGACCTTTTTGCTTAGACAGTTGATCTATGTCCCAATTCCCAGAAGGACTCTGGTGGAGTGTCTTTCTTTGCAAAGCCCAATTTTTGCCATGCTACAGTGGAGCGGAGGTGGTGCTTCCATCAGCTATTTGCCCCTTTCCAGCAGCAGGGTGCTCAGGTGTTCCTAATGAATCCAGTCAGACTAAAGGTTATCTTCAATGGGTTTACTCGTACTTTTTTGTCAGAAATTAAAGCTGAAGAATTCCTTGTGGAAATTAATTTAAGAAAGGGGCAGGGCTAATTAGTACTTTATCTGACAAAGATTATCACTCAATTTCTGCCGCCTTCTCTTCCTCTCTTTCATCTGTCTCTTGTGAGGGATCAGTTTGGTGGCCTTAAAAAGGCCTTCTATCGGGGGTTCCCTCTTTTACTTGCTTTTAATACCCTAACATTTCTGGTTGAGATAAGCGGCATGGATGGACGGCGGGGACTTACATTAGACTACCATCACTCAGGTTTATTCTGATTGCTCTACTTTTGGGGAGCCATGGGGGAGGTGGGGGGGCACTGGGCAAGTGGATTAGTGGTGGGGAGACACTGGGGTGCCGATTAGGATCCTGGAAAAAATTTCCCCAACCCAATTGAATCTGGACTTTTTTCCGTACAAATGGTAAAAGCGCCGTACAAACTGCCAAGTACGATTCGTATGGGAAAAAGTCCATACGAATCGCATTGGGAAAATTCCCCCACACGTCCTCGGGTCGGGAAAAGTCTCCGACACGCCCCCGGACATTTTTACGTACAAATGGGAAAACTGAAGTCCCAATGCGCAATTACGATCCGTCCCATCCGTCCGATTGTACAACTGCATGGAAAAAAGACCGTCCGGAGCGAACTCCCATAGCATCCATGGAGATGTCCAAACAAGTGCCCGGTACGCGCCGTACCCCCCCCCCCAGCCCCCCGTATGTACGGAGCATACCCACCAGCCCCCCGTATGTACGGGGCGTACCCCCGTACCCCCCAGCCCCCCGTATGTATGGAGCGTACCCCCCAGCCCCCCGTATGTACAGGGCGTACCCCTGTACCCCCCAGCCCCCCGTATGTACGGAGCGTACCCCTGTACCCCCCAGCCCCCCGTATGTACGGAGCGTATGCTCCGTACATACGGGGGGCGGGGGGGTACGGCACGTACCGGGCCCCCTAATCAGCTCGCATCGCCACGTACTTAGCTTTTCCGGCACATTTTGGGTGCCGTAAAAATATTCTCATCCGGACTGCAGTCGGTGCGAATCGTAATTGCTGGTATGTAAAAACATGCCTAACTCCGTCCGGACGTCACGTCCGCGGTGTCCCGGATCACATTTGTATGTATTTTTCTGTCGGTTGGTCTTTTTTCCGATTCGTACGGAAATGGTGTTTCCGTACGAATCGTAATTGCATGTTTGTAAAGTTTTACAACCCGGTACGAGTCGGACGGAGAAAACGCTCCAACCCACGGTTTGTACCGGGTTTTTCCAGCATCGTAATCGGCCCCTGGGTGTTTGCTAGCATGTTATATTTTGCTATCTTGATGCTGAATTCAGGAAAAAGGCAAAGCGAGAAAATGTGCAAAATAAAAAAAAAGAAATCTTTGCATGTCATTACATTCAAGATAATGATGTTCTTTGGGACCTGGAAGTCTATGGTAGCACTGGTTGGACTTCAGATCTATTTTGGGTATCATTTTTATGTAACCCTTATGATGTTTACTTTTTGGTACTTTATCATGTTTAAATATGAGTAATATAGCTAATCTTACAATTATTTCAGTAAATATCTGTGGCTTGAACGATGCTTAAAAGAGGCAGAAGGTGGCACAAGGGTTGCGCTTGCTGGGGGCTGACTTAGTTTGCCTCCAGGAGACACATATCGAGGGGTCGTATATACTCCTTTTAAATTCTTTGGGGTATAGAATAATTGGGGGGACATCCCATGGTACGCAGGTGAGAGGCGTAGGGATTATTGTCCAAAGGAATCATTCACTTAAAACCTGTGTGAAGTCCTCTTGGGAGAACGGTCATAGCAGAATGATCAAATTTTCTTTTACTTTATGTTCCAGATATGGGAGCAATACTGATGACCCTGGGGTAATCAACTGGATCTCAGGAGAATTAGCCCATTGGCCTCTCCCAGCTGTTATATGCGGGGATTTTAATATTAACTTACCTAGCAACTGGAGCGTGAACAACCAGTGGCACTATAGAGGCGGGAAGCCAAAAGTATACCAAACTTTAATACATTTAATGCACACTCATGGGCTTATCGATGTGTGGGCTAATTTAAAACCAAATCACATAGGCTTTACATTCTACTCAGCCCGCACCTTTCCTTAGCGAGGGTAAATTATTTTGTGGCTTGATCATCTTTGATCCGTGATTGTGCTGTTGACACTGCCCCACGGTTTTTGTCAGACCATAATCCACTCATTCTAAATTTAAAAGGTTTGGGCTTCAGCAAGGAAATTTCATCCTGAAGCTTTGAGAGAGCACTTTTATATGATATCAGATACCAGACTTATATGAAAAGCTGGATACAGGAGTTCCTTGAGATAAACATTGGGTTTCCCAGCCATGGCGTATGGGACGCGCTAAAAGCGTGTATCCGTGGGAGACCTTACGGTACTCCTTAAAGAAAATTAAACCAGAAAAGGTGCAGATCCAGAAGCTCCAGGACAAAATGGCAAAGGCAGAAGAAAAACTAACTGGGGCAGTCCAGATGGGGGCTGAATTCTAAACTACATAACTGGAAGTTGGAGTCATTAAGGCTGAAATCTGGTCGATGTTAGCTTTGAAGGTGGGCGCAAAATGGGCCTCTGCTCGTGAAGAAACATACTAGTCTAGCGAGCTTATTGGCCACCAGTGGGCCATTAGAACTAGGCAGCAGGTTACCTCCAACGTAATACATTTGATCCAGGTTTCTACAGGGGAGATTACCAGTGACCCAATAAAAATTCGAGGGGCTTTCGAGAGTTTTATAAGGGCCTGTATACTGAAGAGAACACCGTTCTATTGGATTCTAGCGGGGCAGAGAACTCAACTTAGCATAGAAGACCATGATCAACTTGAAGATCCTCCTTCATATGAAGAAATTGCTACAGCACTAGCAAATCTACCAGACAGTAAAGCGGCTGGTTCTGACTGCATCACCATGAAATTTTATAAACAAAATTCTTCTCAGCTAAAAGATCTTTTTACAACTTTAGTAGTTTCTATCTTTAACAGTGCCCCCCACGCGCTTCATGGTCATCAGCCAAGATTATAATCTTTCCTAAGAAAGATAAATCACCGTTAGAAATGGTTTCCTATCGGCCAATCACATTCATCAACTGTGATTCTAAAGTTTACTCTAAAATCTTTGCGACCAGATTATCCACCAAAATTGAACCTCTTGTCTCCAAGTGGCAGCATGGGTTCATTCCTAAAAAAAGGCTCCACAGACCATATTCAGCGGACCATCACCTTGATTGACGCTGCACTGATTACAGGGGACCCGATTGAGTTATTTTACTTGATGCTGAAAAAGCATTTGATCGGGTCTCCTGAAAATTTCTCTGGTGCGTCATGTATTTTGGGCCTAAGGCTATTCAAGCTGTTCCAGCCTTCTATTTTAACCCCACAGCCAGAAACTCAATAAATGGGCAACTAATGGAGCAGATTGAAATCTCACATGGGACGCAGCAGGGGTGTCCCTGCTCCCCGCTGCTCTTTGCCATATATATAGTTCCTTTCATTAAAAAACTCTAAAACAATCAATAAATCCGGGCTGTAAGTAGATTTGGTCTAGAAAATAAAAGCATGGCCTATGCTGATGACCTTGCTTTGGTGACTCCGGATTCTGAGAAAGCTATTGTAGCCATAGAACTAGAGGCTCAAGGATTTGGTAACATTTCTGGGTACGCACTTAACAAAGGTAAGACGCATATTATCCTAAATAAGGAAATCAAATGGACAGATAGCAGGGTTTTCCACAAGGCTGAATACTTAGGTGTAAATATCGTGGGTGATACTGACCTAATTGCTATCGTAAATGTGATCCCGTTGGCGGAAGAATCTAAGAGAGCACTCAATCAGATTATTAACTTAAATCTGAACACAGTGGGTCGGTGTAATGTTCTTAAGATGAATTTTTTCCCAAAACTTCTTTATTATTTTAAGAGCTATCCCCCTTTAATTTACTAAGGTAATGCTTCAGAGATTCAAACAGCTTTTTTCTCAATTTGTCAGGGCATACTCTCAGCCAAGGGATCTTTTAAGCTTTTATCCCTTCCTCGTGAAAGAGGGGGTTGGGCGCTCCCAAATTTAAGGTTAAACTATTGGGCCACTGTCTCGCAGAATTGTACAATATTGTTGCATGGACAACCATCTATTCCAACGACAGGACCCGTGTTCCCCTTTAAACTATTACTTGGGGCCGAGGCTTGGACTGCCTGTGGCGACAGGTTGAATTTGGGCACTACAAGTGGGTCAGATTTAAGACCCTGTTGTGCACCTTTAGGGTCTTCACCAATGTGCGTAAGCTTTTAGGTTTAGGTAGATTGAACCATTAGACCCCTATTAATAATAATGCTAACTTGCCTGCCATTTTTTCATATCTTCAAAACTGGTTCAATGCGGGCATATTAAAACTGGGAGGCCGGTACTCTGCCGAAGGAATCCAGCCCTTTATCGATTTAAAAACCCAATTCAACCTGAGCCATAATGAGGCTTTTAAATATCTCGGCATTAGGGACTTCTTGGCACGAAAGGCTGGTGGGCCCACGGGGTTTGTGCAAAATGATATCATTGATAAACTAAATGAACCTATCCTGCCTCGTATTGGATATATCTATTCTATATTGAATAGCCAAATACCTGATGACATGGCTAAAATTGCAAGCAAATGGCAACAAAAATTGGATGTTTCCATCAATGTTCTCATCTAGCTCTGTGATCCGCTGAGAGCAACTTGCTTTCTGCCAAACTGTTTTATAAAACCGTCTTTTTCCTATACATCACACCCAGTAGAATTGCGAAATGGGGGACAGGTATGTTTGCCACCTGTATGGAACTTGGGCCACTGCTTCATAAGATTCAGAATTTTCTAAGGGTAGTCCTATAACGTGATATTCAGCTAACCCCTAGGACCATCTTGCTGGGTATACAAGATACAACCGATAGGAAGAGCGGTGGGGCGCACATTTTTGATGCTATGACTATTCTCAGGCTCTGTATAACATCGGCTTGGATAGATCCAAATCCCTTTTATTTTCCCAGTGATTGGCCCGACTTGTAGCGACCTGTAACCTTGAGAAGGCTTTCTACGCCAAAAAAGGAATTCGGGCCAAAAAGAAGGGGTTAGTCATCTGGGAATCTTTATCCAGGTGGCTTAATCAGATAAACTCCTAGCATTTTTTTTCTCACCAACTTATAGCATGTTTGCATTATAAATTGTCAGCAATTCAATCTTTGGAGACAACTGATATATACCAATCATGTACGTTAATGTATGTTTGCGATTTTTGCACAGAGGCACTGCTCACTTTATCACTAATGGATTCTTTTTACTTTTATTATGCTTATGGTCCCACAATTTTTTAAAAAGGCACTTTAAATATTGTGTGTTTTTCTTTCAAACAACTAGTATCACGTACAAAAAACTCTATTTCCCACATGCAAATGTGGGTTTAAATGGTGATCACTGTTTAAATGCAATGTGCTCTCCCTGCTGTGGTAAATGTTTATTGCTCTAGTTTGGAGGGTGGGGGGAGGGGAACGCTGTACTGTAGTATTTTCATCCTTCATTTTGTATTGCATATTTTATAATAAAAAAAATAATATATATTCACTGAAAAAAACATAGGTTTCAGAGACGTTATAGTTAGAAATTAGCATTTAAAAAACGTAAAAAGTTCACAGAAAAAACCATAGGTTTCAGGGGTTTTATAGTTAGCTGGCCATTTCACTCTTACAAAACCATAGAAATTCCTCCGTTATAGTTACTTCTGCTAACTGTGACCGCAATGCACTGCTGATGATGTCACATATTGCATCATTCATGACATCTCAAATGACATCACTGATGACATCACTGATGGCATCATCCAGTGAATGTGGTTCAGTTTGACATTTAAATATGTATTATATATTATCTACTGGCGGTCGCCAGTAGATAGTTATAGTTACAACCTAGTTTCCATAGGAAATCTCAAAATTCTATTTTGAATAACTTTGGCGCCGGTTGACGAATCCTCACGAAATTTTCAAAACAAATGGGGCGCTCCATTCAGCTCCTACCCTGAAAGTCTCGGGGTGATTCATCAAGCGGGGGCCAAGAAAAAGGGGGGGTCCCAAAACGTGTTTTCCCCATGCATTTTTCCATAGGACCTTTAGTCGCAGCTACAGCCCGAACGGCTGAACAGAATTACGTGAAATTTGGCAGAGAGGTAGCCATAAGGTCAAGGAAGTGCCTTTTGCAGGTCTAGTGTAAATCTGTTCAGTATTTCCTGAGAAAATAGCATTTAAAAGCATATCAATATCTATACGCGCGCAGCGTGCGCGCACTGTGCGCGCACCCTGCCGTGCGCGAGCACAATTCTGATTGGTTGTTAGATGTCGGTAAACATTCGAATCGGTCGAAACCAGCAAGTGTCGGCCGCCATTTTGTCTCTTGCAGTCTGAGGGGGTGAAAAAAAAGGTGGAGAACATGAAAAGGGGGCAGAGTGGACAGTTCCTGACCCCCTAGCCTTGTCAGGGGGTCACAGAAGGACCCCAAGGGAGAAAAAAACAATTATTATTTTTTTAAATCGCGAGGTGCGCGCACCACGCACGCACGGCTTGCGCCGTGCACGGTGCGCGCACGGTGCGCGCACGGTGAAAAACCTGGAAAAAAAAAATTAATAAATACATAACTTAGCATTTAAAAAACCGTACAAATTCACTGAAAAAACTATAGGTTTCACACACGTTATAGTTACGAATTAGCATTTAAAAAACCTTGCAAATTCACTTAAAAAACCATAGGTTTCACACATGTTATAGTTAGCTGGACATTTCACTCGTAAAAAACCAATGAAATTCCCCCGTTATAGTTAGTGCAGGCAATTATAACTCACGCGACCGCAATCCTCTGCTGATGACGTCAGATATCACATCACTGATGACATTTGTGTATTTATGAAAAATAAATATTTGTAATATATGTATAGCTAAAGATTAGCCACTTATTAACTCTTAGGTCTACATACACCTCCACTCATTCACCTGTACAGTCACTCATACTTACAGTCACTCTATACAAAACTATCATATGCATTTATACACCTATATAGACACTCACACACTACCAATCATCCATAGAGGTACTCTCACACCTACTCAGTCATGCAAATAATCACACTCCCATTTACTCACCTATGCGGTTATACACACTCAAGTTCACTTACTCATAAAATAGTATCACATTGTTACGCTCTTATAGAATCATTGATACAAGCACACACTCATCCATACAGTCACTCTCACAATCACACACTCTCACATCTACCCACTTATATACTCTTACACGCATATATACTGCTTTTCACATATGTAGTTAGTCACAAATGTACCACTGAGATATACATTCAATCTCTAACACACCCATACATACACTCACTCAACCATACAGTTCATCACAGATGCACTCTTAAAACCATGCACCCATAGAATCATCCACTCACACATTTATGCCTAGAGTCACACAAACCCTACCCACACAAACACTCAGGAACCCATACAGATACTGAGACAAGAAATCAATAACTCATATAGACACTCATATAGCTATTCACAAAACCATGCAGCCACTTATACACCAACATACAGAAACATACAGATATTTACACAGTTTAGTCACTAGTCTGCATTTAATGACTCACTTATAGAGTTAGTTACGCACCACAGAAAATCATCCATTTACACACTTGTACACCCACTCATTCTTTAACAGGCCTTTCCCTATATATATTAAACATATTAAAATTGTTAAGAAACACACACTCAATGGATGATGTCATCAGTGATGTCATCAGTGATGTCATTTGAGATGTCATCAGTGATGTCATGAGTAATGTCACTGACCATGTCATGAGTGATGTAATATGTGACGTCATCAGCAGTGGATTGCGGGCGCGCGAGTTATAGTTAGCTGAACTAACTATAACGGGGGAATTTCATTGGTTTTTTATGAGTAAATTGTCCAGCTAACTATAACATGTGCGAAACCTATGGTTTTTTTCAGTGAATTTGCAAGGTTTTTTAAATGCTAATTCCTAACTATAACGTGTGTGAAACCTATGGTTTTTTCAGTGAATTTCAAAGGTTTTTTAAATGATAATTTTAGAATTTTTTAATATATTTTTTAAATATTTCCTTTACAAAAATTTCCCTATGTATACATTTATAGATTATCTGTATCCTTTAATTTGGTGTGGCTCATTTTTTTTTTACTTTCAATTTGGATAAAGTTGAACAGCATAGTTAATATGTTCTATTAACTTATGTACATTTTAATTTTTATTTTTTTTTCTATCAATTTTTAGGGTGCGCGCACTGATCGCGCACCTAGTACGCATGCGTACGTTTTTCATGTACGCCTGCGTACGTTATCTATGTACGCATACATACGTTTTAGTGCACGCTCGCAGCGCGCACCTAGTACGCATGCATACGTTTTTGGTGTACGCATGCGTACGTTATATACGTACGCATACGTACGTTTTAGTACGCGCTCGCAGCGCGCACCCAGTACGCATGCGTACGTACGCATGCGTGCGTCGTACGTGCTCCGCGCGCTACACTTGCGCATACGCGCGGAGTACGCGCGCTGACGTTCGCGCATGCGTGCGTGCTGCGTATGCACGTTATGTACGCGCATAATACTTGTGCGCATACGCGCGTACACGTTCACGCATGCGTAATTGCACCGTGCGCGCTCTGAGCTTGCTCCGTGCGCGCACCTCGAGTTATGTGATTAATAAAACAACACATTTAATTGGTTTTCATTACTTTTAGTTTCAGATTGTTTCAACACCACACCCAATCCGCTCATGGCAAGTCATGTGATCAAGAAACATCACTTTTCATTGGTTCAAAGTACTTTCAGTTCCAGATTCTTCCAAAACCACACCCACTCCCCTCATTGTTAGTTCTGATTCCCTTGGAGAAGGAGCTACTCTGTTTTTGTGAGACAATGGCAGAGCACCAGCCACCTTCTGAGAGTGAAAAGGACACTCTTGAGAGACAGAGGCAGAGGAAGCAGAAAGACTCCTTTATATGGCAGTTTTTCACTTTTCCTGAGGGACAAAAGAAGGTGAATGCACCAAAAGTCACCTGCATACTTTGTCAGCGATCCTTATCACATGGGAATGCTAATAAGAAGTACTCTTTTAGTATTCACACAATGTTGAGGCACGTTGAGAAAATGCATCCTGTGACTTTTCGTTAGGCTTCTGGAGCAAACCTTCCACCTGCTCAGCCGACGACATCTGCAGCAGCTCAGCCGAGCACATCTTTGGCAGCTCAGCCGAGCACTTCTTCTGCGATGGTGCCTTCACCTTCTTACACACCTCTGGATATTCGTCCTTGTTTTGGAAGGATGTCTACATGGTGCATGGATTGTGGTACTCTTATTACTATGGTTGAGAGCAGTGTTGATCTCATTCAGAGAAAATTTGAGGAGCACTCTTGCAGTGGGCCATAGTTTTGTTATTTTTTTTTTCATTTTTCTCTTCCTCTGTCCCTACATTAACTCAAGGGCTCTTTTTAGAGCCACCTAAAATCTAAACACAAAAACTTGTTTTTTGAATCTATTTGTCAATTTTTTTTTTGGGTTGCGCGCACCCTGCGCGCACCCAATGATGTTTTTTTAAAACAAGAATCATTTTTTTCAACTTTAGTAAACCTTCAGGGACTCCCTGACAAAGAGAGGGGAGTGGCAAAGTAATTAAAAAAGAGATGGTGTACATTTCACAGATGAAGGGAAGAGAGTCTTCCTATTAAACTTTAAACTCTGCATCAGTACTTAGGTATAGGTACCCTAAACCTATCAAAAAGATAATAGCTCATTTTAGTGCTGTGTTTGAATTGGCTGTATTTACAAGGAGAGGAAAAGACACACAGAGTGGCTTATCCTCTCCTTGTAAATATGGAGGAGAACCCTGCGCCACTAGTACGTCAAGAAAAGTGACGTAGTGGTGGAGCAGGTGGCTTGTAAATCTGCCCCAGAGATGTTAAGGAAATTAAGGGTAAAACAGACAAACAGAGAGTGACAGATACAGAGACAGAAAGCAAACAACTGAGAAGGAGTAACGCAGTTAAAAAGACTAAGACATATGGATACTGAGAAAGAAACATGAATGAAAAATTAGTGATGGAGGTAGTAAAGGTAGGGGAGTAGTAGAGAAGGTGTGAGGGAGTTACAAAAGAGTAGTAAAGCAGGAAGAGAGAGTGAGAAGAGAAATGAGAAAAGCAGAGTAAGGAGAGGTGAAGAAAATGAAGCATGAAACGAAAGCAGTGAGACATACAGATATTTTAAACTTACCTGACCATCAAAGTAACTTATTTAGAAATAAATGTTTTGATTTAATTGCAAGGAAACTGAATTACATTTTCTAAATTTTCTTTCTAGTTCTGTAAAAAAGAAAAAAAGTATTAATATTCAACAATACATTTTATTAAACAGTACATGTTTTTTCATATTTAGCAAAGCAATTTTTTGCCCTTTTTTTGATTTTCACTGAAAATAGTAAAATCAATTGTATTCATCATTTAACAGCGGGCAAAAAAAAAAACAATCTGAAAGATTGTTTAAAAAAGCCCTGAATCTATCCTCACTAAAACATACCTTAATAGAAATGTCAAAAATACCTTTTAAGTACAATAACAATTTTCAAGAAATAACATCTGTAAACCTTGTTGCAAAAGAACATATGCCAAAATAATATCTGTCAAAGAAGTCCACAATTGTTTGTTTTACCTTTCCTTGAGGCCAAATGGTAAGTTTAAAATCCTTTTTGAGTGAAATATTCAATTTTAATCCTTTAAAATGTAAATAATGCTTTCTTCAGATGCTGAATTTAGTATTTAAAATTTGGGTTTCAGAAAAATTAAGTAACAATTGGATAAATCATAAGGCAAACGTTGCTTGAAAATCAATTGAGAATCATTACACAGTGTCCATCGTTTTTCACATTTACGATAATCTGTGTAATGACCAGAAGTTATAGAAGGACCGTCATGAAAAATTATTGCAACTGCTACAAACGTTTTTCCAGATATAGATAATTGATTACCAACAAACTTCTTTAGTAAAGTTTCCAATTTTGTTCCATCAGCTCTACAACGTTGTACCATTAAAATTACATACTGTCCATATTTTTTTTAAAATAACGTTGACAACATTTCAGATTTACATTCTGAACATTGCATGTTGTGATTAGCATCTTTAACTAACTTACTAAAAGTCACTGTTTTACTTTCTGTTAATGGTAAATAAATGAACCTTTCAGAATCAACATTACTACTGCATGTGTTCATACAGTTTTCACAACAATGTTCCCATTTATAAGAGACACCAAATAAATGTTCTACTTCTACCCCTTCATCTTCCAGTACCATCAGCATATACATTAAGAATTCCTGTGCATCTTGCTGCACATTTTGTGTAAACTGTGTACATCCAGAACATACATCTAAAAGATTTCTAACATCAGAAGCACTTTCTATTGTATTTTTATCATTACTCAGCTTCTCATAAAGGAGACTCAGCAAAGAACAGAATCTTTTTCCCTGATTTACTATTATCTGCTCTTGCAAAAATTCAAGATAAAATACAACATTCAGCACTACATTTGCGTAGCAGTTGACACCAGAGCTATTTTCAAAATGACAACCAACAACCTCTTCCACACTGATCTTTTTCTTTTTGCTTGCAGTCACATCACTGTCTTTTTGTTTTCTCTTCTGTACATCTTCATTACAGATATTCTCAAATCTCCTTTTCTGACAAAGAACACGTTTTTCAAACACAGGATACTGACCTAAATGAGGAGCATAGCTTCTTCTTAATCTATTATACTCCTTTACACAGTTTGCATCAGCACTTACTTTTGAGTCATCAAAGTCTATCATGGATAAACCAGATAATTTTTTCACGCGTGATAAAGCAACATATGCCATACCTTCTTTAAACACAGTAGATCCAAAGTTTACAAAAGCACTATCAACAGTTAATCCTTGGGACTTGTGAATAGTTACAGCATATGCTAGAGAAATCGGAAACTGCTTCCTACGTACATATAAGTCTTTCACTAGCAAAAAATGAACTGAACAACGACTAATGACTTTAACCTCTTCAATCTGATCAAATTTTATTTTTAAGAATTCAATTCCATCTTTTTTCTGGTACTTTACAAAACCCACAACTTTACCCATAGCTCCATTCACTAAACCTTTTTCTACATCCAAATTACGCCTTAAAATTACTCTACAGTTCATACACACATAAAGATTCTTTTCCAAACCAGCTGTTTTTGAAATGTTTTTCTCCAGAGAATCCAATTTAGTAGCCAATTTGCCTGTCAATATAATAGTTATTCGTTCATGTTGAATTTTATCCACAGCTTCCAGTTTTATGATCTCTTCATTTTCCTATTTCAAAAGTTCTTGATTGAATACAGAGCATTCATGTAGTGTTGGCATTAAGCAGATTACAGTGCTTTTTTCAGCAATTTTCTTGTATATTTTCTCTGGAACTATTTCTTCTGTTGTAAACAAATTACTCAGCAATCGACTCTGTAATGCTTTTCTGCCATGTTCTGTGAGTAGTCCAATTCTTATATCTTTCAGAATACTTGCATAATCCTCATCATTGGCTTGCCTCATATTGGTAATGAGTTCCTTATACTCAAAATATGTCCAAATATTTACATTGCCTATACTTTTTCGTGTCTTCATGTGTAAGTGTATGGAATACCGGTTGTCCTTTAACTGGAGTAAGTTGCAAAAGATCCCCAAAAACTATGACATGTTTTTCTCCAAATAACACATCATTGTCTGTCTTTAGTATTTGCTGCATTCTTAAATGCACAAAGGCAAGCATTAAGTTTGATACCATGCTTACCTCATCAATAATGAGTACTTTCATTTTCTTCAATACTCTTGAAACTTCCAAGCATGCTTCTCCTGCTAGTTTGTGGTATTGTATTTTGTTCTCATGCTCTACTGGTAACATTAGCAAACGATGTAAGGTAACTCCTTTTATGTTATACGCTGCTAACCCAATTGGAGCAGTAACAACACAAGACAAAATGGAATCCGTTTTCTTCTGTAGGTAGCTTCTAATTACATTAATTAAGAAACTTTTTCCAGTTCCTGCTTGTCCACTTACATACATTCTCATTGCTTCAAAAGATGTGCATGAGCACTCTTTATTTTCATGTAGTAATCCGTGATCAATTTTTTTCCTGACTTCTTCATAAATTTGTTGTTGTTCATCATTCAGTTGTTCTTCCAAATTCGGTAAGTTTATTAAATCATCTTTAGCTTGATTCATAGCTGTTTCAACTTCAGTCATGGCTATTGCTGCTTCATTTTCTACGATTGGTTGTCCTAGAGGATCTTGACTGAATGTCCCAGAACTTTGACTGTCTTGAGAACTGTCTCTTGCTACTTCAGCTGCAATTGTTGCTTCTTGTTCAATTTCTTCATTTAACATTTGAACATAAGTTGTGAAAGTACTGCATTCTATGCTGTCTTTGCTAGCATTGAAGGAATCTTCATAATTCTGGAATTCTCCAAGTAGTTCGTCCTCTGAACGCCATGGTTTAAACAGCTGCAAAAGTGCCAAGTAGTAAAATTCCTTTTTGTCAGGAGTGTCGCAACTCAGCTTCCGGTGATTTATCAAACTTCCTTTTGTTTGCTTCACCAAACATCCTTCCTCACCACTGACTTTATATTTTCTATTGTTGATATCTTCTGTGGCATTCCATTTAAAAATGAAGTTCTGCAGCACTTCATAGAGACACATGTTCTCAAGGTGATGACTTCTTTGTGGGTAATATGTGTCCAACATGTTTGTTCTTAAAATGTCTGTACTTTCTGGTTCGAACTCTGCTAAATATTCAATTTCTCGAATAGATTTCAGTACCCGATTTTGCATTCCTGCAAGGCCTAAACTTACCCAAATTATTCTTCTGGATTTCGAGTACAGACTTGCAGATGATAACCTATCTGAGCATTCGTAGGATCCAATTTCTCGATGCGATAACATCTTTAAACTGAAACTGTATAGCTTCTTACTGACAGTCTTCTCGTGAGAAATCTCTTCCCACATTTCCTTCAATTCCGTTTTCTCAGATTTAGTGATGTAAGATGTGACATACCGAGCAAGAGCAATAGAATTGTCAGCCACATACTGAATATCCATGTTAGCATTCCACATGGATAAAATGACTGGGTTGTAGTCATTTATATATTTTGACTCTTCTTTTCTTCTTAGGTTGTAGGTATTCTAAGGCGGTTTTCTTGTAATAGTATGTCGCACAGCTGACATAAAACTGTTTACTCTTCCTTTTGAAAGAACAGGTCGTGGAAATCCAAATCAACATTTTGTGTAGAATTTATCTTTACTCTTGTACTTTCGTCGACAGTATTTTCCACACCGATGACTTTGGAAACGTAAAACTTTCTCTTTTAAGTTTTTCTCTTTTGTGCTTTTAGGTAGAGCACATGTTGCATATCCTTCGATGAAACTTAAAACTGCATCATCAGAATCTGTTCCAAATTTTGGGGCATCCTTGATCCACAACAGCATATGAATATGAGGAGCACCTCTTGCTTGGTACTCTTTTCTCCAAAAGAAATCCACAACTTCTCCAAGAGGTGGATTTTTTTTATTGCAGATGAAGGACATCATAGCCTCAAATCTATGATTGAAATATCTGCAAACATTAACCGGATCCAATGAGCACAATTCTCCTGCTGTCTTGTATTGTATGTTTTTAATGTTTGAATTTGCCTCTCAAAGAAAATCTAGAAGATCATCCCGAGCGTACTCAGCACAGCTTAGGGTAAGGAACCATGTAGGAGTTCCTAAATTCCGTAACATACACTTCAATTCTCCATGGCGTCGGTACCAATATTCATTAGTCCCACGCTGACAAGCCATCAAATTGATCAATTGAGATTCCAAATGATCATCTCGCTGTTGCACTTTGTTGATAAAGTCCTTTGCTGACACATTATGTAGATGTTGAAGGGGTCCGTTACACACCCAGCTAATGTAGACACAGCTCAGCGCAAAATATTGGGAACACCCTGCAGGGAAGATGTCAGGGTACACAGAGGAAGGAATACACCTTGGGACAATTTCACCATGCAGTAACTGCTTACATGAACAGAGAAACCTAGCTAACACCTTGTGATGGCACACAGATACCAGGGTACCCCCTATGACCAGCACACTACTACATTTCCCACACACCCAACACATGATCACCACCCAAAACCATGTAGCAGCCCCATCAACAGCAACACCACAAAAGCAATAGTGTTCTAAGGAAAAAAAAAGGCTTTATTCAGCATTTCCAAATAAAGTGTGTGTGGATAAAGTTCAATATTTACAAAGCCCATAGGGCAGTCCATGAGTCACAGCTGGATGGGGGACACAGTGGGACGCGTGTCCCCTAGCTTGCCTGCACAGTCAGACTCCTTCGTCTTCCACAGCGGGAAGGGCATCATGTGGGGGGGAAGGACCAGGCACCGCAGGGACATGAGGGCGAAGGGTAGGCGTCGTGGGTGCAGGGATGGAGGACTCCACCACAGGGGGTGGGGCAGGGCTAAAGGCGGAGGCCAGGATGTCGCTGCACACCTTAGCAAGGTCCTCCAGAGACTCCCCTGCACCCGAAGGAACCACAGGCCCCAAGGAGGGGGGGGCGGAGGGATGGGTCGCAGCACCACTGGGGGAGGGTGTGGACAGGGGGGGGACTCAACCACCCTGACCGGGGACTCCCTTGACCGCTTGCGGGGTGGTGTCACAGTGGGGCTCAGGGACAGAGCGGCCATGAAGGAGTCCTTGCCGGATATGTGGCCAGGAGAGCTGAGGGGAGGGGATTTGGAGGGAGTGGATTTGGTGGAATGCGGACTCCCACTCTGGCTGCGTTACTTACGTTTGCCCCCGACCCAGTGGGTGTGCCTACTTCACCCTGTGTGTGCGTGCCAGGAGGTGTGCATATGACCTTCCCTGCTGGTGTGGTGCCTGTGTCTGTTGTGGTGGGTGCATGCTGACGTCTGGGTGTACGTGGGATAGGCATGGGAGTGGGAAGTGTGGATGGGTCAGGGGTAGGGGGTTGGACGTAGCACTGCAGGAGACCCACTGCTGCAGTCAGTGTCGAGTCAATGGACCTCAGCAAGTTGTGTTGGTCAGCCTGAGATGAAAAAATGCCCTCCAAGTATGCCTCCATGTTGTTCAGCACTTGGCTGTGGCCATGGAGGACATTAAGGATCGCAGCCTGACCAACCTGCAACTGCCGCTGGATGTCCACAGACTCGGCATTGGCGGCAGCAGTGGAGACAGGGGCAGGGGGTGCGGTGCCTGGCAGGAAGGAGACATGTGGTGACCGGGCACGCTGGGAAGGGACACGAGCAAGTGGGAGGCGGCTGATGGCAATGGAGGGGGCGGGGTGAGATGTTGTGCCGCTGTCAGCTGCTGGTGCAGCCTCCGCCCACTCGGAGAGATCATCCTCGGACCCGTCAGCTTCATATTCTGTTGTGCCAGTGGACAGGTCCTCGGCCTCACTCTCCTCCGCCACAGTACCACTCAATGTGCCAGCCACGATGTCAATGCTGGCACTGGTGCTCAGTCCCTCCGCTCCGTCTGTGCTCATGTCTCCCTCCGTGTCCCCCGACGATGCTGTGGGCAAGGTGAAGAGACAGCAATTAATCACACACCTGTATACATATGTCACATGAGTCCAATCTACATAGGTTACAGTGCATAGCCTGCAAAGAAAGATCAGTAACATCTACAAAACAAGGTACAGATGTAGGGCATGCAACACACAGTTGGTTGACCCACCATGCCACTGAAAATCCATGGAGAGCATGACACAATAGCAAATGACATGAAATGGAGTTTGACATAGGAACCAGGCCCTGGGGACAATCCAGCACTGCATCTGCACCACACAGCGGTGCCGAAAAGAGGGATGAGCAGGGACCATATCCATGAACTTGAGGCACATGCTGCATAGGTAATACTGAAAACATGCCCACCATGACTGGCTCACTGCACCTTGAGTGTATGTCCAGACAAACATCACACACTGGCCAGACCTAGCAAGGAGAATTCTGATTTTGACATGTAGGCTTGGCCCGCACCAACCACCCCCTACATGAGACAATTTGTTGAGACACAGGTGGCACTTACATCTCTTAGTCTGGGTGAAATACACAGGGGCTGCATAAATGCAAGATTGGACGCCAAATACCCAAGGTGCGCCTGTCCAAATAATCATGTACAAATGGCCATCATCAGATGATTGTAACAAGACACACAGGCACTGGCCACTGTGAGTATGAACAAGGAAAATCAGGTCAGGCTGTACAGTGGACACTTGTACTATATTTCACGTCAATATACATGGTGCCAGGGGACAATGGCACAGAGCACAACCTATGCTGTAGACACTGAGAGTGTCTACGTTTTGTGATGACCCACATGACACCTATGAAAATATGCCCAGGGGACAGTAGTGGCCACACAACTCCATGGTCCTGAATGGGAATGACTGCAACACACGCCACCATCCCTGCACTATGCGTATCGCACACTCATGCACATCATGTCACAGGCCACAACATAGGACATGCGCGCTGTAAGGCATGACACTTGAGAGACTAACTCCCATGTCTGGACTCAGCATCAGTGCCAACTGACATGGAACCCACATGTACTGAACTGGACAGGGCACAGACAAGGTCCCAAAACCTGTTACACACCACCCCCACACATGATGCTACAGGCATAGTTCACGTGGAGAAAGCGCCAGCCTACAATACCTTGTGAAGGAGTGACTACACACAGACCAGGGAAAACATTGCAAGGAGGGGAAGGGAGGCAGGAGAGCACCGCTATACTATGGGTAACAGGATCTGCACAGCACCTTTAAACCCTGGCAGTGTATCCATGCAACTGTGCACTTACAAATGCTGGTGACACACAACAAACAAACATGTACCTACCCCTTCCTGCTGCTGCTTCTCCTGTAAGCGCCTCTCCAAGTCTGGAAATACCACCGCCAGCACACGCTTGTGGATGTGGGTCAGATGGCGGCGCCCGCGGTTCTTATGGGTCTCAGGTGAGTCCCCCAGCAGGACCCGTGCGATCCTCCGCGTCCAGCACCGGATATCCTGCCAGCGTTTCCTCACCTGGGCCAGGCGCCGCTTGCGACCATCCGCACTCCTCACGGCACTGACGGCGGTCAGCCATATCTGCTTCTTGGCAGAGGCGCCCACCTGTGAGGATGAACAAGTGACACTACATCAATACACCGGGCACATGTCACAGAGAGACATATTAGAACAAATTTGCTGTTTACAACAAGGCATAGTATGCATCCAACGCATTGCACCTTTGTCATAGGGACATGATCCTCTGGGGAAGGGCAAAAGTAGTACGTGCCATTGAAAGTACACAGGTGGAATGAGGGCAACTACACAATCAATGATCCAGGCTCACACTGTGCATCACAAGCTACACCAGGATAATGTGCAGCACCTCTAAGCAGTCACATGCCACAGGCCACTGACGCTACCGCAGCAGAGTACACAGACACACACAGGCACAGGACATTCACCTGCCATTGCCAAATGCAGTGACAAACCTCACTCTGCACATGTGCCACTAGACGGGGGGGGCTCACAGGTGTGGGGCTGGCTCTGCACGTCAGACACACAGCACTGCTCCCTGCTCACATCAGATGGGCAGGGTATATCCATCCCTCATGCAGCCCGGGTGCTACACTCCACATATGCACCCACCCACATGACAGGGGACTTACACACACACCCATGTCCAGGGTACGAACACATCATGTGGACACTCTCAGCACAGGTACACTGAACAAACACACATCTGTGGGTACAGTCACCTGTCACACTGGTGTGAGCACATAATCACATGAGGACTGTAGAGGCTACATTCCCAGGAGGACAAGACAGGCAGAATGTGGCATGCACCATGCAGTGATTGTCACAGTAAACACAATGCAAGTGAGGACGGCAGAAATGCACCACAGCATGCTCTGGCTGGGAGACATCAGGCATTTCCCCCCCTGGGCCCCCCCCTACAGTACATAGCATGTGTGTCACACCTGGACACCATGCCAGAAGTCACAGTCACAAACAAGGGACACAGTCTGTGCTAGTAGACTCTGCACTCACCTGATACCCTGGTCGCCCATACAGCAGGGGGTACTGTGGGAGGATCACATCCAGCAAAGCCAGGTTCTCCTCCAAGGTGAAAGGCTGTGACCTCTCCACAGACCTTGACATGGTTCCAGGGAATCAGTAGCAGCAGCTGGGTCGTCAAATACAAAGATGTGCAGGCAAGTGCTCCCTCATGGGACCTGGCTGCCTTATATCTGCCTTGCTGGCCTGTTTCATGCACAGGAGTACAGAGTGATTGGTCACTCACATTTGCATCCTATGTTTCCTCCAATCCCTTCAAACCTAGCACAGTCAGTGGGTTCTTATTGTGTTTTTTTCTTGAGCATGATGTCACCTCCAGAACCACATTGCAACAAAGTAGATTCATTCAAACTGACTACTGCTGTGCACCTGCTTAAAAAAATTCAATCTTTAAACTTGGTCTCCATGACAACCAGCATGCATGTAGGCCTTTATACTTGTCCCTCATGTGTCCCCTATGTAATTTGGAGCTTCACACACAGGTACGGTGCGTCCCGGGGCCCTAGGGCACCCCAAGTGCATATCAAGGGCCCGTACAGGCGTGTGTACGCTCCGTATCACTATGAGTACGCATACGCGAGAACACCCGTAGTGATAGTGAGCGTACAGGCGTGTGTACGGTCCGTACCACTATGAGTACGCATACGCGAGAACACCCATAGTGATAGTGAGCGTACAGGCGTGTGTACGGTCCGTACCACTATGGGTACGCATACGCGAGAACACCCATAGTGATAGTGAGCGTACAGGCGTGTGTATGGTCCATATCACTATGAGTACGCATACGCGAGAACACCCATAGTGAGACGGACCGTACACACGCCTGTACGCTCACTATCACTATGGGTGTTCTCGCGTATGCGTACTCATAGTGATAGTGAGCGTACACGCATGCGTACGCTCACTATCACTATGGGTACACATACGGCAGCACTCCCATAGTGATAGGGAACGTACACAGGCCCTCTTAGCGAAAGTACGGTGCCTTTCACACGTCACAGTGGTGACAGGCAGCACACAGGAAGGAATAGGGCTGACATACTTGTCCATGGATGGACATCAAGGCATTGTCTGGGCAGTACTACATGTGTGGGGCACAGGTGTGAAAGGCTGTGATGTGGCACATTACTCCTGAGTCGAGAAGGCACAAGATGTATGATGAGATGTGTACAGATGTTATGTGTGAGGGTGCAATGTGTGCCAGGCATGCCCTTAACTCCTTTGACATGTGTGCATATCGTACTGCACACTTGGGATGAGCGTCACTGGCATGGCACGGTCAACAACACACGCAAGTGTCCCCTGATGCCCGCTACAGGGGTTACCACACCAGACATGTCACTACCCACGGTGCACGATGAGATTATGTCAAGTATGTGGGGGGGGTTCCCATTAGCTTGTTGTTGGAGCTCCCTCAAAAGCATCAGCTGTTGCAGCAACCAACATGTGTCTGTGTGTAGATGGACATGGCACACTGTTACGCACACCAGGCCACATGTGGTATCGGATGTGAGGTGCGTATGTATGCATGGGACATGGAGTAGCGTAACAAGGACATGTCTGCATTATCCCCGGGCGTAGCACTACGCTTCGCCCACGTAGTGTACGTAGCGCTGCCTGCTTCGCACTTTCCGAAGTAGGCGAAGCAGGGCAGCGCTACGCACACGCCGAGGGCGAAGCGTAGCTGCCTGCCACCCGCCACCCACCTCCCGCCTGCCCTCCTTTGAATAATATCAGCAATGAAAAATAAATTAAAGCAAAGCGACTTACCTTAAGCGCGGCGTCTCCGGGGCTCCCTCTTTCTCGTTTCTAATTTCTTCTGGCAAATGCGCATGCGCGGACACCCGCGCATGCGCATTTCTTCTGAGAAATGCGCATGCGCGGGCGTCCGCGCATGCGCATTTGTCAGAAGAAATTAGAAACGAAGAAGAGGGAGCCCCGGAGACGCCGCGCTTAAGGTAAGTCTCTTTACTTTAATTTATTTTACATTGCTGATATTATTTAAAAGGAGGGCGGGCGGGAGGTGGGTGGCACGTAGTGGGGCTACGCGAAGCGCGTAGTGTGTGTAGATTTGGGCACACTACGTGCTGCTTCACGTAGCCCCACTACGCCCACTACGCCCACCCTTAGTCTGCATCCTCTCTATGAATGTGTGGTGAGTCATTACATGTACACCTTCATGGCAAGGTGTGTGGGCTGTCCTAGTGTAATGTCATGTGACCTGTGGCTCTAGTGTTCCGCTACCAGTCTCTGCAATCGACATCCTACTTCTGCTGATGTGTGGATGTATGTCACTCCTGTGTTGCGTCTGGCTGTTCATTTACACTGGGACACAGCTAATCCCATGCCATGGCATGTGGAGGTTCACAATCTCCATGTGTAGCTGGGTCTTGGTAGGAGTGTCACCTGGCAGCCATACGTGTCCAGGGCATGTGGCACATACCTGACTCCGTATGTCGCATATGTGTATTGACAGATTAACATGTGCTCAGCACCATAAAATTGTTGTTGTAGTGCACTCACTCTTCCTTGTCACTTCCAAATTACTGCAGAGCACCGCCTCTTCCCCGAGCAATTCCGGACTTGGCTGACATGCGGGAGAATGACTGTATCCGGTGCTACCGCTTCCCCCAACCGTTGATTCTGGAGTTGACGGCGAGGCTGGCACCACACCTGCAACCGCTGCACAGGTATCCTACGGCACTGACACCCAAGCTGAAGGTAATGGTAGCCCTACATTTTCTTGCCACGGGTACCTTTCAAAATACCATAGCTCATGTTGGTGGCATGTCCCAGAGCATGTTCTGCCGTGTTCTGCATGATTTCTTAGAGGCCATGTTGCTTCACCTGGATGAGTTCATCCATTTCCCAACCCCTGAAATGTTGACAGGTGTCAAGCATGGATTCTATGCCCTGGGAGGGATGCCCCATGTCATTGGGTCCATAGATGGAACACATGTGGCTTTGGTACCACCACAGGCACAGGAGGTAGCGTACAGGAATCGCAAGCACTACCACTCCATCAATGCCCTTGTGGTGTGTCTGTCCAACATAGTGATTTCACATGTCTGTGCTTGTTTTCCAGGATCAGCACATGATGCCTACATCATGAGGCGTAGCAGGGTGCATGAAATGATGACGCAGCTGCGCAATGAACGAGCATGTGTTGTTGGTGGGTACACTCTGTCTGGCCTGTATTTTGCGTAGACTTCCAGCACGACCGCTTCTCCTGTCCTACTTATGTCCATGTGCTTTCCATGTAGGGGACGCTGGCTATCCCAACATGCCATGGCTGATCACACCTCTCCGCAACCCCATCACGCCGGCCCAGCTCCGCTACAACATCGCCCATGGCCGGACAAGGCGAGTGATAGAGAGGACATTTGGCCTCCTGAAGAGCCGATTCCGATGCCTCCACAAGACCGGCGGCGCCCTCCCATATGCCCCGGCGAAGGTCTGCAAAATCTTCATGGTCTGCTGCATGCTGCACAACATGGCAGTTGAGAAAGCTGTGCCACTCATCCTGGATCAAGATGATCAGGACCATCCACCCGTGGAGGACGAAGGTCTTGGCAATGGGGCTAGTGATGTGGAGGATGTGGTTCCGCAAGAGGACATCCGGAGTCGGCTCATACGCGACTTCTTTGCTTAGTGGTGAGTACCAGTGTCTGTGTGTGCACGCATTGGTCCCCGTGTGGCATGTGTTGCGATGTGTGTGTCCATCTGCATGTATGGCACATGAGTCAGAGGTGTGTGTGGATGTGTCACTGGAGTGATGGTGCCAGTGATGTGTATTTCCCCAGTCATAATTGTGACCTAGCATGTTGTCATCCTTACATGTGTCGAGTACATGCACATGCAAGTGTCGGTGCTTTTTGTGGCTGACTTCTTGTGTGTCTCTCTTCCCCAGGTACTTGCGCATGCCGTCTGCTGGTTGCATTGTTGCGGCACTGCTATTCCTCATGGACACGTCATCGTGTGCTGACTCAGCGTTACACGCACGGACAAGTTTGGAAGTCTCCTTAGGGTAAGGGATGCATCAGGGGTGTATTGGGTGTGGCTGTTGTTAACGATGTATGCACACTGCCCCTGTCGATGTTTGGTTCCTCTGCAGACATGTCGCATCACCATGGTACACATGACATGCAGCTGGGTACGCCTGAATAGATGGTCAGACTTGTTGACAGTCATCAGTGATGGGATTGTGGAATGTGATGATGGCATCAATGTGTGTTACACTGCCCTCGGACACATACGGTTTGCATTGGCTTGACATGGTGTGGGACTTCCACATCAGCGGATCAATGGTGTATGGCAGTCTCTCTGTGAGCAGCAGGGGGTGTTTAGCTGTTAGCCGACACTTGTGTGCCAGTTCCATGGCTATCACGCATTTGTGCTGCAGAAGGGGGGTGCCAGTGTTGGACCCACCTGTTACTCCACATGACCCGTTCATGTGTACTCCGAGTTGCCTCTGCAATCCCGAATACATGACTAATAAAGGTGTCCCTATGCCTCCAAGGTGCCTCTTCTCAGTCAATGCTGGTGTGTTGCCACGGTGCATCCGGCATGTCTGGCATGGTTTTCCGTGATAGTGGCTATGTGTCTATGTGTAGAGTAGCAAGATGCAAGCTGTTTGTGTGGGATTCGACTGTGTATTGTGCATGATGTCCATGACTGTGTGGGTATTGTGACATGTGCCATCCCCATGCAACCAACGTTGGCCAGGCCACCATTCTCTGCATCCACCTGACTCAAGCTTGCAGGACATGGTTCTGCCACCTGTCCACACATACCTGGGTGCCCCCAGGACACTCCACATGAACCCTGACCTGTGCGCATGGCCCCAGGGTGTGGATGGTTGAAGTCAAATGAGAACTCAGGCATGGTTAGACTTTACAAGACACATGTAAGGTAATAATGCAAAATATAGGCATCATCTCTTTATCGTGTAACTTTTTATTTTGGTTGGGGTACGGGGGGGGTATGACATGAGGGTCTTTCCGTGTGTGTGGAATCCAAAGTTCACTAGGGGAGTTGGTGTCCTCACCATTTGAAATCCTCAGAGTCCATGCCACAGTCTTTGTCAACATTGGTCAGACAGTGACCAGCAAGTCCATGTGGCAGAGAATGTCTTTTGCTGCTGTGCTGCTGTTGCTCCAGTGGGCCAGGTGCCAAGCCAGGTGTCCTGGGAGATGGTGCTGTTGCGCCGACCCTCACGGTCTTTTCCGTGGACGACCCGCCCTCCTGCGGGGACCCTCAGAAGCAGGTCATGACGATGTTTGGGATGCTCCGTCGGATGTTTCCTCCTCCTCCTCCTGATCCCTCCCTGTGGGTGGTGATGTTCTACGCCTGATGGCACAGGGAGGGCTGCCCATGTTGTCGGCTATCCGACGGAGTGCACTGTGAATTCCCGTGAACACCGTCACGGGAATTCACTCCCCAGTGCCCTCATACCTTCAGACCCACAGAGCTACCTGCCCGATGTTCAGGGTGCAAACACTCTTTCTACGAAACCCCCTTGACCGCGGCTCTAACGTACCGTATGTATGCGCTCAACTGCCGCTCCCTACCTAAACACAGCACACAGATCTCCATGCTGTTGGAGGAGGAAAGAGCGGACGCGGTATTCCTAACAGAAACGTGGCTCACTGCCCACTCCGAGCCAGACGTGGTAAAAGCCTTACCCGTAGGATAATATATCCTCAGAGTGGATAGACCGCTAGGGAGAGGCGGAGGTCTGGCGATCATCTTAAAAGACCAGTACCGATGCCGTTTTACAGCAGGAACCATCCCTGAGTGCGAGAGTGCAGAATTCTGTATAGAGTTTCATGCCAACAGCACTTTTTCTGGCACCCTAATCTATCGCCCCCCCCGAGCCTGCAAAAGAGTTTCACAGGTCTCTTCCAGAAATTACAACGCAAAGAATCCTTTCCTCTGCCAATCACACAATCTTGGGTGATTTCAACCTTCACTTTAACTCCCCCTCAGACCACATTGCTCACGAACTACAAGAGGACCTGGAAGCTCTCCAACTGCTCCAACTGGTTGCTGCCCCGACCCATGATAAAGGCAATTTACTCGACCCCATATTCAGTAACTGTCTGAATCTAACTGTGGATCCACCCATCCCCCTCCCATGGTCAGACCATTTCTTAATTCCTTTCTCCTGGGTAAAACACAAGACCCCCCAGCTACCTCCCCAAACCACCACCAGGAGGAACTGGTCAAAACTCCCACTAGAGCTCTGGATGAACAACCTAGACTCCACGCGCCCGCTACCCTGTCCAGACCCCAACGTGGCAAACACCCACTATGAGAGCTGGATCACTCATTCGCTAGACGCGATCCTTCCGCATTGTAAGTCCTTCGCGAAGAGATCACAGAAATCCGCTCCCTGGTTTTCCGACTCTCTAAGACAATCAAAACGCATTTGCAGACAACGAGAGAGCTTGGCGCCTAGACTTCCTCCCAGATAAGAAGACTGCCTACAAAGAGGCGATCAGATCCTACAAAGAAGCAATCAGGTCAGCCCAGGCAACCCATTACTCCGAGAAAATATTAGAAGCAAAATCCAAGCCAAAAGAAATCTTTCAAATTATAAAACAGTGCTCCAATGTCAATACGGCCCCTCCACCCATTAAAACCCAGGACCAATGCAACGAGCTCGCGGACTTCTTCTACGAAAAGGTTCAAAAAATTTACTCTACATTCCCTATCGCAGCCATATCCCTGGACTCGAGCATCTCACCTCCCCCTAGACCGCCCCCTCACCCAGACCAGCCCTCCCTTGAGTACTTCCATCCTCTGGATCTGGACACCTTAAGCAAGGTGGCCCAACAAGTCAAGTCGGGTTCCCCTTGTGATCCTGCCCCCCCAGAGATCCTTATGCGAGCCAGCAAAACCACCCTGCCCGTAATTCTAGACCTCCTCAACACCTCCATATCTGCTTGTTCAGTCCCCATGGCTTGGAAACAGGCCATGGTGCGGGCACTGCTAAAAAAACCCAGCCTAGACCCAGACGACCACGCCAGTTATCGCCCCATTTCACTTCTCCCTTGGGTTAGCAAGGTGTTAGAGAAACACATAAACGCGCAGCTGGTCCAGTTCCTGGAGGACCACTCTCTACTACATACTTCCCAGACAGGCTTCAGACCAAAGCATGGTACTGAAACCGCCTTATTGGCAGTCACCGAAGAAACCAGAAGGATACTAGACCAGGGAGGATCAGTGGCAGTGATCCTCCTTGACCTAAGTGCCGCCTTCGATACGGTCAGCCATACCACCTTGCTAGACCGTCTCTATAACATCGGGGTCTCAGGTGACGCCTTAAGGTGGTTCGAGTCCTTTCTGTCTGGGAGGTCGTTTCAGATCTTCGATGGAAAGACAGTATCCTCCAGGAAACCCTTGAGCTGCGGAGTGCCACAGGGCTCTTCCTTGAGCCCTGTGTTGTTCAACGTCTACATGAGGCCGCTGGCGGGTGTTGTCGAACCGTATGACATTAAAATCGTGTCATATGCCGACGACACCCAGCTTGTGGTCTCGCTGGCAACGGAGAACAATACTCACTCCGCAGCAGACCTGTTAAACTGCCTAGTGGACGTGAAGGGATGGATGACCAACTCCTCCCTTAAGCTGAATGGTGAAAAGACGGAGCTCATGCTCCTGGGACCAACTTCTCCTGTGTCTTTCACCTCCCTATGGCCCAGTGCCCTGGGTCCCCCGCCCACTCACAAAGAAAGTGTTAAAAGCCTGGGAGTATGGCTAGATAACAAACTTTCCTTCTCCACCCAGGCCAAGAAGCTGTCCGCCACCTGCCTTGGCCTACTCAGAATTCTGAGGAAGGTGCTCCCGTTACTTCCCCTAGAGGCCAAAAAGGTGGCAGTCCAAGGTCTGATTCAATCTCGCCTGGACTCAAATAACGCTTTATACTTGGGGGCCCCGGAGATGACCCTCAGGAAATTGCAAATTGTTCAGAACTGTGCAGCACGCACTTTGCTGAAAATTCCACGGACCCAGTCGGCCAGACCTGCTCTGAAGAGCCTCCACTGGCTGCCAGTGAAGCAGAGAGTGTCCTTCAAGGCGCTATGCTTGGCACATCGCACCTTTTGGAAGACGGGACCTGCCATAAACACTGGCTTGGTTACCCCCTACCATCCTAAAAGGAACCTCCGGTCTTCGGAGGCATTCCTGGCCGTTGTACCTAGGGTGAAGCGAGCTAGGTCTGGAGGCAGGCTGTTTTCTTTGAACACCGCTAGGCTATGGAATGCTCTTCCCATCACACTCCGCTCCAACCCTGACCTTCTTGCATTCCGGAAAAACCTAAAGACACTGTTGTTTGTTCAATCCTATGTACCTTAAGCTCCCTCAGTCACTTTCCCTCTATCCAGCGCTTGGACGCCTGCGGGCAGCAACCGCGCTCAATAAATACTGTTACAATTACAAATTACAAGCTCAGCCTGTCTGTCCTCCATCCGCCCTTGGTGTCGCAGTAGACAGGCATGTTGCTCCGCAAGTTGCTGGGCCTGCTGGGTCTTGATCTCATCGAGGGTCCCCTTCATCTCGTTGAGGGTGGACACAACCTGGGCCATGCCCGTGGTGTCCTGCCGGTATGTGTCCAGGATGTTTCGGACATGGGAATATACCGGTTCCCCAGCCAACTGGTCAGGCTCGCGCCTCCGCCGTCCTCCACTCCCACCACCCCTGCCCACTTGCACCTGGCCTGCCCTTGTGGGCACATCGGGTCTCCGGGACCCCTGAGGGGTGGCATTGGCGTTGTCGCCTGCCTCCTCCTGGGTGCCCGGGACACCGTGTCCCTCCTGGCCAGCCTGGCTGCATTGTGGTGGTGGGGCAGGGATCCTGGGTGTCTCCTGGGATGTGGCAGGAGTGGGGGTGGTGGTTGGCCCAGTTGTACCTGACGCAGGTGCTGCAGGTCGTTGGACACCAGAGGGGCCAGGTTGGTCGGGGTCGGGTTCGTCCACAGAGTGGTGAGAGTAGTCGCTGCCGGTGGCTCCGTCATCCCGCCGAGCCGGGTCCTGTGAGTCTTCCCCCCCAGTGTTGGGGGGTGATCCACGACGTTGACCTGTGTGTGAGAGAGACAATGTTAATTTTGTTCCATGCAACATCCATGTTTCATTGGTTTCTAAGTTGGCACATTTCCTCTGGGAATTTGGATATGTCTTGCATTCCACTCATAGTGCACTTGTGCATGGGTATGTCCCTTGGCCACAGCTTTTGCGACTTTACCTATGTGTGGCACAGTCTTACTTGCTGCGTCAATTGTGACTGCAGTCAGCAGTGGAGTGGGCAGGTGTGGCGAGCCATGCATTGGCGCCTTCCGTGTTGCACTGTATGTGGGCACATGGAGTGGTTCCACACACTTAGATAATGCAGGTAGCTGTCGTTGTGCTCGTGCACAGGTTGTGACATGGCCATGTGTTTTGCCGTGGAGAAGAGGGGGGGTTCTGGCACTGGCCACCCTTGTCTACATGCACGCAGTCCACCTGCTGACGAGCAGACATTCCCACACCCCACAAGGCTGATTTGCTCTCCCTGTGTGTCCCTTTCTCGCTCCCTCTCTGTCCCCCTCTCCCTCCCTCTGTGTGTCAGCCTCCTCCCTCTGTCCGTCTCCCTGTGTCTCCCTCCCTCTCTGTCCCCCTCTCCCTCCCTCTGTGTGTCACCCTCTGTCACCTCAGCCCAGCTTCCTGGGCACAAACTGTTAGCAGATCTTTGAATGGCCCTTGGATTGTTGATGTGAGTTTGTTTCTGATCTGCAGGCACCCATTGGGTGTAGTGTCTGTGTGTGCGCTGCTGCTGTGATGGTGTGTGCTGCCACTCTTTCACAGTGTTGGCTGTTCATTAGCTGCTGTCATGTGCAAGAATGTGCTGTCATCCCCATGTGTTAATGCAAGGCGTCCGCCATTTGCTGGCAAGTCTTTCCGGTGTGGGGACACACTGTTTGTCTGGCTGTGACCTAGGCCATATGGGCAGGGGGCATTGTTGTCTGCTTCTGAGTTGCACTATGTGAGTTTTTGGGGCCCACACTCCCGCCATCCAGCTTACCGTGTCTTGTGTTGGTGTTTTCTGTGGCCTGTGACTTGTTTTCTGTGGCATTGTCCAGCTGGGTGCATGGGGCATGGTGGTGCCAGTGGCATGTGCGTGTTCATGGAGTGTGGTTGAGTCATGCGATAGCTTGGGGTGGTTGCGTGCCTGTTTGTGAGTTTGGTTGTGGATGACGTTCCCCCCATGTGAGGTGAGTTGTTTGTGTACTCACCCGGGTCTCGGAGTCCTTCTAATCCATCCACTGACACCACCGGCAGTATGGCCATCACCCTCTCCTCCCAGGGATGGTAGTGTACGGGTCTGCGGGGTGGCCCTCCTCCAGTGACGTTGGCCTGGTTGTGGTCGTCGGTCATTTTGGCTCGGACCCTCCTCCGCAGATCGTACCACCTGGCTTGGCATTCATGCCTGGTCCTTCTGGTGTCCGCAACAGCATTCACAGCATCGACAATCGTCTGCCACATGGCTGTTTTTTCTGAAATGCTGGTCTGTCTGACCAATGTTCCAAAGAGGTGTGGCTCAACTCTGAGGATTTCATCGACAAGGACCTCCAACTCTCGGCTGGTGAACTTTGGATTCTTGTTAGTGGGCATGGTGAGGGGTGTGGGTGTGGATGGTGGGGGGTGTGTGGATGGTTGTGGGTGTGTGGGTGTGGTTGTGCAGGTGTGTGTGTGAATGTGATGAGGGGGTGTTTGTGAAGGTGTGTGTGTGAAGGTGTGCAAGTGTAAGGTGTAGTGAAGGTTCTAGTATGGTGCTGTAGTTTGTCTGTGGGGTCTGGCAGCAGTGAGTCTGTTGCAAAGGCTCATGGTTTGTGTGTGTGGGCCCTTTTTATTGGTCCATTGGTGGGTGTGGCTGTGTTTGAAGTTTGGGTGGGTGTGTTATAAGGAGTGGTTGTGTTTTGGGCCTCTGTTTGGGATTTTGGCAGTTGCAGGTCAGTGAATGTGTTGTTTTTGTGCTTATTGGACATGTTTAGTGGCTTTGTGCCATTCGAATGGTGTATTCTTGTGTTGTTTTGCTTTGTCCTGGTTGTGTACGTGCGTTTTTAATGTGTGTACGGTGTGTACTTCGGGCATTTTGTTGTACAGTGCTGTCCTTGTGTCTGGCTTGGTACGACTCGTACATGCGCGATGTTGTGTGAAGGTGCTGGTGTTGGGGCCTGGGGTGCGCTCCGTACTTAGAATGTTGGGGTGGGGGTACGCTCCATGCATACGCGGGTAGGGGTACGCGTCGTACATACACGGTTGGGGTGGGGGTACGGGTCGTACATACACGGTTGGGGTGGGGGTACGCTCCATACGTACACGGGTGACGGTACGGGTCGTACATACACGGTTGGGGCCTGGGGTACGGGTCGTACATACATGGTTGGGGTGGGGGTACGCTCCATGCATACGCGGGTGGGGGTACGGGTCGTACATACACGGTTGGGGTGGGGGTAGGGTCCGTACATACACGGTTGGGGTGGGGGTACGCTCCATGCATACGCGGGTGGGGGTACATGTCGTACATACACGATTGGGGTGGGGGTATGCTCCATACGTACGCGGGTGAGGGTACGGGTCGTACATACACGGTTGGGGTGGGGGTACGGGTCGTACATACACGGTTGGGGTGGGGGTACGCTCCATGCATACACGGGTGGGGGTACGTGTCGTACATACACGGTTGGGGTGGGGGTACGCTCCATACGTATGCGGGTGAGGGTACGGGTTGTACATACACGGTTGGGGTGGTGGTACGGGTCGTACATACACGGTTGGGGTGGGGGTACGCTCCATGCATACGCGGGTGAGGGTACGGGTCGTACATACACGGTTGGGGTGGGGGTACGCTCCATACGTACGCAGGTGAGGGTACGGGTCGTACATACATGGTTGGGGTGGTGGTACGGGTCGTACATACACAGTTGGGGTGGGGGCACGCTCCATGCATACACGGGTGAGGGTACGGGTCGTACATACACGGTTGGGGTGGGGGTACGGGTCGTACATACACGGGTGGGGATTCGACTCGTACATATGAGGGCTGGGGGGGTGTTGGGCACGTATGCGGGCACATGTCTACATGGTTGCTATGGGAGTTCGGTGCGGACGGTGTTTTTCCATACGGTTGTAACATCGGACGCACGGGATAAATCGTAATTCCGCGGTCGGACTTCACTTTTCACATTTGTACGGTAAATCGTCCGTGGACGTGTCGGCCACATTTTCCGACCCGAGGACGTGTGGGGAATTATTTCCAATGCGATTCGTATGGTCTTTTTCCCATGCGAATCGTAATTGGCAGTTTGTACGGCACTTGTACGATTCGTACGGTAAAAAGACCGGATACGAGTCGTACGGGGAATTTTTTTACCGGATCGTAATCGGCACCTTGGTCTTTCATTAGAGATGATAGTAAATTTTGTCATTTCACCTTCAAAACAGTAAGTTCTACATTCTCTTCCACATTTTCATCAATAACTGTGTCATTTTCTGCACTTTCTTGTTCTGGACCAAAGTAACAAAACTGAATCTCATCAGTAACCTTCACTACATCTGATACAGATCCATGGAACAGAGCATTATTCAACTCATTTAACTTTAGTGCTGGAGTTTTAGCAAAATACAATGTTCTCACAAACTTTCTCATTTCAGTATGATGTACTGCCAGAATCCTAAAATGGTGAAAAACACTTTGACACACTTTCCTAGATAGACAAGCCAGAGAATGTCCTTGCAAACCAGTATTCTCTCTCACTCTGCATGGATCTAGTCTTTGAAGCACCTTAATCTTCTGTTTAACACTCTTTTTACTATATTCTCTTAGAAAGTCACATACATTATCAATAGATTCCTGACGCACAGTATAAATACTACTACAATTCCAAGTGTACACTGGGGCTTTAGGACGTCTCCCCATACCCTCATCAGCCACCACTTCTTCCTTTATTTCTTGGAACCATTTTCTCCTTTTCCATTACACAACCATCTTTAACTTCATATGCTCTACCATTGGTGTCAACTGCATGCAACAAACTATTACCTTGAAGAAAACTCTCTTCATTAAAAAATGGTTCAGTACTTGAACTATGCTTCCATTCTCCTAAGAACACTTTACAAAAGTTATTTTTCACTTCTCTTTTCCTTTTGCTTTGTGCTAACCAACACAGTTGAAGAAAACAAGCTGGCCCTTTCCAGAAAGTGCAAGTTTTACATAACAACAGCAACACAAATTAAATCTCTGACAACAATTCCTGTGTGCACACAGACTCATGGTGTGATTCTAGGCACAAAGCAATATTTCCTTTAGCAATTTGAAAGCACATTTAGTACTGTGGAGGAGCAAGTGATAATTACTGTGACAGCCTGACACATTGTTCTTATATTTTAGACAAGCAAAAAAGAGCACATGTCCTAACAGCTCCTTGAGACCATGACCATGTGTTACAGGGTGAGTGATTAGACTTCAGCAAAGGAAATGAGCCTTGATGACGTTGAATGTGTTTGCGTTACACACTGCTATCTGAAACACAACACAGAGCTGAGTATTACGCATGGGAGTGTAGGAGAAGCTGCTGCATGTGTGCAAAGAGTGTGTTTCTGGAGACTGTGTATTGTCAGTTGCAAGAGACATCTGCATGGAGACTTGCACAACTGCATGAAGAGTGCAGACATGTGTATAAGAGTAGATGTGTGGTAAGGGTTAATTGGACTTTTGAACATGTAGGAACAACCTCACCCATTACAAGATTGGATGGAAAATCTACCCTGTTGCTCTACTATATATATATATTATCTACTGGTGGTCGCCAGTAGATAGTTATAGTTAGGACCGTGTTTCCATAGGAAATCTCAAAATTCTATTTTGAATAACTTTGGCGCCGGTTGACGAATCCTCGCTAAATTTTCAAAACTAATGGGGCGCTCTGCTCAGCTCCTACCCTGAAAGTCTCGGGGTGATTCATCAAGCGGGGGCCGAGAAAAAGGGGGGGTCCCAAAACACGTTTTCCCCATGTATTTTTCCATAGGACCTTTAGTCGCAGCTACAGCCCGAACGGCTGAACAAAATTACTTGAAATTTGGCAGAGAGGTAGCCATAAGGTCAAGGAAGTGCCTTTCGCAGGTCTGGTGTAAATCTGTTCAGTGTTTCCTGAGAAAATAGCATGTAAAAGCATATCAATATCTATACGCGCTCAGAGTGCGCGCACTGTGCAATCCCTGTGCGCGCACCCTGCCGTGCGCGAGCTTAATTCTGATTGGTTGTTAGATGTCAGTAAACATTCGAATCGGTCGAAATCAGGAAGAGTAGGGAGTTATTGACCCCCTAGCCAGAAAGGGCCAAAAAAAAGAATTTACATTTTTTTAAAACATCGCAGGGTGCGCGCACTCTACGCGCACCCGAAAAAAAAAAATAGAAATAAAAATCAAGTTTAAGTGTTTAGATATTAGGTGGCTCTAAAAAGAGCCCTTGTGTTTATTGTGTGTTTTTCGGTACCTACAAGTAAGTACCGATGCAGAGTCTAAAGTTCAAGAGGAAGACTCTGTTGCCTTCATCATTGAAATGTACACCGTCTCCTCTATAAATGCCTTGCATGTTGTAACACAAGTTGTTGTAGTATATAGAACCCATACCATAGTCTCTGAGGAAAGTAGAAACAGACTTATTTACGTGCTTTCTTGCTTTGTCAAACTGCGGACAATGTTGGTTGGACCAGTTCCACTTTTGCCTTTGGCATATATTAGAATATACAAAGGCAGTTTGTGGAAAAAGTGACATCAATTGCACAAAGGTGTCCTTAATAAGCATTTCCGGACCTACCCCAGTTAAAGTGCCTAGGTCATTTCCACCACAGTGCACAATACTAAGGTTAGGCTGTGGGAGATGTTGAAAGGTTTTCACCAAAGGCATTAATTGGTGCCACTTTAACCCTCTCTGACCAATCCATTTAATATCTACATTTGGCAAAGCAAGGTCTTTCACAATACCTCTTTTTTCTGCAAACTATTCACTCCAGAAGACATAGCTGTGACCTAATCCACACTGTGAACATCTTTCAAGGAGAACTGGATGTACTCAGGAGGTGTCTTTCAGTAGAATGGCAATATGAAAAGAAAGACAGTTGAAAAATGGAGGCATACATATTTTTTTTTTAAAAAAGAACTGATTGGCTGATTCAAACCATTTTACAGTTAAAACTAGGCTGTATGTTTACATTTTTAAAAGCATGTTTTGGATTGGTACAGAAAAATGTGTTCCCACTGAGCATTACTTTGGATTTGCTGTTAGGTTTGAAAAGTCAAGCACTCTTGCTCTTTGGATTTGAAACTTTGTGTGCTGAACTTCTGACCTCTCTGCTCACACCAGTGTTCCATGACCTGTTGCTATGGTAGCAGGCAGAAGTCATGTTGGGGGGAAGGGATGGTTTGGAAAGGGGTTGGAAGTTGCAACCAATAGAAATGTGTGTTTCCATTTGAAAAAATGTGGGAAGGACTGTGATTTTACATTAACATGTATATGTGTGAAAAAAGAGAGGGAAACATTGCCATTTACTGGTTGTGGTGAGAGTGAGGAAATCTGAATTTTTATGGTCAATTATGTCCCCTATCTTAGACCCCAACGGCTCCATGTACATGCTACAAGTACATGTATGTTCCCTCCACTTCAAGCTATGAAGACGCAAATACATATGCGTCCAACGTTAACATGTCCTCTTTCAGATCTGCCATGAATGGGTCAGATATTCTGTTCCTAAGTATGCCTTGCCACCGTCTTTATATGGTATACTTTTCACGTTTTCCAGCTCTGGCAAGGTAAGCCCTGAATTCTGCCATCGAGCTTTTCCTGCTTCTGCCTCTGAATGCTCCAGCCTGGACCTGTATCTGTATCCATGACCTTTGTCTTACTTCCTGCGCGGCTAACGGTGCCTAGCCCGGCCTGTTGCCTGCCAAGACTGTATTCAGCCTTCAAGTTATCTGCTCCGCTCCTCGAGAAATGCATTCCTGTCTAGTAGTTTAGGTAAACATCCTTCCAGCTACAGAGCAAAGGGCCCGGCCTTACTGTCTCCGTGCAAGTAATTCATGGCTTCTGTTTCCATAGTAGGCCCATGCCCCTCGCATCTCATGCAGACACGTAGACGCTTATACACGCACTGGTAGTCAGTATAGGATAGCCTCTGCCTGAGAGACCTTTCCTTCCAGATAATACAGTTCCTTAAACACAAGATATTAGATACGATTTGGGATTAGGTTGTTCTGACATCCCAGACTTCTGTCTCCTCATGTAGGGCTAAAATGTCAAGTCCCCTTCACCCTCCAATTACACGTCAATCACACGTCATGCTACTGTGCGCGCATATTTGGCAAGTATCTCTGCTGACTTTGCAGGATTCTCTTATGGATCCACCCACTTGTGTCATCATCATAACGACGTTTCTAGTACATGCCCTCATGCACACCTATTGTAACGCCTTTTCATCACGTATGTGTATTCTTATCTCTCTTCTCAGCTGTAACGCCTTCTGCATATGTCTTCACTGTAATGCATTTACTATAAATATGACAACCTGTCAATAAAGTATTGCTTCTATCCCTTCCCGAACCTTAGTGGTGACGGAATACGATTGCCTGGTTCGAACCAATTCCTTTGTAAGGAATAAACCCATTTTAAAACCTCAAATGCCACGGATTCTGCCTCTTATTTTTACTGAGTTATTCTTATTTAATTTTACCGCATAAATTAAGTCTAGGTAATTAAATTTACCACAAGAGGAGAGAGGTGTACAGCTCTGAGATTCTGGCTCTGATAGTCTGCTGTTTGAGTGCCACATTTCTTTCTCAACTAACTAATGTTAAAGGTGAGTTATGAGTTTGAGAGGGGATGTATGTGGTGATTTTTGATATAAATATTAGAATTGTCATTCTTCTTTTAAAGTTGTGTTTTACATTTTGTGTTTTAGGAGATATTTAACTGTCTTGAACTTGTAAGATATTATGGAGTATGTCTTCACTGTAAGTTAAGGAGTACTGGTATCACTGAGGAATACTGTTTTTTGCCTAGAATCACATCACGAGTCTGTCTGCACACAGGATTTGTTGTCAGAGATTTAATTTGTGTTGCTCTTGTTCTGTTAGCCTTGCACTCGCAGAAAAGGGGCAGTTTGTTTTCTTAAAGTGTGATGGTTAGCATTCAGCAGAAATCAGTTACTCACAAATGAGAGGCAAATGCATACACATTTGAAAATAGCATGGTACATTCTCCTACCACTTTAAAAGTTGTGTTTTACATTTTATGTTAAGGAAGATATTTAAGTGCCTTGAACATGTTAGATATTATGGAGTATGTCTTCACTATAAGTTAAGGTGTACTGGTATCACCCAGGAATACTGTTTTCTGCCTAGAATCACACCATGAGACAGTGTGCACACAGGAATTGTTATCAGAGATTTAATTTGTGTTGCTCTTGCTCTATTACCCTTGCACTCGCAGGAAAGGGGCAGCTTGTTTTTTGTAACACATGGTCATGGTCTCAAGGAGCTTTTCTGCTTGTCTAAAATATAAGAAAAATGTGTCAGGCTGTCACAGTAATTATCACTTGCTCCACCACAGTACTAAATGTGCTTTCAAATTGCCAAAGAAAATATCGCTTTGTGCCTAGAATCACACCATGAGTCTGTGTGCACACAGGAATTGTTGTCAGAGATTTAACTTGTGTTGCTGTTGTTTTGTAAAACTTGCACTTTCAAGAAAGGGCCAGCTTCTTTTCTTCAACTGTGTTGGTTAGCACTCAGCAGAAATCACTATCTCAAAAATGAGAGGCAAACACATTTGAAAATAGCATGGTACATTTTCCTACCACTTTAAAAGTTGTGTTTTACATTTTATGTTAAGGAAGATATTTAAGTGCCTTGAACATGTTAGATATTATGGAGTATGTCTTCAACATAAGTTAAGGTGTACTGGTATCACCCAGGAATACTGTTTTGTGCCTAGAATCACACCATGAGACAGTGTGCACACAGGAATTGTTGTCAGAGATTTAAATTGTGTTGCTGTTGTTCTGTAAAACTTGCACTCACAGGAAAGGGGCAGCTTGTTTTCTTAAAGTGTGATGGCTAGCACTCAGCAGAAATCATGATCTCACAAATGAGAGGCAAATGCTAACACATTTGAAATCAACAGGGTAGGTTTTCCTTCCAATCTTGTAATGGGTGAGGTATTTCCTACATGTACAAAACTCCAATTAACCCTTACCAAACATGTACTCTTACACACATATCTGCAGTCTTCATGCAGTTGTGCAAGTCTCCATGCAGATGTCTCTTGCAACTGACAATACACAGTCTCCAGAAACGCACTCTTTGCACACATGCAGCAGCTTCTCCTACAGTCCCATGCGTAATACTCAGCTCTGTGTTGTATTTCAGATAGCAGTGTGTAACGCAAACAGATTGAACGTCACCAAGGCTCATTTCCTTTGCTCTACTCTAATCACTCACCCTGTAACACATGCTGATGGTCTCAAGTAGCTATTAGGACATGTGCTCTTTTTTGCCTCTCTAAAATATAAGAAAAATGTGTCAGGCTGTCACAGTAATTATCACTTGCTCCTCCACAGTACTAAATGTGCTTTCAAATTGCTAAAGGAAATATCGCTTTGTGCCTAGAATCACACCATGAGTCTGAGTGAACACAGGAATTGTTGTCAGAGATTTAATTTGTGTTGCTGTTGTTCTGTAAAACTTAGCTTGTTTTCTTCAACTGTGTTGGTTAGCACTCAGTAGAAATCACTATCTCAAAAATGAGAGGCAAATGCTAACAAATTTCAAATCAACAGGGTAAATTTTCCATCAAATCTTGCAATGGCTGAGGTTGTTCCTACATGTTCAAAAGTCCAATTAACCCTTACCACACATCTACTCTTACACACATGTCTGCACTCTTCATGCAGTTATGCAAGTTTCCATGCAGATCTCTCTTGCAACTGACAATACACAGTCTCCAGAAACACACTTTTTGCACACACGCAGCAGCTTCTCCTACACTCCCGTCATTACTACTCAGCTCTGTGTGGTGTTTCAGATAGCAGTGTGTAACGCAAACACATTCAACGTCACCAAGGCTCATTTCCTTTGCTCTAGTCTAATCACTCACCCTGTAACACATGGTCATGGTCTCAAGTAGCTGTAAGGACATGTGCTCTTTTCTGCTTCTCTAAAATATAAGAAAAATGTGTCAGGCTGTCACAGTAATTATCACTTGCTCCTCCACAGTAGTAAATGTGCTTTGAAATTGCCAATCAAATATTGTTTTCTGCCTAGAATCACACCATGAGTCTGTGTGCACACAGGAATTGTTGTCAGAGATTTAATTCATGTTTCTCTTGTTTTGTAAGACTTGGACTCGTAGGAAAGGGTCAGCTCATGTGATAGGATTTGAAAAGCTCAAAAAAATTGTAATGAATTAAAATTACATAAAGGTATGTTTTTTTTGGGTTTCTTGCAGGTATTGCTGAGCAACAGTGAAAAAATGTAAAGATGCCTATAAAGTCAAGAAAGAGAAAAGAAAAGCAACAACAACTATATTTGAAGACAACTGGTAAAAAAAAAATAGGAGGAGAAGCTCGTGTTGGAAAACAGAAAAAGTCTTCTGGTAAGCAGACTAAAGAATTTTTAAAAAATATCTTCAAAAAAAACAAATGATAGAAAGATAAATTCAAACAGTGTTTCAAGAACAAAACAACAACAGAGTTGACAGCAAAATCAAAATGCTAATGTAGACTCAAAAGTAAGAAAGAGTGACTTAACACGAAAAATAGATTTTAAAAACATTCGTCGAAAAATGTTTCAGAGAAGAGTGATGTTAAATTTGCTAAAGGATGTGAAAAAATATAAGAAGAAAACCAAATTTTATAAGAAAAAGAAATTTATAGAAAGTATTGTTAAGAAGGCTTTAGAAATAAAAAAAAAACTATTCATTTTAATTTTTAACAGGATGCGTAGATTAGATAAATTAGTCAATGCAATGAAGTCACAAAGCAAAAGGAAAAGAGAAGTGAAAAAAAATAACTTTTGTAAAGTGTTCTTAGGAGAATGGAAGCATAGTTCAAGTACTGAACCATTTTTTAATGAAGAGAGTTATCTTCAAAGTAATAGTTTGCATGCAGTTGACACCAATGGTAGAGCATATGAAGGAAGAAATGAGGAAGAAGTGATGGCTGATGAGGTTATGGGGAGACGTCCTAAAGCCCCAGTGTACACTTGGAATTGTAGTAGTATTTGTACTGTGCGTCAGGAATCTATTGATAATTTACGTGACTTTCTAAGAGAATATAGTAAAAAGAGTGTTAAACAGAAGATTAAGGTGCTTCAAAGACTAGATCCATGCAGAGTGAGAGAGAATACTGGTTTGCAAGGACATTCTCTGGCTTGTCTATCTAGGAAAGTGTGTCAAAGTGTTTTTCACCATTTTAGGATGCTGGCAGTACATCATACTGAAATGAGAAAGTTTGTGAGAACATTGTATTTTGCTAAAACTCCAGCACTAAAGGTAAATGAGTTGAATAATGCTCTGTTCCGTGGATCTGTATCAGATGTAGTGAAGGTTACTGATGAGATTCAGTTTTGTTACTTTGGTCCAGAACAAGAAAGTGCAGAAAATGACACAGTTATTGATGAAAATGTGGAAGCGAATGTAGAACTTACTGTTAGTAAAAATTTTGAAGGTGAAATGACAAAATTTACTATCATCTCTGATGAAAGACCAAATATTACTTGTATTTGTTGCCGGAGAAGCCATTATAAAATTCAAACAAGGAATGTTGATCTGTATAAAAAAAGTAAAAATGAAGATAATTATAAGTGGAAAGATTTTGCAACATATATATTTCTGGAAAATTGTTTTGAATTGGGTGAAGATCAGCGTATTTGTAAATACTGTTAAAACAAGTTAGAAGAAAATAGAATGCCAGCAAGAGCTGTACATAATAAATTAGAATTGGTTGATATTCCTCCAGAACTTTCTGATTTAAATACGTATGAGTCTATACTTATTCAATGTGTCCATCCGTTTCAGACCATAGTGGGTATGGAGCCAAAAACAGGTAAATTACCTCCTTCGGATTTACAAAGAGGTTTTAAAGGAAGAGTTGTCTATTTGCCATTGGATTTGAAAAAAAATATGGAAACAATTGATGCAGATACTTTGGAAACTGAACCATTAGTTATTCTGGTTAATGGTGTACCTACAAAGAATAAGAAAATTTGGCAGGAGCTGGTGGATGTACGAAAAGTACAAAGAGCAAATTTGTATTTGAAAAAAAATAATAAATGGTATGAAGCAATTTATATGGATGAAGATGAAGAAGTTTTACTAGAAGACACAGGAATACCAACTGGGCAAATTGAAAAAGTGGATAAGTCAAAAGAAGAAGAAATTTATGAACATTTCAGCATACATCCTCTTCATTCTAAAGAAGTTATGGGAAACGCTATTGATCTGTTTCAGATGAAGAAAGCAAAAGGAACTCCTGTGAGTGTATGGGAGGAGAGCTTGGAAGCTCGTTGTTTTCTCCAACTGTTTCCTACAGGAGAAGGTGGACGATATGATGAACGTCCAGTACAGATTCCTGCTTCGGAGTATCGGACTACAAGATTATATGCAGAAGATCCCAGATTTCATCAAAGTATTCCTTATTTGTTCCATCTTTTATTTGAAAGTGACTTGTCTGCACTATCTTATGCAGTAAATCACATTTTAAAAAGTGGAGTACGTCTACATAATGTGTCAGCAAAGGACTTTATCAACAAAGTGCAACAGCGAGATGATCATTTGGAATCTCAATTGATCAATTTGATGGCTTGTCAGCGTGGGACTAATGAATATTGGTACCGACGCCATGGAGAATTGAAGTGTATGTTACGGAATTTAGGAACTCCTACATGGTTCCTTACCCTAAGCTGTGCTGAGTACGCTTGGGATGATCTTCTAGATTTTCTTCGAGAGGCAAATTTAAACATTAAAAACATACTATACAAGACAGCAGGAGAATTGTGCTCATTGGATCCAGTTAATGTTTGCAGATATTTTAATCATAGATTTGAGACTATGATGGCCTTCATCTGCAATAAAAAAAATCCACCTCTTGGAGAAGTTGTGGATTTCTTTTGGAGAAAAGAGTACCAAGCAAGAGGTGCTCCTCATATTCATATGCTGTTGTGGATCAAGGATGCCCCAAAATTTGGAACAGATGCTGATGAAGCAGTTTTATCTTTCATTGAAGGATATGCAACATATGCTATACCTAAAAGCACAGAAGAGAAAAACTTAAAAGAGAAAGTTTTACGTTTCCAAAGTCATCGGTGTGGAAAATACTGTCGACGAAAGTACAAGAGTAAAGATAAATTCTACACAAAATGTCGATTTGGATTTCCACGACCTGTTCTTTCAAAAGGAAGAGTAAACAGTTTTATGTCACCTGTGCGACATACTATTACAAGAAAATAGCCTAAGAATACCTACAACCTAAGAAGAAAAGAAGAGTCAAAATATATAAATGACTACAACCCAGTCATTTTATCCATGTGGAATGCTAACATGGATATACAGTATGTGGCTGACAATTCTATTGCTGTTGCTCGGTATGTCACATCTTACATCACTAAATCAGAGAAAACGGAATTGAAGGAAATGTGGGAAGAGATTTCTCACGAGAAGACTGTCAGTAAGAAGCTATACAGTTTCAGTTTAAAGATGTTATCGCATCGAGAAATTGGATCCTACGAATGCTCAGATAGGTTATCATCTGCAAGTCTGTACTCGAAATCAAGAAGAATAATTTGGGTAAGTTTAGGCCTTGCAGGAATGCGAAATCGGGTACTGAAATCTATTCGAGAAATTGAATATTTAGCAGAGTTCGAACCAGAAAGTACAGACATTTTAAGAACAAACATGTTGGACACATATTACCCACAAAGAAGTCATCACCTTGAGAACATGTGTCTCTATGAAGTGCTGCAGAACTTCATTTTTAAAAGGAATGGCACAGAAGATATCAACAATTGAAAATATAAAGTCAGTGGTGAGGAAGGATGTTTGGTGAAGCAAACAAAAGGAAGTTTGATAAATCACCGGAAGCTGAGTTGCGACACTCCTGACAAAAAGGAATTTTACTACTTGGCACTTTTGCAGCTGTTTAAACCATGGCGTTCAGAGGACGAACTACTTGGAGAATTCCAGAGTTATGAAGATTCCTTCAATGCTAGCAAAGACAGCATAGAATGCAGTACTTTCACAACTTATGTTCAAATGTTAAATGAAGAAATTGAACAAGAAGCAACAATTGCAGCTGAAGTAGCTAGAGACAGTTCTCAAGACGGTCAAAGTTCTGGGACATTCAGTCAAGATCCTCTAGGACAACCAATCGTATAAAATGAAGCAGCAATAGCCATGACTGAAGTCGAAACAGCTATGAATCAAGCTCAGGATGATTTAATAAACGTACCGAATTTGGAAGAACAACTGAATGATGAACAACAACAAATTTATGAAGAAGTCAGGAAAAAAATTGATCACGGATTACTACATGAAAATAAAGAGTGCTCATGCACATCTTTTGAACCAATGAGAATGTATGTAAGTGGACAAGCAGGAACTGGAAAAAGTTTCTTAATTAATGTAATTAGAAGCTACCTACAGAAGAAAATGGATTCCATTTTGTCTTGTGTTGTTACTGCTCAAACTGGGTTAGCAGCGTATAACATAAAAGGAGTTACCTTACATTGTTTGCTAATGTTACCAGTAGAGCATGAGAACAAAATACAATACCACAAACTAGCAGGAGAAGCATGCTTGGAAGTTTCAAGAGTATTGAAGAAAATGAAAGTACTCATCATTGATGAGGTAAGCATGGTATCAAACTTAATGCTTGCCTTTGTGCATTTAAGAATGCAGCAAATACTAAAGACAGACTATGACGTGTTATTTGGAGGAAAACACGTCATAGTTTTTGGGGATCTTTTGCAACTTACTCCAGTTAAAGGACAACCGGTATTCCATACACCTACACATGAAGACACGAAACAGTCGTTAGGAAGTATAGGCAATGTAAATATTTGGACATATTTTGAGTATAAGGAACTCATTAGCAATATGAGGCAAGCCAATAATGAGGATTATGCAAGTATTCTGAAAGATATAAGAATTGGACTACTCACAGAACATGGCAGAAAAGCACTACAGAGTCGATTGCTGAGTAATTTGTTTACAACAGAAGAAATAGTTCCAGAGAAAATATACAAGAAAATTGCTGAAAAAAATACTGTAATCTGCTTAATGGCAACACTACATGAATGCTCTGTATTCAATCAAGAACTTTTGAAATTGGAAAATGAAGAGATCATAAAACTGGAAGCTGTGGATAAAATTCAACATGAACGAATAACTATTATATTGACAGGCAATTTGGCTACTAAATTGGATTCTCTGGAGAAAAACATTTCAAAAACAGCTGGTTTGGAAAAGAATCTTTATGTGTGTATGAACTGTAGAGTAATTTTAAGACGTAATTTGGAGGTAGAAAAAGGTTTAGTGAATGGAGCCATGGGTAAAGTTGTGGGTTTTGTAAAGTACCAGAAAAAAGATGGAATTGAATTCTTAAAAATAAAAGTTGATCAGATTGAAGAGGTTAAAGTCATTAGTCGTTGTTCAGTTCGTTTTTTGCTAGTGAAAGACTTATATGTACGTAGGAAGCAGTTTCCGATTTCTCTAGCATATGCTATAACTATTCACAAGGCTCAAGGATTAACTGTTGATAGTGCTTTTGTAAACATTGGATCTACTGTGGTTAAAGAAGGTATGGCTTATGTTGCTTTGTCACGCGTGAAAAAATTATCTAGTTTATTCATGATAGACTTTGATGACTCAAAAGTAAGTGCTGATGCAAACTGTGTAAAGGAGTATAATAGATTAAGAAGAAGCTATGCTCCTCATTTAGGTCATTATCCTGTGTTTGAAAAACGTGTTGTTTGTCGGAAAAGGAGATTTGAGAATATCTGTAATGAGGATGTACAGAAGAGAAAACAAAAAGACAGTGATGTGACTGCAAGCAAAAAGAAAAAGGACAGTGTGGAAGAGGTTGTTGGTTGTCATTTTTAAAATAGTTCTGGTGTCAACTGCTACGCAAATGTAGTGCTGAATGTTGTATTTTATCTTGAATTTTTGCAAGAGCAGATAATAGTAAATCAGGGAAAAAGATTCTGTTCTTTGCTGAGTCTCCTTTATGAGAAGCTGAGTAATGATAAAAATAAAACAGAAAGTGCTTCTGATGTTAGAAATCTCTTAGATGTATGTTCTGGATGTACACAGTTTACACAAAATGTCCAGCAAGATGCACAGGAATTCTTAATGTATATGCTGATGGTACTGGAAGATGAAGGGGTAGAAGTAGAAAATGTATTTGGTGTCTCTTATAAATGGGAACATTGTTTTGAAAACTGTATGAACACATGCAGTAGTAATGTTGATTCTGAAGTTCATATATTTACCATTACCAGAAAGTAAAACAGTGACTTTTAGTAAATTAGTTAAAGATGCTAATCACAACATGGAATGTTCTGAATGTAAATCTGAAATGTTGTCAAAGTTATTTTTAAAGAAATATGGACAGTATGTAATTTTAATGGTACAACGTTGTAGAGCTGATGGAACAAAATTGGAAACTTTACTAAAGAAGTTTATTGGTAATCAATTATCTATATCTGGAAAAACTTTTGCAGCAGTTGCAATAATTTTTCATGACGGTCCTTCTAGAACTTCTGGTCATTACACAGTTTATCTTAAATGTGAAAAAGGATGGACACTGTGTAATGATTCTCAATTGATTTTCAAGCAACGTTTGCCTTATGATTTACCCAATTGTTACTTAATTTTTCTGAAACCCAAATTTTAAATACTAAATTCAGCATCTGAAGAAAGCATTATTTAAATTTTAAAGGATTAAAATTGAATATTTCACTCAAAAAGGATTTTAAACTTACCATTGGCCTCAAGGAAAGGTAAAACAAACAATTGTGGACTTCTTTGACAGATATTATTTTGGCATATGTTCTTTTGCAACAAGGTTTACAGACGTTATTTCTTAAAAATTGTTATTGTACTTAAAAGGTATTTTTAATACATTTGTGCGATTTCTATTAAGGTATGTTTTAGCGAGGATACATTTGGGGCTTTTTTAAACAATCTTTCAGATTTTTTTTTTTTTTGCCCGCTGTTAAATGATGAATACAATTGATTTCACTATTTTCAGTGAAAATCAAAACATTCTGAAAACAGCAAAAAAAGGGCAAAAAATTGCTTTGCTAAATATGAAAAAACATGTACTGTTTAATAAAATGTATTGTTGAATATTAATCCTTTTTTTCTTTTTTTCAGAACTAGAAAGAAAATTTAGAAAATGTAATTCAGTTTCCTTGCAATTAAATAAAAACATTTATTTCTAAATAAGTTACTTTGATGGTCAGGTAAGTTTAAAATATCTGTATATCTCACTCCTTTCGTTTCATGCTTCCTTTTCTTCACCTCTCCTTACTCTGCTTTTCTCATTTCTCTTCTCACTCTCTCTTCCTGCTTTACTACTCTTTTGTAACTCCCTCACTCCTTCTCTACTACTCCCCTACCTTTACTACCTCCATCACTAATTTTTCATCCATGTTTCTTTCTCTGTATCCATATGTCTTAGTCTTTTTAACTGCCTTACTCCTTCTCAGTTGTTTGCTTTCTGTCTCTGTATCTGTCACTCTCTGTTTGTCTGTTTTACCCTTAATTTCCTTAACATCTCTGGGGCAGATTTACAAGCTACCTGCGCCACCACTATGTCACTTTTCTTGACGTACTAGTGGCGCAGGGTGCTCCTCCATATTTACAAAGAGAGGATAAGCCACTCTGTATGTCTTTTCCTCTCCTTGTAAATACAGCCAATTCAAACGCAGCACAAAAATGAGCTATTATCTTTTTTGATAGGTTTAGGGTACCTATACGTAAGTACTGATGCAGAGTTTAAAGTTTAATAGGAAGACTCTCTTCCCTTCAGCTGTGAAATGTACACCATCTCTTTTTTAATTACTTTGCCACTCCCCTCTCTTTGAAGGTTTACTAAAGTTGAAAAAAATGATTCTTTTTTTAAAAAAACATCATTGGGTGCGCACAGGGTGCGCACACCCCAAAAAAAAAAATGACAAATAGATTCAAAAAACAAGTTTTTGTGTTTAGATTTTAGGTGGCTCTAAAAAGAGCCCTTGAGTTAATGTAGGGACAGAGGAAGAGAAAAACGAAAAAAAAAGTAACAAAACTATGGCCTAGTGCAAGAGTACTCCTCAAATTTTCTCTGAATGAGATCAACACTGCTCTCACCCATAGTAATAAGAGTACCACAATCCATGCACCGTGTAGACATCCACTCAAAACAAGGACGAATATCCAGAGGTGTGTAAGAAGGTGAAGGCACCATCGCAGAAGAAGTGCTCGGCTGAGCTTCCAAAGATGTGCTCGGCTGAGCTGCTGCAGATGTCGTCGGCTGAGCAGGTGGAGGGTTTGCTCCAGAAGCTTGATGAAAAGTCACAGGATGCATTTTCTCAACGTGCCTCAACATTGTGTGAATACTAAAAGAGTACTTCTTATTAGCATTCCCACGTGATAAGGTCCGCTGACAAAGTATGCAGGTGACTTTTGGTGCATTCACCTTCTTTTGTCGCTCGGGAAAAGTGAAAAACTGCCATATAAAGGAGTCTTTCTGCTTCCTCTGCCTCTGTCTCTCAAGAGTGTCCTGTTCACTCTCAGAAGATGGCTGGTGCTCTGTCATTGTCTCACAAAAACAGAGTAGCTCCTTCTCCAAGGGAATCAGAACTAACAATGAGGGGAGTGGGTGTGGTTTTGGAAGAATCTGGAACTGAAAGTACTTTGAACCAATGAAAAGTGATGTTTCTTGATCACATGACTTACCATGAGGGGATTGGGTGTGGTGTTGAAACAATCTGAAACTGAAAGTAATGAAAACCAATTAAAAGTGTTGTTTTATTAATCACATAACTCGAGGTGCGCGCACGGAGCAAGCTCAGAGCGCGCACGGTGCAATTACGCATGCGCGAACGTGTACGTGCGCATGCGCATAATTATTATGCATGTACGTAACGCGCATACGCAGCACGCGCGCATGCGCGAACGTCAGCGAGCGTACTCCGCGCGTATGCGTGAGTGTAGCTCGCGGAGCACGTACGACGTACTGGGTGCCCGCTGCGAGCACGTACTAAAACATACGTATGCGTACGTATATAACGTACGCATGCGTACACAAAAAACGTACGCATGCATACTAGGTGCGCGCTGCGAGCGCACACTAAAACTTATGTATGCGTACGTAGATAACGTACGCAGGCGTACATGAAAAACGTACGCATGCGTACTAGGTGCTCGCTCAGTGCGCGCACCCTAAAAATTTATAGAAAAAAAAAAATTTGAAGTGTACATAAATTAATAGAACATATTAACTATGCTGTTCAACTTTATCCAAATTCAAAGTAAAAAAAAATGAGCCACACCAAATTAAAGGATACAGATAATCTATAAATGTATACATAAGGAAATTTTTGTAAAAGAAATATATAAAAAATATATAAAAAAATTCTAAAATTAGCATTTAAAAAACCTTTGAAATTCACTGAAAAAACCATAGGTTTCACCCACGTTATAGTTAGGAATTAGCATTTTAAAAACCTTGCAAATTCACTGAAAAAACCATAGGTTTCACACATGTTATAGTTAGCTGGACATTTTACTCGTAAAAAACCAATGAAATTCCCCCATTATAGTTAGTTCAGCTAACTATAACTCGCGCGCCCGCAATCCACTGCTGATGACGTCACATATTACATCACTCATGACATGGTCAGTGACATCACTCATGACATCACTGATGACATCTCAAATGCCATCACTGATGACATCACTGATGACGTCATCCATGTGATAAATTACCACATCTTCTCACACCCTAATATAACCTTTGATACACCGACTCAAAATTTAAGAGTTCCATTCTCAAAACCATACATACTGCAATACCAATAACTACATACCCACTTATTAACTCTTAGGTCTACATACACCTCCACTCATTCACCTGTACAGTCACTCATACTTACAGTCACTCCATACAAAACTATCATATGCATTTTTACACCTATATAGACACTCACACACTACCAATCATCCATAGAGGTACTCTCACACCTACTCAGTCATGCAAATAATCACACTCCCATTTACTCACCTATGCGGTTATACACACTCAAGTTCACTTACTCATAAAAATAGTATCACATTCTTACGCTCTTATAGAATCATTGATACAAGCACACACTCATCCATACAGTCACTCTCACAATCCCACACTCTCACATCTACCCACTTATATACTCTTACACGCATATATACTGCCTTTCACATATGTAGTTAGTCACAAATGTACCACTGAGATATACATTCAATCCCTAACACACCCATACATACACTTACTCAACCATACAGTCCATCACAGATGCACTCTTAAAACCATGCACCCATAGAATCACCCACTCACACATTTATGCATAGAGTCACACACACCCTACCCACACAAACACTCAGGAACCCATACATATACTGAGACAAGAAATCAATAACTCATATAGACACTCATATAGCTATTCACAAAACCATGCAGCCACTTATACACCAACATACAGAAACATACAGACATTTACACAGTTTAGTCACTAGTCTACAGTAAGATACATTTAATGACTCACTTATAGAGTTAGTTACGCACCACAGAAAATCATCCATTTACACACTTGTACACCCACTCATTCTTCAACAGGCCTTTCCCTATATATATTAAACATAGTAAAATTGTTAAGAAACACACACTCAGTGGATGACGTCATCAGTGATGTCATCAGTGATGTCATTTGAGATGTCATCAGTGATGTCATGAGTGATGTCACTGACCATGTCATGAGTGATGTAATATGTGATGTCATCAGCAGTGGATTGCGGGCGCGCGAGTTATAGTTAGCTGAACTAACTATAACGGGGGAATTTCATTCTTTTTTTACGAGAACAATGTCCAGCTAACTATAACATGTGTGAAACCTATGGTTTTTTCAGTGAATATATATATATATATATATATATATATAGTTATAGTTAGGACCCTGTTTCCATAGGAAATCCGCAACATTCTATTTGGAATAACTTTGGCGCCGGTTGACGAATCCTCGCGAAATTTTCAAAACTAATTGGGCACTACGCTCCGCTCCTACCCTGAATGTCTCGGGGGGATTCGTCAAGCGGGGGCTGAGAAAAAAGGGGGTCCCAAAACGCGTTTTCCCCATGCATTTTTCCATAGGACCTTTAGACACAGCTACAGCCCGAACGGCTGAACAGAGTTACTTGAAATTTGTCAGAGAGGTAGTCTACAGGTCAAGGAAGTGCCTTTTGTAGGTCTGGTGTAAATATGTTCAGTAGTTCCTGAGAAAATAGCATTTAAATCAATATATATATCTGTGGCAGCTTACCGTGCGCTTACCGTGCGCTTACGGTAAGCTTACCGTACGCGTAGGTGTCGTGCGCAAGCGCGATTTTGATTGGCTGTTAGATCTTAGTAAACATTCAAATCGGTCGAAACCAGGAAATAGCGGCTGCCATTTTCTCTCTCGCACTCTCAGGGGAGGAGGAAAAACAAAGTGGGATATCAGGAAAAGAGGCAGGCTAGACAGCTCCTAACCACCTAGCCTTTGTTAGGATGTCCCAAAAGAACCTCCAAGGGCAAAAATTCATTTTTTTTTTTTTTTAAAACGCCGATTGCGCTTACCGTCCGTGTACGGTAAAAAATAATTAAAAAAAAAAAATATCCTAAATTTCCCCCCCCCGTGTGCAAAAGGTGCCCGCAGGGCACCTTTTGTGCATTGAAAAGCTATACATTGAACATTTAATAGATAACCTTTCACAACGAAGCGCATAATATGTCCTCCGTGTGCGGACAGTGCGCGAAGCGCATCGTCCGTACATGGCCCATCCAACGTAATGTGGGCACGCGGTGCGCGTAGCGCACCGCGTGCCCACCGTGCGTGCACGGCACTAACTGCGTAAAGTGGGCGCGCGGTGCGCGAAGCGCACCGTGCGCGCACGGAATGAACTGCGTGAAGTGGGCGCGCACGCCACGAACGGCGTAAAGTAACTTAGCATTTAAAAAAACGTACAAATTCACTGAAAAAACCATAGGTTTCACACACGTTATAGTTAGGAATTAGCATTTAAAAAACCTTGCAAATTCACAGAAAAAACCATAGGTTTCACACACGTTATAGTTAGCGGACATTTCACTCATAAAAAACCAATGAAATTCCCCCGTTATAGTTAGTGCAGGCAACTATAACTCACGCGACCGCAATCCTCTGCTGATGCTAATACTGTATTTAGACACTTATTTGCCCATGTCTTCTTCCATTAAATTTTAGCTATACATATATTGCAAATATTTTTTTTTCATAAAGACACATATGTCATCAGCAGAGGATTGCGGTCGCGTGAGTTATAGTTGCCTGCACTAACTATAACAGGGGAATTTCATTGTTTTTTTATGAGTGAAATGTCCGCTAACTATAACGTGTGTGAAACCTATGGTTTTTTCAGTGAATATATATATATATATATATTACCTACTGGCGGTCGCCAGTAGGTAGTTATAGTTAGGACCACGTTTCCATAGGAAAACCTCAACATTCTATTTTGAATAACTTTGGCGCCGGTCGACGAATCCTCGCGAATTTCTCAAAATAGGTGGGGCGCTACGCTCCGCTCCTACCCTGAAAGTCTCGGGGGGATCCGTCAAGCGGGGGCTGAGATAAAAGGGGGGTCCCAAAACGCGTTTTTCCCATGCATTTTTCCATAGGACCTTTAGAACAAGCTACAGCTCGAACGGCTGAACAGAATTACTCAAAATTTGGCAGAGAGGTAGTCCCTAGGTCAAGGAAGTGCCTTTTGTAGGTTTGGTGTAAATCTGTTCAGTAGATTCTGAGAAAATAGCCTTTAAATCAATATATATATCTGAGCCCGCTTACGGTACGCTTACCGTACGCTTACGGTAAGCGTACGGTGGCGTGCGCGAGCGCGATTCTGATTGGCTCTTAGATCTTAGTAAACATTCGAATCGGCCGAAACCAGGAAGCGGCGGCCGCCATTTTGTGTATTTCACTCTGAAAAAAAAGAGTGAAAACAAGGAAAGGGGGCAATGAGGAGAGTTACAGACCCCCTAACATTTGTGAGGGGGTCAAAGAAGGACTGTAAAGTACAAAGAAAACATTTATTGATTTTAAAAAAAATCACGGGGTACGCGTACGGTAAGCTTACGGTAAGCGTACGGTAGAAAAAAAAAAAAAAAAAAAATGAAAAGCAGATTTAAGAGTTTAGATATTAGGGAGCTCTAAAAAGAGCCGTTGTTTATATGAAATGATTTTTTAGTGGTACCTACAAGTAAGTACCGATGCAGAGTCTAAGGTTCAAGAGGAAGACTCTGTTCATCATTGAAGTGCACACCATCTCCTCTATAAATGTCTTGCATGTCATAACGCAAGTTGTTGTGGTAAATGGCACCCATACCATAGTCACGGAGGAAAGCAGAAACAGATTTGTTGACGTGCTTTCTTGCTTTGTCATCGCACCGCGTGCCCACCGTGCGTGCACGGCACTAACTGCGTAAAGTGGGCGCACGGTGCGCGAAGCGCACCGCGTGCTCACTGTGCGCGCACCGTGCGCGAAGCGCACCGTGCGCGCACGGAACGCGCACGGAACGAACTGCGTTAAGTGGGCGCGCACGCCACGAATGGCGTAAAGTAACTTAGCATTTAAAAAACCGTACAAATTCACTGAAAAAACCATAGGTTTTACACACGTTATAGTTAGGAATTAGCATTTAAAAAACCTTGCAAATTCACTGAAAAAACCATAGGTTTCACACATGTTATAGTTAGCGGAAATTTTACTGATAAAAAACCAATGAAATTCCCCCGTTATAGTTAGTGCAGGCAACTATAACTCACGCGACCGCAATCTTCTGCTGATGACATATGTGTCTTTATGAAAAAAAAATATTTGTAATATATGTATAGCTAAAAATGTATGGAAGAAGACATGGGCAAATAAGTGTCTAAATACAGTATTAGCATCAGCAGAGGATTGCGGTCGCGTGAGTTATAGTTGCCTGCACTAACTATAACGGGGGAATTTCATTGGTTTTTTATCAGTAAAATTTCCGCTAACTATAACATTTGTGAAACCTATGGTTTTTTCAGTGAATTTGCAAGGTTTTTTAAATGCTAATTCCTAACTATAACGTGTGTAAAACCTATTTTTTTTTCAGTGAATATATATATATATATATATATATATATATATATATATATATATATATATATCCAGATTACCGCTTTCACCAGCCTCGATAATCTTTCCGATGCTTGCGAAGTAAGTACACAAACCAAAATAGAATGCAAATTCAATTTATTTGCCCAGAGCGACGGCCATAACGTTTTGGCTCCTCAGAGCCTTGCTCACATGACAGCGTTATACTCAAAGTGCAAACTATTTAAAGTGCCAGTGCAAATTATTGATGTCGTCACATGAGGGAGACATCATTGACATAGAAGATATACTTCCGCATTGAAGATAGCGAAATCACATAGTAATACAGATGGCCACATCATATAAAATATATGTTAAATACTGACAATTATAAAATAATATCCGCAATGACGGCATAAATGCCTATTGGTTCAGCGTATTACCTTTGCAAAATAATACAATATTTAAATTGTAAGATCTCATGTTACCCATAAAAAACAGTGTCACCATCTTTAAAGTCAATGATATAGCCTGTTTACAATGACTGTTGGTATTGCAAGATCCTCCCCTTATTCAGGTGTAACGAAAAAGATCAAAGAACAGTTTTAAAGTGCACTAGTGTCTGTGTCAAAAATGAAAACCACAAAATATCATCAATACTCAAAATCAAACATAATCATAACAGGTACTGCATCACAGAAGGGTCACAATGGCTTAAAGAATGATATCATTGCAATATAAATAAACAAAAACTCCAGGGATCAGAGTTTAGGTAGGGAGTCTTAGATTATCATAAAGCCGTTGAAGATAATAGACTGTAGGTTTTTATCAAATTCGTAACCATCGCATTATATCCCAAGGTCTGTTTAACTGCATAGGGAATGAACATAGCTGTGCAAATATGCAAAATTCACATATATAGTACAATTTATCCGTAATAAATAGTAAAATCTAAATAAAATTCGACGATTAAATAGGTTAAGACAAATGACTAAAAGAATACAAATTGTCATATATACATCCGATTCCATTCCCTGTTGCAAATATTGTGGGTAAAATCCAATGATGAGTAACAAATATACAGTCTTCACTAGGTAGTGTCATTATACATAAAAATTCCAACAGAATGGTGTTAATACATCTAGTCCAAACATGTATGCAGGTCCTCTGTCATATTTAGCCCTGATGGTGTCTCGGTATTAAGTTGTAGGATGTAACGTGTTTCCGAACTGCGCAAGCTAGACTCACGGTCTCCTCCCCTCCTGCTGGGTTCAATGGTATCAATAACATAATAATTCAGTCCCCTAGTGTCACTTTTATGGGCTTCTCTAAAATGTCTGGCAACAGGGTAGGTGTTGTCTTGGTTGGAAATAGCACGTAAATGTTGCAGTATACGCTTATGTACTGCTAGTTTCGTGCTACCAACATAGCTGAGGTTGCATGGGCACGTGAGGACATAAATCGCATATTCGGTTTTGCAAGTCAACAATTTGTTAATTTTGTGCTGTCTATGGCTGAAAGGGTCAGTAAATGTTTTAGTATTCACACCATGGGCACAAGCCTTACAGATCTTACATTTATAAAATCCACTATTCAGTTGTAGCCAAGAAGTCTTATCAATAGTGTCTGGATTCGTGTTGACCAAGGCTTCACGCATAGTGGGGGCCCTACTATACGTGATCAAAGCTCGCTGAGGGAGCAAGGGGCCAATAATGGGATCACTCCTTACAATGGGCCAGTTTCTATTTATAATTTTGCGAAGTTCAGCTTGTTGTTTACTGTAGCCCATGATGATTCTAAAAGCATCAGATGAATTTGTGACCTTCCTCACTTGATTATTAGGTATTGCTACCTCACATGAAGTGTTGGTAGTGGACCCTAGCAACTCATCACGGTTGAGATTGTTGGTTCTAGTGATGGCACTATCAATAATTCCAGTGGAATAGCCTCTCTCCCTGAATCTCTGTTTGCTCAAATCCTGTGCTGCTTTAAGGTCAATATCATTGCTGCATATTCTCTTGAGACGCAGCATCTCCCCATAGGGTATACTTCTAATGAGGTGGGGAGGATGCGCGCTAGTTGCGTGCAGAGTAGAGTTACCATTGGCCTCATCCAAAGAACCATTCCATATTACAAATAAGTCGTCAATAAACTGTATATATATATATATATATATAAATATACCAATCTGTGTTGAAGATTGAGTGGATATATTACTGTCTGGATGGAGGATTTAGTAGCTGTCTGACTGTTTAAGTGAGTAATTGAAAGTGTCTCACTTAATACATGGATTAGCAACTAAACTATGTGAATGTGTGCATCACTGTCTCTGTTGTTATATAACATGCTGCATCAGTTGGTCAATAACTACATGCGTGTGTATATTAGTTGTTGATTAGTTGGGTGAGTATTTGTATGGGACACTGAGTTTGTGTGTGGTTGGATGGGGTGTGTGTAACTCTATGCATAGATATGTGAATGGTTGATTGACTCGGTGTATAAGTTTAAGAGTGCATGAGGAAACAGTTGTTTGGGTGACTGAGTATATTTATTTGTGTGTTGGTGAGCATCTTCAACAAAGTAAAAAAAATAAAAGGCATTGAATGTGAGAGTTGGTGCATATAAATAAGTATGTGTAAGAGTCAGTGATTGTGAGAGTAACTATATGAATGAGTGTATAATTGTAATGGTGATTTCTTAACATATTAACTATGAGTTACTATGTGTTTGAATAAATGAGGTGTTGTTGGATAATTGTGTAAGTGAGTAAATGTAAGTGTGATTAATTGTTTTCATGAGTCAGTAGGATGACTGCATAACTGACTAAGATGACTGCTGATGTGTCAATGTCTATATATGTGTATAAGTGCATTTGATAGTGTTGTATTAATTAGAGACTGCATGTATATAAATGATTCTGTTGTTGAATGGGTAGTTGTGTGTGTAGACATAGGAATCAGTGAGTGGGTATGTAGTAACTGGTATTGGTGTGTCAATGGTTTCAAATATGGTACTCTGTATTTTACAGTGAGTGATGAAAGGTTATACTAGTGTATGATGAGGTGCATCAGATTGTCACATGGATGATGTCATCAGTGATGTCATCAGTGATGTCATTTGAGATGTCATCAGTGATGTCACTGCCCATGTCATGAATGATGCAATATGTGACATCATCAGCAGTGCATTGCAGGCATGCGAGTTATAGTTAGCAGAACTAACTATAATGGAGGAATTTCTATGGTTTTGTAAGAGGGAAATGGCCAGCTAACTATAACACCCCTGAATTCTATGTTTTTTTTGTGAATTTCTAAGGTTTTTTAACCCCTTCCCCGCTCATGACGGAACCGTTCCGTCATGAGCCACGGTTGCCGTGTGCTCATGATGGAACGGTTCCATCATGACAATCCTGTTGGCGGCCGCTCCGCCTGCGCGGCGCTGTTTCCCCGCCTGTGCGGGGGGACAACGCAAATGGGCGGAGTCATGACGGAACCGTTCCGTCATGAGCACAGCTCAACTGTGGCTCATGACGGAGCGGCTCCGTCATGAGCACAGGCCCACCGCGCTGCCCCCCTGCCCCCCCCAGCGCTGCAGCGGAATGTCCGCAGCAGCGAAGGGGTTAAATGCTAATTTCTAACTATAACGTCTCTGAAACCTATGGTTTTTTCAGTGAATTTCAAAGCTTTTTTAAATGCTAACTTCTAACTATAATGTCTCTGAAACCTATGGTTTTTTTCAGTGAATTTCAAAGGTTTTTTTAAATGCTAATTTCTAAGTGTGATAGTAGTTATACCTATTTTTTTTACTGATTTTCTACAGTTTTTAACTGTTTATCTATAAACATTCATTAAATAACATTATATATTTTTCTGAAAATTGTAAAAAAAAATCATAATAATCAAACTGAAATATTGATTAATATTTCAGTTTTCATTTTTTATTTTAATATATTTATATTATTTCCTTAAAAAAGAAATTCATTTTTTCAAAGCGTACACATCACGGTGGGTGCGTGAATTCTAGCTGCCATTTAAGAAAAGTCGTGAAGGATCCACGTATGGTGTGCGACGGTTGCATGTTTTTTGTTGCATCATATACATTTAATATTACGTGATGTGCGCGATTGGTATGCAACAAGTCCACGACTCATGCTCCCGCGCATTCGCGACACATGTGCATTACGGTACGAGATACTTGTGCGGTGGAGGGTCCCGTGTGACGTCATATACGTGCTGGGGCGCGCTGGGTGCGCGACTCCGGCAAAAAAATGTTATGTTCCAAAATGATATGTATGTGTCTTTAATATACATATTAGGGCAAGAGATTATCGAAGATATTCATAAAAATAATATATTTGTACTTATAATAAACTTATATTATTTTTAAATATATTTTCGCGAAGTCGGTGCATGCATCGTGAGTGCAGAGAACCAGGTCAGCAGAGCTCCTGTAGAGCCAGAGAAACCAGGTCAGCAGAGCAGTTGTAGAGCCAGAGAACCAAGTCAGCAGAGCTGCTCTAGAACCAGAGAACCAGGTCAGCAGAGCTGCTCTAGAGCCAGAGACCCAGGTCAGCAGAGCTGCTCTAGAGGCCGAGAACCAGGTCAGCAGAGCTGCTGTAGAGCCAGAGAAACCAGGTCAGCAGAGCTGCTTTAGAGGGAGAGAACCAGGTCAGCAAAACTGCTTTAGAGCCAGAGAACAAGGTCAGCAGAGCTCTTTAGAGGGAGAGAACCAGGTCAGCAGAGCTGCGTTAGAGCCAGAGAACCAGGTCAGCAGAGCTGCTCTAGAGCCAAAGAACCAGGTTAGCAGAGCTGCTTTAGAGCCATGGAACCAGGTCGGCAGAGCTGCTTTATAGCCAGAGAACCAGGTCAGCAGAGCTGCTTTAGAGCCAGAGAAACCAGGTCTGCAGAGGGGCTTTAGAGGGAGAGAACCAGGTCAGCAGAGCTGCTTTAGAGCCAGAGTACCAGGTCAGCAGAGCTGCTTTAGAGCTAGAGAACCAGGTCAGAAGAGCTGCTCTAGAGCAAGAGAACCAGGTCACAGAGCTTCTTTAGAGCCATAGAACCCGGTCAGCAGAGCTGCTTTAGAGCCAGAGAACCAGGTTAGCAGAGCTGCTCTAGAGCCTAAGAACCAGGTCAGCAGAGCTGCCCTAGAGCCAGAGAACCAAGTCAGCAGAGCTGCTTTAGAGCTAGAGAACCAGGTCAGCAGAGGTGCTTTAGACGGAGAGAACCAGGTCAGCAGAGCTGCCTTAGAGCCAAGGGACCAGGTCAGCAGAACTGCTTTAGAGACAGAGAATCAGGTCAGCAGAGCTGCTTTAGAGCCAGAGAACCAAGTAAGCAGAGCTGTTGTAGAGCCAGAGAATCAGGTCAGCAGAACTGCTCTAGAGACAGAGAACCAGGTCAGCACAGCTGCTTTAGAGGGAGAGAACCCGGTCAGCAGAGCTGCTTTAGAGCCAGAGAACCAGGCAAGCAGAGCTGCTTTAGAGCCAGAGAACCAGGTCAGCAGAGCTGCTTTAGAGCCAACCAGGTCAGCAGAGCCGCTCTAGAGCCAGAGAACCAAGTCAGCAGAGCTGCTTTAGAGCCATAGAACCAGGTCAGCAGAGCTGCTCTAGAGCCAGAGAACCTGGTCAGCAAAACTGCTCTAGAGCCAGAGAACCATGTCAGCAGAACTGCTTTAGAGCCATAGAACCGGGTCAGCAGAGCTGCTTAAGAGCCAGATGACCAGGTCAGCAGAGCTGTTGTAGAGCCAGAGAACCAGATCAGCAGAGCTGCTCGGTAGCCTAAGAACTAGGTCAGCAGAGGTGCTCTAGAGCCAGAGAACCAGGTCAGCAGACCTGCTGTAGAGCCAGAGAAACCAGGTCAGCAGAGTTACTGAAGACCCAGAGAAACCATGTCAGTAGAGCTGCTTTAGAGGGAGAGAACCAGGTCAGCAGAGCTGCTGTAGAGCCAGAGAAACCAGGTCAGTAGAGCTGCATTAGAGGGAGAGAACCAGGTCAGCAGAACTGATCTAGAGGGAGAGAACCTGGTCAGCAGAGCTGCTTTAGAGTCAGAGAACCAGGTCAGCAGAGCTGCTTTAGAGCCAGAGAACCAGGTCAGCAGAGCTGCTCTAGAGCCAGAGAACCTGGTCGGCAGAGCTGCTTTAGAGCCATAGAACCAGGTCAGCAGAGCAGCTTTAGAGCCAGAGAACCAGGTCAGCAGAGCTGCTGTAGAGCCTAAGAACCAGGTCAGCAGAGCTGCTCTAGAGCCAGAGAACCAGGTCAGCAAAGCTGCTGTAGAGCCAGAGAAACCAGGTCAGTAGGGCTGCTTTAGAGCGAGAGAACCAGGTCAGCAGAGCTGCTTTAGAGGGAGAGAACCAGGTCAGCAGAGCTGCTTTAGAGCCAAGGGACCAGGTCAGCAGAGCTGCTCTAGAGCCAGAGAACCAGGTCAGCAGAACTGCTTTAGAGCCATAGAACCGGGTCAGCAGAGCTGCTTTAGAGCCAGAGAACCAGGTCAGCAGAGCTGTTGTAGAGCCAGAGAACCAGGTCAGTAGAGCTGCTCTAGAGCCTAAGAACTAGGTCAGCAAAGCTGCTCGAGAGCCAGAGAACCAGTTCAGCAGAGCTGTTGTAGAGCCAGAGAAACAAAGTCAACAGATCAGCTTTAGAGGGAGAGAACCAAAGCAGCAGAGTGCTGCTTTAGAGCCAGAGAACCCGGCCAGAAGAGCTGCTTTAGAGCCAGAGAACCAAGTCAGCAGAGCTGCTTTAGAGCCAGAGAACCAGGTCAGCAAAGCTGCTCTAGAGCCAGAGAACCAGGTCAGCAGAGCTGCTTTAGAACCAGAGAACCAAGTCAGCAGAGCCGCTCGAGAGCCAAAGAACCAAGTCAGCAGAGCTGCTTTAGATCCAGAGAACCAGTTCAGCAGAGCTGCTCTAGAGCCTAAGAACCAGGTCAGCAGAGCTTCTCTAGAGCCAGAGAACCAGGTCAGCAGAGCTGCTGTAGAGCCAGAGAAACCACATCAGTAGAGCTGCTTTAGAGAGAGAGAACCAGGTCAGCAGAGCTGCTCTAGAGGGAGAGAACCAGGTTAGCAGAGCTGCTCTAGAGCCAGAGAACCATGTCAGCAGACCTGCTGTAGAGCCAGAGAAACCAGGTCAGCAGAACTGCTTTAGAGCCATAGAACCGGGTCAGCAGAGCTGCTTTAGAGCCAGAGAACCAGGTCAGCAGAGCTGTTGTAGAGCCAGAGAACAGATCAGCAGAGCTGCTCTGTAGCCTAAGAACTAGGTCAGCAGAGCTGTTCTAGAGCCAGAGAACTAGGTCAGCTGACCTGCTGTAGAGCCAGAGAACCAAGTCGGGAGAGCTGCTCTAACTGACACTGACTGCATGACACTGACTGACTGACACTGACTGATTGACACTGACTGACACTGATTGACTGACACTGACTGACTGACAATGACTGACAATGACTGACACGGACTGACTGACTGACACTGACTGGCACTGATTGACTGACACTGACTGACACTGATTGACTGACACTGACTGACTGACTGTCACTGACTACCTGACACTGACACTGACTGACTGACACTGACTGACTGACTCTGACGGAAACCGGTCCCCGGAAGCTTGTTTCCTTCCCAGTATAAGAATTGGCTTGGTAGTTTGGTTTGCCCTGTTCCCATCATGCACTGGGACAGGTACAGACTAATTTGCATCAGCCAGGTTCTGAGCTGGGATGGTGCAGTGAGCTAAAAAACGGTGATGGATTAAAACCATGATCTCTTGACTTGGTAAGAGTATTCTGCATCATTCAGAAACTCTGTCCATCACCACCCCCTTTTTCCCAAATTGACTCTGACGGACTGACACTGACTGACAGTGACTGACTACTCTCTTCTACTCTACTACTCACTCTCTACTACTCTCTACTACACTCTCTTTACTACTCACTCTCTTCTTCTCTCTACTACTCACTCTCTACTACTCACTCTCTACTACTCACTCTCTACTACTCTCTACTACTCTCTCTCTAATACTCACTCTCTACTACTCTCTACTATTCACTCTCTACTATTCACTCTACTATTCTCTCTCTACTACTCACTCTCTACTACTCACTCGCTACTACTCTTTACTACTCACTCTCTACTGCTCACTCTCTACTACTCTCTACTACTACTCACTCTCTACTACTCACTCTCTACTACTCTCTACAACTCACTCTAATACTCTCGACTACTCTCTACCGCTCACTCTCAACTACTCTACCACTCACTTTCTACTACTCTCTACTACTCTCTCTCTACTACTTACTCTCTACTACTCACTCTACACTACTCTCTCTCTCGTCTACTCACTCTCCACTATTCACTCTCTACTACTCGCTCTCTACTACTCTCTACTACTCACTCTCCACTACTCACTCTCTACTATTAGCTCTCTACTACTCACTGTCTACTACTCACTCTCTGCTACTCTGCTACTCTTTACTACTCCCTCTACTACTCACTCTCTACTACTCACTCTCTACTACTCACTCTCTACTACTCTACTACTCTCTACTAATCTCTCTACTACTCACTCTCTACTACTCTCTACTACTCACTCTACTACTCTCTACTACTATCTACCACTCACTCTTTACTACTCTACTACTCACTCTCTACTACTCACTCTCTACTACTGTACTACTCTCTACTACTCACTCTCTACTACTCTCTCTCTACTACTCACTCTCTACTACTCTCTACTACTCACTCTCCACTACTCACTCGCTCTCAACTACTGTCTACTACTCACTCTACTACTCACGCTCTACTACTCTCTATTACTCGCTCTACTTCTCACTCTCTACTACTCTCTCTACTACTCACTCTCTAGTACTCACTCTCTACTACACACTCTACTACTTGCTCTCTACTACTCGCTCTCTACTACTCTCTACTAGTCACTCTACTACTCACTCTCTACAAATCTCTACTACTCACTCTCTTCTGCTCTCTACTACTCACTTTCTACTACTCCACTACTCTCTACTACTCACTCTCTACTACTCTACTACTCTCTACTACTGTACTACTCTCTCTCTACTACTCACTCTCTACTACTCACTCTCCACTACTCTCTACTACTCACTCTCTACTACTCACTCTCTACTACTCACTCTCTACTACTCACTCTCTACTACTCACTCTCTACTACTCTCTCTACTACTCACTCTAATACTCTCTACTACTCTCTACCTCTCACTCTCTACTACTCTACCACTCACTTTCTACTACTCTCTACTACTCTCTCTCTACTACTCACTCTCTACTACTCACTCTACTACTCACTCTCTACTACTCTCTCTCTCTTCTGCTCATTCTCTACTATTCACTCTCTACTACTCACTCTCCACTATTCACTCTCTACTACTCGCTCTCTACTACTCTCTACTACTCACTCTCCACTACTCACTCTCTACTACTAGCTCTCTACTACTCACTGTCTACTACTCACTCTCTGCCACTCTGCTACTCTCTACTACTCTCTCTACTACTCACTCTCTACTACTCACTCTCTACTACTCTCTACTACTCACTCTACTACTCTCTACTACTCTCTACCACTCACTCTTTACTACTCTACTACTCACTCTCTACTACTCACTCTCTACTACTGTACTACTCTCTACTACTCACTCTCTACTACTCTCTCTACTACTCACTCTCTACTACTCTCTACTACTCACTCTCCACTACTCACTCTCTACTACTCGCTCTCAACTACTGTCTACTACTCACTCTACTACTCATGCTCGACTACTCTCTATTACCCTCTCTACTTCTCACTCTCTACTACTCTCTCTACTACTCACTCTCTACTACTCACTCTCTACTACACACTCTCTACTACTTGCTCTCTACTACTCGCTCTCTACTACTTTCTACTAGTCACTCTACTACTCACTCTCTACTACTCTCTACTACTCACTCTCTACTGCTCTCTACTACTCACTCTCTACTACTCCACTACTCTCTACTACTCACTCTCTACTACTCTACTACTCTCTTCTACTGTACTACTCTCTACTACTCTCTCTCTACTGCTCACTCTCAACTACTCACTCTCCACTACTCTCTACTACTCACTCTCTACTACTCTCTCTCTAATACTCACTCTCTTCTATTCACTCTCTACTACTCACTCTCTACTATTCTCTCTACTACTCACTCTACTACTCACTCTCTACTACTCACTCTCTACTACTCTCTACTACTCACTCTCTACTACTCTCTCTACTACTCTTTACTACTCACTCTACTACTCACTCTCTACTACTTTCTACTACTCTCTCTCTGCTACTCACTCTCTACTACTCACTCTCTACTACTCACTCTCTACTTCTCACTCTCTACTACTCCCTCTGTACTACTCTCTACTACTCTCTACTACTCACTCTACTACTCACTCTCTACCACTCTCTACTACTCTCTACTACTCACTCTCGACTACTCACTCTCTGCTACTCTCTACTACTCACTCTCTAGTACTCACTCTCTACAACTCACTCTACTACTCTCTATTACTCACTCTCTTCTACTCTCTCTATTACTCTCTACTACTCTCTACTACTCACTCTCTACTCTCTATTACTCACTCTCTACTCTCTACCTCTCTCTACCTCTCTCTCTACTACTCTCTACCTCTCTACCGCTACCTGCCTACCTCTACCTCTCTACCTCTACACCTCTACCTCTCTACCTCTCTCTACACGCACACATATGCACATATATATATGCATATATATGCATATGCATTTATATATATGTATGTGATATGCAGAATATATATATGTTTATATATGTGTGTATATATATATATACTCACATATATAAACATATATTTATTCTGCATATCAATATAAATACAAATGTAAATGCATGCATACATATGCATATACATATACATATATGCATACATATGCATGTTATGTACATGAAAGTTTGAAAAACAATAATACAAGCAAAGCTAAAAAACCACCTAATTACAAACAGAATTGCTTTAACTTGAACGAGGGTGAGACCTATAGCATTTTCAATGCTTGTTTAATTTGGTTCCATCAAGAAGGCATTCAGGTGTGTCACACATTTGCCATAAATTCTGAATGTTAACACTCTAGTTGCTCATTAGATCACTGTAGTAAAGCTACTTCTCACCAGGGAAGTCTGCTGCTGGCACTCAAAGTGCATGTTTCAGTCTGCATGTCAGAATTGTTTAATTAAATAGAAGAGTTTTTGTTCCCTTATTTTTCTTTCTGCAGCACTAATCATGCTTTCTATGGCAAAATGAACCCCCTCATTTTGTTCCTTTTTAAATTAAATGTTTTAAGAGTTACCACTTTATTCCAATCAAGATGGCTTCAGGAGTGCCATACGTTTGTCATAAGTAGGACTGTTAGCGCTCTAGTTGTTCTTTAGAACACTCTGGGAAGCTGTAGTAGAACACAAAGGAATCAACTGACAGTTTCTGCCCTTGTTGGATGTACATGTTATACTGAGAATGTCAGACTTCATTCTCACATGACTGAGAAAGATAATGTGAATTTACAGAAAATATGCTCTCAGTTTAGCTTATAGATCACCTTCCAAACCTCTGTGGGAAAAGCTTGAGAAAATAGTTTTCTCTCAAACATGATTCATGATATCCCAGCATAAGGCTTTTTCACCTTAGAACACACCACAATTCCTAAAATGAATATGGTATCATCAACAAATGATATATAATGTAACTAAAGTCTTAAAACCTTCTATTAAGTGCAATGCTTTTTAAAGAGGTGCTATAATGTATATTGGTCCCAAGATGGCTGCCAACACTTCTTGGATGAAGTGCTGACAGCCAATCAGATCTCACGATGAGATGTGTGGTTAGGCTTCACCCAGATATATCTATGAATTTACTTTTGATTTTCTCAGTAACTACTGAACGGATTTACACCATTTAACCAAAGGGCACAAGTGTGAACCAAGGGCTACCTTTTTGCCAAATTTGGTGTAATCCAGTTCAGCAGTTCTGGCTGTAGCTGCGATTAAATATTCCTATGGAAAACTCATTTTGGGACCCCCCTTTTTTTTCAGCCCCTGCTTGACGAATCACCCTGAGACTTTCAGGATAGGAGCGGACCGGAGCACCCCACCAGATTTGAAAATTTCACGAAGATTCGCCAACCGGCACCAAAGTTATTCCAAATAGAATGTTGCGGATTTCCTATGGCTAATAGGTCCTAACTATAACTACCACGGGTGACCGCCAGTAGGTAATACATATATATATATATATATATATATATATATATATATATATATATATATATATATATATATATATATATATATATATATATATATATAAATCAGTCTTAACGTCAATAACATCGAGGCTAAGTTCTGGCAACATGTCTTGGGACTGACGTACAATACAAAAATGTATATTATTCTGCGACATTGCTTAGCTGGCGAGCTGTGTTAGAATGGTATTCTCTTTAGTACATTAGTACATGCCACATATCTATATAGGCGTCAACCCTTTGATATTTTATGGAAAAGATGATGGTGGGATGAAACAGGGTGAAAGTACAGGTGAGGCTACCCTTTAGAAAAGACATACGGTCCCAATTATGGATGTATACATGCCATGTTAGATGATTAGTCAAGAGTTCTGGGTGAGTCACATCAATGGAAACTGGAGAATAAATAGGCAGTCCCTAACATTAACATGGCAATACTTAAGATATTAATTTTGAATGTGCAGGACCTAAGTTCACCATTGAAAATGTGGGCATTCCTTAAATGGTTGCACACTGGTGCACAATAGAGCTCCATGTTGCATTACTTCTTGAGACCCACTCATTGTAGCATGACATTAGCATGCTACTCTTGCATCGATCCCCTTCCCAAATTATATGTGTGTATTAATGAAAAACAAATTTATAGAGGGATGTTTTATTGGCAATCGAAGTGCAATACAGATATTTGGTTGGTAACAGAGGCACATGAGGGAATACAGAAAACTAATATAGCTCACCTCACCTAATGAGGATAAAGGGAATTATTTTCAGATGTGATTCCAAGCCTAAAATAATAATAATACCGACATTTATAAAGCGCGAACAGCTACCTCAAACAGAGGTGTCCTGAGGCTCTAGCAGGAGGTGGCATGTCACGGTGATCAGAAAAGCAGACCATAAATACACTAGCCTAGGCTAAAGAGCCACGTTTTCAGAGCTTTCCTAAATAGTGGCTCTGATTCAATATGACGAATATCATTAGGCAAAGAGTTTCAAAGTTTGGTTGCCCCTACCGTGACAGATCTACCACCCAGGAGAGCCTTCCTAAATCGTGGAGTACAAAGCAGATTTTGAGAGTTGGACCTCAGGGAATGGTTCTGCTTATAGCGGCATAATCGTCGCTTCAGGTAACTAGGACATTCACCATGAATTGCCCGGAATGTCACTAGAAGGAATATGATTGTGGTGGTCGAGTTACTTTGACATACTAGATCCAAAAATGGATCATCCTCTGGGGCCCACTTCAAACCAGGAAATCTGCTTTTAACTGATGTTCCCTCATTGAAACAGGGATTTGGAGATCAAGATTTGGTTGATATTTGGAGATTACAATGTCCTAATTAAAGGGAGGACATGTTGAACTTTAATGCACACAGACGTAAACAAGAATGGATTTTATTTTATTAAGGCCTCATTTTGTTTCATTAACACTATAAATGGACGTAGGATCATAAGTGCTATCAGGCCACTCCTCAGCCTCCATAATGGTGGACTATTTGCCAGTCATACTAAATAAGTCCTATTTTGGTATATATGCAAACCAGCGTGCACCCTATTTACAGTTGACCAAAAAAAAGAAAACTGAAATACAAGGCTAGTGGTCTGCTAACTGGTAAATCAACACAAGCGAGATGAGCTGCGTAGGACTTACATAACCCAGTGACAAAAAACAGGTAACTTTGAGAATTTGTTAGCCACTGAAGAACTTTTGGGGTGAAGATCGCATTAGGCACTACACCCAGAAACAAGTCCTAGTGCCATATGACTTTACAGCCTCAATCTACAAAACATTTTCAGACATACCGATTGAGTAAATGGATGAAGTAGTTAACTACTTCCTCCAAACAAGGAAAGGGACAATCTCTGACATACTCTACACATTCACTGAGTTTTAAACCAAATATAGACCCAACTGACTGTACATCGTATTGGCCTACGTAATGTTGAATACTGATGTGAACAATTTCTCTAAAATGCTAGGGACCTGAATAAATCTGTTACAACTGACCCTTCTATCCTCATATTCATTTGGTTCTATCAGACACAGACAGACGTGGGATAACTTGCGTCTGGCAATAGACTTGATATACATTGCTAAGCAAACAGGTACAAATTTCTAAACTGATCTGTCTTATTTGAGATACTGAGAAACCATTTGATACAGTTGAGTGGAGCCTGTGTGATATTTGTTATATAAGATAAGATGGGGGGGAAGTAGGAAAACCTTTGTATTATCTAATGTTGACCAACCAAAAACGAAATCAATGGCAAATTGTGAGCTGACGGATGGGATAACATTGTCTAGGCGTTTTAGGCCTGGTTGACCAATATAGCACGTATATTCGCTCTTATGATAGACCAGCTCTTTAGAAAGATACTCAACAATCCAGCTGTTAAAGAGACTGTCCACCTAAATTGGCCATCTGAAACAGGCACTGTTTGCCTTTGACAGTTTTTGTTTCATTACACAACCTAAAACCTCTATCCTAGCCCTCAGGATAAAACTTCAGTTTCAAAGAGGTCTTGGGATTCAAAATAAAACAATACAAGTTGAAGGGATCAATTTAGAAGACCCAACCAATTATAATACTTAAATGATTCATGAGGCAGGTTTTAAATATACTGAAAAGCTGATAAAATATAAAAGGATTTACCTTCAACTAAAGTCAATAGATTTATACAGTTGCCATGTCCTTCATTCCCTGCATCACTTTCTAAAAACCTGTGCAGAGAGAGTAAACTTGAGATGTCTTGGTTTATGTGGGTATCATCTATAAAAATAGACTTCATTATGACACTATTGTACATTGTACAAACATTGTCACTAAAACTCACAAAGCAAACAAATTAATGAGCTATACTTTTTTGGTCTGTGGCAGATGGAGGACTGTGTTTTCCTAACATTCAGAAGTATATATGATATGCTCAAATAAGGCCAGCACTGGAATGATCAAGATGACCAAGTTTAAATCCCTGGCTATTATTACAAATGCAGAAAGAACAGATGATGGACGGTATGCTGAATCAATCAAACATTCACCCCCAGCCTGGGCAGATCCACAGTTTGTTTGCACATCATGCCATTCAAGTTTAGACCCAGCCATATGCAAATCAGTCTTGACTCTGTTCCCCATGGAAACAGTCTTGCCCGAACTGCCAGGCCAGGTCCTCCCTGGACCCGAAACAAGCAACCTAGGACCGGTTTCTAGGTTTCACCCCTCATCAGCCAGGATATATTGACTCTGATGGTGTAGTGAGCATGGGACACAAGTCTGGGCATAACCTTCCCACTTAGGATGACAAATGCAAAGCAAAGAGATGATGGACGGAATCCTGAATCAATCAAACATTCACCCCCAGTCACAGTTCTTGGTTAGATCCATCATTTGTTGTCCACAACGCCATTTCAGTTTAGACTTAGCCATATGCAAATCAGTCCTGACCCAGTTCACCATGGGAACAGTCCATCCCAAACTGCCAGGCTAGGTCCTTCCTGGACCAGAAACAATCATCCTAGGACCAGTTTCGAGGTTTCATCCCTCATCAGCCAGGATAGCTTGAATCTGGTGGCACAGCAAGCATGGGACCCAAGTCTGGGCATACCCTCCCCACTTAGGGTGACCAATGTATGAGGCACAGGGTCAAGCCTTATTTGCATAAAGCTGTGTCTGAACTGGGGTGGAAAATTGAGCTAAAGAACGATGATGGATTCAACCCAAATTTGTGACTGGGGGTAAGTGTCTGAAAAGTTTCAGTGCTCCGTCCATTATCTCCTTGAGTTTGCTTTGTTCACCATATGTTGGCAGGGTATGCCCAGACATGGATCCCTTGCTCACTTTGCCACTGGACTCCAACTAGCCTGGCTGATGAGGGGTGTTACCCTGAAACCAGTCCCAGTATGCTTGTTTCCAGTCCAGGGAAAACATAACGTGGCAGTTCCGGCTGGACTGTTACCATGAGGCAAAGGGTCAAGCCTGATTTGCATATAGCTGTGGCTGAACTGGTGGTGGAGAAGTGAGCTAAAGAACAATGATTGATTCAACCCAGATCTTTGACTGGGTGTGTGTCTGAAAAGTTTCAGTGCTCGGTCCATCACCCCCTTTTGTATATTAGTACAACAAGACAACTCACCTATCCTATTGTATTACTTATTAGCCCTCTTTTGGAGTAGTGGGAAAGAATGATGAGGAGGGAAGAATAATTTGCATCACCGATAATTCCTGTTTTGCATAAGCCAGAATTCCAATTAGGTGTGTTGTCCCTAGATTTTGTAACTTAATACTATCAGTCCCACTACTAAAGTGTGTACTATTCACCAATGAGGCAATCAAGGGACCTGACTTTCACCTACCTCCTGCAACTATCATGTGCCTAGATACCCTCTCAGGTGATTAGTGCACTATACAAATCAATATAACAAAACATAACTTAACTACCTATAGATTGATACAACAGTTGCATTATGAATGGCAAGATAAGGGGGCATGGCCAACGGCAAAGTAAGATGGCTGCACATTAAGGCGGCTCTGACCGAACGCACCCGTTTAAATGAAAATCCGTACAATAATCGGAGGTTACTGTTTGCAGGATAGCTGTTTCATGCACCGGAGCCCAACTGGAACATTTTGACTGAAGAACCAGGCAAATTGAGCATGTTGAGGTGGAGAACGGCTCGATTGTGTAGAAAACTGACCCCTTAACACAGCTCCAGTGACGGAGTAGGGGCGCCGGGACTCCGGCCACTGCTACGAACATCAGCGCTTAGAGAGGGAGCGAGCGATGCACTTGGCAACCTCAGCAGCCTGAGGAGATCTTGATCACGGGCCGCGCCGGCCGGCGCTGGAATTTCAGCAATCCCGTCAGCGCATGGAGTACTGGTGTGCGGTGCGCCAGGAGCCGTGGGCGGCATTTGCAGAGTGGCCCATATTGTGAAGCATGGAGCGACGATGGGCGCACCTGTTGATGGCGCCCATGCGGGGAATAGAAGGGGCCAAAGGCGGCCTAAACGAAAACCTTAGTCACCCGGGGGCTGAGGAGGTGTGGTCCCGATGGACGGACGAAGCCGCACACACACTTGCATGGCCCTACAGATGGCACGCAGGGCTGGGACTCCTGATCGGAGGTCCCAGCCAGAACGGAAGGTACCCTGAGGAGTGCAGTAGAGCTGCTGTGATGCACCCAGTCTATGCTGCCTCTGGAAAATAGTGAGTGTGGGGTTGGCAACCCAGGGATCCTAAATGCCACTCTTCACTGTGTTTGCAAATGCACTTCCCAGTAAGCAAGCTCTCGGGACCCCGAGTGACTACATTGACATCACCGCTCCTAACAGTCTTGCCCTTTGTTATGATCTGTTGACACCTTGGGCACTCCGAATTATCCCGCAGTCTGGTTGCATGGTTGCCTTTCCACCAGTGCCTCAGTGGGGGCGCACTGGTGGTGCAGACCCGGAGGCTTTTATACCCTGAAGTGGGTCACTGTCGATAGTGCATATAGGGCAATATTCAGTGACTCCCGGCGTGGGTACCAAGTGATCAGGGAGGGCTATGTGACACTCCAGCGGCTTGCTGACCGCAAAAAAAACGTACATGGCATCAAAAAGAATCCACCCACAAGGTGAGAGATAGCATGACAGGGGTGGGCAATGAACAACAAGGTTGCCAGCACAACCGTCTGAGCCGCCCCGAAGATTGGATAGTATCTTCATATCCAGAGCCTACAATGGACGGTGGCTGCCCGGTCAGAACTGATCACCTGACTTAAGTGTCCACACAGACCCAACATGGCCGGAGGCCGGAGTACCAAATCCACCATGCAGGCCAAACTGGACAAGTATGCCTGGAACAAGAGAACAGGCTCAAAGGATACAGATGCAGACGACTTGCTTGAGAAGCAGCAAGATGTTGATGGCTCGCCAGAACTGACCCTCCAAGATATAATGACGGCCATCATGATGGTGAGAACATTACTGGAGTCCAGAATCGACTCTGTCTCCATGGATGTCTCCTTAATACAAGCAGATATGCGATCTATGAACACTAGAATCCAAGAAGCCGAGTCAACCACCAGTTCCCTAGTCAAAGACATGTCCACCCTTCAACCAAGGATGAACGACCTACAGTCCCGCAGCGAAAGGATAGAAGCCCAGCTGGATGAATACGAAGGGCGTTCAAGGCGCAACAATGTGCGAATTCTCGGAGTTCCGGAATGTGCAGAGGGGCAAGCAACAGACTTGTTTGTTGAAGAACTGGTTATGACCTACCTACAGCCCCCAAGGCTGTTAAAATTCTTCATGATTGAATGAGCACATAGATTGCCAGGAGGTAGACCAAAACCTGGTGCACTCCCAAGGCCCATAGTGGCGAGAGTTTTCAACTATAGTGACAGTGAATTCATTTTACAAATGGCTCGAACATCAACTTCAATTGAACTCGAAAATAGCAAAGTGACCTTCTTTCCGGACTTCACGCTCAAGGTCCAACGTCAACGACGCAGTTTACTTGAAAGAGCCCTGCAGGACAAGGACATCAAATATGCGATGCTATTCCCTGTAAAGTTTCGAGTGGAATCAGAGGGAAAGGTGTGGTTCTTCTACACCCCAGAAGAGGCATGGGATTGGTTTAATAGATGGAAAGTAGTGGGGAAGAAGAACCACCAAAGTCAACGAGACAGACAAGGGAAATCTCAAGTGGATCCTCACCCGGCGAGAGTATGGCGACCAATAGCAGCAAATGAGGTCTGGTCTGTATTCTTTGCTGTCACAGTACATGTTTCACTGCAACTTTTTCTCTGAGCCCCAGACAGACTCGGCTCTCTAGATGGACAAGCAAGTGAGGGTGGTATATGATGTGATAGACTGTCCTTCAACAAGGACGTGAGACTGAACAATGGGCAGTAAGATGGGGCTGCTCGGGAAATATTGATCCAGTATTTCATTAACGCCATGGTTGAACAGGTGTGGGGTTGGCACATGCACCACGAGTGCAATTTTGGGGTGGCAGGAGGTTACAAAACCGCCATGCAGGGAGGGGCGTCAAGTAACTTATTGGGGTGGGTGGGTTTCCAATCACCGAGAAACTCCATCACACTTTACATTAAACGCACTGAGGAGCAGTTAAAATTAATTGGTGACAGGAAGGGAGGTAGGAGTTGTTTTGTTAAGTTCATGAACAGTTTGGACAAGGTTGAAATGAGACGACAAGTTGGCGACACCGCACTTTGTACATTTCATATGGTGAAGCTGACGCTAGGCAGGGTTAGACGGATGATAGTTGCTAAACAGGGCGATGGGACACACAAGGGTTTCTCTTGATGGTGCAGATTATTACATTACGCAAATATGGGGCCACTATTGAAACGAGGACTTAAATTGTTGTCATGGAACTTCAATGGGTTGGGGGACAAGATATAAAGGGGGGTAGTGTTTCAATATATAAAACAACACTCACCCGATATGATTTTACTCCAGGAGACACATTTACTAGTTAACGCATTAGCATTATTTTTATTATTAGTTAACATTTCTTAAGTGCGTAGCTACCCTAAGGCATCCCAGCGCTAGCAGCCGAGTGGGAAGAGGAGCACTAGAGTAACGAAAGTTGAGGGGGCCCCCCTGCAAGGCACATAGAGGGGCATCTGCTCCGGATTCAATTATGAGCTCTCAGGCCTGAGTTCTGTACTGAGGGGCCCCCTGCAGCTCAGGGGCCCCCCTGCACCACGGGGGCTGCAGGGGCCTGTGTTACGCTAGTGAAGAGGAGTGGAGCTTACAGGTTGATGTTGCGAAATAACCATGTTTTCAAGTACTTTCGAAAGGTAAAATGATGGGTCTCTGAACGTAACTGCAGGGGAAGGGTATTCAAGAGCCTGGCGAAGCAATACGAAAAGGAGCTGCCCCCACTTCGTACCTTTTGGATTTTGGGGATGACGGCCAGGCTCAGGCTCGTGGAGCGGAGATGTTTTCTTGGAAGATAGAAGGTAATGAGGGATTTATAGAGATGAGGACCATTGCCAATTAAGGTTTTTTAGGGCTATGCAAAGGGATTTAAATCTGATCCTCTGCAGGATGGGTAGCCAGTGTAGGGACTTCAGTCACGGCTTTGACGATTGAGTTCTGGGAGTCCCAAGCAGAATCCTAGCAGCACAATTCTGGACAACTTGGAGTTTCCTCAAGGTAGATTTAGGTGCGCGCAGACGAGATGGGGATTCAAAATTGTGGCACATTTTGTGTTTGGCTCCAGATCACCGGGAAACTTTTCAGATGATGACTAATTGCATATGGACAGATGATTTGGGTAGGTTTGACGCGACCTTGGGGACATGGGAGGGGCGTACAATTAATCTAGTCTCAGTATAAATACCACTGGACCTTCAGGACCCGGCCTTCAAAGATCTTGAGATCTCCTGCTTCCCCTACCAGAGTGGAGACTCATGATTGGGGGCGACTTTAACTCACTAGTTTCCGATACTCTAGATAGCTGGCCCCCAAGAGACCTACCACCTGCTCGCACACAAATCCATAATTTTCTGAGCAATGGGTCTAGCCGATACTTGGATGGCGCTACATCACATGGAACAGGAACAAAAATACATTCTACTCGGGGGCACACCACAGCATGTCTAGGATAGACTATATTGTAAAACTGGTGGTCCAGTTAGAAAACATTCAAGAGGTGAACCACCTTGGAAGGGGTATATCAGATCACTCGCCCATCTGTGTCCAGATAGAGGTGGGGAACCCAAAACTGGTAAGACCGTCCCGATCCCCCAGATAAAAGAAAAAAATCGTACGCGATACTGAGCTTTATTTTCAAGAAAACGAGCACTGGATTCAGCTCAGATATTGTGGGAGGCGTACAAAGCTGTGATACGAGGTGCCGCTATCTCTCAAATCGCCGTAGTTAAAAAAGACAGGCAGCTTTAGTGCGATTAGAAACAGATATATTTGAGCTAAAAGAGAAGCTCTGAGATGCGAACTTAGATGAGACAGGGCAGGTCTTAAGGCTAAAAACAAAAGAGTATACAGCCTTGGCCACTGATGCATGCGGTCCAAGTGTGGCGGACTGCCATGAGGAGCCTGGGCTGGGAGGGCAGGATCACATTGGCCACCCCACTCTGGGACACTAAACTACTTGGCAGCATAAGGCACACCCGCAGTTTCAACTAGGCCTGGGCCAAAATTCTGTTCCGTTTGTGGAAATTGCGATAATTTGGCATTTTTGCGTTCCGCGGAAAGCGCGAAAATGTCAAAATTTCCGCATTCCGCAGCTTAGCGATAATTTGTTTCTTGCTCGCGCAGTAAAATGATACATTCTCGCGTGCGCGCGATCGCCTTACCTGAATCCCCTGCGTTCGCCGACAAGTTTTCTCGATCCGGTCGCGTTCTCCACGAGATGTTGGATTGTTGGTAGCCATTTGCGCTGTCTCGCGACATTTCGTGCCCGCAGTAACGTCATGCGTCGCGCAATCACGTCTTTCTTCTCGCAATCATGCACCACGAGATAAGTGAAAACAAGATGGCCGTGCCTGCGAGCAACCGCATGGGTAAGTTGGCGAGCCGTGACCATGCAGAAAATACCGCGAACGGGCGGGAAAAAAACTTCCGCTTCTTTGCGATATTTCCGCGTGTTTGCGGAGATTTTTAACATTTTCGCGATAATTTGCGAAAGTGAATTTTGCAAATTCCGCCCACCCCTAGTTTCAACCGATGGGATTTGATAGGCATTTCCAAGGTTGGAGATCTATGGAAGGCCGGAGGAGTAGTCTCCTACAGATCCGACATGCGCTGCAAGCAGCGATAACAAAGGGAGAGACGCCACCAGAATCCTCCCCCCTAGAAGACGGGGTCCTAGATGGAAATCTCCCAGAGAAATCCATATCGTTGGTAAACAAAAAACTAATCAATAACATGTTGGACCCCCTTCTCTGACTTAGAGCTAAATGGGAAAACGATGTTGCAGGACTGGAGGTCGAGGAATGGCTTGAGGCCTTAGCTTCTCCCAGAGAGACTGCCATCTCCTCTAGGCTTGGACTCATACAGCTGAAGATACTCCACAGAATATACCTTGTGGGACCAATGTTGGTAAAGATGGGTTCTAGCACTGAGGCTGGGTGCATGAAGGGATGCAGACAGGAGGGCACTTTTGTGCACGTACTCTGGGAATGTATGGTTATTCAGAGGTATTGGTCTGAATTGGTGGAGTGTATGGAGCAAGTAATGGGCAACAAGATTGATTGTAACATCAAGGTGTGTCTCCTGAACGTTTGGGGCCCTACAGACTTAAACACTAAAGAGAGAATATGGGTGGAACTTGGAATGATAATGCTAAACGGAATGTTGCAAGATTGTGGAGGGCGCAGGAACCACCAACACTGGGTGCGTGGGGAAAAGACATGGACTGGTGCATGGTGACGGAGAGGACTGTGTACAAATCCAGAGGATGTGCCATTAAATGGACACACATTTGGTACAAATGGAATGAGTATAGGGGAGGATTATGTGATCCCCCGAAGTCTAGACGGAGTAGTGCACCTGGGTAGACCTGCCATAATTTGATCCAGTGTAAACTGTGTGCAATAGGCTATGGACTCTGGTTTGCAGTTAACTTTGTGCCAGCACAGCACCTTTGGACACATGTGTCTGTACGATGTCTATTTTGTATAACCTTGTCCTTAATAATTCGTTTTTTTTTTTTAAATGAATGGCAAGAAAAGAACAATGAGGGAGAGTCAGAGAAAAAATAGAAGAACTATTTTCAGACACCGCTTAAAAAAGGTCATTTCAGCACTTGGTAGACTGAGAGGAACCACATGCATGTACACAGTCACATATGTGTAAAACTGGGAAACAGAACTTAGGAAATACCAGAAGAGGCATGGGATATTGTTTGGACCAGGACGGTCAAGTCTGCAACATGTTCACATTCCAGTACAAAATGAGATGATATTTCACTCCTGCAAGATTAAAGGCTGTGTTTGGACTGTCTGATAAGTGTTGGAGAGGAGGAAATTATAAAATTATTAGGGCATATATATGGTGGTATTATCCTATTGTTTAAAGATATTGGACAGTGATAGTGCAGATGCTAAAATATATAACAGACATCTCCCTTGACCGAAATAAACTAGATTTACCTCTGGGAAATAGTGGCAGTCATTATTCATAGCCTCATACATTTGTAATAGGGAATCTTATCACATACATCCTAGTAGTGCTAGACTCCCTCTAGCCCATTTTGGAATCCTGGAGAGCATTTAAAAATAAATAAAATGCATGATGGGGGAAGATATATGGTCAATGCACAATATCTATTTATTTTAGGAGTTTTATATAGTGCTGCCCGGACCCAGGGGTATCGGAGCGCTTTACAACAGTGTTTTGCAAGAGTTACATAGTAGAGCAGTCTTATGCATAAAGGTTCGGAAGTCCAGGAGTGCAGTGCATACTTGAGGTAGTATTTGAGTCCAGAAGTAGCCTCGTAGTATGCTTTATTGGGGTAGTACGTGAGTCCTGAGGCAACCTCATATTATGCACAATTGTCTTGAAGCGAGCTGAGGTGGAACTGCGTGATGCAAAGTCAGAGAGTAACGAAGTCAGGCTTAGCGTAAAGGCGGCGGCTATCCATTCGGGAGGAGGGCTTTTAGGTGTTTTTTGAATTTTGTGAAGGACCAGATAGTTCTGATATCTGGTGGGATGGAGTTCCAGGTTTTGGTTGCGTTTCAAGCGAAGGACCTAGTAGCGTTTTTTTGTTTGCGTGTTTTCATGGGGATGTGAAGAAGGGTGTTGGAGCTCCTGAGGTTTCTTGTCTGTCCGGCCCTCTTGAGTTTGGCGGCCAGATAGTCCGGTTTTCCTGTGTGTAGGGCTCTGTGCATGTGGCAAGCAGTTCTGAAATTTGCACGCTGGTTAACTGGGAGCCATTTTAGTTCTCTTAGTGCTGGTGAAATGTGATCGTATTTCCTGATTCCAGTGACTGTTCTGGCTGCTGCGTTTAGGGTTGTTTTGAGGGGAGCTAGGTGGGCTTTTGTGGTGCCAGTTAAGGTTGCATACCATAGTCGAGTCTGGATAGCACCAGTGATTGGGTGGCTTGTTTGATGTCCTTGTTAGGGATGAATGGTTTAATTTTGTAGAGAAGCTTCAGGTTGAGGAAGGCACTCTTTGTGGAGTTTTTAATGTGGTTGGTCTTGTCCAGTTTTGGGTCCAGGTTGATTCCTAGTGATTTTACGGAGTTAGCCAGGGTGAGATTTCTGTTCAGAGCATCCATAGCTTTAAGCCATTCTGAAATTTGAGGGTTCTCTTCTTTGTTGGAGAGGAGGAGGATCTCCATTTTGTCTTGATTGAGTTTTAGATCGTTTTTGGACAACCAATGTTGGATTTGTTTTAGAGTGTCATTTAGTCTGAGGATGTCGTCTGGGGAGGAGGTTTCTAGATAGATCTGGGTGTTGTCAGCATATAGGTGGAAGGGGATGTTAGCATTTTTTAGTATGGTGGTGAGTGGTTCCATGTATATGTTGAACAGTTGTGGTGAGAGCGCTGAACCTTGGGGTACACCCTTGCTGACGGGGTGAAGGTCGGAGGGAAAGTTTTTGATTTTTATCCTTTGCGACCGGTTATGCAGGAAGGAGGCGAACCAGCATAGGACCACCTCATTGGCACCTACCCTTTCTTGTAGGGCCTTGATGAGAAGTTGGTGATCAACCGTGTCAAAGGCAGCTGATAGGTCGAGGAGAATGAGCAGGCAGCAGTGATCAGTATCAAGTGATTTGTGGATATCGTCTGTGAGGCTGAGGATCGCCGTCTCTGTGCTATAGCCTTTTCTGAATCCCGATGGGTGGGGATCAAGAAGGTTGATGTTGTCCATGTGCTGAGTCAATTGTAAGAGGATGCATTTTTCGAGGATTTTGGATAGGAGGGGGAGATTGGAGACAGGTCTAAAGTTATTCAGGTCCATGCAGTCAAGGCCTGTTTTTTTAGTAGTGGTGTTACTTGGTCGATTCTGCACCAGAACAGGGCTATGGAGAGTTTTACTTTTTTGGTCAATTGGGAGGGTAAAGGGTCAAGGACGTGAGAGGTGGGTTTGGAGGTAGATATTAGCTTGAGGATCTCGGCTTCTGTGATGGGATTGAAGGACTTCCAAGTTTTCGTGTGGTGCGGGTATGTGCTTTCTATTGTAGCAGGGGGCAGGCTTTCGCAGGGGGGGTTGGTGCTGATGTCTAGTGAGAGCTCTATCTTGGAGATTTTTTCTTCGAAGATGGCAAAGTTTTCGCACAGTTCCTAGGAGGCCTGCATAGAGGGAACGGGGGGCTTAGAGGTTTGCTGCTTGATGATTTTAAACAGTTCATTTGGCCTGTTTTTTGCATTGTCCAGGACGGAGCAGAAAAAGTTGAATTTTTCACTGCAAATGTGTTTTTTGTATTTTCTTCGAGCTGCTTTGAGTTGTTTGAGTAGGCTTGTGGAGGGGTTGCTCTCCATAGTCTTTCTGTGGCTCTAAGTTGTCTCCTTTCATTGTTGATGTCTGTATTGAACCAGGATCTGGATGGGATGTTCCTGTTGCTTTTTAGTTTCAGAGGCGCTACCTGGTCTAAAATGGATGTCAAGGTTCTGTTGTAATGGTCAGTGAGTTCTGTCGAGGATAGATCATCCGCGGAGGTAGTGAGGAGGGAGTTGACCTTTTCCTCAAGGTCAGTCATGTTGATCTGAGTGAGGTTTCTGGTCCATTTGGGCTGCTCTTGGGAGGGGGTTTTTAAAGTGACTGGTTGAGTGAGGTGGAAGAGGATTAAGTGGTGGTCAGACCAATCCAATCCACAGGCAGGGTGTGGTTTATCATAACTGTGTCGTGTTTGGCGATAATGGCATCTAGAATTGCTCCTTTGTTGTGAGTTTCTTCTGTGCAGTGTTGGGTAAGGTTGTTGTTGTGTAGCAGCTCACTTAGGTTTGGATTAGCGTGTTGTTATCTTCATTCCAGTGCAGGTTGGGCAGTGGGCAATCAGGTTAGACAGGTGTTCTGTGAAAGTGGTGGAGTTGCCTGGGGGTTGGTAGATAAGGTGGCAGGTTATTGTTTTGTTGTTGCTAGTGCTGATGTTGACGGTTAGGCATTCAAAGGTGTTGTAGTTAAAGGAGTCTGTTTCTGTTACAGAGATATTGTCTCTGTGGATGATTGCTATGCACCCTCCTCTTTGGTCTTTTCAATCTTTGTTGGTGATTATAAAGCCTGGGGGACGAGAGGGTCCAGGAGTGGTAGGGAGGAATCATTAAGCCAGGTTTCGGTGATTAATTCTATGTCTATGTCATGAGTGAGGATGGTTTCTGCTAGTGCTGTGGCATGCTTGGTGGCTGATCTGCAGTTTATGAGCATGCAGTTTGTGGGGGTCATCGCTGTTTTGGGTTTCTTCATTAGGGGGGCCGTGGGGATGCTTGTACGGGTGGTCAGCGGTCTGGGTGAATTTGGAGGGGCTTGGTCTCTTCCTAGTCGGGTGATCACCTGGATCTTGGATTGGAGGGTGCCAGTAATAGAAATGTTGTATGAGGAGGCGAGGTTCGCCGCTTCACTCTCAGACATAGCGTCTATAGTTCTTTTGGGTCTCTGTGTCAGATTGGGGAGGGGGTTAGTGACCCATCTCTGGTGGGGGACTTTGGACCGTCTTTGTTGTGTATGGGTGGTGAAGGAGTGGGTGCGCTGAGGCTGCTGGAGCATGGCGAGGTTGGCTAGGATTTCACTAAAGCCCTGGGTTATAGTTGCTATCGGGGTTTCCAGCAGGGAGAGTCACTGCTCAGTCTCTGAGAGCCGAAGGGGGAAGTAGAGGGGTCCTATTCTCCCTGAGGGTGGTGAGAGGGATGTCGCCTGGTGAGGGGCATGCGAGGTTGCTTGGGAGTACCGGAGCGGTAGGTGGTGGGTGGGTGTGAGAGCCGAAGGGGGAGGTAGAGGGATCCTGTTCTCCCTGGGGGTGGTGAGGGGGATGTCGCATTGTGATGGGCATGTGAAGTTGCTAGGGAGTACCAGAACGGTGGGTGGTGGGTGGGGGTGAGAGCCAGATGGGGGAAGTGGAGGGGTCATGTTCTCCCTGGGGATGGTAAGGGGGTGTCGCGATGTAAGGGGCGTGTGTGGTTGCTAGGAAGTACCAGAGCGGTGAGTGAGTTCTGATGGTGGGTCTGGTTCTTCCGGGGGGAGTAGGGGCAAGAGGGGAAGGAGTGCATGGGAGGGTGCATTCTGGAGAGAGGGGAAGAGGGCGTCAAAGGACTCTAGATTGTCATTGTTGGCTTGTATTAGGACTGTGCCGTTGGAGTAGATGGTCACAGTGGTATTTCCAGTGCGCCTTGGGCAGTATGGGAGTGATAGTATCAGTTTGCAACTATGTGAGGTGTTGGTTGTTTTGGATATGTTGAGCTGTGATCTGAGGATGGATTTCCATATTTCGTGTCTCTCAGTGGGGAAAAACGGTCAATATTTACCTTTCCTTTGGAGGAGCAGTGGTGGATGTCTGCGAAAAGTGATTCAGGATGCTGTCTGATCAGTTTTTTGTTAAAAACTTTCTTCGCTCTGGGTGAGAGGTCAGGCGGGAAACTGATCGAGAAGGAGTTCTGGCCATGTGGTATTAAGTGGTTCGTAGAGGGGGGATGGTGTTGTCTGCCGTGGCAGAGGGCATTGTGTGTAGGTGGGACGGAGGACAGGCTTCGTACTGGAGGACGGCAAAAAAAATCCAGAGCTGTTCTTGGAGGGTAGTGAGAGAGTGATGCAGTGATTTGTGTTGTTATTCGTGGGCCAGTTAATGAGGGCAGACTCAGGGGGTGCGGTGAATTGGGGCGCGGGCAGTGTAGATTGCGGGGTCACCACTGTCAGGGGAAAGTCCGAAAAATTGCTTATGTGGGGAGTTAGTTGGTGTAAGCTATTTGCCTTGGGCGTCCATCTTAATGTCAAGTACATAGGGAGCGGGCTGGTAGGATGGAGTGGTCGAGGGGTCAGGGTGAGGCAAGGTTCAGGACGAAAGGAAACTGTACTGAGGCTTGGTGACTCCGTGGGAGAGGATTAGGGCAGGTTAAGGCCACGGACGACCCTGTAAAGGTCAGGCGCAAATTAGTGATGGTCATGAGTGTGCTCGGTCTCTCTGCCTCTTCCTGCTGGGATGGTTCTCAAATGAGCAGCAGGGGTCGAGAGCGTTGTGGACCCCGCTATAGTAGGAGTTTATG